>NC_142470.1:90950164-92200164 GCF_049115385.1 Moschus berezovskii
GCTCAACATTCAGAAAACTAAGATCATGGCATCTGGTCCTGTCACTTCATGGGAAATAGATGGGGAAACAGTGGAAACAGTGTCAGACTTTATTTTTTGGGCTCCAAAATCACTGCAGATGGTGATTGCAGCCATGAAATTAAAAGACGCTTTCTCCTTGGAAGGAAAGTTATGACCAACCTAGATAGCATAGCAAAAAGCAGAAACATTACTTTGCCAACCAAGGTCTGCCTAGTCAAGGCTATGGTTTTTCCCTTGGTCATGTATGGATGTGAGAGTTGGACTGTGAAGAAAGCTGATCGCCAAAGAATTGATGCTTTTGAACTCTGGTACTGGAGAAGACTCTTGAGAGTCCCTTGGACTGCAAGGAGACCCAACCAGTCCATTCTAAAGGAAATCAATCCTGGGTGTTCATTGGAAGGACTGATGCTAAAGCTGAAACTGCAATACTTTGGCCACCTCATGCGACGAGTTGACTCACTGGAAAAGACTCTGATGCTGGGAGGGATTGTGGGCGGGAGGAGACGGGGACAACAGAGAATGAGATGGCTGGATGGCATCACCGACTCAATGGACATGAGTTTGAGTGAACTGCGGGAGTTGGTGATGGACAGGGAGGCCTGGCGTGCTGTGATTCATGGCATCGCAAAAAGTCGGACACGACTGAGCGACTGAACTGAACTAGGGACCAAACTGACTGATATTTGGTTGTGACTGGGGCTTCCAAGATGTCGCTAGTGGTAAACAACCCACTTGGCAATGCAGGAGACATAAGAGACATGGGTTCCTTTCCAGTGATGGGAAGATCCCCTGGCAGAAGACATGGCAATCCACTCCAGTATTCCTGCCAAGACAATCCCATGGACAGAGGAGCCTGGTGGGCTACAGTTCACAGGGTTGTGAAGAGTCAGACACAACTGAGGTGGCTTAGCGTGCACAAGCCCAAAAACATATATGCTAGAATCTCATAATTAAACTATTGGTGGAAATTCTTCTATAGGATTCTTTTTTGAAAAATTTACTGGCAAATAAACACTTTGAATTATCTATAATGTGTCTTAGAGATATATAATATTCTACCCTATTTTATTGATAGATATGACTTACTTTAATAACATCATAAACTAATTCACTGCTTTTGAATTTATAACACTTTATTTAATACACATGTTGAGCAACATTGATTTATTTTTTCCCCTGATATTGGAATGAGGGACCCATTGTGCTTTGGAAAACTGAATTTATTTTTCTATTTTTCTAAAGTACATAAAATTAGATTTAAATATTATCTTTCTGATTAAGAGATCCATCTCATCCTGAATGAAATTAAAATGACAATTTATAAAGGGAATCATAAAAGCAGACAGTACATTCTTTGTTTTGTTGTTGTTGTTGAGTGAATACATTTTCTATGCTTTTGTTGCTTCTAATCAAACAACTAACTCACAAGTACAACTACACAGAACAGATGGCAAAACCTTTGCACATTAGACTTTATATCTAAAAAGGAGACAGTTTATTTTAAAATTTCCACTTGGGAGCATAAAGTGCTCTCATGAGAAAAACACATTTTACACTTTAAAGACAGTCCGTAAAATAAAGGCAGATGTTTAAATGACTTCTTAATTAACACAAACCAAACATTTACCTACACTGTGGGGATGAAGCACTGCAATTGATGAACCCTTTATTTATTTATTTTTTTAATGAACCCTTTAAAATAGCCTGGGACATGTTTTATGTAAAGCAATACCAAACATTTTATCTTTTAGGATTTTTCTGTATTTTGTTAAAAAAAAAAAAGTAATTATTATTTACCCAAAATTCATTAATTTGAAACTGTTGTAATATATAATATGCAAAGCATATTGCTTAAAGATATAATGACAGGTAGCATAAATGCTGGAATAAAATCATATAGAACAGAGAGAAAGATAAAAATAAATTATTTATACTTACAAGAAATTAATTTGGGGAAACAGAGTATGTTGACATATTTTTGAAAGTTTAAGGTGACAGGTTAGAAAGGAACACCAGCTCACTATTCAAGGTAAGAGTGCTCAATTGTGCTTCCTACATGCATGGGGTCTCTCTACTCCTATACTGTCTCAAAATAAAGGATTAGAAGTGGTATGAGAAATTATTAAGAGCCAGAATGCACAGGGTTCATTGTGAAATTCTATTACTATAAATAAGTTTTCTCTGCTTTGATAAAGACAAGAAAAATAAGGAAATGGTAGTGCTCTATTGGGACATTTTTATAATTGAACTAATGTAAAGAGATATTACAAAGAAAGAAGACCTACTGTACATTCTACGGGTTTTTCTTCTATAACAAGAAGAAAAGTGACCTGTGCCTGGAAAAAGATAGAGTAAATACTAAAAATGATAATCAGGATCAAAGGCAGGTGTTCAGAAATAAAGAGAAAAAAAAAGAAATTAGAATCTAATATCCAAAAAGAAAGTGGTGAAGAAATTGAATTTTAATTAGAGATAGGGAGGATAACACATAAAATAATAATATGCAATGCCTTAAAGGATGGATAGAGATAGAAATCATTAACCAAGGATTATAATCAATGCAAGATTTTTTCTAACCTGAAAAATCTTGGGGATTTATATTAAATAATGGCTTCTTTGTAACAAAGGACCCAATAAAATATTTTCAGTTCATTGATCTCACTTGTATTAAATGCCATTATTTTTGAACAATTAGCAAAGATTATTTTGAAATCTAGCTGCAAACATTAAAAATTATTTTCAAAGTGACATGTCAGAAAACTATAGGCTGGGTAATGATTTCTGAATTTTCTGTAGTGACAGAATGTGAGTTCCAAAATCACAAACCAGGTTTTGTGATCACAAAAATATCCTACCACAAAATATCTTACAAAATCCTAATATTTGGGGAGAACGAGATGGCGTAGGAGTAGGTGGATGTGGAGTACATCTCTCACCATGGATACATCAGGGATACACCTTCAGACACAGAAGTGCATGCAGAACATCAGCTGAGAGCGAACAGGAGTACCTGACCAGCGGAACAGAATATATACACCCAAGGAAAACTCGGTAGGACAAAGGAATTAGGGGAAAAAACAGGAGTGTTAGTAGGACTGGATATGCCCATGGTGGGTGGGGGAACTGAAGCAGGGGTCTGATCCCCACATCTGGGCAATCATCTGAGTCAAAGGTGAAACATTTAAGGAAACATTTAACATTGAGAGCAATACAGCTGATTGTGGCAGCCTAAATGGAACGAGAATTAGACAGTCCTTGCCACAGCCGTACATACCCCAAACAGGGACACAGATGCCCTGGAAGGTGCAGCATGTAGGAACTGAAGTTTAGGGATTGTGGAGCAATCCCAGGGCAAGGGTTACTGTTGACTGTAGAGAGACGGATGGAGGGGAAGTAAGAGAGGAGACTGTAGTGGGAAATGCCTGTGGAGGAAAACCAGGCAGCCATGGAAGCAAGGTGATATTGCTGAGTCATGCATAGGGGGTGGAGCCATCACCTTAACCTCTCTCTCCCCACATGCCAGCATTGGCAGCTGAACAATAGAGAGGCTGGCCCATCAAATGCCTGATACACTGAACTATAGAGTAGGACCTCATCCAGGGTGCCCCTTTAAGTGCCTGATGTGCTGAACAACAGAGAAGGACCCCAGGCAAGGGAACCCTCTATGTACATGCAGAGGAGAGCTACAGAGAAAGACTGGCTAAAGAGGCCTTCTGATCACCAGCTACAAGAGGTTTGGAAAAAGACTCTGACAGGGCCAACTTCTGCGGTAGAGGCAGTCCATGTCACCACACACTTGACACTGCCAGGGTCCCTGCAAGCCGAGCAGCTGTGCCACCTTCACGCTCAACTCTCACTGGGGCAACGCTGCCACTGCCACAGGCAAAAAGAAAATCTTGCACCTGTGGGTACAGGGTCACTTTGGTGGTGTCTGAATCTTTGTGACCCTGTAAACTGCGGCTTGCCAGGTTTCTCTGTCAGAGAGGGGTTTCTCCAGGTGAGAATACTGGAGCATATTGGCCAATACAGGTTGCCATACCCTTCTAGAGGGCTATATTTTCTGCTGTCCTAGCCGACAACTCCCCTAAGTACTTGGTGCTGCCAGAACCACTGCGACCCAAGCAGCTGCACCACCTCCTTTCCTGGCCCTCATAGGGGCAAACCCAAGTCCTCCAGGGCTGCCTCAGGAGCAAACCCCAGTGGAAGACCCACATGCAGAGGTGGAAATAAAACCACAATCGAAACCCAGGGGCAATGTGACTAAGGAAGAAGACCCAAAACCTTCCCACCAGCTGTACAAGCTGGAGATTAAATCCACATGGTGAACTAAGCAGACTCTGTGTCTATGGAATATATAAAAGGTCATTGAGAGCTCCCACAAAAGAAAATGCACTAGTTCTGATAGGTTTGGACATTGGAGGCAAGAACACAGGGGAGTAAGACCAGATTAGAATCTGAGCTGCCCCCACAGCAGGGCCAAAGATCAGCACAGTGTTGGAGGACATCTTAGGGAGGTGAGGTGGACTGTGACTCCCAGAGAGGGAAAGGATTCTGACAGCAGTGACTCAAGAAAAACATTTATTATTCTTATGTTTTGACTTGTTCTGTAGATTATTTTGGATTTTTCCCCTTTCCTCCCTCTGTGTTGGAGTTGTCAATTTTATTGTCACTATGAAATCTAATTAATCTTTTGAGATTTTTTTTTTCCTTTTTTTTCTCAGTCACATTTTTTATTGCTGTTATAAACCTCTGACTCTAAGTTGGGCTTTTGCAATTCTGGAGAGTTTTATTTATATTTTTTCTTTTCTCCTTTTTCAATTTTATATTTTAAAACTTATTATTATTTTTTCTACATTTATTCCTTTGTTTGCTTTTCCTACTGTTCTTTTCCCCTTGCAGTTAATCTTTAATGTGTATAAATCTTTATATACTGTTATTTAACTTTGCATATCTATTCTTTCTTTCTTTTCTTTCTTTCCTTTCCTCTCAACATATTTGTGAGTTTTATTTTCATTGCTTTCTTCCCCAATTGCCACCTTGCTTTAGTTTTGTTTTCCAGTTTCTACTTTAGTTATTTTTGTTATGGTAGACATAATTTTTGGTTTCCTTTGTTCACCAGGTCAATCTATCGTACTTTATTTTTGTTGGACTGTTTTGACTTTGCTCATGGGTGTATACGCATATGTGTATATTCCATTATTTTAATTTTTATTTGCCTGATTTTGTAACTGTCATTTGTCTGGGGTTCTTCTTCTGTTTCTCGTTCTTGGATATTTGTTTTAATCTCACTTAATGCCATAACAAACCACTTGTGGTATCTTT
The DNA here is from genome assembly GCF_049115385.1 of Moschus berezovskii. Taxonomy (NCBI): domain Eukaryota; kingdom Metazoa; phylum Chordata; class Mammalia; order Artiodactyla; family Moschidae; genus Moschus; species Moschus berezovskii. The sequence goes on from NC_142470.1 coordinate 90,955,508, forward strand.
GTTCCTTTCCAGAGTTCAAGCCCTGAGCTTTTGGAGTGGGGGCACTGATTCCAAGACTCTAGACTACCAGAGAACTAACCCTGCTGCTGCTGCTACTGCTAAGTCGCTTCAGTCGTGTCTGATTCTGTGTGACCCCAGAGAAGGCAGCCCACCAGGCTCTCCCACCCCTGGGATTCTCTGGGCAAGAACACGGAAGTGGGTTGCCATTTCAGTATCAAATAGTGAGAAGTCACACAAAGGAAACCATTTGAATACAAGACCCTGCATCACCTAACCACCAGTAGCACCCTGTAAAGGCCATATATGACAAGCCTAGAGCAAACATTATTCTCAATGGTGAAAAACTGAAAGCATTCCCTGTAGGATCAGGAACAAGATAAGGGTGTCCACTTTCACCACTATTATTCAACATAGTTCTGGAAGTCCTAGCTTCAGCAATAAGAGAATAAAAAATAAATAAATAAAAGGAATCCAGATAGGAGAAGAGGAAGTAAAGCTCTCACTGTTTGCAGATAACATGATCTGTAAGTAGAAAACCCTAAAGATAGTATCAGAATATTACTAGAGTTAATCAGTGAATTTAGCAAAGTTGCAAGATACTAAGTCAATACACAGAAATCTCTTGCATTTCTAAATACTAACAATGAAAAATCAGAAAAAGGAGTTAAGGAATCAGTCCCATTCACCATTGCAACAAAAGGAATTAAAAATCTAGGAATACTTACCTATAGAGACAAAATAACTTTACATAGAAAATTGTAAGACACTGATGAAAGAAATCAAAGATGACATAAGCATATGGGGAGATATTCCATGTTCCTGGGTAGGAAGGATCAATACTGTGAAAATGACTATACTATGTAATGCAATTTACAGATACAATGCAATCCTTATCAAATTACCAGTGGCATTTTTCACAGAACTAGAACACAAATTTTGCAATTCAAATGGAAACAAAAAAGACCCTGAATAGTCAAATCAGTCTTGAGAAAGAAGCATGGAACTGGAGGAATCAACCTTTTTGACTTTAGATTATACTACAGGGCTGCAGTCATCAAGACAGTATGGTACTGGCACAAAAACAGAAACATAGACCAATGGAACAAGATAGCAAGCCCAGAAATAAACCCATGCACCTATGGGTACCTTATTTTTGATAAAGGAGGCAAAAATACACAATGGGGCAAAGACAGCCTCTTCAATAAATGGTTCTTGGAAAACTGGACATCTACATGTAAAATAATGAAATTAGAACACTTCCTAACACCATCCACAAAGATAAACCCAAAATGGATTAAAGACCTAAATGTAAGACCAGAAACTATAAAACTCTTAGAATAAAACATAGGCAGAATACTCAATGACATAAATCAAAGCAAGACTCTATGACTCACCTTCTAGAGTAATGGAAATAAAAACAAAAGTAAACAAATGGGATCTGATTAAGCTTAAAAGCGTTTGCACAGCAAACGAAACTATAAGCAAGGTGAAAAAACAACCCTCAGAATGGGAGAAAATAATAGAAAATGAAATAACTGACAAAGGATTAATTTCCAAAATATACAAGCACCTCATACAATTCAAAGGCAGAAAAACAAACAACCCAATCAAAAAGTGGGAAAAAGACCCAAACAGACATTTCTCCAAAAAAGACAAACAGATGGCTAACAAACAGATATAAAGATGCTCAAAATCGCTCATTATTAGTGAAATGCAAATCAAAACTACAATGAGCTATCACCCCACACCAGTCAGAATGGCCATCATCAAAAAGTCTACAAACAATAAATGCTAGAGAGGGTGTGGAGAAAAGGGAAAGCTCTTGCACTGTTGGTGGGAATGTAAATTGATACAGCCACTATTGAAGATGGTATGGGGATTCCTTAAAAAACTAGAAATAAAGCCACCATATGATCCAGCAATCCCACTCCTAGTCATATACCCTGAGGAAACCAAAACTGAAAAAGACACATGTATCCCATTGCTCATTGCAGCACTATTTACAATAGCTGGAACATGAAAGCAACCTAGATGTCCATTGACAGATGAATGGATAAAGAAGTAGTGGTACATATACACAATGGAATATTACTCAGCCATAAAAAGGAATACATTGAGTCAGTTCTGATGAGGTGGATGAACCTAGAACCTATTACACAGAGTGAATTGAGTCAAAAAGAGAAAGATAAATATCATATTCTAACACACATAAATGGAATCTAGAAAAATGGTACTGAACATTTTAATTATACAGCAGCAATAGAGAAACAGACATAGAGAATAGATTTATGGACATTTGGAGATGGGAGGAGAGGGTGAGATGGATGGAAAGAGTAACATGGAAACTTTTGTTACCATATGTAAAATAGACAGCCAATGGGAATTTTCTGTATGGCTCAGGAAACTCAAACAGGGGTTCTGTATCAACCTAGAGGGGTGGAATGGGAGGGAAGTTCAAAAGGGAGGGGACATATGTGTACCTTTGGCTGATTCATGCTGAGGTTTGACAGAAAACAATAAAATTCTGTAAAACAATTATCCTTCAATAAAATAAATAAATAAATTTAAGCCTGTTTCTTATTATCTGTTGTCATGTTAAGAGAATGAACAAAATGATGACGCAAGAAACATATCCTTCCATTTTGGAAGAGCATAATTAGATAGGAGAGATGAAACACTAATGATCAAGTAAATAAAACATGCTGCATTAAATGTATGTAATGAATATCTGTAGGGAATATTGAAAATTATCTGACAATTTAATCAGCAAGCTTGTTTGCAGGAATCAGGGATGACAAAAAATTATCTAGTTTGGTCTTGGAAAATCAGTTGGCATAAATTTTAAATTGATTGTTCATACACTCATTTAATATATATATATATATATATATACATATATATATATAAGATACAAAAACAAAGGAGTTGTTAACATCAATTACGCTTTTTTAAAAAATAATTTGGGAAAATTGTATATTGTACACATTTATATGTACATTTGAAAAGATATTTCGTGATCTACTTATGTAAAAATTTTAAGCTAGCATTGCTACATGTAGATTTTATAATTGGTTTTATAACTATACCTAAAATATTAATTAATACATCACTTTTCAAAACAATAATTATTGAAAAAGTAATACATATTTTATAACTGTTGTGTTCATATTGTGAATAAAGACTTGACAAATACAGATGATCCAAAACTAAAGGCAGGAGTTGGCTCAAATATTGGCTGAAAAAGAAAAGATTCAAAATGTCTTGCATTTTGATAGTCAATACACAGTTACAATCCTCAAATATAAGAGATATGAATGTAAAATAATGAAGAATTTGAATTAAAATAATTAACTGCAGAAGTATAGTTTCAAACCAAGATTACATTACAAAAAATTAATATATTTTAGTTGATCAAATATATTCTAAGCCATAGATTGGATGGAGCTGCTTTAAAAGCTAATAAAATCTTTGACATATTTTTACCTTTACATAACTAGTTTTTAGACTAAGTTAATGCAAATGTAGAGCCAGGATCTAGAAGTACATTAGTGCAAAACTTCTCAGTCCAGTTCTGGATATCACAGTATGAGAGGAGCAATGCATTGTCAATCATTCAAGGTCAGAGGATAAAGAAATAAACCAAAGTAAATAGAACTTCGCATGTAAAAGTAAAACATTAATTGGAAAAAATAAATGGTGTCTTCAGTTCAGTTCAGTCACTTAGTTGTGTATGACTCTTTGCGACCCCATGGACTGCAGCATGCCAGGCCTCCCTGTCCATCACCAACTCCCGGAGTTTACTCAAACTCATGTCCATTGAGTCAGTGATGCCATCCAACCATCTCATCCTCTGTCGTCCCCTTCTCTTCCCACCTTCAATCTTTCTCAACATCAGGGTCTTTTCAAAAAGAGTCAGCTCTTTTCATCAGGTAGCCAAAGTGTTGGAATTTCAGCTTCAACATCATTCCTTCCAATGAACATTTGGGACTGATTTCCTTTAAGATTGATTGGTTGGATCTCCTTGCAGTCCAAGGGACTCTTAAGAGTCTTCTCCAACACCACATTTCAAATGCATCAATTCATCGGCGCTCAACTTTCTTTATAGTCCAACTCTCACATCCATACATGACTAATGGAAAAACCATAGTCTTCAATAGACAGACCTTTGAATGTCTCTATTTCTAATATGCTGGCTAGATTTGTCATAACTTTTCTTCCAAGACGTAAGTGTCTTTTAATTTCATGGCTACAGTCACCATCTGCAGTGATTTTGGAGCCCCCCCCCCCACCAAATAAATTCTGCCACTGTTTCCACTGTTTCTCCATCTATTTGCCACAAGGTAATGGAACCGGATGCCATGATCTTTGTTTTCTGAATGTTGAGCTTTAAGCCAACTTTTTCACTCTTCTCTTTCACTTTCCTCAAGAGGGTCTTTAGTTCTTCTTTGTTTTCTGCCATAAGGGTGGTGTCATCTGCATATCTGAGGTTATTGATATTTCTCCCGGTAATCTTGATTCCAGCTTGTTGTTTCATCCAGCCCAGAGTTTCTCATGATGTACTCTGCATATAAGTTAAATAAGCAGGGTGACAATATACAGTCTTGACATACTCCTTTTCCTATTCAGAACCATCCTGTTGGTCCATGTCCAGTTCTAACTGTTGCTTCCTGACCTGCATACAGATTTCTCAGGAGGCAGTTCAGGTGGTCTGGTATTACCATCTCTTGAAGAATTATCCGTAGTTTATTGCAATCCACACTGTCAAACACTTTGGCATAGTCAATAAATCAGAAATAAATGTTTTTTCTGGAACCCTCTTGCTTTTTCGATGATCCAGCAGATGTTGGCAATTTGGTCTCTGGTTCTTTTGCTTTTTCTAAAACCAGCTTGAATATCTGGAATTTCACCGTTCACAGATTGTTGAAGCCTGACTTGGAGGAAATGGTGTCTTCAGAGGTTTCAAAATTTCATGAAGAATGTTTTTACCATACTGCATGAGAGGACAGCTTAGAATCATAGTGTGAAATTAAGGTGAATATTTGAGTTTCAGAGAAGACATAAAACTTTATTACAGTTAGATCAAAGCAGTCACTCCTAAAGGAAGGCAACTCTGAATATTCACTGAAAGGATTGATACTGAAGATCCAATACTTAGCCACCTGATACAAAGAGCTTGCTCATTGGGAAAGACCCTGATACTGAAAAAAAATTGAAAGCTAAAGGAGAAGGGGCAGCAGAAGATGAAATGTTTAGATATCATCACCAACTCAATGGACACAACTCTGAGCAAACTTGGGGAGATAGTGAAGGACAGGGAATCTTGGTGAGCTGCAGTCCATGGAGTTGCAAAGAATCAGACACGTTATCAACTGAACGACAACAAATTTTCTAAAATTGTCTGCTTTTTAAACTTTAAATTTCACACAAAATTACTCAAGCAAAGACTGACACATACATAATAAAAATCTCACACCACACATAAGTGTGAGATCAGAATTAAGATATATGAAGCTAACAAATTATCTTAAAATCTTACCTGGTATGAATAAAACACTTGAAGTTTCAAAGGTAAGCACAATATTTTTCATTTTTCTTTTATAAAAACAAATGAGAGAACGTCTGGCATCATTAAATCATTAGGGAAATGCAGATTAAAGGTATTAATTTATCATAGTCATAAAGATAAAACTACACACTAATAGAGTATTTAGAATTAAAAATGCTCACCATACTCAGTGTTGATAAGTATTCACTAGAACTTTTTATACACTGTTGATTGAAATATGAAATGTAAAAAGAATTTGGCAGTTTCTTATAAAGTTCTTCATATACCTACTACATGACACAACCATCGTGTTCTTAGATATTTGCCCAGGAGAACTAAAAGCAAATGATTTTATGAAGACTTGTGCATAAATAATCATAGTAGCTTTGTGTCTAACAGCCCAAAACAACTCAAAAGTCCATCAACAGAAAAGTGGATAAACAGCTTGTCTTGTGTACATACAACTAAGTAATATGAAGAAATAGACTACTATTGATGCCACAACAGCATGAAGAAGTCTTAAACTAATTACGCTGATGTAAGGAAGACAGATTACATACTGTATGACACAACTTATACAATATTTAGAAAATTGATCTACATGATGGAAAATAAATTAGTTGTCTGAGATATAGGGATGAGAAGATCAAGAGACAGGGATTATATAAAAGAGAACAAGAAAAATTAGGTTATGATAAGTTAATTCTCATGATTGTAGAAATTATTTCTGATCAAGTTGTATGCATTAAATATTTATATTTTACTTCAATTATCCAAAAATAAAAGTATTTAAGAATTGATTATAGTCATAAGAGAATGTGTGATTATGTATGTGTATGTAAATAATGTATATTATGTGAGTATATGTATATGCAGAGTTGGAGTACTTACAAATTCCCCTGTATCCTCAAACTAATTAAATCTCCCAAAATTTATATAGTTGAGGTTTTCTGCCAATGTAGAGGAAATACTTTTTAAATGGTGACCTCCTGGTTTTGAGTCCCAGATCATTAAATTGGTATCTGAAAAGTTCCCTCTTGTTCACTTCTCTTTCTCCAAGCAGAGAAGTCAATAATCAAATTTAGCACGTTTCTTTCCTTGGTCGCAAAGAGTCACACAGGACTGAGCGACTTTCACTTTCACTTCCTTACATATAGGCTTTTTTCTTTTGTTTGACTGATTAAACAATCACTTATTAAGCCACTACTACAAGCAAAGTAGTGGCAAAATATGTCAGTTTATTGTAATATGGGCAGTTAAATCAAGAAACATCTTAACATCAGGAACAGTTTAGTGTATTTGGCCTAAGGATGGTCCCAAAGTAAAGGGAAGGGTTGCTTCCTCTTCTGACATCTTCTTCTTCCTCTCCATTCTATAACACTCTTTAAGGATTGTGACCTTATACTTGCTCTCCGTGGCTCTGGTGATTTGCACAGCATCGGGTATTTTTAGGTGCCCTGTGTGGGTTAATGGTGGGTCAGTGGTGGCTTGCTGCAGGGTTGGGAGCACTGAGTGCAGCAATGCTACATGGGACCTTCTGAAGGAGGTTACCATTATGTTCATTCAGTTCAGTTCATTTCAGTCACTCAGTCATGTCAGACTCTTTGCGAATTGCGACCCCAAGAATCACAGCACGCCAGGCCTCCCTGTCCATCACCCAACTCCTGGAATTCACTCAACTCATGTCCATAGAGTCGGTGATGCTATCCAGCCATCTCACTCTCTGTCATCCCCTTCTCCTCCTGCCCTCAATCCCTCCCAGCATCAGAGTCTTTTCCAGTGAGTCAACTCGTCGCATGAGGTGACCAAACTATTGGAGTTTCAGCTTTAGCATCAGTCCTTCCAATGAACACCTAGGACTTATCTCCTTTAGAATGGAGTGGTTGGATCTCCTTGCAGTCCAAGAGACTCTCAAGAGTCTTCTTCAACACCACAATTCAAAAGCATCAATTCTTCAGCGCTCAGCTTTCTTCACAGTCCAACTCACATCTATACATGACCGCTGGAAAAACCATAGCCTTGACTAGACAGACCTTGGTTGGCAAAGTAATGTCTCTGCTTTTTAATATGCTATCTAGATTGGTCATAACTTTCCTTCTACAGAGTAAGCATCTTTTAATTTCATGGCTGCAATCAGCATCTGCAGTGATTTTAGAGTCCAAAAAAATAGTCTGACACTGTTTCCACTATTTCCCTATCTATTTGCCATGAAGTGATGGGACCAGATGCCATGATCTTTGTTTTCTGAATGTTGAGCTTCAAGCCAACCTTTTCACTCTCCTCTTCCACTTTCATCAAGAGGCTTTTGAGTTCCTCTTCACTTTCTGCCATAAGGGTGGTGTCATCTGCATATCTGAGGTGATTGATATGTCTCCCAGCAATCTTGATTCCAGCCTGTGCTTCTTCCAGCCCAGCGCTCCTCATGATGTACTCTGCATATAAGTTAAATTAAGCAAGTTGACAGTATACAACCTTGACGTACTCCTTTCCCTATTTAGAACCAGTCCGTTCCATGTCCAGTTCTAACTGTTGCTTCTTGACCTGCATACAGGTTTCTCAAGAGGCAGGTCAGGTGGTCTGATATTTCCATCTCTTGAGGAATTTTCCACAGTTTGTTGTGATCCACACAAAGGCTTTGGCATAGTCAATGAAGCGGAAATACATGTTTTTCTGGAACTCTCTTGCTTTTTCCATGATCCAGTAGATGTTGACAATTTGATCTCTGGTTCCTCTGCCTTTTCTAAAACCAGCTTGAACATCTGGAAGTTCATGGTTCACGTATTGCTGAAGCCTAGCTTGGAGAATTTTGGGCATGACTTTACAAGCGTGTGAGATGAGTGCAATTGTGCGGTAGGTTGAGCATTCTTTGGCATTGCCTTTCTTTGGGATTGGAATGAAGACTGACTTTTCCAGTCCTGTGGCCACTGCTGAGTTTTCCAAATTTGCTGGCATATTGATTGCAGCACTTTCACAGCATCATCTTTCAGGATTTGAAAGATGGAATTCATCACCTTCACTAGCTTTGTTCATAGTGATGCTCTCTAAGGCCCACTTGACTTCACATTTCAAGATGTCTGGCTCTAGGTCAGTGATCACGCCATCATGATTATCTTGGTCGTGAAGATCTTTTTTGTACAGTTCTTCTGTGCATTCTTGCCACCTCTTCTTAATATCTTCTGCTTCTGTTAGGTTCATACCATTTCTGTCCTTTATCGAGCCCATTTTTGCATGAAATATTCCCTTGGTATCTCTAGATTTCTTGAAGAGAGCTCTTGTTTTTCCTATTCTGTTGTTTTCCTCTATTTCTTTGCATTGATCGCTGAGGAAGGCTTTCTTATCTCTCCTTGCTATTCTTTGGAACTCTGCATTCAGATGCTTATATCTTTCCTTTTCTCCTTTGCTTTTCGCTTCTCTTCTTTACACAGCTACTTGTAAGGCCTCCTCAGACAGCCATTTTGCTTTTTTTCATTTCTTTTCCATGGGGATGGTCTTGGTCCCTGTCTCCTGTACAATGTCACGAACCTCCGTCCAGAGTTCATCAGGCACTCTATGTATCAGATCTAGTCCCTTAAATCTATTTCTCACTTCCACTGTATAATCATAAGGGATTTTATTTAGGTCTTATCTGAATGGTCTAGTGGTTTTCCCTACTTTCTTCAATTTAAGTCAGAATTTGGCAATAAAGAGTTCATGATCTGAGCCACAGTCAGCTCCTGGTCTTGTTTTTGCTAACTGTATAGTGCTTGTCCATCTTTGGCTGCAAAGAATATAATCAATCTGATTTCGGTGTTGACCATCTGGTGATGTCCATTATCTCCACCATAGTTTGGGCTCAGGTGAAACAACAGGGAGGGAACACAGCCCCACCCATCAACAGAAAATTAGATTACACAGCCCCACCCATCAACAGAAATTTAGATTACACAGCCCCACCCATCAACAGAAAATTAGATTACACAGCCCCACCCATCAAACAGAAAATTAGATTACACAGCCCCACCCATCAACAGAAAATTAGATTAAAGTTTTACTGAGCATAACACTGTCCGTCAGAAGAAGACCCATTTACCCCTCAGTCAGTCCGTCCCATCAGGAAGCTTCCATAAACCTCTCATCCTTACCCTTCATAGGGCAGACAGACTGAAAACCAGAATTACAGAAAACTAACCAAACTGATTACATGGACCACAGCCTTGTCTAACTCAATGAAACTATGAGCCACGCCTTGTAGGACCACCCAAGATGAACAGGTCATGGTGGATGGTTCTGACAAAACGTGGTCCACTGGAGAAGGGAATGTCAAACCACCTCAATATTCTTGCCTTGAGAACCTCATGCACAATATGAAAAAGCAAAAAGATAGGATACTGAAAGATGAACTCCCCAGGTCGGTAGGTGCACAATTTGCTGCAGATCAATGGAGAAATAACTCTAGAAAGAATGAAGAGACAGAGCCAGAGCAAAATAAACACCCAGGTGTGGATGTGAACAAGATCTTCCAACAACATAAGAGAAGATTCTACACATGGATATCACAGATGGTCAATACCAAAATCAGATTTATTATATTCTTTGCACCCAGGATGGAGAAGCTCTATCAGAGTCAGAGTCAGAGTCAGAGTCAGACACAACTGAAGTGACTTAGCAGGCATGCACAATTTAACTTCGCAACACGCATACTTCCGTACGATTCTTTGGCTTTTGTGTAAAAGCCACCATATTCATAATTGTATCCCTGTTTTAAATGCACTCTGCTCTTTTGTTAACTTTTATTACTTCACCACTGATGCTTCAGTTTCCTAATCTATAAAATCTAACCACTCATTCTATCATTCAGCACATATAAAGTGAAATGCATATTATTGAGCATCAGTTCAGTTCAGTTCAGTCGCTCAGTCATGTCCGACACATGTCAGTAATGTATTACAGTTACAAAGATAAATTTATGTATATTCTCCAGAGATCTCAAAGAGCTGAAGAGGGAGGAAACTTACTTCTGAGTAACCACTCAAGTTTTACAGAGAAGGGAATTTGAATAAAGCTATCCCTTAAATATTGGAGAAGAGCAGACTGATATTCAAAAGGGCTACAAAGATATCAAAGCTTGAACCATCATGGGATTTACTTAGAAGCTCTATACAATCAGCAAAAACAAGACCAGGAGCTGACTGTGGCTCAGGTCATGAACTCCTTATCACCAAATTCAGACTTAAATAGAAGAAACTAAGAAAAACCACTAAACCATTCAGCTATGACCTAAGTCAAATCCCTACAATTTTACAGTGGAAGTGACAAATAGATTCAAGGGATTAGATCTGACAGAGTGTCTGAAGAACAATGGACAGAGGTTCGTGGCATTGTACAAGAGGCAGGAATCAAAAACATCCCCAAGAAAAAGAAATGCAAAAAGGCAAATTGAGGAGGCCTTACAAATATCTGAGAAAATAAAAGAAACTAAAGGCAAAGGAGAAAGGGAAAGATATACTCATTGGAATGCAGAATTCCAAAGAATGTCAAGGAGAGATAAGAAAACCTTCCTCAGTGATCATTGCAAAGAAATAGAGCAAAACAATAGAATAGGAAAGACTAGAGATCTCTTCAAGAAAATTAGACACCACAGGAACATTTCATTCAAAGACGGACATAATATAGGATGGAAATGGTATGGACCTAATAGACGCAGAAGATATTAAGAAGAGGTGCAAGAATACATATAGGAACTATCCAACAAAGATCTTTATGACCCAGATAGCAACGATGATGTGCTCACTCACCTAGAGCCAGACATCATGGAATGCGAAGTCAAGTGGGCCTTAGGAAGCATCAGTACAAACAAAGTTAGTGGAGGTGATGGAATTCCAGCTAAGCTAGTCCACATCCTAAAAGATGGTGCTATGAAAGTGCTGCACTCAAAATGCCAACAAATTTGGATAATGCAACTGTGGCCACAGGACTGGAAAATGTCAGTTTTCATGCCAATCTGAAGAAAGACAATGCCAAAGAATGTTCAAACTACTGCATAATTGCACTCAAGTCACACACTAGCAAAGTAATATTCAAAATTCTCCAAGCCAGGCTTCAACAGTACGTTAACTATGAACTTTCAGATGTTCAAGTTGGATTTAGGAAAGGCAGAAGGAAAAGAGGTCAAATTGCCAACATTCACTGGATCATAGAAAATGCAAGACTGTTCCAGTAAAACATCTACTTCTGCCTTTTTGACTATGTCAAAGCCTTTGACTGTGTGGATCACAACAAACTAGACAATGCTTCAAGAGATGGGAATACTTGCGTTACCTGTCTCCTGAGAAATCTGTGTGCAGGTCAAGAAGCAACAGCTAGAACTCAGCATGCAACAGCAGACTGGCCAAATCAGGAAAGGAGTATGTCAAGGCTGTATATTGTCACCCTGCTTATTTAACTTATATGCTGAGTACATCATGCAAAATGCCAGGCTGGATGAAGCACACGCTGGAATGATGATTGCTGGGAGAAATAGCAATAACCTCAGATATGCAGATGACACCATCCTTATGGCGTAAATTGAAGAAGAACTGGAAAAGAGGCTCTTGATGAAAGTGAAAGAGGAGAGTGAAAAATTTGGCTTAGAACTCAACATTTAGAAAACTGAGATCATGGCATTGGGACCCATCACTTCATGGAAAATAGATGGGGAAACAAAGGAAACAGTGACTGACTTTACTTTGGGGGACTCCAAATCACTGGAGATGGTGACTACATCTTCCAGGGCACTTGCTCCTTGGTGGGAAAGCTATGATCAACCTAGACATCATATTAAAAAGCAGAGACATTACTTTGCTAACAAAGGTCCATCTAGTCAGAGCTATGGTTTTTCCAGTAGTCATGTATGGATGTGAAAGTTGAACTATAAAGAAAGCTGAGCACCCAAGAATTGATGGTTTTGAACTATGGTGTTGGAGAAGACTCTTGAGAGTCCCTTGGACTGCAAGAAGATCCAACCAATCAATCCTAAAGGAAATCAGTCCTGAATATTCATTGGAATGACTGATGCTGAAGTTGAAACTCCAATATTTTGGCCACCTGATACAAAGAACTGATTCATTGGAAAAGACCCTGATACTGGCTAAGATTGAAAGAAGGTGAAGAAGGGGATAACAGAGAATGAGATCACCGACTTGATGGAAATGAATTTGAGTGTTCCACAGGAGTTGGTGATGAACAGGGAAGCCTGGCGAGCTGCAGTCAACTGGGTTGCAAAGAGTTGGACAGGACTGAGGGACTGAACTAACTGACTGAACTGATGTGGGTTTACAGTTCTCAGCTTTAACTGAAAAAATATGTGAAACCTTACTTCCTGCTGATTTGCACCAAAGCCTTTGGTTTCTCTGTTTCAGAATATAATTTTGAACAAGATAATTCATTATCTTAGATGTTTGATTGTCCTCTGTTTCTAAATATCTCTGAGGATGTAGTTTATGTTTCCTATTAATTCCTTCCTATTTACAGCAACTGGCTTAACCTAATTGATTACTCTTGCTACCAAATGACTGAAATAGCTTTTGAGTGCAGAGGATCTTTTGAATGGCAGTTTTCCTGCATAGATAAGATTGATTAGTCATTCCTAAAGCAGTGAAACATGATCACTAGAGTCTATTTTTGCTTCTGTTTCTTGAATTGATAAACTAACAAATAAAACTAAATAGCTAATTATTCAATATATGCGGTAATCCAAATTACATAAACAATTAAACCACTAAAAAATAAACAAGCTGAATTAGATAAGAAAATATACCACATTTCTGCCTAAACTGAATTTTTAATATTTATACTATGAAATAATTACCCTTTCCCTCTTTAGGATATTTAAAATAAGTGGCTAAAAATGTTTTTCCTAAAAATTAAATTGCTTTTCCATTTTTTAAATATTTTATTACTAAGACTCTACTTAGTCTTTTGTTAAAATAGAATATTGTTCAATTGATGCAATTCTTTTGTTTAGTTGCCATGGTAACAAAAAATAGGCTTGAATTAAGACCCTAGGCAGTCAAATTAGCTGAAGTTTAACAAAAGCAACTCTCTTTATTTACTTAGGTTTCTTAATAAACTTTGCTAGCAAAGGTCCTTCTAGTCAAAGCTATGGTTTTTCCAGTAGTCATGTATGCATTTGAGAGTTGGAGTATAAAGGAAGCTGAGTGCCAAAGAATTGATGTTTTTGAACTATGGTGTTGGAGAAGACCCTTAGACTGCAAGGAGATCCAACCAGTCCATCCTAAAGGAGATCAGTCCTGAATATTCATTGTAAGGACTGATGGTGAAGCTGAAACTCCAATACTTTGGCCACCTGATGCGAAGAGCTGACTCATGAGAAAAGACCCTGATGCTGGGAAAGACTGAAGGCAAGAGGAGAAGGGGATGACAGAGGATGAGATGGTTGGATGCCCTCACTGACTCAATGGACATGAGTTTGAGTAAACTCTGGGAGTTGGTGATGGACAGGGAGGCCTGGTGTGCTGCAGTCCATGGGGTCAACAAGAGTCTGACACAACTGAGCGACTGAAATGACTGACTGATTGAGTGACCTAATAAACCTGGGTGAACTTAGCACATAACAAACCCTTAAAATTGTTTTTCTCATGGACATGATGGAACAAGATGTCCTCCTAAGAGTGCTCTTTAACACAATAAGGCATTTGATAACATAAAGGCAAAGTTGAAAGTTGTCATAAACCTCATGGTCAGGTTAAATATTTCCTTCTTGGGGAAGTATATGCTATTTTGGGCTCTTCAGGGTTTCCTCTGAGGCAGATAGATATAGAAGTAGAGACAGAGAAAAAGAGAAGAGGGATAGAAACTGACAGAGACTTACTTTCTTTGAGGACACAGGTAAGATACCATCTGTCAAAACATTTTTTGTTGTTGTTGTTTTTGATTGGAAGAATTTAAAGACTTAAAGAAAGTAACTTAACAGAGGTTATTTAAAAGTAGCTTCTAATGACTCCTTATATTGTTGTGTTGTTGTTTAGTCGCTCAGTCGACTCCTACTCTTTGTGACCCCATGAACTGCAGTGTGCCAGGTTTTCTTGTCCTTCACCATTTCCTGGAGCTTGCTCAAACTCATTTCCATTGAGTCAGTGATGCCATCCAACCATCTCATTCTCTGTCATCCCCTTTTCCTCCTGCCTTTAGTCTTTCGCAACATCAAGGTCTTTTCCAATGAATCGGCTCTTCATATCAGGTGGCCAAAGTACTGGAGCTTCAGCATCAGTCCTTCCAATGAATATTCAGGGTTGATTTCTTTTAAGATTGACTGGTTTGATCTCCTTGCAGTCCAAGGGACTCTCAGGAGTCTTCTCCAACACTACATTTCAAAAGCATCAGTTCCTCAGCTCTCAGCTTTCTTTATGGTCTAACTCTCACATCCATGCATGACTACTGGAAAAACCGTAGCTTTGCCTATATGGACCTTTGTTGGCAAAGTAACATCTCTGCTTTTTAATAAGCTGTCTAGGTTTGCTATAGCTTTTCTCCCAAGGAGCAAACCTCTTTCTTTTTTTTTAAATTTCAAGGCTGCAGTCAACGTCCATAGTGATTTTGGAGCCCAAGAAAATAAAGTCTGTTTCTCTTTCCATTGTTTCCCCATCTATTTGTCATGAAGTGATGGGACTGGATGCCATGATCTTAGCTCTTTGAATGTTAAGTTTTAAGCCAGCTTTTTCATTCTCCTCTCTCACCTTCATCAAGAAGTTCTTTAGTTCCTCTTCTCTTTCTGCCATTAGGGTTGTGTCATCTGCATGACTGAGGTTGGTGATATTTCTCCCAACAATCTTGATTCCATCATAGTAAATTATCATCCTTTATTTAAAATATTCTTTGAAGTTTCAAAATTGAATGTAGAAGGCTTAAGAAATAAACACTTTATTTCTTCTGAGAATATGAGATTATTATAGACAATTTAATTTTATTTATTCAGTTCAGTTCAGTCGCTCAGTCGTGTCCGACTCTCCATGACCCCATGAATCACAGCACGCCAGGCCTCCCTGTCCATCACCAACTCCCGGAGTTCACTCAAACTCATGTCCACAGAGTCGGTGATGCCATCCAGCCATCTCATTCTCGGTGGTCCCCTTCTCCTCCCGCCCCCAACCCTTCCCAGCATCAGAGTCTTTTCCAGTGAGTCAACTCGTCGCATGAGGTGGTCAAAGTATTGCAGTTTCAGCTTTAGCATCAGTCCTTCCAACGAACACCCAGGATCTATCTGGTGCCAAAACTGAAACATTTTCATGCTTTGCTTATTAGTACAGATTTTATCTTCATACTTTCATTGCAATAGTTTTTTTTTTTTTCTTTTCCAATTTCTTTTCTAGCCTCTGGTTGTCTTGTGTCTTAAAATTCAATCGCAAATTACAAAATAACTATGCTAAGTATAATTCTGGCTAAGACTATAACATGCAGAATGAATACATGGAAATATTATGGGCACCTGATAATTCCAAGTTTCAACCAAGTTTTATTGTAGGTAGGCAGGCCACTACTGAAGCTTTTACCTATATTTTACAGCTATGTTTTTTTTTCTACAGGTAGCATGACTCGTAGAAACTAAGAGTATCCATTAGGTCTTTCAATGTGTTCAATATCTCTTATTTCCAAAGATTAGCATTATATGCCATGATAACACTACTGATTCTTGATTATTTACTACCTTGATTATGTACTACAGAAATCTGGTGCTCCTTCATGCCAGTATGACTTATTTTATAATTTATGAATCAAAGAGAGGCATTTATGATTTGTACCTATTTGAATATTAGATACTGTGCTAAGATAATTATTTCTGATTTAACTTTATAAAATGTTTTAATGTTATAAAAAGTTATCTCAATCATACTATTAAAACAGTTTTAGGACCATAGGAGACCTAAGTTTTATGGAGATGCGTCTGAATAGAAAAATGATATGGGGCATTGCACTTTAGCTGTTGGACATTAATAAGCTTAATAAAATAAAGATTGACTAAGATAATAATGGCAGCAAAATTAAGTCCATGTCATGGGATAATAAGCTGAAGAACACTGACTCTTGTAGCTGCATTCATGTCAGTTTTTTCTAAACAATTCTTGTTATCCAGAGCTACATGTCTCTTGTAATGTTTCTGTATTTCAGGAAAGCTGGTAACTACCAATCTGTTCCCTGTTTCTATGAGTTAGACTTTTAAATTCCTCATAAAAGTGAGATTATACAGTATTAGTCTTTTTTAGTTACCCTGGCATAATGACCTCAAATTTCATATACATAGTCATAAATAGAAACATTTTTTCTTTTTTTAATGAATGAATAATATTCTATTGCATGTATATGTCTGTCAGTTCCTTTTGATTTACAGTGTTGTTCAACTCTGCCGTTTCTTTATTAATTTTCTTCATTGTTGAGAGTGAGGTACCAAACTCCCCAACTCATATTGCTGTTTACGTCTTTCAATTCTGTTAGTATCTGGTTTATACATTTAGGTATGCTGGCAATATAATTATTTACAACTGTGACATATTGATGGATTGACCTATTATTAAGTAATGACTGTATTTATCTCTTTTGACTATTTTTAGCTTAAAGTCGACTCTTTTAAGTATGAAAGTGAAAGTTAAAGGGAAGTCGCTAAGTCATGTCTGACTCTGCGACCCCATGGACTGTAGCCTAACAGGCTTCTCCATCCATAGGATTTTCCAGGCAAGAGTACTGGAGTGGGTTGCCATTTCCTTAGCCAGGAGATCTTCCTGACCCAGGGATTGAACCCAGGTCTCCCACATTGTAGGCAGATGCTTTACCGTCTGAGCCACCAGGGAAGTCCTTACAAGTATAGCTATCCTGTTTTCTTTTGGTTACCATTTGCATGAATATCTTTTTTTCCATCACTTTACTCACAGACTAAGGGAGTCTTTAAAGCTAAATTGTATCCCTTGTAGAAAATATAGAGATGGATCACATTCATCTATCCAGTCAACTATTTTGTGTCATTTGATGAGACAATTTCATTTATGTTTAAATGAAATGATAAGTTCATTTTTGATAGATAAAGGCCAACTAGTCTCTTTTTGTTAATTGCTTTCTGATTGCTTTGTAAATATTTTGTTTCTCATTTTTGTTTTTTTGTTTCTTATTATTTCAGTCTTCTTTTGTGATTTGATCAGTTTTTATGGTAGTATGTTTTGACTTCTTTATTGTAAACTTTTTCTTTTGTGTAATTACTGCAGGTTTTTCTTCCACAGTTACAATGACATATAAAATATTTTATAACAACTCATGTTCAGTTGATAACTTCAGTGGGATATATGAGTTTTATAGTTTGAGTTCATTACAATGATAAAGCAAAAAAATTTTTTTAAAAAATTAAAACCCTCTGAAATTCTTAAGAGTTGTGGAAACAAGCAGGTTCTCTCCTATAGATGTCAAGTACTATTGCTACAAAATCTGTTTCATGTTAATGGGTTACACAACCCTGAATGATATGTCTGGCTAGGGCTGTACTCTCCTGCTCTGTTTCCACTCCTTTTTCATTTTAATCAAAGGACAAGGATGATGATATCATCAGATAAGTGATAATCATTCTTTGATCAAAAGTGCATCACTCAGTGGGCTTCCTGGGAGGCTCAGTGGTAAGGAATCTGCCTATCAATGCAGGAGATGCAGGTTCGATCCTTGGGTGGGAAAGATCACCTGGAAAAGGGAATGGCAACCCACTCCAGTATTCTTGCCTGGGAAACCCCATGGACAGAAAAGCCTGGAGGGTTAGTTTATGGGGTGACAAAAGAGTCAGACATGACTTAGCGACTAAATAACAGTAGTGACAGATGACTCAATTTTGCTATAAGTAGCACACAGGAATAGAGTAAGGAAGGTTAATAATTATTTAAAATTAACTGGGAGTATTAGTGTGTGGTCCATGTCACAGTACTAACAGTAGATAGAGAAAGATTGTTTTTTGCTTCTTATGTTAATAAGTGCATTTATTTATTGCTAATATTATTATATAGTCATTGGAATCTGCATTTTCTGTGAAACTAGATCAAGTTCCATCTTGTCATTAGAAGAAAAAATATGAGAAGTATGAAACATTTGTACTTTAAATGTTTTAGATTTCAAAAATCACCATTTATCATGCAAGCAAAATGAAGATAAATATAAAAAGGAATATAAAATGCATCTCAAATAAGTATTTACTTTAAGTTTAATGAGCTAGTTGTTATATATTTAATGAGTTAACTGGTGCATATTAATTAAATCTCAATTGTTTGTTTAAAATCTCTTTTGGAGGATTTCATGCCATCTGGTTAACTTACTTTAAATGACAACAGCGATAAGTACTTAATTGCATTCCTATTAATGTATTATTGTTTCCAAACATGTGAGACTTACAATGAGCATTTCACAAGCTTTACTAAATGAATCTTATATAGAGTATATTAAATGTGTTAACTCCTTGGTTGCTAAGAGTAGGTGTAAAATAGTGCAAAAACATCATTAAATGTGATTAAAATTGTTATGTGAAAATAATATCACAGTTTAGAAGTGAGTTTCTAAAAATGTCTCCCTACTTTTTTTTTAAATTTCCTGCCATTTATCCACAGATGTTAGATTTCACTTTCTCTGTTTTCTAGGCCCCGGAAAAGAAATGTTGTGAACAGAGATAGACACAATTGTTCACCTCTGTATGACACTGAATGGAAATGTTTAAAGGTTCTGTTTTGAGTTACTCCAAATGTGAGTGATGTGGGTAGGTAGAAAACTATGGATATACATCAGTCAATATGCAATGGAATATTACTCAGTTGTAAAAAGGAATTCATTTGAGTCAGTTTTAATGAGGTGGATGAACTTGGAACGAATTCTACAGAGTGAAGTAAGTCAGAAAGAGAAATACTGTATATTAACACATACATATGGGATTTAGAGAGACGGTACTGATGATCCCACATGCAGGGCAGCAAAGGAGACTTAGATGTAAAGAACAGACTTTTGAACTCAGTGGGAGAAGGCAAGGGTGAGGCGATTCAAGAGACGAGCACTGAAACATGTGCATTATCATATGGAAAATAGATGACCAGTGCAAATTTGATGCGTGAAGCAGGGCACCCAAACATGGTGCTCTGGGAAAACCAGAGAGATGGGGTGGAAAGGAAGTTGGGGATGTGGTTCAGAATGGGAGGGACACATGTTACCTGTGGCTGATTCATGTTACTGTATGGTAAAAACTATCACAATATTGTAAAGTATCCTCCAATTAAATAAATTTAATTTTTAAAAACAAACAAGGGCATTTTGAAGAAAATATAGCCAGACCACAAGTTATAATAAACTGAGATGTGAAAGTTGTTTGCAAACTGATAGCTTAAACTTGGAAATAATTTTCCTTCCCATTAAAATCACACTCATCAGATTGGTTTCCTTGGCTCATCTCCAAATAGATGCGAGGCACAGTGCAACAAAACCCATGTTTAAAGTAACATTTTTCAAATTGCAGGGCAAGATTCCACTTGTGGTTTTGAATTAAATAGACAATAACCATTTTTTGCTGAATGAAAACAGCATAATATATCAAATAAAATTTTACTCTTTTTGAGGATAATGAATTTGTGATACTTTTATTTTTATAAACATATCTATATTATGCATGTGAATATGTGTTTAAAGTTTTGCCTATACTGAACTGTGAATTCAAATGTGTTTTATAGCCAAAAGTTTGAAAATCATGGGTTTAAGGCTTCTGAAAAAGCCAGTAACTCTCTCTGTCTACATTCTGTCCTTGGCACAGAATAAAAAAAAAAAATGTGTCTATCAAATTATTTTTCAACATTTGAGTCTATGGCTTCACTAGATAAGCAACATGAACTGCATTTGGAGTTGCATTACAATAAAACTTCAAAAAAGTTAATTCTGTATTTCTAAAAATAGTTATCATTTTGCTCTAGGTAATTAGACTTCAATGGCAAGTAGTCCATGCAAATATAATACATTTTATTGACCTTTTAAAGTAACAACTAAACCAAGCATTTTAGGGTTTTAGGTGATGTTTGTGGGGAAAAAGACTTTTTTGACAACTCTTTGTCAGCTCAGGGACTCAGTTGCATGAAATCCCATTTCTCCAAAAGGGGTGAAACTTATGGGAACAAGTCATCTTGACTAATAGGTCATACCCATGCATTTCTCCAGGTGTTAGGAGTTAAGAATATTCTCTGGGTCTGCTTTGCTGAGAACTGCGTTTTCTAGTGTGGCTGAACATTTCACTAAGAATGCTGGACCTCGGGAAAGAAAGTTGTAAGCAGGCATATGAAGGGCCCTCTATCTTTCACTCCAGACTCCAGGTCATCGAGGGTGTATAGAAGAGAAAGGGACATGTATGAATCTATTTTCTGTTCACCTAAGATGGAAATGTGAAATAAAGTTGTAAGCAAGCATATGTGGTAAAGAACCCACCTGCCAATGCAGGAGACAAACAAAGGTTCAGTCCCTGGGTCAGGAAGATCCCCTGAAGGAGGGCATGGCAACCCACTCCAGTATTCTTGCCTGGAGAATCCCATGGACAGGGGAACCTGTCCATGGGCAGGGGAACCTGTCCATGGGCTACAGCCCACGGGGTCACAAAGAGTAGGACACTACTGAAGCAACTTAGCACATACAAAGTTGAGAGAGACTAATACAGAAGGAACCACAGACTTTTTATATTAGATATGCAACAGAGATGTTACTGGGAAATGTAAAAACCTATAGGAGGTCCATTTACATTTTGCTTCCTTACCATTATCTGAGTTTCATTTAGAAAATAAGAATCTTGAAGGAATTAGGGGGAGGGAAAGATGTAAACATGAAGTCATATGATGAATAATTAAAAAAAAATAGCAGAATTAGATAGGTTACTTTGGCTAAAGAGAAACCAGAAGCCACATTGGCATTTATTTTGTTCCTAAAATCAAGTCCAACCTTTACCATGGGCAGTTGTGAATAATAAGCAGTGGAATCTGATCTGTTTAATTAAACAGAAAATTATATTGGGCTCACAGATTGTTAGAAGAGCTATAGATATAGGATTGAATCTAAGCTTTGAAAAGTAATACAAAAAATGTGCCAGAAAACTGATAGAATGAGGCAACCACAACTGATGCTGCCATTTGCTCTGCTGTCAGAAATTGGACAGTCCTCTAGCAGCTGCTGCAGACAATACTGATAACACTTTTCAAGCAGAAACTCCACCTAGCAACAAACATTTTCCTTGATATAGGACAACTAAGGCACAAGCCTTGCTGCAAAATGTGATGATCCCAGGCAGAGCCTGTTTGCTCATCTTTGCAATTCTTAACCAAAGCCTCCTTCACAGGTGCCCATGGTTGGGTGTGTGGAGCCTTGGTCACCTGCTTATGTTTGGATTCAAAGAAAGAGGGAAAGCCAGTTTCCTGGGTTACTTTTTAAGAAGGCTGAACTTATCAGTCTAAGATTCCCCATCAAAGCAAGAGACTTCAAAATATGCTAAGAAGCCTAAAAATACTTCTCAGGATAAAGTGGTCTTTCTTTCTTTCAGAAAAATTTCCTTCAAGACCTTAGATGACTGTCTCTGAAAGTCAATGCAGAAGTTCAATTTCACCTTCTCAGAAAGGCTTGCTTAAAACACCCTGCCTAAGTCAGTCTCCCAGCTTGCCATTACTCTCTGTCACCTGAAACTGTCATGTAATTTTACCAATATATGAGAAGTTTAATCTCTTTTCCCTTCCTTCCTTTCTCCCTCCTTCTTCCCTCCTTCTCCCTTTCTTCTTTCTTCCTTTTCTTTCTTTCCTTTTTCCTCTTTCTTCCTTCCTCTGTCCCCTCCTCCTTCTTTCCTTTCTGTCTTTCTTTTTCTTTCTTTTGTATCACTCTGAAAGAAGAAATAGTGCAAGACTAGGATTCTGTCTTGTTCAAAATCTTTTGCCATAACACAGAGGACAGCAAGGCCTGGCACATGCAGTGGTGCAGCAGATACTTGTAGACTGAATTATTGACGAGCAAGGGATAATAGGAAAGAATTGGACACCTAGAGCCTCTGAACAAATATCTAAAGGGTTGGGGGTTCTAGAATATAGGAGGAACAGGAATGGATGTAAATCAAAAGAACTGCTGAAGCAGCTTCTCTCTCTTACCCTACACCCTGGTCTCCAGAGGTACAGGTGGATCCTGACTGGATGATTATCTTTTCATTCATTATTGACACAATAGGTAATTACTGTTAACTTTATGGGAGGCACCATGCTTGCACAATTCTGTTTTCCTTCTATTTATGTCCTCAATCCTACAGATTTGTTTTTTTCAGCATCCTTATAGCTGTCTGATTTTTATCTCTAAATCAATGTTTATCTTGATATTGAGCAAACCCCTTGGTATTGGAGCTAACAGGATACAGTAAGGCAGCCAAAGGCTCTGATGCCAGCCTGTCTAGGTTTGAGTTCTAATTCTCCCATTACTTTGTGCATGAGTTATTTAACTACTTTCCTACTTCCCTCACTCATATAATGAAGATGAAAATAGTAGCCTTATCATAAGGTAGTCGAGAGTATTAGATGAATGAACATAGGTAAAGCAGTTGAAATGCTGCCTGACATTTCCTATGTTATAGGAAAGCATTTGCTGTTATTATAACTTAGATTATGTTTCTAATAATTTTCTCATTTCTCTGTATCAGCCTTACCTCCTAAACACTTAAATGGCCAGTTATGCCCTGCTTTCTTTGTCCTGTCATTATTTCTGGTTTCTTTTACTGAACTTTTCCCTTGACCCAGCACACTGGCATAAGAGGCCAAGAAAAGATTAGGAGGTTTATCTAGGACCAGATGGAGCAGGATACCAAGAATAATCTTTCCATATTTCACAGTTGGGCACAATCCTGGCCTATTGTTTTTTCTTTTCCTCTCTTCCAAAGACAAAATGAAAAGAGTTCATCAGAGATCTCCAGTGAGATACGGTGAGTATTTTATTCCCTTTAAACAAAAGAAATTTTGAGGCAAAAATAAGGTGGAATGATTCAACTAATATTAAATCACAACATAAATCTCCCTTTTCATTTATAAAACACAAAAGATTCAGATCATCCAAACTTCATTGCTCAGATCTACAGCCAGCAGCCCCTTAAGTCATTTCCGCTGTAACTTCCTGTCTGTTGCAGATAGCTATATGTGTTGTGAGAAGCAAATAAATTTGAATGTATTTTTTAAAAGTAGGGTGCATAGAGTATGTGATATAGACTAGATATATACATATATGTTTGGTTATGGGTGCTTGAGACTGTATCTGTGCTTATTTTAGAGCATTCATTGTCATGCATGCAAGTATTTTAGTAAGAAAAATGAACATATACATAGGTAAAGCCTGCTGTCCTTTTTTCAGAAAGAATAACCAATAGAAGAAAGAGGAAGAGACTCAGAATGCAGATATGGCAATGAGTGATCTGTTTGAAAATAATTACTTTTGATTATTCACCTCAATTTTAATATAAAGTTAATATTTTCTACAAGCTTTCAAATCAGCATTTCTTGTTGGAAGTAACTTTCAGCTGCTTTATCTTTATTTAAATATAGGCTAAGACTTATTTCATTTAGGAAGGGACCAAAAGTTTGTTTGCTAGTATTTTTGTAGATATTTTATAGAGAAAATGTGAATATTTATGCATGTGGTCCTACTGACCTTGTGTTTGAATTACAAATGCGGAATTACAGGTTACAGATATATGGTAGGTACTCATCTTTTATTGCTGCTCTGATATTTACATCCACTTAGCAGTAACTTACTGCTAGAAAGCTCTAACTCTAACATGAGTAACAACAGCTGAATGCAGCCTATTTATTTTCCCATCATTTTTTCAAAGTAGCTTTCCACAAATTTAGAAAAGTGTCTACCTTGCTTAGGCCAAGTTATTTCAGTGACATGAAGGTACTCTGGAATTGCAATAAAGCAAATGGAAGGTCCTTTGAGTGTATTTCAAGTGGACATTTTTTAACCGTTTCTAATACCAATCTATTTTTCTTCCCATGAAAGTGTGAAGGTGTGCTGAGTATCAATAAAGACTTCAGAGACTCATAACCACTGTCTAAAGAACATTTTTTGCTCTATTTCAGAACAATGTACTTCATGCTGAAAACAGAGATGAGAGTGTTTGTCAAAGATCTATTGATAGCTAAGACAAAATCAGTACCTATAGTTTATTCGTTGGTGAACTGAATAACAGAAAGATAAGTAGTCACCATTTTGAATTTAAAATGTAACACAGCCATTTAAAAATAAGATCTTGTTTGAAGATAATACAAGCAAAAAAACAGACCCTATGAAACTTAAGCTTTATATTTGTTAATATGCATAATTACATCTCCTAAAAGGGGAACCTTAGTACTGTTCATGTGATACTGTTGAAATGAGTGAACACACAATTAAACTCAATGAGAATGAGGCTGAAAGAGAGGCTCAGCTGGAGATCTACCCTCAGGAAGTAGTTTAAAATATTGGCCATTTGGTGCCATCTGTTGAATTCCATACCCTAAAAACAATGCTATTCAGAACTCAATTTTGTGAGCCAGGAATGAAGGATATCTCTTACAGGGATCGTTTAACAGAACTCATTGAACAGAAGGAAGACCAGCAGAGGGACAGTGAAATCTCTTCTGACCACTCCACACCACATTAATTTGAAATGGACTGAGAAAACATAAGCATTAATTCGTTCTCACACACACATGATCCTCAAATTTACTCCATAAGTAGAGAGGTCCATCATACTGTACATAATAAGTAGGCAAGAGGAAAAGTGTGATATGGTCAGATCATTTATTCAGTGATTTATACAGGTACTTATGGAAGTTTGTATAATGTCATTACATCAGTGAGAGCAGTTCTGTTGTTCTGGATTATGTTAAATTTACAGATTCTAGATATGTCTTTAAAATGGCCATCACTGTGATTATTGATCTCCTTTCTTGAACTTACTAATACTCTTTTTATGCAATGAAATAGCCAATAACTAGAAAGCAAAGTCAGCAAACAAAGTACAGGAATCAAAATTAGTCTTTTTGAAATTTGGAATTGTCTAGTTTTTATTGGAGAATTTATCAAAACATTTTAAAATCTTTGTTGATTTTTCCACTATATATCTTGTATTTATTTCTTACAGATTGTTCTATAGATTATAAGCAGCTAATTTATTACAATCTGCTCTGAATTGATACTAGTATAATTTTAGTACAATACAAAAACTTTATTTAAATAGAACTTTTATCCTCTTCCCTCCTTTGTGCTACTACTGTCAACTATCTCTGTCTTATACACTCATGAATACAATGTCATTATTATCTCATACTCCACTGGGGCAAGAATACTGGAGTAGGTTGTCATGCCCTCTTTCAGGGGATCTTCCCAAACCAGGGATCAAACCCAGGTCTCCTGCATTGCAGGCAGATTCTTTACCATCTGAGCCACCAGGGAAGCCCTTGATAGATCCAGAATTTCTAATTAAAAGTGTTTCCCCATTTCTTCCTCTACCACACACAGTTGGAATTCGTCATCCCTCTGGCCTCAGGTCTCCACTATTATTATGAGCAATCAGCTTTTACTTGCATTATTGTTGTACACCAAAAGAAGTGTTATTTTCCTCTTTCATTTTACAATATTTTTCCTTTGATTTGGTGTTTACCAGTTTGACTGTGATATACTTGGTGTGGACTACTTTGGGTTTATCATATATGGATCTGTGGATTAATAATGTTCTTATCACTTATATGAAATGTTAGTCATTATTTTCCAAAAAATGTTGCCCATATTCTCTTCTATTTCTCAGTTCAGTTCAGTCATTCAGTAGATTCTGACTCTTTGTGACCCCAAGGACTGTAGCATGCAAGGCTTTCCTGTCCATCACCATATCCCGAAGAATGCTCAAACTCTTGTCAAACGAGTTGGTGATGCCATCTAACCATCTCATCCTCTGTTGTCCCCTTCTCCTCCCATCTTCAAACTTTCCTAGCATCGGGGTCTTTTGCAATGACTCACTTCTTCGCATCAGGTGGCCAAAGTATTGGAGTTTAAGCTTCAGGATCAGTCCTTCCAATGAGTATTCAAGACTTATTTCCTTTAGGATTGACTGGTTGGATCTCCTTGCAGTCAAGGGACTCTCAAGAGTCTTTTCCAACAACACAGTTAAGAAGCATCAATTATTCAGTGCTCAGCTTCCTTTATAGTTCAAATTTCACATCTATACATGATTACTGGTAAAACTATAGCTTTGACTAGATAGAACTTGTTGGCAAAGAAATGTCTCTGCTTTTTAATATGCTGTCTATGTTGGTAATAGCTTTCCTTCCAAAGACAAGGCATCTTTTAATTTCATGGCTGCAGACACCATCTTCAGTGATTTTGGAGCCCCCAAAAAATAAAAGCTGTCAATGTTTCCATTGTTATCCCATTTATTTGTTATGAAGTTATGGGACCGGATGCCATGATCTTAGTTTTCAAGTATTGTGTTTTAAGCCAACTTTTTCACTCTCCTCTTTCACTTTCATCAAGAGGCTCTTTAGTTTTTCTTCGCTTTCTGCCATAAAGGTGATGTCATCTGCATATCTGAGGTTATTGATATTTCTCCCAACAATCTTCTTTCAAGTTTGTGCTTCATCCAGCCTGGCATTTAACATGACTTAGCAGCAGCAGCTATGCATATAAGTTAAATAAGCAGAGTGACAATATACAGCCTTGATGTACTCCTTTCGCAAATTGGAACCAGTCTGTTGTTCCATGTCCAGTTCTAACTGTTGCTTCTTGACCTGCATACAGATTTCTCAGGAGGCAGGTAAGGTGGTTTGGTACTCCATCTCTTTAAGAATTTTCCAGTTTATTGTGATCCACACAATCAAAGGCTTTGGTGTAGTCAATAAAGCAAAGCATATGTTTTTCTGGAACTCTCTTACTTTTGCAATGATCCAACGGCTGTTGGCAATTTGAACTCTGGTTCCTCTGCCTTTTCTAAATCCAGCTTGAACATCTGGAAGTTCACAGTTCACGTAGTGTTGAAGCCTGGCTTGGAGAATTTTGAGCATTACTTTGCTAGTGTGTGAGATGAGTGCAATTGTGCAATAGTTTGGGCATTTTTGGCATTGCCTTGCTTTTGGATTGGAATGAAAACTGACCTCTTCCAGTCCTGTGGCCACTGCTGAGTTCCAAATTTGCTGGCATATTGAGTGCAGCACTTTCACAGCATCATCTTTTAGGATTTAAGTTAGCTCAACTAGAATTCCATCACCTCCACTAGCTTTGTTGGTAGTGATGCTTCTTAAGGCCCACTTGACTTTGCATTACAGGATGTCTCTCTCTAGGTGAGTGATCACTCATCGTGGTTATCTGAGTCATGAGATCTTTCTTTTATAGTTCTTCTGTGTATTCTTCCCACCTCTTCTTAATATCTTCTGCTTCTGTTAGGTCCACATCGCTTCTGTCCTTTATTGTGCCCATCTTTGTTTGAAAATTTCCCTTGGTATCTCTAATTTTCTTGAAGAGATCTCTGGTCTTTCCCATTCAATTGTTTTCCTCTATTTATTTGCATTGATCACTGAGGAAAGCTTTCTTATCTCTCCTTGATAGTCTTTGGAACTCTGTATTCTTATGCATATATCTTTTCTTTTCTCCTTTGCCTTTAATTTCTTTTCTTTTCTCAGCTATTTATAAGGCCTCCTAAGACAACTATTTTGCCTTAGGCCAGAAATCTGGAGTGAGTAGCCTTTCCCTTCTCCAAAGGATCTTCCAAACCTGGGATCAAACCCATGTCTCCCTCATTGCAGGCGGAGACTTTACCAGCTGAACCACAAGGGAAGCACAAGAATACTGGAATAAGTAGACTATCCCTTCTCCAGTGGACCTTCCCAAACCATTAATTGAACTGGGGTCTCCTGCATTGCAGGTGGATTCTTTACCAACTGTGCTATCAGGGAAGCCCCACATATATTAGAATATGCATCAATAGAAAATATGCATTAAGAAGAGAAAAAAAAGAAATAAGAAAAGCAAATACTTAGAGATCCTTAGGACATCAGCATCAGAATTTTTAGTGAATGTTTATTTTCATATATATATATATATATATGAATGCTGTGTATGTACATATTGTGTATACAATATATATATTGGAATTCCTAGTGTATATACATATTGTGTATGCAACATATATATATATGGATGCTAATGTTGTCCCAAGGATCTCTAAGTATTTGTTTATTTTTCTTATTTCTTCTCTTTCTCTTCATAATGAATATTTTCTATTGATGTATATTCCAATTCACTAAATTTTTTTTCCAGTTACCATAAATCTTTTAAGACACTCTATTAATTATTTCACATCAATTAGTGTACTTTTTATCTGTAGAATTTCTGGGTTTTTATTGTGTGTCTTTGTGGTTGTTTGCTTGTTTGTTTTCTTTTTGCTTACTGCATTTCATATCTTTGCAAAATACCACTGCTATATTTACATCTCTCAAAATCTATCAAACTCTTTTTTTCAGGAGACAACCAAGTCCCACCTCTTCAGTGAAGAGATTTCTACTAACAATTAGTAGGCTTCATCATTTTCTGAGCTTCCAAGCACTTAACTATTTTTGTTGTGGTATGTTTTTATAAATGATGTTAAATTCTGGATGGCATGATTTTGTACACTATGCTTCATCTAGTGTATTATTTTACATATCCTACCTGCTCAGTGAAAAGTTTGCTTCCAGCTGGATATAATTCTATTAATAATCATATTATGACATTACTTAAACTTTTGCTAATCTCACTATTTCCCACTATTTCATGAATTACAGCCTGGTCTTGGCAAAGTGACTCACATAGCTCAATGAAGCTATGAGCCATGTTATGCAGGGCCACCCAAGATGGGTGGGTCATAGTGAAGAGTTGTGACAAAACATGGTTCATTGGAGGAAGAAATAGCAATGCATTTCAGTATTCTTACCAGAAACAATTCATGAATATTATGAAAAGGTAAAAAGATACAACACTAGACAGTTTCCAGGTCAGAAACTGTCCAATATGTTACTGGGGAAGAGCCGAGGGCAATTACTAATAGCTCCAGAAAGAATGAAGCAGCTGGGCCAAAGCAGAAATGATGCTCAGTTGTGGAGATGTATGGTGGTAAAAGTAAAGTCCGATGCTGTAATGAATAATATTTCATAGGAACCTGGTCCTATGAATCAAGGTAAATTGAATGTGGTCAAGCAGGAGATGGCAAGATTAAATATTGACATCTTAGGAATCAGTGAACTAAAGTGAACGAGAATGAAAGTGAAAGTGAAAGTTGCTCAGTTGTGTCAGACTCTTCATGACCCCATGAACTATACAGTCCATGGAATTCTGTAGGGCAGAATACTGGAGTGGGTAGCCTTTCCCTTCTCCAAGTGACCTTCCCAACCCAGGGATCAAACCCAGGTCTCCCGCATTGCATGTGGATTCTTTACCAGCTGAACGTCAAGGGAAGCCCAAGAATACT
The DNA here is from genome assembly GCF_049115385.1 of Moschus berezovskii. NCBI lineage: Eukaryota > Metazoa > Chordata > Mammalia > Artiodactyla > Moschidae > Moschus > Moschus berezovskii. The sequence goes on from NC_142470.1 coordinate 90,985,555, forward strand.
GGAGTGGGTAGTCTATCCCTTTTCCAGGGGATCTTCCTGATCCAGGATTCAAACTGAAGTCTCCTGCTTTGCAGGTGGATTCTTTACCAACTGAGCTATCAGGGAATGAGAATGGGCGAATTTATTTACATGACCATTACATCTACTACTGTGGGCAAGAATTCCTTTTAAAAAATGGAATAGCCCTCATAGTCAAGATGAGTCTGAAATGCAGTACTCAGGGGTTACCTCAAAAATAACAGAATGATCTCAATTTATTCCCAAGGCAAGCCATTCATAATCACAGTAATCCAAGTCTATGCCCCAACCACTAATGCTGAAGAATCTGAAGTTAAACAGCTCTATGACGATCTACAAGTACTTCTGGAACTAATACCAAAATACGATGTCCTTTTAATCATAGGGAATTGGAATGTAAAAGTAGGCAGCCAAGAGATACCTGGAATAACTGGCAAGTTCAACTTTGGAGTACAAAATGAGGCAGGGTAAAGTGTAACAGAATTTTGTCAAGAGAACACGCTGGTTGTACTAAACACACTTTTGTAACAACCCAACCCACTGGACTTTACACATTGATATCACCAGATGGTCAATACTGAAAACAGACTAATTATGTTTCTTGTAGCTGAAAATGAGAAGCTCTATACAGTCAGAAAACCAAGACCTGGGGCTAACTGTGGCTCACATCATGAGCTCATTATTGCAAAATTCTGGCTTAAATTGAAGAAAGTAGGGAAAAGCCACTAGGCCATTCAAGTATGACCTAAGTAAAATTCCTTATGATTATACAGTGGAGGTGATGAACAGATTCAAGGGATTAGATCTGATAAACAAAGTGCCTGAAGCAATGACGATAACCACCTCAAAGAAAAAGAAATGCAAGAAGTCACAGGCTTTCCAAATAGTTGAGAAAAGAAGAGAAGCAAAAGGCAAGGGAGATGGGAAACATATACTCAACTGAATGCAGAGTTCCAGAGAATAGCAAGGAGAGCTAAGAAAGCCTTCTTAAATGAACAGTTCAAAAAAATAAAGGAAAACAATGGGAAACATTAGAGGTTGCCTCAAGAAAATTGGAGATATCAAGGGAATATTTCATGCAAGAATGGGCAAAATAAATGACAGAAATGAAAGGACCTAACAGAAGCCAAAGAGATTAAGAAGAGATGGCAAGCATACACAGAAGAACTATACAAAATAGGGCTTAACCCAGACAACTATGATGGCGTGATCACTCACTTAGAGCCAGTCATCCTGGAGTGTGAAGTCAAAATGGGCCTTAAGAAGCATTATTATATACAAAGCTAGTGAAGATGATGGAATTCCAGCTGAGCTGCTTAACATCTTAAAAGATGACGCTGTTAAAGTGCTGCACTCACTATGGCAGCAAATTTGGAAAACTCAGCAGTGTCTATAGGACTGGAAAGTTTCAGTTTTCATTCCAGTCCCAAAGAAAGGAAATGACAAAGAACACTCAAACTACTGTACAATTTTGCTCATTTCACATGCTAGCATGGTTAGGCCCAAAATGCTCCAAATTAGGCTTCAGTAGTATATGAAGCAAGAACTTCCAGATATGAAAATCTGATTTTAAAAAGGCAGAGGAACTATATCAAATTGTCACCATTCTTTGGAACATGGAAAAAGCAAAAGAATTCCAGAAAAACATCTACTTCTGCTTCAATGGTTACACTAAAGCCTTTGATTGTGTGATCTTAACAAGCTGTGGAAATGTCTTAAAGAGATGGGATTACCAGACCAACTTACTATCTCTTGACAAACCTGTATGAGGGTCAAGAGCAACAGTTAGAGTTGGACATTACCAATGATCTAGTTCAAACTACAAAAGGAATATGACTAAGCTGTGTATTCATTACCCTTCTTATTTAACTTATATGCAGACTATATCATGTGAAATACCAGGCTGGATGAGTCATAAGCTAGAATCAAGATTGCTGGGAGAAATATCAACAAACTCAGATATGCAGATGATACTACTCTAAAGGCAGAAAGTGAAGAGGAACTAAAGAGCCTTTTGAGGAGGCTGAAAGAGGAGAGTGAAAAACCTGGCTTGAAACTTAATGTTCAAAAAACTAAGATCGTGGCAGCTGGTTCCATCAGTTCATGGCAAATAGAGGGGGAAATGTGGAAGTGGTGACAGATTTTATTTTCTTGAGCTCTAAAATCACTGTATGGTGACTGAAGCCATGAAATTAAAGGACGTTTGGTCTTTGGAAAGAAAGCTATCAAACCTAGTGCTTAGTCACTCAGTCGTGTCCAACTTTTTGTGATCGCAGGGACTGCATCCTGACAGGCTCCTCTGTCTGTGGGGATTCTCCCGGCAAGAATGCTGGAGTGGGTTGCCATGCCCTCCTCCAGAGTATGGCATGCCATGGCATGTCAAACCTAGACAGCATATTAAAGGCAGAGAAATCACTTGGCCAATTAACGTTCATATAGTCAAAGTTACGTTTATTCGAGTAGTCATGTATGTAGGTGAGAGTTGCACCATGACTCCTGAGGGCTTAAATAATTGATGTGCACCATTTGTGGTACTGGAGAAGTCTCTTGAGAGTTTCTTGGACTGCAAGGAGATCAAACCAGTCAATCCTAAAAGAGATAAACCCTGAATATTCATTGGAAGCTGCTGCTGCTGCTAAGTCGTGTCAGTCATGTCTGACTCTGTGCGACTCCATAAACGGCAGCCCACCAAGCTCCTCTGTCTCTGGGATTCTCCAGGCAAGAATACTGGAGTGGGTTGCCATGTACTTCTCCAGTGCATGAAAGTGAAAAGTGAAAGTGAAGTCCTTCAGTCGTGTCCGACTCTTCGCGACCCCATGGACTGTAGCCTACCAGGCTCCTCTGTCCATGGGATTTCCCAGGCAAGAGTACTAGAGTGGGTTGTCATTGCCTTCTCCATATTGGAAGAACTGATCCTAAAGCTGAAGGTCCAATACTTTGGCTACTTGTTGCCAAGAGCCAACTACTTGGACAAGACCCTGATGCTGGGAAAGGTTAAAGGTAAAAGGAGAAGGAAGTGGCAGAGGATGAGATACGACTCAATATACATGAATGTGAGCCAACTCCAGGAGATATTAGAGACAGCAGAGCATGACAAGCTGTAGCCCATGTCAGCACAAAGAGTCAGACACACTTAGTGAATGAGTAATGACAAATCTCACTATTATCCTTATAGTCTTACTCTTTTAGCAATATTTAATATTTAGCCTTGTTAAAGATTGTGAAGAGCCTTATCTGTAAGCTGTAAACAATTATTAAATATTTCATGCATTAGGATGCTTTTCCCTGAGGTAACTGCTTTAAGATTATCATGTTAAAACACCTAGGAACAAACTTAGGTCTATGTGAATAGCATCCATTTTGGTTTTATAGAATACAACCTATACATACGTGCATGAAGTCTTGATCTTAAACAGTACGTATGACACTGGTTCATCTAACTGGAAAGCAAGAGGCAGAGGAAGTTCAAGTTTGGTTTAATTCCAATATTTGTGCCTCCAACTCTTGGTTCTGCCTATACTATGTACTTCTTCCCATGAATAATTGTTAGCTTCTAACTAGCATCTCAGTTCAGTTCAGTTCAGTCGCTCAGTCGTGTCCAACTCTTTGTGACCCCAAGAATCACAGCACGCCAGGCCTCCCTGTCCATCACCAACTCCTGGAGTTCACTCAAACTCATGTCCGTTGAGTCGGTGATGCCATCCAGCCATCTCATTCTCTGTCATCCCTGTCTCCTCCTGCCCACAATCCCTCCCAGCATCAGAGTCTTTTCTAGTGAGTCAACTCACCGCATGAGGTGGCCAAGTATTGGAGTTTCAGGTTTAGAATCAGTCTTTCCAATGAACACCCAGGATTGATCTCCTTTAGAATGGACTGGTTGGATCTCCTTGCAGTCCAAGGGACTCTCAAGAGTCTTCTCCAGCACCACAGTTCAAAAGCATCAATTCTGCGGTGATCAGCTTTCTTCACAGTCCAACTCTCACATCCATATATGACCACTATCATGGCAAATGTCTATAATTGTTTCAAGATCTCAGCCATACACCATGATATCCTGAAACAACTGAAAATACAGGGAACTTTTTAGGGTTCCTGAGCTCATTACTCTTACCAGAATTTACATGTACTTTTAGGCCTATCTGAACTAAACTTGGAGTGGGTAGTTGGAAGTTGAAGGTATATTTTGAATGAAAAAGAGATTGCAATAGGAACCAAAATACAATTGTTTTAGAGAAAATGCAAATTGATTAAGCAATAAACTATATGAATTACACCTGGGTACTTAAAAGATGTAAAAAACCCATATTTCATATGCTCATAATTTTTGTAATGAGCCTAATAAATTATATCTTGACTGTGCCTCCATGGTTTTTTTCATCAACTATCCTCCTCCCCTTTTTATTCCTGGCTAAATTTAAAATTAACTTGGTTTATGTCCTGAATCAAAATTTTATCCCTATTATTTTCCCTGTATGATCAAATTACAAATGTTTTTGGATAAAGTATAAAATTAACATTACAACTAATCATATTTGATAGTCATGTAGTATAAACATTTAAAGTTTAACTGTTCAATTTACTTTTTATTTTATATTTGTTAACATGAAAAGGCCTTTCATATTTTTAATTAGCTGTTTCTTCCTCCATTTTCAACAAGTAAAATATCAACTTAATAGAGAAAGATACTCATCCATCCAAAAATTTAATGAACTGACCAAGGACACAAAGTGAGACTGACAAAAATTTAGTACCCATACCAACAGTGTTGAAATTGCCCTACCAAATTGAGCATAACATGCTTGATTTGGAATTTGAGGTCATACTGAAGACTGATTGCTCAGCAATAAATCTAACCCACAGGGAAGTAATATTAATAAGTCATTAAGATGGCTAAACATAAAACTGGCCATGCGACTATTAAGGCTGTTTTTTTTTTTTTTTAATGTGAAGGTAAAAATCATTATCAAGATATAATGAATAACAATAAATAGACATTTCTCTAGTTGATGGTCAAGAGAATAAATGTTACATATAATTATTTATGCCAATTTCTCATTTACATCACTTAAGTATCTTAATGGTTAAATATGCTAAGATCACTCAGTTAAAAGTGTTTTTCTGAATTTGAAATATAGTATTGTTTTCAGTACAAAAGGTATTTAAATGTACTATGCACTAAGCTTGTTAACCCCTGAAAAGTGGACGCATCTTCTGGAAAAAAGTACACCTCTTGGAAGAAAATCTAGGAAACTGGGATGCTGATTGAGCTGAGATATTAAAAAATCATTTACCTGGTGTTTTTTATAATTAACATTGAAAGAAATATGTCAAGAAATATCCTTTTCTTGATAACCATACAAAAATTTATGGAAATTTGTTTTGAAAAACTACTATCTCGGAGTCTGAATGAGATATCTTGAAATTACACTTCACTTCTTAGAGGTTAACTCAACTGTGTTGTGAGGAACTGATTTTAACAAGGACATCCAACTGATGATCAAACACAGCTATATACATAGTTCTATCATTTATGCCACGTCCAGAATCAGTCTGTCTACTCAAAATAAAAACATAGCTCTGTTTTCCCATTTCTATTTTTGCTGTGCTTCCTGACTTCAAACAAAATGACAAAAGGATAATGGGACCAGGTAAGAAGGAACTTTTTACTGGTACACGAAAATAAAATATATGCATATCTGAAAAAAAAAGGATAAAAATTAATATCAAGTAGGAGTTGAATATAGGTGTTATGTGAAAACCAACAATCATTTATTGAATATACTAAAGCAAAGACAAAATCTAGAGTGGAATTTTATTGTCAGATCAATATTTTTTAAATTGACTTAAGTGCTTTTATGGTCCTAATATTCAGCTGCTTCTTAGAAGCTGATGTTTTGTTTCCAATTATAAAAATCAACCAGGAATATTGAAGAACACATGTAAAAAGATAGTGGATAACATAAACATGCAATTTATAAAACAGGAAATCTAACAAGTTGTACTCAAACTTATTCATAATCACAGAAATACAAATTAAAACTACAGTAAACTGTCTTTTATATTGACTTGGCCAGAAAAATTAGAAATCTATGCATGGTCTTATGCTGGCAATGATGTTGGTATATAGAAATTCTGACCCAGTACAGCAAAGAGCTTATACTGACACAGCCATTCTGAAGAGACCTTGGAAACAGTTAATCATTTAAATAAACACACAACCTATGGTTAGAGTGAACATACAATTTGGAGACTGTAAGAGGATAAAAATATATGTTTAATCTGAAACCATAAAGTTAAACCAAGTTCATTCCAAGTAAACAAAAATATGTCACCTTACTTATGACCCAGTACATTTGTTCTTAGGTATATATTTCAAAAAGTTTTACTCAAATTATTTGTAGGAATGTGGATTGGCCTAGAGTCTGTCATACAGAGAAAAATAAATATGTAATATTAACATATATGTGGAATTTAGAAAAATGGTACATGCATACTAAGTCACTTAAGTTGTGTCTGACTGTTTGTAAACCTATGGACTGTAGTCCTGCAAGGCTTCTCTGTCCATGGGATTTTCCAGGCGAGAATACTGGAATGGGTTGCCATCTCCTTCTCTTGAGCGATCTTCCTGAACCAGGGATTGAACCCACCTCTCTCATGTCTCTTGCATCAGTAGACAGGTTCTTTACCTGGGACACAGGGCAGGAACAGATCCAGATGTAGACATTGGGCATGCAGACACAGTGGGAAAGGGCAGCTGGAATGAACACAGAGACTGGGACTGACAAATGTATTCTAACAAGTGCAAAATAGATAGCCAACTTGCAGATAGCACAGGAAGCTCAGTTTGGTGTTTTGTGGTAACCTGCTGCTCAGTTCAGTTCAATTCAGTTCAGTCGCTCGGTCGTGTCCAACTCTTTGTGACCCCATGAATCACAGTACGCCAGGCCTCCCGGGCATCACCAACTCCCGGAGTTCATTCAGATTCATGTCCATCGAGTCGGTGATGCCATCCAGCCATCTCATTCTCTGTCGTCTCCTTCTCCTCCCGCCCCCAATCCCTCCATGCATCAGAGTCTTTTCCAGTGAGTCAACTCGTCGCATGAGGTGGCCAAAGTACTGGAGTTTCAGCTTTAGCATTAGTCCTTTCAGTGAACACCCAGTATTGATCTCCTTTAGAATGGACTGGTTGGATCTCCTTGCAGTCCAAGGGACTCTCAAGAGTCTTCTCCAGCACCACAGTTCAAAAGCATCAATTCTTCGGTGATCAGCTTTCTTCACAGTTCAACTCTCACATCCATACATGACCAAGGGAAAAACCATAGCCTTGACTAGACAGACCTTGGTTGGCAAAATAATGTCTCTGCTTTTTAATATGCTATCTAAGTTGGTCATAACTTTCCTTCCAAGGAGTAAGCGTCTTTTAATTTCATGGCTGCAATCAGCATCCGCAGTGATTTTGGAGCCCAAAAAAGTAAAGTCTGACACTGTTTCCACTGTTTCCCCATCTATTTCCCATGAAGTGATGGGACCAGATGCCATGATCTTTGTTTTCTGAATGTTGAGCTTCAAGCCAACTTTTTCACTCTCTTTCACTTTCATAAAGAGTCTTTTGTGTTCCTCTTCACTTTCTGCCATAAGGGTGGTGTCATCTGCATATCTGAGGTTATTGATATTTCTCCTGGCAATCTTGATTCCAGCTTGTGCTTCTTCCAGCCCAGCATTCCTCATGATGTACTCTGCATATAAGTTAAATAAGCAGGGTGACCATATACAGCCTTGACGTACTCCTTTTCCTATTTGGAACCAGTCTGTTGTTCCATGTCCAGTTCTAACTGTTGCTTCCTGACCTGCATACAGGTTTCTCAAGAGGCAGGTCAGGTGGTCTGGTATTCCTATCTCTTTCAGAATGTTCCACAGTTTATTGTGATCCACATAGTCAAAGGCTTTGGCAAAGTCGATGAAGCAGAAATAGATGTTTTTCTGGAACTCTCTTGCTTTCTCCATGATCTAGCGGATGTTGGCAATTTGATCTCTGGTGCCTCTGCCTTTTCTAAAGCCTGCTTGAACATCTGGAAGTTCACAGATGCTGCTGCTAAATTGCTTCAGTCATGTCCTACTCTGTGCGACCCCATAGACGGCAGCCCACCTGGCTCCCCCATCCTTGGCATTCTCCAGGCAAGAACACTGGAGTGGGTTGCCATTTCCTTCTCCAGAGCATGAAAGTGAAAAGCGAAAGTGAAGTCGCTCAGTAGTGTCCGACTCTTCACGACCCCATGGACTGCAGCCTATCAGGCTCCTGCGTCCATGGGATTTCCCAGGCAAGAGTACTGGAGTAGGGTGCCATTGCCTTCTCCGTTTTGTGGTAACCTAGATAGATGGGATTGGGGATGGGGGCAAATTTCAAGAGGAAGAGTATATATACATATAGCTGATTCACATTGTTTTATAACAGGAATTAACACAACATTATAAAATGACTATATCCCTATTTAAAAAAATTTTTTAGGAGTAGACATGGAAGATTCATTATGGAAAAGCAATAATTTATATTAATACTCAAATCCTAGCTAATATGATAATCTGATAATCAATTTTTATTAGTGCTTATTTGATTTCATTAGGCTTAATATTTTAATATATTTGTTAGTGATTACTATTTCCTCTTTTGTAATTTTTAACATTTTTTCTTTGATACCTCAGTGCTTTATTTTTTACTTTTATGAGTGATTCATGTTTTTTCTAATTTATAATGAGCTTCTCCTTTTGACTTTTGTTATAATATTGGATCCATGCTATGAATTCTTTTAAAGAAAATTTTTAAATATTTTCATCAATTTATTTTAAATGTCCCTTGATTGTTTTATAATATTGCACTAAACCTAAGAGATCTTTTGAAGATTTATCAGACTTAATTCAGTTTTCCAGCAGTAGTAGGACTCTTGTCTTCTGCTATTGTGTTTCTCAGTATTGATTTGTTATTTATTTTGTATGATTGCAGTATATGCCTTAGTAATCTTAAGTCCTCAGGAATGTATGGTTTTGTTGCTAATGTTTTTTTCTACACTATAACTTAAATTGAATACTTAATTTGTTATCTCAAAATACTTAAGTAAAGATTGAAAGTATTTCATTACAGAACCTTCAATCATTCCTGCAGCCCATTTGTACTGAGAACATTGTTGTGGAATCCTAACAGAGGCAAGTATAGAGAACTGTTATTTTGCTTATATTGAGATTCCAAAAACAAATTCAAGTATAACTCAATCTAAGTTTTGCTTTCTACTTAAGTCAAGAAAAACTGCCTGGTTTAGGGTTTGTTTGTTTTTTTTTTTTTTAATCTAAGAAACACTCAAAAAAATGCACACTCAAAACAACCAAAATCCCATCTAAATTTGTATGTTGTTTAATTAACACCTGAGGAGTTATTCAGCATTTCTTTATAACAGGTATATTCAAGACACAAGAGAGAAGTTGAAAATAAAATTAATGCTCTAATAGATTCTAGATTCCAGTGGAAACATAATAGGCAAAATGAGGATAACTAACAAATAATCAGTTCAGTTTCAGATATTGGAAATCCATGAAGACAATAAAAGAGACATTACTGTAATAGCAAGTTGGGCTGAGAATATGCTGTTTTAAAAAAGCATTAAAGAATGTCTTTTTTGAGGAGGTGACAAATGAGCTTGAACATAGTTGGTAAAAAGAAGGGATCTATAGAAGATCTTCATGGCAAAGAGATGGGGAAAAGTGGAAACTGTGATAGATTTTCCTTTCTTGGCCTCCAAAATCACTGTGGATGTTGACCGAAGCCATGAACTTAAAAGACACTTGCTCCATGAAAGGAAAGCTACTACAAACCTAGACGGCATATTAAAAAGCAGAGACATCATTTTGCCGATAAAGGCCCATAGAGTTAAAGCTATGGTTTTTCCAGTAGTCATGTACAGATGTGAGAGTTGGACTATAAAGAATGCTTTTGAACTGTAGCACTGGAGAGGATGCTTGAGAGTCCCTTGGACCGCAGGGAGTTCAAACCAGTCAATCATAAAGGAGATAAACCCTGAATATACATTGAAAGGACTGATGCTGAAGTTGAAGCTCCAAAACTTTGACTATTTGTTGTGAAGAGCTGACTCATTGGAAAAAGAAAAACCCTGATGCTGGCAAAGACTGATGGCAGGAGGAGAAGAGGGTGACAGAGGATGAGATGGTTGGATGACATCACAAACTCAATGGTCATGAGTTTGAGCAAAGTCTGAGAGAGAGTAAAAGATAGGGAAGCCTGGTATGCTGCAGTCCATGGGGTTGCAAAGAGTCAGATATGACTTAGGACTGAACAACATTAAAAAAAAAAAAAGAGAGAGAGAGAGAAAATCTGGTAGTAGAGATTTCTGTGCTTAGAGAGGCAAGAACAAAGATCCTGGAAGAATAACAACCTTAAGGTGGCTAAGAAAAAGAAAGAATACGAGCTTGGTTGGACATTGGCTCAATGAGATGAGGAGCACAAGATAATATTATAGAATTTAGCAATAATTAACATTTTCAGGATCTTATATCCTTGATATTTACTTTAGAATACTTGAAGTCAAAGAGAAATAAGATTTATTTAAAAGAGATTTATCTGCTGCACTTTATAGAAGATAATTATAGAACAGACACATGGGGATCAGTTAGGAGACTACTGAACTACATGTAGTGGGTATCTAACATTACTAGTCAACAGAGAAATGTAAATTAAAGCCACAACTAGATACCATGCTAATCAAAATGGTTATAGGTAGACAATACCAAGAGTTAATGACAATGTAAGGGAAAATTCTCACATATTGCTTATTGGAATGTGACATGATACAGCCATTTTAAAAACACTCTTTGACAGTTTCCTATCTTTTTAATCATACACCTATTGCATGAACCAGTAATTCTATTTCTAGGTAAATCTCTAAGAGAAATGAGGGTGCATATAAACAAAAAGTCTTAAAGGAATGTACACAGCAGTTTTACCCAGTGTGAAAAAATGGAAACAATCCACATTTTCATCTCTAAAATAATTCACAAAGTTAAGTTCAGTTTAGTGACTTAGTCATGTCCAACTCTTTGAGACCCCATGGACTGCAGCACGCCAGGCCTCCCTGTCTGTCACCAACTCCCAGAGCTTACTCAAACTCATGTCCATTGAGTCAGTGATGCCATCCAACCATCTTATCCTCTGTCATCCCCTTCTCCTCCTGCACTCAGTCTTTCCCAGCAACAGAGTGTCTTCCCATAAGTCAGTGCTGCGCAGCAGGTGGCCAAAGTATTGGAGTTTCAGCCTCAGCATCTGTCCTTCCAATGAATATTCGGACTTATTTCCTTTAGGATGGGCTGGTTGGATCTCCTTGCAGTCCAAGGGACTCTCAAGAGTCTTCTCCAACACCACAGTTCAAAAGCATCAATTCTTCTGCAATCAGCTTTCTTCCAACTCTCACATCCATACATACTACTGGAAAAACCATAGCCTTGACTATACAGACATTTGCTGGCAAATAAATGTCTCTGCTTTATAATGTGCTGTCTAGGTTGGTCGTAACTTTTCTTCCAAAGAGTAAGTATCTTTTAATTTCATGGCTACAGGCACCATCTGCAGTGATTTTGGAGCCCCCCAAAAATAAAGTCTGCCCCTGTTTCCCCATCTATTTCCCATGAAGTGATGGGACCCAATGCCATGATCTTAGTTTTCTGAATGTTGAACTTTAAGTCAACTTTTTCACTCCTCTTTCACTTTCATCAAGAGGATCTTTAGTTCTTCTTCACTTTCTGCCATAAGGGTGGTGTCATCTGCATATCTGAGGTTATTGATATTTCTCCTGGCAATCTTGATTCCAGCTTGTGCTTCATCTGGCCCAGTGTTTCTCACGATGTACTCTGCATGTAAGTTAAATAAGCAGGGTGTCAATATACAGCCTTGATTATCAGGGACCTGCCTCAATATGGACCCAGGGTATCCTCGGGATGAACGGCGTCGGCGTCAGCAAGAAAGAGAGAGAGAAAGAGAGAGACAGAGGCTGATAATTCCTTGGTTTACGCAGGAAACCAATAAAACCCAGCATGGGGTTTACTCTGTTTATGTAGGCTGCAGGTGCCCTCTCGAATCACTGGAGGCACCCCACCAGGGCACCCCCTCAAGTGGGTCTTAGAAGCCCAGGCAGATAAGTAAATGCAGAGGGCCCAGTGCTTCAAGGATCTCAACCAGAAAAAGGAGAATAGAGAAAAGGAGAAAAAACGACACGGGGAGACCAAGCTTCAGTGAGCAAGGCCCAAAACTTTATTTTCCAGTGCTGCTTTTATACCCTAAGTTGCGCACATAAAAAATAGAGGAAGGGAGGTATAGAGTCACGCCAAAATCATGCGGGGTCAGCAATCTTGACCCTTATCAGGATTAGGGCTTATTTTTGTATGTTTCATGATATACAAGAGTTTTAGGTGGTTTATATTATCTTCTGGCCAGGAGGCCTGCTAACAGTTTATGGTCTTCTCTCCTAACAAAGGTTAGTCAGCTAGAAAAAGGCTTATATTCTTTCAAGGTGATTTTCCTAAAGTCAGGCGCTATTCTCCAAAGACACATGATAAGGTTACATTCCTATAAGGCAAGGGTGTAGTGAGCTACAAGAAAAGAATTTATTAACTTAAGATCTGATGTGGTTAAATCAAAGGCTACTACTTATTTTCTCTATATGTGATTAATATATTTCCAAGGATACAATAGATAGAAAATATGGAAACTTTGCAGCAAGCATTGATTCAACAATGAAATCTTTTTTAGTACTATTCTAATGATTTTAACTTCTTCAACAAATTCCTGTATTTTAGAATATTAGGCTCTCTGTCCTTGCATGGCTGGGAGGCTGTAAACAGTCATATTTATAGTTGTAAGAGACCGGACAAACTTGCCAGGCAAGTTAGAAAGCTATCAGAGGGGCTTGAATTGGAACACCCCTATTGAGCCGAGGAGAACTTTTTAACTACAGCTCTGAATTAATGTTTTCAGAGAAAGGTGGTTGGGGGGAAGCCTCCGTAAGTATTAGAGGACTTGGTAAGAGGCGTAAGATAGTAAGGCAGTCAGACTCCGGTTTTCTTTGGGGTAGATGCTCGGGTAAGTCCAGGGGGTTCCTCGAGTCCTGATTAGCCTTTGCCTGTCAGGCCTCTTCCCCAATTGACCTTTGCCACGGGTAGGATTCCCCTCGCTGGATCCCGGCACTTGATGCACTCCTTTTTCTATTGGGAACCAGTCTATTGTTCCATGTCCAGTTCTAACCGTTGCTACCTGACCTGAATACAGATTTCTCAAGGTGGTCTGGTATTCCCATCTCTTGAAGAAATTCCCACAGTTTGTGGTGATCCACACAAAGGGTTTGGTGTAGTCAATAAGGCTGAAATGGATGTTTTTCTGGAACTCCTGCTTTTTTGATGATCCAACAGATGTTGGCAATTTCATCTCTGGCTCCTCTGCCTTTTCTAAAACCAGCTTCAACATCTGGAAGTTCAATGTTCACGTATTGTTGAAACCTGGTTTGGAGAATTTTGAGCATGACTTTACCAGCTTGTGAGATGAGTGCAATTGTGTGGTGGTTTGAGCATTCTATGGCATTGCCTTTCTTCGAGATTGGAATGAAAACTGAACTTTTTTGGTCCTGTGGCCACTGTTGCCTTTCCCAAATTTTCTGGCATATTAAGTGCAGCACTTTCATAGCATCATCTTTTAGGATTTGAAATAGCTCAACTGGAATTCTTTAACCTCCACTAACTTTGTTCATAGTGATGCTTCCTAAGGTCCACTTGACTTCACATTCCAGGATGTCTGGCTCGACGTGAGTGATCACACCATTGTGATTATCTTGTTTGTGAAGATCTTTTATGTATAGTTCATCTGTGTATTCTTGCTAACTCTTCTTAATATCTTCTGCTTCTGTTAGGTCCATGCCATTTCTATACCATTGCATTCACAAAGCATGCTGTATTAATACAACTGAATTCTATTTAGCAAATTTAGCAATTTCAAGGTAAGAAATACAGAAAAAATATTGCCAAAAACACTGAGTGAAAAAAGTCAGATATAAAAGAGTACACACCGTATGACTGGATTTATATGAAATTCAAGAACAGGCAAAACTAATATATGGTATTTGAAATCAGAACAGTGGTAACGTTTGGAAAAGAGTTGAGGGTAGGGTAGACTGGCTGATGAGTTGTATGAAGGAATTTCCATGTAATATAAATGCTCTATATCTTAATTTTCATTTCATCTCAGTTCAGTTTAGTTGCACAGTCATGTCCAACTATTTGCGACCCCATGAATCACAGCATGCCAGGCCTCCCTGTCCATCACCAGCTCCTGGAGTTCACTCAAACTCCTGTCCATCAAGTTGGTGATGCCATCCATCCATCTCATTCTCTGTCGTCCCCATCTCCTCCCGCTCCCAACCCCCCCCAGCATCAGAGTCTTTTCCAGTGAGTCAACTCGTCACATGAGGTGACAAAAGTATTGGAGTTTCAGTTTTAGCATCAGTCCTTCCAATGAACACCCAGGATTGATCTCCTTTAGAATGGACTGGTTGGATCTCCTTGCAGTCCAAGGGACTCTCAAGAGTCTTCACCAGCACCACAGTTCAAAAGCATCAATTCTTCGGCGATCAGCTTTCTTCACAGTCCAACTCTCACATCCATACATGACCACGGGAAAAACTATAGCCTTGACTAGATGGACCTTGGTTGGCAAAGTAATGTCTCTGCTTTTTAATATGCTGTCTAGGTTGGTCATAACTTTCCTTCCAAGGAGTAAGCGTCTTTTAATTTCATGGCTGCAATCAGCATCTGCAGCGATTTTGGAGCCCAAAAAAATAAAGTCTGACACTGCTTCCACTGTTTCCCCATCTATTTCCCATGAAGTGATAGGACCAGATGCCATGATCTTTGTTTTCTGAATGTTGAGCTTCAAGCCAACTTTTTCACTCTTCTCTTTCACTTTCATCGAGAGATTTTTAAGTTCCTCTTCACTTTCTGCCATAAAGATGGTGTCATCTGCATATCTGAGGTTATTGATATTTCTCCCGGCAATCTTGATTCCAGCTTGTGCTTCTTCCAGCCCAGCGCTCCTCATGATGTACTCTGCATATAAGTTAAACAAGCTGGGTGACAATATACAACCTTGACGCACTCTTTTTCCTATTTGGAAACAGTCTGTTGTTCCATGTCCAGTTCTAACTGTTGCTTCCTGACCTGCATACAGGTTTCTCAAGAGGCAGGTCAGGTGGTATGGGATTCCCATCTCTTTCAGAATTTTCCACAGTTTATTGTGATCCACACAGTCAAAGGCTTTGGCATAGTCAAAAAAACAGAAATAGATGTTTTTCTGGAACTCTCTTGCTTTCTCAATGATCCAGCGGATGTTGGCAATTTGATATCTGGTTCCTCTGCCTTTTCTAAAACCTGTTTGAACATCTGGAAGTTCACGGTTCACATATTGCTGAATCCTGGCTTGGAGATTTTTGAGCATGACTTTACTAGCATGTGAGATGAGTGCAATTGTGCGGTTGTTTGAGCATTCTTTGGCATTGCCTTTCTTTGGGATTGGAATGAAGACTGACCTTTTCCAGTCCTGTGGCCACTGCTGAGTTTTCCAAATTTGCTGGCATATTGATTGCAGCACTTTCACAGCATCATCTTTCAGGATTTGAAAGATGGAATTCATCACCTTCACTAGCTTTGTTCATAGTGATGCTCTCTAAGGCCCACTTGACTTCACATTTCAAGATGTCTGGCTCTAGGTCAGTGATCACGCCATCATGATTATCTTGGTCGTGAAGATCTTTTTTGTACAGTTCTTCTGTGCATTCTTGCCACCTCTTCTTAATATCTTCTGCTTCTGTTAGGTTCATACCATTTCTGTCCTTTATCGAGCCCATTTTTGCATGAAATATTCCCTTGGTATCTCTAGATTTCTTGAAGAGAGCTCTTGTTTTTCCTATTCTGTTGTTTTCCTCTATTTCTTTGCATTGATCGCTGAGGAAGGCTTTCTTATCTCTCCTTGCTATTCTTTGGAACTCTGCATTCAGATGCTTATATCTTTCCTTTTCTCCTTTGCTTTTCACTTCTCTTCTTTTCACAGCTATTTGTAAGGCCTCCTCAGACAGCCATTTTGCTTCCTTTTCCATGGGGATGGTCTTGGTCCCTGTCTCCTGTACAATGTCATGAACCTCCTTAATTTTAGTGGTACTATTATGAGAGAAAACTCAATGAACTCTTCACATCATATCTGAGCATTTTAAATTCTAACAATGAATAAAAATAATTTTGTGGTAGGCTCAATACAAACGTTGTTAGCACTGAAAGAAAATGTTTACCTTGCTCTGTCCTCAGTTTTAAGGATGACTCAGTTGTTTAGGGCTCTGGTATGTGACTTGGTGAAACATTTTTGTCCTCTCCTTGGATGTAGATAAGAACAGAAGATTTTGTTCACAGAATCAAAGCAAAAACCACCTAATGGGTCTTGAAATATTCCTGTCAAATGATGAAAAGGATTGTGCATGCATGATCTCTGAATGACAGAAAAGTTTTGTCTCATGATTTATGGCAGTGCTGCATAAAACTCTAAAATCTTGGAAATTTGTATAACATTAAGCCCCACAATGCCTGCTTTCTAGTTCAATAGAGACAATTATTTTTATTATAATTCATTTTCCATTGCTATCATATAACACTTCTATCAACCACACATTATTTATCTGCTCCTTGATTCAAATCACTATATTAAACCTGGTCCAGGTGACACTAATATAGATTTCAGAATGGAAATGTATCACTCTCTGTGAAGTAGATATTAAAGAATAGAAGAAAAATAATATGATTCTGGAAAAAAGAAGTGTCACCTTGCTTATTTAACTTATATGCAGAGTACATCATGAGGAACGCTGGGCTGGAAGAAGCACAAGCTGGAATCAAGATTGCTGGGAGAAATATCAATAACCTCAGATATGCAGATGACACTACCCTTATGGCAGAAAGTGAAGAGGAACTCAAAAGCCTCTTGATGAAAGTGAAAGAGGAGAGTGAAAAGGTTGGCTTGAAGCTCAACATTCAGAAACCAAAGATCATGGCATCTGGTCCCATCCCTTCATGGGAAATAGATGGAAAAACAGTGGAAACAGTGTCAGACTTTGTTTTTTTGGGCTCCAAAATCACTGCAGATGCTGATTGCAGCCATGAAATTAAAAGATGCTTGCTCCTTGGAAGGAAAGTTATGACCAACCTTGATAGTATATTAAAAAGCAGAGACATTACTTTGCCGACCAAGGTCCGTCTAGTCAAGGCAATGGTTTTTCCCGTGGTCATGTATGGATGTGAGAGTTGGACTGTGAAGAAAGCTGATCGCCGAAGAATCGATGCTTTTGAACTGTGGTGTTGGAGAAGACTCTTGAGAGTCCCTTATACTACAAGGAGATCCAACCAGTCCATTCTAAAGGAGATCAATCCTGGATGTTCATTGGAAGGACTGATGCTAAAGCTGAAACTCCAATACTTTGGCCACCTCATGAGACGAGTTGACTCACTGGAAAAGACTCTGATGCTGGGAAAGGTTGGGGGCGGGAGGAGAAGGGGACGACGGAGAATGAGATGGCTGGATGGCATCACCGACTCTGTGGACATGAGTTTGAGTGTACTCCGGGAGTTTGTGATGGACAGGGAGGCCTGGCGTGCTGTGATTCATGGGGTCGCGGAGAGTCGGACACCACTGAGCGACTGAACTGAACTGAACTGAAATTGAAAAGGAAATAGTGTATTTCATTTTTTTCCTAAAATTTTGTGCTAATCAGGAGGAAAACTAAATATCTGAAACACTGTCGTTTTTTTCTTGGGGTTTTCTGGTGCAGACTGGAAAACCTGCTAGACAAATTCTAAAAGGGCTGTAACACTGGAAAAGTGTTATTTTAAATTACTGCATCCATCTTCAAAAACCACGGTGGAAAAACAAAAATGGCCTTGCCATACATTTGAGAAGCTCTCTCCTTGCCTTCCCACATAGGCATTGTATGGATGAGAGTGAACATGTTGTTCTATTAACATGTCAATGATTAAAGGAGTTTAAGAAGAGAGGATATCTATCCAACCTCCACTGTGGTAGACACATTGTGGTAGAAAACCAGGACCAGAAGCAGGAGCTATATTCTAAAAGTAGAATATTTTAGGAATTTAGGGTGACAGACAATGGAACAAGGAGGTCAGACCACATATAAGAATAGAACTTTGACCATAATCTTGTAGCCACAACTCTGGGAATCCCAACTACAGCCTCTGTAGTAACTGGCCTAAACCAGTCAGTACTTAGGCAATGACTGCCAGCTTCCCAAATTTTTATCCCCTATCCTTGTTTCCAACTCAAGATCTACCAGAGAAATCCATATAAACTCCCTAAACTCATTGCATAGAGTGCTGGATTTCTAGTTAGCCCACCTCCAGGTTATCCATGCCAACATCCTGTAATCAAGACATCCTTGAAGAGTTTCTCTCCTCCCAACACACACTGTAAAGCTTTCCCATTCTCTTGCCTGCCTTTGAGTCTCTATCAAATGCATGTGATTGTGGCTGATTTTCTTGCTATAACAAGCTCTGAGTAAATAGCCTATGCTTGTTCACATTTAGGTGGTCTTTGCTTCCTACAAGGGACAATATATAGCCATAGGTGTCCCGTTGCCTTCCTTTCTCCTTTATTTGAAGGAGCAAGCAGGAACTGATAGCTCAGCGAAGATTATTAAAGGGCTCAATGAAGATAGTGAGACATTTAGAGGAGATTTAGGAAATTGCAAGAGT
This sequence comes from Moschus berezovskii, assembly GCF_049115385.1. Taxonomy (NCBI): domain Eukaryota; kingdom Metazoa; phylum Chordata; class Mammalia; order Artiodactyla; family Moschidae; genus Moschus; species Moschus berezovskii. The sequence continues at coordinate 91,004,419 of NC_142470.1, forward strand.
CAAAAGAGTAGAGATTTCTAAAAAGGAAAGGGAGACTAATTCCTACCAAAAGGTTAAGTAAACCGAAAGATGATAAAACCTATTTGATTTTGCATTTCATAAGCCATTGTTGAACATGAAAGAGCAATTTCAAGTGCAGTGGAAGAGAGGGAAGGCAGAATAAAAGCTAAGTGTAATGTCAAGGAAGGGTAGAGGCATCAATAGTAGAAATGTTTACAGAACAGCAATTAAGAAGTTTTTAAAAGACAGAGACTTTAGAATGTCATTTAGGATGGTGTTGCTCAAAGACTTAGGTATCGTTACTATGGAGATGAGAGATGAAAATACCGGACTGGAGAGTTGGAGGGAGAAAGAAAAGACAAGATTAGAGAAACAAGAAATATGAAGATATTTTCAGAACTTAGATTTAGAGAATACTTACTGCTAGAAGGAATAATATAAGAACATAAAACAACCAAGGGAAAAGAAAGATAGATGTTTGCATCAGCAAAGGACCAAAGGAGAGATGCTAATCCCATTATGTAATTTAACAGATGACCTAACAGAAACATAGCATTTATAAATGAAACAGGTAAGGATGTTGGAGGATACCCAGGATAAAAGGGGTCACAGAATCCTGAGTAATGATATATTTTTTTAAGCATTACTTACTACCAGCCGAAGCCCTAAATTGTTATGAGAGTTTCACAATTATTTTAGACAAAACTAGTCCTGTTGAACTGATTAATTACTTTTTGAGATGAGTTCGAAAATACTTAAGGAGGTAAGAAATGTCTTTAAAAGATTAGACTTTGAAGTTAGACTAGGCTCCCATTTTCAATTCCCTATTCTGCCATTTTCTGTCAGTGTAATTTTAAGCAATTATTTGACAATTCTAAATCTCAATTTTTTTTTTCATCTGGGAAATCCAAACAACAGTGGACACAGGACTGGAAGGTAAGTTTTCATTCCAATCCCAAAGAAAGACAATGCCAAAGAATGCTCAAACTACCGCACAACTGCACTCATTTCACATACTAGTAAAGTCATGCTCAAAATTCTCCAAGCCAGCAATACATGAACTGTGAACTTCCAGATGTTCAAGTTGGATTTAGAAAAGCCAGAGGAACTAGAGATCAAATTGCCAACATCTGCTGGATCATCAAAAAAGCAAAAGAGTTACAGAAAAACATCTATTTCTGCTTTATTGACTATGCCAAAGCCTTTGACTGTGTGGATTACAATAAACTGTGGAAAGTTCTGAAAGAGATGGGAATACCAGACCACCTGACCTGCCTCTTGAGAAACCTATACGCAGGTCAGGAAGCAACAGTTACAACTGGATGTGGAACAAAAGACTGGTTCCAAATAGGAAAAGGAGTATACTGTCAAGGCTGTATATTGTCACCCTGCTTATTTAACTTATATGCAGAGTACATTATGAGAAACACTGGGCTGGATGAAGCACAAGCTGGAATCAAGATTACTGGGGGAAATATCAATAACCTCAGATATGCAGATGACACCACCTTTATGGCAGAAAGTGAAGAAGAACTAAAGATCCTCTTGATGAAAGTGAAAGAAAAGAGTGAAAAAGTTGGCTTAAAGCTCAACTCAGAAAAAGAAAATCATGGCATCCAGTCCCATTGCTTCATTGCAAATAGATGGGGAAACAGTGGCTGACTTTATTTTTTGGGGCTCCAAAATCACTGAAGATGGTGATTGCAGCCATGAAATTAAAAGACGCTTACTCTTTGGAAGGAAAGGTATGACCAACCTAGACAGTATATTAAAAAGCAGAGACATTACTTTGTCAACAAAGGTCCATCTAGTCAAAGCTATGGTTTTTCCAGTGGTCATGTATGGATGTGAGAGTTGGACTATAAAGAAAGCTGAGCACCGAATAATTGATGCTTTGTGACTGTGGTGTTGGAGAAGGCGCTTGAGAGTCCCTTGGACGGCAAAGAGATCCAACCAGTCCATCCCAAAGGAGATCAGTCCTGAGTGTTCATTGGAAGGACTGATGTTGAAGTTGAAACTCCAATACTTTGGCCACCTGATGCAAAGAACTGACTCATTGGAAAAGACCCTGATGCTGGGAAAGATTGAGGGCAGGAGGAGAAGGGGACGACAGAGGGTGAGATGGCTGAATGGCATCACTGACTCAATGGACATGGGTTTGGATGGACTCCGGGGGTTGGTGATGGAGAGGGAGGCCTGGCGTGCTGAGGTTCATGGGGTCGCAAAGAGTTGGACACTGCTGAGGGACTGAACTGAACTGATTCTACCTCATAAGGATAAAAAGTCAATGGAGTAAAGTTTTAATACCTCATCTGGCTCAGAGTTGATGATAAAAATTAAATGTTTTTTACACTGGATAAAATATACTAGTACTGTTACTTTGATTTAAGTTTGTTGTTGTTGCTTAGTGGCTAAGTCATGTCTGACTCTTTGTGACCCTATGGACTGTAGCCAGCCAGCCTCCTCTGTCCATGGCAAGAATACTGGAGTGGGTTGCAATTTCCTTCTCTAGGGAGTCTTCCCAACCCAGGGATTGAACCCGAATCTCCTGCATCTTCTGTATTGGCACATGCATTCTTTACTACTGAGACACCTGGAAAGCCCTTGATCATGTTTATCAGCTTTAATATGACACACGTAGAAACACAAACATACATACATACACCTGTACATGCATACACGTTAGTCACTCAGTCATGTCTGACTCTTTGCAACCCATGTACTGTAGTCCACCAGGCTCCTCTGCCATGGAATTCTCCCACCTACAACACTGCAGTGGGTAGCCATTCCCTTCTCCATCTGATCTTCCCAACCCTGGGATCAAACCCATGTCTCCTGCATTGCAGGCAGATTCTTTACCATCTGAACCACCAAGAATTCACCACATGAATACATACACATATGCACGTAAGAGAGGCAGGACAGGAGTTATTATCGCTGTTTTACACAAGAGGATGTTGAAGGTTCAAGGATGCTAAGCAATTAGTCCAGAGTCTAATATTGAATAATACAAGCTGAAATCAAATCCAAGACTTCTGATGTTCTGAGATATTAGAAACCTTAGAGTCATGGGTAGGCTTATAAGGTTGCATTCCTCCAAGAAATGTGGGCATTCTTTCAGTGGGTCTATAAAATCTTCATTTAGTTTTAAAGAAAGAGCCAGAGTGAGTGCCAAGAACCTCTGGTTAGGAGTAATTACACTTCAGTCCAATCATATACATATTCCTGTATGTTAGAGTTTAGAAGAATCTCTTATTTTGCATAAGATGAAAAATGTCTTTCCCAGGTTGCAATAGGAGAGCTCCTAACACCAAGTCCTCTAACTAGTAATCTTATCACTATACAATCTCTATATTATTTGTCAAATATAATGGAGAAAATATGTCCTGCTGAAATAACTTTCCAAGAAAATAACTGACAAGACTTTGAGAAATGGAGTCTAAAGGAAAAATGTTACTTGTGTTTACAATTTCACAAATTTATTCCTGTATATGTTTGTCATCTTTTAAAGGAGGTTCTTGTGCATTTATGACTGCTATTTATGGTATATTTATTCCTAACCTATAAACTTCCTTCTTACAAATGCCAATGTCACTTGTTCTTTATCTTATAATTTCATGCATATTTTATAAAAATAAGAAAAGTGTATAGATAATAAATCCATTTAAAATATTTTATAACCTATATATCTCCCACATTAGCCAGTGAATTCCTAGAACATTTGCAAAAGGCAATTATTAGTTTCTATAGATTATAAACAAAATATATTTGAAGCATCTAAAGAATATATAACATTTTTAATAAATATGAAAATTAGTTGCTATGGCATGATTTTTATGTTGAGTGTTATTGCATATTTAAAATATAATTTATATTTTCAAATATCAGAACTGTAATGATATATATTCTTCAGGTTGCTAACTTGTTAAATTATTGATTCATATCTATAGGAAGGTATGTGGGAATGCATTCATATAGTTATGAAATATGGACTTCAATTTCCTGCCCCTGAGGTCTGCAATAAAATATTTTCCAAAATATGAAAATAATGGGAAAAGAAATTTCTCTTCTAATGTTGTATCATAGTGGAATATAGGAAAGATATGCAAGGTTACTAAAAGGAATACACTCTAGGTAAGTAGAAATTAGGGATTAGCATATTTAAAGAAAGAATATGTCATCTACCAAACTAGTTGCTTATTCAGAAAACAAAAAGGAAAATTCATAGAGGTAAACGTGTGCTGAATACAACCAGGCATTATTTAGAAGAAAGAAACATCTCTAAGTCAAAGAACTTAGCTTGCATTGTCCCCAGAAAAGTATACACCTTGTTATGTTAGCCTGAGACAGTTAAATATCTAAATTATATAACTAACAACTGAGGTTCTAAATCAAAGTTGAAAAGCAGCCTTTTGCTGTTTAATTTTCTTGTTGAATGCTTATAGGAGTCTTGCCTGGCAGTATCCTATTTGGTAGTCATTAGCTATATGTTGCTAATGATCACATGAAATGTGGCTGGTCCAAGTGGTGATGTGCAGTAAGTATAAAATACACTTTGAATTTCAAAGATATAGTACAAACACTACATAAATATCTTAGTATGTTTTTGTTGATTGCATGTTAAAATTCTATTTTATACATATTGTGTGAAATAAATTATAGTACTAAAATTTGTTTCATCTGTTTCTTCTTATTTTTCTAACATGGCCTCCAGAAACATCTAAATTACATATGGGGCTCCCACTTATGAATTACATTATATTTATATTGGACATCACTGGTCCATACCAACAGAGAACAATAATAGCTATTCTCTACCCTGTCTGTATTTTATGTTGTATGCTTGTTAAGAATCATTCTTATTGTAGATAATTTCATGGGTAGATCTGCTATAAGGCAAGAGAAACTGGTTATGTGGATTTTAGATGTTTGATTCCTTTACAATCTACACTTATTAAATATTTTAAAGGGAACATTTTTATTTTGAACATCAGTTTCATAAACGTTTTTGGCCTGAATCTGCCCATAAGAGCAGCATCTACTCTTAGCATGCTAACGAATCATATCTGAATTTATACTACTAAGAGTCAAATCTTAAACTATGATACACTAACTATAACTATGCCACAAAATCAGCCTTTTAGAAGACAGCCAGCTGCCCAGTGTTGACCAATCAGAAATCACATCTTCTGTTTCATATGTGTTTATGTGTGTATCTTATTGTTACACTTTGTTATAATTTTCTAAGATTTTATAGTTTATTTTATAATTAACTTCATATTTAGTATTTTTAATAAAACTTGTGCATAAGTATAGGGCTTCCCTGGTGGCTCAGCTGGTAAAGAATCTGGCTGCAACGCAGGAAGCAATGCATAAATATAGTTCAAGAGACATTTTTTTCTGTAGCCCACATACATGTGCTGCTGCCAAAAGATCAACTCTTCCTTTTAATCTTTTAACTGATTATGTTTTATTTGCCTGTTTCTCTAAATAACATGGCTATATTGCTACTTCTTCACTTTTCAGTTTTAGTCATTATCTATGGAACTTGAGATTTTGCTTTCTTTGTGAATTTTATCCTCTACACATACACAGGAATAGGCTCACTCATCATGCAACTCTGTTTCCCATTCTGCCATCTTCCAAATAGTTATAATTTTGATGAGATTATAATTCACAACAAAGTGGAAGCTAATGCATATGTTTAATTCACCATCTCTAAGGGGTATTTGAGTGAGATCTTTACACCTGAAGAAAAAAAAATCAGAGTGTTGAAGTTAGGGGTATTTCTACTAAGTGAGAAATCAGGATTAATAGTCCATTGAGTAAGAAGCATCAGTTAAAAAGAATCACATGAGTTATATCCCCCCCATATTGCTTTCTCTCACCTATTTAATTATTCACTTATGACCTTGCTAGAAAGACTCAAAGTTGGAATTTTCTGCCAAAATTTTAGAAGGTGAACCTGTCAATGAAAGCTTCATGGAGGAGGTAGAGTTTGAAGGCAGTCATACCTTTCATTGACCACAAGCCAGTGAACTGAGATGTACAGGAAAGCAGCTCTTTAGATATCAAGATCAGCAACTCTAATGATAAACTGGATGAGATGTAACAACCAGCTGGCCCTTCCCCATATCCTTTCAAAGAGAGCAAGGGCTGAGACAAGTGAAGAGTAGAGGCAAAAGGTTTTTCTGGTGAGTGTAACAATTATGGGCAATGCATAAAAGTGGCAAGGCACAGAACATGTTCTGTAGGGGAGTGAAGAAAGATAGAGATGTAGAAATAAAATCAAACAAGCAAAGGTGAGGAAAAGGTCTGACAGAATATAAAATTCAAATTCTTGTCCATCATAGGAGTCCTTCAAGTTCTTCTATAGCTTTAATATTCAGAAAGATGGGTCATTCTGATTTTTCTAAAGGCCTCGATGGGCAGAAAAATAGCAGGTGTTTTGTTTTTGTTTTTTAAAGTAGAATTTGTCTTTCTCATATTAAATTATTGAGGGCAAATTAACAGATATTAACACAAAATTAATACATATATAATATTTAAGGAGATACGGAGTGGGATATATAAGGAGATACACAGAAAACAGAATGTCTCTTATCCTTAGGATACTGAAGTCCAGGACACATGAAGCTCAATTAAAAGACTATAGTTTGAGAAAACTAGGCACATTTTACTAGTGAATTTTAAAATTCTATATAATTGGTAAGCATTTAATTCTGACCAAATACTGATAATTTGTGTTTTTTAAATGATTAATATTATTCTTTGTTTCTCTGTGGGCCCGTCACAATACAGATAGCACTCTTTAAGCATTTATTAAATGCTTAGGATTTTTATTTAAAGAAAAGAAGAAAAGGAGAGAAGGAAAAAGAAAAGAAATATTGGAGAGACCTGGATGATCATATTATCAACCAGTTGAGTCTATGGCTCAAATGAGGAATGCATGATAGTGTAATAAAACAGTCTGGCCTGCTTCCCAACCAATGACATCTTTGTCAGGGTCTACTTTTTATCACAAATGTTTAAGAAAATGAGAAATTGTTTTTCTTTACAAAAAAGTTGATGATGATGATAATATATAATTTTCTAGCCCTCACTGTATATTGTATACTCTCACAATTGAATGCAGAGTACATCATGAGAAATGCTGGGCTGGATGAAGCACAAGCTGGAATCAACATTTCCAGGAGAAATATCAATAACCTCAGATATGCAGATAAGCATCTGCCTGCAAAATAGGAGACCCAGGTTCAATCCCTGGGTTGGGAAGATCTCCTGAAGAAGGAAATGATCCCCTAGAGAAGGAAATGGCAACCCTCTCCAGTATTCTTGCCTGGAGAATCCCATGGAGGGAGGAGCCTGGTAGGCTACAGTCCATGGGGTCGCAAACAGTCCGACAGGACTGAGTGACTACACTTTCACTTTCACGTTCATGCAGATGAAACCTCCCTTATGGCAGAAAGCATAGAAGAACTAAAGATCCTCTTGATGAAAGTGAAAGAGGAAAGTGAAAAAGTTGGCTTAAAACTCAACCTTCAGAAAACGAAGATCATGGCTTCTGGTCCCATCAATTCATGGCAAAGACATGAGGAAACAGTGGAAACAGCTACAGACATTACTTTTTTGGGATCCAAAATCACTGCAGATGAAACTAAGACGCTTACTCCTTGGAAGAAAAGTTATGACTAACCTAGACAGCATATTAAAAAGCAGAGACATTACTTTGTCAACAAAGGTCCATCTAATCAAGGCTATGGTTTTTCCAGTGGTCATGTATGGATGTGAGAGTTGGACTATAAAGAGAGCTGAGCGCCAAAGAATTGATGCTTTTGAACTGTGGTGTTGGAGAAGACTCTTGAGAGTCCCGTGGACTGCAAGGAGATCCAACCAGTCCATCCTAAAGGAGATCAGTCCTGGGTGTTCACTGGAAGGACTGATGTTGAAGCTGAAACTCCAATACTTTGGCCATCTGATGGGTAGAACTGACTCATTTGAAAAGACCCTGATGCTGGGAAAGATTCAAGGCAGGAGAAGGGGATGACAAAGAATGAGATGGCTGGATGGCATCACCAACTCATGAATTTGAGTAAATTCCAGGAGTTGGCTATGGATAGGGAGGCCTGGCATGCAGCAATCCATGGGGTTGCAAAGAGTTGGACATGACTGAACAACTGAAATGAACTGAACCGAACCGATACATAGCTCACATTGTATGGAAGACTTGCAGAGAAATCTATCCTCTTCAAGTCTTTTTTTTTTTTTTTTTAAAGAACAGTAACAATTTTCTATACAGCCATTTAGTTTTATAATTGTTAGTATCATGTTTACTATGAATCAGAATATTTGTCAAATGCAGACTGTGCTATTTGAGGGTGTATTGAGGGGAAACTTGGGAATTCTTGACATGTGGATTCATCTGGAACACTTTGGAGGAAATCTTTGACAACTTTTGCTTTTACAACTAAAATGAAATACATTGTTTTGATAAAAAATTGCTGGATTCCATAGGCAAATTTTCTATTTTATTATAATAGAAAAAGGATAGGTGTTAGAGCAGTCATCTTTAAAGTTTGTCTTTTTTGTTGGTTCCATGGAGTTGTTTGGATAAACTACTAAAAGGTGAATATTTGTCAGTGTGATTTTGTTTTGTTTCTTTCCCCCTTGCTTTAAGCTCAAATTCATTAAATTAATAGTACAGAAGGAAGTCAGGATGGAAGAGCTGGTTGATAAAAATCCAAGAAATGTCACTGGCCAATTAAACATTTTTCAGGGATGCATGCTTGAGTATAGTCATGGAAAGAAAGCATATTATACAAAGAGCAAATAGCTCTTCTCTTAACTTCTTTCTAGGGGCAGAACTGAGCATGTGTTCTTGAGGAAAATAGCATTATCATACTCTAATGATTTAGGAATGATAGCTTGATACACAGTTCCAAAATCAGCAAAGTTATGAAATAAGATGAATGGAAAACTGATGACTTATAATTATTGAAGCAATCTTCCTGTTGCCCAAGTCAGTAAGTGAATAGTTTTCCAAATTCAATGTCTCTTTCTCAGTCCGCTTTCTCCTGCACATCTCTATAGGTCTTAGGATGTTTCTCCTCCTCCTGATTCATGGAACATATTTGTTTGCCATACTTCATTCTACTTGTTCTCTTCTAGAATTATGGGTGGCTTAGTCTATGATTCTTTCTAGTTCTATATACACTGAAAAATGCTTAAATCCTATACAATTAAAAGAATCTGTTTTGTTACAGGCAAACTGCCTTTGAGAGGAAGTTCACTGAAATATACTTCTGTTCAGTTCAGTCGCTCGTGTCCGACTCTTTGCGACCCCATGAATCACAGCACGCCAGGCCTCCCTGTCCATCACCAACTCCCGGAGTTCACTCAAACTCATGTCCATCAAGTCGGTGATGCCATCCAGCCATCTCATTCTCTGTCGTCCCCTTCTCCTCCCGCCCCCTTCTCCTCCCACCCCCAATCCTTCCCAGCATCATCGCTACTTTAAATACACATATCTATGTATATGTGGTATAGATATAATATAAATAGATAGTGTATTTAAATATTGTTGTTGTCCAGTTGCAAAATCGTGTCTGATCCTTTGAGACCTCATGGACTGCACCACATCAACTTCCCTGTTTTTCAATATCTTCCAAAGTTTGCTCAAACTCATGTCCATTGAGTCAACGATGCCATCTCATCCTCTATCACACCCTCTTTCTCCTGCCCTCAATGTTTCTCAGCATCAGTGTCTTTTCCAGTGAGTCAGTTATTTCCATCAGGTGGCCAAAATATTGGAGCTTCAGCCTCAGCATCAGTCCTTCCAATGAATATTCAGGGTTGATTTTCTTTAGGATTGACTGGTTTGATCTTCTTGCTGTCCAAGAGACTCTCAAGAGTCTTCTCTAGCACCACAGTTCAAAAACATCAATTATTTGGCACTTAGCTTTCTTTATGGTTCAATTCTCACATCCATACATGACTAATGGGAAAAAAATAGCTTTGATATACAGATCTTTGTCACAAAGTGATGTCTCTCCTTTTTAAAATGCCGTCTAGGTTTCTTATAGATTTCCTTCCAAGGAGCAAGCAATTTTTAAAATTTCTGGCTGCAGTCACCATCTACAGTGATTTTGGAGCCCAAGAAAGTAAAGCCTGTCACTCTTTCCATATTTTTTCCCATCTATTTGCCATGAAGTAATGGGACCAGATGCCATGATCTTAATTTTTTGAATGTTCAGTTTTAAGCCAGCTTTTTCACTCTCGTCTTTCACTCTTTTCAAGAGGCTCTTTAGTTCCTCTTCACTTTCTGCCATAAGAGAGGTGTCACCCACATATCTGAGGTTATTGATATTTCTCCCGACAATCTTGATTCTAGCTTGTGCTTCATCCAGCCTGGCATTTCGCATGATGTACTCTGCATATAAGTTAAGTAAGCAGGGTGACAATATGTAACCTTGCCATACACCTTTCCCAATTTTAAACCAGTCTGTTGCACCATGTCTGGTTCTAATTGTTGCTTCTTCAGCTGCATACAGGTTTCTCAGGATACAGATAAGGTGTTCTGGTAGCCCCATCTCTTTAAGGATTTTTCACAGTTTGTTGTATGTACATAAATATGTACATAATATATAAATGCACACATATTTTAAAATATAAACTACTGTATAAAATATATAACATATACATAGTAGATACATATGCAAAATGTCATATATACATACGTGTGTGTGTGTGTTTGTGTGTGTATACCCTAAATAAAAATCTATTTTGGCTTCTTTCTGAATATAGATACAAACTTCACTTGGACCTATAATGCACATAATCACCCTCCTCTTATCTTGCTAGTCCAACCTTACTCTTAACTGAACACACTTTTAAAATGGGTGGAATTGGTGAACTAGCTTGGTTCTTGAGAACTGCGCCAAGTTTAACTTTTCTGCTATACTACTAAACTAAGGAAATATACTTTCTGAGTTCAGTGAGTAAAAACTATACACCCCATTTAAATATTTCCACCATAGCTCCCCACTTCAAAAGCAATTACTGTAACTATATATGCTGAAATTAGTTCAGATTTTCTTGCTGAGTTATATGTATTCCTTGACAGAGCAACAGTGACATTTTATGATCTGCAACAACAGAACACTGTGGCTATTATTTGGAACCAGATGTTAAAGACCTCTCTGGATGTTTTAACTACAATGAATAAGTCTAACATCAAAGTGCCCCCTGCAGAAACCCAGTGTGAGACTGAGGAGAATTGTCTTTTCCTACCAAGCTTTACTTGCTAAAATGAAATCTGTACTAAAAGATTTTCACATAATTCTCACGTAATCCCATTCTTGATCTTTTGTTTCAGCTGAAGGTTTTCTTTAACTTTTCCATCACAATGTCCCCAAAAGCACTGGAGATTGAATGTGTGCCTTCGGGCGTGCAAAGGCACAGCCTGAAGCAGCTCAACAAAAATAACTGTCTTCCAAGTCACACATTCTCACATTTTTGTCTCAATCCTCCTTGTGAAATTGGTATTCTATTCTATACTAGAAAGTATCTCTTTTCTGAAAATAAATAGGAAACTTTAAATTATCAAGAATTGGGTGAAAATGGGTTACATGGACAAATTTATTGCATTTATGATAGCAAATTATCATATGCACTCAGATGTATGAATACACAACTGGGAACACAGCTTGAGTTCCCTACCTTGAGAAAGAAGTACCATTAAAATCATTTTTAAGTGGTGCTCAGAAAAGAAAAAAAAAAGTATTCCATCTGAATACTTCAGCAAAAATTTTATCAACAAGAATTCAAACTTTTCTTAAGTTTTTATTTTTTTTAATATAAAATTTATATACAATGAAAAGATAGATCTTAAGCATGCATTTACGGAGTTTTAAATAATACATATGTATACCTACGCAAGGAGAAGGCAATGGCAACCCACTCCAGTACTCTTGCCTGGAAAATCCCATGGACGGAGGAGCCTGGTAGGCTTCAGTCCATGGGGTCGCTAAGAGTCAGACACGACTGAGCGACTTCACTTTCATTTTTCACTTTCATGCATTGGAGAAGGAAATGGCAACCCACTCCAGTATTCTTGCCTGGAGAATCCCAGCGATGGGGGAGCCTGGTGGGCTGCCGTCTATGGGGTCGCACAGAGTCGGACACGACTGAAGCAACTTAGCAGCAGCAGCATACCTATGCAAACCAAACTCCTACCATCTTACAGAACACTAAATTCACCCTGTGTGTAGTAGTTACTTCAATCATGTCTGACTCTTTGCAACCCCATGGACTGTAGCCAGCCAGGCTCCCTTGTCCAAGGAATTCTCCAGGCAAGGATACTGGAATGGGTTGTTGTTGTTCAGTCACGCAGTCATATCAAATTCTCTATGACCCTATGGACTGCAGCACAACAGGCTTTGCTGTCCTTCACTAAAAAGCAGACATTACTTTGTCAACAAAGGTCCATCTAGTCAAAGCTATGTTTCTTCCAGTGGTCATGTATGGATGTGACAGTTGGACCATAAAGAAAGCTGAGCACCAAGAATTGATGCTTTTGAAATGTGATGTTGGAGAAGACTCTTGAGAGTCCCTTGGACTGAAAGGAGATCCAACCAGTCCATCCTAAAGGAGATCAATCCTGGGTGTTCATTGGAAGGACTAATGTTGAAGCTGAAACTCCAATACTTTGGCCACCTAATGCAAAGAGCTGACTCATTTGAAAAGACCTTGATTCTGGGAAAGATTGAGGGCAGGAGGAGAAGGGGACGACAGAGGATAAGATGGTTGGATGGCATCACCGACTAGATGGACATGGATTTGGGTGGACTCTGGGAGTTGGTGATGGACAGGGAGGCCTGGCGTGCTGCAATTCATGGGGTCACAAAGAGTTGGACACGACTGAGCAACTGAACTGAACTGAACTAACTCCTGGAGTTTGCTCAAACTTGTGTCCATTGAGTCAGTGATGCCATCCAGCCATCTTGTCTTCTGTTATCACTTTCTTTCAGAGCCTTCAATCTTTCCCAGCATCAGGGTCTTTTCCAGTGAGTTGGCTTTTCACAACAGGTGGCTAATGTATTGGAGCTTTAGCTTCAGCATTAGTTCTTTCAATAAACATTAGGGCTGACTTCCTTTAGAACTGACTAGTTTGATCTCCTTGCAGTTTGAGGGACCCTCAAGAGTCTTTTCCAACACCACAGTTCAAAAGCATCAGTTCTTTAGCACTCAGCTTTCTTTATGATACAGCTCTACTATCCATACATGACTACTGGAAAAACCTAGCTTTGACTATACAGACCTTTGTTGGCCAAGTAACATCTCTGCTTTTTAATATGCTATCTAGGTTTATCGTAGCTCTTCTTCCAAGGAGCAAATATCTTTTAATTTCATGACTGCAGTCACCATCTGCAGTGATTTTGGAGCCCAAGGAAATAAAATCTGTCACTGTTTCCATTGTTTCCCTATCTATTTGCCATGAAGTGCTGTGACCAGAGGCCATGATCTTAGTTTTTGAATGTTGAGTTTGAAGCCAGTTTTTCACTCTCCTCTTTCATCTTCATCAAGAGGCTGTTCAGTTACTCTTTGCTTTCTGTCATAAGGGTAGCATCATCTGCATATCTGAGGTTATTGATATTTCTCCTGGCAATCTTGATTCCAGCTTGTGCTTTGTCCAACCCAGCATTTCACGTGATGTACTCTGCATAGAAGTTAAATAAGAATGGTGACAACAATTTGGAACCAGTCTGTTTTTTCATGTCAGGTTCTAACAGTTGCTTCTTGATCTGTGCACAGGTTTCTCAGGAGACAGGTAAGGTGGTCTGGTATTCTCGTCTCTTTAAGAATTTTTCACAGTTTGTTATGATCCACACAAAGGCTTTAACATAATCAATGAAGCAGAATTAAACGTTGTGTTTTCCCCCTCCCCCCCGGAATTCTATTGCTTTTTCTATGATCCACCAAATGTTGGCAATTTAATCTCTGGTTCTTCTGCCTTTTCCAAATCCAACTGATACATCTGGAAGTTCTTAATAACATAATGTTGAAGTCTATCTGGGAGGATTTTGAGCATGAGCATCTTTAAATTTCACTTTTCACTTTAAACATTCTTTGCCATTGCCCTTCTTTGGTACTGGAGTGAAAAGTGACCTTTTCCAGTCCTTCAATGGTAATTCATTCCTTTCTCCAGGGGATTATCCCCAAACAGGAATTGAACCCAGATTTTCTGCATTGTAGGCAGATTCTTTACTCTCTAAGCCCTCGGGGAAGCTTAAGTTCACTCTAGTGTTTCCTTATCCCCCTTTCCAGTCAATCCCAGATCAAGTACCCCTGAAACAACCACTGTTCTTATTTTGTCAGTCATTATTTTGCCATTACATATTTTCATTATCAATCAGTTCAGTTCAGTCGCTCAGCCGTGCCTAACTCTTTGAGACCCCATGGACTGCAGCACACCAGGCCTCCCTGTCCATTCCTAATGCCCAGAGATTACTCAAACTCATGTCCATTGAGTCAGTGATGCCATCCAAGCATCTCATCCTCTTGTCATCCCTTTCTCCTCCCACCTTCAATTTTTCCCAGCATAAGGGTCTTTTCAAATGAGTCAGTCCTTTGCATCAAGTGGCCAAAGTATTGGAGTTTCAGCTTCATTCAACATTAGTCCTTCCAATGAACACCCAGGATTGATCTCCTCTAGGATGGACTGGCTGGATCTCCTTGCTGTTCAAGGGACACTCAAGAGTCTTCTCCAACACCACAGTTCAGAAGCATCAATTCTTTGGCACTCAGCTTTCTTTATAGTCCAACTCTCACATCCATACATGACCACTGGAAAAACCATAGCCTTGACTAGAAGGACCTTGGTTGGCAAAATAATTTCTCTGCTTTTTAATATGCTATCTAGTTGGTCATAACTTCCCTTCCAAGGTGTAAGTGTCTTTTAATTTCATGGTTGCAATCACCATCTGCAGTGATTTTGGAGCCCCCCAAAATAAAGTCAGCCACTGTTTCCACTGTTCTTCATCTATTTGCATGAAGTGATGGGACCTGATATCATAATCTTAGTTTTCTGGATGTTCAGTATCAAGCCAAATTTTTTAACTTTTACTTTCACTTTCATCAAGAGAATCTTTAGTTCTTCGCTTTCTGCCATAAGGGTAGTGTCATCTACATATCTGAGGTTACTGATATTCCTCCTGGCAATCTTGATTTCAGTTTGTGCTTCTTCCAGTCCAGCATTTCTCATGATGTACTCTGCAAATAAGTTAAATAAGCAGGGTGACAATATACAGCCTTGAAGTATTCCTTTTCCTATTTGGAACCAGTATGTTGTTCCATGCCTAGTTCTAACTGTTGCTTCCTGACCTGGATACAGATTTCTCAAAAGGCAGGTCAGGTGGTCTGGTATTCCCATCTCTAAAAATTTTCCACAGTTTGTGGTGATCCACAGAACCAAAGGCTTTGGCATAGTCAATAAAGCAGAAATGGATGTTTTTCTGCAACTAGCTTACTTATTCGATGATCCAACAGATGTTGGCAATTTGATCTCTGGTTCCTCTGGCTTTTCTAAATCCAGCTTGAACATCTGGAAGTTCACTGTTCACGTATTGCTGAAGCCTGGCTTGGAGAATTTTGAGCATTATTTTACTAGCATGTGAGATGAGTGGAATTATGAATTAGTTTGAACATTCTTGGGCATTTCCTTTCTTTGGGGTCATAATGAAAACAGACCTTTTTCAGTCTTGTGGCCACTGCTGCATTTTCTAAGTTTGCTGGCATATTGAGTGCAGCACCTTCACGGCATCATCCTTTAGGATTTGAAATAGCTCAACTGGAATTCCATCCACACCCAGGATTGATCTCCTTTAGAATGGACTGGTTGGATCTCCTTGCAGTCCAAGGGACTCTCAAGAGTCTTCTCCAGAACCACAGTTCAAAAGCATCAATTCTTTGGCGATCCGATCAGCTTTCTTCACAGTCCAACTCTCACATCCATACATGACCACGGGAAAAACCATAGCCTTGACTTATAGATATGGGCACCACTAATTATTCTACTATTATGCGAAGAGTCAACTCATTGGAAGAGACCCTGATGCTGAGAAAGATGGAAGGCAAAAGGAGAAGAGGATGACAGAGGATGAGATGGTTGGATGGCATCACTGAATCAATGGGCATGTGTTTGAGCAAGCTCCAGAAGATGACAAAGGACAGGGAAGACCGGCATGAGTATAATCCACAGGGTCACAAAGAGTTGAACATTACTTAGAGACTGAACAACAATTCTACCATATATCCTGCTACTATAGAAGAGCAGATTCCTAGGACTTCTACTTGAGTTGTATGAAATTCTAGTAATTCCAAATTCTTCTCCATGTCTCAACCTCAAACTGTCCTTCTGTGACCAGTAATGGCAGAACATTTCTTTATTTTCTATGAAAATAGCCTATCGAATTTATTATTAAATTTTATATAGAGAGATTTACTCTGTAACTACAACTGTTTAATAAAATATTTAGCTGAAATATTATATACAGTATTCTCAGAAAAATCCTTACCTTTAATCATTGTCTAGCTGATATTTTGATATCTGTTCTCCTATAGCAAATATTCAAATAACAATTATAAATAATTTAGAGTTTGGTAAAATTCTAATATATTTATGAGCAAATGAATCTACTAATATTGTAAAATAATAGATGCTGAGCCAGCCAGAATCGATTAACATTTATAAACCATTACCTACTATTTCTCAGTAATATATTAAAATTGAAACTTAAGGAATACATAGGCTTATCATGATTATTTTTATGGAAAATGAAAATAATAATCCCTTGCACTGTTCAAGATTAGTTTTACTTATAACCAAATGATCAAGATTATAGTTTTTTTTGAGATTTTCAAGCAATAAGTAAAATATATCCTTCAAATTTCTGACTCTGGAGAAGGAAATGGTAATCCACTACAGTATTCTTGCCTGAGGAATCCCATGGACAGAGGATCCAGGCAGGCTACACAGTTCATGGAGTTGCAATGAGCTGGACAGGACTGAGCGAGTAAACAAGCGTGTACATGAAATTTTCTGAAGTGCCTAATCCAAATATGAAGCTTCATTTAGCCTCTTTGTTTAAATGTTCCATTGTGATAGATGTATTTGACATTGTTGGCATTCTATTGAATAAAGATAAGCAATAATTATTTGTCTTCACTTGGGAAAGCTTATGCACTAAGACGACAATGTCTTAAAGCTTTACTGAGGGATCATCTTATTTCCTACAGCTTTTGAGAATATAAGCTTCTAATTCTTCAAACTAATTCATTATTCCTCAGCCTTTTATTGTTTTTGATTATATTATGGATGGAAGTTTTCTTTATTTCCTTTATAGAGATATTTTATTGTTAGTGTTTACAGACATGTATCTGGTTTCTGGATATTGATTTTATATCTTACAACTTTCCTAAATTTGTTGATTAGTTTCAATAGCTTTGGGGTTGAGTTTTTTAGTTAATATTTTTGGTATATAAGATCATATTATCTATAAATAACAATTTTGTTTTCCTCTCCAATTTGGGTGCCTTTTATTATTTTGTCTTCCCCAATTGCTCTGTGTGCTACTTCCAGTTACTATGCTGAATAAAAGTGGTGAGAGTGGGCATCCTTTCCTTTTTCATGATCTTGTAGGTAAAGGTGTTAACTTTTCAGTGTTGAGTATGATGTTAGCTATTATTACCTAAGGATAAATTATTGACTACTTAAAATTATGAAAAGCTTAAAAAAAAAGAACAGATAGGTTATTATAAACTCACTAGCTTTCTGAACTACTGAGTGTCTTACAAGTTTCGTTGCATGGAATTCAGAGGTCAACTGTACCTTCAATAATCTCAAAATGCCTTCCCAAAAACATTTGTACTATGCATTCCTGGTTATCAAAAACAAAAACTCTTAATAGAAACTAAGAATTCATCCCTGAATATCAGGCACAACTCAAAAATATCCCTTCTCAGTTCAGTTCAGTCGCTCATTCGTGTCTGACTCTCCGCGACCCCATGAATCACAGCACGCCAGGCCTCCCTGTCCATCACCAACTCCCGGAGTACACTCAAACTCATGTCCACAGAGTCGGTGATGCCATCCAGCCATCTCATTCTCAGTCGTCCCCTTCTCCTCCCGCCCCCAACCTTTCCCAGCATCAGAGTCTTTTCCAGTGAGTCAACTCGACGCATGAGGTGGCCAAAGTATTGCAGTTTCAGCTTTAGCATCAGTCCCTCCAATTCAACATCACATTGGAATCCTAGTTAATTTAATAAGACAAGAAAAGGAAATTAAAGGATTCAGATTGAGAAAGAGGAAATAAAACTCTTTGCTGAAGATAATATGATCATTTTTTAAATAAAAATTTTAAAAATTGGCAGAACATCCCTATCTTGGAACTAATAAGTTGGTATAGAAAAATTGCAGGATACAAGATTAATATACTAAAGTCAATTACCTTTCTATATAATAGCAGTACATAACACTATTATAATTGCACACCTAAAATGAAATATTTTGGTATAAATCTAACAAAATATATATAAGATTTATATGAGGAAAATTATAAAGCTTTGATGAAAGAATTCAAAGAACTAAATGAATCGAGAAATATTCCATGCTCATGAAAATTCAGGAAGACTCAATAATGTCAACATGTCAGTTCTTCCCAACTTGATATGACTTTTGGATGGTAGTAATACTAAACACAGGAAATGTCTAGTGATTAAATGTAAATATACTTAAATATTGATTAGAATATTAGCAGTCTGTATTTATTTGAAAAATGTTTTATGCTATTTTGTAAAGAAATACTTTATTCATAGGAAAATGTTATTTAATAGTCTTTATTATATAATCTAAAGAAAATAATAACTTGAAAGGAATTGTCTTCATAAACCCAGGACATTAGACAGTCAACCATATAAAAAAGTCTGCATGCTAGTCTTAAAACATTAAAATCTTTAACATTCTAATTGCTGTTGTATCTTGAAGAGTATATACACTTTTTTATTTTTTAGAAATAAACTCTCAAAGGACAGTGTCAATCCACCATAACACTTTTATTCAGAATTCACAAATTCTGAATTTTTAAAAAATTTTATGCTTCTAAAAGATGTCACATATTACATATCACTTTTAACGTTTTAGTTTTTCTTGGAATGTTTAGAAATATTTTGTGTGGCCACACCACTAAGAAACAGTTTACATCAAGAAAATAGCAGATCAACACTTTCAATCAATGCAAATATTCTACCTCACTTAGAGACTAATGAGCTATAATACATCCCTCATGCCAATCAGAATAAAACTAAGGAAACAATTTGTTAATGTTACTGCTTTTCTAATTTGACTCAAACTGAACAATAGTCATTTCAATCATTTCTCCATTCAGTCAATAGTTATTGAGTACTGATATTTGTGTGAGGAAAAGTAATAAGCACTGGACATAAAATAATGATCATACAGACAAGGTTTCTAATTCAATGGTGACAAAAAATTAAATAAAATAAAGAATTTCAAAATGTGTTTCATTATACAAAGAAATATACCAAGAGTGAGATTAATAAATAATAAACTTGTGTGGGGGGGGAAGTGGATGTAATTTATAAAGAGTAGGTTGGCAAGGCATGTAAGAAACATAATGGATATGAGACGAACTGATGAATGAGCCCTAGACTCTTTGGGAAATACCACAATATGGAAGTAATGAGGCTCAGAAATCTGCTAAATTTTTCAAGGTCATCAACCTAGTAAATGAATGATAGAAGTAGAATTTAACTTAGGGGATTTTCTTAAAGTGTACATTATTATTATTACTTTTTATCATGCCCTGCGCAGCTTGTGGGATCTTAGCTTTCCTGCCCTGTGCAGTGAAAGCATGAAGTTCTAACCTCTAGACAACCAGGGAATTCCCTAACAGGATTTTGTCTCCAATTGCCACATGAGATTGTAACATTGAGTAACACCCATTCAGAAATTCTTAAAAAGCTGAGAACTCAGACAGTGGGATGCCCAAAAAGAATAAAGAAGCAGCCACATGAAAATGCTAATCCTTATCTGTTTCATTTATTAACATGAATATGGGCTGGCAACTTCAATCAAAAAAGAAACAAGTCAAGGCTATGGTTTTTCCAGTGGTCATGTATGGATGTGAGAGTTGGACTGTGAAGAAAGGTGATCACCAAAGAATTGATACAGTGGTGCTGGAGAAGACTCTTGAGAGTCCCTTGGACTGCAAGGAGAGCCAACCAGTCCATTCTAAAGGAGATCAATCCTGGGTGTTCGTTGGAAGGACTGATTCTGAAGCTGAAACTCCAATACTTTGGCCACCTCATGCGACGAGTTGACTCACTGGAAAAGACTCTGATGCTGAGAGGGATTGGGGGCAGGAGGAGAACGGGACGACAGAGAATGAGATGGTTGGATGGCATCACCGAGTCGATGGACATGAGTTTGAGTGAACTCTGTGAGTTGGTGATGGACAGGAAGGCCTGGTGTGCTGTGATTCATGGGGTCGCAAAGAGTCGGACATGACTGAGTGACTAAACTGAACTGAACTGAGCTGAACTTTGTAAAAAAGAATAGCATGTTCTTTGGAGTCAGAAAAAAATGGAATTGAATTAAAAACTGCCATTTACTATTTGTGTAATAAGCAATATTGCATAGGAACCTGGAATGTTAGGTCCATGAATCAAGGCAAATTGGAAGTGGTCAAACAGGAGATGGCAAGAGTGAACATAGACATTCTAGAAATCAGTGAATTAAAATGGAATGGAATGGATGAATTTAACTCGGATGACCATTATATCTACTACTGTGTGCAGGAATCACTTAGAAGAAATGGAGTAGCCATCATGGTCAACAAAAGAGTCCGAAATGCAGTACTTGGATGCAATCTTAAAAACGACAGAATGATTTCTGTTCGTTTCCAAGGCAAACCATTCAATATTACAGTAATCCAGGCCAATGCCCCAACCAGTAATGCTGAAGAAGCTGAAGTTGAACGGTTCTATGAAGACCTACAAGACCTTTTAGAACTAACACACAAAAAAGATGTCCTCTTCATTATAGGGGACTGGAATGCAAAAGTAGGATGTCAAGAAACACCTGGAGTAACAGGCAAATTTGGTCTTGGAGCACAAAATGAAGCAGGGCAAAGGCTGGTAGAGTTTTGTCAAGAGAATGCACTGGTCATAGCAAACACCCTCTTCCAACAACACAAGAGAAGACTCTACACATGGACATCACCAGATGGTCAACACAGAAATCAGATTGATTATATTCTTTGTAGCCAAAGATGGAGAAGCTCCATACAGTTAGCAAAAACAAGACCAGGAGCTGACTGTGGCTCAGATCATGAACTCCTTATTGCCAAATTCAGACTGAAATTGAAGAAAGTAGGGAAAACCACTAGACCATTCAGATATGACCTAAATCAAATCCCTTATGATTATACAGTGGAAGTAAGAAATAGATTTAAGGGACTAGATCTGATTGATAGAGTGCCTGATGAGCTCTGGACGGAGGTTCGTGACATTGTACAGGAGACAGGGACCAAGACCATCCCCATGGAAAAGAAATGCAAAAAAGCAAAATGGCTGTCAGAGGAGGCCTTACAAATAGCTGTGAAAAGAAGAGAAGTGAAAAGCAAAGGAGAAAAGGAAAGATATAAGCATCTGAATGCAGAGTTCCAAAGAATAGCAAGGAGAGATAAGAAAGACTTCCTCAGTGATCAATGCAAAGAAATAGAGGAAAACAACAGAATGGGTAAAACAAGAGATCTCTTTAAGAAAATTAGAGATTCCAAGGCAACATTTCATGCAAAGATGGGCTCGATAAAGAACAGAAATGGTATGGACCTAACAGAAGCAGAAGATATTAAGAAGAGGTGGCAAGAATACACAGAAGAACTGTACAAAAAAGATCTTCACGACCAAGATAATCAAAATAATGTGATCACTGACCTAGAGCCAGACATCTTGGAATGTGAAGTCAAGTGGGCCTTAGAAAGCATCACTACGAACAAAGCTAGTGGAGGTGATGGAATTCCACTTGAGAGATTTCAAATCTTGAAAGATGATGCTGTGAAAGTACTGCACTCAATATGCCAGCAAATTTGGAAAACTCAGCAGTGGCCACAGGACTGGAAGAGGTCAGTCTTCATTCAAATCCCAAAGAAAGG
Source organism: Moschus berezovskii (assembly GCF_049115385.1). Taxonomy (NCBI): domain Eukaryota; kingdom Metazoa; phylum Chordata; class Mammalia; order Artiodactyla; family Moschidae; genus Moschus; species Moschus berezovskii. The sequence goes on from NC_142470.1 coordinate 91,026,651, forward strand.
GAATGCCAAAGAATGCTCAAACTACCGCACAACTGCACTCATCTCACACGCTAGTAAAGTCATGCTCAAAATTCTCCAAGCCAGGTTTCAGCAATATGTGAACCGTGAACTCCCAGATGTTCAAGCAGGTTTTAGAAAAGGCAGAGGCACCAGAGATCAAATTGCCAACATCTGCTGGATCATGGAGAAAGCAAGAGAGTTACAGAAGAGCATCTATTTCTGCTTCATTGACTATGCCAAAGCCTTTGACTGTGTGGATCACAGTAAACTGTGGAAAATTCTAAAAGAGATGGGAATACCAGACCACCTGACCTGCCTCTTGAGAAACCTGTATGCAGGTCAAGAAGCAACAGTCAAAACTGTACATAGAACAACAGACTGGTTCCAAATAGGAAAAGGAGTGCATCAAGGCTGTATATTGTCACCTTGCTTATTTAACTTCTATGCAGAGTACATCATGAGGAACGCTGGGTTGGAAGAACCACAAGCTGGAATCAAGATTGCCAGGAGAAATATCAATAACCTCAGATATGCAGATGACACTACCCTTATGTCAGAAAGTGAAGAAGAACTAAAAAGCCTCTTGATGAAAGTGAAAGAGGAGAGTGAAAAGGTTGGCTTGAAGCTCAACATTCAGAAAACGAAGATCATGGCATCTGGTCCCATCACTTCCTGGGAAATAGATGGAAAAACAGTGGAAACAGTGTCAGACTTTATTTTTTTGGGCTCCAAAATCACTGCAGATGGTGATTGTAGCCATGAAATTAAAAGACGCTTACTCCTTGGAAGGAAAGTTATGACCAACCTTGATAGTATATTAAAAAGCAGAGACATTACTTTGCCAACCAAGGTCCGTCTAGTCAAGGCTATGGTTTTTCCCGTGGTCATGTATGGATGTGAGAGTTGGACTGTGAAGAAAGCTGATCGCCGAAGAATTGATGCTTTTGAACTGTGGTGTTGGAGAAGACTCTTGAGAGTCCCTTGGACTGCAAGGAGATCCAACCAGTCCATTCTAAGGGAGATCGATCCTGGGTGTTCATTGGAGGGACTGATGCTGAAGCCGAAACTGCAATACTTTGGCCACCTCATGCGACGAGTTGACTCACTGGAAAATATTCTGATGCTGGGAAGTGTTGGAGGGGGGGGGGAGAAGAAGGGGACGACTGAGAATGAGATGGCTGGATGGCATCACCTACTCTGTGGACATGAGTTTGAGTGAACTCCGGGAGTTTGTGATGGACAGGGAGGCCTGGCGTGCTGTGATTCATGGGGTCGCGGAGAGTCGGACACAACTGAGCGACTGAACTGAACTGAACTAATCTTATGCTCAGTGAATAACTTATCTGTGACTTGATTTTTTCATTGTCAAAAGAGGTTAACAGTTAACATATTGTTATGTCATTAAGGTTAAAATAGACATTACATGTGAAAGTACCTCACATATTTAGTTCACTTCAGTTGCTCAGTCATATGGAGTTCCTTGTGACCCCATGAACTGCAGTACACCAGGCTTTCCTGTCCATCATCAACTCCTGGAGCTTGCTCAAACCCACATCCATCGAGTTGGGGATATCATCCAACCATCTCATCCTCTGTCGTCTGCTTCTCTTGCCTCCAATCTTTCCCAAAATTGTGGTCTTTTCTAATGAGTCAGTTCTTCTCATCAGGTGGAGAAAATATTGGAGCTTCAGTTTTAAGCATCAGTCCTTTCAATGAATATTCAGGACTGTTTTCCTTTAGGAATGACTGGTTTGATCTCTTTGCAGTCCAAGGGACTCTCAAAAGTCTTATCCAACACCAGAGTTCAAAAGCATCAATTCTTCCACACTCAGTTTTCTTTATAGTCCAACTCTCACATCCATACATGACTATTGGAGAAACCATAGCTTTGACTAGATGGACCTTTGTTGGCCAAGTAATGTGTCTGCTTATTAATATGCTGTCTAGGTTGGTCATAGCTTTTCTTCCAAGGAGAAAATGTCTTTTAATTTCATGACTGCAGTCACCATCTGCAGTGATTTTGGAGCCCAAGAAAATAAAGTCTGTCACTGTATCCTGTTTTCCCCATCTATTTGCCATGTGGTGATGGGACTGGATGCTACGATCTTAATATTTTTAATGCTGCACTTTAAGTCAGCTTTTTCACTCTCCTCTTTCACTTTGATTAAGAGGTTCTTTAGTGACTCTTCGCCCTCTGCCATTAGGGTGGTGTTATCTGCACACCTGAGAGTACTGATATTTTTCCCAACAATCTTGATTCCAGCTTTTGCTTCATCCCGCCCAACATATCTCATGATGCACTCTGCATATAAGTTAAATAAGCAGGGTGACAATATACAGTCTTGATGTACCCTTCCAAATTTGGAAAAAGTCCATTGTTCCATGTCTGGTTCTAACTCTTACTTCTTGACCTGCATGCAGATTTCTTAGGAAAAAGGTAAGGTGATCTGGTATTTCCATCTCTTGAAGGATTTTCCACAGTTTGTTGTGATCCACGTAGTCAAAGGCTTTAGCGTATAATAACCTCACATGTTTAGTTCAGTTCAGTCGCTCAGTCGTGTCCAACTCTTTGCAACCGCATGAATAACAGCATGCCAGGCCTCCCTGTCCATCACAAACTCCTGGAGTTCACTCAAACTCATGTCCATCGAGCTGGTGATGCCATCCAGCCATCTCATTCTCCGTCGTCCCCTTCTCCTCCTGCCCTCAATCCCTCCCAGCATCAGACTCTTTTCCAGTGAGTCAACTCGTCTCATGAGGTGACCAAAGTATTGGAGTTTCAGCTTTAGCATCAGTCCTTCCAATGAATACCCAGGATTGATCTCCTTTAGAATGGACTGGTTGGATCTCCTTGCAGTCCAAGGGACTCTCAAGAGTTTTCTCCAGCACCATAGTTCAAAAGCATCAATTCTTTGGCCATCACCTTTCTTCACAGTCCAACACTCACATCCATACATGACCACGGGAAAAACCATAGCCTTGACTAGACGGACCTTGGTTGGCAAAGTAATGTCTCTGCTTTTTAATATGCTATGTAGGTTGGTCATAACTTTCCTTCCAAGGAGTAAGCGTCTTTTAATTTAGACTCTACACATGGACATCACCAGATGGTCAACACTGAAATCAGATTGATTATATTCTTTGCAGCCAAAGATGGAGAAGCTCTATACAGTTAGCAAAAACAAGACCAGGAGCTGACTGTGGCTCAGATCATGAACTCCTTATTGCCAAATTCAGACTGAAATTGAAGAAAGTAGGGAAAACCACTAGACCATTCAGATATGACCTAAATCAAATCCTTATGATTATACAGTGGAAGTAAGAAATAGATTTAAGGGACTAGATCTGATAGATAGAGTGCCTGATGAGCTCTGGACGGAGGTTCATGACATTGTACAGGAGAAAAGGACCAACACCATCCCCATGGAAAAGAAATGCAAAAAAGCAAAATGGCTGTCTGAGGAAGCCTTACAAATAGCTGTGAAAAGAAGAGAAGCGAAAAGCAAAGGAGAAAAGGAAAGATATAAGCATCTGAATGCAGAGTTCCAAAGAATAGCAAGGAGAGATAAGAAAGCCTTCCTCAGCGATTAATGCAAAGAAATAGAGCAAAACAACAGAATAGGAAAAACAAGAGATCTTTTCAAGAAAATTTGTAATATCAAGGGGACATTTCATGCAAAGATGGGCTCGATAAAGGACAGAAATTGTATAGACCTAACAGAAGCAGAAGATATTAAGAAGAGGTGGCAAGAATACACAGAAGAACTATACAAAAAGGATCTTCACAACCAAGATAATCACGATGGCGTGATCACTCACCTGGAGCCAGACATCTTGGAATGTGAAGTCAAGTGGGCCTTAGAAAGCATCACTACGAACAAAGCTAGTGGAGGTGATGAAATTCCAATTGAGCTATTTCAAATCCTGAAAGATGATGCTGTGAAAGTGTTGCACTCAATATGCCAGCAAATTTGGAAAACCTCACATGTTAGGGCACAGTATTTGTACTTTCATTTCACAGTGTAACACAAAATTCATTTTTTTTACAAAAATAATGTCTAAATATTAATTCTCTTTTGAGATGCTTTCTGAATTCCATTCAAAGCCTTTCATTACACACATAATCAATCCAAGAAAGAATATAGATTCATAACTTGTGTTTGAGAGGAAAGAAAACCCCAGTGACCTCTTCCACATAAGAAATTCAAGAAATCATTTTAATTCAATTTAGAGTAAATAATGAATTTAATTTGTTAAAATTACTTATACTATTTGAGAAAATTAGATATGAGTAAAATGAATCTAATGAGTTATTTGCTCCTGTATGAGGAGCATGTTTATTTACTCTCATGAATCACGTATCAGAAATTTTACCAGTCATTTCAATAAAGGAAGTTGGACAATAATTTCAAGTTTTTCTCCAGATATAACTTATATATGTGAATTATTTACTTTTGCAACTAACGCTGTCATGTTAATGTCAAATATTTGTTCATACTTTCTAGAATATATGAGTATATTCTATATATTTGCAAACATAGTATATACTGTCTCACTTTATATATATATATATATGCATATATATATATGTATGTGTGTGAATATGAGTACGAATATATACACACATATAAATATATATACATATATTAAAATGTGTGTACACACATATACATATGCATATGTATGTATACATATATAGTGCACATGTGAAATATAGACATAAATGCTTATATTTTATATTGCACATTATATATGTATGTGTTGTGTATACATATGGGCCTTCCCAGGTGTTGCAGTGGTAAAGAATCCTCCTGCCAATGCAGGAGACTGAGACACAAGAGATTCAGTTTTGATCCCTGGGTCTGGAAGATCCCCTGGGTTAGGAAATGGCAAGCCACTCTCGTATTCTTGCCTGGAAAATTCCATGGACAGAGGAGTCAAGGTGGGTTACAGTTCATGCGATTGCAAAGAGTTGGATGTGACTGAGAGACTGAGCTCACACACACACACACACATACACACACACATATACATATATACACACACAAACATAGCTAGAAGCCCTAGTTATGGGATAATAATCTAGTCATTATTAATATTAATACTCTGAGTCACACTACGTCTTACCTGGTAAATGCCAATGATAATAATATCTAAATAAGAGAGTGGAATTAAAAGACATAATACACGAGAAAATCAATTTATAAATTGAAAGAATATTTATGTTTGCAGATGCTCATTGTTGCTATTCATTTTTAATGCATTTCAGCCACAGAAATTATTTTTTCAAGTGGTTAAATTAAGCTACAACATTCAGTTTAGGAACTCATAGCTCTCCCTTTCTTCTCACATGCAAGAACTGTCAACAGAATATAGCCAAAGCACCATTTTTCATTCATTTCAGTTCATTTAAAAACTAAAGAAATGAAACCTAAATTTCTTCCTTTTTATATTTTCTTTCTTGTTAACCAGATTACAGACCATTCCAAAGTGGGATGAGTTGTCTGTTCTGTGGTGGTAGAAGAGAAATTCCTCCAATAAGATTGAGAAGATGGGTGTTGGACGTCCCACAACGGGCAGAGTGTCTCCCGTCCTTGCTGAATCACAATTGCTAACACTTCCTGAGAACTGTATGTGCAAAGCACCTGTACTAACTATTTAATTCATATGGGTTCCCCTAGTTGGTTCAGCAGTTAAGAATCCACCTGCAATGCAGCAGACTGTCTGAAATACAGGAGACACAGGTTTGATTCCTGGGTTGGGAAGATCGCCTAGAGGAGGACGTGGCAACCCACTCCAGTATTCTTGCCTGGGAAACGCCATGGACAGAGGAGTCTGGCGGGCCACAGTCCATGGGGTTGCAAAGGGTAGGACACGACTTAGTGACGACACCACCACCACAAAAGCTTATAACAACCCTGGGAGAATTACTTATTATTTCCTTTTTCACATTGTAAAGATGGGGAAATTTATTCTTTAGGAGTTTGGAGACCTGAAAATAATGAAGGTCAGATTTCAATTTAATTATAATTTGTATCAGTTCAGTTCAGTCACTCAGTCATGTCCAACTCTTAGCAACCACATGGACTGCAGTACCCCAGACCTCCCTGTCTATCACCAACTCCCAGAGTTTACTCAAACTCATGTCCATTGAGTCAGTGATGCCATCCAACCACCTCATCCTCTGTCATCCCCTTCTCCTCTTGCTTCAATCTTTCCCAGAATCATGGTCTTTTCCAATGAGTCAGTTCTTTGCATCAGGTAAAAAGTTTGGAGTTTCAGCTTCAGCATCAGTCCTTCCAATGAATATTCAGGCCTGATCTCCGTTAGGATGGACTGGTTGGATCCCCTTGCAGTCCAAGGGACTCTCAAGAGTCTTCTCCAACACCACAGTAAAAAGCATTAATTCTTTGGCACTCAGCTTTCTTTCAGAAAGAAATGGAAACCCACTCCAGTACTCTTGCCTGGAAAAATCCCATGGACAGAGGGGCCTGGCTGGCTACAGTCCATGGGGTCACAAAGAGTCAGACAAGACAGAGCGAATTCACTTCTTCTTCAGCTTTCTTTATAGTCCAACGGTCACATCCATACATGACTACTGGAAAAACCATAGATTTGACTAGACAGGGCTTTGTTGGCCAACTAATGTCTCTGCTTTTTAATATGCTGTCTACATTGGTCATAACCTTTCTTCCATGGGGCAAGTGTCTTTTAATTTCATAACTGCAGTCACCATCTGCAGTGATTTTGGAGCCCAGAAGAATAAAGTCAGCCACTGTTTCCAATGTTTCCCCATCTATTTGCCATGAAGTGATGGAACCAGATGCCGTGATCTTAGTTTTCTGAATGTTGAGCTTTAAGCCAACTTTTTCACTCTCCTCTTTCACTTTCATCAAGAGGACCTTTAGTTCTTCTTTGCTTTCTGCCATAAGGGTGGTGTATTCTGCATCTGAGGTTATTGATATTTCTCCCAGCAATCTTCATTCCAGCTTGTGCTTTATCCAGGCTGTCATTTCTCATGATGTACTCTGCATATAAGTTAAATAAGCAGGGTGGCAATATACAGCCTGTTGTACTCCTTTCCTGATTTGGAACCAGTCTTTTGTTCCATGTTCGGTTCTAACTGTTGCTTCTTGACCTGAATACAGATTTCTCAGGAGGCAGATCAGGTGGTGTGGTGTTCCCATCTCTTTAAAAAGTTTTACAATTTGTTGTGATTCACACACTCAAAGGCTTTGGCACAGTCAATAAAGCAGAAGTAGATTTTTTCTGGAACTCTCTTGCTTTTTCGATGGTCAAACAGATGTTGGCAATTTGATCTCTGGTTCCTCTGCCTTTTCTAAATAATTTGTATATCCTTAAGTAATATGCTAGTTAACAGGAAAACAAACTTTCAATGATGAAGTTGCAACTCTAATTACAGGTTCAAACTGACTCAGATGCTATACAATTTCACAGGATTTGATAGGGACACACATTGCATATGAGCCATAACATAGTCTCTGCACCCTTATGGTTCTCACCAGGTCTCATTTCCCTGATCTTGTAGACTGGGCTTCATGGTTCAATGTACTCTTTCCCCTCAATTAAAAATTGCTAAAGAAGTAAAACTGTGAACATACTACTTTTCTATCTTCTGGTATACAAAATTTATTGTTTCTTTCTCTGGGGTAGACTTTTTGTTATTTTCAAGCAAAATAGCAAAAGCCGTTGGAACACTAGATACTATGCAGTAAAAAATTATTAAATTTGTTCAAATCACTGGGAAAAATTTGGTTAAAGGAAAGAAGTATAACATAAATAACTGATTATTTCAGGTATGTTGCCGTAGCCTAAAAATATTGCAGCAAAGTCAGTTTAGTTTGCCTTGAGTTTGGGTAACATCTGCCTTTTCTATTATAAAAAAAGTTCAAGGCATTCTCTTTCATGAAAGTTAAAAATAACTGACAATTTTTAAACTTTAATTTCTGCAAAAGAGAGAGCATAACAATTCAGTTTACTAAAATTGACTTTGTGTTAAAAACATATTTAAGATTATGTTTTAAAAGCAGTGTCAATTACTTCTTCAGCCCAAATAGTACTGTGTGGTGAACACTTAAAGAGAAATACTTGTGGCTTGCCAAATAAGACAATTGCATTTCTGGCAATTCATCCACTAGCTTTGTTGATTAATTTTTTCCAAGTAACATTTAGTATTGGAAGTCTTTTAAACTGCAGGAAATTGGATAGAAACAAAAATTAGGACAATTCAAAATATTTGTTTTTAATAATTTTTCTGTTTCCTCTACTGTGTTCTCACAAATTACTCTTATACAACAAATTAACAAATAATTCTTAATAGAAGTGCCTACACTGGAGGCTTTTCCCTTGCTTTTTCCCTCCTCAGATAATCACTTTGCCTTTTTACTTTTCTTTTTCTTTGAGCTGGGTTTGTTCTCTGCCTCCTGTATGTACCACCATCCATAGTTCTTAAGGCACACTGTTTACTAGATTTAATCCCTTGAATCTATATGTTGCTTCCATTATATTTTCATAGGGGATTTAATTTAAGTTGTACTTGGTTGGCCTAGTGGTTCCCTGCTTTCTTTATTTTAAGCCTGAATTTTGTAATGAGAAGCTGATGATATGAGCCACAGTCAGCTCCAGGTCTTGTATTTGCTGACTGTTACACAGTTTCTCATCTTTGGGTACAAAGAATGTAATCAATTTGATTTCCATATTGACCATTTGGTGATTTCCATGTGTAAAGTTGTCTCTTGTGCTGTTGGAAAAAGGTGCTTGCTATGACCAGTGCATTCTCTTGGCAAATTTCATTTAGCCTTTGTTTGCTCTGCTTCATTTTTAATTCCAAGGCCAACCTTGCCTGTTACTCCAGGTATCTCTTGACTTCCTACGTTTGCACTCCAATCCCCAGTGATGAATAGAACATCTCTCTCTTTTTTTTTTTTTTTTGGTGTTAGTTCTACTATGTCCTCTAGGTCTTCATAGAACTAATCAACTTCAGCCTCTTTGGCATCAGTGATAGAGACATAGACTTGAATTACAGTGATGTTGAATGGCTTGCCTTGGAAATGAAAAGATCATTCTGTCATTTTTGAGCACTGCATTTTGGACTCTTTCGTTGACTATGAGGGCTACTCCATTCTTTCTAAGTGATTCTTGCCCACAGTAGTAGATGTAGTGGTCATCTGAATTAAATTCGCCCATTCCTGTCCATTTTATTTCACCGATTCCTAAGATGTCATTGTTTATTCTTACCATCTCCTGCTTGACCACTTTCAATTTACCTTGATTCATGGACCTAACATTCCAGGTTCCTATGCAATACTGTTCTTTGAAGCATCAGATTTTACTTTCATCACCAGACACATCCACAACTTAGTGTCATTACCACTTTGGCCCAGTCACTTCATTCTTTCTGGAGCTATTAGTAGCTGTCCTTCACTCTTCATTAGTAGCATATTGGATACCTTCCAACCTGAGGGACTCATCTTTCGGTGTCATATCTTTCTGTCTTTTTATACAGTTCAGTAGGTTCTCACGGCAAGTATACTGGGGTGGTTTGCCATTCCCTCCTCCAGTTGATCACATTTTGTCACTCTCCACTATGACCTATCTGTCTTGGGTGGCCCTGTATGGCATGGTTCATATGAGTCCACAAGTTCCTTCACCATGACAAGGCAATGATTCATGAAGGGATTGGAGGTTTATAGGAACACTGTGACCAGGCCTATGTGAACAGTTCTAAGAACAAATGATTCTGGAACCAAGAAGTTCACAGCAACCAGCCACATCCCCTCCTCTGTTAGTATAAAGGAAGCCTGAATTCTAACTCAGTAAGATGGTTCTTTGGGACACTAGTCCACCATTTTCTCAGTCTGCTGGCTTTCTGAATAAAGTCACCATTCCTGGCCCCAAACCTCATCTCTCAATTTATTGGCTATCCTGTGGTGAGTGATATAAACTTGGACTTGGTTACACTTCTGGCACTATAAAAATCAAGATAGTATTAGTAGATGTTCAGGAAGCCTGCTTTCACTTGAATGATTCAGATTTTTGAACTTCAGGTTCTTTGAGATAGCATGCTCTCTTTTATTTATTTCAGTTCAGTTCAGTTCAGTTCAGTTCAGTCGCTCAGTCGTGTCTGACTCTTTGTGACCCCATGAAACACAGCACACCAGGCCTCCCTGTCCATCACCAACTCCCGGAGTTCACTCAAACTCACCTCCATCGAGTCGGTGATGCCATCCAGCCATCTCATTCTCTATCGTCCCCTTCTCCTCCTGCCCCCAATCCCTCTCAGCATCAGAGTCTTTTCCAGTGAATCAACTCTTCGCATGAGGTGGCCAAAGTATTGGAGTTTCAGCTTTAGCATCAGTCCTTCCAGTGAACACCCAGGACTGATCTCCTTTAGAATGGACTGGTTGGATCTCCTTGCAGTCCAAGGGACTCTCAAGAGTCTTCTCCAACACCACAGTTCAAAAGCATCAATTCTTCAGCGATCATCTTTCTTCAAGGTCCAACTCTCACATCCATACATGACCACGGGAAAAACCATAGCCTTGACTAGACGGACCTTTGTTGGCAAAGTAATGTCTCTGCTTTTTAATGTTATCTAGGTTGGTCATAACTTTCCCTCCAAGGAATAAGGGAAAAAACCTCAAAGATGGGTCCTTTCATTCATTTTTTATCTAATAATTCTCATAAAGTTCTTAGAAATATATATTACTAACTTCACTTCAGAGATGAAGAAAATAAGTCTCAAAGAATTAGAGTAACTTATTTAAATTCTCACAATAAAGAATAATAGTGGATCTGGAATTCAAACACAGTTCAGCTTATTCTAAAGCCTGTTATGTTAACCACTACAAGATTTTATACAGCAAGAAGTCTAAGAAGCTATTTATAGGCCTTTTCTCAATAGTTTTTTTTTTTTTTTCTTTAGTCATAGAGTGATGGTAAGTCATATACTTACCTTGCTCAAGAATTCTGATCAGGCAAAATTCCACAAAAAGTGTAATACTTTAACTATGCTAGAATTTACATTAAATCAAAATACACTTGTATATTTTCTTCTGTGTAAGTGTTATTGTGCTGAGCACATGTGAATCAGTGTGAACTTGATACTAAAAATAATGCAGAAAAGAAATATTACAGAATAACTTCTGTGTTAACTTCATGAAAAGAGAGCCAATTTTATTTTTTCCTGGACCACCTGAATGTTTCAACTAAATTAAGCACCTGTAATCACCACATGTCTAATTAGAAAATAAAGGGTAGGCCTCCATACCAGGTGCAGTGAATAAATTAAAAATATTTTTAGAGAACACATGGCAATAAACCAAGTCCCTTCATTGCTTCACTATTCATTCCTCATCCCAAGGTAGAAGATTATCATACTACAGTGGGATTTAGCTGGTAATAATCAGTTGTTATTCACACATATGAGACCAGAAATTTGTTGATCCAGGCTTTTGTTTCAGTTATTTAACCTTTTCTTATCAAGGAGATCATGAGTAACTGAGTTGGATATCAAAGCTTTTTCTGTTAAAACAAAGCATACATTCAACTACTCTCTAATCCATCCAACATCACCAGTTCTTTTAAATTACAAAAGGCCTAGGTCTTCTCTTGGCCCTCCACTCTCAAGTCTGGTCACTATTTATTAGCATATTACTTTTTAAAAACCTGATTGATAAGGAAAGTTATGTGTATCTATTACTGATTCCATTACTATATCAGAGAAACACATTTTCCAGTAGCAAAAATTAAATTATAAATCTGGCCACATTATGGTACCTGTTACAACATAATCTCTGTTACACTGCACATTGCAAGCTTCCATCTATGTATTTTCATCATCTTGAATGACAGTTTGGCCTAAAATAGCATCTATCAAAACTTTATAGGGTGCTTGTGAAAATTAAATGAGTTGATATATGTAAAGCTTAGGATGTATCGTAAGCACACTCAAACCCAAGCTACTGTTCTTTGGGTTGTATGGTGTTTATGCTGTCAAGAGTACAATTCTCCAGGGAAGAATACTGGAGTGGGTAGTCATTCCCTTCTCCAGAGGGTCTTCCCAGCCCAGGGGTTGAACCTAGGTCTCCTGCATTGCAGGCAGATTCTTTACCATCTGCGCCACCAGGGAAGCACTAAGAGCATGCAAGATAAATAATCCTCAGGGAAAATTCTTGATTGCAAAAGCTAACAATTCTTTTTATCATTTTATCCCAAAAATGTCATAAAATTATGAATAGAACTTCAAAGAAAGATTCTGAGGACTTTACATTTAAGATGACTGGATCAGGACATGAATCCCTCTTTTCTGCTTGAGCTTAGACGGCAGATGAGAAATAGACACATCAACTCTTCAATTAATCTAAGGTACACTATAACCCCAGGCCCAATGTATGAGAAGAGTTGTCAGAACAAGTAAAAGTTAGAGGAGACAGGCCTGCTGCTGCAAGTGCAAACAATGCTGGAAGAACCCAGAGATTTCCAGGCCAGGTGCCTCACCCTGAATGACAGAACAGATGCCATTGTTAGGAAGAAGGATACCGAGGGACATGGGTTGCTGAGTGAAGACCTTTGGACCCCATTAGATACTACAGTTTATAGGTTCTGGGATCAGTAAAACAATTTACAGATGTCCCATCACTGAAGGGCTTATCCAAAGGGGAAGCACATTGGAGAAGAGTCTGAATTGTGAGCAAGGCTATAACTTTAGAAATTAAAGAAACCTGGGAATAAGGAAAATCAAACCAAAGCATTTGCATTCTCTCTCTCTCTCTCTCTCTCTCTCACACACACACACACACACACACAAACACACAAGCATACACAACCTGAAGTACAAAGTAAATAAAGGGAACATGACATGGCAGGAAGAGGAAAGACATGAAAACTAAACTTCATTGCTGCTCAGAAAAATAGGTGAAAAAATAAAATGGTACCAAAAGTGAAGGTCATACTGAGATATAAAAAGAGATAAGTGCCAGAGGCAAGCCTAAGAAAAAACTAATTAAATAACTGAAAATGATTAAGAAGTTAAAAATACATAAAATGAGAGAGATGGCCTTCACAAAGACAAAAGCTGAAAACAATTTTTAAATATTTTTTTTAGATTTGTGATTGAGAAATTGCTCAGAAATGAAGAGTAAACTTGAATCCAAGTGTAGAGGAAGGAGTACACATATCTCTAAAATAACAAATATGAAATCATAAATTTCAAGATATTTCCTGGTAAACTGTTATGATTTTAAAGATAAAAGAGAGATGGAGACAGAAACAAAGACAAGTTCTTGCATACCTAGGAAGAGATCATAAAAATAGGCTCTCCTGAACATGTAAACAAAAATCCCATGCTACCTTGACTTTCTCCACCACACAAGCTGTCCTGTTCCTTCCTGCCCCCTTCCTTGCACACAAGTTGGACTCAAATCAGTCTGTTGAACTGATTTACCATGTGATTGTAGGAATCTTCCCAAAAAACTGCTGATAAAAAGAAACCTGCCAAAACTTGGACTTTCAGGGAAAACAATAAAAATCAATATTAAAATTGTATAAAAATGAAATATGCTTCTAAGCAGAGGCTTTTAGTCCACCACACAAGGTTGCAGCCCCATGGTAAACATTTTGACTTTATAATATGGAATTCCATGGCTTGCTTCTGTAATTAATTGCATTTCATGAAAAATCAAACTCTTGGGAGGAACCAAAAACTTTGTTATTCAGATCATGATTTTATGTGATTAGAAGTATTCCTCTGTGTGTGAGCCTAAGGGGTATAGAATAATGAGGCAACACATAAGGCAATAATTTATTCTAGGGATAAAACAAAGGTTCAGACCAGCCATGTTCCCAAGCTGAAGGTGTCCAGTGCCAGTGTGTACAAGTACTGAAACTCATTTAACTTCCCACAAAATAAACTTTCAGAAAGACAACTTGAACCATGAGTTTCTGTGAATGGTAAATGGTAATAGGAAGGAAAAAAAATTAGCTTCGGTCCCTTCTTCCTCTACTTTCTCGATTTGTTAGGTAAGACTTTTCAAGGACTAATTATGAAAAAAGTTATGGCTTAATTATACACTATAAAACAGGCAATGGAAAAAGACAGAAAGAGAGCTGGGAGAAAGGAAGTGAGAGAAAGAAAGGGAGTGAGAGAAGGAGGGAAGGAAGCGAGGAGGAAGAAAGGAAGATAGACGCTCAGGATCCAAATCAAACACATTTATTTTGACAGGATCTTACAAAGAGAGAATCAAATAAAAGATGTTGGAAACATCCAATCACTTTGGTCTAACTGCCTAAAGTTGACTTCTATGAGCCAATTTCAAAAACATAGTCCTTGCAATATCATCCTATCAATTAATATTTATTGACTGGCTCTAAAGGTACATGACACATGAAGAGATAAGATTAACTTCATTTCTTTACCCGTCTCTCTGGAAAATGAAGCTAGTTAAACCTTCAAAATATCTGCCTGAGGAGAAAAAATGGACTTGCTCTAATAACCTGAACAAACATTATTTCCAGAACTAATTTTCCACTTATCTGGCTCTTGCCTTCCAAATTTCCAATATCCTGTGATGTCTCATAGCAATTTAAAACTAAAAGTCACTAAGTACAAACTAGCACAATCTAGAGTATGTTCTGTGTTCTTTTCATTTATTTAATACTTTGTATTTTAAAGAAGTTGAAGTGTTAGCCATTTATTCATATCCAACTCTTTGCGATCCCATGGACTATAGCCCACAAGGCTCCTCTGTCCCCTTTTCCCAGGAATCTTCTCAACCCATGGATCAAAGCCAGGTCTCCTGAATTTCAGGTAGATTCTTTACCTTCTGAGCCACCAGGGAAGCCCCCTGGTGTATTTTAAAATTCCCTTTAATAGCAATTACTTCAGTTAGGGAAAGTAGTTATTGTTTTTACCAATTTACAGATAGAAATCTAAAAATTTTAAGTGACTTATGTTACGTCTCCTAGTTCATTTGGGCTTCACATTTTCTGATACTGAGGCCTATGTTAATAGGAACACCTGCTAACTCAAATCTATATTGCATGCTGCAGAGTAATTTTATATTACCTTTCCTCTTTATCAACAACTTCCTTCTCCAAGTTGAGAAACAAAGATAAAGGAATATCTAAAAGCTTAATGAGTGATAGGTCCTATGATAAACATGTTGCATTTATTGTTGTATTTATACTCAAAAGATATATATTGGGTATGTGTTTGTATACTCTTATTTTAGATGAAGCAACTGATGCTTGAAAAGGTAAAATTGCCTATTAAGTGGTAGATCTGTTGTCTGAATCCAGGTCATCAAACCCCAAAGCCGATGTTCTGATCTACTTCAATACACTTACCTTTTTGGTTTGCAGAAACAGCTAAATTAAAAGCTTGTATCTTCTGGATTTATACTTTGTTTCAGATGATATTTTGCTATGTTTTTATTTCTGGGTCATATAAACCATAATGGTCAGGTTTTCTAAATATGTTGGTAAAAATACTTTAAAGAAGACAAATCACTTTAGAATAAAATTCTTATGATATATATACTCCAAATGTCTTTTGATTTCAGTTTCATTCAACAAACACTTCATGATATGTACAATGTAGACAGAAATATACATGAAGCTTTGAGAACTAAAGTGTGAACATGATAGACTCTAATCCTGAACGACAGGTGATATTGTACTTCAAAGTCCTGGTGAGCAAATCTAACTAAAGCCTGAGTATGATTCTTTTTCCAAATCATTTTGTTATACTTGTAAATCTGAATTACACATGCCAGACAGAATCATACAAACAGCACACAAAAAAATGAAGCTGTCTTCTTTTCCATCAATAGTATTTTATCAATTTCATACAGAACTCCAAATACATAGCAGTAAAAAGTTTTGAGAATTCCTTATACCTTTTTACAACCCAGGACACTCTAAAATATTGGGCTATAACATTTTATAACCTTTCTTATTGTAACACCATGTTATTTCTACCATAATGTTGTTGGCAGCAAAATTTGAAGGAAAAAAAATTTATAGGCACTTTTCAAGGCAATTGTAGATTAACACTTTCATTATGAAGTTTTTCAGTGTTTGCTTTTTTGTAGGTTTCATTAATTGATATTATTGCTGGTAGCTCACCACCTAGTTCTGCTGTGATGAAAATTCATACTTCAATTTTTCACAGAACACCTAAACCAAAAAAAGATGAAAATCAGTGTATCTTGTGGTATAAGGAAATGTAAGTCTGGATTTGGGGTTATTGGCAGACAGCTACCATACAAATTACATGAAGAGGTTAGAATATATTTGAGTTTTGCCCTGGGAATCAAAAATTAATAATATATCCTCACTCTCCTATATTTGTAAGCTTCTCAGACTTGAAAATTTCTCCTAAGAAAATAGGACCATTTTGTTTTAGTTTCTCAAATTATCTTCATTATTATGACTGTTAAATAACCCCTGTCTAATTATTTTATTCATTAATTCAACATTTATTGCTGTCTACTATATTCTATGTACTGAACTAGATAACTTATGTACAAGATTAACCAGGGTCAAAACTGTGCCTGCCTCATTACCTGACACACTAGTGAGGGATCCAGATGAATAAATAGGAGATAATAATCCAAAAAATATAATAATAATAAACAGAAACTTCAGTTAGATTTGGGAGACCAGAGGGGAGGGGATGGTGTCACACTCTGAGTTAATAGCAGAGCCAAACAGAAAGAAGAAACACTTTTATTCTTCCCTAAAAAGGACCCAGTCAATGAGAAGCCATAGATTCTTTATTTACTTAAGCCCTCCCAACTTCTTTTTCCTTTCTATAAAGTGTTCTCCTTCCCTTGCTGTGGGGAAACTTGCACATGACTCACCAAGGCTGTAGAGTCTGAATTTCAGTTCTCTGCTGATCCCCAAAAAGCCATCTTTGCTGGAGAAATGTATGGCAGCCTATTTGTTTCAGGTCAACAAAAACATAAAGCAATAATGGCTACTGGTGGCTAATAGAGAATAACATGGCAGTCCATGTAAAAGAGAAGCACTACCCAACCCTTGCCACGTACGGAGAGGTCTACTTATGTAGGCTGATCTGTCAAGAATACATCTATTTAGCCAAGCAACTTCTGGAGGAGAGGGAGGAAAATACTGCTTTACTTAGAGAATGGCTCATGCAAAAGCTGAGGGCTGAGGAAGGCTGAGGATGCTCAGGACACTGGAAATAATTAAATTGAGTGGTACAGAGTAGGGAGAGGAGTGGGTGGCAATTGCTCAGAAAATATAGGTGTAAGCAGCCATGTATTGAAAGTCTTGCAATGCTTGATAGGGACAATGAACATTATTTTAAGGGTAATGGGGATTCTTAGTCTAAATACATGTGAGATATAATGACATTTGTGGTTTAGAAAGATTGCTTTGATGTTAATGGTAAAAATAGAAGTAGAGGCAAGTAGGGAAAGCAAGAAAGTGAGTCAGAACCTGTTAGAACAATCAAGTCAAGAAAGCAAAGTGATTTGAGCTACATTTGTGGAAATTGCATGGAAGGTCATTTCCCCAGATAGTATACATAGACACAAGAACACACACACACAGTCACACATGTGTATCTGTATCCTAAGTTTATTGTTAACTATATATTTGTGTTATTATTTATCCTTCATTAGATCATGAGGCCCAGAGACAAGAACTCTGCTTTCTGCCAGATTATAAAGTCTGTGATAGCTCATCAAGTCCTTGAAGATAGAGAACAAAAATTAAAACAATAAACACAATGAAGGTTAAGAGAGTCAAATTTGTTTTTCTAAATATATTGTAGGATTATCACGAGCCATACATCAATGACAAACTACTTAAACAAACTCCTTGAGATTAAAGATATATAATGTATTTTTAAATTACTCTACTCCAGAGCTTTTTAGGAATATTGCTATTGGTTTTTTAAAAGAAAGCCACTTTTAGAGCATTTGGTACAAATTTATGGTGAACATAATGCTACTAAAGTTCACTGGATTGAGACTTGTCTTCCAAGAAAGAATTTGAGCATTGCAAGGAAACAAAGAGGATAAGAATAAAATCCCTCTTTAGACATTCATCATATAGCTAATCTTTTAAAAATTCTAAGAACAATGATCTTTTTTATTCTTTTATTTTACTTTGCACATATATACATAATCCTCTTTATTATTTTTTTACAATAATGTGTTAGCTACCAACCCACAAAAATTATATGGTAATGCTTTGTAATATGAATTAATTTTCCTGTAGGAACTCAGCCTACAGTTTCAGATGGATAATACTTTTTCAACTTCAGGAGGCAAGCTATTAATTAAATCATTAAAATTTTGAGAACTGACAGAAATGGAGACCACCATGAATCAAGTGCATTTCCAACCCAGTTGTGTAGGGAAGTTGATTTGTGGCCATAATTTCCTGGGCTGTGTCTAAAAACTAATAAAAGTAGAATGATAATCACAATAAATCTAAAGAATACTACATGACTAAAATAGCAGTAAAGAGTAATTTTAATAGATGTCATATTTTCCATTTAATTAAATTGAATGTCATAAATACAAATAGTTACTAAAACTCAAAATGAAGAAACAAGCAGCAACAATTCCTTGGGAAGTTGTTTTACCTTCCTTTGAGTTGATGACAACGGGTTGACAGATAATGTTCCATTATATGTTGGAAGCCAGGTGGGCCTTTTTAATAGATTAAATGCTATCTCACAGGTAGAAACTTGGTTTTGAAATATTTTTTGACATGTATCTAGGTTCCATTTATTGTATGTGAGTGCTTCCATGTGACTTAGTAGGCTTTCTAGGTGGCACAGTGCTAAAGAATCTGCCTCCCAGTTCAGGAGATACAGGAGACACAGGTTTGATCCCTGGGTCAGGAAGACCCCCCTGGAGGAGGAAATGGCAACCCACCCCAATATTCTTGCCTGGAAAATCCCATGGATAGAGGAGTCTGGGGGGCTACAGTCCATGGGGCCAAAAAGAGTCAGACATGACTGAGAGATTGAGCACATCACAGCATGTGACTCAGCCTAAAATTTGTCATTGGGCCATTTGTTTTTTGGCATACTTTCATGTTATTTCTAGTCTCTACAAGTTGCTTAGGCATCGCTACCCCTGAAAATGGATTTCCAAACAATGAACTGTGAAATCATTCCTGTGTTAATTTCTTTCTGTCCTACTGCCCAGGACACTCCCTACTTAATTCTACCATCATGTTCTTTGGTGGTGGGAGCACCAGATCACTTAAGTTAATCCTGATCCTGTCCTGCAAATAACTCCAAAGAGGATGCTGCTCCAAAGGCACTGATTTGAAGTCAGAGATACTTGTGGTTATGAATTTTTAAAGTAAAGAAATATAAGGTAGAGGAAAAGGAAGAGAAAAAAGGAAATAAAAATGTTCTAGTGCATAAACTTGAGTCTACCTAGCACTTTAGCTTTTAAATTCTATGTATATCTTCCTTCTTGAGACCACATGTTTCAAAGATTAAATAAGCTATTTTATGCAAGCAGTTTGTAGTCACCTGGCTATACTAGCACTTCTTGAATAGTAGTTGGTAGTTCCAGACACAGTTCAAAGATGATTAATGAGAAGTAAGAAGGAAAATAGGGCCTTTGGATGGCAGTGACACTAATATCAGGGAATGTCTAAATTTAAATGTATTTAACTACTGAAGAAGGTGCTGTGTACAGTGAATCAGCAGTGACTAGTTTAAGATATACAGCTGGGTCAAAGCAAATCCAGTGCTCTGGTTTTCCTTACAGAACAGTGTCGATGAGATACTCATCTTTCCCAAATGAAGAGAAGACATGTTGCTAAGATTCCTCTGAACTAAAATAATGGGCTGGAGATTCTCCTCATATGATAATGCATATCCATATACAGAAACTCAAAAACAAAATGTATAGTTTGGCTCAATGAGCCTTATTGTTTCAGTTTGAAAAATTTTCCCAGAAATGATTAGAGAGCATTGACAGCTTCCTGAGTATAAAACACAAAAATCTATAGTTGAGTAAAAAATTATGAAAATTGTATGTCTAAAACCTTGAAATATTTTCCAGAAAAACATCTACTTCTTCTTCATTGACTATGCCAAAGTCTTTGAATGTGTGGATCTCAACAAACTGTAGAAAATTCTTAAAGAGATGGCAATACCAGACCACCTGACCTGCCTCCTGAGAAATCTGTATGCAAGTCAAGAAGTAACAGTTAGAACTGAACATGGAACAACAGACTGGTTCCAAATTGGGAAAGGAGTATGTCAAAGCTTTATATTGTCACCCTGCTTATTTAACTTATATGCAGAGTACATCATGCAAAATGCCAGACTGGACAAAGCACAAGCAGGAATTAAGATTGCTGGGAGGAATATCAATAACCTCAGATATGCAGATGGCACTACCCTTATGGCAGAAAGTGAAGAAGAACTCAAAAGCCTCTTGATGAAAGTGAAAGAGCAGAGTGAAAAAGTTGTCTTAAAACTCAACATTCAGAAAATTAAGATCACGGTATCTGGTCCCATCACTTCATGGAAAATATAAGGGGAAACAATGGAAACTTTGAGAAACTTTATTTTGGGGGGCTCCAAAATCACCGCAGATGGTGACTGCAGTCTTGAAATTAAAAGATACTTGCTCCTTGGAACAAAAGCTGTGACCAACCGAGACATCATATTAAAAAACAGAGACATTACTTTGCCAATAAAGGTCTGTCTAGTCAAAGCTATGGTTTTTCCAGTAGTCATGTATGGATATGAGAGTCGGATTATAAAGAAAGCTGAGTGTCGAAGAATTGATGCTTTTGAACTGTGGTGTTGGAGAAGACTCTTGAGAGTCCCTTGGACTGCAAGGACACCCAACCAGTGCATCCTAAAGGAAATGAGTTCTGAATATTCATTGGAAGGACTGATGCTGAAACTTCAATACTTTGGCCACCTGATGTAAAGAACTGACTCACTGGAAAAGATCCTCATTCTGGGAAAGATTGAAGGCTGGAGGAGAAGGGGATGACAGAGGAAGAGATAGTTGGATGACATCACTGACTTGATAGACATGAGTTTGAGTAAACTCCAGGAGTTGGTGATGGACAGGGGAGCCTGGCGTGCAGCAGTCCATGAGGTCGCAAAGAGTTAGACATTACTGAGCAGTTGAACTGAAGCCCAAATAAATAGCACTTCACATTACCTTCTTGAAAAGAGAATGAGATGCCTCATCTCCTACATACAGATAGTTTATAAGTAAGCAGTTTGAATACAAATATAGTTATTCATATTGAATCAAATTAATACCCCTAATCACACTATGTTAAATTAGAACTCATTAAAAACATTAAATATTAGTGATAACAAATATCCTATATGTAATTAGGTGTCACTACTTAAAATATTCAATAAAAATTTATAACTGTGAAAAACTTTCAGATGGGAACCTAATAATGATGCTATAGTTTTCCCTGTTTAATATCTCAAAATATTTTAACTTTTCCGTGAATAAGAAGATACAATATAGCTGAGAAGAAAGGAAAATCTAACTAAAGAAGTCCAATATATTTAGTTTGTTGATTATACAAAAATAGACTTATAACTCAGTAAAATTATACAGTCCTTCCCTTTTAAATAAAAGAAATTTTGTTTTGATTTAGAGTTTTAATTTTTTTTTCACTACTTATAACCAAGTAAATTACTATAAAGTATTTGTCATCACATGCCACCATAGTTGAGAATAGATGGGAGAAAAGATGAATTAGAGGAGGAAACAAGATAAAATAAGTGAAGGGAAGGAAGAAGAGGAGATTATTTCATGAAATAACTAAACCAGAGTCGTCCTTCAGTGGATGGAATACAGGAGAAAGAAATAAAAAACTAATGGAAGGCAATGAAGTAGGTGATACTTTTTTTTCTTATAAATCTTAGTGTGGAAAGAATGTTTCTTAATGTGGAAAGACTGCTTCAGCAATTTCTCCTTATTCTTTTATCCCCTCTAAGGCATGGACTTCCCTCCAATGATAACAAATATACATATTATTTGACTCTATGGACAGGGAGGCCTGGCGTGCTGTGATTCATGGGGTCGCAGAGAGTCGGACACGACTGAGTGACTGAACTGAACTGAACTGATATCACTTGTATTGATGCCTTCTTTATATATATGCACTCAGTCATGTCCAGTTTTTTACAACCCCGTGGACTACAGCCCACCAGGTTCCTCTGTCCATGGGAGTTTTCAGGCAAGAGTACTGGAGTGGGTTGCAATGCCCTCCTCCAAGAGCTCTACCTGACTCAGGGGTGGAATCCACATCTCCTGCATTGTGTCTCCTACGTTGCTTTACCATCTGATCCACTAGGGAAGAAGCACGTGTGTGTGTGTGTGTGTGTATTCTAGAGATGAATAGAGGTAATATATTAATATATATCTACATAGATAGATGGGCTTCCCTGGTAGTTCAGCTGGTAAAGAATCCACCTGCAATGCTGGAGACCCCAGTCCAATTCCTGGGCCCAGAAGATCCCTTGGAGAGGGGATAGGCTACCCACTCTAGTATTCTTGAGCTTCCCTCGTGACTCAGAAGGTAAAGAATCTGCCTGAAATGTGGGAGACCTGGGTTTGATCCCTGGGTCAAGAAGATCCTCTGGAGGAGGGTAAGGCAACCCACTCTGGTATTCTTGCCTGGAGAATCTTCATGGACAGAGAAGCCTGGTGGACTACAGTCCATGGTATCGCAAAGAGTCAGACATGATTAAGCGACTAAGCACAGCACAACATAGATAGATATATTAATGGTCTTTGTGCTTCTCCAATGCTGGTCCAAGGTAGCTTAGTGTTTTGCATTAAATTTACTTAATTTTCAAAATCTGTGTTATCATTACTGTAGTGAAAAACATGCCTCTGCTCCTTTCTCTAGAAGTCTTAAGCTAGTGGTAGACATCCGTACCCTCAGAAGATCATCTGTCTCCAAATTTAATGCCAAGGCTAGTATTCAATTAGTTGCATGGAGCAGAATTGTCTTGCAAAGGCAATAAGCAGTGAAAAGCAGATACAATGGTTTAGAATCCACCAGAAATGAAAAAAAAAAAGTATGGTTCAAAAAGGAAGAAAGTTTCATCTGTCTAATAAGTCAAGAAGACATAAAATATCTGTTATTTGCTTTGTAAACAGAGGTCAAAAGCCCACTATTTCTCAAGGGAAAGCACATCATCCTTTCATTTCAATTAACCTTATAAAGCAGTCAATAAATATTTTTGAAAAATACTTCTGGCAGCTGTAAAGGCAGAAATTGCTTTAAAGGAAGTTTTTTATTAAGATAAATGGAGAACTGTGTTGAATTTAGTGTTCAATCAAATTTCCAAGTCAGGAATCTGAAAAAGGAGTTTCTTGGGACAGTGCAGCAAAAGCTGACTTGAAGACCCATGTACCCCTCCTGTAGGACCCAGCACAGTTGTCTATGGATGACACAATTCTGTGTTTCCCTCCTTTACTGTTCACACAGAACACTTCACCTCCTATCACTAAATGTGTGGGGAGTTTTCCTCTACATCAATAATTGTCTATGACACCAGTTGGGTTTCCTATACTTCAATTCAGTTCTGACATTATCTACTTGAAGTCAACATCAGATCTCACAAGTTAATGCCTCAGTTCTACAAGACTGTCCCCAACTTCAGAAACTAATTATAAGTCCCAGATTTTCTCCTGTACTTTAGATCAACAGGCTATAAATTAGGGGTCCCATGGCCCCTCCTTGGCTTCAATAATTTACTAGAGTGGCTCAGAGAACTCAGAGAAACACATTTGCCATTTTACTATCAAGGGGATTCCCTGGTGGCTCAGACGACAAAGTGTCTGCCTGTAATGTGGGATACCTGAGGTTGATCCCTGGGTCGGGACGATCCCCTGAAGAAAGAAATGGCAACTCATTCCAGTATTCATGCCTGGAAAATCCCATGGATGGAGGAGCCTGGGAGGCTACAGTCCATCACATCACAAAGAGTCAGACACAACTGAGCAACTTCACTTTCACTTTCCCCCAATCTATGGGCACTGTGGATGGAAGATGAGTGAGGGCTTTACAGTTTCCAGTGATAAAGGATATGCTTAAGGATACAAATGGATAGCCAGTAGAAGAGATACATAGGGCAAGGGATATGGAAAGGAGCTTCTATACCTTCTCTGTGAACACTCATTTGTACACCAATCTGGAAACTCTCTAAACTGTGCACTCTTGGGAATTTTGTGGAGCCTTCATCATGTAGGCTTGACCAGTCTTTAACTCAGTCCCCAGACTCTCTCCTCTCCTTGGAGGAAGTGGAGTGGGGAACAGATATTTCCAAGGTTCTAATCATGGCTTGGTTATTTTGGGGGACCAACCTCAATTCTAAAACCATCCAGGCATCCACTAACAGTCACCTCAACAGAACAAAAGACACTCTTGTCATCCAGGAAATTCCAAGAGATTAGAACTGCAGGGTGAAAAAAAAAAAAAACAACAACAACAGCAACAACACAAGTGTTCAAATAAAAGATATTCCTTGTGTTATTATCATTTAAGAAATTATAATGATATTAAGAGCTCTGTGCCAAGAAATGGAGGCAGAGGGAAAAATACATATATTTTCAATTATTTCACAATAAGAAACGTACTGAACTGTTTCAAAGAGAAGGCTAGTCTCCTAAAGAAATCACCAACATCAATATTTTTTTTCTTTTTCTGATATAAAAGATAATTGTTATATATTGCTCTTAGCATTCTTCATATAGTGTATCTCTAGTCTTTAACTTATCCCAAGGCAGAATTGTAACAGAATCAGTTCAGTTCAGTTCAGTTGCTCAGTTGTGTCCAACTCTTTGCGACCCCATGAATCACAGCACGCCAGGCCTCCCTGTCCATCACCAACTCCCGGAGTTCACTCAAACTCATGTCCACAGAGTAGGTGATGCCATCCAGCCATCTCATTCTCGGTCGTCCCCTTCTCCTCCTGCCCCCAACCTTTCCCAGCATCAGAGTCTTTTCCAGTGAGTCAACTCGTCGCATGAGGTGGCCAAAGTATTGGAGTTTCAGCTTTAGCATCAGTCCTTCCAATGAACACCCAGGCTCGATCTCCCTTAGAATGGACTGGTTGGATCTCCTTGCGGTACAAGGGACTCTCAAGAGTCTTCTCCAACATCACAGTTCAAAAGCATCTATTCTTCGGCGATCATCTTTCTTCACAGTCCAACTGTGATTCTATATCTAATAATTTGGAAAACTGACACAATATTAATTTTTGAGCTAATCTAAAAGATCTAATGATCATAATGCTCATGAAGGGTAGGTTTTCTGTAACAAGATATTTTGATGCCAATGTTATCATTAACTAAGAATGTTTCAAATATTTCCTAAAGAAGGTAAAAATAAACTGAAGACCTTGGTACATAAACAGGAAAGAAATAAGGACCTAGAGAAATTTATATATTTTTAAATAACACCATGAAAAACAGAAACAACATCAACACTTCAATTATTGAGTTAAAATCTTACTCAAAAATAAAAATTCTAAAACCTTGGGAAACATATATTGCGTTAGCCAAAATATTCATTCGAATTCTTCTACCAGATGTAACACAGAAACCAGAAAGAACATTTTTGGCCAACTCAGTATTCTACACAATTGGAAGCGCTTATTCCAATCTTCAGTATATGATATGTTTCACTACCATGCCCGTGACTAACCTTTATTTATAGAATATTTATATTCTACACAACTTTATAATTAATACTTGATGATTTTGTTATCAAGATACTCATTATTATACTTATCAACTTGAAAAACTTGCTGACTGCAATAAATTCAGAAGAGAAAGGGATCTAGAAAAACTAAATCACTTACATTAATAAATCACTATTATGTGCCCACATTCTAAACAATGTTTAGCAATAAATATTAAAAATATATTATGAGATATACATCATAGAGATTTCTTTAATGAATAAATATTAGAAATCACATAGGTCTTCATACAAACATTGGCTGTTTCATAATTTTAAAAAGCTACCATTACTAGATAGATGAGACTAGAGACAGGAAACACTAAAAATAAAATCGTAAAGTTAAAAAGGTTCAGTAGAGACTATAGATGGGAAATAGATGGGATATATTGAAAGCCAGAGTTTGGGTCTGCCTAATGCTACTTTGAGTCTCAATACTCAAATTTTTTGGTATGTTACATGAGTTTCTGAATGTTACAATCTTTTTCCCTTAAAGATCATGTAAGTTCCCCATAATATCTACAGTTTAATGTGGGTATATCTCATTTATTTCAAACACACCCTTTTCTCTGCTGATTCCACTTCAAAGAGAGAAAACAAAAGAAGGGATAAAGATAGGGAAGGATGGAAGTAAGAAGGACAAATGATTTTGCTGAATCTGCTGAGACATACAGCATCTTGATACCCATAGGTTGAGTGGTTTTTGATGTCCAGGTAGATGACTGAGTTGGAGACAGGGCTTGGGTCAGGGTGTTGTGATGACATATCAGCCAGGCTGAAGCAGATACATACTCAGAATACTTATCATAAATGTATCCCTCACTGCAGGTAAGAATAGTACTGGAGAAAAGGAACAATTTGGAAAGGGTTCACAAGGGTTCTTCTTCAAGTGCAAGGACCACCCTGAAAATACATAAGATCATTTTCATTAATGGTGATGTAAAACATGATGCATAATGGAGCAAGTATGTGGTTAGACTAAAACTGGACAACTGAAATTCAAGTCAAACTTCCATGGACTTGACAACAGAGCAGACATTTCCTGGAATTTTTAAGGAACTGATATAACAGTGCTACACTGATATGAAGTGCTACAAAATACATCCATTTATTCATCTTTTCATTCATTTCATAGACTTATAGAAGAAAAATCTAAGCAAGGCCCACAACTATAGGATGGAGATCCAAATATAAAAATTATGGCATGAAAATTTCCCTTAGGAAACTTACAGCCTAATGAGGGACAAGGAGATCAACTATGCATATAAATGTTTATAATGCAATGAACACACAGTAAGTGCCAGAGCAAAGTTATAAGAACCAAAGAATTTCACATGAGAGGAACATTGATTATAGATGGGTGATATCTTCAGTAGACTATGCCTTTGAACTGAGCTTTGAAGATTGGGCCTGTAGCAGTATTTAGCCAGGGTGTTCTACATAAAGATACTACAAAGGTATATAGGCATTTGGCAAAGAAATAAAAAAAAAAATCAGAACGGGTATATATGCACAGACAATTGGGAAGACACTATAGAATTACTCGGTGTATTTCCATTGACCCAGCAATTCTCTCTTAGTAACTAGCCTGAGATGCACTAATCTGAATACACAAGGTGGTAGGCGCAATGATGTGACAGACTTTCAAAAAATGTTGTTAAGTAAGAAGAATATATAGAGCCCAGATAAAGTGTGTAGCATTTGTGCAAAAAAAAAAATTACACACATATTTTATAGGTGCCTATATATAATTTATTTTAATTTATTTTTTGATTGAAGGATAATTGATTTATAAAATTTTGTTTTCTGTCAAACCTCAACATGAATCAGCCATCAGTATACATATATCCTCTCCCTTTTGAACCTTCCTCCCATCTCCCTCCCCATCCTCCCCTCTAGGTTGATACAGAGCCCGTGTTTGAGGTTCTAGAGCCATACAGCAAATGCCAGTTGATAATGTAACTTTCCATGTTACTCTTTCCATACGTCTCACCCTCTCCTCCCCTCTCCCCATGTCCATAAGTCTATTCTCAATGTCTGTTTCTCCATTGCTGCCCTGTAAATATATTCTTCAGTACCATTTTTCACAGATTCTGTATATACATGGTAGAATATGATATTTATCTTTCTCTTTCTGACTTACTTCACTCTGTGTAATAGGTTCTAGGTTCATCCACCTCATTAAAACTGACTCAAATCCATTTCTTTTTATGACTGGGTAATATTCCACCATGTATATGTAGCACAATTTCTTTATCCATTTATCTGTCAGTGGACATCTAGGTTGCTTTGGTGTTCTAGCTATTGTAAATAGTGCTGCAAGGAAGATGTGTGCATTTCTTGTGTAATCAAAACTAATTAAAGGTATTGGGTATTAAAGAGTGCATTTAGATAAATAGTCCACTTGCCCTAAATAACTGAATGCACTCTTACATTTTTTTCAGTCCTCCAGAATAACCTTGTTTTTATTGTTTTTTTTTTTTTTTACTGATTTACTGATTTTACTGATTACTCACTTGACTTTGAATAAGTATCTTTTCTTACTATTATTTAGTGCTTTTCTTGGTAAAGTAGGGTACACTCTTTCTTAGTTGTGTTAGAATTTTCTTTTAAGAATTTTACACAAAGTACATCACAAATATCAAAAGATAAGAATAAAAGAATATTTGATTTCTATTATCTTCTCTTCCTGTCTTGAGGATGTACTATCCTTGGAATGTGGTGGCTAAATGTGTCACTTCATAAGGTAGTAGAAAAATCCCTACTAATTTTTGGGAGAAAATAGGTGAACAGAAATGCAGTTACCACACTGGATTCTGGCAAAGACACCAGGATCATTTCCCTGTCAAAAAGTGCTAAGAATCTGTTTCAGGTATATGATGTTAGAACCTCTGTTTTGCATCTCATTGGAAAGCATGGCTTCTGTCAGCACAGCAGGTCTTAACAATGTGTTCTGAGACTGAAGAACAGGGTCTAAGCAGAATGGAAAGTGCTACTTATTTCATTTCCCACCTCCTTCCAGTCCCTGGAAGCAATTCCCCTTTATCCATGAAGGATCACCTATGAAGCTGATATTGGTAAAGCCCTGCATCCCTGAGAGTGGCACCCTGATGCTGCTAAGACTAAAGAGTCTAAGTACCAATTGTGAAGGAAGCAGTTATAGAAGTGGGGGTGCAGAGACATGGATAGAAGCCTTCTGCAGAGATGGTGAGATTTGTTTCAAATGTTGTATTCTGTTGCTCCATTATTTTTAGTAATATTTAGAGGACTTCAGCAACTATATTTGAGATGGGGGAAATTAGAATAGCCTTGAATTTTTATTTCAACCTGTAAAATATTTAGGATGTCCACATATATCCTTCTAAATAATGTAACTTGCCTTTATTAGACATCTTTGCTTCATTTCAACCTTTTGTGCCTGAACTTCATTTTGTCTCTTGAATTATTAAATTTAAAAGAAAAAAAATCTGCTACCCGAGACATTGGTCTGACTGTAACACTTTCCCATACTTCAAATACTCCCCACTAATCAAAAAGTTTGAGCGAACTTTGGGAGGACGTGAAGGACAGGAAAGCTTGGTGTGCTGTAGTTCATGGGGTTTGAAAGAGATGGACATGACTTAGTGACTTAAAAACAATGACAGTCCAAAAGATTCCTGGAAAGATGTATTTGTACAGCCCCAAACCTTGGCTCTCTGATTTCCTGAGTTGTACATCAAGATATTAGCACTAACAGCATTTGGTGTGGTGCCCAGGGGGCTGGCATTGTCCCATTCGTACCAGACCCTGGGAGAGATACCTAACTTGGCACTTCAAGCTGGCATTGCTTCTCTTATAGGAAAAACTGAATGCCAGAACAGGGAAGCATTTTATGTCATAAACACCAGAGGAATATTTAGACCAGAGCATTTGCTGATCCATATGTTTTTACTATGGCTGTTATTTTCATTTTTACAAAGGTGGGAAATATGCTCAGTAAAGAGTAACCTCGAAATTATTTCTGCCTCTTTCGCAGATTTGCTTTGAACGTATCAGGAACATACAGAAAAACCTCTTGAATTAAAAGAACATTTTGATTTGATTGTATGTGACTTTGCATTTATACTATCTGATAGTTGAGCTTATAGGGTCTCTTAACTTTGCATTCCTGTTCCTCTGGCTTTGGGTCTAATAGCATGAGACAGTGGAGAATGAGGTTGTGGTAAGAGTTATCCTTCCAGGTGGCTCTACAATGAAAAGGGGGATGATTCTAGAGGGATAAAAGATTGTGATAATATGGCTCTGATTACTGAAGGAAGGGCCACAAGGAACAATCTGTCTATAGATAGAGGAGGACACACGGAGGCTGTACCTGCTCTGGGTATTAAAGGAAACTATGCCTCCCCTCAGGCATGGCTTATATGCTGCACTACATGTCTACATAATTATAAGTTCCAAATTTTATTTCAGTTAGAAGAAAGAGAAAGGTTAACACCCCCATCCCTATAGCTGTCGGTAATGAAGAACCATAATTAAAGGAATATCAAATATAAGTGTTCCATATACATAAATGGGCTTTCCAGGTGGCGCTAGCATTAAAGAACCTGCCTGCCAATGCAGGAGATGTAAGAGATGCGGGTTCGATCCCTGGGTTGGGAAGATCCCCTGGGGGATGGCATGGAAACCCATTCCAGAATTCTTGTCTGGAGAACCCCATGGACAGAGGTGCCTAGCTGGCTACAGCCCATAGGGTCACACACAGTCAGACACAACTGAAGCAACTTAGCATGCACATACATAAATACTCCAAACAAGACATGGTTTTAAAAAAGAAGCAATAGCAAATTAGCAGGACTGGTGTTCTAGGTGCTTCAATACGTTAAGAAAATACTCAACAATTTGTCTTAAATGCTTTGCATTCTCTCACTAGCCTAACAGTGAAGAAGACTAGAACAAATAATTTATCGAGGTTTCTTTAATATCCAACTGTTTGTAATTTTCAAACTAATACTTAAAACAATTTACTTTCCCCTTCATTTCAGTTCAGTTCAGTTCATTCGCTCAGTCGTGACTGACTCTTTGCGACGCCATGAATCACAGCACGCCAGACTTCCCTGTCCAGCACCAACTCCCGGAGTTCACTTAAACTCATGTCCATCGAGTAGGTGATGCCATCCAGCCATCTCATTCTCTGTCGTCCCCTTCTCCTCCCGCCCCCAATCCTTCCCCTTAGGTGCCATTAAAGAATATGACTATCATATGAATTACTCTTACCACCTTCTACCCACAAAGCAAACTCAGTCCATGTTATAAATAAGTGATGTAGTTTATTCCGTTCTGTCGCTCAGTCATGTCCGACTCTTTGCGACCCAGTGGACTGTAGCCTACCAGGCTTCTCCGTCCATGGGATTCTCCAGGCAAGAATACTGGAGTGGGTTACCGTTTCCTTCTCCAGGGGATCTTCCCGACCCAGGGATCGAACCTGGGTCTCCCGCATTGGAGGCAGACGCTTTAACCTCTGAGCCACCACACAATAAAATGATCATAGGTCATTACTTCATGTAAACTGCAAAAAAATAAAATTATGTTCTGTTTTCTAACAAGACATGACACATTCATCTCTTCAAATGTAAACATCTTCGGTTACACAGCTATGAAGGACACCATAAATCTCTGTCTACACTGAGAAATTGTTTAATTATTTTCTCATTTAGTATGTATCCTAAAATTATAACTTAACACTATTCTGATTAGAATAAGAAGAGTTGGTTTGTAGGATATGTGTATGGGCAAGTAAAAACACACACAGTAGAACCTAATTTGATGAAGGAAACTGAAAACATTTTCTATGTTTTTTAATATTTGTAGATAGTAAAAACAAATGGTGGTTGTCCTCAAAGATAGAAATTGTCCATGATGAGACTAAGCTATATTTGATAGTGCAATTTTATAATGACAACTAAATTATAATTATATTGTTATGACATATATACCACAAAGATTTTTAAGGTTCTTATTTTCTGTTATCTCGGAATTCTGAAATAGCTAGTGAAAATACTGGTATTCTATATTGGCTAGATATGTTCATTTTCTCATTGTAAAGACCAATGGAAAATAACTTCATCATTTTTGAATTAAAAAAAATTTTATTAAAGCTGTTTGTTGACACAGTTTACTGGTAGATTTTAAGATGAACAAATAGCCATGTGCAAAACAAAATACTATATTCTTAGATTTATGTTCTTAAGTTTGACTTTCCATCCAAAGCATCTTTCATGGATGATGAACATAACCATATATTGAGTGCTACTCATTGTTAGTAATTATCAAAATAAATTGTTCTAACTAGAATTGATTTTTGTATTCAACCTAACTACTGGATTCATTAGACTCAGTTAAGAGTCTGATGCTAGGAGGGATTGGGGGTGGGAAGAGACGGGGATGACAGAGAATGAGATGCCTGGATGGCATCACCGACTCGATAGACATGAGTTTGAGTGAACTCCAAGAGTTGGTGATGGACAGGGAAGCCTGGCATGCTGTGATTCACGGGGTCGCAAAGAGTTGGACACAACTGAGCGACTGAACTGAACTGAATGCTTAAAGTAATATATCTAAAAATCAAAACTCTTCTGACTGTGGCCATGATATAATAACTTATACGAGACTAGTTCTACCATAAATAATAATAAAGGAGGACAAAACATACTAAACAATACTTTTCAGACACTGTAGAAAAGGCAGTGCCTGAATGTGATTCTTAACAAAAGAGAAATATGTGTGGTAATTCCTCGGGTTACTCCAGCTTTTTGCTTTAAGGTACATTCCAGACAATTTAGGGAAATGGAGTCTAAGCCAAGCACAATGATACTGCTGAGCTGAGGAAGCAGAATTCTGAGCTCAGTCTACTGATGTGGCTGGTAATTGGAGGAAAGAAGGTTACTGCACAGAGTCTGTCTTTGGATACACCTTAAACTGTGCAGAGATGCAAGATGAAATTGTGTAAGGTCTAGTTACTGAGAAGTTGAGAGTTGAACAGATATCACATGGGCCAGAAAACACAAGGAAATATAGTTATTTCAGGTTGACAGAGAGGCCATGATAAATATCTTAGATTTTTAACTGAGATTCCAAAAGGTCATACCTTAAAAGGAGAACTACTTGCACCATTTTGTAAAACATAGGCTTACTCTGACAAAGGTTAAAATCAAGCTTGATTAGTATCACATTAATCCACCAGTATATTAATTGCCTCTTTTTATTGTGGTAAAGAATATCCACCCACAGACTCAAAAAGCTGAATGAATCTTAAGAATCATTAAGAAAACTATTCCTAGCATATTGTGGTCAAATTGTTCAAAAATAACGATAAAGGGGGGAAAAAAAGTAAATGGGAGCTAAAGGAACTACACGCCTAAGAAGAATTATGAGAAATACTAACAACTTTTCCTTAGAAACAATGCAAGCACAGACCTGTATAAATGACATTTTTAATGTTCTAAGATGAAAAATATCTCCATTCTAGAATTCCATATCAAGTAAAATGCTATTAGAAAAAGGAAGATGGTACAAAGACATTTTGAGATAAACCAAAGATGAATTTTGGCCAGTAATATACAATACAAGGGGGTTTCCCTGGTCGCAATAGTGGTAAAGAATCCATCTGAAAATTCAGGAGACGTAAAAGACATGGGTTTGATCCCTGGGCTGGGAAGTTCCTCTAGAGAAGGGAATGGCCACCCACTCCAGTATTCTTGCCTGGGGAAATCCCATGGACAGAGGAGTCTGATGGTTTGCAGTCCATGGGGTCACAGAGATTTGGACATGACTGAAGAGACTTAGCATACAATACAAGAAATGTTATAAATCGTTCTTTATGTACAAGGAGTACTATGCAGATAGAATCTTGGATCTATATAAATAAATTAAGACAACCAGATAAACATAAACTGAATGTCTGTGTCCCTCCAAAGTTCAAGTGTTTAGATCTAATTCTCCATATAATGGTATTTAGAAGAGAGGTCTCTGAAGGCGATTAGGTCATGAAGGTAGAGTCCTCATGAAATGGGATTAGTGCCCTTATGAAAGAGACCTCAGAGAACTCTCTTGTTTCTTCTACCATGTAAGGACTCAGAAGAGAGATGGTCATCTATGAAACAGTAGGCAGGCCCTCACTAACTGCCAAATTTGCCAGTGCCTTAATTATAGACTTCCCAGCCTGCAGAACTGTGAGGAATACATTTCTGTTGTTTATAAGCCACCCAGTCTATCATATTCCATTATTTCAGATAGAAAATCACAGATACAGAAGGTCACAATTAAATCCTTTTAGAATTTTCAGTTTTCAGTTTCTAAGTTGTAATGAATAGTATCATTGTTCTTTTATGAACAAATCATTTGTTTTTGAATATCTAAGCCCAGGGAAAATCTTCTCACTTCCCTCTCATACCCCACCACCATCCTCTATATTTTCAGTGATACCAACTTTTAACTAATCCATTTGCTAATTTTAAGAGACCTGCTGTTTTCAACTATCATTATATTTATCTGCTGTATAACATTGAAAATTGATATAGTTCCCCTAACTACCAGTTCTTCATTATTTTATCCACTTTTCTTTGTGAAAATATGGATCAGTTGTTTAAAAACAGAAGTATTACATGCCTTTTGTTTATTTTTCCCAATTAAAAAAATATCTCTGATATAAACAAAGAACACAAACACTTAAAGTCAATATTGGATTAAGTTTCCAAACAAGCTATTATCCTGCATTAAGACAAGAAGAATTCTTTGCAGAATGTGACTATGTTCCTGCAAAGGGAATATTCCCTGGAGGAAATGCCACTGCCCCAACTGCCTAATGTATCCATTTTTTCAGACACATTTCAATATGAACGACACTGAAAATCCATTCCTGAGAGGGGAAATTAGATGAACTTTCGAAATCTGGATAGGCTCCAGAATCTAACTAAGACAGCTCCAATCGAGTGGCCTTGTTCAGGGAAAATTTGCCCATATTTTTAGATATATCAGACTGATGGGAAGAAAAGGCAAAATGATGATGTGAAATGACAGAAATATTTGGCAAAATGCAACCTGTAATTTTATTTTTCCCGTATCATCCAGCATATTGGGGATGTTATGCACTGGGAGTGAATAAATAAGTACTTATGAGAGCTCTTCTTCCCAGCTGGCTCAGCACTCAACAAGCTGGGAGCAATGGCAAGGGATTTAAAACAAATAAACCAGCTATGACAGAAGTAACAACAGTGACAAAAAAGATAAACCTTCCTATCTTCTCATGTTGTTCTGGCTAAATTGTCATTTAAGTCTCCAAACAGCTGTGCCTACGCTGTGTTGCCAGCTGATCCAAAATTAAGTCTGCTCTTAACAATCAGTCCACCAGAAAAATGAGGCCTTACTATGGATGAGTTTGATAACTCATTTCCTACATCTTGATCTCTATATAAGGTCATTAATCTCAGTTATTAGTGACAAATTAAATAATTTTACATTGCAGTGTAGTAGTAGCCATAGTAGAAACAGTAATTAATCAAGGTAAATTGAAAGTGTTCGAACAGGAGATGGCAAGAGTGAACATCGACATTTTAGGAATCAGCAAACTGAAATGGACTAAAATGGGTGAATTTAACTCAGATGACCATTATATCTACTACTGTGGGCAAGAATCCTTTAGAAGAAATGGAGCAGCCATCAAAGTCACAAGAGAGTACGAAATGCAGTACTTGGATGCAATCTCAAAAATGACGGAATGATCTCTGCTCGTTTCCAAGGCAAGTCATTCAATATCACAGTAATCCAAGTCTATGCCCTGACCAGTAACGCTGAAGAAGCTAAAGTTGAACGGTTCTATGAAGACCTACAAGACCTAGAACTAGCATCCAAAAAGATGTCCTTTTCATTATAGGAAACTGGAATGCAAAAATAGGAAGTCAAGAAACACCTGGAGTAACAGGCAAATTTGGCCTTGGAGTACAAGATGAAGCAGCAAAAAGGCTAATAGAGTTTTGCAAAGAGAAAGCACTGGTCAGAGCAAACACCCTCTTCCAACAACACAGGAGATGACTCTACACATGGACATCACAGATGGTCAATACTGAAATCAGACTAATTATATTCTTTGCAGCCAACGACAGAGAAGCTCTATAAAGTCGGTAAAAACAAGATCAGGAGATGACTGTGGTTCAGATCATGAACTACTTATTGCCAAATTCAGACTTAAATTGAAGAAAGTAAGGAAAACCACTAGACCATTCAGGTATGATCTAAATCAAATCCCTTACAATTATACAATGGAAGTGACAAATAGACTCTAGGGATTAGATCTGATAGAGTGCCTGAAGAACTATGGACAGAGGTTTGTGACATTGTACAGGAGAGAGTGATTAAGACCATCTTCAAGAAAAAGAAATGAAAAACGGTAAAAAGGATTGTCTAAGGAGGCCTTACAAATAGCTGTGAAAAGAAGAGAAGTGAAAAGCAAGGAAAGATATCCATTGGAATGCAGAGTTCCAAAGAATAGCAAGGAGAGATAAGAAAGCCTTCATTAGTGATCAATGAAAAGAAATAGAGGAAATTAATAGAATGGGAAAGACTAAAGATCTCTTCAAGAAAATTAGAGATACCAAGTGAACATTTCATGCAAAGATGGCACAATAAAAGACAGAAATGTTATGGACCTAACAGAAGCAGGAGATATTAAGAAGAGGTGGCAAGAAGACACAGAAAAACTATGCAAAAAAGATCTTCATGACCCAGATAACCACGACGGTGTGATCACTCAAATAGAACCAGACATCTTGGAATGCAATGTCAAGTGGGTGTTAGGAAGCATCATGATGAACAATGCTAGTGGAGGTGATGGAATTACAGTTGCACTAATTCAAATCCTAAAAGATGATGCTGTGAAAGTGCTGCACTCAATATGTCAGCAAATTTGGAATTCAGCAGTGGCCACAGGACTGGAAAAGGTCAGCTTTCATTCCAGTGAAAGAAAGGCAATTCAAAAGAATGTTCAAACTACCACACAATTGCACTCATCTCATACACTAGCAAAGTAATGCTCAAAATTCTCCAAGCCAGGCTTCAGCAGTATGTGAACCGTGAACTTCCAGATGTTCAAAGCTTGATTTATAAAAGGCATAGGAACTAGAGATCAAATTGCCAACATCCTTGGATCATCAAAAAAGCAAGAGAGTTCCAGAAAACCATCTATTTCTACTTTATTGACTATGCCAAAGCCTTGACTGCATGGATCACAATAAACTGTGGAAAAATCTTAAAGATGTGGGAATGCCAGAACACCTGACCTGCCTCCTGAGAAATCTGTATCAGGTCAAGAAGCAACAGTTAGAACCGGATTGGAACAATAGACTGGTTCCAAATCGGGAAAGGAATACATCAAGACTGTATATTGTCACCCTGCTTATTTAATTTCTATGCAGAGTACACCATGAGAAATGTTGGGCTGGATGAACACAAGCTCAAATGAAGAGAGATATATCAGGAGAAATATCAATAAACTCAGATATGCAGATGATATCACCCTTGTGGCAGAAAATAAAGAACTAAAGATCCTCTTGATGAAGGTGAAAGAGGAGAGTGAAAAAGTTGACTTAAAACTCAACGTTCAGAAAACTAAGGTCATGTCATCTGGTCCCATCACTTCTTGCAAATAGATGGGGAAATAATGGAAACAGTGAGAGAGACTTTATTTTGGGGGGCTCCAAAATCACTGCAAATGGTGACTGCAGCCATGAAATTAAGATGCTTGCTCCCTGGAAAGAAAGCTATGACCAACCTCGACTGCATATTAAAAAGCAGAGACATTACTTTCCCAACAAAGTTCTGTCTAGTCAAAGCTATAGTTTTTCCTGTGGTCATGTATGGATGTGAGAGTTGGACTATAATGAAAGCTGAGCACCAAAGAACTGAAGCTTTTGAACTGTGGTGTTGGAGAAGCCTCTTGAGAGTCCCTTGGACAGCAAGGAGACCCCAACCAATTAGTCCTAAAGGAAATCAGTCTTGAATACTCATCGGAAGGACTATGCTGAAACTGAAACTCCAAAACTTTGGCCACCTGTTGTGAAGAACTGACTCATTTGAAAGGAACCTGATGCTTGGTAGATTGAAGGTGGGAGGAGAAGGGGATGACATAAGATGAGATGGTTGGATGGCATCACCAACTCAGTGCACATGGGTTTGAGTAAGCCCTGGGCGTTGGTGATGGACAGGGAGGCCTGGCGTGCTGCAGTCCATGGGGTCACAAAGAGTTGGACACGACTGAGCGACTGAAATGAACTGAACTGAACTGTAATAAATATGTGTTATATTTGTTAAACATGATGAAATAAGCACTGTTGTAGATCCTCCATAGACAGCATCGCATTTAATTCTCATATAAAACCTTTGATGCTAGTTCTATTTATTATTCTATTGAGAACAAATTTATTGTTTTACCTGAAGTCACATAGCTAACAAGAACTGGAACAAAGATTCAAACAGCACATTTGATTAGAAAACACAGTCCTGACCTAAACTAAGCTATAGCAACAACTGTATCTCACAATACCCTGAATTCTCACTCCGAAGCTTGATAATTTGTTCTTGGTGTAACTTAGCAAGTTATTGAATACAGCTTTCATCCTTGAGAGGGAAAGCAGACTATCCTATGCCAAATAGATATCTACCATTGAATATATTCATAGGTGTTGTCCGGGCTACATCAGCCTTTCCATAATAGAGGTGGGAGGCTTCTGGAGAATCTCAGAGCCAGCATCCACA
This sequence comes from Moschus berezovskii, assembly GCF_049115385.1. Taxonomy (NCBI): domain Eukaryota; kingdom Metazoa; phylum Chordata; class Mammalia; order Artiodactyla; family Moschidae; genus Moschus; species Moschus berezovskii. Next base: position 91,065,198 of record NC_142470.1, read on the forward strand.
TGGCATCAACTATGCCACAAATAAGTATGATGCAGCTGAATGCACATATTTCCCCTGTGAGTGATTGCTATCTTGTTCTCACATAAAGAACAACAAAAAATGTTCCAATGTCCAGTCCAGGTGGGAAAACCCAAGGATTTCCCTGCAGCTGCTTGGAGGGTATAGATTAATTAAAGGGGTGAGGAAAAAAAAACTGAAAAGGGAACAAACAAAACAAGACAAAAACCCAAGGATCCAAAACTGAGCATTGCCGCAGTAACACAGAGAACATTTCCTAGATCTCACAGCCAAAAAAATTCTGGCAAGCAAACGAATTTCTATATTATTCCAATCAAGTGGCAGTAAACAGAGAGCTAGGTATTTCTCACCAAAAATGGTTATTCTGCTCTGGCCCTGAGAGATAATACACAGTCAGGAACTACAAGTTGCTTCAGTTGCCTCACAATAATTGATGTATATTAAGCTATTATCATTGTGATGAAGCTATTATAATTTCTTTTCCCTGTAGCCAATCTAAAAACCCACAGACAAAACCATTGGCTTGTCTAGGGGTCAAAGCCAGTACCATTGTTGTCAGCATTTGTGGCACAGACCAGCTGGTTTTCAAAGCAGTTAAGACATTTAGGGTACATGCAATGAGATTAGCCTTACTTGAGACAATGTAATTACTCTGCTTATTCATTTTAATGACCTTGTAAAAGAGATTGAGTTATGATGCTAGTGAAAAACAAGGAACGGGGTCTGGACAGGAAAGTGCAACATTCCTGAGAAGCAGAATGTGAAGCTGGTAAGCACAAGATAAACCAGGGTTTTTGGGAGGCAGCTCCCTGTCATATAATGGAAACCAAGTGGATCAGGAAGTGTTTTTTCCTAGTAGGTATCCTTTGTAGCCCTGAGCCATTCAAATGTAGTGATTTATTTTTGATGGAGAAAAATCTGTGATCATTGCTTTTGGATAATGCTTTGTGGGTTCAATCCCTGGGTCAGGAAGATCCCCTGGAATATGAAATGGCATCCCACTCACCAGTATTCTTACTTGGAAAATTCCATGGACAGAGGAGTCTGGAGGGCTACAGTCCATGGGGCCGCAGAGTTGGACATGACTGAGCAAAGGGACTTAGCATATAACTTTGTCTACTTTTGTTTTACAAACTGAACCACATAACAATTAGAAACACCGGCTTTACGACTCTTAGAAGTTAATTCAAACCTTAATCCCAAGACAAAAATCTCTTTCCAGAATAATCCTGACAAATGGTTACCCAGTATCTGATTAAATATTGTGGTTGATGAGTCAGGTTTACTTTTAGAAGCATCCTCTCCAATAATTGGGTTTGCCTAATTGTTATAACATCTTCCCATAAAGAGAGTAGAAACTCATGTCACTGAAACATTTGATAAGTTCTAATTCTTTCTAAGCATTCCATACTAATTTTCATTTTTTGTCCTTAATTTGAATGCATCAAACATATCATCTTTAGGTTTTTTCCTCCAAAAAAAAAAAAATTCACCCATTAAGAAGATAATTGTAGAATTAAAATGTGGTAGACACTGGGGATATTACAGTGAATAAGATACATGGTGTGTTACAGAGTTTATAGCTTAATGTGGTTTCAGAGAGGTAGACAGTTTTGTCAATTATGATAAAATTCCCTAGATGCTGTGATAGTATTTGGAAGGGGCAGCTAATTAGGGTTAGTACTTCACATGTTCCTCATGTGTGCGGTTTACAAATCTCTTATCACTCCAGATACATTCCAAGTTATCAATTGTCTTTTTTGAGAAGCTTTTGCACAGAAAAGGAAACTACCAAGGTGAAAAGACAACCCTCAGAATGGGAGAAAATAATAGTAAATGAAACAACTGACCAAGAATTTATCTCCAAAATATACAAGCAGCTTGATACCATACAAACAAACAACCCAATCAAAAAGTGGGCAAAAGACCTAAACAGACATTTCTCCAAAGAAGACATACAGATGGCTCACAAGCACATGAAAAGATGCTCAGCATCACCCACCATTAGAGAAATGCAAATCAAAACTATAATGAGGTATCACCTCACACTGGTCAGAATGGCCATCACTGAAAAATCTACAAACAATAAATGCTGGAAAGGGTGTGGAGAAATGGAAGCCCTCTTGCACTGTTAGCAGGAATATAGATTGATACAACCACTATGGAGAACAGTAGGGAGATTCCTTAAAAAACTAGCAATAAAACTACCATATGATTTTAAGACTTTGTGTTTTTGTTATCTTTCTGTAATGATGTTATTTTTAAATGCCATGTACTCAGTGAGTGATATAAACACATTGTAAATTTCAGTTATCTAATAAAAAAATTAATGTAAAACAAAATAAAACTATCATATGACCCCACAATCTCATTACTGAGCATACACCTTAAGCAAATCATAATTGCAAAAGACACATGTACCCAAATGTTCTTTGCACAATTATTTACAAAAGTTAGGACATCTCAATGCCCACTGACAGAATAAGAAGCTGGATAAAGAACCTGTGTTCAGTTCAGTTCAATTTAGTTCAGTCTTTCAGTTGTGTCTGACTCTTTGCGACCCCATGAATCACAGCACACCAGACCTCCCTGTCCATCACCAACTCCCAGAGTTTACCCAAACTAATGTCCATTGAGTCGGTGATGCCATCTAACCATATCATCCTCTGTTGTCCCCTTCTCCTCCTGCCTTCAATCTTTCCCAACATCAGGGTCTTTTCAAATAGTCAGTTCCTCGAATCAAGTGGCCAAAATATTGGAGTTTCAGCTTCAACATCAGTCCTTCCAATGAACACCCAAGACTGATTTCCTTTAGGATGGACTTGTTGGATCTCCTTGCAGTCCAAGGGACTCTCAAGAGTCTTCTCCAACACCACAGTTCAAAAGCATCAATTCTTCAATGCTCAACTTTCTTTATAGTCCAACTCTCACATTCATACATGGCCACTGGAAAAACCTCAGCTTTGACTAGACAGATCTTTGTTGACAAAGTAATGTCTCTGCTTTTTAATATGCTGTCTAGGTTTCCTTCCAAGGTCATAACTTTCCTTTCAAGGAGTAAGCGTCTTTTAACTTCATGGCTGCAGTCACAATCTGCAGTGATTTGTAGCCCAGAAAAATAAAGTCAGCCACTGTTTCCATTGTTTCCTCATCTCTTTGCCATGAAGTGCTGGGACCAGATGCCATGATCTTAGTTTTCTGAATGTTGAGCTTTAAGCCAACTTTTTCACTCTCCTCTTTCACTTTCATCACGAGGCTCTTTAGTTCTTTTTCACTTTCTGCCATAAGGGTGGTGTCATCTGCATATCTGAGGTTACTGATATTTCCCCCAGCAATCTTGATTCCAGTTTGTGCTTCATCCAGCCCAGCATTTCTTATGATGTACTCTGCATATAAGTTAAGTAAGCAGGGTGACAATATATAGCCTTCACGTCTCCTTTACCTATTTGGAACCAGTCTTTTTTTCTATTCTAACAGTTCTAACTGTTGCTTCCTGACCTGCATATAGGTTTCTCAAAAGGCAGGTCAGGTGGTCTGGTATTCCCATCTCTTTCAGAATTTTCCACAGTTTATTGTGATCCACACAGTCAAAGGCTTTGGCATAGTCAATAAAGCAGAAATAGTTGTTTTTCTGGAACTCTCTTGCTTATTCTATGATCCAGTGGATGTTGGCAATTTGATCTGGTTCCTCTGCCTTTTCTAAAACCAGCTTGAACATCCGGAATTTCACAGTCCACGTATTGCTGAAGCTTGGCTTGGAGAATTTTGAGCGTGACTTTACTAGCATGTGAGATGAGTGCAATTGTGCGGTAGTTTGAGCATTCTTTGGCATTGCCTTTCTTTGTGATTGGAATGAAAACATTACTTAACCATAAAAAGGAATGCATTTGAATCACTTCTTATGAAGTGGATGAACCTAGAGCCTATTATACAGACAGAAGTTAGAAAGAGAAAAAAAAAATATCATATATTAATGTATGTATATGGAATCTAGAAATATGGTACTGATGAACCCATTTGCAGGACAGTATGAACATAGAGAACAGACTTGTGGACACAGAGTAAGAAGGAGAGGGTGGGACAAATGGATAGAGTAGAATGGAAAAATATACATTGCTGCTGCTGCTGCTGCTAAGTTACTTCAGTTGTGTCCGACTCTTTGTGACCCCATAGACGGAAGCCCACCAGGCTCCCCCGTCCCTGGGATTCTCCAGGCAAGAACACTGGAGTGGGTTGCCATTTCCTTCTCCAATGTGTGAAAGTGAAAAGTGAAAGTGAAGTCGCTCAGTTGTGTCCGACCCTTAGCGACCCCACGGACTGCAGCCTACCAGGCTCCTCCATCCATGGGATTTTCTAGGCAAGAGTACTGGAGTGGCTTGCCATTGCCTTCTCCGAAAATATACATTACCACATATAAAATAGATAGCCAATGGGAATTTGCTGTATGACTCAGGGATCTCAAACAGGTACTCTTTGACAACCTAGAAGGGTAGGATGGGTGGTAGTTGGGAGGGAGGTTAAAGAGGGAGGGGACATATGTAAACCTATGGCTGATACATATTGATGTATGGCAGAAACCAACCAATATTATAAATCAATTATCCTTTAATTAAAAATAAATAATGGGTTTTTTTTAACAATAGAAATAGTTACAAATCTAATACTGCAATGTGGATATACTGTCAACCATAAATGAACACTGTAATATATTTTAATGAAGTAACCTAAAAAGTTACTTTTCTTTTATCATAATGCCTGTTTTCCTATGAACTTTTACCCAATTAGATCCATTTTGCTATGCATGTGGGCTTCCCTGGTGTCTCAGTGCTAAAGATTCTGCCTATAATATAGGAGACGTGGGAGATGCAGGTTCAATCCCTGTGTCAGAATATTATATAAATCCTAGATAATAATATTTATTCTTGTTTAGGTTTGTCTTATAGTTGTCCGCCAAGAGGTACAACCAACTTGACATTTTTGTTGTTGTTGTTGTTTAGTTGCTAAGTCTTGTCTGACTCTTTTGTGACCCCATGGACTGTAACCCACCAGGCTCCTCTTTCTATAGGATTTCCCAGGAAAGAATATTGGAGTGGGTTGTCATTTCCTTCTCCAAGGTATTTTCCAACCCAGGGATCAAACCTGTGTCTCCTGCATTGGTATGTGGATTCTTTACCATTGATCTACCAGTGAAGCCCATTCTTTTATTATACTACATATTAATTATACATTTCTTTTTTAAATGACCAATACTACCTCCCATGCTGTTATCTACTGTAAGATTAAAGACCTACAGAACCACAATTAATTTTTGCATTTCTACCCAGTTAATAAAACTAGTGTGGTAAATATTTAAAGAGCTAAATATGGCATTATCACTCACAACTTAATATATACAAAATATGCAGATACAGATTATTTTTAAAACAATAACAAAGGTAAATGATAAAACAATAACAAAGGTAAATAATAGTATGAAGACTGTTTTCTGCCATTTTGAAAATCTGATTTTTTAAAAAATTATTACTAATATTTTAATGCTTTGCTTAGATACTTTAAAAATATTTTCTGAAACATTGCTATATATCTTCTTTCTGCCTTTCCAACTATCGGTAAGATTAACTGAAGCCAAATACTATCATTCTTATTTCATAAATAAAATCTGAATCATGAAATGCCAAAAAGCCAAAGTCACAGATTGCTGGTAGCCTGTGCTAAGTCACCTCAGTTGTGTTTGACTCTTTGCAACCCCATGGTCATTAGCCCACCAGGTTCCTCTGTCCATGGGATTTTCCAGGCAAGTATACTGGCGTGGGTTGCCATTGCCTTCTCCAAGTGCTAGTAGAAACAAGACTAATAACCATAATCCTGAGACCTGCTGCTGCTGCTGCTGCTGCTGCTAAGTCGCTTCAGTCGTGTCCGACTCTGTGCGACCCCATGGACGGCAGCCCACCAGGCTCCCCCGTCCCTGGGATTCTCCAGGCAAGAACACTGGAGTGGGTTGCCATTTCTTTCTCCAAATCCTGAGACCTAGTGGTCATTAAATATACTACTTGCATGCTAGTCACTTCAGTAGTGTCAACTCTCTGCCAGCCCATCGACTGTAGCCCACCAGGCTCCTCTGTCCATGGGGATTCTCCAGGCAAGAATACTGGAGTGGATTGCTATATCCTCCTCAAGGGATTTTCCTGACCTAGAGATCGAATCCACGTCTCTTACACCTCCTGCGTTGGCACGTGGGTTCCTTAACCACTAGCACCACAAATATACTAAAGCACAACCAGACCCTAAGTATGTGTAATTATATGCCTGCAAGCAAAATGATTACCCTTGGTTTTCTTATTATTGACAATTTCACGCCATTGGTTAATGACAAAATAATAGCTCAAAAGCAAACAGTTCAGTTCAGTTCAGTTCAGTCGCTCAGTCGTGTCCGACTCTCCGCGACCCCATGAATCACAGCACGCCAGGCCTCCCTGTCCATCACCAACCCCCGGAGTTCATTCAAACTCATGTCCAACTCAAATGTTATGTGATTAATTGAGAGAATATTCAATGAATTTCATTAGGATGGATTTTTCAACAAAATACAAAAATGACCAATGCATGAAAAATTCAGCAAGTATAAATTCAGAAATTTCAAGGTAGATGACACTGTACAAAGTATAATGAACTTCACATTTCTTGGCACAAATAAAGGTATGTGAGCACTTCACCATACTACAAAAGAGTCTAAAATCAAGTCAGTTTAATTTTCACTTTTCTTTTCCTTCTTACTAATAGTAGAACTATAAACTTGGACTTTCGATAAAATCAGAGCCTTTGATGTGCCCATTTATTTTTAAAAGACTTTCTATAGCATACCAATTGCTGAATCTAGAAGCTTACTATTGATATTCCATTTAATAAACTAGCAAACCAAACACATTTTTTTAAATTTCAAGTTTAATTAAAAGATAAGACTACAGTGACAAAATGGTAAGGAAAAGAGGGATGTTGAAAATTTTTGTTTATTATTGCAGAGCAGCTGCTTTTATTTTTAACTAATCTCCATTAATGTCAAATCAAAAGGCAGAACTTCTTATAGGCCTTTGCATTTTCCTTGTTACCTGCTTCCCTCAGGAAATTACTGTGCACTTCCTCATTCTGGACTGAAATCCTGTGTGAACTCTTTATTGTCTAGCCAAACAATTCTGAGCAGTAGTTGACACGGTTACTTTTTAAATTAAAACACACTCAATTATTTAATTAGCAATATTTACTAAGCACCTCTGTTTAGGTTTAGGGCTGTTAAGCAGGGAATAAATAGACCAACAGAAGCAAACAAAAAAAAAGTCCTACCTTGCTGGAACTTACTTTATAATGAATACACATTTCGGACTCAAGTAAAGCTACATATATTAAAAAGTCAGCATTAACAGAGAATCTGTTAAGTGTTAAGACTAAGTTATGAAAAAATAACTGCTCACATTTTCAAAGATATTGTTTGGATGTCTACTTTGTCCAAATTGTTAAGTATCTGCCTTTAGGACAAAGATAAGAAAAGGCTTGCATATGTAAAGGAGAAATGGGAAGAAGGAGAAATTTGCAGAGTAGGTCTAAAAACTGTAAACTATGCCAGGAGAAACTAGCTCCTCAAGACTTGGCTCTTGCAGTTTCTTAGTAAATGAGCCACATGCTCTCAGAAGCTTCTGAGTTACATCAAGACCGTCCTGTTTCCTAAAGTGTCCAGGATATGGATAGAAAAGAAAAATTAAAACTAATGTGGAGTTCCCTGCTGGCCCAGTGGTTAGGATTCAGTACTGTCACTGCCATGGCTGGAGTTCAGTCCTTGGTCAGGGAACTAAAATCCTGCAAGCCACGCGGCTCAACCAAAAAAATAATATAAAACTAACGAAATAGCCCTATATGAATTTCTGAGTCCACATGCTTCTTAAGGATAAAAAATATGCAGTGCATGGAAGAGAATTTCCTTTTGAGACAAATAATGCCATATTTTCTATTAAGTTCAAAATACATGCAAACATTACCTTATAAAAGAATTTAACATTTATTAATTTTATTAAGCTATGGAATCATAATGGTAAAAAGTTCATTAAAGGCCAAAATTTAGTTTTATTCACGTAATATATTAAAAGCAAAGAAATTGACCACAAAGCACTTACTAAAGCATTTTTACAAATATGATCTCATTTGACCTTCAGTACAAGCTATTATAGCTATTATTTTACAATCATCATCCTACACATGAAAAAGCTAACAGATTGAATGGCTGATCCAAGTTGATAGAACTAATCGATACTCAAGTCATAACTCAAAACTGAGGTGTAACAGCTCCAAATCATGTGTAATTTCCACTGGATTGATATAGTTTTTCAATTAACTGATCAAATGCAGAAGACTTTGTTAGATAAAAATATACTCTTTTAGGCAAGTTGAATATTATAATGATGGCTATTTCCTTATATTGTCCTCTTAAATATTTTAGGGGTCAATGTATTCTAATCATAATCTCCCCTCTAGGAAGAAAGAGAAATAGGCAATTAAATCAAACTAGCGTATCACTTGGGCAAAATTGTATTCTATTAGTCCTTAGACAGCAGTCCTACTATTATTTATATTTACTAAGCCTTTAGGACACTCGATAATTTCAAGACTTCCCTGCACATTTTGGTAGGTTGTTCTGTAATCACAGAGGTGTGCAGTGTAATAGATGTTTGTTCTGCCTCTGAGTAACAAGCTCCTTACCAGAACTTTAACTATAAGTTGAAGGAGTAAAAATGTAAATACAGGAAAGTCTAGAAATCCTGTGATGAGTTTAGGAGAACAGTAGGTGTGGGGTTAAGAGTGCAGGTTTTTAAGTTAAACATATATGAGTTCCTATCCCCATTCTTGTATATATGGGCAATGTGAGACTAGAAATTTTAATTACTTTCTCAAAGCTGCAATTTTCTCTAATAATAGTGATTAATAATAATATATAACATTATGAAGATTAAAGAATATATAAACAAGTACATAGAATTTGACTAATCACATCAGCTTTTCAAAGTATTATTAACATTATCAATTCCCTTCTCTCCTACTCTAAGTTCTATGTATTGTCATGAATGCATATGTTCCTTTTTGGATTAACCTGGAAACATAGGTAATCTAGGCTTGCATAACAAAGAGCAATGTTTTTTTTTTTTAATTTAGAGCAAAAATATTGATGGAATTGAGACACTTTACATAATCTAAGTACTTTTAGTTAGCTTACTTATTAAAAAAAATTGAGAAATCTTGAACTTTCATTATAGGGCTTTAGTATAGTTGAAGCTCAGAAGAGAACATCTAAGAAAAACACATGCCAAATATACTTTATTTCCAGAGAGATGATATAGAGTCAGGCTTTGCAAATTATCCTAAACTTTCTAGGTTCCAGATTATCTGAAAATCTGGAAAAATTACTAAAATTCATTAAGTTAATTTTGCACTCAGACAAAATCTGTAAGGCAAATTTCCTTAGAGTTAAGTGATTTCCTTGAAATAAAGTTAAATAAAAGAATTTATGGCAAGCTTCTCTGTTTAAGAGACACAGATTAACACAATATATAATCTTCGGTTTAATAAAAGATAGAACTGCTGTTCAAATGAATGCATCTTTATAAGGGAGAAGGAATATTAATAAATGTGGCTCAGTGAGGGGCTGAGATAATTATAATTATGCTTTCAGTTCTGTTGCATTCTGATGATCTAAATTAATATAAGAATTGTAACTTAAGAGAGAGCCTAATGGGCACAAAGTCTTTTCATTTAGCTACTCTTCTTATCAGATATTATATGTCTTAAGCAAGCATTTGGCAGGTGCTAAATTGCAGTAAATTCACGATTGAATTCTCTAACAGGTACCTGTAGTGGTGATAATCTATTGCTCTGGTTAAAAAGTGTGAGCCATGCACTTCAATCATTTCTGACACAGGCACTCTAACCACAAAAAGCAAAAGCAAAAGGGGCAGATTTTCCCATGTAGTTATGATAGCAGATGGGGGTTGCAGAGGGCAAGCACTGTCCCAAGGTCAAGTAATTACAATTTTGAACTGGATCTCCACCTCTCTCAATCCTGCCTTCAATGGGAGTTCAAGGGAGGCCCACGGAAATCTATCCTTCCTGCCGTTCCAAACCTCCCAGCAGTCCCAGAAAAGGCTGTTATTTGAACTCAGTACCTGCATTTCTTTTAGAGACTATTAAAGTTGATCCTTCTATATATAAGTCAGCACTAGAAGCCTAGGCTTGTTAGGTCATCTCTTATCACATGGACTCTCATATTCACTAGACTGCATAATATCATCTGATTCAAAATCTTGCTCTTTCCGTCGTGTTCTCTGGAACTCAGTGTCTATTATCAGCAAAACCTCATATCAACCGCTTTTCTCTATTTTTTTCTCTAATGAAGTGTAGATGTTCTATTGAATGTAGCAGTGAAGAAGACGGTCTCATTGCTGGTGTATCTTTTCCAATACCTGCCTACAGCTCAACATAAAGGAGATGGTTCTTCCTCACTATTTATTGCCTCTTCCCTAAAGCAGAATAAAAAGACATTAAATTACCTGCAACTGATACATCATCCGTGCTCATTTGAGGTCACCTTTCTTTATCCTGGGCGTATATGCTTTTACTGAAGTGTTTTTTGCACCTGGCTTACAGCTTTTTCTCCACCCTGACTTTCTTCATTATTCTTGGTCCTTTTAAATAATTCACCAATCTCCCTGTGTCTCTCATCCTGTGTCCTCACTGCCAATGAATTTATTCTCATTCTCACCTCAACTGATCATTTTCACGGTCATTGACTAGACAGTATCTTTTCCAATATGATTGTACCTCATAATATTCATTTCAAGTATCTCAACTTATGGCACAATCTTTCTAAGTCACCACTCTAATATCCTAGTCATCGACTCTACTTATGCTTCAGATTCATGAAACCTACCAACTTTTCACTGTCCTTCATGTTCTCTATTTCATCTACACCCATTTGGCTTTCATGAATCATCTCCAAGTATCTTCAGACACAGTCAACTCTCTTGATTTCTTTCTTCCTCCATTACATTCTACTGCCAAAGCCTAATTCTGTTATAGCCTACTCTGCTCCTACTGTACAGTCAAATACAAAAGCCTCACTTAACTAGAGCGACCTGACTGGACTCATTACACATCAATGTCTTAAAAGTTCCCTGGAGACTCAGTGCTGTCTGACATTCCTGTTTCTTATTTATTTTTTTTTTTTGGAGGCTAATTACATTACAATAATATATTGGTTGTTTTTGCCATACATTGACATGAATCCATCCCGGGTGTACATGTGTTCCCCTTTCTTGAACCCCCCTCCCACCTCCCTCCTCCCTTTATCCTCCCTCCAGGTCATCCCCGTGCACCAGTCCTGAGAATCCTGTATCATGAGTCGAACCTGGACTGGTGATTCATTTCACATATGATCGTATACATGCTTCAATGACACTCTCCCAAATCACCCCACCTTCACCCTGTCCCACAGAGTCCCAAAGACTGTTCTATACACCTGTGTCTCTTTTGCTGTCTCGTATACAGGGTTAAGGTTACCATCTTTCTAAATTCCATATATATGCGTTAGTATACTGTATTGATGTTTTTCTTTCTGGTTTACTTCACTCTGTATAATAGGCTCCAATTTCATCCACCTCATTAGAACTGATTCAAATGCATTCTTTTTGATAGCTGAGTAATACTCCATTGTGTATATGTACCAAAGCTTTCTTATCCATTCGTCTGCAGATGGACATCTAGGTTGCTTCCATATCCTCGCTATTATAAACAGTGCTGCAATGAACATTGGAGTACATGTGTCTCTTTCAATTCTGGTTTCCTCGGTGTGTATGCCCAGGAGTGCGATTGCTGGATCATATGGCAGTACTATTTCCAGTTTTTTGAGGAATCTCCACACTGTTCTCCATAGTGGCTGTACTAGTTTGCATTCCCACCAACAGTGTAAGAGGGTTCACTTCTCTCCACACCCTCTCCAGCATTTATTACATGTAGACTTTTGGATAGCAGCCATTCTGACTGGTTTGAAATGGTATCTCATTGTGGTTTTGTTTTGCATTTCTCTGACGATGAGGGATGTTGAGCATTTTTTCATGTGTTTGTAAGCCATCTTTATGTCTTCTTTGGAGAAATGTCTGTTTATTTCTTTGGCCCATTTTTTTTATTGGGTCATTTATTTTTCTGGAATTGAGCTGCAGGAGTTGCTTGTATATTTTGGAGATGAATTCTTTGTCAGTTGTTTCATTTGCTATTATTTTCTCCCATTCTGAAGGCTGTCTTTTCACCTTGCTTAGAGTTTCCTTTGCTGTGCAGAAGCTTTTGATTTTAATTAGGTCCCATTTGTTTATTTTTGCTTTTATTTCCAATATTCTGGGAGGTGGGTCTTCGAGGATCCTGCTGTGGTTTATGTTGGAGAGTGTTTTGCCTATGTTCTCCTCTAGGAGTTTTATAGTTTCTGGTCTTATATTTAGCTCTCTAATCCATTTTGAGTTTATTTTGGTGTATGGTGTTAGGAAGTGTTCTAGTTTCATTCTTTTACAAGTGGCTGACCAGTTTTCCCAGCACCACTTTTTAAAGAGACTGTCTTTTCTCCATTTTATATTCTTGCCTCCTTTGTCAAAGATAAGGTGTCGATAGGTGCGTGGATTTATCTCTGGGCTTTCTATTTTGTTCCATTGATCTATATTTCTGTCTTTATGCCAGTACCATACTGTCTTGATGACTGTGGCTTTGTAGTAGAGCCTGAAGTCTGGCAGGTTAATTCCCCCAGTTCCATTCTTCTTCCTCAAGATTGCTTTGGCTATTCGAGGTTTTTTGTATTTCCATACAAATTGTGAGATTATTTGTTCTAGCTCTGTGAAAAATAACGTTGGTAGCTTGATAGGGATTGTATTGAATGTATAAATTACTTTGGGTAGTATACTCATTTTCACAGTATTTAATCTTCCAATACATGAGCAGGGCATATTTCTCCATTTATCAGTATCCTCTTTGATTACTTTCACAAGTGTTTTATAGTTTTCTATGTGAAAGTCTGTTGTTTCTTTAGGTAGATATATTCCTAAGTATTTAATTCTTTTCATTGCAACAGTGAATGGAATAGTTTTCTTAAATTCTCTTTCTATTTTCTCATTATTAGTGTATAGGAATGCAAGGGATTTCTGTATGTTGATTTTATATCCTGCAGTTTTAGAGTATTCATTGATTAGCTCTAGTAGTTTTCTGGTAGAGTCTTTAGGGTTTTTTCTGTAGAGGATCATGTCATCAGTGAACAGTGAAAGTTTTACTTCTTCTTTTCCAATTTGGATTCCTTTTATGCCTTTTTCTGCTCTGATTGCTGTAGCCAAAACTTCCAGAACTATGTTGAATAGTAGTGGTGAGAGTGGGCACCCTTGTCTTGTTCCTGACTTTAGGGGAAATGCTTTCAATTTTTCACCATTGAGAATAATGTTTGCTGTGGGTTTGTCATATATAGCTTTTATTATGTTGAGATATGTCCCTTCTATTCCCACTTTCTGGAGGATTTTTATCATAAATGGAATTTGAATTTTGTCGAAGGCTTTCTCTGCATCTATTGAGATAATCATATGATTTTTATTTTTCAGTTTGCTAATGCAGTGTATTACATTGATTTGCAGATATTGAAGAATCCTTGCATTCCTGGGATAAAGCCCACTAGGTCATGATGTATGATCTTCTTAATGTGTTGTTGGATTCTGATTGCTAGAATTTTGTTAAGGATTTTTGCATCTATGTTCATCAGTGATATTGGCCTGTAGTTTTCTTTTTTTGTGGGATTTTTACCAGGTTTTGGGATTAGGGTGATGGTGGCCACATAGAATGAGTTTGGAAGTTTCCCTTCCTCAGCAATTTTCTGGAAGAGTTTGAGTAGAATAGGTGTTAGCTCTTCTCTAAATTTTTGGTAGAATTCAGCTGTGAAGCCGTCTGGACCTGGGCTTTTGTTTGCTGGAAGATTTCTTATTACAGCCTCTAGTTCTGTGCTTGTGATGGGTCAGTTAAGATTTTCTATTTCTTCCTAGTTCAGTTTTGGAAAGTTGTACTTTTATAAGAATTTGTCCATTTCTTCCAAGTTATTCATTTTATTGCCATATAATTGCTGATAGTATTATCTAATAATCCTCTGTGTTTCTGTGTTGTCGGTTGTGATCTCTCCATTTTCATTTCTATTTTTACTGATTTTGTTCTACTCCTTTGTTTCTTGATGAGTCTGGCTAGTGGTTTGTCAATTTTATTTACCTACTCAAAGAACCAGCTTTTGGCTTTGTTGATTTTTGCTATGGTCTCTTTTGTTTCTTTTGCATTTATTTCTGCCCTAATTTTTAAGATTTCTTTCCTTCTACTAACCCTGGGGTTCTTCATTTCTTCCTTTTCTAGTTTCTTTAGATGTAGAGTTAGGTTGTTTAGTTGACCTTTTTCTTGTTTCTTGATGTGTGCCTGTATTGCTATGAACCTTCCCCTTAGCACTGCTTTTACAGTGTCCCAGAGGTTTTGGGTTGTTGTGTTTTCATTTTCATTCATTTCTATGCATATTTTGATTTCTCTTTTGATTTCTTCTATGATTTGTTCTGCTTCTGTTATGTCCACACCATTTCTGTCAGAAGAGGTAGCAAGAATACACAGAAGAACTGTACAAAAAAGATCTTCAAGACCAAGATAGTCACGATAAGGTGATCACTGACCTAGAGCCAGACATCTTGCAATGTGAAGTCAAGTGGGCCTTAGAAAGCATCACTACAAACAAAGCTAGTGGAGGTGATGGAATTCCAGTTGAGCTATTTCAAATCTTGAAAGATGATGCTGTGAGAGTGCTGCACTCAATATGCATCAAATTTGGAAAACTCAGCAGTGGCCACAGGACTGGAAAAGGTCAGTCTTAATTCCAATCCCAAAAAAGGCAATGCCAAAGAATGCTCAAACTACCGCACAATTGCACTCATCTCACACCCTAGTAAAGTCATGCTCAAAATCCTCCAAGCCAGGCTTCAGCAATATGTGAACTGTGAACTCCCAGATGTTCAAGCAGGTTTTAGAAAAGGCAGAGGCACCAGAGATCAAATTGCCAACATCCGCTGGATCATGGAGAAAGCAAGAGAGTTCCAGAAAAACATCTCTTTCTGCTTCACTGACTATGCCAAAGCCTTTGACTGTGTGGATCACAATAAACTGTGGAAAATTCTGAAGAGATGGGAATACCAGACCACCTGACCTGCCTCTTAAGAAACCTGTATGCAGGTCAGGAAGCAACAGTCAGAATTGTACATGGAACAACAGACTGGTTCCAAATAGGAAAAGGAGTACGTCAAGGTTGTATATTGTCACCCTGCTTATTTAACTTATATGCAGAGTACATCATGAGGAACGCTGGGCTGGAAGAAGCACAAGCTGGAATCAAGATTGCTGGGAGAAATATCAATAACCTCAGATATGCAGATGACACTACCCTTATGGCAGAAAATGAAGAGGAACTCAAAAGCCTCTTGATGAAAGTGAAAGAGGAGAGTGAAAAGGTTGGCTTGAAGCTCAACATTCAGAAAACAAAGATCATGGCATCTGGTCCCATCACTTCATGGGAAATAGGTGGGGAAATAGTGGAAACAGTGTCAGACTTTATTTTTCTGGGCTTGAAATTCACTGCAGATGCTGATTGCAGCCATGAAATTAAAAGACGCTTACTCCTTGGAGGGAAAGTTATGACCAAGCTTGATAGTATATTAAAAAGCAGAGACATTACTTTGCCAACAAAGGTCCGTCTAGTCAAGGCTATGGTTTTTCCCGTGGTCATGTTGGTTGTGAGAGTTGGACTGTGAAGAAAGTTGATCGCCGAAGAATTGATGCTTTTGAACAGTGGTTTTGGAGAAGACTCTTGAAAGTCCCTTGTACTGCAAGGATATCCAACCAGTCCATTCTAAAGGAGATCAATCCTGGGTGTTCATTGGAAGGACTGATGCTAAAGCTGAAACTGCAATACTTTGGCCACCTCATGCGACGAGTTGACTCACTGGAAAAGACTCTGATGCTGGAAAAGGTTGGGGGCGGGAGGAAAAGAGGACGACAGAGAATGAGATGGCTGGATGGCATATCGACTCTGTGGACATGAGTTTGAGTGAACTCCGGGAGTTGGTGATGGAGAGGGAGGCCTAGCGTGCTGTGATTCATGGGGTCGCGGAGAGTCAGACATGACTGAGCGACTGAACTAAACTGAACTGACGATTTGTTCTCTATTCATCAGCGTGTTGTTCAGCCTCCATATGTTGGCATTTTTAAGTTTTTCTTCTGTAATTGAGATCTAATCTTACTGCATTGTGGTCATAAAAGATGCTTGGAATGATTATGATTTTTTTTTAATTTACCAAGGCTAGATTATGGCTCAGGATGTGATCTATCCTGGAAAAGGTTCCATGTGCACTTGAGAAAATGGTGAAATTCATTGTTTTGGGGTGAAATGTCCTATAGAGATCTATTAGGTGTAACTGGTCTATTGTATCTTTTAAAATTTGTGTTTCCTTGTTAATTTTCTGTTTAGTTGATGTATCCATAGATGTAAGTGGGGTATTAAAGTCTCCCACTATTATTGTGTTATTGTTAATTTCCCCTTTCATACTTGTTTTCATTTGTCTTACATATTGCGGTGCTCCTATGTTGGGTGCATAAATATTTATAATTGTTATATCTTCTTCTTGGATTGATCCTTTGATCATTATGTAGTTTCCTTCTCTGTCTCTTTTCACAGCCTTTGTTTTAAAATCTATTTTATCTGATATAAGTATTGCTATTCCTGCTTTCTTTTGGTCTCTATTTGCATGGAATGCCTTTTTCCAGCCCTTCACTTTCAGTTTGTATGTGTCCCTCTTTTTGAGGTGGGTCTATTGTAGACAACATATATGGGGGTCTTGTTTTTGTATCCATTCAGCCAGCCTTTGTCTTTTGGTTGGGGCATTCAACTCATTTATGTTTAAGGTGATTATTGATAAGTATGTTCCCGTAGCCATTTTCTTTATTGCTTTGGGTTCGAGTTTATACACCCTTTCTGTGTTTCCAGTCTAGAGAAGATCCTTTAGTATTTGTTGGAGAGCTGGTTTGGTGATGCAGAATTCTCTCAGCTTTTGCTTGTCTGTATAGCTTTTGATTTCTCCTTCATATTTGAATGAGATCCTTGCTGGGTATAGTAATCTGGGCTGTAGGTTACTTTCTTTCATCACTTTAAGTATGTCTTACCATTCCCTCCTGGCCTGAAGAGTTTCTGTTGCAAGATCAGCTGTTATCCTTATGGGAATCCCCTTGTGTGTTATTTGCTGCTTTTCCCTTGCTGCTTTTAAAATTTGTTCTTTGTGTTTTATCTTTGTTAATTTGATTAATATGTGTCTTGGAGTATTTCACCTTGGGTTTTTCCTGTTAGCGACTCTCTGGGTTTCTTGGACTTGGGTGAAATTTTCAAATTTTCCATTTTAGGGAAATTTTCAACTGTTATCTCCTCAAGTATTCTCTCATGGTCTTTCTTTTTGTCTTCTTCTTCTGGGACTCCTATGATTCGAATGTTGGGGTGTTTATCATTGTCCCAGAGGTCTCTAATATTATCCTCATTTCTTTTAATTCATTTTTCTTTTTCTGTCTCTGTTTCATTTATTTCTACAATTCTATCTTTTAGCTCATTTATCCTGTCTTCTGCCTCTGTTATTCTACCGTTTGTTCCCTCGAGAGTGTTTCTGATCTCATCTATTGCATTATTCATTGTATATTGACTCTTTTTTATTTCCTCTAATTCCTTAGTAAACATTTCTTGCATCTTCTCAATCCTTTTCTCCACTTTATTTATCTGTAACTCCATTTTGATTTCCAGATTTTGAATCACTTTCACAATTAAAATTCTTTATCAGGTGGGTTCCCTATTTCTTCCTCTTTTGTTTGTGTTGGTGGGCATTTATCTTGTTCCTTTACTTGCTGGGTATTTCTCTGCCTCTGGTGGCCTTTCCGTCTTCTGGCAGTTTGTGGAGTTCTCTTTATTATGTAGTTACCTCGTTGTGTGTGGGGTTGGATGGGTGACTTGTCAAGGTTCCCTGGTTAGGGAAGCTTGTGTCGGTGTTCTGGAGGGTGGAGCTGGATTTCTTCTCTCTGGAGTGCAATGAAGTGTCCAGTAACGAGTTTGAGATGTCAGTGGCTTTTGAGTTGCTTTGGGCAACCTGTATATTGAAGCTCAGGACTATTCTCCTGTGTCGCTGGAGAATTTTCATGGTATGTCTTTCACTGAAACTTGTTGACCCTTGGGTGGTGCCTGGTTTCAGTGTATGTATGGAGGCATTTGATGAGCACCTATCAATTAATGTTCCCTGGAACAGGAGATCTCTGGTGTTCTCAGGATTTGGACTTAAGCCTCTGCCTCTGGTTTTCAGTCTTATTCTTACAGTAGGCTCAAGACTTCTCCCTCTGTTACTTCCAAGGCAGTTCCTTCTGTTTAAGCTCTTCTGTTTGCTGGTCTCTTCCGTGTCTAATTCCCATCCTGACACCAGGGGGCGATGGTGGACACTTTTTTTTTGGCTCATCTGTTCAGTCCTGCTGTGGGGAGGGAGGAACACTGCTAACAAATATCACTGGCGTCTATGGGGAGTGCTTGCAGTGTCTCGGCTACACTGGGATTGCTCCCGCTCATGGTGTGTATGCTTTCCCTGTTTATGCTGCTCAGGCTCTAGGTTGCTCTGCCAGGAGCTGTCCGCGGCCAGCGCTGGGTTGCATGCACTTCCCAGGTCTGAGCGGCTCAGGTTCAGGTACTCGGGTACTCCACAAAGGCGCAGACTCAGTTGGGCTTGCCTTTTGTGCCTTCCCCAGTCCGAGCAGCTCAGGTGACCAGGCATTTGGCGAGCGCGGTTGTTGCAACTTATCACCTCCCCGGTCCCTGCTGCTCGGTTTTCTGGGTGTACAACTGGCACACCTTGTCAGGCAGATATTGACTGGCCTGAACCCAAGAATTTTTGTTTAGCAAAAAAGCCTGACTGCCGCTTGGTATGGGAAGCCTCTCTGGGGCCGCGGTTGTCCCTTCCAGGGCTGGCCACCCTCCCTGCCTGTTGCGGTGGGGAATGGGGGATGGGCTGCCCGCAGCCGGCTCGCTCTGTTCAGTCCTTTGTTCTGTGAGTGGGGCTGGCGGAGTCTTAGGTTGGGACTTTTTGTCTTTTCACAGGCTTTTCGCCTTTTAGCTGCACAGTCTGCATAGCTATCTTCTGTTAGCGCCCTCGGATTGCCCTCGGGGCGTTCAGGCCCGGTCCTTTCTCTAAGCACTGCCTCTGTGCCTCCCTGCCTGGCCCCCGCTTGCTAGTGGGGGGTGCGGGCGTCTGTGCCACTTCTCCGCTGAGAGTTTCCTCTGGGCACTTCAGTTCAGTTCAGTCACTCAGTCGTGTCTGACTCTCCACGACCCCATGAATCACAGCATCCTAGGCCTCCCTGTCCATCACCAACTCCCAGAGTTCACTCAAACTCATGTCCACAGAGTCGGTGATGCTATCCAGCCATCTCATTCTCTGTCGTCCTCTTCTCCTCCCGCCCCCAACATTTCCTAGCATCAGAGTCTTTTCCAGTGAGTCAACTCGTCGCATGAGGTGGCCAAACTATTGGAGTTTCAGCTTTAGCATCAGCCCTTCCAATGAACACCCAGGATTGATCTCCTTTAGAGTGGACTGGCTGGATCTCCTTGCAGTACAAGGGACTCTCAAGAGTCTTCTCCAGCACCACAGTTCAAAAGCATCAATTCTTCGGCAATCACCTTTCTTCACAGTCCAACTCTCACATCCATACATGACCACGGGAAAAACCATTGCCTTGACTAGACGGACCTTGGTTGACAAACCTTTGTTTGTCTCTGCTTTTTAATATACTATCAAGGTTGGTCATAACTTTCCTTCCAAGGAGTAAGCGTCTTTTCATTTCATACCTGCAATCAGCATCTGCAGTGATTTTGGAGCCCCCCAAAATAAAGTCTGACACTGTTTCCACTGTTTTTCCATCTATTTCCCATGAAGTGATGGGACCAGATGCCATGATCTTTGTTTTCTGAATGTTGAGCTTCAAGCCAACCTTTTCACTCTCCTCTTTCACATTCATCAAGAGGCTTTTGAGTTCCTCTTCACTTTCTGCCATAAAGGTGGTGTCATCTGCATATCTGAGGTTATTGATATTTCTCCCGGCAATCTTGATTCCAGCTTGTGCTTCTTCCAGCCCAGCATTCCTCATGATGTACTCTGCATATAAGTTAATCTGTGGGTTTTAATTATTTCTTTTTTCTCCCAGTTATGTGGCCTTCTGAGGTTCCAAGGCTTGCCACAGACTCGCTCGTGAGTGTTTCCATGTGTTTGGAAACTTCTCTCTCTCTCTCTTTTTTTTTTAGGCCTCCCTTCCCAGGACGGAACTCCGTCCCTCCCCCTTTTGTCTCTCTTTTTTTTTCTCTTTTATACTATTTCCTACCTCCTTTTGAAGACTCTGGGCTGCTTTTCTGGGTGCCTGATGGCCTCTGCCGGTATTCAGAAGTTGTTTTGTGGGCTTCATTCAGAGTTCAGATGTTCTTTTGCTGATTTTGTGGGGGAGAAAGTGCTCGCTCCGTCCTATTCCTCCGCCATCTTCTACTCCTCCATTCCTGTTTCATTTCTCTTGTCAATCCACTCTCTTCCTGTCTCTGCCAACTATTTCTTACTTTAGCTGATAATCCTTGTTCTCATTTTCCAGGAACAGAAAAGAAAAGACAAGAGAGCTGCAACATGTCCCCATGATCAGATCTGGCATCCTCACAATATTTGAATCCAGAACTCTAATGTTCCAGTTGTGATGGATAACATCACTTTGATCCTATCAAAGGAACTCATTCCTTGTACACTCTATCCCATCCTCTCCCTTCCCCAGAATCTACAGCCTTCCTCTCTTTTATATCTTTCCATTTAACAGACACATTGTGTTGATTCCTATATCCTCTTTCATGAACCCCTCCATTTCTCTGTCCTTCTCACAGGAGGTGTCTATATTCATTATTCTCTTTATTCTCCTTCTATTAAATCTTGACCTATCTCATCCTCATTTGTCCTTTGGAATTACTATTGCACGTGTTACCAAGGGCCTCCACACTGCCACAGCCTCAGTCATCGTCTTACCGTCTCAGTAACATCTGACGTAGTTGAACATATTCTCTCCCTTGAATCATTTTTCTTAACTGGTTTCTGAGACACTGTACTTCTGTGGTCTGTCATGTACTGCCTTGGTTACTCCTTCCCTGTGTCCTTTATTGACATCTCTTTTAACTCCCATCAGAATCCTGGGACAACTCCAGAGCTAAATATTCAAGCTTCATCTATTTTGTGTCTACTTTGCCTCCCTTGGTGATCTCGTCTAAGATTGTGATATTAAAAGTATCTTTCCCATACTCCATTTGATGATTCCAATGCACATGTTTAACCACATTCCCCACGTTTTTTCACATTTTCATATAACTACTTAATTGGCATAGTCACTTAGATTTCTAATAGGCATCTCAAGTATAGAGATTGCTCTGCCAGGAGGGAGGTTTTAAAATAGCTGTGATTGTAGCAGGTATCTAAGACATCCCTCTTCAGCCTCCATAGGCCTCTATGAAACAATATATTATATTCTCAATGCTAAGATTAAATTGAGTTGAAAGTTTGTCTCATGTGAAGAGATGCTGACTATAATATTTTTTGTCTGGCACCTGAAAATGGATGATACAAGAACCCAATATAAGGCAAACTCATTGTTCTGATGGAAATCCCAAATCACTTTTGAGTTTAAATTTATTTTCTTGACAGAGTATTTAACAAGAAATTTAAAAATAAGTCATGCAGGCCTTACCCTTCGGTACAACTAAAATCTCCTAGATCTGACTCTACACCTGGAAAGAATAAATAGACAACAATATTCAATCAATGCAATGTTACTCTAGTTCTATGAATATAATTGCTGGAGAACCATGACATATTGCACTGGTAGATAGATTCACTAGCAATGCCAGCCTGAATGTGTAATGAAAAGAGTGTGGATGTAAAGAACAGTAGAGTTGTTCATTTTCTCTTCCTTACTATTCTTGAATCACAAGAATAATTACTTTTGGCAGCTTTTTCCATGTTTGTAAATGAGGTGATAACATTTGCCTATGAGGTTGCTGCGAAGATGAAGATTGTGTGTGCAAAGACCTAATTATTTTAATCATCATAACATATGCTCAAAAATTTTAGTTTCCTTCCCTACTCCTGTGCATACTCAACAACTCTTCTTTGTCTAGTACAACATATTTTCAAATGTCAGATAATTAGATAAAATTGATAATTTTTAGGTTCTACACTATCCTTTCTAGCAATTGCAGCTTCTTGAAAGTCTTGTTAATACAAGTTAGAAAAAGATAAAAGGAGTAAACAATAACTTTTACTAACTCAACAAAATCAAAGTGTTAGCCATTCAGTCATGCCTAACTCTTTGTGACACTAGGGACTATAGCTCACCCACTAGGCTCTTCTGTCCAAGGAATTCTCCAAGCAAGAACAGTGGAGTGGGTTGCTATTACCTTCTCCAGGGTATCTTCCCAGTCCAGGAATCAAACCCAGGTTTCCTGCATTGCAGCAAATTCTTTCCTCTCTGAGCCACCAGGGAAACCCAACAAAGTTAAAAGACTTATTAAATAGAAAGTTATGTTCTAAGCTGGTTCAAGAGAATATACTGTGACTGAGGTATATGTGGAGAAGGCAATGGCACCCCACTCCAGTACTCTAGGCTGGAAAATCCCATGGACGGAGGAGCCTGGAAGGCTGCAGTCCATGGGGTCGCTGAGAGATGGACACAACTGAGCAACTTCCCTTTCACTTTTCACTTTCATGCATTGGGGAAGGAAATGGCAACCCACTCCAGTGTTCTTGCCTGGAGAATCCCAGGGACGAGGGAGCCTGGGGGGCTGCCGTCTATGGGGTTGCACAGAGTCGGACACGACTGAAGTGACTTAGCAGCAGCAGAGGTATATGTGGATCACAGAATCCATTCTTACAAGTGTGTATGAAAGTAGAAACTACTGAGATATCACTTTGCCACAGTTATGTATTCATTATGATATCCTTAGAACCTCCTTATTTTTTCTTCCTAAGATTGTCTCAGTTTAACTTATCTCTCACTTTCAAAGTTAAAACCATAAACACTAGAGGGATCCTTGTAGGAGATGTAGATGTCAGCTGACAAAAAGATGATCATCACAGTTTTGTAAAAATGTTGCCATTGTGTGCCCATAAAGTGTCCTAGCAAACTCATACACTCTCCAAGGTGAGTCAAAGTATAATGTACTCTAGTAACAATAACTGTAAAATACTGACTAGTGAACTGTGAGAGTTGGGTTGAAAATTCATCAGTGTTTTCATTTGCTTGCATGTATTAGTCATTTCTTATATCCTTATAAACTTAATGCACATTAGTTCAGTTCAGTTCAGTTCAGTCACTCAGTCGTGTCCGACTCTCCGCGACCCCATGAATCACAGCACGCCAGGCCTCCCTGTCCATCACCAACTCCCAGAGTTCACTCAAACTCATGTCCACAGAGTTGGTGATGCCATCCAGCCATCTCATTCTCCGTCGTCCCCTTCTCCTCCCGCCCCCAAACTTTCCCAGCATCAGAGTCTTTTCCAGTGAGTCAACTCGTCGCATGAGGTGGCCAAAGTATTGCAGTTTCAGCTTTAGCATCAGTCCTTCCAATGAACATCCAGGATTGATCTCCTTTAGAATGGACTGGTTGGATCTCCTTGCAGTATAAGGGACTCTCAAGAGTCTTCTCCAACACCACAGTTCAAAAGCATCGATTCTTCGGCAATCAGCCTTCTTCACAGTCCAACTCTCACATCCATACATGACCACGGGAAAAACCATTGCCTTGACTAGACGGACCTTGGTTGGCAAAATAATGTCTCTGCTTTTTAATATACTATCAAGGTTGGTCATAACTTTCCTTCCAAGGAGTAAGCATCTTTTAATTTCATGGCTGCAATCAGCATCTGCAGTGATTTTGGAGCCCCCCAAAATAAAGTCTGACACTGTTTCCACTGTTTTTCCATCTATTTCCCATGAAGTGATGGGACCAGATGCCATGATCTTTGTTTTCTGAATGTTGAGCTTCAAGCCAAATTTTTCACTCTCCTCTTTTACTTTCATCAAGAGGCTTTTGAGTTCCTCTTCACTTTCTGCCATAAGGGTGGTGTCATCTGCATATCTGAGGTTATTGATATTTCTCCCAGCAATCTTGATTCCAGCTTGTGCTTCTTCCAGCCCAGCGTTCCTCATGATGTACTCTGCATATAAGTTAAATAAGCAAGGTGACAATATACAACCTTGACGTACACCTTTTCCTATTTGGAACCAGTCTGTTGTTCCATGTCCAGTTCTAACTGTAGCTTCCTGACCTGCATACAGGTTTCTCAAGAGGCAGGTCAGGTGGTCTGGGATTCCCATCTCTTTCAGAATGTTCCACAGTTTATTGTGATCGACACAGTCAAAGACTTTGGCATAGTCAATGAAGCACATTAGTTAGCTTGTAGCTACACATTTTAGATAGCTGTTTTGGGGGTTTGATTACATATTTTCACCTTGTCTGGTACATTTTGCCAGCTGATATTGGATATGCTCATTTACAACTAATTTTCCCACAGGCTATAATAGGAAGAAAACAAAGTCTGTCATAATCCGAGACAGAGACACTCTGAACACCAGAGTAACAGAACTGGACTAATGAAATAGCCAATGTTTGTCTTTGGGTTTATCCTTATTTAAAATATGCCCCTAAATTCCTTTTACCTTCAGATGTTTGTTAACTATAATCACTCTGTTGATGGGCGAAGAGAAAACCTGGTGAAAGCATTGATTGAAGGGAGCCATGATATCAACTTCAGGGGCTCTGTCAGCCAGTATTCCACTTCACAAAGTACTGAGGTCCAAAGCATAATTGATTTTATTTCATATTATTTAATTTTTTTTTTTCAGATAGCTTAATCGCCAAACACTGAAACCATTCATTCATGTTGCTTTCTCTATGCCGGCTGAATTATTAATCTTTCTGTCAAGTCTAATTCCTGAATCTCAGTTCAATTCTATTTCAGCAGCTGATTCCTCTATTAGCCTCACTGCACTTGAATTCTGATGCTCCTTTGGCCATAGGCTGCTGAGAAACTATTTTTCGAGTACTTAGCAGAAAATCTCTATGCTTTATTGACTCAGATTTTAATTTCAAATATTATTCTTACTGATCACATACTTGAAAAAAATATTGTAAGAGGCTTTCCTCAGGCACCAAAAGATTATTGATAAATTTCATATATGTCCATAGACATATGAATTTCTTTCATTGAAATTCTTTCATTCTTTATAAAAGTTCACTCTTTATACCTCTTATAGATTCCTGGAAATCATAGTTCTGAAGGTGAAAAAATAATAACTTTAAGAAAGCTGATAGCAAGGAAAAAATTGATTTGTACCAAAAAAAAAAAAAAGAAGAAGAAGAAGAGAAACTAGGACCAGATTTCATTATTTATGAATATTCCAAAAGCAAGTCAGTCAGTCTCTCAGTCGTGTGTGACTTTTTGCAACTCCATGGACTACAGCACGCGAGGCTTCCTGGTCCATCACCAACTCCTGGAGCTTGCTCAAACTCATGTCCACCGAATCAGTGATGCCATCCAACTATCTCATCCTCTGTCACCCCCTTCATCTCCTGCTTTCGATCTTTCCCAGCATCAGGGTCTTTTCCAAAGAGTCAATTCTTCACATCAAGTGGCCAAAGTATTATAGTTTCAGCTTCAGCATCAGTCCTTCCAATGAATATCCAGGACTGATTTCCTTTAGGATGGACTGGTTGGATCTCCTTGCCATCCAAGAAAGTGTGACAATATACAACTTTCACGTACCTCTTTCCCTATTTGGAACCAGTCCTTTGTTCCATTTCCAGTTCTAACAGTTGCTTTTTGACCTGCATACAGGTTTCTAAGGAGGAAGGTAAGGTGGTCTGGTATTCCCATCACTTTAAGAATTTTCCAGCCACAGAGTCAAAGGTGTTGGTGTTGTCAATAAAGCAGAAGTAGATGGTTTTCTGTAACTCTCTTGCTTTTTCTGTGATCCAACAGATGTTGGCAATTTGATCTCTGGTTCCTCTGCCTTTTATAAACCAAACTTAAACATCTGGAAGTTCACAGTTCAAGTACTGTTGAGGCCTGGTTTGGAGAATTTTGAGCATTACTTTGCTAGCATGTGAGATGAGTGCAATTTTGTGATAGTTTGAACATTCATTGGTATTACCTTTCTTTGCGACTGGAATGAAAACTGACCTTTTCCAGTCCTGTGGCCATTGCTGAGTTTTCCAAATTTACTGGCATATTAATGCATCACTTCCACAGAATCATCTTTTAGGTTTTGAAATAGCTCAACTGGAATTTCATCACCTCCACTAGCTTTGTTCATAATGATGCTTCCTAAGGCCCTCTTGACTTTGCATTTCAGGATGTCATTCTTTAGGTGAGTGATCACACCACTGTGGTTAACTGGGTCATGAAGATCTTTTTGTATAGTTCTTCTGTGTATTCTTGCCACCATTTCTTAATATCTTCTGCTTCTGTTAGGTCTATACTGTTTCTGTCCTTTATTGTGCCCATCTTTCCTTTATATGTTCCCTTGGTATCTCTAATTTTCTTGAAGAGATCTCTAGTCTTTCCCATTCTATTGTTTTCTTCTATTTCTTTGCACTGATCACTGAGGAAGGCTTTCTTATCTCTCCTTGATATCTTTGGAACTCTGCATTCAAATGAATATATCTTTCCTATTCTCCTTTACCTTTCACTTCTCTTATTTTCTCAGCTTTTTGTAAGGCTTCCTCAGACAACTATTTTGCCTTTTTGCATTTCTTTTTCTTG
This sequence comes from Moschus berezovskii, assembly GCF_049115385.1. NCBI lineage: Eukaryota > Metazoa > Chordata > Mammalia > Artiodactyla > Moschidae > Moschus > Moschus berezovskii. The sequence continues at coordinate 91,092,203 of NC_142470.1, forward strand.
GGGATGGTCTTGATCATTGCCTCCTGTACAAGGTCACTAACCTCTGTCCATAGTTCTTCAGGCACTCTCTCTATCAGGTCTAATCCCTCTAATCTATTTCCAGAATCAAATTAAAACATAAATTTCATGTTAAAGTGAGAATATAACAAATCAAAAAATTAATAAAGCATAATGTAAGTAAAGGAGATCAATCCTGGGTGTTCATTGGAAGGACTGATGCTAAAGCTGAAACTCCAATACTTTAGCCACCTCATGCAACGAGTTGACTCACTGGAAAAGACTCTGATGCTGGGAAAGGTTGGGGGCGGGAAGAGAAGGGGACGACCGAGAATGAGATGGCTGGATGACATCACCGACTCTGTGGACATGAGTTTGAGTGTACTCCAGGAGTTTGTGATGGACAGGGAGGCCTGGCGTGCTGTGATTCATGGGATCGCAGAGAGTCAGACACGACTGAGCAACTGAACTGAACTGAACTGAATGTAAGTAAAAGATCAGTAGAACTGAATGAGATGACTTTATACTTTGGGTTTGCCTCACTACTTCAGCACACGCATTATTTATGACAGGGCTATATATTGAACCAATCAACTAAAAAGCCCTAATACTTACTAGTGTGTTATCACCAATAGTAACATAATGCTGAATTTCATAGAACACTGATGCTACAGTGTTGCTGAGTACAGGAATCAATAAAGCATATTGCTTTATTATTTGGGGAAAATTATAGCAAAATTACCAGTATCTTATCTAGTCCAATCTCTTGATGAAAACATTTATATAAATATCCTTAAAGTTATTTACTCCAGTCCCTCTCCTTCAGTGAGAGAATGTATAACTCTTTACAAGAATGGTCATCCAATTTTTGGAAGAACCTAATGAAAGAGATGGGAATACCAAACCACCTGACCTGCCTCTTAAGAAACCTATATGCAGGTCAGGAAGCAACAGTTAGAACTGGACATGGAACAACAGACTGGTTCCAAATAGGAAAAGGAGACGTCAAGGCTGTATATTGTCACCCTGCTTATTTAACTTATAAGCAGAGTACATCATGAGGAATGCTGAGCTAGAAGAAGCAAAAGCTGGAATCCAGATTGCTGGGAGAAATATCAATAACCTCAGATATGCCGATGACACCACCCTGATGGCAGAAAGTGAAGAGGAACTCAAAAGCCTCTTGATGAAAGTGAAAGAGGAGAGTGAAAAGGCTGGCTTGAAGCTCAACATTCAGAAAACTAAGATCATGGCATCTGGTCCCATCACTTCATGGGAAATAGATGGGGAAACAGTGTCAGACTTCATTTTTTGGGCTCCAAAATCACTGTAGATGCTGATTGCAGCCATGAAATTAAAAGATGCTTACTCCTTGGAAGGAAAGTTATGACCAACCTAGATAGCATATTAAAAAGCAGAGACATTACTTTGCCAACAAAGGTCAATCTAGTCAAGGCTATGGTTTTTCCCGTGGTCATGTATGGATGTGAGAGTTGGACTGTGAAGAAAGCTGATCGCTGAAGAATTGATGCCTTTGAACTGTGGTGTTGAAGACTCTTGAGAGTCCCTTGGACTACAAGGAGATCCAACCAGTCCATTCTAAACGAGATCAATCCTGGGTGTTCATTGGAAGGACTGATGTTGAAGATGAAACTCCAATACTTTGGCCACCTCATGTGATGAGTTGACACACTGGAAAACACTCTGATGCTGGGAAAGATTGGGGGCAGGAGGAGAGGGGAACGACAGAGAATGAGATGGCTGGATGGCATCACTGACTCGATAGACATGAGTTTGAATGAACTCCGGGCATTGGTGATGGAGAGGGAGGGAGGCCTGGCGTGCTGTGATTCATGGGGTTGCAAAGAGTCAGATATGACTGAACAACTGAACTGAACTGAACTGAATGCAAAGAGAATTTCTTATAATGACTTTTTTTTTATAACTCATACTGCTACTCAAAGGCAATGCCAAAGAATGTTCAAAGTACAACACAATTGCACTCATCTCACATGCTAGCAAAGTAATGCTCAAAATTCTCAAAGCCAGGTATCAACAGTAGGTGAACCAAGAAATTCCAGATGATCAAACTGAGTTTAGAAAAGGCAGAGGAACTAGAGATCAAATTGACAACATCCATTGGATCATCAGAAAAGCAAGAGAGTTCTAGAAAAGCATATACTTCTGCTTTATTGACAGTGCCAAAGCCTTTGACTGTGTGGATCACAGCAAACTTTGGCAGATTATAAGGAGATTTCCATCTCTTTACCTTCCACTTTACCAGACCACTTTACCTGCCTCCTGAGAAATCCATGTGCAGTTCAATAAACGATTAGAACCAGACATGGAACAATGGACTGGTTCCAGATTGGAAAAGGAGTATGTCAAGACCATATATTGTCACCCTGCTTCACAGAGTGCATCATGTGAAATTCCTGGCTGGATGAAGCATAAGCTGGAATCAAGATTACCAGGACAAATATCAATAACCTTAGATATGCAGATGATACCACCCTTAATGCAGAAAGCAAAGAGGAACTAAAGAGCCTGTTGGTGAAAGTAAAACAGGAGAATGAAAAAGCTGGCTTAAAACTCAGCATTCAAAAAACTAAGATCATGGCATCCGGTTCCATCACTTCATGGCAAATAGATGGGGAAACAATGGAAACAGTGACAGATTTTATTTTCTTGGGCTCCAAAATCACTGCAGATGGTAACTACAAACATGAAATTAAAAGATGCTTTCTCCTTGGAGGAAAAGCTATGACCAACCTAGACAGCATATTAAAAAGCAGAGATGTGCTTTGCACGCAAAGGTCCATGTAGTCAAAGCTATGGTTTTTTCCAGTAGTCACATATGGGTGTGACTACATAAAGAAAGCTTAGCACTGAAGAATTGATGCTTTTGAACTGTGATGTTGGAGAAGACTCTTCAGAGTCCCTTGGACTTCAAGGACATCAAACCAATTAGTCCTAAAGGAAATCAGTCCTGAATATTCATTGGAAAGACTGATGATAAAGCTGAAGTTCAATAATTTGGCCACCTGATGTGAAGAACAGACCCATTTGAAAAGACCCTAATGCTGGGAAAGATTGAAGACGGGAGGTGAAGGGGAGAGAGGTTGAGACGGTTGGATGGCATCACCGACTCGATGGACTTGAGTTTGAACAAGCTCTGGTAGTTGGTGATGGACAGGGAAGCTTGGCATGCTGCAGTCCATGGGGTCCCAAATAGTTGGACATGACTGAGTGACTGAACTGACTGCTACCCATTGATACCATGGTGACAATAGAAACCACACAGTAAATACATTTCCTTCCTTTGCTACTTGACAGCTTTTGAGATTGTCTGAAATTTCTATCTTTAGTTTGCATTCAGCCAAAATGAGACTTTGCTGCTGTTCAAATTGTCAGTCATATCCTTCTCTGTGTGACCACATGGACTACAGCACACCAGGCTTCCTTGTCCTTCTACCATAATAGTCACCTAATGGCATCATTCATGTTTTTTTGTTTGTTTGTTTTTGTTTCTTTGTTATATAAATAGTTTGCTTTCTGAGGAGCCTGTGGGTACCAGAATACCACTGAATTTCACCCATTTTGAAGTTTAATGAATACCCTGAATCCTCCCTAGAGAAATAATACAGAAAAGTTTTGTGTTTGACCCAATTTAAATAAGTTGGATGTTATTCATGCTTTAAATTTCAGAATCATCCAGGAAGAGAGAAGATTGATGGCAGAACCTTAGAGGAAAATAGCATTTAATACAAAAGTAGAAGAGGGACTTTTGAAGAAAAAGACAAACCACAGAGAGAGGGAACAGAGCAAATTGTGGACAGCGTTTTCAGAAGTAGTGAACTGTGTTGAATGCTGGACAGAGTCAAAGCAGACTAAGGAGTGAATGTGTTCTTCAGATTGACCAACTACCTTGTAGTTATGCTGATATGCTAGGGATAGAAATCAGGATAAAGAGCTAGAGGAAGGTTCGATAATGAACAAATGAACATTGAGTTGAAAATACAGGAATTAAGTGAACATTACTCCAGAATCTTATGTATAAAATAATTGAGCAAACTTGGGTGGTAACCATAATGTGGACACAAGGTGTGGGGAAAGCCTTTAAGAAGTGTAGAAATGTGAGCTTGCTTGAATGTTAATAGGGAAGTGCAAGTGGAATGGAAAGTTGAAGATAAAAGACGAAGAGAGAGAGTAACAGGAGCTAGGTTTCTAATGAGGAGGTAGGAGAGGATGGAACACAGAGCATCATTAAGTGGTCTTCTCCTCATTTCCCTTCTCTCCTGCCAGACATAGACTTTTTTCCTAAGACTTTATATTAGTTTCCTGTAACAAGTTGCCACTAACTTAATGGCTTAAGACAACACAGTTCTGAAGGTTAGAAGACCAAAATGGTTCTCATTGAGCTACAGTCAAGGCGTTGGCAGGTCAATGTCCCTCCTAGGGCAAAATCTGTTTCCTTACTTTTTCAAATATTCATGACCCCATTCCCGTATCTGCAAGGCCAGCAACTTCAGAACAAGTCCCTCTCACTCTGCCATCTTTTCAGTTCTCATTTTTCTGCCTTTCTTGTTCTCTTATTAAAATCTGTGTGATTACATTGGGCTCATATGGATAATCCAGGATAATATTCCTTAATTCTATCTACAACCTAATTCCCCTGTGCCATGAAACCTGACACACTCCCAGATCCTGGGATTAGGCCATGGATATCTCTGGAGTGGGGTTATTGTTCTGCTTGCCACACATGCCCTCCACATTTCATGCCCACCCGCCACTCTACTACGGTTTTACATTACTCTGACTGGAGAGGGTAAAGAATGAAAAAGTCTTCAACTTCTGTAAAAGTTACTGATACTGAACTGAGTGCTTTATGGATATTATATACTCACTCACTTAATGCTCACTGATCTGTGAGGGGAGGTATTCTCTTAAATGTATAGTGTATGAACTTATCTTGCTTCAAATCACATAGTAGTAAGTGATGGTTTGGGGGTTAAAACCCAGAACTGTCTGATGGAATACCTAGAGAATGATCAACTTAGTTAATATTGTCAACTTATTGATGTTTATGTAGAATAGAAATACACACATAAAGAGAGATATAAAAATAACATACATATAGAATGAAAAAATCATTTACAAAGCAACCATTCTATAATAAACTTTCTTTGCTGCAATACTAATACCTGCCACTTCTAACATATGAAGAACTGTTCATCGAGGAGATATATCATATTTACTTAACAATTGGGAATTTAATTGTTACCAATTTATAAATGGGCTCTTACTTAAGACAATAAAAATAATATTAAAACAAATAAACACACCTTTGCTCAGGCCTCATTCCATTTCTTAGTGTCATCCCTTTTTCCTATAGACTTTTTCTCTTCCAATCTAAATCCTCTCAAACTTTTAAAATGCCCAAGTTTTCATTCTTCTTTGAAACATTCATCCTCTGGGCTCTAGATTTCCTCCTTTTATTGGAACTCAAAACATTATTTGCCTTTCCAGCTTTTTGAAAATATTTCATGTTTTGATCTTTATATTTTGCTGCAATTTAACGTTAATGGGTACTTTTCAGTGGGCACCTGGGGACAGGAATCTGCATTGTGTTTGAATTTTCATTCACCTGTTCCATCTTCTACAATGCATGCATATGTTATGGAGGATTTTAGTATTGCGCTATTAGACTTTAAGCCAATAATTGAATATTAGCAGGTGTTCAAGGAGTTAATTTTATTAAACATGTTTATTCTCAGACATATATGAAAAAGATTCTGCTTGTTTTTGTTGAAAATAATAAAATATTTTAGGCTATTATACAGATATCACTTCTGAGTTTTGCTAGTCAATCCCTTCTGAATAAAGAATATACTACTTCACCATTCAATTCCCAGATCCTAGAAACATGCTGATCTCACAGTAGTCCTCAACAAATATTTGTTGAATGAATGTGTACCTGTATGAAAATGATATTGGGAAAAAAGTCAATAAAATTTAATATATGGCAAACAATGTATTTACTTATTTGACTACAGATGAGTAGTCAAATAGTAGGAAAACAGATGTCTTTCAAAACTTAATATATTAATTTAAGTTTGCATTCTTTTAAAAAATAAAAACTATATGCATTTATGTACATCATTTGTATTTGTGCATCATTTTTACTTCTCTTATAGGTAAATCTCATTTGTGCCTAGTGTAGGGTTTATGTGAGAAACTTTATCTAGGTTTACCAACCCATTGTGATACAATGGTATGCATTTACAAAGACTCAAAATCTACTGGCAGATAAACTCTATTTTCAGAGCAGTACATCAACACCTGTCCTACAAGAGGTGCCTCAGAAAATTATAGAAGATCAAAGAAGAGAAATAACGTAATCCATAAATCCAGCCTAGAAACTATTTTTTTTGCCAACACCTGCTGTCCTCATGCTGAATATTAAAGTTCCCCAATTCTGAACTTTGAATACCTTTACCCTTTTTCACCGTTTTGAATACTTCTAGCCATTTCAGATTCGTGCCTTCCACTCTTCCCCTTCTTCCTCTTTTCTCTCCCCACTCCTTTCCATCTGACCCCCTAGCCCTGTTCTTTCCTCCTCTTTCTCTCTCTGTCTCTGTCTCTCTCTACCTGTGTTTCTCTGTCTTTGTATCTCACTCACTTTTGTTTTCATGTGAGACAGAAAGGTAGCTCAATATTTACTAAAAATCTCCTCTAGATGTCTTAGAACCAGAAAAATTCCTCCCCAAAACTACATGTTATATCACAGAAAGTATTGGTCTGATACATTTACTAATTTGCATTAATTATTTGTTAGTGCCTGGGATTCCACAAAAAGTATTATTTCATTTCTGCTCTACCTCTGAGTGACTAATTAGCCATTCTTGTGCCTTTTCTTCAACAAAGAAAATCTGACCCAATATGATGTGCTTGTTCATCTCTAAGATAGTCCTATCAATGGGAAGGAAAGAAACCCTCTTTTAAATGTGGGCGCAAAAAAGAGCAGAAAAGGAAGGAAGGTAGAAGAGAAGAAGGAAGGAGGGGACAAAGTTAAATGAACTTTTTAGGTGTTATTTATTTCAAATATAACTTTGACTCAGAAATTTAGAATGTATTTCTTAAGGGACAACAGGAGTCAAAACAGTAGTGTCCAGAAATCTTACCTTAGGAGCTCACACTCTCATTGGAACTGCCAAAGATAAACATCATAGGTGAGCTAGGAAACCAGGTATTTTAGGATTAAGAATCAAGATACATCTTCATCAAAGTAGTGGAAAGCACTTTTGGCTTACTGTATATGTTTATTTAAATAAGTCATTATTTATTATAACAGGACAAGTATTAAAAAATCTTGGCTTTCAGGTGAAACCCTTCTGCCTGAATTGAAATGTAATAGACTAAAGTTTTTGTTTTTCACTAAGTTGCTTTGGTCCTTGTGGAGAAATGTAAAAGAAAATGTGTTTTCTTTTAAAGAAAGCCACTTCTTAAATTTACAAAGTTTAACAGTGCCGATTAATCAAATGATAGAAAGATGACTTATCTATTCAGCATAACATTAAAATTATGGTGAGGAGAGAGAGATGCTCATCTTGGGCAAAAACATAACAGACTGTTAAACAACAACAAAAAAAGCAGTAAACTATATATTATTTTCAAAAAAATTAAAATTTATTGGAAAAATCCACGATGAACAAAATATTAAAAATAAAGACAGGATCTGATAAGTCACATTGATTCTGGGGAATAAAGAGAGAGAGAAAAAAGAGCTTCACCTATATACATGCTTTTGTATTTTTTTAAATGACAAATTTCTCTAGAACATTAAAGCAGTTGGAAAAAAATTTTTAAATGCAGATAAGATATTTCAAGATACCTTAACCTTAAAATTTTGCTTATATTAAAAGTACTGGGTTTCCCTGGTGGTTCAGTGGTAAAGAACCTGCCTGCCAATGTAGGAGTCACAAGTTTGATCCCTGATCCCAGAAGATTCCACATGCTACTGAGCAACTAAGTCCCTGCTCCACAACTACTGAACCAAGTGCTGCAGCCAATGCACCCTACAGGCTGCACTCCACAACAAAAGACACTACAATGAGAAGCCTGTGCACCACAACTAGAGTGTAGCCCCTGCTCTCCACAACTAAAGGAAAGCCTGTGCAGCAATGAAGACCGAGCAGAGCCAAAAATAAATAAATAACTACATATGAAAAACAGTATTATTTTACACATTTTCAATAGTTAATTTCTTTTCAAAATTAGAATTGTGAAGATTATATTGTTGAGTGTGCCTTCATCAAAAGCAAGAGACTAAAATTACATATACCAAAAACATCATTTCATAGGATTGCTTAGCACTGGACTGACAGAATGTTTACATTTTGCTGTTTTAAAATACCAAAACAAATATTATTTTGACATAAACTGTATGGATTACTGAGTTTCTTTGGACCCTTGTAAAATTTGCACTAATATGAAATGCCTCACTTTTCCCAACCTCATTTTGATTCTGAAGAAAGAAAACTAATAACATGGAACAAACACATCAGTAATCAGTCATTCTTACATGCGTAATTTCAAATCAAGATCAACTACCATTATAAGGAATGTTTATGGTTATAGATCTTTAAAAGGAAATACTTTTCTTGACATGAAGTCAAAAAACACATAATTAACTCATGATGATTATCAAATCTCTCATGATTCCCAGATATGTTTTTCAGTAATACATCTATCTCAGAAAAGATTTTACAATAAAATTACCAAAAATTCAGGCCAAATCACCCACAAATACATGAATAGTCACAGAAATTTGACAATATTTCATCATTCTCTTCACCTGTCCAGAATATTTTTGATATACTTTGTATTTTTTCCTATGTGGGGTGGAAAATTATAAAATCTATTTTTGTGTTTAATAAAAGAGTGCATTTTTAACAGTTTAATCAAGTTTCTATTTTTTTATTTTGGAGTCCTAGTCTTTAAATGTAATACAAATAATCTATGAATCAAGAGTTCTCTCTATCACTATTCCCAATCAACATCAACAAGCACATCTGTATTTAGTGTAAACTTTATTACAGACTTCCCCTTTGATTATTTCTTATTACCTATTAATGACCTAAATACGCATTACCTTTTAAGTTAATAATTTTATTAAAATACTATCTATATAATTATTATTACATCCAAAATTATAACAATTATTATAAAATCTAAGACTACATATATCTGCATGAATTGCCTTTTAGTCTCATACTGGGCTGTCAGGTAAATATAATTTACCTTGACTCATCTTTTCGAAGAATATTTCCATCGCCTTCTAATATTTGAATATAGCTGCCCACTCTCCCTACCATTTGATGTGCTGCTCTAGTCACTCCTACATTGAGAAATCTTTCAAAGACCTAAAGTAAAAAACAACATCTTTCTTAATACATGGCCAAACCCATAGAATTCTGCTTGGTATGTTAGACCCATATTATTGGATTAGTACTTCTAGTCCATATCAAGAGAGTCACCTTATTTTACATTGCTTTTTGTAAACACTGGAGGCCACACATAGACAAAATGGACATAGAATTGTACAGAATCTGGAAGACATATATTCTATTAAAATTATGACAATGGATACTTTATTGCTGGCTTCAAATTAGGAGAGCTAATTCATTTTCTTTCATGCCCAGAACTTTTCCCTGGATATTCCACTGCAATGTGTCAACCAGCTTTCATGGCCAAACCAGAGACATCTGCTGAGAGCACTCTTGGCTTTGAATTTGAACACCTGGTTGTGAGTGATCCTGGCACCCTGGCACCTGGGGAAGGATGATAACAAGTTAACACTGGAACAGAGTCAAGTAACCAAATCTGAACTCCAGACTTTTTGGATTGAGTTCAGGGTCCCTGGGTCAGGAAGACTCCCTGGAGAAGGGAACGGCTACCTGCTCCAGTATTCTGGCCTGGAGAATTCCATGGACTGTATAGTCCATGGGATCACAGGAAGTCGGACACAACTGAGCAACTTTCACTTTCATTTTCACTCAGGGTTCTGTGTAAACAGCATGACATCATTAACTAGTATCATTACTGTTGCATATATCTCTTTCAGAAGAAAAAATAATCGACTTTTTATTGTTGTTGAACTTTTTTCTTTTAATTTATTTATTTTAATTGGAGGCTAATTACTTCAAAATGTTCTGAACTTACAGTTACCAGGGGAAAGGTGGGAGAAAGGGATAGTTAGGGAGCTGGAGATAGACATGTTTACACTGCTGTATTTAAAATGGATAACTAACAAGGACCTACTGTATAGCACAGGGAACTCTGCTCTATATTATGTGGCAGCCTGGATAGGAGGGGAGTTAGGGGGAGTTTGTATGTGTTTGTACATATACAGTCTGTATGACTGAAAAATAAAATAAAAAAGGGTGGATGTTTAAAAAAATAGAAATAAATGTACTAAGGAAAATTCAGAGAGATTAGAACAACTTGAGCTAGCATTCTACACTAATATTAACCACAATATCAAAACTAACGACATAAAAGCTGAGCACTAATTGTTCGGGAATAGTATAGTTTAGTGTCTAAAGAGGCGGGCTATGGAGCAAGACTCCTGTGGACCCTAAATTGAGATTTAAATATTAAATATATTATTATCCCTGGACTAAAATTTAAATTTCTTCCCTTACAATTGAATTCTTGTTCCACTGCCGTGTGCTGTTACCCAAGATTGTTTGGGTGTCTTATATCAGTTTTCTATTAACTTTTTATGGTTTCCTTAATGTATACATAAAGAAACTTATATGTAGTTTTACCTTTTCATTAGGAACATCTCAACAGCACCTGAAATTTAGAGAGTATAATATTAAAATAAGTTTCTCCTCATGTAGAAATGAACATATAAAAGTCCCCTTCTGTTTTGGAAAGTCATAAAACTAGAGCACTAGGCAATAAATGGGAACGCATAATATAGTCCTTTCAAAGAAAGAATATGAAGAATTAAACCTAAAAGCCTATTGCAGTCCTCCCTGCAGCTTCATTTATATAATGCACAGAATCTTATCTCTCATTAAAACATTTCTATTATCGCAGACCTTATTTGCATTAATGAGGAATAGGAATTTTGTAAAATAAAGGAGTTTTCTTTCTCTTTATTATTCCTTGTAAATGTGTGTACAGTATACCTTGTATTGATGCCTTCTTTACATATATGCACTCAGTCATGTCCAGTTTTTTACAACTCCGTGGACTACAGCCCGCCAGGCTCCTCTGTCCATGGGTGCAGGAGGGCCGAGAGGAGCTACTCCACCTTCAAGGTCAGGAGGGGCGGCCTTGAGGAGATACCCCTCGTCCAAGGTAAGGTACAGCGGCTGCGCTTTGCTGGAGTGGCTGTGAAGAGATTTTCCACGACCAAGGTAAGAGAAACCCAAATAAGACGGTAGGTATTGTGAGGGGGCATCAGAGGACAGACACACTGAAATCATAATCACAGGAAACTAGCCGATCTGATCACATGGACCACAGCCGAATGTGGTCCACTGGAGAAGGGAAGGGCAAACCACTTCAGTATACTTGCCTTGAGAACCCCATGAACAGTAACAAAGGGCAAAATGATAGGATACTGAATGAGGAATTACCCAGGTCGGTAGGTGCCCAGTATGCTACTGGAGCTCAGTGGAGAAATTACTATAGAAGGAATAAAGGGATGGAGCAAAAGCAAATACCCAGGTCCGGTGCTGTAAAGAGCAATATTGCATAGGAACCTGGAATGTTAGGTCCATGAATCAAGGCAAATTGGAAGTGGTCAAACAGGAGATAGCAAGAGTGAACGTCGACATTCTAGGAATCAGTGAATTAAAATGGACTGGAATGGGTGAATTTAACTTGGATGACCATTATATCTACTACTGTGGGCAGGAATCCCTTAGAAGAAATGGAGTGGCCATCATGGTCAACAAAAGAGTCCGAAATGCAGTACTTGGATGCAATCTTAAAAACGACAGAATGATTTCTGTTCGTTTCCAAGGCAAACCATTCAATATTACAGTAATCCAGGCCTATGCCCCAACCAGTAATGCTGAAGAAGCCAAAGTTAACCGGTTCTATGAAGACCTACAAGACCTTTTAGAACTAACACCCCAAAAAAGATGTCCTTTTCATTATAGGGGACTGGAATGCAAAAGTAGGAAGTCAAGAAACACCTGGAGTAACTGGCAAATTTGGCCTTGGAGCACGGAATGAAGCAGGGCAAAGGCTAATAGAGTTTTGCCAAGAGAATGCACTGGTCATAGCAAACACCCTCTTCCAACAACACAAGAGAAGACTCTACACATGGACATCACCAGATGGTCAACACCGAAATCAGATTGATTATATTCTTTGCAACCAAAGATGGAGAAGCTGTATACAGTTAGTGAAAACAAGACCAGGAGCTGACTGTGGCTCAGATCATGAACTCCTTATTGCCAAATTCAGACTTAAATTGAAGAAAGTAGGGAAAACCACTAGACCATTCAGATATGACCTAAATCAAATTCCTTATGATTATACAGTGGAAGTGAGAAATAGATTTAAGGGACTAGATCTGGTTGATAGAGTGTCTGATGATCTCTAGACGGAGGTTCGTGACATTGTACAGGAGACAGGGACCAAAACCATCCCCATGGAAAAGAAATGCAAAAGAGCGAAATGGCTGTCTGAGGAGGCCTTACAAATAGCTGTGAAAAGAAGAGAGGTGAAAAGCAAAGGAGAAAAGGAAAGATATGAACATCTGAATGCAAAGTTCCAAAGAATAGCAAGGAAAGATAAGAAAGACTTCCTCAGTGATCAATGCAAAGAAATAGAGGAAAACAACAGAATATAGGAAAAACAAGAGACCACTTCAAGAAAATTAGAGATTCCAAGGGAACATTTCATGCAAAGATGGGCTCGATAAAGGACAAAAATGGTATGGACCTAACAGAAGCAGAAGATATTAAGAAGAGGTGGCAGGAATACACAGAAGAACTATACAAAAAAGATCTTCACGACCAAGATAGTCATGATAACGTGATCGCTGACCTAGAGCCAGACATCTTGCAATGTGAAGTCAAATGGGCCTTAGAAAGCATCACTACTAACAAAGCTAGTGGTGGTGATGGAATTCCAGTTGAGCTATTTCAAGACTTGAAAGATGATGCTGTGAAAGTGCTGCACTCAATATGCCAGCAGATTTGGAAAACTCAGCAGTGGCCACAGGACTGGAAGAGGTCAGTCTTCATTCCAATCCCAAAGAAAGGCAATGCCAAAGAATGCTCAAACTACCACACAATTGCACTCATCTCACCCGCTAGCAAAGTCATGCTCAAAATTCTCCAAGCCAGGCTTCAGCAGTATGTAAACCGTGAACTCCCAGATGTTCAAGCAGGTTTTAGAAAAGGCAGAGGCACCAGAGATCAAATTGCCAACATCCGCTGGATTATGGAGAAAGCAAGAGAGTTCCTGAAAAACATCTATTTCTGCTTCATTGACTATACCAAAGCCTTTGACTGTGTGGATCACAATAAACTGTGGAACATTCTGAAAGAGATGGGAATCCCAGACCACCTGACCTGCCTCTTGAGAAACCTGTATGCAGGTCAGGAAGCAACAGTCAGAACTGGACATGGAACAACAGACTGGTTCCAAATAGGAAAAGGTGTACGTCAAGGTGGTATATTGTCACCTTGCTTATTTAACTTATATGCAGAGTACATCATGAGGAACGCTGGGCTGGAAGAAGCACAAGCTGGAATCAAGATTGCTGGGAGAAATATCAATAACCTCAGATATGCAGATGACACTACCCTTATGGCAGAAAGTGAAGAGGAACTCAAAAGCCTCTTGATGAAAGTGAAAGAGGAGAGTGAAAAATTTGGCTTGAAGCTCAACATTCTGAAAACGAAGATCATGGCATCTGGTCCCATCACTTCATGGGAAATAGATGGAAAAACAGTGGAAACAGTGTCAGACTTTATTTTTTTGGGCTCCAAAATCACTGCAGATGCTGATTGCAGCCATGAAATTAAAAGACGCTTGTCTCTTGGAAGGAAAGTTATGACCAACCTTGATAGTATTTTAAAAAGCAGAGACATTACTTTGTCAACCAAGGTCCGTCTAGTCAAGGCTATGGTTTTTCCCGTGGTCATGTATGGATGTGAGAGTTGGACTGTGAAGAAAGCTGATCGCCGAAGAATCGATGCTTTTGAACTGTGGTGTTGGAGAAGACTCTTGAGAGTCCCTTATACTGCAAGGAGATCCAACCAGTCTATTCTAAAGGAGATCAATCCTGGATGTTCATTGGAGGGACTGATGCTAAAGCTGAAGCTGCAATACTTTGGCCACCTCATGCGACGAGTTGACTCACTGGAAAATACTCTGATGCTGGGAAAGTTTGGGGGCAGGAGGAGAAGGGGACGACAGAGAATGAGATGGCTGGATGGCCTCACCAACTCTGTGGACATGAGTTTGAGTGTTCTCCGGGAGTTGGTGATGGACAGGGAGGCCTGGCGTGCTGTGATTCATGGGGTCGCGGAGAGTCAGACACGACTGAGTGACTGAACTGAACTGAACTGAACTGATACACACTTGTACACAATGAATATACACAATTCATGTTATATACAGTTTCCTAGGAATTTTTATCTTAATAATGGGATAACTCTCCCTTCTAATGACTGCTCTTTTCCCTGATACCTTAAAAACCTTAAAACATCCATGAAAAATTGAGTTACATTTCTTTACCTGTGCAACCTCCCCAGGTATCAAGCCGGTGTCCTGGAGCTTTATCTGAAATACAACTCAAAACTGACAGTAGATCCAGATGTTCAGCAGGGCTCTCCTGGGTTGCAAAATGTGAAAAAAAAAGAGAAGGAAGAGTAAGTCCAGGAGCAAAAATTTTTACAGGAATCATGAAAGTACAGGGAAGAAAGTTAATCAAAGGAATATAGGAAAGTAAAAAAAAAAAAAAAGATTGTGATGGGGCATTGCAAACAGAAAAGGCTAGCTTGCAGTAAAAATTGCTGAAGTTTCCTGAGTCTCCTTGGCATCATTAGGTTTCCCTTATGGATTGTTTTTAGTGCTAAAGACCATCTTAAAGGAAAAAATACAAGATGAAAGCTAATGCTTAAACAAATGGGATTCTACTAGTCAGTTTCCAATTTTTAAAGATACAGTCCTTCCTCCAAATAGCAAGATTTTATTGTGATTTCACCTAGCTCATTTCATATCTACCTCCCCAATTGATAGGACTTTGGAATCCTTTAGACAGGGAGATTATTTTATCTTACTTACATTTTAATTTCCTCAGTACACCATATGGAAAGTCAAAGATATATTAAGGTCATGGTAAATGTTAAATAAATGAATCTCTAACCATGGTTCTCAACATTTAAAATTCATGTTTCCCTATATCAAGCATAAAGATAACCACCACATACACATCAGTTCAGTTCAGTTCAGTCGCTCAGTCGTGTCCGACTCTCCGCGACCCCATGAATCACAGCACGCCAGGCCTCCCTGTCCATCACCAACTCCCGGAGTACACTCAAACTCATGTCCACAGAGTCGGTGATGCCATCCAGCCATCTCATTCTCCGTCGTCCCCTTCTCCTCCCGCCCCCAACCTTTCCCAGCATCAGAGTCTTTTCCAGTGAGTCAACTCGTCTCATGAGGTGGCCGAAGTATTGGAGTTTCAGCTTTAGCATCAGTCCCTCCAATGAACATCCAGGATTGATCTCCTCTAGAATGGACTGGTTGGATCTCCTTGCAGTATAAGGGACTCTCAAGAGTCTTCTCCAACACCACAGTTCAAAAGCATCGATTCTTCGGCGATCAGCTTTCTTCACAGTCCAACTCTCACATCCATACATGACCACGGGAAAAACCATTGCCTTGACTAGACGGACCTTGGTCGGCAAAGTAATGTCTCTGCTTTTTAATATACTATCAAGGTTGGTCATAACTTTCCTTCCAAGGAGCAAGCGTCTTTTAATTTCATGGCTGCAATCAGCATCTGCAGTGATTTTGGAGCCCAAAAAAACAAAGTCTGACACTGTTTCCACTGTTTTTCCATCTATTTCCCATGAAGTGATGGGACCAGATGCCATGATCTTTGTTTTCTGAATGTTGAGCTTCAAGCCAACCTTTTCACTCTCCTCTTTCACTTTCATCAAGAGGCTTTTGAGTTCCTCTTCACTTTCTGCCATAAGGGTAGTGTCATCTGCATATCTGAGGTTATTGATATTTCTCCCAGCAATCTTGATTCCAGCTTGTGCTTCTTCCAGCCCAGCGTTCCTCATGATGTACTCTGCATATAAGTTAAATAAGCAAGGTGACAATATACAACCTTGACGCACTCCTTTTCCTATTTGGAACCAGTCTGTTGTTCCATGACCGGTTCTAACTGTTGCTTCCTGACCTGCATACAGGTTTCTCAAGAGGCAGGTCAGGTGGTCTGGGATTCCCATCTCTTTCAGAATGTTCCACAGTTTATTGTGATCCACACAGTCAAAGGCTTTGGCATAGTCAATGAAGCAGAAATAGATGCTCTTCTGGAACTCTCTTGCTTTCTCCATGATCCAGCGGATGTTGGCAATTTGATCTCTGGTGCCTCTGCCTTTTCTAAAACCTGCTTGAACATCTGGGAGTTCACGGTTTACATACTGCTGAAGCCTGGCTTGGAGAATTTTGAGCATGACTTTACTAGCGTGTGAGATGAGTGCAATTGTGCGGTAGTTTGAGCATTCTTTGGCATTGCCTTTCTTTGGGATTGGAATGAAGACTGACCTCTTCCAGTCCTGTGGCCACTGCTGAGTTTTCCAAATCTGCTGGCATATTGAGTGCAGCACTTTCACAGCATCATCTTTCAAGACTTGAAATAGCTCCACTGGAATTCCATCACCTCCACTAGCTTTGTTCGTAGTGATGCTTTCTAAGGCCCACTTGACTTCACATTCCAAGATGTCTGGCTCTAGGTCAGTGATCGCAGTCACATTATCGTGACTATCTTGGTCGTGAAGATCTTTTTTGTACAGTTCTTCTGTGTATTCCTGCCACCTCTTCTTAATATCTTCTGCTTCTGTTAGGTCCATACCATTTCTGTCCTTTATTGAGCCCATCTTTGCATGAAAAGTTCCCTTGGAATCTCTAATTTTCTTGAAGAGGTCTCTTGTTTTTCCTATTCTGTTGTTTTCCTCTATTTCTTTGCATTGATCACTGAGGAAGGCTTTCTTATCTCTCCTTGCTATTCTTTGGAACTCTGCATTCAGATGCTTATATCTTTCCTTTTCTCCTTTGCTTTTCGCCTCTCTTCTTTTTACAGCTATTTGTAAGGCCTCCTCAGACAGCCATTTCGCTCTTTTGCATTTCTTTTCCATGGGGATGGTCTTGGTCCCTGTCTCCTGTACAATGTCACGAACCTCCGTCCAGAGTTCATCAGGCACTCTATCAATCAGATCTAGTCCCTTAAATCTATTTCTCACTTCCACTGCATAATCATAAGGGATTTGATTGAGGTCATATCTGAATGGTCTAGTGGTTTTCCCTACTTTCTTCAATTTAAGTCTGAACTTCGCAATAAGGAGTTCATGATCTGAGCCACAGTCAGCTCCTGGTCTTGTTTTCGCTAACTGTATACAGCTTCTCCATCTTTGGTTGCAAAGAATATAATCAATCTGATTTCGGTGTTGACCATCTGGTGATGTCCATGTGTAGAGTCTTCTCTTGTGTTGTTGGAAGAGGGTGTTTGCTATGACCAGTGCATTCTCTTGACAAAACTCTATTAGCCTTTGCCCTGCTTCATTCCGTGCTCCAAGGCCAAATTTGCCAGTTACTCCAGGTGTTTCTTGACTTCCTACTTTTGCATTCCAGTCCCCTAGAATGAAAAGGACATCTTTTTTGGGTGTTAGTTCTAAAAGGTCTTGTAGGTCTTCATAGAACCGATTAACTTCGGCTTCTTCAGCATTACTGGTTGGGGCATAGGCCTGGATTACTGTAATATTGAATGGTTTGCCTTGGAAACGAACAGAAATCATCCTGTCATTTTTAAGATTGCATCCAAGTACTGCATTTCGGACTCTTTTGTTTACCATGATGGCTACTCCATTTCTTCTAAGGGATTCCTGCCCACAGTAGTAGATATAATGGTCTTCCGAGTTAAATTCACCCATTCCAGTCCATTTTAGTTCACTGATTCCTAGAATGTCGACATTCACTCTTGCCATCTCCTGTTTGACCACTTCCAATTTGCCTTGATTCATGGACCTAACATTCCAGGTTCCTATGCAATATTGCTCTTTACAGCACCGGACCTTGTTTCTATCATTGGTCACATCCACAACTGGGTATTGGTTTTGCTTTTGCTCCATCCCTTTATTCCTTCTATAGTTATTTCTCCACTGAGCTCCAGTAGCATACTGGGCACCTACCGACCTGGGGAATTCCTCATTCAGTATCCTATCATTTTGCCCTTTGTTACTGTTCACGGGGTTCTCAAGGCAAGTATACTGAAGTGGTTTGCCATTCCCTTCTCCAGGGGACCACATTCGGCTGTGGTCCATGTGATTAGATCAGCTAGTTTCCTGTGATTATGATTTCAGTTTGTCTGCCCTCTGGTGCCCCCTAGCAATACCTACCGTCTTATTTCGGTTTCTCTTACCTTGGTCGTGGAAAATCTCTTCACAGCCGCTCCAGCAAAGTGCAGCTGCTATACCTTACCTTGGACGAGGGGTATCTCCTCAAGGCCCCCCCTCCTGACCTTGAACGCGGAGTAGCTCCTCTCGGCCCTCCTGCGCCCGCGCAGCCACCGCCTGTTGGACGTGGGGTAGCTCCTCTCGGCCGCCGGCCCTGGCCTCAGGCGTGGGGTAGCTCCTCACGGCCGCACCTCTTTGCGTGGCTCGTTGCGCCCGGGCCGGCGTCTCTCGCGTCGCGTCACATACCTTCCACCAAAAGAGATGTGAAAACTCCTCAAGGCCCTCACCCCTATGGTCTGGATTTTCAAATTGCTATGTTCATTTTATACTGACTGTGGCTACATTGCCAACAACACAATTTATCCAAAGTGTGAATTTAATTATTTTGCCCCCTGCTTTTAGTACACAATGGCTTCCCCTAGCTCTTAGGAAAATCCTTATTTTTTCCCATGTATGGTTCCTGCCTCAGTTACCAATACCATTTGATCCCTTACTCTCCCTTGCTCAACATTATATTTCTGACACTAAACATGCAAAAAAAAAAAAAAATGCCTGATGTACTCAATAAATAACTGCTGAATTAATGTAATTGGAGCAAATAATAACCCTCATAGAAGATCTCCTTTAGAAATACTTCTATCACTTAAGTTTAAGTTACCAACTTAGAGACAGAAAAAATAAATAAATAAAACAAAAGAAATCCTAAACAAGTTAATCTCAATCTGATATATAAATATGAGCAAAGAGAAAACCCCTATGACCCTTCCTATCTCTAGTTCTACCCCTATCAACTTAAATCTATTGTGGGTCAGAATACCAAGGACAGAATTCTCTCTCTCCTTTAGATCTTTAGTGAACTTGGACAGTACTAAACCTCTTTATCTCTCTCTTTTTTCTTTAACCTTAACTAGTTACCACAAATAATGTTTCCCAAAATACTCTTGTATCATGTAGTTGAATTAAAATGCAAATCATGCAGTATAATAGTTCCTAAAGCATTTCATTTACTCAATATATGTTAGGTACAATTATTCCTCTACAGTCATTCTACACTTAATGAATACCTATTTTTTATGCATACATACATATATAAATTTATATACAGAAGCATATATATATATATATATGTCTGCCTGCCTGCTAGGTCGCTTCAGTCATGTCTGACTCTTTGCAACCATATGGAATGTAGCCCGCCATGCTCCTCTGTTCATGGGATTCTCTGGGCAAGAAAAGTGGAGTGGGTTGCCACGCCCTCCTCCAGGGGATCTCTGCAACCCAGGGATCGGACCCACATCTCTTATGTCTCCTACATTGGCAGACTGATTTTTACTACTAGGGCCACCTGGGAAGCCCATATATATGAAATCTCAATTTGGGGATCCAAAGATGAAAAGCAATACAGCCTTTTTCCCACAAGAAATGTCCTCTCTGACACAAAATATGTGCACATGTACAAAAACTCACTAACCTGACCCGCTAGAGGACAGGGTAAAACCAGTACAAAGTACAGAGGAAACTGGAGAGAGTTCTGCCAATGATTCACCAAAAAATCTTCATAGAGAAACTGACTGATTAAAATGACTTTTAACAGATAAAGCAAGTAAGAATGACTGAAAGAAACCATATACCACACAGATGAGTGAAGACCAGAAATCTTAGAAGACTTTAACATTGAAATTAAATGCTTGGACTTGATATCATCATCAAAGGAAATTGTTACATGGTTTTCAATTCTTAATAGAAACTCAATGATCATATATTTGGTTTTGAGAAATCCCTCTGCTCTCGTAGTTGAAAATAAACAAGTACAAAAAGCAGGACAAAAGAAGTTGATTTCAGAATAAGGGAAGTAGTCCAATGTGGGCTCCCCAGATGGTGCTAGTGGTAAAGAACCTGCCTGTCAATGCAGGAGACATGAGAGACGTGCGTTCAATCCCTGGGTCAGCAAAATCCCCTGGAGGAGAACATGGCAACCCACTCCAGTATTCTTGCCTAAAGAATCCCATGGACAGACGAGCCTGGTGGGCTACAGTCCATGGGATCACAAAGAGTTGAACACAATTGAAGCGACTGAACACAAATGCAGTCCAATATACTGGAGGGAAATATAGTAGGTGGGATTTGAGGATTTGGTACTGTCTTTTTCATCCTCTGTTTTAGTCTGCCAGAGAGATCATAACAAAATACCATAGGCTGGAAGCCTTAAACAACAGAAAGTTAAATTCTCATAGCTCTGTATGGCTGGAAGTCCAAGATAAGGGTGACAGCAGAGTTAGTTTCTCCTGGGGCCTCTCTCCAAGCATGACCATTTTCTATGCATACATACACTCCTGGTATCTCTTCTTTTTCTTATAAGGACATCAGTTCTGTTGGATTCGGGCACCACACATATGACCACATTTAACCTAAATTAACTTCTTAAAGCCCCATCACAATATTCAGTCACAAAAAAAGTCTCTGCCAACTTTTTTCTTTTTGACTATTTTCGTTTGGACTATTTCACCATATCTTTTGCCATATTTTATATCCTTTGCTCCCTTTTGATAGTTCATGTGTCCTTTTCTCATCTTCTAAGCCATGAGTTTGAGTGAACTCCGGGAGTTGGTGATGGACAGGGAGGCCTGGCGTGCTGTGATTCATGCGGTCACGGAGAGTCGGACACAACTGAGTGACCGAACTGAACTGAACTGAAGCCATATGTGCTTTATCCTCATGTAGGTCTTGAATTCATTCCTACTGTCATTTTCTCTGGCTATCTACTCCTAAAATTTTCCTCTACTAATTTTCTTGTAAGGAACTGAGTAGAAACAGAAGTTTCTATCCGGCCAAGAAAGGGACTTTACTTTTTGGGTTCCAAAATCACTGCAGATGGTGATTGCATCCGTGAAATTAAAAGACACCTACTCCTAGGAAGAAAAGTTATGACCAACCTAGACAGCATACTTAAAAGCAGAGACATTACTTTGCCAACAAAGGTCCATCTAGTCAAGGCTATGATTTTCCTAGTGGTCATGTATGGATGTGAGATTTGGACTGTGAAGAAAGCTGAGCACCGAAGAATTGATGTTTTTGAACTGTGGTGTTGGAGAAGACTCTTGAGAGTCCCTTGGACTTCAAGGAGATCCAACCAGTCCATTCTAGAGGAGATCAATCCTGGGTGTTCATTGGAAGGACTGATGTTGAAGCTGAAACTCCAATACTTTGGCCACCTCATGCAGAGTTGACTCATTGGAAAAGACCCTGATGCTGGGAGGGATTAGGGGCAGGAGGAGAAGGGGATGACAGAAGATGAGATGGCTGGATGGCATCACTGACTCAATGGACATGAGTTTGGGTAAACTCTGAGAGTTGGTGATGGACAGAGGCCTGGCATGCTGCAATTCATGGGGTCGCAAAGAGTTGGACATGACTGTGCGACTGCACTGAACTGAACTGAAGAAAGGGAATTTGAGGGAGGTGAAAAATGCTAATTTTCCTTAACAGCAATTTCCTAGGACTACGTGTGTGTGTGTGTGTGTGTGTGAGTGCACACTCAGTCACTCAGTCATGTCTGACTTTTTCAAACCCCATAGTCTATATCCTGCCAGGCTCCTCTGTCCATGGAATTTTCCAGGCAAGAATATTGAAATCAGTTGCCATTTCCTACTCCAGGCAATCTTCCCAACCCAAGGATCAAACCTGATCTCTCACATCTACTTCATTGCCAGATAGTTCTTTACCACTGTGCCACGTGTCTTAAATCATCTTTGCAGTTCTTTTATTGGATGGTATAATTAACTGCCTGAAATTTCCAGGAGTATAAATAAATAAACAAAAGAATGTACCTGGAGAATGAAACCTTCTGGCACATAAATGAAATCAAAGCTTATTTATTTATGCACGTATTGTTGGAAACAATTATCTCCTTATCTCAGCAGTGAGCTAGTTCAGTGACTATGGCTTATTCAGAAATTTTTCATGCTTTGTTAACAAACCATTAGCAGAATTACCACTTAATTTCCTCTATTTTGAAAAATACTTCCTTAAAACTCACTATTGTTCCAAAGGTTCGTAATCACAATAGGATATTTGAAAGTAGTCAGATTGGGATGTAATCCATCAAAATCAGACATTGTGGATAATATGTTTATAGAGATGTTCTTACATAAGAATAACTTTAATGCAGCCTCAAAATGATCTCAGAAAATAGTGGCATATTCAAATAGAAATGTTATAATGGCTTAATATTTGTTTATCTTCATTTCTGAATTATTTCGGCTTGTTTCTTGTTTTTGCTGTTGATGATGATGATAGTAATGATAATTCCTTGATCCCCTTTAAGAATGTTTAAAATGATTCTTTTCAAATGACTATTCTTTATCTGTCATTGTCCTTTCATGTTACTTCATTCTTTTCCTTCTATTTCTTCTTCTTTTCCTCCTCTTCCTGCTTAGTAATCCTTGCAGAATTGTATTATATATGCATAGTATTCATGCTAGTTTGTTTTTGTACATTGCTCTTCTTCAAAGTAGAAACAGAGCTATTCAATTCAGACAGTGAACAATTGTTCAAGAATATAATGTTTAAAGAGTGAGGTAATAAACTGGAGAATGCCACTATTTCAACTAGGAAATCAATTTCTCATCATATCATTCCTGCCTCCTTGAAATCTACACATTTTACATGAGGTCCACATTTTACATGTCACAACTTAATCGACTAATATAAAATCGATAATATAAAATTTATCTCAATTAGTTGAAGTATCAATTATTGCTTTCCTTCCTTCTTCCAGCTTTCCTCAGATTCACATCATTTCTCCTGGTTAGAACTCTGGATTAGAGAAAATAAGAATGGCATATTTGTGCAGTTCATCCTCTGGCCCAAGTTCCCATGGCACTCATCGGAGTACATGAAGTTTCTAAAGGGATGCTTCTGACTTGTCTTAATTCTTATAGATGTCTTCAGACTCTGCTGTTCAAAGCAAAGAATGATTTGTAAGATCTTTCAGGATACATTTGTTTTCTATTCCAGTGTTGGTATTAATAAAATCTGATTGTCCACTTCAACTGGACTAATTTACACCTTACTGCATCCGTATCATACACTCTGTTACATAGTTTGAAGTTTTTATCATTCCGTGGTTCTATAAGAAATGTTATTATTTCCTATGCGACTTGTCATATTTTAACTACATATCTATGTTGTGTCTTTAATGCATTAATTCACTAATTTTTACCGACAGCCTACCAAAATAGTCAGTTAACCATCAGCTTAGCTGTTTAATACTTGAAACATTGCAGGGAAATTAGACGACAGTAGATTTTCAGTAAGTGGATATTAATTAATTAGTTAATTATAAATCATCAATTTGGCAAATTTTTTAGGGTCGCTGTGTCCTAGTGACTGAGCTACACTGCACACTCCCTTTTTCTTCTTTATTTTGCATTCGAAGTATGATTTTCATATATTGCCCATGACATTAAGAACCTGGGAATGAACTCACATGGGCTCAAGCAAGAAGCAAGTCCTGTTAAATAGTTAAGAATATCTTACTAAAATTATTACAGATAATATCTTGATTATATATTTTATTTATATAATCTATATAATTTTATATAATCAAGAAATCATATATCTGATTATTTAATATCTTGATTATGTATATTCTTATTTATATTTTCAAAGTTTTCTTATAATTTTGATATTTGATTCAATACTTCTCTAAGGCAGATAAAGATAGTGTAATTATTGTCATTTATAAACCAGGAAATAGAGTCACGCAGTGTTTAAGTGACTTATAGAAGGTCACAGAATTGGTAGCCAAAATATTCATTTAGTATATTCCTTTAGTGAATAATAACTATCCAAAAATAGAAATGACTTTTCTTTGTATTTTTCTCCCAAGAATCTATTAGTTACTAGAGAAGAGATGAAATATTAGAAAAGTAATTATAAAACTTTATGGAAATAATATTTTAAATTACAGCAATATATTCTTTAAAAAATTCATCTGTGGAGCTGACTTGATAAATCTGTGTCTAAGACAACTTTGGTAATAATGATTAAGAAATCAATTATTTATAATATAGAGGGAGAAAATATCAGATCAAAATTCAATAAAGAATTATATAAAAATAGCACAGTTAAATAATTCATACAGATAATTAAATATTGCAATATTTTATATACAATATTTTATTCTATCATTTTATGTGTCACTAACAAAATTGCTTACACTACTTACACTGTTTCTCTAAGGAAAATTTTTTTTAATTGGAGAATAATTGATTTATAATGTAGTGTTGGTTTCTGCCATACAACAAAGTGAATCAGCCAGAAGTATCTATGTAAACATTTTTAAACTTTATCTGTTTTATTGATTTGTTGCTATGCCCTGTGTTTTCTAGATGGTACCACAAGTATACCCTGATTAACTTTAACAATTTAACATGCAGCTTGGCTAGCTACTCTAATTGCAAAATGAACTTATTATATTTACTTTTGATACTATCTAGTTTCTCACCAGTAGGGAGAAATTTACATGAAAAGATATTACTCATGTAAATGCTTCCAATTTATTGCAAGGAAAAATTAGACCACTGAATCATTATTAAGTTCATTAGAAGAAAGATGCTATGCAAGTACAAAATATTATCATTTTGTCTTACAAATACCATCAGTTCATTATGAAGTATAGTATTCAATTGTCTACAACATACAACAGAATTGACATGCTTTGTTAGGTCCTGTTAAAGTGTTATTCTGAAATTGCTTTTTAAATTTATCTGGCACTCAGTTCAGTTCAGTTCAGTCGCTCTACAACTGTGTTATTAAAGAAAGAATGGACTTCACTTAATTCAGAAAATTCATTGTTTCCTTTCAAGATAAGCTAGCTTAAATAGCAAATTCCTTGAACCTAACTCTGTGGCTCTGTAAGGATTGCAGTTATGATAAATTCAAGAATCTTGGTATGTTTTACCTGAAATAATACAATATTGTTAATAAGTGAACTATGAAAAATTAAGAATATATGGATATATATTGTAATTGCTGGGGGAATCAGTTTTTATTGGGAGAAAAATCCAATAGCTACAATGTCAAAAATAAGTAAAACAGAATTCTAAAAAAAATCAAATAATAAAAAGAGGCTGCTAAGTCACTTCAGTCGTGTCCAACTCTGTATGACCCCATAGACGGAAGTCCACCAGGCTCCCCCGTCCCTGGGATTCTCCAGGCAAGAACACTGGAGTGGGTTGCCATTTCCTTCTCCAATGTGTGAAAGTGGAAAGTGAAAAGTGAAAGTGAAGTCGCTCAGTCGTGTCTGACCCTTAGCGACCTCACGGACTGCAGCCTACCAGACTCCTCCATCCATGGGATTTTCTAGGCAATAGTACTGGAGTGGCTTGCCATTGCCTTCTCCGAATAAAAAGAGGCAGGATATAAGAAATAGAAAATAGAAAGGTTGAGTAGAAAATATGTCATAATTAAACCCTAAACATATTAATATAATTCCATTAAATGTTAATGGACAAATCTCACCAATTAAAACAAAAAGGTATCACAATAGACCACTTTAATTAAGGAAAATCTATTTATATATGTTGTTCACAAATGCATGTGAATAGAAGATAAATGGACAGAAATCCCAATCAAAGATTTTTTAAAAAGAAGCCTGAAGCAGTTATATTTATATCCTTCATGAAAATAGATTTTAAAAAATTTCTAATGCAATTATTAACTAATTAAATTTAACAATCTACAAAATTATAATATATCACAATCAACTAGAAGTTTACCCAGGAATGCAAGAATGGTCTAGCATCCAAAAATCAATAATAAATCATATTAATAGGATAAAGGAGGAAAAAATCTAAGGTAATTTTAATTGATATAGTATAAAATTTGGAAAAATTCAACACTCTATCAGAGTAAAAATGACTACAAAAGTAGAAATGGAAGTGATCTTTCACAACCTGATTAAAGGCATCTGCAAAAAGCCTATCGCATGTTCAAGCTTGAAAACCTCTATATTTTCAACCTGTGATCAGGAATAAACAGGGATAACCCTTTTCATCACTTTTTATTTATCATTATACTGAATATTTTAGCAAATTCAATAAGAAAAATAAATAAAAGGCATAGAAAATGGAAAAAAGAGTAAAACTCTTATTTATAGATGAATAATAATAGATGTGTAAAAATCCCATGAGATTAAAAACAAAGCTAATAAATGAATTTAGTAAGATTTTGGAATATAATGCTAACACAAAAAAATTTTCTATTTCTTTATACTATGAACAATTAGAAAACTTAAAGTTTTATAGTAACATTAAAAAAGAAATAAATGTAGTAAAAAATAAAGGAGTTGAGAGCTGAAGTTGAAAACTACAAAACATTGCAAAGAGAAATTGAGACAAATGGCATAAGGGCCCATTTTCATCTATTGGGAGACTCATCTGTAGTAAGATTAAAATACTCCCCAAATTGATTTATAGATGAATTTCACTATAAGCCTCAGGACATACAGAGATATTATTCTGAAGACTATCTCAGAACTCCTCCCAGTTATCCACATTTTGAGATGGAGCAGCCCTACAGTAGAACTGAGACTTTAAGGGTAGCAGTATCTCTGATGTCCTCTGAATTATTAATAAAAGATTCTGAAATAAGTAACAACCATTTGTATTCCTTGACTAATCCTCACTTGAGCATTCATAAGTAGTAGTTTTAATCATAAGAAATGTTTAAATAACCCTTCCTAATTTAGAGATTACATACATGACCTTTATTTTATTGGATGGTTATATATCCCAAATTAATTAGGTATCTAAGTCAATGAAGTTTTCCTGGGGCTGGGGTGGTGGGGAGGATAAATGAACAATTACTAATCAGTGGGCATCAAATTTTAGTTAAGAAGTTCTAGAGATATGCCATAGAACACTGTACCTATAGTCAAAAATATGCCATTGTATGCATTAAGATCTGATGCTGGGAGGGATTGGGGCCAGGAGGAGAAGGGGATGACAGAGAATGAGATGGCTGGATGGCATCACCAACTCGATGGACATGAGTTTGAGTGAACTCCAGGAGTTGGTGATGGACAGGGAGGCCTGGTGTGTTGTGATTCATGGGGTCACAAAGAGTCGGACACGACTGAGTGACTGAACTGAACTGAACTGTTCTCATTAAATTAAAGGACACTTGCTTCTTGGAAGAAAAGCTATGACTAACCTAGACAGTATATTAAAAAGCAGGACATTATTTTGCTGACAAAGATCCATTTAGTCAAAGTTATGGTTTTTCCAGTAGTCATGTATGGATGTGAGACTTGGACCATAAAGAAAGTTGAGTGCCAAAGACTTGATGCTTTTGAACTGTGGTGTTGGAGAAGACTCTTGAGAGTCCCTTGGACTGCAAGGAGATCCAACCAGTCAATCAGAAAGGAAATCAGTCCTGAATATTCATTGGAAGGACTGATGCTGAAGCTTAAACTCCAATACTTTGGACTCCTGATACAAAAACCTGACTCATTGGAAAAGACCCCGATGCTGGGAAAGATTGAAGGCAGGAAGAGAAGGGGACAGCAGAAGATGAGACGGTTGAATGGCATCACCAACTTAATAGACATGGGTTTGAGTAAGCTCCTTGAGTTGGTGATGGACAGGGAAGCCTGGCATGCTACAGTCCATGGGGTCACAAAAAGTCGGATACGACTGAACCACTGAACTGAACTGAATTGAGTTCTCAGTAAGTGTTTTACCACAATATAATAAAGGACATTCATCTAGTAGCAGCATGGACTGTAGAGAAGTAAAACTCTATTCTTATGCTAGTAAGAAGTAAAGTTTTCTCTTTCCATCACTCAAAAACATGAGCAAAGATCCTCATCCATAATATGAAAGAAAATGATATATGCCTCATTTAAGCAATGTCGATTTTATAATTTATGTCTTAAGTCAAACGGATTTCACAGGTAAAAGATTATCTGAATAGAACAAATAAGAAATCTTGTTTATTCTACTTTGGCTAGACCAATGATGATGAAAGGACAGACATTGATAGCTGATTAGTCAATACAATGATGTTGCCTTGGCTAAGCTCTGTCTGATTACACTTCTTTTCGTTCTTTTCTCTTGTGTTGCTATATAGACATTATCAACGTCTCAGTCAACCCACTGAGACTGTTCTGGTACAACAGCAGTACAATTATTTTTCTAAATGATTTCATTGATTTATTTTGACAAAGAATAACTTTTTAACTTAAATGCAATTCTTGGTTTCTGAAATCTTCACATCAAAATAAAAAATGCAGGAGGAAGGGGAATGAGCTTTCCATAGAGAAAGAATGAAGAACATTTCACATTCATTTTCCCAAATGCCATATGCTCTGAGGATTCGTTCTACAATCTGGAGCTGAGGGCTATAATGGCTCATGCTGGGTAAAAACATCCGTTAAGAACAGACATTTGTTGGTGAGCAACTGAGGAATTCAGACACTTGGCACTCACAGATTAGAGTCTGAAATAACAGTGAACATGTCCTAGCAGAAAAAAATATAAATATCTTGGCAAATTTTCAACAATATGCAAAAAATAGTTCCAACCTTTGGAATCAAGTTATCCTTAAGGAGAGCCCAATTAATTTTGTTTTTCATGAACACCTCTCTGCCATTCTCTCTCCTGGACTTCATTTGTTATAAGAATGCTGTCTTTTTGTGATTGTGTATGTATAGAAATAAGTTAGAAAATTTATTGATCCTATAAAATGAAAATTAAATTGCTATCTAATCATTCACATTCAAGACTGCCTATTAAATGAATGCTACCTCTAGTCATCACTATATTTCTATATTCAGCAGACTTGGCTCCGTGCGTCAACGACTATTGTGAATTTTTTGGAGAGGTGTTAGTAGATGAGATTCCTCTACATTATGAAGTAGATACTCATGGAATATCAAAATGCATTTAAGTCCTAATCTTTTTTGATTAAGGTTTTTATGTTTATATAAAAATGTATTTTTGAGAATTGTTGATCACATATAAAATACTTAACAAGGACAATTGGTTCTCAAGGTGTGGTCCCTTTAAAGGGTTTACAAAATCAAAACTATTTTCATAATAATATTAAAACATAATTTTCACTCTGATTCTCTTACAAGCATAAAATGGAGTTTTCCAGAAGTCACATAATATGTGAGTTTACCACAAATTGAATGCAAAAGTTTGCATTTCCTTTCTTTCCTGATTCCCCTGCCCTATTCTCTCCCCTTTTTTTTTTTCATTCAAGGCAAGAGTAATGCTTACTTGAGGTTCATCTTAGATTCCAGAGTTCTGAAGGAATCAGAGTGCAAGGACACACAGTATTTCTTTGGACTGGTTCTTTAGCTCCAACTCCAACAAAACACAAGGAGATCAGGAACTCTAGAAAGAAAGTCTTTCTGGAAAAGATGCATATCATGGAGATAGAGACCTTTTATGTTTTGATTCTCAGAAACTTCAGCATATAGTTTTCAGTGCAGGAGAACAAGATACCCTAATAGAAAATACAGTGCAATATGACGTTACTCTTAATGTTTCACACAAGTTTCTTGTCAAAATGGCTTTTGACAACAAACTTGACCTCAAACATAAATGCAAGTGAAATTGTGATAGAGACTGGTAGAGTCAAAAATATGAGAAATAAGAGATATTTTGATGAAATTATTTATGGTCAACTAGGGAAACTTTTGGCTTCCGTGGTGCTTCAGACAGTAAAGAATTTGCATTCAATATAGGGAAACTGTCAGAACAGAATGCTAGGTAGTATTGGGGCAACAGGATGGAGGGGTAGAAAAATGGAAAGAGGGGAATAAGAAAATTTAAAATAAACACCATTCTGCTTAAATTCTATTCTCTCTCACATGAGTTTACATATGTTTACACACATTCGTTAATGGTTATATAATTGTACATATGAACTAATAAAGGAATAATCTGGAGAAATATATTTGTAAATTTATAATCTGAGTTAACCATTAACATATTATAGAGCTTTGTGTTAATGACCCATTCTGTCTAGAATTCAGTATTCTCTTTGAAATAAGGATGAAACTACAACAAAGTGTTGCATATGTCTGAGAGCCCTATACAAAGGAATATAGCATCATTACCTTCATTTTACTTTTTTTTTTTTTTACCAGAAGTACATTCCATATTTCATGCCATTACTGAATGTTTCTAATCAGAAGCTACAAATGCAACTACATTTAGTCTTTTAAGTTTTTATTTTAGGTCTTTATTTAGTGATTATAGGGTACTTCAGAAGTCATAGAAATGGCAATTCTAAATTAAACAATAAGGTAGCCTATAGAGTGTCATTATTTCTATAGCATCACATTCTCTACCACAAATTCATGTTTTTTCCCCTGGTGGGTTTTAAGGTGAATTACTCACATGACTTAATTTTTCTTTGCAATGCCACATGGGCTGGCGAGTCTTAGTTCCTCAAACAGGGATTGAACTCAGACCTTCAGCAATGAAAGCACAGAGTCCTAACCACTGAACCACCAGGGAATTCCTGGTTTAAATATTTTCAAATGTATTTATTGAGGTATGTCTCATATAAAAGTGAAATTCTTAAGTAAATTGATTTTCCATACATATTCACCTATATAATAATCATGTAAATCAAGGTTTAGAACTGGGGGGACAGAAAGCTCCTTTCTGCCCCTCCCAACTTGTAGCCTCAAAGAGACAAGCTACCTACAGGTGAAGCTCCCTTGGCTCCCTGTGCACCTCACAGCTGCCGACCACCCAGGCCCCCAAGCATTAAGAGGGAGAAGCTGGGGCCAAGAGAGGGACAGTGCAGGAGCAGGGAAAGTGCTCCAACGTCACTGTGGTCACTGCAATGTGGAGGAGTCTGTTGCCCACCTCAATCTGCAGAGATCAAACCCTAAGCCTTTGGAGTGGGAGCACTGACTCCAAGAACCTAGACTACCAGAGAATTAATCCTAGGGAGTATCAAATAGTGAGAACTCACACAAAGGAAACCACTTGAATCAAGACCCAGCATCACCCAACCACCAGTAGCACCCTGTGCAGGATGCCTCATCTAAACAACATAGACAAAAATGCAAATCCAATCATCAGCAGACAGGAGTACCATCTTACTCAGCCTTGCCCATCAGAGGCAAAACAAACACACAAACAAAAACTCAGCACAAATCTCACCCTACACAAAGCTCACACAAACCACTGGACCAACCTTAAGAGAGCAGAAACCAAAAGGAAGAAAGAATTCAACCTTCTTCAAGGGAAGAATTCAACTTACTGTGGTGTTCGAGAAGACTCTTGAGAGTCCCTTGTACCTCAAGGAGATCCAACCAGTCCATTCTAAGGGAGATCGATCCTGGGTGTTCATTGGAAGGACTGATGCTAAAGCTGAAACTCCAATACTTTGGCCACCTCATGCGACGAGTTGACTCACTGGAGAAGACTCTGATGCTGGGAAAGGTTGGGGGTGGGAAGAGAAGGGGACGACCGAGAATGAGATGGCTGGATGGCATCACCGACTCTGTGGACATGGGTTTGAGTGAACTCCGGGAGTTGGTGATGTACAGGGAAGCCTGGCGTGCTGTGATTCATGGGGTCATGGAGAGTCGGACACGACTGAGTGACTGAAGTGAACTGAACTGAACTGAAGTCTGAGAAAAGGAGACCTCAAACAAAATAACCTAAAAAAAAAAAAAAAGAAAGAAAGAAAAGGCAGAGGAATACTGCACAAATGAAGGAACAAACTAGAAACACAGAAGTCCAAATAAATGAAGAGGAAATAAGAAAATTTCTTGGAAAAGAATTCAGAATAATGATAGCAAAGATGATCAAAACCCTTGA
The DNA here is from genome assembly GCF_049115385.1 of Moschus berezovskii. Classification (NCBI taxonomy): domain Eukaryota; kingdom Metazoa; phylum Chordata; class Mammalia; order Artiodactyla; family Moschidae; genus Moschus; species Moschus berezovskii. Next base: position 91,124,778 of record NC_142470.1, read on the forward strand.
AAACAAAATGGAGAAAATAAAAGAATCAATTATAAAGACCTAGAAGAATTAAAGAATAAACGTATAGAGACAAACAATTACTGATATTAAAAATACTCTAGAAGGAATCAATAGCACAATATATGAAACAGAAGAATGAATCAGTGAACTGGAAGATAAAATTGTGGAAATAACTTCTGAAGAGCAGAATAAAATAAAAAGAATGAAGAGAGCTGAGGACAGTCTCAGAGACCTCAGGGACCATATCAAATGCACCAACATTCAAATTATAGGGATTAGAAGAAGAAGAGAAAAAGAAAGGGTATGAGAAAATTTTTGAAGAGATTATAGTTTAAAATTTCCCCACGTGGAAAAGGAAATAGCCAATCAAGTCCAAGAGGCACAAAGAGTCCCATACAGGATAAATCCAAGGAGAAACACACCAAGACACATAGTAATCAAACTAACAAAAGACTAAACACAAAGAAAAAATATTAAAAGGCTAAACACAAAGAGAGAATATTAAAAGAATATCAAATTAACAAAGACTAAACACAAAGAAATAATATTAAAAGGGAGAAGCAACAAGTAACATACAAGGGATACCCCATTTGCTTAACAGCTGATCTTTCAGCAGAAACTCTGAAGGCCAGAAAGGAATTGCAGGATATATTTAAAGTACTAAAAGAGAATAATCTACAACCAAGATTACTAAACCCAACAAGGATCTCATTCAAAATTAATGGAAAAATAAAAAGCTTTTCAGACAAGCAAAAGTTAAGAGAATTCAGTTCAGTTCAGTTCAGTTCAGTTCAGTTCAGTTCAGTCGCTCAGTCGTGTCCGACTCTCCGCGACCCCATGAATCACAGCATGCCAGGCCTCCCTGTCCATCACCTCCTTAGGTACCACCAAACCAGCTTTATAACAAATGTTAAACAGACTTATGTAGTCAGGAAATACAACAGAAGAAAAAAGATCTACAAAATCAACCCCAAACAATTAGAAAATGCAACAGGAACATATATATCACTAATTACTTTAAATGTAAATTGATTAAATTCTCCAACCAAAAGACACAGATTGGCTGAATGGATATAGAAACAAGACTCAAATATATGCTGTATACAAGAAACCAACTTCAGCCCTAAAGACACATATAGACTGGAAGTGAGAGGATGGAAAAATATATTCCATGCAAATGGAAAGCAAAAGAAAGCTGGAGTAGCAAGCCTCAAATCAGATAAGGCAGACCTTAAAATAAAGAGTATTACAAGAGATAAGGAAGGAGACAGCAGATATATCAAGGGATCAATCCAAGAGGAAGACATAACTATTGTAAATATTTATGCACCCAACATAGGAACACCTCAATACATAAGGCAAACACAAACAGACATAAAAGGAGAAACTGACAGTAACACAATAAAGTAGGAGACTTTAACACTCCACTTACACGAAGGACAGATCATCAAAAGAGAAAATTAATAAGGAAACACAAGCCTTAAATGACACATTATACGAGATGGATCTCATTGATATCTTCAGGACATTCCATCCAAATGCAGAAGAATACACCCTCTTCTCAGTTCAGTTCAGTTCAGTCACTCAGTCGTGTCCGACTCTCCGCGACCCCATGAATCACAGCACGCCAGGCCTCCTTGTCCATCACCAACTCCCAGAGTACACCCAAACCCATGTCCACAGAGTCGGTGATGCAATCCAGCCATCTCATTCTCGGTCGTCCTCTTCTCCTCCTGCCCCCAACCTTTCCCAGCATCAGAGTCTTTTCCAGTGAGTCAACTCTTCGCATGAGGTGGCCAAAGTATTGCAGTTTTAGCTTTAGCATCAGTCCCTCCAATGAACATCCAGGATTGATCTCCTTTAGAATGAACTGGAAGGATCTCCTTGCAGTATAAGGGACTCTCAAGAGTCTTCTCCAACACCACAGTTCAAAAGCATCGATTCTTCGGCAATCAGCTTTCTTCACAGTCCAACTCTCACATCCATACATGACCACGGGAAAAACCATTGCCTTGACTAGACGGACCTTGGTTGACAAAGTAATGTTTCTGCTTTTTAAAATACTATCAAGGTTGGTCATAACTTTCCTTCCAAGAGGCAAGCGTCTTTTAATTTCATGGCTGCAATCAGCATCTGCAGTGATTTTGGAGCCCAAAAAAATAAACTCTGACACTGTTTCCACTGTTTTTCCATCTATTTCCCATGAAGTGATGGGACCAGATGCTATGATCTTTGTCTTCTGAATGTTAAGCTTCAAGCCAACCTCTTCACTCTATTCTCTCACTTTCATCAAGAGGCTTTTGAGTTCCTCTTCACTTTCTGCCATAAGGGTAGTGTCATCTGCGTATCTGAGGTTATTGATATACAGCGGCTACACTTTGCTGGAGCGGCTGTGAAGAGATTTTCCACGACCAAGGTAAGAGAAAACTAAATAAGACGGTAGGTATTGCTAGGGGGCATCAGAGGGCAGACACACTGAAATCATAATCACAGGAAACTAGCCAATCTGATCACATGGACCACAGCCGAATGTGGTCCACTGGAGAAGGGAAGGGCAAACCACTTCAGTATACTTGCCTTGAGAACCCCATGAACACTAACAAAGGGCAAAATGATAGATTACTGAATGAGGAATTCCCCAGGTCGGTAGGTGCCCAGTATACTACTGGATATCAGTGGAGAAATAACTATAGAAGGAATAAAGGGATGGAGCCAAAGCAAAACCAATACCCAGCTCTGGATGTGACCAGTGATAGAAGCAAGGTCCAGTGCTGTAAAGAGCAATATTGCATAGGAACCTGGAATGTTAGGTCCATGAATCAAGGCAAATTGGAAGTGGTCAAACAGGAGATAGCAAGAGTGAACGTCGACATTCTAGGAATCAGTGAATTAAAATGGACTGGAATGGGTGAATTTAACTCGGATGACCATTATATCTACTGCTGTGGGCAGGAATCCCTTAGAAGAAATGGAGTAGCCATCATGGTCAACAAAAGAGTCCGAAATGCAGTACTTGGATGCAATCTTAAAAACGACAGAATGATTTCTGTTCGTTTCCAAGGCAAACCATTCAATATTACAGTAATCCAGGCCTATGCCCCAACCAGTAATGCAGAAGAAGCCGAATTTAATCAGTTCTATGAAGACCTACAAGACCTTTTAGAACTAACACCCAAAAAAGATGTCCTTTTCATTATAGGGGACTGGAATGCAAAAGTAGGAAGTCAAGAAATCCCTGGAGTAACAGGCAAATTTGGCCTTGGAGCATGGAATGAAGCAGGGCAAAGGCTAATAGAGTTTTGCCAAGAGAATGCACTGGTCATAGCAAACACCCTCTTCCAACAACACAAGAGAAGACTCTACACATGGACATCACCAGATGGTCAACACCGAAATCAGATTGATTATATTCTTTGCAACCAAAGATGGAGAAGCTGTATACAGTTAGTGAAAACAAGACCAGGAGCTGACTGTGGCTCAGATCATGAACTCCTTATTGCCAAATTCAGACTTAAATTGAAGAAAGTAGGGAAAACCACTAGACCATTCAGATATGACCTAAATCAAATCCCTTATGATTATACAGTGGAAGTGAGAAATAGATTTAAGGGACTAGATATGATTGATAGACTGCCTGATGATCTCTGGACAGAGGTTCGTGACATTGTACAGGAGACAGGGACCAAGACCATCCCCATGGAAAAGAAATGCAAAAGAGCGAAATGGCTGTCTGAGGAGGCCTTACAAATAGCTGTGAAAAGAAGAGAGGCAAAAAGCAAAGGAGAAAAGGAAAGATATAAGCATCTGAATGCAGAGTTCCAAAGAATAGCAAGGAGAGATAAGAAAGACTTCCTCGAGGAGAGACGGAACAAGATGGCAGAGGAATAGGACGGTGAGACCACTCTCTCCTCCACAAATTCATCAAAAGAACATTTGAACGCGGAGTAAAGTACACAAAACAACTTCTGAATGCTGGCAGAGGACGTCTGGCACCCAGAAAAGCAGCCCATTGTCTTCGAAAGGAGTTAGGAAAAAACATAAAAGATAAAAAGCAAGACAAAAGAAGTAAGGATGGAGCTCCGTCCTGGGAAGGGAGGCTTTAAAAAGAGAGAAGTTTCCAAACACCAGGACACACTCTCACTGGCGAATCTGTGGCGAGCCTTGGAAGATCAGAGGGCCACATAAACCTCTTTTTTTTTTAAGATTTTTTTAAAACCCACAGATTACCCGCCAAACGGTAACTCCCAGCGGAGAAGCAGCGCAGACGCCTGCATACGCCATTAGCAAGCGGGGGCTGGGCAGGGAGGAGCCGGCTGAACTGCTTAGAGAGAAGACTGGGCTTGAATGCCGCAAGAACAATTTGAGAGAACTGTGGAGAGCAAAGCAGACTGTGGGATAGCTTCCCCACGAAAAGGCGGAAAGCTCTAACCTAAGATTCAGCTAGCCCCGCTCACAGAATAAAAGGCTGAGCAGAGCAAGCCGGCTGTGGTCGGCCCATCCCCCATCCCCCGCCGAGACAGGCAGGGAGCACAGCCAGAGCTGGAGCAGGCAACCGTGGCCCCATAAAGGCATCTGATACAAACTGCAGACAGGCTTGTTGCTAATCAGGACTTCTTGGGCTCGGGCCGGTCGATATCCCCCTGAGAAGGTGCGCCGGTTGTACACCCAGAAAACTGAGTGGCGGGGACTGGGGAGGCGATAAGTCACAGAGACAGCACTCGCCAAACACCTGGTTCCCTGAACTGCTCGGATCAGGGAAGGCAAAAAACGCAGGCCCAACCAATCTGCGCCTTTGTCGAGTACCTGAGAACCTGAACTTGAGCCGCTCAGACCTGGGAAGTGCATACAACCCAGCGCCGGCCTCGGACAGTTCCCGGCAGAGCAACCTAGAGCCTGTGCAGTGTAGACTGGGACAGCACACGCACTGTGAGCGGGGGCAAACCCAGTGTGGCCGAGTCGCTGCGAGCACTCCCCACAGATGCCAGAGATATTTGTCTGCAGCGTTCCTCCCTTCCCAGAACAGGACTGAACAACTGAGCCTTAAAAAGTGTCCACCCACCCCCTAGTATCAGGGAGGAAATTAGACACTGAAGAGACCAGCAAATAGAAGCTAAAACAGAGGGAACCACCTTGGAAATGACAGATAGAGATGTCTAGAGGCTACTCCAAGAATAAGACCAAAAACCAGAGGCAAGAGGCTTAAGCCCAAATCCTGAGAACACCAGAGAACTCCTGACTCCAGGGAACATTAATCGAAAGGAGCTCATCATACGTCTCCATACCTACACTAAAACCAAGCACCACCCAAGGGTCAACAAGTTCCAGAGCAAGACATACCACGCAAATTCTCCAGTAACACAGGAAACTAGCCCTGAGCTTCAATATACAGGCTGCCCAAAGTCACTCCAAACCCACTGACATCGCATAACTCATTACTGGACACTTCATTGCACTCCAGAGAGAACAAATCCAGCTCCACCCACCAGAACACTGACACAAGCTTCCGTAACCAGGGAACCTTGACAAGTCACCTGTCCAACCCCACACACAGCAAGGAAACTACATAATAAAGAGAACTCCACAAACGGCCAGAAGAGGGAAAGGCCACCCCAAGCAAAGCATTATAAGCAAAATGAAGAGGCAGAGAAATACCCAGCAAGTAAAGGAACAAGATAAATGCCCATCAACACAAACAAAAGAGGAAGATATAGGGAATCTACATGAAAAAGAATTTCGAATTTTGGTGGTGAAAATGATTCAAAATCTTGAAAGCAAAATGGAGTTACAGATAAATAACCTGGAGAAAAGGATTGAGAAGATGGAAGAAAGGTTTAATAAGGACTTAGAGGAAATAAAAAAGAGTCAGTATACAATGAATAATACAATAGATGAGATCAGAAACACTCTGGAGGGAACAAACAGTAGAATAACAGAGGCAGAAGACAGGATAAGCGAGCTAGAAGATAGAATTGTAGAAATAAATGAAACAGAGAGGAAAAAAGAAAAACAAATTAAAAGAAATGAGAACAATATTAGAGACCTCTGGGACAATGTTAAACGCTTCAACATTCGAATCATAGGAATCCCAGAAGAAGAAGACAAAAAGAAAGACCATGAAAGAATACTCAAGGAGATAATAGTTGAAAACTTCCCTAAAATAGGGAAAGAAATAATCACCCAAGTCCAAGAAACCCAGAGAGTCCCCAACAGGATAAACTCAAGGCGAAATACTCCTAGACACATATTAATCAAATTAACAAAGATCAAACACAAAGAACTAATATTAAAAGCAGCAAGGGAAAAACAGCAAATAACACACAAGGGGATTCCCATAAGGATAACAGCTGATCTTTCAACAGAAACTCTTCAGGCCAGGAGGGAATGGCAAGACATACTTAAAGTGATGAAAGAAAATAACCTACAGCCCAGACTACTGTACCCAGCAAGGATCTCATTCAAATATGAAGGAAAAATCAAAGCTTTACAGACAAGCAAAAGCTGAGAGAATTCAGCATTACCAAACCAGCTCTCCAACAAATGCTAAAGGATCTTTTCTAGACAGGAAGCACAGAAAGGGTGTATAAACTCGAACCCAAAGCAATAAAGAAAATGGCTACGGGATCGTACTTATCAATAATTACCTTAAACGTAAATGGGTTGAATGCCCCAAACAAAAGACAAAGGCTGGCTGAATGGATACAAAAACAAGACCCCCATATATGTTGTCTGCAAGAGACCCACCTCAAAACGAGGGACACGCACAGACTGAAAGTGAAGGGCTGGAAAAAGATATTCCATGTAAATTGAGACCAAAAGAAAGCAGGAAAAGCAATACTCATATCAGATAAAATAGACTTTAAAACAAAGGCTGTGAAAAGAGACAAAGAAGGAAACTACATAATGATCAAAGGATCAATCCAAGATGAAGATATAACAATTTTAAATATTTATGCACCCAACATAGGAGCACCGCAATATGTAAGACAATTACTAACAAGTATGAAAGGGGAAATTAACAATAATGCAATAATAGTGGGAGATTTTAATACCCCACTTACATCTATGGATAGATCAACTAAACAGAAAATTAGCAAGGAAACACAAACTTTAAATGATACAATAGACCAGTTAGACCTAATAGATATCTATAGGACAATTCACCCCAAAACAATGAAATTCACCTTTTTCTCAAGCGCACACGGAACCTTTTCCAGGATAGATCACATCCTGGGCCATAAATCTAGCCTTGGTAAATTCAAAACAGTTGAAATCATTGCATGCATCTTTTCTGACCACAATGCAGTAAGATTAGATCTCAATTACAGGAGAAAAACTATTAAAAATGCCAACATATGGAGATTGAACAACACGCTGCTGAATAATGAACAAATCATAGAAGAAATCAAAACAGAAATCAAAATATGCATAGAAATGAATGAAAATGAAAACACAACAACCCAAAACATATGGGAACCTGTAAAAGCAGTGCGAAGGGGGAAGTTCATAGCAATACAGGCACACAGCAAGAAACAAGAAAAAAGTCAACTAAAGAACCTAACTCTACATCTAAAGCAACTAGAAAAGGAAGAAATGAAGAACCCCAGGGTCAGTAGAAGGAAAGAAATTGTAAAAATTAGGGCAGAGATAAATGCAAAAGAAACAAAAGAGACCATAGCAAAAATCAACAAAGCCAAAAGCTGGTTCTTTGAGAAGGTAAATAAAATTGACAAACCACTAGCCAGACTTATCAAGAAACAAAGGGAGAAGAACCAAATCAATAAAATTAGAAATGAAAATGGAGAGATCACAACTGACAACACAGAAATACAAAGGATTATTAGAGAATACTATCAGCAATTATATGGCAATAAAATGAATAACCTGGAAGAAATGGACAAATTCCTAGAAAAGTACAACTTTCCAAAACTGAACCAGGAAGAAATAGAAAATCTGAACAGACCCATCACAAGCACGGAACTAGAGGCTGTAATCATGAATCTTCCAGCAAACAAAAGCCCTGGTCCAGACGGCTTCACAGCTGAATTCTACCAAAAATTTAGAGAAGAGCTAACACCTATTCTACTCAAACTCTTCCAGAAAATTGCTGAGGAAGGGAAACTTCCAAACTCATTCTATGAGGCCACCATCACCCTAATCCCAAAACCTGGTAAAGACCCCACAAAAAAAGAAAACTACAGGCCAATATCACTGATGAACATAGATGCAAAAATCCTTAACAAAATTCTAGCAATCAGAATCCAACAACACATTAAGAAGATCATACATCATGACCAAGTGGGCTTTATCCCAGGAACGCAAGGATTCTTCAATATCCGCAAATCAATCAACGTAATACACCACATTAACAAACTGAAAAATAAAAATCATATGATTATCTCAATAGATGCAGAGAAAGCCTTTGACAAAATTCAACATCCATTTATGATAAAAACCCTCCAGAAAGTGGGAATAGAAGGGACATACCTCAACATAATAAAAGCTATATATGACAAACCCACAGCAAACATTATCCTTAATGGTGAAAAACTGAAAGCATATCCCCTAAAGTCAGGAACAAGACAAGGGTGCCCACTCTCACCACTACTATTCAACATAGTTCTGGAAGTTTTGGCTACAGCAATCAGAGCAGAAAAAGACATAAAAGGAATACTAATTGGAAAAGAAGAAGTAAAACTTTCACTGTTCGCTGATGACATGATCCTCTACACAGAAAACCCTAGAGACTCTACCAGAAAACTACTAGAGCTAATCAATGATTACAGTAACGTTGCAGGATATAAAATCAACACACAGAAATCCCTTGCATTCCTATACACTAATAATGAGAAAATAGAAAGAGAAATTAAGGAAGCTATTCCATTCACTGTTGCAACGAAAAGAATTAAATACTTAGGAATATATCTACCTAAGGAAACAAAAGACTTGTACATAGAAAACTATAAAACACTACTGAAAGCAATCAAAGAGGACACTAATAGATGGAGAAATATACCATGCTCATGGATTGGAAGAATAAATATTGTAAAAATGAGTATACTACCCAAAGTAATTTATACATTCAATGCAATCCCTATCAAGCTACCTACGATATTTTTCACAGAACTAGAACAAATAATGTCACAATTTGTATGGAAATACAAAAAACCTCGAATAGCCAAAGCAATCTTGAGGAAGAAAATTGGAACTGGGGGAATTAACCTGCCGGACTTCAGGCTCTACTACAAAGCCACAGTCATCAAGACAGTATGGTACTGGCATAAAGACAGAAATATAGATCAATGGAACAAAATAGAAAGCCCAGAGATAAATCCACGCATCTATGGACACCTCATCTTTGACAAAGGAGGCAAGAATATAAAATGGAGAAAAGACAGTCTCTTTAAAAAGTGGTGCTGGGAAAACTGGTCAGCCACTTGTAAAAGAATGAAACTAGAACACTTCCTAACACCATACACCAAAATAAACTCAAAATGGATTAGAGAGCTAAATGTAAGACCAGAAACTATAAAACTCCTAGAGGAGAACGTAGGCAAAACACTCTCCGACATAAATCACAGCAGGATCCTCCATGACCCACCTCCCAGAATATTGGAAATAAAAGCAAAAATAAACAAATGGGACCTAATTAAAATCAAAAGCTTCTGCACAGCAAAGGAAACTCTAAACAAGGTGAAAAGACAGCCTTCAGAATGGGAGAAAATAATAGCAAATGAAATAACTGACAAAGAATTCATCTCCAAAATATACAAGCAGCTCCTGCAGCTCAATTCCAGAAAAATAAATGACCCAATCAAAAAATGGGCCAAAGAACTAAACAGAAATTTCTCCAAAGAAGACATAAACATGGCTAACAAACACATGAAAAAATGCTCAACATCCCTCATAATCAGAGAGATGAAAATCAAAACCACAATGAGATACCATTTCACACATGTCAGAATGGCTGCTATCCAAAAGTCTACATGCAATAAATGCTGGAGAGGATATGGAGAGAAAGGAACCCTCTTACACTGTTGGTGGGAATGCAAACTAGTACAGCCACTATGGAGAACAGTGTGGAGATTCCTCAAAAAACTGGAAATAGAACTGCCATATGATCCAGCAATCACACTCCTGGGCATACACACCGAGGAAACCAGAATTGAAAGAGACACATGTACTCCAATGTTCACTGCAGCACTGTTTATAATAACCAGGACATGGAAGCAACCTAGATGTCCATCTGCAGACGAATGGATAAAAAAGCTTTGGTACATATACACAATGGAGTATTATTCAGCCATTAAAAAGAATGCATTTGAATCAGTTCTAATGAGGTGGATGAAACTGGAGCCTATTATACAGAGTGAAGTAAGCCAGAAAGAAAAACACCAATACAGTATACTAATGCATATATATGGAATTTAGAAAGATGCAAATGATAACCCTGTATACGAGACAGCAAAAGAGACACAGATGTATAGATCAGTCTTTGGGACTCTGTGGGAGAGGGTAAGGGTGGGATGATTTGGAAGAATGGCATTGAAACACGTATGTTGTCATATGTGAAATGAATCACTAGTTCAGGGTCAATGCATGTTATAGGATGCTCGGGGCTGGCATGTGGGGATGACCCAGAGGGAGGATAAAGGGAGGAGGGAGGTGGGAGGGGGGTTCAGGAGGGGGAACTTATGTAAACCCGGGGCGAGTTCATGTCAATGTATGGCAAAACCAACCAATATAATATTGTAAAATAAAAATAAAAGAAAGACTTCCTCAGCGATCAATGCAAAGAAATAGAGAAAAACAACAGAATAGGAAAAACAAGAGACCTCTTCAAGAAAATTAGAGATTCCAAAGGAACATTTCATGCAAAGATGGGCTCGATAAAGGACCTTCTTCTCAAGTGCACATGAAACATTCTCCAGGAGAGACCACATCTTGGGTCACAAATCAAACCTCGGTAAACTTAAGAAAATTGAAATTGTGTCAAGCATCTTCAAAACCACAATGCTATGAGACTAGATATTAATTACAAGAAAAAAAAACTGTAAGAAACACAAACACATAGACATTAAACAAAATGTTTCTAAATAATCAACAGGTTACTGAAGAAATCAAAAGGAAAATAAAAAATTTTCTAGAAAAAAATGACAATGAGAACACGACAACTCAAAACCTATGGGATGCAGCAAAAGCAGTTCTAAGAGGGAAGTTTATAACAATAAAATCTTACATCAAGAAATGAAAAAACATCGAATAGACAACCTAACTTTATACCTAAAGCAACAGAATAAAGAAGAAGGAAAAAAAACCAAAATTAGTGGAAGGAAAGAAATCATAAAGATCCAAGCAGAAATAATCGAAAAAGAAACGAAAGAAATAGTAAAAAGTAATAAAACTAAAAGCTGGTTCTTCGAGAAGATAAACAAAATCGACAAACCCTTATCCAGACTCATCAAGAGAAAAAGAGAGAGGAATCAAATCAAAAAAATTAGAAACGAAAAAGGAGAGGTTACAACAGACAGTGCAGAAATACACAAGATTATAAAAGACTATTATGAACAACTATATGGCAATAAAATAGACAACCTGGAAGAAATGGACAGATTCTTAGAAAAGTTAAATCTTCCAAGACAGAACCAGGAAAAAATAGAAATTATAAACAACCAATAAAAGCACTGAAATTGAAACTGTGATCAAAAATCTCTCTAAGAAAAAAAGCCCAGTACCAGATGGCTTCACCAGGAGAATTCTATCAAACATTTAGAGAAGAGTTAATGCCTACCCTTCTAAAACTCTTTCAAAAACTTGCAGAGGAAGGAACACTTCCAAACTCATTCTACGAGGCCACCATCACCCTGATACCAAAACCAGACAAAGGCAACCCAGAAAGAGAAAACTACAGGCCAACATCACTGATGAACACAGATGCAAAAATCCTCAATAAAATTTAAGTAAACAGAATTCAGCAACACATCAAAAAGCTCATACACCATGATCAAGTTGGGTTTATTCCAGGGATGCAAGGATTGTTCAAAACACAGAAATAAATCAATGTGATACACTATATATTAATTAATTGAAAGATGAAACCATATGATAATTTCAATATATGTAGGAAAAGCCTTTGACAAAATTCAGCACCTATTTATGATTAAAAACCTTCCAAAAATGGGCATAGAAGGAACCTACCTCAACATAGTAAAGGCCATATATGATAAGCCTACAGCAAACATTATTCTCAATGATGAAAAACTGAAAGCATTCCCCATAAGATCAGGAACAAGACAAGGGTGTCCACTTTTGCCACTATTATTCAACGTAGTTCTGGAAGTCCTAGCAACAGGAATCAGAGAACAAAAAAGAAATATAAGTAACCCAGATCAGAAATGAAGTAAAGCTCTCACTGTTTGCAAATGACATGATACTGTCCATGGAAAACCCTAAATATAGTATCAGAAAATTACTAATCAGTGAATTTAACAAAGTTGCAGGATACACAGTCAATACATAGAAATCACTTGCATTTCTATATACTAACAATTAAAAAATCAGAGCAATTAAGGAATTAATTCCATTCATGGGGTTGCGGAGAGACGGACACGACTGACCGACTGAACTGAACTGAACTGAACCATTGCAACAAAAAGAATTAAATATCTAGGAAAAACTTACCTAAGGATTCCCTGGTGACTCAGATGGTAAAGCGTCTGCCTGAAATGAGGGAGACCTGTGTTCAATCCCTGGGCCAAGAAGATCCCCTGGAGAAGGAAATGGCAACTCACCGCAGTACTCTTGCCTAGAAAATTCAATGGATGGAGGAGCCTGGTGGGCTACAGTCCATGAGGTAGCAAAGAGTCGGACACGACTGAGCGATTTCACTTTCTTTTCTTTCACTTTTCTTAAGAAGATGAACTGTACACAGAAAAATTATAAGACACTACTGAAATAAATCAAAGATAACATAAGCAGATGGAGAGATATTCCATGTTCCTGGGTAGGAAGAATCAATATTGTTAAAATGACTATACTACCAAATGCAATCTGCAGATTTAATGCAATCCCTATCAAATTACCAATGGCATTTTTCACAGAACTAGAACAAAAAATTTCACAATTCATATGGAAACAAAAAAGACCCCAAATAGCCAAAGCAGTCTTGAGAAAGAAGAATGGAGATGGAGGAATCAGACTTCCTGACTTCAGCTTATACCACAAAGCTACAGTCATCAAGACAGTATGGTACTGGCACGAAAACAGAAATATAGACCAATGGAACAAGATAGAAAGTCCAGAAATAAACCCATGCACCTATGGGTACTTTATTTTTGACAAAGGAGGCAAGAATATACAATGGGGCGAAGACAGCCTCTTCAATAAATGGTGCTTGGAAAACTGGATATCTACATGTAAAATAATGAAATTAAGAACACTTCCTAACACCACACACAAACATTAACTCCAAATGAATTAAAGACCTAAATGTAAGAACAGAAAATGTACAACTCTTAGAGGAAAACATAGACAGAACACTCGATGATATAAATCAAAGCAAGATCCTCTATAACCCACCTCCTAGAGTAACAGAAATAAAAACAAAAGTAAAGAAGTGGGATGTGATTAAACTTAAAAGCTATAAGCAAGGTGAAAACCCTCAGCATGGGAGAAGATAATAGCAAATGAAACAACTGACAAAGGATTAATTCCCAAAATATACAAGCAACTCACACAATTCACCACCAGAAGAACAAACAATCCAATCAAAAAGTGGGGAAAAGACCTAACAGACATTACTCCAAAGAAAACATACAGATGGCTCATAAACTCATGGAAAGATGCTCAACATTGCCCATTATTAGAGAAATGCAAATCAAAACCACAATGAGATATCATCTCACACTGTTCAGAATGGCCATCATCAAAAAGTCTACAAACAATAAATGATGAAAAGGGTGTGGAGAAAAGGGAACCCTCTTGCACTTTTGGTAGGAATGTAAATTGATACAGCCACTATGGAAGACATATGGAGATTCCTTAAAAAACTACGAATAAAACCACCATATGACCCAAAAATCCCACTTCTAGGTATATACCCTTCACTTCAGTTCAGTTCAGTAGCTCAGTCGTGTCTGACCCTCTGCAACCCCATGAATCACAGCACGCCAGGCCTCCCTGTCCACCACAAACTTCCGGAGTTCACTCAAACTCATGTCCATCAAGTTGGTGATGCCATCCAGCCATCTCATTCTCTGTCATCCCCTTCTCCTCCCGCCCCCAATCCCTCCTAGCATCAGACTCTTTTCCAGTGAGTCAACTCGTCGCATGAGGTGGCCAAAGTATTGAAGTTTCAGCTTTAGCATCAGTCCTTCCAATCCCCTTAGGAAACCAAAATTGAAAGAAACACATGCATCCCATTGTTCATTGCAGCACTATTTACAATAACCAGGGCATGGAAGCAACCTAGATGTCCACTGACAGATGAATGGATAAAGAAGTAGTGGTATATACACACAATGGAATATTACTCAGCCATAAAAAGGAACACATTTGAGTCAGTTCTAATGAGGTGGATGAACCTAGAACCTATTATACAGAGTGAAGTGAGTCAGAAAGAGAAAGATAAATACCATATTCTAACACATATATAAAGAATCTAGAAAAATGGTACTTAAGAATTTATTTACAGGGTAAAAATGGAGAAGCAGACATAGAGAATAGATCTATGGACATGGGGAGAGCGGAGGAGAAGTTGAGATGTATGGAAAGGGTAACATGGAAAGTTACATGACCATATGTAAAATAGATAGCCAAAGGGAATCTGCTGTATGGCTCAGGAAACTCAAACAGGGGCTCTATATCAACCTAGAGGGGTGGGATGGGGAGGGAGATGGGAAGGAGTTTCAAAAGGGAGGGGATATATGTATACCTATGGCTGATTGATTCATGGGGTCGCAAAGAGTCAGACATGACTGAGCGACTGAACTGAACTGATGGCTGATTCATTTTGAGGTTTGACAGAAAACAGCAAAAATCTGTAAAGCAATTATCCTTCAATAAAATATAAGTAAAATTTTAAAAGAGACAAGCTATCTAATCTATTAAAGATAATATGTTTTAAAATATCAAATTTATTTGTGATTAAAAATTAGACTTATTTATGTGTGTTTGATTCCTTGATGAAAAATTATGTGTGCTACGTATGTTAATCAGCAAAACTATCTACCAAGCACTTATAATTGGCACCTTTTTAGATGCAATCTGTAATTTTTTTGAAGTGTGAATTTACCTATTACTTATTCAGTAAGTTATACAGAAAGTAGCATAGCTGAGGGAAGCAGCTATGTTGGTGGAGTAAGAATGCCCTGAGCTCACCAACTCCCACAGACACACAAAAATTATAATAATTATAATTATAGAACAACTATCAACATAAATGACGTGAAGACTAGCAGAAAAGATTTTCCACAACTAAAGATATATCAAAGGAATAACAATAAGATGGGTATAAGGGCAAACTCTTGTTACAGTCCAGACCCAAATCTTTGGAGAACTGACCCACATGAAGAAGGAAAATCACAATTGTGAAAGTTCTCCCCCAAAAGTAAGAATCTGAGGCCCCACACTGGGCTTCCATCCCAAGGGATCCTGCACCAAAAAGAAGAGTCCCCAGAATATCTGGTTTTGAAAGGCAGCAGGGCTTGTATTTAAGAGAGCCAGAGTGCTGCAAGAAAGAGATTACCTGTTCTTAATGGATATATGCAAGATTTCACACATTCTGAGACCCAGCACAGAGGCAGTAATTTGAAAGGAGCCTGGGTCTGACTCATTTGATGATCTTAGAGAGCCTCCTCAAGAGACAGGAGGCAACTAGGACTACCCCTGGGGACAGAGTTGCTGGTGGCAGCCATTTGGGGTAGTTTTTTCTACCACAAGGACACCAGTGCTGGAAAACACCATTTTGTGGTCCTCTTTCTACTGTATTAGTTCCAGGAGCTTACCCACCCATCAGTGGATTGGCTCCAGTCCTGTGACCTCCTGGGACAAACAGTCAGCCCTACAGGGACACAACATCACCCACAGCCAGTTGGCACCACCTTTGAGACCCCTAACCACCACAACCTTGGACCCTGGCTCATCCTACAAGCAAGTTGTTGCCAAAATAGGATCCCCTGGGCCACACAGTCAGTCATACAAGGACAAGGCCCTCCCCATTAGAGGCTCTGTGCAACAGGATCAGGGTCAGCCCTGCTTACCAGCAAGTCCACGGTAGTCAGCCCAGCCACAATAGAAGGGCCCAAACAGCCCATAAAGGGAGCACCCTTAGAGCACATAGCTCTGGTGAACAGAAGGACGTGTGTTGTTGGGCACCATGGAATGTCTCCAACATAAGATCACTTCTCCAAGATTGGAAAACTTAGCCAACCTACTTAATTCATGTAAATAAACACAGAGGATTAGGCAAAATGTGGAGGCAGAGTAATGTTCCAAATGAAAGAACAATACAAAACCTCAGAAAAATAGCTAAGCTAAGTGCAGATAAGCAATCAACCTGATAAAGAGTTCAAGGTAATGAACATAAAGACACTCTCTGAAGTCAGGATGATAATTGATGCACACAATGAGAAGTTTAACAAGGAGTTCAAAAATATAAAGATGAAACAAACAGAACTGAAGAATATAATAACTGGAATAAAAAAATACACTAAAAAGAAATCAGTGGTAGACTAGATAATATACAGGAACTGAACAATTAACTGAAAAGCAGAGTGGTAGAAATCACCCAAGCTGAACGAAAAGAAAGAAAGATAAAAGAAAAGAATTTGAAAAAATGAGGATATTTTTGAAAACCTCAGAGACAGCATCAAGCTTACACCCATTTGCATTATAAGTGTTTCAGAAGGAGAAGAGAGAGAAAGGCACAGAGAATTTATTTGAAGAAATAGCTGAAAACTTCCCTAACCTAGGAAAGGACATTCAAGTCTAGGAAGCACCAAACAAGATGAAACCGAATAAGTCCATATCAAGACACATTATGATTAAAATGGCAAAAATTAAAGATAAAGAATATTTAAAAAACAGTGAGGGAAAGCACAAGTTTCATATGTGTAACTCCCATAAGGCTATCAACTGACTTTTCAGCAGAAATTCTGCAGGCCAGAAGGGAGTGGCATGGTACATTGAAGTGATAAAAGGGAAAACCAACAACCAACAATACTCTACCAGGCAAGGCTTTCATTCAGATTTGAGGGCAAGATCAAAATTTTATAGAGAAGCAAAAGCTAAGAGTTCAGCGTCACCAAACCAGCTTTACAAGAAATGTTAAGGGAAATTTTCTAAGTAAATAATAAATGGTCAAAACTCAAAATGTGAAAATTTTGAAAGGAAAAATAATCTCATTGGTAAAAGCAAATATACAGTAAGGGTAGTAAAGCATTCAGGTATAAAGCTAGTAGGGAGGTTAAAGATAATAGTAGTAAAATCATATATATCTATGATAAACAGTTAAGGGATACATAAGGCAATCAGATGTAAAATATGATATCAAAAACAGCAATCATGAGGAGAAGAGAATTAAATATGCAGGGTTGTTAAAAATGCATTTGAAATTAAGAGATCAGCAACTTTAAACATTTACATTTGGAGTATATTCAGATGCCAGTATTTAAATGCTAACACATTTTTATAGATAGTAAATCCTAGTTCAAAGTGGATAGAAATAAATAAAACTTTGAGGAACAGGAGACTGTCTCTCACCTAGGGAGGAGTGAGTGTTAGATTGAGATTTGAAAGTTGGCTCAAACTGGGGAGAAAAAGAAGAGAACATTTAAGATGAAAAGAGAATTAGATTCAGAAGTAATATGAGTTTATGAAACAGCATAAAATAGTATACAAAATAAAACTGAATAGACAACAGTAGAAGAAAGATGTTGAGTGATTTGAAAATTAATGCTATATAGGTAGAAACAGCTTGAATAAAACCTTGAAAGTCAGGCAGGGATTATACATGGTTGCAAACTGAATGCTATTAAAAGCTTTTGAGATGAGAAGTGATGTTTTTAAAGCAGGGCTCAAGGAAGCTGGATGTGCAGAGGCCAACACAGGATGGAGGCTAGAGCAAAGGCCTCTGTGGGGACCTCACTCTGAGGTGGATGTGCCAGCAGTAGAACTGAGTAGAAGTCAGGAAAGAAAACTCGGCAGTGTGACGTGGTGACATATACAAATTAGACCATCATACAGGAAGCTGCATCACAAGTGATGCCAAGATCTTTTATCTGGCTGACTGGGAACATGGACTCTCCTCAGAGAAAAGGAACATAGGCGAAGGGTGAATTTCGTATAAATTCTGAGTTGGTTCAAAGCAGATGTGCAGGTCCAGACATCCATTCATCATTATGAAGTCACTTGACTGTTGGGGAGCCGGGGTGGGTGGGGGGCATTGGAACAGCACACAGGCAGAGACAAGTACAAGAGAGATAAGCTAACAAATCCCCATTTTTAAAGGGCCAATAAGACTGAGGGACAATACACCCAGATGAGCAAAAGTTTCACCGTAAAGAAAGCCTCATCTTTAAGAGCAGGCAGGTGTGGAGACCAGACTTTTGCAGTGAGCAAAACAGTTGCTTCCAAGGTGAAAGGGATAATCTTTCACCTGGGCAGTTTTCTCCTTGTCTTTGTTTATTTTCCTTGCTATAAGGCGGTGTCAAAGATTTGAGGTATTTAATAAACCAAAGAGAGTAGAAAAGTACCCACTTATATCACTTCGTGGTCTAGTCACTAAGTCGCATCCGACTCTTGCAACCCCATGGACTGTAGCCCGCCAGGTTCTTCTATCCACCAGATTTTCCAGACAAGAATACTGGAGTGGGTTGCCATGTCCTTCTCCAGTATATCACTTTGCACCTGATTAAATCAAGGTGAGAAGTGAGAAGGAGGGAGGAAAAAGCTTCTCTGTAAAAGGATGTTTGAAGATATGATAACAAATGAGTTCCGCAAATAGAAGAGCAAAACACACAAGAAAAAAAAGATGACACTAAGAACTCTCTTAGTCAAGAAAATACTAATAACACAATTCACTGAGTGTGTTAGAAAATAAACAGGATAAGAAGAAATGTAAGACAGTTGCTGCAAGTAAACATTATAGAATAAAAATGACAATATTAATATACTGTACACATACTATGTGTAAGTCGTTTGTCTCAAATTTTACATGGAGTCAATTACCCAGGCAAGAGATATAGGTGAGAAAAAATTAAGCATAGGCAGAGTTAACAATGAAGCAGAAATTACAGAGCTAAAAAGTTCTAGAAACAGAATATGAATCTTCCTTATACTTACCACTCTGTACCACTTTCTATGAAGTGGGGAAAGTAGTATTTAGCACATGCAGGTAGGTGTGATGGTCAGAAAGATTTTGCAAAGGAGAACACTTGGCATACCTTCTAGACCACAGAATAAAGAAAGTTTCAATTTGTCCCTGAGGAGCCAAGGTGCATCACAAGGGTACTGAAAACCTAAGAAGTGGAGAATGGGAAGGAAGGTGACAATGAGAAGCTTGGAATCAGGGAGAGGCCCATTCAGATTAGAGTTTGTAGCAGGAGAGGGAATGAGGGCAGAATTAGATCCCTGGCTTCTGTTCCCGTCCTCCAATTAGTCTAAGACAACTACCTGTATGTATGTATATATGTATATATATGTGTGTGTGTGTGTGTGTGTACGCATGTGTAAAACATTTACACTTTGCAAAAGCATGAACAAATTGCAACCTGGTGAAATTCGAAAACACTGTTTAAAAAAAAAAAACCTTTTTCCTTCTACAACTGTATGTTGTAACAATGTCTACAACCTCCCTCTTAAAAACACAACACCCAAAGGAACTGTTCCCTCTATCTTGTCTCTTAAGGCCAAGAGCATACAGGTTTAAAAGTAGATGTCAAGAGCCCAAAACACACAATGGCTGTAAGGCAACTATTTTTCCATATATCATTCTTCCTGAATCGTTTGATCTGTGAGACACCTTATGTTCTCTAATAGAAGTCTATAACAAAACTAGGGAAGCAATGTCTTCTACGGCTTCAGATATACTGTACCTCCAATTCCACTTCTTAGTGGAAATCGTCTTACAAGAACAGGTCAAGTGCATTTTCAAATCGGTAAAGATAAGAGGTCAAGACTATTTAGAAACAAAGGCATGATCAGTTCAGTCTTTCAGTTGTGTCTGACTCTTTGAGACCCCATGGACTGCAGCACACCAGGCCACCCTGTCTATCACCAATTCCAGGAGTTTATTCAAACTCATATCATTGAGTTGGTGATACCATCCAACCATCTCATCCTCTGTCATACCATTTTTCCATCTGCCTTCTATCTTTCCAAGCATCAAGGTATTTTCAAATGAGGCAGTTCTTTGCATCAGGTGGCCAAATTATTGGAGCTTCAGCTTCAGCATCAGTCCCTCCAATGAATATTCAGGACTGATTTCCTTTAGGATGGACTGGTTGGATCTCTTTGCAGTCTAAGGGACTCTCAAGGGTCTTCTCCAGCACCGTGTTCAAAAGCATCAACTCTATGGTGCTCAGCTTTTTATATTCCAACTCTTACATTCATCCATGACCACTGGAAAAGCCATAGCCTTGACTACATGGAATTTTGTTGGCAAAGTAATGTCTCTGCTTTTTAATATGATGTCTAGGTTAGTAATAACTTTTCTTCCAAGGATTAAGTGTCTTTTAATTTTATAGTTGCAGTCACCATCTGCTGTGATTTTGGAGTCCCCAAAAATAAAGTCTGTCACTGTTTCCACATCTATTTGCCATGAAGTGATGGGACTGGATGCCATAATATTAGTTTTCTGAATGTTTGGTTTTAAGCCAATTTTTTTACTCTCCTCTTTCACTTTCATCAAGAGGCTCTTTAATTCTTCTTCACTTTCTGTCATAAGGATGGTGTCATCTGCATATCTGAGGTTATTGATATTTCTCCTAGCAATCTTGATTCCAGTTTGTGTTTCATACGGCCCAGAGTGTCTCATGATGTACTTTGCATATAAGTTACATAAGCAGGGTGACAGTATACAGCCTTGATGTACTTCTTTCCCTATTGGAAACCAGTCTGTTGTTCCATGACTAGTTCTAACTGTTGCTTCCTGACCTACAAACAGATTTCTCAGGAGGCAGGTCAGGTGGTATGGTGTTCCCATATCTTTCAGAATTTTCCAAAGTTTGTTGTGATCCACCCAAAGGTTTTGATGTAGTCAATAAAGCAGAAGTTTATGTTTTTCTTTAACTCTCTTGCTTTTTCAATGATCCAAAGGATGCTGGCAATTTGATCTCTGGCTCCTCTGCCTCTTCTAATTCCAGCTTAAACATCTGGAAGTTCATGGTTCACATATTGCTGAAGCCTGGCTTGGAGAATTTTGAGCATTACTTTGCTAGCATGTGACATGAATGCAATTGTCCAGTAACTTGAGCATTCTTTGGCATTGCCTTGCTTTGGGATTGGAATGAAAACTCACCTTTTCTAGTCTTGTGGCCACTGCTGAGTTTTCCAAATTTGCTGACGTATTGAGTACATCACTTTCACAGCATCATCTTCCAGGAGATTTGAAATAGCTCAACTGGAATTCCATCACCTCCACTAGCTTTGTTCATAGTGATGCTTTCTAAGGCCCACTTGACTTCACATTCCAGGATGTGTGGCTCTAGGTAAGTGATCATACCATCATAATTATCTGGGTAATGAAGATCTATTTTGTATAGCTCTTCTGTGTATTCTTGACACCTCTTCTTAATATATTCTTAACAATAGATCCAAGTTTACTAGCAAGAATCTACTCAGTCAGTAGTGTAGTCATATAGGCAATTATAGCCATTGGTTATAAGCATGTCACTAGGTGGCTTTCTGGAACTTTCTTTAAAAGATATTTGGAGTATAACCATTCAGTTCAGTTCAGTTCAGTCGCTCAGTCGTGTCCGACTCTTTGTGACCCCATGAATCACAGCACACCAGGCCTCCCTGTCCATCACAAACTTCCAGAGTTCACTTAAACTCATGTCCATCGAGTCGGTAATGCATCCATCCATCTCATTCTCTGTTGTCCCCTTCTCCTCCCTCCCCCAATCCCTCCCAGCATCAGAGTCTTTTCCAGTGAGTCAACTCTTCGCATGAGGTGGCCAAAGTATTGCAGTTTCAGCTTTAGCATCAGTCCTTCCAGTGAACACCCAGGACTGATCTCCTTTAGTGTACCCATTACCCTCAATATAATCTTGTCTTCTTTTGTCCTGCTCCCTGGAACATAATGCCACCTGGACCATGAGAACATGACTACACATAAAAATGATAGGAAAGTGAAAGCTAATGAAGCTTTGAGCTTGAGGAGGATTTGAGTATATCTTCCATCCTAATTCTGAACTACATGATACTAGACATTCAAAAAAGAGAAAACCATAACTTATTTATAACTTTATTACTTGGGAATTTGATAATATCCATGAATAGAATTATTTCTAACAAATACAAATTCAAATACAAACTCTGTCATTTATTAATTTTATGAACATGCACATAGTCCTTAGTTTTCTCATCTTTAAACTAAATGTAGAATACTCAATCTTTTAGTTTAAAAAATACTCAACGGGCTTCCCTGGTTGCTCAGTGGTAAAGAATCCATCTGCTATGAAGGTGACCTGGATTTGATCCCTGGGTTTGGAAGATCCTCTGGAGGGGATGGCATGGCAGTGGAATAGGCATGGCAACCTACTCCACTATTCTTGCCTGGAGAATCTCTAAGGATGGAGGAGCCTGGAGGGCTCCTGTCATTGGGGTTGCAAAGAGTCAGACACAACTGAGTGACTAAGGACAGCACTGTACATTATTAACTCTAGTCACTAAACTGTAACCATCTCTCAGAATACTCAATATACAAGATTATTATGAGGGTTAAATAAGATAATCGATAGAAATAAATTAGCCTTGTGTCTGACACAAAGGAAGTGTTCAGTAAATCATAGCTGCTATTTTTATTGTAAACATAACAATCCCTATATCCAATTGCTTGAATGAAGACTCAGAATTTTTTGAAAATTTCTAGTAAAGAAATATACACTATTTGTTTGCTTTTTAAAGTATATGGGCTGTTCTTATACCTGAGAGGATTGTAGGATCCATTGTACTGGAGGACAAAATAAAAGCTTCTGTATCTCACAGCAGAAATGACTGTCTTTAGTAATTATCAGTCTTATCTAGACTCACGTCTCATTATCAAGAAAAGAGCAAAATGTCATAAAATCAATGCAGCTTTTTCAGTTGATTCATATTAAAGTACAAATGTATGTTTTGAGATCCAATCTCTTTAGGATAAAGAAATGAGAGACATACCCTGGATTGTTTATTAATTACAACATTCCAAAATAAAATTAAGGTGATTTAGGAATATTGTTGAAGCATTAAAATATGGTTCAGTTCAGTTCAGTTCAGTTCAGTCGCTCAGTCGTGTCCGACTCTCCGCGACCCCATGAATCACAGCACGCCAGGCCGCCCTGTCCATCACCAACTCCCGGAGTACACTCAAACTCATGTCCACAGAGTCGGTGATGCCATCCAGCCATCTCATTCTCCGTCGTCCCCTTCTCCTTCCGCCCCCAACCTTTCCCAGCATCAGAGTCTTTTCCAGTGAGTCAACTCGTCGCATGAGGTGGCCAAAGTATTGGAGTTTCAGCTTTAGCATCAGTCCCTCCAATGAACATCCAGGATTGATCTCCTTTAGAATAGACTGGTTGGATCTCCTTGCAGTATAAGGGACTCTCAAGAGTCTTCTCCAACACCACAGTTCAAAAGCATCGATTCTTCGGCGATCAGCTTTCTTCACAGTCCAACTCTCACATCCATACATGACCACGGGAAAAACCATTGCCTTGACTAGACGGACCTTGGTTGGCAAAGTAATGTCTCTGCTTTTTAATATACTATCAAGGTTGGTCATAACTTTCCTTCCAAGGAGCAAGCGTCTTTTAATTTCATGGCTGCAATCAGCATCTGCAGTGATTTTGGAGCCCAAAAAAAATAAAGTCTGACACTGTTTCCACAGTTTTTCCATCTATTTCCCATGAAGTGATGGGACCAGATGCCATGATCTTTGTTTTCTGAATGTTGAGCTTCAAGCCAACCTTTTCACTCTCCTCTTTCACTTTCATCAAGAGGCTTTTGAGTTCCTCTTCACTTTCTGCCATAAGGGTAGTGTCATCTGCATATCTGAGGTTATTGATATTTCTCCCAGCAATCTTGATTCCAGCTTGTGCTTCTTCCAGCCCAGCGTTCCTCATGATGTACTCTGCATATAAGTTAGTCTTTATAAAAGATAAGATCAGTCATGAAAGTCAGCATGTAGGCATGAAATTCAACCTAGTACTTGATATTAGGTAGCAGATACATTTCCATGTTTGCCTAGTAGGCAAACTAAGTGGAAAACAAGACTAATTAAAAGAGATTATTGTCTGTGAGAGAAAGTATACTATGTTGCTTCCCAGGTGACACTAGTAGTAAAGAACCTGACTGCCAGTGCAGGAAACATAAAAGACATAGGTTCAATCCCTGGGTCAGGAAGATCCCCTAGAGGATGACACGGCAACCCACTCCAGTATTCTTGCCTGGAGAATCACATGGACAGAGGATTCTGGAGGGCTACAGTCCATGGGGTTGCACAGAGTCAGACACGACTGAAGTGACTTAGTAAGCATGCTAGAGAAAAAAGATTTAGTGAGTACAAAATTTATTTCACAATAGAAATTAAGAAAAATATCTTATCTCCAAATAGTGATATTCTGAGCTGCAACCAATCTCAGAGGATTAAAGAACTAGGACTGAGCTTAGACTAATTAGATACTTAACTGCAGTTTCACTAATCATATCGCCTATGTCTTAGGGTTGAGGAAGGCTTGATTTTTGTGATTTAATGAAAAATTTTTATCTTGAATTCAATTTTCTTGATAATCACAGAAAAAGAGAGTTTGTTTTTGATGTTAGGGATGTGTGTGTGTGTTTTCAGAAATAGTATTGGCAAGGGGATTCTCAGCACATATGCTAGTATTCAGTGTTGCCAAAATCTCTATATTTTTCACCATACTTATCATACTACACATATGTTTACAAACATATGTGCTCACACATCCCACAGAAACATTCCCTGGAGTACATGTATGTGTGCTCACTCAGTCGTGTCCAACTCTTTGTTGACCCTATGGACTGTAGTCCATCAGGCTACTCTGCCCATGGAATTCTTCAGGCAAGAATACTAGAGTGCGTTGCCATTTCCTCCCCTCTGGGGATCAAACCTGCATCTCCTGTGTCTCCCGTCAGGCAGGTGGATTCTTTCTTTACCAATGAGCCAGCTGGGAAGCCTCTCTCTGAATTATACTTATCATTAAATTTTTATTAGTCAAAAAGAAAAACAGTTTTTGCAGGGATAAGTGAGATTAATTAGTGGTACAGATGATGGAATAGCCACCTAAATTGAGTCCTAATTCCTTATTCTTCTGAGATTGGTTTTAGCTCACAATATCATTAAATATACTACATAAAATAAAAAATTGGAAGTTGTGTTAATTTGAAAAGCTATATGGGTTCCTTGTGTATCAGGAAATATTTGAATATATTATGTATTAGTATTCACCCATGTCACATGAAAATGGCATACACAGGAGGACAACTCATTTCCAAATGTATTTTAACAAAGTGATTAACAATCCTAAAGGAAACTGAGATCAGTTATTTATATTTGAATTATAGTTACTTAGGCTTTTGTTTTTCCTCTGGGGTTTATTAAAACACTCAGAATAAAATGTATATGTCAATTCCTGTACTCTTATTCACATTCAAAACTGGAAAAACAGTTGGTTAGGGATACACTTCCTCTCATCACATTCAAAAGGAAGAGACAGTTCACAAACCAGCAAAAATAAATAAATCTGTTGCAAATCCTTTCTATTTTTTCTCCCCCATCAGCAATTTTGGAAAAACTTTCCACTGTCTTCTCCATTTGATTTTGGTACAGGAAGCCACACAAATTGTTGCTTGGGGAGAAGTCACAGCAATAAATCCAGAAAATTCTATTTACCTCATATGGAAAACATAGGAACACAGACATACATAGGAAAGGTGTCTTTTCCCCTAGAGATAGTCATGTTCATCAGTGTTGGGTAAACCTTCAAATTTACATTTTCAATGTATATTCCCTGTTAAGTTTTCAATAACTGACTTGTTTACTGAAGGACAGAAAAAGCCATCTTTCCAGATTATATAGTTGAAAGAGTCAACATTTGCTGGACTATTTAAATTCTGGAGTTTCTCAAGAGATGCTGGAGGCACTGTAACTTTCAGATGATCTTAAGTCTTATGTTTTGTATGTGTTATGCTGGTTCATCTTTATCTTTACATTGAATCACTTCCTGAAGGTACATGGGCAGCTGTAGTGCTGGGAGAAGTGGCATTTTGCCCAGGTATCCAAGGAACAGACATCCAAGATGTCTGTGTAGACTTCTGCACAGGCAGCCAGAATTACATCTGCATGTAATCCTGTAGTTTTGGCACAATTTTAAAATTTGAAGCAGTATGTGTTTGTCTAATAGCACTTAGAGTTCTTCTTCTACCAGAATTCCTTGTTGTTGTTCAGTCATCCAATTGTGTCTGACTCTTTGTGACTGCAGCACACCAGGCCTCCCTGTCCCTCACCATCTCCTGGAGTTTGCCCAAGTTCATGTCTTTGCACTGGTGATGCCATCCAGCCATCTCATCCTCTGACTCCTTCTTCTTCTGCCCTCAATCTTTCCCAGCATCAGGGACTTTTCCAATGAGTCGTCTGTTTGCATCAGATAACCAAAATACTGGAGCTTCAGCATCAGTCCTTCCAGTGAATATTCAAGGTTGATCTCCCTTAAGATTGACTGGTTTGATCTCCTTGCTGTCTCGGGGACTTTCAGGAGTCTTCTCCAGCACCAGAGTTTGAAGGCATCAACTGTTTGGTGTTCTGTCTTCTTTACAGTCCAGCTCTCAAAACCATATGTGACCACTGGGAAGACCATACCCTTGACTATACAGACCTTTGTTGGCAGAGTAATATTTCTGTTTTTCAACAAACTGTCTAGGTTTGTCATCACTTTCCAGCCAAGAAACAATCTTCTTATTTCACGACTGCAGTCACCATCCACAGTGATTTCGGAGCCCAAGAAGAGGAAATCTCTTTAATTTGCCATGCAGTATTGGGTTTAGATGCCATGATCTTTGCTTTTTTTCACATTTAGTCTTAACCTGGCTCATTCACTCTCCTCCTTCACCCTCATGAAGAGGCTGTTTAGTTCCCCTTTGTTTTCTGCCATTAGAGTGGTGTTATCCACATATTTGAGGTTGTTGATGTTTCTCTGGCCTATCATGATTCCAGCCCAGCATTTCTCATGAAGTGCTGCTCAGCATATAGGTTAAATAAACAGGATAACCACAATCCCTTGACAGGCCAACAGAAGTGTTGAATACATGATGGTGCATTCAACTCTGTGAGTGTTTGCTCCCCCGTCCATTCCTACTAATTGTTTAGTATAATGAAGTACTTTTGCTATCTGGGGAAAAAAAAGATTAAGGCACCTAGAACAGTGTCCTTTGAAAAGTAGCTTGGTCAGTCCTTCTCCATGTTTGGGCAATTATATGAGAATGTTCTTAGCCTAGAGATGAACAAACTTATTAAGTCCACTGAACACCTCCAGTGTACTCAAAGCACAAATAGAAGAAGAAAAGAGGTATAGCAATCTAACGAATAAAGACCTAATTTCAAACAAAGTACATGTAGTTATTATCTGTAGAATCTTTGACAAAATATAGTTTCTCAAAGTACAATTTCCTCATCTCTAAAATGGGGGAAAATAATACTTGCCTTATTGGTGTTACTCAGCTGAGGACAAATATTGCTTAAAATTGGGTAACAGATAGCTTAAGACTGTAAATACCATGGAGTAGGAAATGATAACCCATTCCAGTATTATCGCCTGGGAAATCCCACTGAGAGAGGGAAGCCCTGGCAAGTTACAGTCCTTGGGGTTGCAAAGAGTCAGACATAACTGAGCGTGTGCTTGCACACACACGCATACACACACACACACACACAATGTATGGCTCAACACTGTAGCCACTATATAGATAGTATAACTTGTTATTTTAGACATAGCACACAGTAAATGTTTGCCAATCTAAAATGGGAGATGCATTTAAGCCTAAATTTAAGGCCCTTTTTTATGTGCTGTCCTGACATCTGGTACATATGTGAGGGTTTCAAATGGCCTAAGGACAAATTGCCCTATCCCCTCTACTTTGTGGATGAAGTCCTCTAGTTCAACAATCCTCCTTGTCATGGGGACAATGTACAGTTGCTGCTTATCTCTGAGTAGCAGGTTTCAGTTTTTGCCAGCCCT
Source organism: Moschus berezovskii (assembly GCF_049115385.1). NCBI lineage: Eukaryota > Metazoa > Chordata > Mammalia > Artiodactyla > Moschidae > Moschus > Moschus berezovskii. The sequence goes on from NC_142470.1 coordinate 91,153,229, forward strand.
GTGAATTATAAAAAAGGAAAAAACAAACCTCCCACTCCCCACAGGAATAAGGAGTCACCTCATCTTCTAAAAAGGCTGCCTCCCACAGCACCTAGTTGTTCAGTCTTCCCTAGTGCAACCTCATGTGGCCTTGCATGGCATGTGGGTCTTCTTCTCCATACCGTGAGTATAAGTGATCAATAAATCGCTGTCTATTTCACCTGTCAAGTGTCTGACGTTTTGTGTGTGTGACCATGTGACCATCCCCATAGTCGCAGTTATTTGGGAATTTCTCCCTTACCAAATGGGTGATCAGGAAATGATTAAAACAATAGGTAAATATTAATAAAAGAAGGTGAGCGAATGAGGGGCAAAGGGGAAGAAAAGTAGGAGAATGCATATAATGGGAAACTATGATCATAAAGAGACTCACAGGGAGAAGGTATTATATAGCCAGCCAAAATAGCCTTAAAAGCTGCTTTTTCCTAAACTCTGTGGCTCAGGGGTAAAGAATCTGCCTGCCAGTGCAGGAGAAAGGGGTTCAACCTTTGTGTAGGGAAGATCCTTTTGAGAGGGAAATGGCAACCCACTCCAGTATTCTTGCCTGGAAAATCCTATGGACAGAGGATCCTCACAGGCTACCCCTGGTCCATGGGGTTGTATTGAGTCATACAGGACTAAGCAACTAAACAACAATATTCTTAATATATTCAAAGAAAAGGGAAAGGGACTTAATAATATTTTTAAACACAAATCATTATATGGATTGATAGGGACATTTTTTTCAAATGAAAACTGGAAATTTTGTTTTTTTATAGATGAAGAGAAATAAATAGAAGTCTTGCATGCATTTATTTCAAGACAAATTTTGTAAGATCAGCAGTCTAACTGCTGTCTTTTGGTGTATCTGTGTGGATTGGTGAATGTGGGCAGAGAGCCTGGTTCTTGTGAAGAAATCTCACTTTGGAGGCTGACATTTAGCGATTCTGTATTAGTTATGTCTTCTTTGCATTGCTCAGAGTACAGGAGGGCTTCATGAATACAAACTTAATTAAATGTAAGGACTAGGTGGTGGATTTGAGATGAAGAGGTGCGGAGGGCCCACGTTACTATGTTCTTCAATGAATCAGTCTGGTTAAAGAAATGGGAAAGTCATGATGAATCCCCTGCAAAAGTTCACTCTGTGTTTTAGGAAGATGTTGCATGAAATTAAAATACTTATGAAACAGTCCTCTGCTTCTCTACAGGGAATAATCAGGACAGGAACAGCAGAATTTGCTTTTTCCTTAGAACCTGAATTAAACAAAGTAAATAACTTTTTTGACATAAAGTTTTACTTTATTGCATTCATAAATATCTGTCCTCTTAAGTCAAAAATGACATCATATCCAGACATGACCAGGGACAAGTAGTAGTCTTCTTCATGTAACTGAAAAATAAAACTCATGAGTAGCCTCCCAAACTCCCTTAACTCGATTGCCATAATATCTCCTTAGTTAATTATTTTGTCTTTTAGATCATATGCATATTTATATATTTATTCATTGAAATCATCAAGAATATCTGACATGCTGTATTACTTCTTTTTCCTCTTCCCATTAATTCCTTCTTTAAAAGAGTCTCATAAGAAACAAAAAAAGATTGAGGTTTCTTACTTACAAAGGATCACTCTCCCCTTTCATACTAATTCCTTTCTCATTCTCCAATATCTCCCAGGATATGAGATTTTCACCTCCTTTAAAAGGGTCAGAGATACTATTTCTGTAAACAGTGAATTTCATTAAAATTGATCTGGGCTATAGAGTGATAGTGCTGGATGCAGGTCTAATCTTTAAACTGCTTATATACTGTGAGTTACATTTTAAAGAAAGCATAACCCAATCTCATTTCACTGCTCTTTGGTTATTGATACATTACAATTTTTTTAGCTGACATAGACTTTATTGAATCAGCTAAATCACCAACTCGATGGACATGAGTTTGAGTGAACTCCGGGAGTTGGTGATGGACAGGGAGGCCTGGCGTGCTGTGGCTCATGGGGTCGCAAAGAGTTGGACACGACTGAGCGAGTGAACTGAACTGAACTGAAACAAAAACTTAGGCCTTATGAGGAACCAGGATTAGCCAAGTGAATTTTTATTATAAACATCAATCCTCTGTGTGCACATGTTTGTGCATAAACACACACTTCTTAGGTGGGGTTGAGAATGGTTTTAAAATGAAACAAAGAACAGAGAAAGTAGGATGAAAAGGCATCAAAAGAAACACCAGTTACAATGCTGTTTTGCAGAGGAAGAACTCTAGTTTTGAATCTTTGCTAAGATTCATAGTTTATTTCTATACATTTCCCAGTGATTATATCCACTCCCTCAGCATTCTCTATCTCTCTTTCTCTGACTTCTCCACTGTTATTACCATGTCCCTACCAAGGCTCTGGTTTTTCCCGTGGTCATGTATGGATGTGAGAGCTGGACTGTGAAGAAAGCTGATCGCTGAAGAATTGATGCTTTTGAACTGTGGTGTTGGAGAAGACTCTTGAGAGTCCCTTATACTGCAAGGAGATCCAACCAGTTCATTCTAAGGGAGATCGATCCTGGGTGTTCATTGGAAGGACTGATGATAAAGCTGAAACTCCAATACTTTGGCCACCTCATGCGACGAGTTGACTCACTGGAAAAGACTCTGATGCTGGGAAAGGTTGGGGGCGGAAGGAGAAGGGGACGACCGAGAATGAGATGGCTGGATGGCATCACCGACTCCGTGGACATGAGTTTGAGTGAACTCCGGGAGTTGGTGATGGACAGGGAGGCCTGGCGTGCTGTGATTCATGGGGTCGCGGAGAGTCGGACACGACTGAGCGACTGAACTGAACTGAACCAAAAATACTGGCTAATATATAATCTAGTGCTTATTTTTCATGAACATGGTTGAAGTCATTAAAAAAAAAAAACAAAAAACAGCAACAAGAGCAAGACAAATAGCCTGTCCCCACTACTTCTTTGTTTAAACCCAGTTCATGTTGTATTGCAAATAGTTCTTTGACTGTTTTTTTTTTTTTTTTGGCTGTATTTAAACCCAGATGGCACTACTGGTAAGGAACTTACCTGCCAGTACAGGATACATAAGACACATGGGTTCGATCCCTGGGTCGGGAAGATCCTCTGGAGGATGGCATGGCAACCTACTCCAATATTCTTGCCAGAAGAATCCCATGGACAGAGGCGCCTGGCAAGCTATAGTCCATAGCATCACAGAGTCAGACAGGAATGAAGCAACTTAGCACAAACCATCGTGTATGTGAAAAGTCCAGAGAAACCAGAAACTAACAAGACCCTGACAGAAGTGGCTCTAACATAAGGTTATGAAACAGATGGAAGAGAATGTTAAAGGAAGCAAAGTTTTATAAGGTAACTTGTGTTTGATCTTTTAATTCTGTTATTGAACAAAAAGAAAACAAAATGTCTTGGAGGATAACATTTTAAATGAACCAAACTTTCTTGAATTTGAATATAGCTATAATGGAACATGAATTTTGTATTCTTTGAGAGCTTCATGCTGAGAGAGGTGAGAAATATTATCATTCGAAGCCAAATATGATGCTTGGTAAAGATCATTGTGCTTAATCAGTGCTATACTTGTCTTTGCTTCCATTTCTGGAAAGATAACTGATGCTCCCAGGGAATAAACCACATCCCCAAGCATCCATACAACCAAAATATTAATACTAGATCTTGGGATTCCATTGTCTGTGCCTCTCTTGCTACTTCACCAACGCTCCATTGTAAGACACTGTTCTCATCTCTAACCAGCCCCTATCAACCCATTCAACACTAACTGGCTTACTTCCAAAAGCAGATTTTCCAGAGCATTTTCAAAGGGATTAGGCACATTTCTTCTATTGCAATATGACTGCAGGCAGAGCAAGAAGCTAATTTAGTTTCCTCTTAAATTGGATTCTTTCTTATATGAAAGTTGATTATTCAAGTTAAGATCAGCTGACTATCTCATTGATGGCCTCATTTTTGCCCATATTTGTGTTTAGACATCTTCAATTTCAAGATGCTCTTAGGCAGTTATTCCTTGAAGAAATTTCCATTCCTGTTAACACTTCTATCAACTGAAAGTACTCTTTTAAATTCTATATTGAGTGGGTATATTGCACTCTACTGAGCAAAATGGATCATATAAAAATAAGGACGATTAGGGCTTTGCTTTCAGAGTTACAGTCTAAGGGAAGAGTTGTTTTGCACATAAGCACTCATTTCCTGGAGATTCTCTTTCATATCACTCACATCTTTATAACTTCTCCCCAGAGCAAAATCTAACCAATCTTATAAATAACTTATTGTAATGAATCAACCTTCTTTGAAAACTAACGATTGCTTTTAAAAAATACTTCTATTTTTTGGCCACTACGTGTAGCTTGTGGGATCCTAGCTCCCCAACCAGAGACTGAACCCATGGCCCCTGCATTGGAAGCAAAAAGTCCCAACCACTGGACTACCAGAGAAGTCCCAACAATTGCTTTTAAATAATAACTCTCTGGAGAAATTAATAACCCAGATGAATAACTCCAAAAGAAGGAATGTCAGGAATTCTAGCACATTGATTTTAGAGGTTTGGTTTAAAGAGGTAACAACAGCATCTGTTAAGTGACATCTGCCTATTTCTATCTAGCTATGTGGCTAACTCTGATATGTGATATGTCATTCTCACTTGCAATCAACTAAATTTTGATCCAGAAATCTGACCCACTGCGTATGCAAGACAGTGGCATTACTTTTAATTTTCACCTTCTACATACAGCTTACTGTGTTTGGTGTCTTTACAAGACAGCATTTTAGGAGAAAAGCAGTCCTTATGTGGCCTGAATAATGTCAGACTTTTCACATTATTAGTATGCAGCTTTGGATTATGGAACAAGGTTGCCAGCCGACTTGAAGATGTGTTTAGAATACACACAGTGTTAAAAGCCTTTTCAATGATTCACAGCAGCTACAATTTTTACATTTATTAAGCTAGAGCAATTGAAGAGGAAAGATACTTGGCTTTTTCTTTAGGAAAGAGGAGGTGAGGGGAGGCCTAGTATCTTAACCCAAAACCAAAGTATTGAATATATGCAAGTTTGCCCTTTTACAGTAATATAAACCAAATTGTTCACTTCCACATAAAGAGAGGATAAAGGGACTCCCAAGGTCATGTTTCCTGAATGGTTAATTGTACAATGACAATTCAATGACCTTTCTGAAGTATAGATATATGAAGATCAACCTGATTTGTTTAGTCACTGGTAATGTTATCATGTTCACACATAAATATCAATGATATGAAAAGGAAAAGAAAAAAAATAAAGACAAATTCAACTATTTAAAATAAACTACTATTTCTGTGGTGCAGCAGAAACTGGCATAACACTTTGAATCAACTACACTCTAATAAAATTTTGAATCAACTATACTCCAATAAATACTTTAAAATATTAGAAAAAAATAAACTACTATCATCTCCATTTTAGTAAGCTTTATATAACTATCTTAATAAACTGCTTTCCCTTGAATCCTCCCTTAGACATTTATGATTAAAAGTCTGATAATCTTCTGAAGACAAAACAAGAAGATGAAGAAGACAAATGTTTGCATACAGCTTTTGCATATGTGTAAGTCAGTCCTCTTTTGAAAGTTAGCAATTTGGGAAACAATTTGAAAACACTGGGCCAAGGAATATACTATACAGAAAAGTATCATATAACATTGCTAATGCTTTGGGAAAATTATAAATACCTATTATAGACCAAATTAAGACTAAATCTCAAGTATTATAGTTGAGCTGCAATTATTAACAATTATCAAGGGTAAATATTTTTAAATTACCTTAATAAAGTATTCAGAAACATGAATATCTGTGCCACAAGCATAGTCTTTAAATATTAAAATTTAGTACTCTGTCTAGTGAGGTTTCCGGAGAAGGCAATGGCAACCCCCACTCCAGTACTCTTGCCTGGAAAATCTCATGGGCGGAGGCTGGTAGGCTGCAGTCCGTGGGGTCGCGAAAAGTGGGACACGACTGAGCGACTTCACTTTCACTTTTCACTTTCATGCATTGGAGAAGGAAATGGCAACCCACTCCAGTGTTCTTGCCTGGAGAATCCCAGGGACGGGGGAGCCTGGTGGGCTGCCGTCTATGGGGTCGCACAGAGTCGGACACGACTGAAGCGACTTAGCAGCAGCAGTAGCAGCTAGTGAGATTTCAGGAAACTTTACCTCCTAGGTTGGTGTTCAGGAATCCCTTTGGTTCAGAAATCACTCAAAAGTCTACAGCAGAAAGAGAGCATCTCCTGAAACTGTATGAATTTAAATTTTTTCCTTGACTATAAGAACAGTAACACCCATATTGGAACATTTATGTACAAATATAACTATATATGCATTCTCTTCAACTAAAGATAGCCATGGTTAATAGTTTAATTTTATATTTTAAGGTCTTAGAAGTATAAAATCATGCAGTTAAAATGCAGTTAAAATCATACAATATGTTAATTTTTTTTCATTTAAATATAATAGGTATTTCCTTATAAATTGAGGTTTCAGCTCAAAGACAGCAAAAATTATGCTTTCTTTAAAGGACTCAGGAATAAAACTCACCCTCTGTTTTGATTTACACTTGAGCAGCATCTTTGATTCTGGTCAACAGAAGCTGAGAGGAAGTTATTACTATTCAACAGTTCAATACGTGATTTTTTTTTTTTTTTAATATGTAGAACAGAAAGATTTGAGAAACTATACGAAAGAAACTGGGGATAAATCCAAAAGCTTGTCATAATAATATGCATCCCTGTAGTAATAGGGCTATTTTGGTTTGCAGCTCAGCTCTCAGAAACTGGTTTAGAAATACCCAACTCAATAAAATAAGAGCAATCTCATCTTTTACTACTTATAAATGAAAAGTGCATTTCAGTGGGTACACCTGCCATGTACTATGACAGGAATTTTCACAAATATGAATTAATTTAAATCTTCAAACAACCCATATAAATGAAAATATCACTCCTAATATTAACACTCAACCTCACGATAGCTAATAATGTTAATATTAATAGCAATCATTTTGGTACCTGCCTCTCAAATACTCATTTCAGGCATTTACTATGCATTTAAAATGCATTATCTCATCTAAAACTTAGTCTCAAACATTACCTTGAAGGTAGATATTTACTCCTATTTTATAGAACACAGAAGGGCTTCCCTTGTGGCTCAGACGGTAAAGAATCTGCCTACAATGTGGGAGACCCGGGATCGATCCCTGGGTCGGGAAGTTCCCCTGGAGAAGGAAATGGCAACCCACTCCAGTATTCTTGCCTGGAAAATCCCATGGACGGAGGAGCCCGGTAGGCTACAGTCCATGGGGTCGCAAAGAGTCGGACACAACTGGCGACTTCACTTCACTTCATTTCACTTCATAGAACACAGAAGCTCAGAAAAATTGAGTCGTTTGTCTGAGGTTATTAAGCCATTAGATGGAAAGAACTGTCAGCATCAAACGCAGAGCTGTCTGATATCACCATCTGTACTTTCTCCTACATATCCTGGTAGATTACAGTTCTGAACATCAACAGAGTAGTCCGATTCTGCATGGAATGATACTTCTGCTTGAAAATAAATATCAATATGCCTGCCTGAAATCCCCCTTCCCTGGCATAATCCTTTTTTTTTCCCCCATGAAAAATCTTAACAAGCAATACTTTAGGTTGTGAAGAAGCAGAATATTGTTTTTGGCAGCAAACTCAAAGTCGGTTCCCATAAAATGGAACTAGCCAAAAGACGTTAAAAGTGCATGTGAGGTTCAACAACGTGTTCAACCACTAAACAACTGTTGGTAGGGACAAAATCCAGTACACTAACCAGAGAGCAGATGCTGATGAGGACATGGAGCAACAGGAATTTTCATTTATTGCTAGGGGGAATTCAACATGGCACAGCCACTTTGGAAGATGGTTGGTGGTTTCTTACATGACTAAACATATACCCTCATCATACCATTCAGCAATCCCATTTCAATCTATTTACCCAAAGTATCTGAAAACAGGTCTACACAGGAACCTGCACACTGATGTTTATAGCAATTTAATCCTGTCATTGACTAAACATGGCAACAATCGACATGCCCTTCTGTAGGTGAATGAATAAATGCACTGTGGTATATCCGGACTATTGAATAGTACTCAATACTATTTTAAAAAGAAATGAGTTGCCATGAAAAGACACGGAGAAAACATAAATACATGTCAACCTGAAAGACTACATACTGTATGATTCCAACTACTTGATACTGGAAAAGGCACTACAGAGACAGTAAAAAGATCAGTGCTTGCTAAGGATTAGGGTGGTAGAAGGATGAAAAAATGCATGTGAATACCAAAAAGAAGGGGAACATCAGAAATTCACTTGTCCACTTTGCCTTGGCTTAGTCGTGCTTATGTGTGTATGTGTAGATGAAGCAAAACGTAGGCAACCAGCATTATTTAGCTAGACAAAATTCATCCAGCACACAAGATAATTGTTTTGACTTGAGAATTTTCCAAGGTGCAATTTGCATGAATCTTATTTATTGGCTTATCATTCAATCATATCTTTCCTACTTTGCCTGGATGAGCACAGTCTGAAGCACAGGGACTGGTGTGAAAATAGAGCCAGCAATAAAAAACAACTGTGTGAGATCCTTTCATGGGTTGTTCACCCTGCAAAGCCACCAGCTGAGGTTGATTTTCTTTCTTTATTTCTAAGTTAACATCTTTCTTTTCTTGCCATCATATTTTTGTCAATCTTGCCTTACAATTCCCTGTGTCTGCCAACATTTGGCTCATGAAGTAAATTTATTGTTTTTCCCTGCTCTTCATTTTCCTCTCTACTTCCCTGATACTTTCAGACAAAATATGCTGTTTTTTTTTTCCCTTAAAATGATAGCAATGGGTTTCTCTTCTGTTGTTTCTAAAGATAGGTGCTATCCACTTTACACTCACACTTACAGAACTAGACACTTAAGTGATTTTAAGAGTTTGTCTCACATAAATATTTTTGTACATTTTTTCTCTTTTTCTGAGTAGTATTGATAGTATATATGTAGAACATGAAAAAATATAGCTATCTATCATCTATCTCAATCATCTATCTGTGATGGTTAATTTTTTGTGTCAGCTTTGCTGGGCACAGAGATACCCAGATAGCTGGTAAACATACCCACTATTTCTGGGTGTGTCTGTCTGATTGTTTCTGGAAGAAATTAGCACCAGTGGGCCCCTTAAACCAGTAGCCCTCTGGTTCTCAAGCTTTCAGATTTGAATTGAATTACATCATTGTCTTTCCTCAGTCTCCAGCTGTCAGAACACCTACTGTGGGACTTCTTGTCTTCCATAATCTGGTGAGCCAATTTCTACAATAAATCTCCATATAGATATGTTTACATAAATATAAATTTACATAAATATATATATATATATATACACATTCATTCTATTGGTCCTGTTTCTCAGGAAAACCCTGACAAATACACTCTCTAATTTTTCTATCCATAAACATATTTATTAATTTAGGTATATATAAATGTACACATGGTATACATGCACATGTATGTTATAGTAACATATGTTATAACTGTTATAGTCTTGGAAATTGAAAATGAAAGTTCAGTGAGATTTTTGTATGCAAAGCCCAAATGAGATACTAGGCAGTTATTTTATTGAAGTACGCATTATTTAATCCCTAGTATATCTATTTCTATTTTTAAAAGATTTTTAAAAGATCTATGAAGCTTTAAGGGCTTCCCTGGAGGCTCAGTGGTAAAGAATCTGCCGCAATACAAGAGCAGCAGGAGACACGAGTTGACCCCTGAGTTGGGAAGATGCCCCTGGAGGAAGGCACAGCAACCTATTCCAGTATTCTTTCCTGAAGAATCCCATGGACAGCGAAGCCTGGTGGGCTGCAGTCCAGAGAGTGGCAAAGAGTCATACACAACTGAGACAACTGAGTATACATGCATGAAGCTTTGAAGAAAGAAACAACATCAAAACCAAAAATAATTGGAAGAAAATTTGGTTTATTATTGTTGTGCTTGGTATTGTTTTAAACACAGTCTCTATTAAATGGTCCAGGTGAGTACAATAGTCAAGGTTCTTCAAAACCAATAAGAATATATATATATATATATATATATATATATATATATATATATAAACACATGTGAAACAGAGACTCAGTCAGACAATGGCCTAACTCCAAGATCTGAGATCAAATCAGTAGCAATACCTTCTACTTCCCAACATGGACAGATTTGGAATGAACTGGGAGGAAGCTAGCATGAATCCTGCTGGAATGACTAATAACTACAGTGTTTTTATTGTACCCCAGTTCTAGATGAAGATACTCTGCCTAGATGTATGAAGGTAGATGTATCTTCTAGATGAAGATAGTACCTGCTGGTGGCTATCTTTACAAAAGAGTGATTTCCCCACAAGTTACAACATCACACCACTCACTTTGGAGATTAAGTCGGATAGGTGATTCTGAAAGGATGAGTGGGAATGATTACCATAGGCTGCTTCACCCTTGAAACCAAAAGAAACAGAATCCTCATCACAAACAACATTCTTCTCAAGGAGGTCATTTATTGTTTTGCACATTGTGTCCACTTATACGATTTTGCTTCTTATTTGAATTCAGAGATAAAGTTGATAATTATAGAACTGTGGGAGTTACTGAACACAGCTTTCAATTTAAAAAGAAGGTATATTGATTACTCCCTTGGATTCACAAAGAAAATTATTCAGTGTACATCATAAATTATTTTTTTAAAAACCCTCAACAATACTCAACATAATGTGATTCACAAAACAAAGATAGACCTTGTCTCATTTTTTACAGTGTAGTAAAGGGAGGACAAATAGATGGAGCCTCACAAAAGATTAGGAGATATTATTAATTTAATTCATTCACTGTGGGTGTGATTACAGCAGTTTTTCACAATTTCGTTCATCCCCAAATATTTACAACATCTTTCTTACTGACTATATATTTCTAAATCCAAAACTAAATTTCCATTAAATAAATAAGAATATAAAATCAATGAATTTATTTTTAAGGTAGATAAAACTCTTTCAATATATAAAGCATGGATTTAGAGAACATGTAAGTGTGCGTGTGCATGTGTTCATGCATGTGTATATGTGTGTGAGAAAGAGAGAAGCAAAAGTTTCATACATTCTTTCCGCTTCTTTTCTAAGATTATATCAAGCAAAGGGAAGAATGAGGGCTCCAGAATAATCGTATTAGTCTCTCCTTTACTCCACAAACTTCCATAAAAGTATAGTTTCATTGCTGGGATTCCAGCTTCTTCTCTATCCAACTGAGTTTACAGATCTCAATTCTCCAGTCTATAGGACAGAGACTTTTTCACAATTCCTATCTCATAATTCATGGTAGGTTACATGGTTCCTGCCCTTCAGAACACAAAATTTTGATGTCTATTTTTGAATGAATATATAATCTTACCATCAGCTCAAAATTTGAACTTCCTTTAAGTAAACCTACTTAAATGATCTTATCTCAAACTTTATAGTATAAAATAGAAATAGTCCTTGTTATGGGCTTCCCTCATAGCTCAGTGGTTAAAGAATCTGCCTACAATGCAGGAGATCCTGGGTTGGGAAGATTCCCCTGAAGAAGGAAGTGGCAACCCACTCCAGTATTCTTGCCTGGAGAATCCCAAGGACAGAGGAGCCTGGCAGACTATAGTTCATGGGGTCACATAAGTCAGACACGACTTAGCAACTAAACCACCAGTCCTTGTTATTTCACCTGGTAATGCAGGACAACAAAATGACTATGCAACTGAAACTGTAAAAAACAACCTCAAAAATCAATGAGAAAAATTTGAAATGTCCTGTGGTTGTTATATGGTTTTTCCAAACATTAAAATCTCTCTTACCATTGGTTATTAATGTATGAAAAATTTAAGAATAGTAAAACTAATATTTATTTAGTATAATGCCATTTTAAAATTAGAAACATTGATAATCTGTGTCATTTCTTTTTGAGAAGATATGAACTATCAAAGTTAGTTTGAACAATGTATGCCTTCTTCTCATTACATAATTACAGTATAGAACAAGCATCACTTATCTGACTTGGTAATTTATCATGTTCCATTCTAAGTTGGGGTATCTAAAATTTTATTCTTTGGGTATTTAATACTGTGAGATATCTCCCAGAGTTCTTTTACTGTGAAGCTTTTTTTCTAAGGCTAATTCCTCTAGGATATCTTCATCTTTCTCATCACAACTGTTTCCCAGTGTGTTCATAAGTTTCTATTCACAAACTCTGTCTGGAATAGTACTGGTATGAACATTTCCATAGTCAGTACTTCTTTTCCAAATCCTTTATATTCTATTTGAATTTCACTTTCAGCATTACTTTTCATTTCTATGTTGCACTTCCATCTTTTGAGGACAAGATCCTCTTTCAAGTACCCATTTTTGTAAAATTTTATGTGGATTCCCATCACTAGAAGGCAAGGAGGCAACATATTTTGCTGCCTGTATGTGAACTGAAAAACAAAAAATCATGAGCAAATAATTATTGACAGGTCTTTAAAGAAATGATGTGATTATCCACTTATCATGATGGACTCATGTTATTCACATAATGATTTGTGGACTGAAAAGGTAGCAATGAATTTTGTACTTCATTTTATTATTTTGGTAACTGAAATTTAAACTATACTGTTGAGAAGCTAATCTACTTCACTTAACTGTGGTAATAAATTCATGGATATTAAAAAATGCAAAACAAGGATTCCCTGTATATTTTTATATAAAAAATGCATGTACTTATGCATGTAAGATTTCTTTAAATATGAAAAAAAAAAACTTGTTCAAAAAATAATTTAAGGCAAATAGTCCTAAAAATTAGTTTGATCTTTAAGATTCCTTTTCCATTCACTCTTCCTTGAAAATTATCAGAACAGGTGTGGTGAGACAGCAATCTGGAACTTCAAAACATATGACAGGAAGCACCTTTCCAGGCCAACTGCTCCTTGGCTACTATCAACATCAATAAAAATGTTCAGTGTAAGCCTGTTCAAAAGTATCTTTTCTCCCGTAAATAAACAGATGTCAGCAGCCTTTAACTCTTCAAAATTACATTTTATTTGCTAAATTTACTTCACACAAAAATGGAGTTGATGACCATCAGTGCACATACCACAACTAGCATTAAAAAAAATCAAATGTTATTATATAGCATTGAACTTCATGCTCTTAGAGCAGCAAAATGCAAGACGATTGCTTGCTGTGTAGTAGTCCTTCACAGATCTCTTTAATCATCAGAGAAACTATAGAATACTGGAGAAAACTCAGAGAAAAGCTCTGAGATACCCCTTAGTCAGATTTGAATGTAAGAGCACCTTCAGCTCAGGGATGCATGATTTTTCAACAGCACGAAAAAGTGCTGCTGCCTACTCATCCTCCTCTCATTGTTGTCCTGTTCCCTTTAACATCACTAAAGTATGGCTGAACCACAGTCATTTTCTGTTAGCTGAGCTATGTCAACCATAGACTGACATAAAAAATCATGTGTGTCAGATAGTGGTAGCACTGGACATTCTAGGACAGGTGAGGTTGAGCTAGGAGTTTGGGTTACATATAGGTCTTAGAAATACCCGGATTCTCCTGGTTAATCAGTGAAAGAGAGAATGGTAGACAGAAGAATGTTGCTATAATAAGTTCACTTCTTACAAAGTCTGAGGCTAAAGAAGACAGAGGTACTAATGTCAGTCGAGGTGGTCTCGTAGAGAAGATAAATGTCGCTTTCAGCAAATTAGTTAATAGTAGAGCGACTTCACTTTCACTTTTCACTTTCACACACTGGAGAAGGAAATGGCAACCCACTCCAGTGTTCTTGCCTGGAGAATCCCAGGGACAGGGGAGCCTAGTGAGCTTCCGTCTATGGGGTCACATAGAGTTGGACACAACTGAAGTGACTTAGCAGCAGCAGCAGCAGCAGCAGCAGTCTTTTACTAATAGCGTACACGATGACTTTAACACTGGCATTGGAAATATCCAGCAATGGGGTTCAGAGACAACTCTCAAAGAATGCAATTAAACACTGAGAATTGAAAAGAGCAACAAAGTCACCCCAGATCCAGACATAAAAATGGGTTGCACTTAAGAAGAACTGACACATAATTCCCCACTTCCTAAAGTTGCCCATTAGTTTTGGATTCAAATATGAAAAGAAATCCACTAGAGAAAATATCTACATGTGGAATAATCGTTATGATGAAGGGAATAGCTATCTAATTTATTATAATGAAAATTGTGAGGTTGCACCTACTTTAGTGGAAAGTTGAACTATGACAGTTTGAAAAAAAATTGCACTCTATCCATCATAGGCATGAGAAGCATGACTTGCAGCACATGTGTATTTCCCAGTACTGGACTAACCTTATAAAGGGAGTAAAGGGAAGGATTAATGTTCAAGGACAGTGAGTTGGAGATAAAAGACAAACAAGCTTCCATAAAGAATCTTATTCAGAATCTCACTCTGACAATTCTTCATTCTGCTTTTCTTTCCCAGTGGGGCATCACAAGTGCCTTGGCTATCTGTGGAGGACTTCAGAAACGCTTTAGTGTAGGGTGAGTTAGAAGTTAATCCTAGGGTATGCCAAGATTACAGAAAAAGCAGCACTCCTGTATAAGAAAATCCTGTTTTCTTTTCTCTCTAGAGTTAGAATACCAGGGTGCTGGTGCTCTGGGGATATTAAATTATTTATATGAGGGTTATTAGTGTGTGGTTAGTGAGTCCTTATTGAAAGTTATACATGCCAGCAACCCGCAGTGAAGCTATGTAAGACAGTGTTCTTGCTAAATTATTAAGATATAAAATGAATAATGAAGGTCTTTTAGTGGAAACTAACCTGAATAAAAAGCTGTTCAAGATAGGGAAAGGAAAGTGACAGTTGGGTAATGCGTCATTCCATCCCTTATGGGAAAGTAAAGCAATATTTTTCATAAATTAGTGGATGCTGGATATATTCATAGCAGATGAAACACAAAGCAGCAATATTTGGACCTACTGCACTTTGAACTTTTAACAAGGGCATCGTTGAGGGCACTGATATTGTCCGTGCCAGTGTTTTATTGGACGATGGTACTGTTTTTTCTGTCTTCTATAACCATAAACCTTACCTCCATTCACGTGCGTCTTTCAAATTAGCCTTATCTTATCCATGGGAAGGGAAAACATAGGCAGTTCTTGAAACAAATACAAGGATAGCTCATTTGTTATTGTTTTTGCTTGGACCTTCTGTTCACACTCTGTTGTTCCAAGGTTGCTACTTTATTATTGTTGCTGTTGTCGTTTAGTTTCTAAGTCTTGTCTGACTCTTTGCGACTCCATGGACTGTAGCCCGCCAGGCTCCTCTGTCCATGAGATTTCCCAGGCAAGAATACTGGAGTGGGTGCCATTTCCTTTTCCAGGAGATCTTCCCAACCCAGGGATCCAAACTGTGCCTCTTGTGTCTCCTGGACTGGCAGGCAGTGGCAGGTGGATTCTTTACCGTTGAGCCACCAGGGAAGCCACCTTCTTATCACCTCTGTGTCAATATGATTTCTAACCTTTATTGTGTATTATCTCCCTTCCTAGGTCTCTGACTCATGTCCCTTCATTCTTGTTGTATTAACTTCCAATTGCTTCTGTAATAAATTACAACTAAAGAACCTTAAAGGAATACAAATGTATGATCTTTCTGTTCTTGAGATCAAGATTCTAAAATGGCTTGGTAAGATTTCATTCTTTCTGTAAGTGCTAAAGAAGAATCTGTTCACTTGCCTTTTCCAGCTTCAAGAGACTCCCCATATTCATTGGTTTATAATCTTGCATCATTCTGGCCCCTGTTTCTATCATCATGTACCTTTCTCTCCCTCTGCTTCTATAGTGACATTATTTTCTCTGACTCTGACTTTTCTGATTCCTTTTTATAAGAAATTTATGATTACACTAGGCCAAGATAAACCGAGATAATCTCCACATCTCAAAATCCTTAATTTAGTCTCAACTTTAATGAACCTATTGCCAGTTAAAGTAACAAACTGACAGATTCTGGGGATTAAGATATGGACATCCTTTAGATCCTCCAGTCTTCCTCATCTATGAACCTATTCGATCTTGTCATTTTGATATATCCTAACCCATGTCTCAGTTCAGTTCAGTTCAGTTCAGTCACTCAGTCGAGTCCGACTCTTTGTGACCCCATGAGTCACAGAACGCCAGGCCTCCCTGTCCATAACCAACTCCCGGAGTTCACTCAAACTCATGTCCATCGAGTCGGTGATGCCATCCAGCCATCTCATTCTCTGTCGTCCCCTTCTCCTCCCACCCCTAATCCTTCCCAGCATCAGACTCTTTTCCAGAGAGTCAACTCATCGCATGAGATGGCCAAAGTATTGGAGTTTCAGCTTTAGCATCAGTCCTTCCAATGAACACCCAGGGTTGATCTCCTTTAGAATGGACTTGTTTTGCTATTTCATATAGTTCTTATACTTTCATTTCTTTCACTTGATCTCTCATGTTTCCTGCATTTGAACTTGGGTTACAAGTTTAGACCCTTTCCAATTGTTTTGTTTAAATTGGTGTCTCTAAATCCAATCTTTTGGCCAGAAAAATTTCCTTCTTTCTTGTGTTGAACTTTAGGTTTTAGAGTCAATCGGTCTATTTAAAATCCAAGCATCCTTCTCATAGATAAAGGCAGAAATTCTTTATCAACTCACAGATTCTGAGCCTGTGGTCCTACCCAACTGTCCCCATTTTCAATCCTTCACATTCTTATGGAAAGAACATATCCCTGACCTATAACTTAAACTAAGTCTAACCCTAGAGCCATCTGCATATCTGAGGTTATTGATATTTCTCCCGGCAATCTGGATTCCAGCTTGTGCTTCTTCCAACCCAGTGTTCCTCATGATGTACTCTGCATAGAAGTTAAATAAGCAGGGTGACAATATACAACCTTGATGTACTCCTTTTCCTAATTGGAACCAGTCTGTTGTTCCATGTCCAGTTCTAACTGTTGCTTCCTGACCTGCATACAGGTTTCTCAAGAGGCAGGTCAGGTGGTCTGGGATTCCCATCTCTTTCAGAATGTTCCACAGTTTATTGTGATCCACACAGTCAAAGGCTTTGGCATAGTCAATGAAGCAGAAATAGATGTTTTTCAGGAACTCTCTTGCTTTCTGCATGATCCAGCGGATGTTGGCAATTTGATCTCTGGTGCCTTTGCCTTTTCTAAAACCAGCTTGAATATCTGGAATTTCACGGTTCACATATTGCTGAAGCCTGGCTTGGAGAATTTTGAGCATGACTTTACTAGTGTGTGAGATGAGTGCAATTGTGCGGTAGTTTGAGCATTCTTTGGCATTGCCTTTCTTTGGGATTGGAATGAAGACTGACCTTTTCCAGTCCTGTGACCACTGCTGAGTTTTCCAAATTTGCTGGCATATTGAGTGCAGCATTTTCACAGCATCATCTTTCAGGATTTGAAATAGCTCAATTGGAATTCCATCACCTCCACTAGCTTTGTTCGTAGTGATGCTCTCTAACGCCCACTTGACCACCCTTATGGAAGAAAGTGAAGAGGAACTCAAAGGCCTCTTTATGAAAGTGAAAGAGGAGAGTGAAAAGGTTGGCTTGAAGCTCAACATTCAGAAAATGAAGATCATGGCATCTGGTCCAATCACTTCATGGGAAATAGATGGGGAAACAGTGGAAACAGTGTCAGACTTTATTTTTTGGGGCTCTAAAATCACTGCAGATGCTGATTGTAGCCAGGAAATTAAAAGACGCTTACTCCTTGGAAGGAAAGCTATGACCAACCAGGATAGCATATTGGAAAGCAGAGACATTACTTTGCCAACCAAGGTCTGTCTAGTCAAGGCTATGGTTTTTCCCATGGTCATGTATGGATGTGAGAGTTGGACTGTGAAGAAAGCTGATCGCTGAAGAATTGATGTTTTTGAACTGTGGTGTTGGAGAAGACTCTTGAGAGTCCCTTGTACTGCAAGAAGACCCAACCAGTCCATTCTGAAGGAGATCAGTCCTGGGTGTTCATTGGAATGACTGATGCTAAAGCTGAAACTCCAATACTTTGGCCACCTCATGCGACAAGTTGACTCACTGGAAAAGAGTCTGATGCTGGGAGGGATTGGGGGTGGGAGGAGAAGGGGATGACAGAGAATGAGATGGCTGGATGGCATCACCTACTCTGTGGACATGAGTTTGAGTGAACTCCGGGAGTTGGTGATGGACAGGGAGGCCTGGCGTGCTGTGATTCATGGGGTCGCAAAGAGTTGGACACGACTGAGCAACTGAACTGAACCCTAGAGCCCATGTGTGTTGTATTCCTGATCCCAGCATCTGTAGCCTGAACCTGCCCCATGGCCGAAAGCCTGTCTGAGACACTTTGAGTTGGCATCTTGAATAAGTGGAATTTGTCAGAAATTTCTCATTGCTTTTGGTGCAATGTAAGCCAATCATGCAATGTAAACCAGCCTAGCGAAAAGTGAAAGAAGCGGGAAAAGGAAAACCCAAAAAAAGCAAACCAAAATCCTCTACCTTATTTAACGTGAAATGTTTTAGTCTTTCTCACCTTTTTGTCTTTACCTATTCTGTGTCTATGCCTATGGAACAGCAAGTTCTCAGGCACCAAAGCAAATACCTCGCAAATACAGAAATGCCTGACAATGCCCTGCTTGCCATTTGTCCCTGTAGATGTCATGTGATTTCCCATGAGCTTGTGATTATTAAGCTGACTACCTGGTCATAGATGTGGCTTCAGTTTGCCACAATTTGTAAAATCTCTCTACAGATCTCATGTTCTGATTTACAACACCAATATTTGTCCCAAATGTCCACAAGGTGATTTCTAAACTGTAATTCATGGAGCCACATATGGAAAAGCAATTTTCTGTTCAATTGTTTGTAAAACTTGGGGAAGTGTTTCTTCCATGAAAAAAGACATCATTACCCTTTGGAATGACTCATCAAATCAAGGGAAAGGATAGAAAGAAGTCTTGGGTAGTTAGAAAAATGACATTCAACATAAAACGTCTTTTTATAATATGATTTGTTTTCATTACACCACATAAAATGTGTTCCGAATTGTTAAATAACATTAAATAAAAGATTTTGGTGTGTTTTTTGTGCTTGTTTTGTATAATTAAGGCTCATGTGAATTAAAGGGGCTGAGACACAGTCTTCTATCTAGAATTTTCCGTCTCTTTGCGTAAGTTCCAATGCACATTTTCTCTTACATTAAGATTAATTTCTTAATTACATTTTTCTATGTAGTCTCATTTTTCTGTGTTTTCTATGTTAAGAGAATTAAGCACAGAAAGAAACCAATGAAAAGGAAGACAGAGGAAAAAATAAAATACTGTGCAAGTACGTAAACAAAGATGAAATTTGGTGTAGACATAAATTTGAGAATGTTGTAACAGCCATTGGAAAAACGAAGGACATTCAAATTTATTTGGAGGATAGAACTGTTTTTAAAATTTTGGAGAACTTTATTTAAACATGAGTAGCTTCCTGGGTGCTAAATCTAAAATATTTCAAATTCTTATGCTTCTGCTATCCTCTCCTGCCATGTTTCCTGGACTTTGTATAATTCAAAACCTTCAGATGAAACTTAGATGATGGAATCTTTTGGAAATATTATTTATCTAAATCACACCAGTCAGAATGGCTGCTATCCAAAAGTCTACATGCAATAAATGCTGGAGAGGATGTGGAGGGAACCCACAGTGTAAGGGAACCCTCTTACACTGTTGGTGGGAATGCAAACTAGTACAGCCACTATGGAGAACAGTGTGGAGATTCCTCAAAAAACTGGAAATAGAACTGCCATATGATCCAGCAATCGCACTCCTGAGCATACACACAGAGGAAACCACAATTGAAAGAGACACATGTACTCCAATGTTCATTGCAGCACTGTTTATAATAGCCAGGACATGGAAGCAACCTAGATGTCCATCTGCAGATGAATGGATAAGAAAGCTTTGGTACATATACACAATGGAGTATTATTCAGCCATTAAAAAGAATACATTTGAATCAGTTCCAATGAGGTGGATGAAACTGGAGCCTATTAAACAGAGTTAAATAAGCCAGAAAGAAAAACACCAATACAGTATACTAACGCATATATATGGAATTTAGAAAGATGCAAATGATAACCCTGTATACGAGACAGCAAAAGAGACACAGGTGTATAGAACAGTCTTTGGGACTCTGTGGGAGAGGGTCAGGGTGGGATGATTTGGGAGAATGGCATTGAAACATGTATGTTGTCATATGTGAAACGAATCACCAGTTCAGGGTCGATGCATGTTACAGGATGCTCGGGGCTGGTGCACGGGGATGACCCAGCAGGAGGATAAAGGGAGGAGGGAGGTGGGAGGGGGGTTCAGGAGGGGGAACTCATGTACACCCGGGGCGAATTCATGTCAATGTATGGCAAAACCAACCAATATAATATTGTAAAATAATTTGCCTCCAATAAAAAATAAATTAATTTAAAAAAAGAAAAAGAAAAAAAAGATTAATTTTGTTATACTTTCTAAATTACTATATTTAATTTTTTGACAAGTATAGCAAATGAAAAATTGGGGCTGGAAAAGTTGATTCACTGGTGTTTTAGTTTGTTCTGTTTTCTGACTGAAATAGAAATGTAGCTATATTCATATGCCAGACATTGGTCTACTTTTCAGGGCTTAGGTATTGATTATTATTTAAATAGATAATGTTATGAATATTAATTAATATTTTCATCTTAAAAAAAATCTTTCCATGAGGAAGCAGAACACTTCTGACATTCTTAAATAGTATATTAATGAGAAATCATGAACAATGATTTTCTCTCCTGGACTTTTCATCCAATATGTTAGAAATGAAATTGTGATGGTTTGCTCTGTCTCTGCAATAGGGTTCCTCTGCCATCCTCTAGGACAGGCTGTCATCTGGAGCCCAGTCATTTTCTCCATGGGAGCCAGCACTTTCCCACTCATCCACAGCTTTTTTCTACTCCTTTCTAAAATGTATACATTTTGACAAGAGATTACAGACCTGTGACTTTACAGAGGAGCCATCTGAAATCATTAAGCTTCCTTAGAGGAGCTCTCTTGGAAATTTTCTGCAGATCCTACAGAAGGTATAGCTATTATACATTACTCCCCATTTGGCACTTGTCTCTTTTCTCACTATAATTCCATTAACTCTTCTATTGTTGCCCAAGTCTGATCTTTCATCAGTCAATAGCTTTTGACCGCATAGTTTGTGCTTAAATAATTGCTTATCGAATTGCTTTCTGAAATTAAGAAGAACGTTTGGTCTGTAACACAAGGCACAATAAAACAACTAAAGACTATTCCAAGAGTGGACTTGGTTTACTGTGGTGCGATTTTAAAAGTGTCAGTTACATAAACAAATCTGAATTTGCTATAATTCACTGATCCAAGGCATCAATCAACAAATACTGCTACAGCACCTGCTTTTAGTCCCAGCAACTTATGTTCATTTATATTTTATTTTGCCTACAATCAACCTTATTTCTTTCTCCTTCAAATATATATAATGCTTTCTCCAAATGTAGATATTATCTCTTTCTGATCAACTCCTATTCTACTTGTAATTAACCAGTTATGATGATCCCAGTGCCTGTATTGTTTGTAATGATTGAGTTATTTCAGTGTCAAAAGTAGTGTTATCACCCCAAAACAGAACCAAAGAGACTCTTCCATAAATTAAAGAGTCTTCAATAATGACATCTTTCTCTCTGAGCTGATATGGATATTCATACTGTATGCTTCCATTTGTTGATTCAGGAAATATATAATAGGTGCTAAACATCTACCAGATATACTGGGCTTTAGCAGGCATGTGAATGGGAGATTAGAGTACATTTGGAGATCTCCTTTTCAAATCCTTGAATGATATATTTTGGATATGTAAATTCATTTGCTTCAAATGTCATTAGTTATTTTTAAAAATTTCTTCCAGACTAATTCAATAGGGGCTGTACACTGTAGTGGCTAAGAGTATGAGCCATGCTGCTGCTGCTGCTGCTCAGTCACTTCAGTCGTGTCCGACTCTGTGTGACCCCATAGACAGAAGCCCACCAGGCTCCCCAATCCCTGGGATTCTCCAGGCAAGAACACGGGAGTGGGTTGCCATTTCCTTCTCCAATGTGTGAAAGTGAAAAGTGAAAGTGAAGTTGCTCGGTCGTGTCCGACCCTTAGCGACCCCATGGACTGCAGCCTACCAGGCTCCTCCATCCATGGGATTTTCTATGAATGAAGTCCTATTCCCAGAGTTCAAATCCCACTCTTGCTAGCTAGGTGACCTTGGACAAATTAGTTACTCTCCCTCTGCCTCAGGTTTCTCATTGATAAAATATATAAGAATTGGTTCATATTAAAGACAGTAACACTTCTGAAACATTAACACAGCTCTTGGCACATGGTATATTTGTTACACATACAAAAAGAAAGAGAGTGATAGAACAAAATAAATTCTTGATTGGGGTAGTTTCTTAATTGGTTTCTTTAAACATGTGAAAGTGACTGAGAGTAATATTCTTATGTGATCCTGTCCTTACATTTTGTAAGTTACTATTTTTGCTTATTGAACCTGGGATTCTAATTTAGAAAAGGAATGTATGCTGAGATGGGAGATCTACATTCTCACTAAGCTTGGGAAATCTTAAAGGCATCATATTTTACCTCAGTCAGGACTTGAAAGAGATCAGAACAGTTTCTCTTCTGGTGGAAGCACAAACAAATTATTGCAATCATTTAGTTGAAGCAAGATTATTGTTTCTCAGTTCCTGATTCAGTTTACCACAGTCTTCTGTGACCTAGTAGAGATTACAGCATGGGTAGATATCAAGAGAGTACATTATAGCCTCTTCATAGGAGTGTTTCTTATTTTTCCAATATGAATAAAAATATTCTGTCTCCTTTGGAGCCACCAATATTGACTACATCTGAAACCACTTAACAAGAGAGAAGGGTATGAAATTGACTCTCATATATTGTATACCTAGGTTCTGTTTCTATTATTACAGAGTTAGTGATATTTGAATTTGACTTATTCTCTTGTTGTCAAAGTTCATGGTTATTTCTAATTTTTACCTGATCTTTTTTGTTTTGTTGTTTCATAGATAAAATAAGAAAGAAGTGAAAATTTGAATTAATGTATCTATGTTTCATGGTTATGAAATATAATTACCTTATTTCTTATGTACATAAGGAAATACATGGCTTTGGATGTGTGTGTGTGGGTATATAACAAACTTATGACTCTGTGGATGCTGTAATATTGTTGTCTGTTGGATTGAGTTGGGCACTGATATTACTCACAGTTTATAACTCAGCCTTCACATGTATTTTTCTTAAACATTAAAGATGCTATATAACTGGCAATTCCAATATCAAATATCTTGGCTGGAAAACTGATTATTTTATTTTAAACTGTGTTTTTCTTTATTACACTAACATTCACATAAATAAAACAGCTCATTTATCTCTCTAATTTTTAACTTATAATGTATTTTTCATGATATGTCAACTTATCTGTCAGTCCACCCTCACATGAGAGCACTATTCTGACAAATTATGCTTCCTTTAGCATAGTTTGACTGCTCATTGGCTAAGCAAGGCCCTTTGTTACATTCTGTTAATTAGTCTACATTTGTTTTTCCAGGTGATGTATTGTTGAGCAAATACACAAACAAGATGGAAAACCTCCTTTGTCTACTGAGTTTGAATAAGGATGAATGTGTTTAGAGGTCATAATTCTCTGATCTAAAGTGGGTCTGTGGACTCTCTCCTGAAGAGAAACAAATTTGTGTTACCTATAAAGTGTGGTTTGCCCATACTTAATTCTATTAAAGCTAGTATCCATCAGTTCAGTTCAGTCACTCAGTCATGTCCGACTCTTTGTGACCCCAGGCCTCCCTGTCCATCACCAACTCCCAGAGTTCACTCAAACTCATGTCCATCAAGTCGGTGATGCCATTCAGCCATCTCATCTTCTGTTGTCCCCTTCTCCTCCTGCCCCCAATCCCTCCCAGCATCAGAGTCTTTGACAATGAGTCAAGTCGTCGCATGAGGTGGCCAAAGTATTGGAGTTTCAGCTTTAGCATCAGTCTTTCCAATGAACACCCAGGACTGGTCTCCTTGAGGATGGACTGGTTGGATCTCCTTGCAGTCCAAGGGACTCTCAAGAGTCTTCTCTGGCACCATAGTTCAAAAGCATCAATTCTTCGGCATTCAGCTTTCTTCACAGTCCAACTCTTACATTCATACATGCTGCTACTGCTAAGTCACTTCAGTCGTGTCCGACTCTGTGTCACCCCATAGATAGCAGCCCACCAGGCTCCCCTGTCCCTGGGATTCTCCAGGCAAGAACACTGGAGTGGGTTGCCATTTCCTTCTCCAATGTGTGAAAGTGAAAAGTGAATGTGAAGTCGCTCAGTCATGTCTGACTCATACCGACCCCATGGACTGCAGCATACCAGGCTCCTCCATCCATGGGATTTTCTAGGCAAGAGTACTGGAGTGGCTTGTCATTGCCTTGCCTTGCCTAGATGGACCTTGGTTGGCAAAGTAATGTCTCTGCTTTTTAATATTCTATCTAGGTTGGTCATAACTTTCCTTCCAAGGAGTAAGCGTCTTTTAATTTCATGGCTGCCATCAGCATCTGCAGTGATTTTGGAGCCCAAAAAAATAAAGTCTGACACTGTTTCCACTGTTTCCCCATCTATTTCCTATGAAGTGATGGGACCAGATGCCATGATCTTAGTTTTCTGAATGTTGAGCTTCAAGCCAACTTTTTCACTCTCCTCTTTCACTTTCATCAAGAGGCTTTTTAGTTCCTCTTCACTTTCTGCCAAAAGGGTGGTGTCCATAGAGCCTATCAAAATTATTTTAAAATGTCAAAATACAAATCACCACTATCCTCATATCATTTTCCTACTTTTCTGATACTACTTTGAATTATCAGCATTTGACTTGATATTTTATCATGCAACCAAAATAAATTTTGCTGATAAATAAGATAAATAAACAATGATCATCAATACCAGATTAAAGAGCTTAAAAATTAAAAACAAATATACACTGATGTTTGCTGAAGTCTACTGTGAAAGCATTGCTCAAGTTTTCTTTTGTTAAGTGACATTTCTTCCAAATGGCTTACATTACTTCTCATACAGTAGGTAGGCAAGTTAGTCTAAAGGAATTTCTTTTCTAATTTCATTTCCTTCAAAAGAACTTTTTTTTCCACCATTTCACCTTCTTGACTTTCCTGTCCTTGTATTGATGGGGTTGTATATTTCTATTACTTTTGCAGTCCTTTTTCATTCCCCTTACAATTGAATTTAATTTAGTCTGCCATTCTAGACATGAAGTGTTGGTCCAACTGAGTTATTTAAGCTTGAAGAAGTACAGGATTTTTATTACCCCAATTCAAGCTTTACATGTGAGAAGTTTGTCTAGATGGAAGCCCAGGGTTATTTTTAAAAGAGAAAATGATTCTCTTGTGTTTGTGACTTTGGATAATGCATATAATAGAACTGATAACCACCCTTACCCTGACCCCTATGATCTCCCAGACCATCTAGAAGCTGTTAATCTATGCAATTTACCATACATTTTTCCTTTCATCTTAACCTTACATTAAATGTTTTTTGGCCACATAGATATCGGAGTCACTTGAATACAAATAGCCTATTAAAACTACATGGTCTAAAGGTTATTTCATTGCAGCGAGCACAGTTTTTACTTCAATATCTGTTAAAAACATGATTCACTATCTAAGCAATATATATATATAGCAATATATATACATATATCTGTATGGTAAGCATGTGAGAATATGATTACAGCCAAGCAATATAGGAGGTTCTTTTCCCTGTGTCATATGAGATATTACAGGAGTCCAAACTAAACGAGTGGTAAAGGAAATGTATAAAACCCACATGATTAAAGAGACCAGAGCTGTAGAGATCAATAAGATTTGATGACCTATTAGAAGGGGCAAATTAGAGAATAAAGATATTAAGAAAACAGCTGGGTATTATACCTGTTAAACCTGTCCTTTCCTGATATAATAACCATTTGGGTGAAGTTTTACTTAGGAGGTAAATAGATCTGATACTCTTGAAATATCTTGCAATGCTGTTAATCAGTACTTTCTGTAATTAGTGCTCCAATGTAACTATGACTTTTTTTTACAATGAAATAATGGGCAAAGAAGAAGAAATGTGCTACATGTTTTTAAATAGTACAGTGTGTATATCTGGGGATTTTAAAGAATCTTGTGTGAAAGAAAAGTGTTGCTCAACCTTAAAAATAAGTTGGAACCGAAACTAAGTACAGACGTTTTAAAAGTTTACTCTAGCTCTACTCTAGATTCTCTCAGAACAATATTATTTACTCTGTACAATCTACATAACATCTGCATATTTGAGGTTATTGATATTTCTCTCAGCAATCTTGATTCCAGCTTGTGCTTCTTCCAGCCCAGCGTTCCTCATGATGTACTCTGCATATAAGTTAAATAAGCAAGGTGACAATATACAGGCTTGACGTACTCCTTTTCCTATTTGGAAACAATCTGTTGTATATCATTAACTTCAGATATGCAGATGACACTACCCTTATGGCAGAAAGTGAAGAGGAACTCAAAAGCCTCTTGATGAAAGTGAAAGAGGAGAGTGAAAAGGTTGGCTTGAAGCTCAACATTCAGAAAACAAAGATCATGGCATCTGGTCCCATCACTTCATGGGAAATAGATGGAAAAACAGTGGAAACAGTGTCAGACTTTGTTTTTTTGGGCTCCAAAATCACTGCAGATGCTGATGGCAGCCAGGAAATTAAAAGACGCTTACTTCTTGGAAGGAAAGTTATGACCATCCTTGATAGTATATTAAAAAGCAGAGACATTACTTTGCCAACCAAGGTCTGTCTAGTCAAGGCTATGGTTTTTCCCGTGGTCATGTATGGATGTGAGACTTGGACTGTGAAGAAAGCTGATCACTGAAGAATTGATGCTTTTGAACTGTGGTGCTGGAGAAGACTCTTGAGAGTCCCTTGTACTACAAGGAGATCCAACCATTCCATTCTAAGGGAGATCAATCCTGGGTGTTCATTGGAAGGACTGATGCTAAAGCTGAAACTGCAATACTTTGGCCACCTCATGTGACGAGTTGACTCACTGGAAAAGACTCTGATGCTGGGAAAGTTTGAGGGCGGGAGGAGAAGGGGACGAGAATGAGATGGCTGGATGGCATCACCGACTCTGTGGACATGAGTTTGAGTGAACTCTGGGATTTGGTGATGGACAGGGAGGCCTGGCGTGCTGTGATTCATGGGGTCGCAGAGAGTCGGACACAACTGTGCGACTGAACTGAACTGAACTGATCTATATAGCATAACATATTTGACAATGTTGGAGATATTTCAAAGTTGACATTGCTGGTATACTTTCTGTTAGAGTTTCAGTGCCTAATTGAAACTTGAGAATCTTTAAAAACAGAAAAACCATTCTTTATATTTTTAAAAAAGTGTTTATATCTTCAAATGACCTCTTAAAAGAAACTTTGCCAAAGATTATCTTTTTTATAGGTAAAGAGGAAAATTATTTCATCCAAGTGTAAGTAATATGAATAAGAAAATTCTCATTGCAAAAATTTGCTAAGGTCCTTTTATTTAGCTCAATTGCACTCAATTGGCTATAGTGATAAACTTCAAAGTTAACAGTACTGGAATCTTCTTCCTATAACATCAAGCTGATACTGAAGAAAATTGTTGCTATATTTTCTCAGTTATTAACCTTTACAATGAGATATATTTTTATGCATAGAAAAGAATTTTCTCCTCTATTTTAGTGTGACCTTAAGTTAGAGATACTAATCAAATAAATAAATTGAAATCAAGCCATACAAAAATGTTTTCTTTTGTCCTTTCTACATTTGCTTAACTTTAAGCTACATATTGGGAAAATGTAGGAAATATTTTAAATTCTTTTACTGATTATAATAAAAGTGATGGTATGAGTTAAAGTATATGGCTTTTTCTTAAAAGTGTGCAACAGAATCCTATTGTCAACAAAACCCCTCAAAATCATTATGTCTGAATTACTTCATTCAAACTCCCTATTCCTTCATTGTGGTTCAAGCCAACTTCCTGACAGAAAGCAATTGCAAATGTGTTTATCCATTTGTTTCCCTTCTGCCTTAGAGGATTTTCCATAGTATTACATGCCCAGGTTCCCCAAATTTCCTTTTAATGTTCCCACGAGTTGATCTCCCATAAATGCTTCCACAATTTAACCCCTCCCAGCACCATGCTCAGATTTATCATGGTCTAATTGAGAACTTCTTTCTTCTAACCTATCCAGATACAGCACTCATGCAGCTAAACTCTATTAGCTCTCTCAGTTTATGCACTTACCCTGAATAAATCCTCTCTTTGTAAATAATTTATTCCAGACTTTAATTTGACAGTTGTTTATCTTATTCACATTTATCATCCCCTATCACACACAGTAAAATGTATAAGTTTAGATTAAGACAACTAGAGTGTAAAATAAAGTTCTGAGCTTGTGACTTGATTCCCTGAAATTCAGTTTTTGCATCCGCATTATAGCAACAATATTTATCACAGAGTATTGTGTGACTCTAACATAAATAATCGCCGAAGAATTGATGCTTTTGAACTGTGGTGCTGGAGAAGACTCTTGAGAGTCCCTTGGACTGCAAGGAGATCCAACCAGTCCATTCTAAAGGAGATCAATCCTGGGTGTTCATTGGAAGGACTGATGCTAAAGCTGAAACTGCAATACTTTGGCCACCTCATGCGACAAGTTGACTCACTGGAAAAGACTCTGATGCTGGGAAAGGTTGGGGGCGGGAGGAGAAGGGGACGACAGAGAATGAGATGGCTGGATGGCATCACCGACTCTGTGGACATGAGTTTGCGTGAACTCCGGGAGTTGGTGATGGACAGGGAGTCCTGGCGTGCTGTGATTCATGGGGTTGCGGAGAGTCAGACATGACTGAGAGACTGAACTGAACTGAACTGAACATAAATAATATGACACTTTGCTAAAAGCCTAACACATTGAAAGAACTGAAAAAGTGTTAACCATTCTCATTCTCAATAACATTAGTTTTTTACTGTTTTTGTGTATCTCCAGGAATTGTAAAATAAGGTGAGATATAGTGAAATAGGCATGGGATTTGAAGTCAAACAGATCTGTGTTAGTAATCTGACATAATTTATTAGCTATGTGACTTTGATAAGTGTCTTACCTTCTTTAAGCTTTATAGTGATGATTCAATAACATGATATATATATATATAGCAGCTATTGGATATGTAGCAGCTAAAACATGTAGCAGCTAAAATAACATTTTTCTGTATTAAATGTCTACTGAACATGTAAATGAGTGATATACATTGGTCTTAATACTGTCAAAATATTTTCAAAGAACCATTCACAAAGGTTTATTTATCATATATGGACAGTAAAATGTACTAGGCACTAGGAAAAATTCCAGATACGCCTGGTAAGGGCAATAATTTATTTGTGTGGTATACAATATACCAGTTCCTGCCATTAAATTGGTTAAAAATTCTTTGTAACCTTAGCAGGTATCTCTTTCTGCTCAAACTTAAATTATAATTCATATGTATCTGGTATTTCTGGAAAATTGGTGAGTCAAGCCTTCCCCTAATCAATTTCTATAACTTTCCCCCCATACATAATTCTTTCAAGCCACCTGAGACAATTATAAGTGTTGCCATAAGAAAAGCAAAAAAAAAAAAATGTTTAGAGTAAGATATTAGAACATTGATCCCTGGATTGAGAAGATCTCCTGGAGGAGGAGGGTATGGCAACCCACTTCAGTATTCTTGCCAGGAGAATCCCATGGACAGAGAAGCCTGGTGGGCTGCAGTCCATAGGGTCATGAAGAATCAGTCACAACTGAAGTGACTTAGCATACACACATGCATTCTGGGTCAGCAGCAGATATGCTTACAAGGTGGATTCTGAAATAAGACCCAGGGTAAGAGCACTGCTGAAGTTGAGTGGGATGTTTGGAAAGCATCCACAGTTCCAGGCTGAGTGACAGAGAATAGCACCGGACAAAGTTTTGAGCCTCAGTGTGGAGATGGTGGGTCTGGATTAAATAAGCGATGATGATTTTGACAAACTCAATCATAGAATCTGTAATTTTCCCCCTACTGCAAGGTTGTGTGTTAGTAAAAAGAAAATATTATTTGGATCTTACATATTAGTATTAATAATAACTTAACTATAACAATCATAAAGGAGATCAATCCTGGGTGTTTATTGGAAGGACTGATGCTAAAGCTGATACTCCAATACTTTGGCCACCTCATGCGTTGAGTTGACTCACTGGAAAAGTGTCTGATGCTAGGAAGAATTGGGGGTGGGAGGAGACAGGGAAGACAGAGAATGAGATGTCTGGATGGCATCACCGACTCGATGGACATGAGTTTGAGTGAACTCCGGGAGTTGGTGATGGACAGGAAGGCTTGTGGTGCTGTGATTCATGAGGTCGCAAAGAGTCGGACATGACTGAGCAACTGAACTGACTGACTGACGATAACAATCAAAACAAGAATAGTTCATTTTAATATTTATCAGATTAAATGTGCATTTCTTTTTTGTAACTTTTGATTTTTGACTGCACAGTATATGAGACCCTAGTTCCCGACTGACCCCTTGCCCTCTTCATTGGAAGCTCAAAGTCTCAACCACTGAACTGCCAGGAAAGTCCCATCTTTTTTTTTTTTCCAGTAACTATTTTTAAAATGTGCATTTCTAAAGTCAAGTTCTCATTACTTACTAACTTCTCAAAGGGTAGTATTTCAACGAATTTTATGAAGTCAACAGGATACACATTATAAGCATATAAACATTAATTGCATTAATAAATTTCTAACGTGTCTTTAAGTATACGATCCCTCCAAAACTTTTCATTATTTTTTCAAAATCATTGTAGTGATAAAATTACCCATAAATAAAAAGTGATATGCTGCTGCTGCTGCTAAGTCACTTCAGTCGTGTCCGACTCTGTGTGACCCCATAGACGGAAGCCCACCAGGCTCCCCCGTCCCTGGGATTCTCCAGGCAAGAACACTGGAGTGGGTTGCCATTTCCTTCTCCAATGTGTGAAAGTGGAAAGTGAAAAGTGAAAGTGAAGTCGCTCAGTCGTGTCCGACCCTTAGCGACCCCACGGACTGCAGCGTACCAGGCTCCTCCATCCATGGGATTTTCTAGGCAATAGTACTGGAGTGGCTTGCCATTGCCTTCTCCGAAAAAGTGATATAATATATATAAATGTACAAGGTGCTACCTTGAAACTAGCTTATAAAAATTAATGTTTAATAAAGCTTGCTTTCAGTTCATAAAATACATTTATTAAACTTACTCTTGAAATATCTGACAATTAAAAGCATACTATTATCGTACTGGAATAAAATTCAAATAAATCACAAAACTACATTCCTTCCTTCAGCAATTTTCAGAGAAACAATGAATAGCTCTTGAATAGAGATCATGTCTAGATATTTTGTGGAATTATGGTGAGAATATAATGAAGGTGAGGAATTAATTGGAAAAACAAACTGCAACACTGTACTTCTATTTCTAAAAACATATATGATGATTGACACATGCCCATGAACTTTTTGAATGAAAGTAGATGGAAATCTCTTGCCACTTGACATTAACATTCCAAAAGCAAGTATCTATGGCTGTATCCCAAGCTGAGTAATTCTATTTCCTCCATAGCATAAGCATTTAATGATTTTATATTTCTCAGTCTGTCCTGCTTTAACAATTTCACCCAGGACTACATTTTAAAATATTTTAATGCTAAAATGGTAAAATCAGAGAAAGTCAGAGAAAAGGTAACCAAATAAAATTGAAACAAAGTAGACACATGGAGAGAGAGGTTTCAATACACAAATAAATAAGACTTCACCTTGAATGGCATTTGAATTCTATATAAAAACAGTTTAGTTCAGTCTCTCAGTCGTGTCTGACTCTCCGCGACCCCAAGAATCACAGCACGCCAGGCCTCCCTGTCCATCATCAACTCCCGGAGTTCACTCAAACTCATGTCCATCGAGTCGGTGATGCCATCCAGACATCTCATTCTCTGTCTTCCCTGTCTCCTCCCACCCCCAATTCTTCCTAGCATCAGACACTTTTCCAGTGAGTCAACTCAACGCATGAGGTGGCCAAAGTATTGGAGTTTCAGCTTTAGCATCAGTCCTTCCAAAGAACACCCAGGATTGATCTCCTTTAGAATGGACTGGTTGGATCTCCTTGCAGTCCAAGGGGCTCTCAAGAGTCTTCTCCAACACTACAGTTCAAAAGCATCAATTCTTCGATGATCAGTTTCTTCACAGTCCAACTCTCACATCGATACATGACCACAGGAAAAATCATAGCCTTGACTAGACGGACCTTTGTTGGCAAAGTAATGTCTCTGCTTTTGAATATGCTATCTAGGTTGGTCATGACTTTCCTTCCAACGAGTAAGTGTATCTTAATTTCATGGCTGCCATCAGCATCTGCAGTGACTTTGGAGCCCAAAAATATAAAGTTTGACACTGTTTCCACTGTTTCTCCATCTATTTCCCATGAAGTGATGGGACTGGATGCCGTGATCTTAGTTTGCTGAATGTTGAGCTTTAAGCCAACTTTTTCACTCTCCTCTTTCACTTTCAACAAGAGGCTTTTTAGTTCCTCTTCACTTTCTGCCATGAGGGTGGTGTCATCTGCATATCTGAGGTTTTTGATATTTCTCCTGGCAATCTTGATTCCAGCTTGTGCTTCTTCCAGCCAGTGTTCCTCATGATGTACTCTGCATAGAAGTTAAATAAGCTGGGTGACAATATACAACCTTGATGTACTCCTTTTCCTATTTGGAACCAGTCTGTTGTTCCATGTCCAGTTCTAACTGTAGCTTCCTGACCTGCATACAGGTTTCTCAAGAGGCAGGTCAGGTGGTCTGATATTCCCATCTCCTTCAGAATATTCCACAATTTATTGTGATCTACACAGTCAAAGGCTTTGGCATAGTCAATGAAGCAGAAATAGATGTTTTTCTGGAACTCTCGTGCTTTCTCCATGATTCAGTGGATGTTGGCAATTTGATCTCTGGTGTCTCTGCCTTTTCTAAAACCAGCTTGAACATCTGGAAGTTCACGGAGCAAGTACTGCTGAAGCCTGGCTTGGAGAATTTTGAGTATGACTTTACTAGCGTGTGAGATGAGTGCAATTTTGCGGTAGTTTGAGCATTCTTTGGCATTGCCTTTCTTTGGGATTGGAATGAAGACTGA
Organism: Moschus berezovskii; assembly: GCF_049115385.1. Classification (NCBI taxonomy): domain Eukaryota; kingdom Metazoa; phylum Chordata; class Mammalia; order Artiodactyla; family Moschidae; genus Moschus; species Moschus berezovskii. Next base: position 91,186,700 of record NC_142470.1, read on the forward strand.
TCTTTTCCAGTCCTGTGGCCACTGCTGAGTTTTCCATATTTGCTGGTATATTGAGTGCAGCACTTTCACAACATCATCTTTCAGAATTTGAAATAGCTCAACTGGAATTCCATCACCTCCACTAGCTTTGTTCGTATTGATGCTTTCTAAGACCCACTTGACTTCACATTCCAAGATGTCTGGCTCTAGGTCAGTTATCACACCATCGTGATTATCTTTTTCGTGAAGATCTTTTTTGTATAGTTCTTCTGTGTATTCTTGCCACCTCGTCTTTATATCTTCTGCTTCTGGTAAGTCCATACCATTTCTGTCCTTTATCGAGCCCATCTTTGCATGAAATGCTCCCTTGGTATCTCTAATTTTTTTGAAGGGATCTCTACTCTTTCCTAGTCTGTTGTTTTCCTCTATTTCTTTGCATTGATCACTGAGGAAGGCTTTCTTATCTCTCCTTGCTATTCTTTGGAACTCTGCATTCAGATTCTTATATCTTTCCTTTTCTCTTTTGCTTTTCACTTCTCTTCTTTTCACAGCTATTTGTAAGGCCTCCTCAGACAGCCATTTTGCTTTTTTCATTTCTTTTCCATGGGGACGGTCTTGAAACATGTCTCCTGTACAATGTCACAAACCTCCGTCCATATTTCATCAGGCACTCTATCTATCAGATCTAGTCCCTTAAATCTATTTCTCACTTCCACTGTATAATCATAAGGGATTTGATTTAGGTCATATCTCAAGCGTCTAATGGTTTTCTCTACTTTCTTCAATTTAAGTCTGAATTTGGCAATAAGGAGTTCATGATCTTAGCCACAGTCAGCTCCTGGTCTTGTTTTTGCTAACTGTATAGAGCTTCTCCATCTTTGGCTGCAAAGAATATAATCAATCTGATTTCGGTGTTGACCATCTGGTGATGTCCATGTGTAGGGTCTTCTCTTGTGTTGTTGGAAGAGGGTGTTTCCTATGACCAGTGCGTTTTCTTGGCAAAACTCTATTACCCTTGGCCCTTCTTCATTCCGTGCTCCAAGGCCAAATTTGCCTGTTACTCCAGGTTTTTCTTGACTTCCTACGTTTGATTCCAGTCCCCTACAACAAAAGAGTCCAAAATTCAGTACTTTGATGCAGTCTCAAAATCGACTGAATGATCCCGGTTCATTTCCAAGGCAAACCATTCAATGTTACAGTAATCCAAGCCTATGTCCCAACCAGTAACGCTGAAGAAGCTGAAGTTGAATGGTTCTATGAAGACTTACAAGACCTTTTAGAACTAACACCCATAAAAAAGATATAAAAACAGTCCGCACATATTTAAGAGAAAAACTCTAGTATGAGCTTCAGGCTCAGTAATTTATGCATTACATGCAAAGATGTAATGAAAAGGAGAGGGAAAAAATCTGCTGCTGTGATGAGTGATGGGCAGGCCTATGACCAGGAGTTATTTTCTCTCTTTTCATAAAATCTTCCAGTTGAACTCAGTATAACAAAAAAAATATCTGGGTCCAGGTTATTCTGGGATCTCTTTGGTTTCCTAAGTTTGATGTTGGCTAGTAGGTATAAAGCTTAATAACTCCCAAAGTCCTTTAGATACCTTGCTAATTCAGCATTAAAAGAAAGTGTGGACAAATTGTTTTTAATTGCTTAATCAACTTTGCCATGCTAGTTTGTTTTAATATACAGTGCTAAAAAAAAAAAAATCCATAGAATTAAGAGTTAATATTAAGAAACATGATTCAGAGAAATAAATTTCAAATGGAGTATACCAATTAAACTGAAGAAGTAATCCATGATCTTCAAGACTTGAATATATATTAAATTAAAAGAAAGGAGCAAACAGCTGCTATTTTGCATAAGCTGCTAAACTTTCATACAACACAGTCTGCTGGAGAAACAAATACTGTGATCCTAGCTGCATGAGTAAGGTTGTGGGCAGGTGCATAAACTAGCTGGGAATCACAGTCTGCAAGTTGGGCATAAATTTTTTTTTCCTTTTAAACCTTTGGAATTATTTGCCCCGTTTTATTTTACAATATTATATTGGTTGGTTTTGCCATACATTGACATGAATCTGCCCTGGGTGTACATGAGTTCCCCTTCTTTAACACCCCTCCCACCTCCCTCCTCCCCTTATCCTCCCTCTGGGTCATCCCCGTGCACCAGCCCCGAGCATCCTGTATCATGTGTCGAACCTGGACTGGTGATTCATTTCACATATGATCATATACAGGTTTCAATGCCATTCTCCCAAATCATCCCACCCTCGCCCTCTCCTACAGAGTCCCAAAGACTGTTCTGTACACCTGTGTCTCTTTTGCTGTCTTGTATACAGGGTTATCATTTCCATCTTTCTAAATTCCATATATATGCGTTAGTATACTATATTGGTGTTTTTCTTTCTGGCTTACTTAACTCTGTTTAATAGGCTCCAGTTTCATCCACCTCATTAGAACTGATTCAAATGTATTCTTTTTAATGGCTGAGTAATACTCCATTGTGTATATGTGCCAAAGCTTTCTTATCCATTCGTCTGCAGATGGACAACTAGGTTGCTTCCATGTCCTCGCTATTATAAACAGTGCTGCGATGAACATTGGAGTACATGTGTCTCTTTGAATTCTGGCCTTAGTGTGTATGCCCAGGAGTGTGATTGCTGGATCATATGGCAGTTCTATTTCCTTTTTTAAGGAATCTCCACACCGTTCTCCATAGTGGCTTTACTAGTTTGCATTCCCACCAACTGTTTTTTTAAGGAGCAAATTCTGCCTCTCAGAGATGTTCTGTACTGCCCATTAATACTCTTTTTTGGAAAGTTCATTGAGCAGGGAAAAGATAGGCCACTGGGTCTCACTGTATTACTCTATGTGCATTACATATTCTGGAATAACTAGGATGAGAGAAGGATGCAATTTGTGATATTTCTCCCCTTTGCCCTCATTCTTGTGGGTCCTTGCAGTAAATCTCACTTGGAGAAGATAATCTGTGTATTTCTAGAAACATCAAAGTATTTGATCTTTTATGAGAGACAGACAGAGGAATATAAGCATCTAAATTCTGAAACTGTTGTAGTATGAGAAACCATTGCCAAATCAGGCTGAATTCAGAGTAAAATTAAAAAAATAAAAGGTTAGGTTTCAGTAACAATGTATTTTAGTATTGAAGAGAAATTTGAATTTTACAGAGCACCATATGCAGCTTTTATCACATTTTTGATCCCCAAAGTAGCTTTTATCCTACTTTTGATCCCCAGTTCAGTTCAGTTCAGACACTCAGACGTGTCTGACTCTTTGCGACCCAATGAACTGCAGCACGCCAGGCCTACCTGTCCATCACCAGCTCCAGGAGTTCACTCAAATTCATGTCCATTGAGCCAGTGATGCCATCCAACCATCTCATCCTCTGTCATCCCCTTCTCCTCTCACCTTCAATCTTTCCCAACATGAGGGTCTTGTACAATAAGTCAGCTCTTCACATCAGATGGCCAAAATATTGGAGTTTCAGCTTCAACATCAGGCCTTCCAATGAATATTCAGGACTGATCTCGTTTAGAATGGACTGGTTGGATCTCCTTGCAGGCCAAGAGACTCTCATGAGTCTTCTCCAACACCACAGTTCAAAAGCATCAATTCTTCGGTGATCAGCTTTCTTTACAGTCCGACTCTCACATCCATACATGACTACTGGAAAAACCATAGCCTTGACTAGACGGATCTTTGTTGGCAAAGTAATGTCTCTGCTTTTTAATATGCTATTTAGGTTGGTCATAATTTTTCTTCCAAGGAGTGTCTTTTAATATCCTGGCTGCAGTCACCATCTGCAGTGATTTTGGAGCCCCCCAAAGTAAAATCTGCCACTGTTTCCACTGTTTCTCCATCTATTTGCCATGAAGTGATGAGACTGGATGCCAAAAGACCTATTTTGATCCCCAAAGTACTTTGATTCCCAAAGTAGCCCCCAATTGAGGAATAACCATTGCATTTTAACAGATGAAGAAACTTTAGCCAATAGAAATTAAAAGATTTTTTCCTACTTTATTAACAAGAATCTGCAGTTAGGATTGGGACACAAATGTTCTGAATCTATTCAATAATTCCAGTCAGGTGTATCTGTGTCTACACACATTTGGGCATACTATGTAATCTGCCTTGAAAAGGATCTCTTCAAGTGTTGCCATCCAATTGAATGTCTGTTCATAAATAATCCACCATGAAAAAGGACATTGCTGTGTAAGTGACAGGAGTTAGAAACCTTGGTAAAATTGTGTATAGTGTGAATAGATTTTCCACTTTAATTTTAAATCAAATTGGCAAGGTTATAATGGGACAAATGAAATTCCATTTGACTTGCAGAGTTTTGATTTAAAAGAAGAACTGAATATTTTGTAATGCAAAGTGAAGAGTAGTGTACTTAGGGAAACTGATGCAATTAAACCACATCTATGTGGGAAATAGATGGAAAAACAGTGGAAACAGTGTCAGACTTTAATTTTTTGGGCTCCAAAATCACTGCAGATGATGATTGCAGCCGTGAAATTAAAAGACGCTTACTCTTTGGAAGGAAAGTTATGACCAACCTAGATAGTATATTAAAAAGCAGAGACATTACTTTGTCAACAAAGGTTGGTCTAGTCAAGGCTATGGTTTTTCCCGTGGTCATGTATGGATGTGAGAGTTGGACTGTGAAGAAAGCTGATCATCGAAGAATTGATGCTTTTAAATTGTGGTGCTGGAGAAGACTCTTGAGAGTCCCTTGGACTGCAAGGAGATCCAACCAGTCCATTCTAAAGGAGATCAATCCTGGGTGTTCATTGGAAGGACTGATGCTAAAGCTGAAACTCCAATACTTTGGCCACCTCATGCGACGAGTTGACTCTCTGGAAAAGAGTCTGATGCTAGGAAGGATTGGGGGTGGGAGGAGAAACGGGGACGACAGAGAATGAGATGGCTGGATGGCATCACCGACTCGATGGACTGAGTTTGAGTGAACTACGGGAGTTGGTGATGGACAGGGAGGCCTGGCGTGCTGTGATTCGTGGGGTCGCAGAGAGTCGGACACGACTGAGCGACTGAACTGATGCATGAGTTGACGTTAATCCCATGACTTTTCTTTTGATGCAGGAGTAAGGACAAGAATATCAGTGGCTAACACTAGTAGTGCTTATTCTATCAGACACTGTCCTAAATAATTAATGTATACTAACTTCTTTCAACCTCATAACAGCCTTACTTCATGGCTAATAGATGAGGAAACAATGGAAACAGTGACAAATTTTTATTTTCTCAGGCTCCAAAATCATGCTCATGGTGACTGTTGCCATGATATTAAAATATGTTTGACCTTGGAAGTAAAGCTATGACAATCCTAGACAGCATATTAAAAAGCAGAGACATCACTTCGCTGACAAAGTTCTGTTCTAGTCAAAGCTATGGTTTTTCCAGTAGTCATGTACAGATGTGAGAGTTGAATGTAAACAAGGGTGAGTGCCAAAGAACTGATGATGCTGGAGAAGTGGTGCTGGAGAAAACTTTTTGAGAGACCCTTGGATTGCAAGGAGATCAAATGAGTGAGTCAATCCTAAAAGAAATCAATCCTGAACATTCATTGGCAGGACTGATGCTGAAATCGAAGCTCCAACTCTTTGGCCACAAGATGTAAAGAGCCAACTCATGGGGAAAAAAACCCTGATGCCAGGAACGATTGAGGGCAGGAAGAGAAGGGGGCATCAGAAAATGAGATGGTTGGATGGTATCATTGACTCAGTGGACATGAGTTTGAGCAAACTCTGAGAGATACTGAAGAACAGGGAAGCCTGGAGTGCCTCAGTCCATTGGGTCATAAAGAGTTGGACATGACTGAGTAACTGAACAACAACAATAGCTTTAGAAAACAGGAACAATTTTCATCCCCAATTATCCTCATGAGAACACTGATCTCATCTCATCTCTATGAAACTGAGACCTGGGAAATAAATAAGTTGTTAGAGGTTGCATAGTAGGTAAGTAGCAGAGTTGGGTTTTGCCTCTGCAAGCTAGCTGCAGATTGAATGCAATTCAAGAAGAAAGTGATCAGTCTTTCATAAAAGTAGGATTAGGTAATAGAGAAGAAGCACAGGAACTCTGAAGTCACACAGAATTAGTTGGATTTCTATCTCTGTCACTGCCCTGCTGTGTTACTCTGAGCAAGAGGTTTACCCCATCTCTGCCACAGTTTATTTACCTGTAAAATGGAGATCTTAGGGAAACCCTTTTTATAGGATCATTAGGAAGTTCAATGTTTCATTGCGTATTAGGTAATGAATAAATGAAAATTGTAGAAAAGCAGAAATCCCCCCCAAAAATAATTTATTCAAATGCCTAAATTTAAAAGAAAAATGAGGAAGCTGAAGCTCAAAGGGGTTAATTATCAAGTTTATATCATGTTCTCAGTGGCCAAATCAAAAGTAGAAGCCAAGTCTTTCAACTCAATGTTTAGGGTCCTTTGAACTACAAAGGAGTAAATAAAGGATTTTATCTATCAATTTGTTTCAGTTCAATTTTTCAAGTTCACTATTGACATATTTTTGATTCACACTGGCTGCGAGAGGAAGATGTTTGATATTTTAGGGATTACAAAATGACATTTTCTTTTTACTCAGTCAACATCATGAAAAATCACTATGTGCCACAGGATAACAAACACTTTGTCCAAGCTGTGGGTGCCAGGTCAGATTCTAACACCAAGACCTAGCTCAAGAGTGAAGCAAGTTCTGGATTTTTAGAGAATACCTTTTTTTTTTTTTCAATCATGGATGAACTATAAAGTAAACTACACATTTGTTGTCAAATCTCATGGGTCATTAAATAGATACAAAGAATCATGGTGATGGAATTTAATTTACAAAGTTACACATTATGCCTTAAAACAAATCAACTCTCTTATGCTACTATGCTGTTTTGTTTTGTTTTTTCCCTATTGCTGTTTTCCACAATTAAAGATATTTTTCTGTAACTCCAATTTGTTTTCAAGATTTTGGATCATTTTCACTATCATTATTCAGAATTCTTTATCAGTTAGGTTCCCTATCTCTTCCTCTTTTGTTTGGGTTGGTGGGCATTTATCCTGTTCCTTTATTTGCTGGGTATTTATCTGCCTCTTCATCTTGCTTATATTGCTGTGTTTGGGGTGGCCTTTCCATCTTCTGGAGTTTGTGGAGTTCTTTTTATTGTGGAGTTTCCTCGCTGTGGGTGGGGTTGGACAGGTGGCTTGTCAAGGTTTCCTGGTTAGGGAAGCTTGTGTTCTGGTGGGTGGTGCTGGATTTCTTCTTTCTGGAGTGCAATGAAGTGTCTAGTAATGTGTTATGAGGTGTTAATGGGTTTGGAGTGACTTTGGGCAGCCTGTATATTGGAGCTCAGAGTTATGTTCCTGTGTTGCTAGAGAACTTGCATGGTATGTCTTGCTCTGGAACTTGTTGACCCTTGGGTGGTGCTTGGTTTCAGTGTAGGTATGGAGGTGTTTGATGCGCTCCTATTGATTAATGTTCCCTGGAGTCAGAAGTTCTCTGGTCTTCTCAGGATTTGGACTTAAGCCTCCTGCTTCTGGTTTTCAGTCTTTTTTCTTGCAGTAGCCTCAAGACTTCTCCATCTGTCACTTCCAAGGCAGTTCCCTCTGTTTTAGCTTTTTCTGTTTGTTGGTCTCTTCAGTGTCTAATTTCCGCCCTAACACTAGGGGGCGGTGGTGGACACTTTTTAAGGCTCACTTGTTCAGTCGTGCTGTGGTGAGGGAGGAATGCTGCAAATATCACTGGTGTCTGTGGGGAGTGCTCGCAGTATCTTGGCCACACTGGGTTTCCTCCCGCACACGGCGTGTGTACTGTCCCAGTCTACACTGCACAGGCTCTAGGTTGCTCTGCTGGGAACTGTCTGAGGCCAGCGCTGGGTTGCAAGCACACCCCAGGTCTAAGCCGCTCAGGTTCAGGTACTCGGGTACTCCACGAAGGCGCAGACTTGGTTGGCCCTGCGTTTTGTGCCCTTCCCCGGTCTGAGCAGCTCAGGTGACCAGGTGTTTGGTGAGCACGGTTGCTGCGACTTATCACCTCCCCGGTCCCTGCTGCTCGGTTTTCTGGGTGTACAGCCTGCGCACCAAAAGTCTACAAGCAATAAATGCTGGAGAGGGTGTAGAGAAAAGGGAACCCTCTTACACTGTTGGTGGGAATGCAAACTAGTACAGCCACTATGGAGAACAGTGTGGAGATTCCTTAAAAAACTGGAAATAGAATGGTCATAGGACCCAGCAATCACACTCCTGGGCATACACACCAAGGAAACCAGAATTGAAAGAGAAACATGTACTCCAATGTTCATCGCATCACTGTTTATGATAGCCAGGACATGGAAGCAACCTAGATGTCCATTTGCAGATGAATGTATAAGAAAGCTGTAGTATATATACACAATGGAGTATTACTCAGAAATTAAAAAGAATACATTTGAATCAGTTCTAATGAGGTGGATGAAACAGTGAAGTAAGCCAGAAGGAAAAACACCAATACAGTATACTAACACATATATATGGAATTTAGAAAGATGATAATAATAACCCTGTGTACAAGACAGCAAAAGAGACACAGATGTATAGAACAGTCTTTGGGACTCTATGGGAGAGGGTGAGGGTGGAAAGATTTGGAAGAATGGCATTGAAATATGTATATGATCATATGTGAAACAAATCGCCAGTCCAGGTTCGATGCATGATACAGGATGCTCGGGGCTGGTGCACTGGGATGAACCAGAGGGATGGGATGGAGAGGGATGTGGGAGAGGGGTTCAAGATGGGGAACACATGTACACCTGGGGCAGATTCATGTCAATGTATGGCAAAACCAATAAAATAATGTAAAGTAATTAGCCTCCAATTAAATAAATAAATTAAATAAATAAATAATAAAGATATTTAAAGCACTGAATGAGCTAGCAGAGAAGGCTGGGATGGGAAATTTATACTTTGATTGTGGCCAGATCTCATGTTTGAACAAATAATCAATACAATCCAAAAGGTGGTCTAATAATTACAATCCCTCTTGACAAATAATTTATCATTGGAAAAGCAATAGCTTTATAATAATGTGACAAATATTATTTCTGAATTTCAAGTTCAGCAGTAAAGACTGAGGTCCTCTATTTATATTCCAATCTTTCACTAGGTTCTACACTATCAATTTACCAAGTTTCATGTTAACTTCGGAGATTTAAAGGACACTCTTTGGAGTAAATCATCTGTTTGTCCTTCAGAACAGTGAGTTCAAGTTAAATGCAGACTCATGGGAAAACTTGCTTTTAAAACAGAGCCAGTGTTTTATAATTTTACATTTTATAAAATATCACTATTTAAAATAAAATTTTGTTATTTCTATTTCTGTCATATTTTTAAGATAGCCTGGCATCAGTATCACTGATGAATTTTAAATTTTATATATACATATATATGCTGCTGCTGCTACTGCTGCTAAGTCGCTTCAGTCATGTCTGACTATGTGCGACCCCATAGACTGCAGCCCACCAGGTTCCCCCATCCCTGGGATTCTCCAGGCAAGAATAATACTATATATGTATTTACATTGAGGTCCTGTGTGCTTTTTCTAATTTTTTATATAAAATTTATTTTTATTTTATATAAAATTTATTATATATATATAATATAAGATGGAATTTCTTTGTGGTTCATTCAATGGTAAAGATCCTGCCTGCCAATGCATGAGACCTAAGAAATATGGGTTCATTCCCTGGGTTGGAAAGATTTCCTGGAGGAGGGCATGGCAACCCATTCCAGTATTCTTGCCTGGAGATTCCTATGGACAGAGGAGCCTAGTGGGCTGAAATCCATAGTGTTGCAAAGAGTCAGACATGACATAGTGACCAAAATAAAAACAAAAAAAAAGTGCATAAATTAATTAAATAAATAAATGCGATAGAATAATGGTTAAAGAATCCACTTGACTTAGATTGAGATTTGAGTACCTACTAACTTAAAAGTAAAGCAATTTTCAGCTACAGAATCTATTATTAACTCAGTTTTCTTTCCTTGAAAATTCACATTGCATTTTCTGACCATAGCTTGATTTAGTATCACTGTATGATTCTGAGGAAGAAGATAATTTTATGAAAAGTTATAAATGAAATAATCAATTTTTCTATAGATTCAGTTCAGTTCAGTTCAGTAGCTCAGTCGTGTCCGACTCTTTGCGACCCCATGAATCGCAGCATGCCAGGTCTCCCTGTCCATCACCGACTCCCGGAGTTCACTGAAACTCATGTCCATCGAGTCGGTGATGCCATCCAGCCATCTCATTCTCTGTCGTCCCCGTCTCCTCCCACCCCCAATCCTTCCTAGCATCAGACTCTTTTCCAGAGAGTCAACTCATCACATGAGGTGGCCAAAGTATTGGAGTTTCAGCTTCAACATCAGTTCTTCCAATGAACACCCAGGATTGATCTCCTTTAGAATGGACTGGTTGGATCTCCTTGCAATCCAAGGGACTCTCAAGACTCTTCTCCAGCACCACAGTTGAAAAGCATCAATTCTTCGGTGCTCAGCTTTCTTCACAGTCCAACTCTCACATCCATACATGACCACGGGAAAAACCATAGCCTTGACTAGACGAACCTTTGTTGGCAAAGTAATGTCTCTGTTTTTTAATATGCTATCTGGGTTGGTCATAACTTTCCTTCCAAGGAGTTCAGTTCAGTTCAGTTCAGTTCAGTCGCTCAGTCGTGTCCGACTCTCCGCGACCCCATGAATCACAGCACACCAGGCCTCCCTGTCCATCACCAACTCCCGGAGTACACTCAAATTCATGTCCACAGAGTCGGTGATGCAATCCAGCCATCTCATCCCCCGTCTTCCCCTTCTCCTCCCGCCCCCAACCTTTCCCAGCATCAGAGTCTTTTCCAGGGAGTCAACTCGTCGCATGAGGTGGTCAAAGTATTGCAGTTTCAGCTTTATCATCAGTCCCTCCAATGAACATCCAGGATTGATCTCCTTTAGAATGGACTGGTTGTATCTCCTTGCAGTATAAGGGACTCTCAAGAGTCTTCTCCAACACCACAGTTCAAAAGCATCGATTCTTCGGCGATCAGCTTTCTTCACAGTCCAACTCTCACATCCATACATGACCACGGGAAAAACCATTGCCTTGACTAGACGGACCTTGGTTGGCAAAGTAATGTCTCTCCTTTTTAATATACTATCAAGATTGGTCATAACTTTCAGTGTCTTTTAATTTCCTGGCTGCAATCATCATCTGCAGTGATTTTGGAGCCCAAAAAATAACGTCTAACACTGTTTTCACTGTTTCCCCATCTATTTCCCATGAAGTGTTGGGACCAGATGCCATGATCTTCGTTTTCTGAATGTTGAGCTTCAAGCCAACCTTTTCACTCTCCTCTTTCACTTTCATCAAGAGGCTTTTGTGTTTCTCTTCACTTTCGGCCATAAGGGTGGTGTCATCTGCATATCTGAGGTTATTGATATTTCTCCCTGCAATCTTGATTCCAGCTTGTGCTTCTTCCAGCCCAGCATTCCTCATGATGTACTCTGCATATAAATTAAATAAGCAGGGTGACAATATACAACCTTGACGTACTCCTTTTCCTATTTGGAACCAGTCTGTTGTTCCATGTCCAGTTCTAACTGTTGCTTCCTGACCTGCATACAGGTTTCTCAAGAGGCGGGTCAGGTGGTCTGGTATTCCCATCTCTTTCAGAATGTACCACAGTTTATTGTGATACACATAGTCAAAGGCTTTGGCATAGTCAATGAAGCAGAAATAGATGTTTTCCTGGAACTCTCTTGCTTTCTCCATGATCCAGCAGATGTTGGCAATTTGATCTCTGGTGCCTCTGCCTTTTCTAAAACCTTCTTGAACATCTGGACGTTCACGGTTCACATACTGCTGAAGCCTGGCTTGGAGAATTTTGAGCATGACTTTACTAGCATGTGAGATGAGTGCAATTGTGCGGTAGTTTGAGCATTCTTTGGCATTGCCTTTCTTTGGGATTGGAATGAAGACTGACCTTTTCCAGTCCTGTGGCCACTGCTGAGTTTTCCAAATTTGCTGGCATATTGAGTGCAACACTTTCACAGCATCATCTTTCAGGATTTGAAATAGCTCAATTGGAATTCCATCACCTCCACTAGCTTTGTTCGTAGTGATGCTCTCTAAGGCGCACTTGACTTCAGATTCCAAGATGTCTGGCTCCAGGTGAGTGATCACGCCATCGTGATTATCTTGGTCGTGAAGATCTTTTTTGTACAGTTCTTCTGTGTATTCTATAGATTAGCTAATTTAAATTTCATGTGATTCAGTGAGCCAGAAAAGATTAATGGACCTTTTTGTTAATATAGCTTTGGTTCAACTGATAACAAAGCCTGTATTAAAGCACTTTTTATAAATGATAAACTTCTAGAGTATTTGTGTTTGAGACTGTATCTTATCATATAGACAGAGAGGTGATTTTGTTTTCTTTTAAATAAGCTTCATATAACATTCCCTGGTGAGTAAGTGTGAGTAAGAACTGTGGACATGAAATATATTTTAATGTTTTTATCATTGAATTAAACTTTTCTTACTAAACTTATTTTTGAGGCTGGGAAGCATGGGGAATGTGGCTAAAATAAAAAAAGAAAGAAACAAATGAATCATCAAAAATTGTAATTTCCAGCTAACTAATGTGGTTTATAATCCTTGGTGTATTTATGACAATTGAAGGGAAAAAAATTCTGCTACTGAAGAAAAAAAGTTGTTTTGGATATTGTTTGGTTTCTATGTAGTTTTTAACCTCAAAAAGCAAAACTGATGCTATTGGTTGAATTAACTGAATAATTGCTGGCAGGTGACATTTGTGTTACTTAGGTATAGAACAAAAGGGATATATTAAACTTGAAAAAATCATCCAATCGATTTGTTTTAATTGTCCAGATACTTCAAGCAAGTTCTATTGGTGATAGTATTTAAAATCTATACTGAATTGTGTAGAAGTCTTAAATTTAATTAGAGATAAATTCCAATAACTTAAAATGAGTGAACAGCTTAAAATTCCAATGGACATGCTACTTTATATTGCTATCTTGGTACAAAGCTCATCTGCCTATATTTTAATGGAAGGTTTTGGTACCTTTTTCTTTTTAACTTTTCTCATATATGTATTTCTTTATAGTTTGTTGGAATGGTTGGCAATAATTGCTCCTACCATGGTAAAAAAATAATGGGAAAAGATGGATAAATTAAGTATATGAAGACTAATAAACAAAGAGCTAGAATATATCAAATTGTCAGTTAAAGATGGATTGTAAAATGTGATTCAGAGAAATAGAGTACAGGGAAAAAATACCAGAAAGTCATTACATCAATATTTGAAAACTGGTTGGAATGTCTTACAGGATCTGCCATTTAATATACAACAGAGAAATCTGAATGATTAAGGACTCAAATATCTCTTCCTTCACTGAATGCAGGATATTAACAAACAGGGTCGTGATAAGATGTGATAGGAAAGGATAGTACTTTTTTGAAGTCCAAAGTATACTACTTTACCATTTTATGTGGACATGGAAAATTCTAGTTTGGAGTAGATATGAAAGTGAGACCATATATGAGACGTGACAAATGGCAAAATGAACATTTGCTCTCCTCCATTTTTCCAGACATCTTCTCCTTCCTTCCTTTCAGTTTCTATGGGTTATATATTCAGTTTCATGTTGTTATATAATCAGGTTCAGTTCAGTTCAGTTCAGTCGCTCAGTCGTGTCCGACTCTCCATGACCCCATGAATCACAGCACGCCAGGCCTCCCTGTCCATCACCAACTCCCGGAGTTCACTCAAACTCATGTCCACAGAGTCAGCGATGCTATCCAGCCATTTCATTCTCGGTCGTCCCCTTCTCCTCCCGCCCCCAACCTTTCCCAGCATCAGAGTCTTTTCCAGTGAGTAAACTCGTCGTATGAGATGGCCAAAGTATTGCAGTTTCAGCTTTAGCATCAGTCCTTACACAAAACTGATAGACCCAATAGAGGGTATTTGACCCAATCTTTACCTTAAAATAATAATTATTTTTTCAAGGATTAGTTGACACAAAATTTTAGAAGACTCAAGGCAGTCACTTAGGTATCTGAAAGCTGGAAAAATATATCATCTGTAAGTCCCTAGCTTTCGGAGACCATGTGGAGAAAGTTGGTCTGTATCTAGAGCAAAAGGAGTAAGGCGAATATGCATGATAGAAAAGGCTTCACTCCCTGAGGGCAGTTCTTCTGGCCAAAGTGAAGTCGCTCAGTCATGTCCAACTCTTTGTGACCCCATGGACTGTAGCCCACCAGGCTCCTCCATCCGTGGGATTCTCCATGCAAGAGTACTGGAGTGGGTTGCCGTTTAGGAGCAAGTAAATTTCTGCTCCAAGAGACTAGAAGTCACACCCATTCCTTTTTGTGCACTTCAGCCATGTCTGACTCTGTGCAGCCCTATGGACTGTAGCCCACCAGGCCCCTCTGAACGTGGGATTCTCCAGTTCCTCTAGTAGTATCCAAAATTATCAGTGATATTAAGCTTGATGAATCATCTTCCCTCCTATTAAGCCAGCAGAGGTACATCTGAATGTAGTAGCAGTGTTAGTCGCTCAGTTGTGTCTGACTCTTTCAACCCCATCAACTATAGCCTGCCAGGTTTCTCTGTCCACAGCATTCTCCGTCCATAGAATTCTCCAACCAAGAATACTGGAGTGGGTAGCCATTCTTTTCTCCAGGAGATCTTCCCAAACCAGGGTCTCCAGCATTGCAGTCAGATTTTTAAAGTCTGAGCCACCAGGGAAGCCACATCTGAAATCAAAATCATGTGAACAAATTCAGGGTGATTTAATATATAAGAATAGAAATAGAAGGTCTCAGGGGCCCTTCATCTTTCTGTAAGGCAATATTGATATAATTGAAGCTAGAGTCAGCAGGAAGCTAGTGCTGATTTGGGGCTAAAAGAATCATCCCATACTGGGTAATCGATGGGTGTTAGGTCAACTTATGGTCCTGCAGTATTTTATTGGTTGAAAGTGCTGTGGGTGAAAGAAATACAGGAAAACTTAGTTACAAAATGTACTTCATATAATTCATAGATAAAGAAAATTCTTACAAGGAAACTTTAAAGTTCCCTGGCTATTCCTAATTTAGTATTCAAAAGCTCTTAGAAGTTATACTGACAATTGAAGGAAGTGGGATAGGAGGAACCCAATGTTTGATAACAGTTTCATAATAAATTTTATTGTCTAGTTTATATTTCCGTTAAATTACTATGACAATATTATAAAGAATGAACAATTGGATGACTTTTCTTGGATGGAAATCTGGGGGAAAATATTGATAGGAAGAAAAGAAACATCTTTTCAGGTGGTTCCACCACCACATACAGAATGTCCTAAAATCTCACTGTGTTTGAGAAAGAAAAAAGTTAGAAAAAAGATATTTCCTAACATTAAATTTCTTTCTTTCTTAATTTAGGTTTTCATAAGTAATACAGATAAAAATTGTTCCAAATCTATTTAACTTTAAAAATGTTTACCTAAAACTCTATAATAGTTACCTAATTAATGAAAAAGATTTTCAATGGGTAGATATCAAAATAACTGACTTCAAATTTGCATGTGAAGAAAATAATAGTAAAAGATTTGAATTCTTGATAGGCTTAGCATTTAAAGTAATAATAATTCCTTATGTATGAAAAAGAAAAAAATCTTTTTATACATTTGAGTATTTTTTATAAAATACCAAAGGTGCCATTGATTGAGGAAAGTCTGTCATGCATCAAGTGCTTTCTCTATTTTACTTGACATACATTGTTTAATCCCCACAAACTTAGAAAGTACTATAATTCCAATTTACAGAACAAAAAGGAAAGTATGAAGTTAAGAAAATACTGGCTTTACAAAGCAGTTTTTCAATAAGCATTTTTTGAGTACTAGCTATACATACACTATATGGTGGGTGTTATTAGGGCTTCCCTGATGGCTCACTGGTAAATAACCCACTTGCCAATGCAGGAGACATAAGACATGTTTGATCCCTGGGTCAGGAAGATCCCCCGGAGGAGGGCATGGCAACACACTCCAGAATTCTTGCCTGGAGAATCGCATGGACAGAGGAGCCTGATGGGCTACAGTGCATGGGGTCACAAGAGTTGAACACAATTTAAGTGACTTAGCATGCACACATGGATTAAATGAAACTAAAAGCCAATCCTTTTCACTAAGGAATATGGCCACCAAGTTGCACAGCATGTACAGCTGGGAAGAATTGAACCGGGTTGTCTGTGAGTCGACATCCTTGCTGTTTATGTAATTTTACACCACCCTCCCTCTACTGACTACACCCCCCCTCCCACCAAAAAGACTAAAACACAAAGTGTCACATGGAATAACCGAAACCAGACCTAATTCTAAAGAGAGTTTTCCATTTGGCTACAACAGCATGTGGGATTCTTTGATTTTGAGAGAAGAAAATGTCTCTTCTCTCAATTGAATTGAATTGAAAGTCTCCTGTCTCCTTAGATGAGTAGTATGCCATGGGACCTCCGATAGATGAGAAAAAAGTAGAAAGCGTTAAATCATTTGTTCTCTGAGCACACATTCCAAAATACCTTTTTCACAAGTTCTTAACCTGGCTTTTGCAATTCAAAAGGCATCATGATCTTGTAGACCTTTTCCAATTACAGATCTCATTTTCAGTCCCTGAATCATAAAAACCTCCCTTTTTATTTCCTGAATGATTCTCCTACATCTCCAAACTCTCCGTAAGACGCCATGTTATCTAAAATGCTATTTTCTATCTGAAGTAATTTTCTTTGAGATGTCTTGTTAATTTTCTTCCCTTAGCCTGAATTCCATTTATTAAAAGAGTTCCAACAGTGGAAATATTTTCTGAAAGATCCTGAAGAGGATCATTTTCATATAGATAAAATGGCTAAAGGAAAGAAATATAGAAGCCTAGTTCAGTTGCCTTTTGATTAGACTGGAATGTTCTACTTAGTTGCAATCTATTTAACTGCTTGCAAAGTTGATATAAATCCAAACACCATAAAATGAAACTAGAATTTGGACCATTCTGTTTTAAATAGAACTCTCCATCCAGAAATGTCTTCACTGTGGGTTACACTATGAATGTGAAAGTAAAGGAAAACATGAACTAGTTTTCATTTCTTGAAAACTCAGTGTGTGTTAATGTCCTGTTTGTATATTACTTAATTAATTTAATCTTAAAAAATCCTAGGTGATAAATTTTAATATTATCCCTGTTTATTATTATAATAACAAATTACTATTTATTTATTATCCCTGCTTCATAACTGTGGAAAATGGGATGAAAGGGAAGTAGTTAATTTGCCAAATTCTCATAGTTAGAAAGTGATACAATTAATATTTCAGTTCAGTTCAGTTCAGTCAACTCAGTCGTGTCCGACTATTTGTGATCCCGTGAACCATAGCACACGAGGCCTCCCTGTCCATCACCAACTCCCAGAGTTCACCCAAACCCATGTCCATTGAATCGATGACATTCAACCATCTCATTCTCTGTCATCCCCTTCTCCTCTGGCCCTCAAACTTTCCCAGCATCAGGGTCTTTTCAAATGAGTCAGCTCTCCACATCAGGTGGCCAAAGTATTGGAGTTTCAGCTTCAACATCAGTCCTTCCAATGAACACCCAGGACTGATCTCCTTTAGGATGGACTGGTTGGATCTCCTTGTAGTCCAAGGGACTCTCACAAGTCTTTTCCAACACCACAGTTCAAAAGCATCAATTCTTTGGCTCTCAGCTTTCTTTATAATCCAACTCTCACATCCATACATGACTACTGGTAAAACCATAGCCTTGACTAGATGGACCTTTGTTGACAAAGTAATGTCTCTGCTTTTTAATATGCTGTCTAGGTTGGTCATAACTTTCCTTCCAAGGAGCAAACGTCTTTTAATTTCCTGGCTGCAGTCACCATCTGCAGTGATTTTGGAGCCCAGAAAAATAAAGTCAGCCACTGTTTCAACTGTTTCCCCATCTATTTGCCATGAAGTGATGGGACCAGATGCCATGATCTTAGTTTTCTGAATGTTGAGCTTTAAGCCAACTTTTTCACTTTCCTCTTTCACTTTCATCAAGATGCTCTTTAGTTCTTCCTCACTTTCTGCCATAAGAGTGGTGTCATCTGCATATCTTCTATAGAAATACTCATCATGTGATATTAATTTTTGAAAAAGTAAAAATAATGTGGTAAGTTCTATGACCCAGTATAAAACCATAAAAGCTAAACTGTATTGAGGCCATGTCTAGATGCCCATTTGCTCAGACTATTTTGGCTGAAATTATTGCCAAACTCTGACACGTTATTAGCCCACCAAGCTATCTGGTTTGCTAGTTTAAAAATGCACTAATTTTAATTAACCTACTATTTCAGTCACTTATTTCTTAATTTAGTCAGGCTATAAATATGATTTAGTCTGCAAGTTAGGTATTTTAGACAGCATTGCCTTGAATTATTAAATTAAATTTAATACTATTTAATCTGTCTCTAACATTTTATGACTTTTAATTGACTATCCATTCATTTTTTAAATTTTGTTTCATCAAAAACAAAATCTTTCCTTTTGAACATATAAAATTGACCCAGTACCTGCTAACTCTGCATGCAAGTGCTATTGATTTATGACCTTAGCTACTTAAATGAATCTGGATCACTTAATAAATGCCGTTTTTTAGATTTAATCACATTTTAGAAAATATTATGAAATATAGACATTTCTACTAAATTTTATTCTTCAAATTTAGAAAATGTTTTGACAGCTCTCTTCAAAATGCTACCTTCATAAAGAGAGATAAAATTCTTATGCCTGGCTTCTACAGACTGTAACTTCTAAAATATAGTAAGTCCCCTACATATGAATCTTCAAGTTTTGAACTTCAAAGAAGAGAATGTACACTGGCATGTTTAATCATGTAAGTTAGTTCATGTGTCTAACATACATTGTCATATGTGTGCAGCCTCTAAAAGTGGCTGTGCTTTTGTATACTTTACTGTACAGTACTTTATAGAGGATAGCAATACAGTATCTTTAGTTCAAGCCTAACTTGAGCTTTTACTCAAGCAAGCGTAAAAGCAGCGGTGATGTAGCTGGTACTGCTAACAAGTACCAGTTGTTGTACTGCACTACTGTACTTTCAAGTTACTGCACTATAAGATAAAAAAAAATTTTATTTGTCTTTTGCATTTGCTTTTAATGCATTATTTGTGTGAAATGTATTATAAACCTATCACAGTACAGTACTATATAACTGTTTGTATTAGTTAGGATAAATTTCTTGGACTTAACGAACAAAATTGGTCTTAATGAACATACTCTCAGAACTCGTCTGCATGTAGGAGACTTACTGTAATACAAAAATTTACACCAGTAATTTCCTTAATCAAACTGTATTCTATTGGCTTGGTATATTTTTTAGGGGAGTCATTCAATTCATTTTTGGTTTTAAAATATTAAAGGAAATCATTAATGATCATTCCAATCCATTACATTTTCAAATAACTACATTGTGATTTGGGACAATTATGTGTGTTGATAGTAAAAAGTTTCCATTTCTTACTCTTTGTCTATACCCACGTGCCATACACACACATAACATGCATAACACACATGTGCATACCACAAAAGAATACTTATACATTTATAAACATATATACATTCAGTGACAGCTCTTTCCCACTCTATGTACATGTGTATATAAACATATATGCATATAAAGTCAAAGTCAAGTCGCTCAGTCGTGTCCAACTCTTTGCAACTCCATGGATTGTAGCCCACCAGGCTCCTCTGTCCATGGAGTTCTCCAGGCAAGAATACTGGAGTGGGTTGCCATTTCCTTCTCCAGGGAATCTTCCTGGTCCAGGGATCGAACCCAGGTCTTCCACATTGCAGGAAGATGTTTTACCATCTGAGCCACCAGGGAAGCTTATATGCATATAAGTAAATAATTAAAACTAAATTTAATTGAACCACAAATATGCATTAAATGGCACTGATTTGGATAAAAAACAACTATACCCCAAGGGAGAAAAAAAATCAAGATGTAAAAAAATTCTTCCATTTAACTATCATAAACTGCACCCAGTCATCTCTTGGGTAAGTAGATAATGTTCTTTGACTTCATCTCTTCCCATTCTCCTGCTCTACAGAATATTTGGTGCTAGTCTGACACTGCCACTTCCTCTGAAGCTGCTGGTTGTAAAGTCACACTTCAACTCTGAGTAAAATGGAATGAGAGAAAAACTAGAGCCCGCAAAACTACAAAGATTATAATTTTACAGTTTCAGATTCCCTGAACCTGTCTCTGGGAACCGTAATTAATGCAATACATTTGTTAACTTCTCTCAGGGGTAAAAGAAGGACCTAACTGAAACCTTGTAAAGCGATTTCACAGTGAAATGGAAAGGATATTGGCTTTTATCTCCCAGCCCCACCTTTACATTGTCACAGATTATTAATGTATCATAAAAATATTATGAATCTTCATGCTAATATCCTTACAGTTCATGAAGTTAGGTCAATAATGACAATTGAATCTTTAATTAGTAGTGTTTAAGAGAATGCTTTTTGTGGCATGAGAAGCTGAAAAATTAGGATCTGAAATGATTCTACAATTAGTGATAGTCGTTTTATAATTCTCAAGAACTTCTGGACCCATATAGATAAATTTAAGACAAAGAAATTACTTTATATTCTAATAAGTAACAAGATGATTCATAAAATGATGGTACCGACAGCTTAGATAAAATAAGCTAATTCATTCTTTCCCCATAATTGTTGTGTTTCACATCACTCTGTGAACAATGCAGGTTATGAGTCTCATTTTTAATAATAAAAGGTAGTACCTGTTTTTTCAACTCTCCCTTCTTCTCCTTCTCTTCTCCTCTTTCCTCCTCCTATGGCTGCTGTGGCAAAATAAGATAACTTGAATTCTGAGCTCTGCTTAAACTGTCTTTTTGAAGAATCTTTACTTATTGACTGATTTGCCTAGACTGATTTAAATGTCTCATATCCAGTAAGTGCCATCATCACAGGAAGACCGTTTTAGCAGAGCTCAGAATCATCAAAGTTTTTCATATTTTCTATATCTTATATCATTTTTTTCTACTTGTTTGATCAGTTACTGAGAAAGGCAGATTAACTCCCCTAGTCTAATTATTATGAATTTTTGTGTGTCTGTCTTTTCAAAAATTTGTTTAATTTGCTATTAAATTTAAAATTATAATCTGCTAGAGAACTTAGGGGATTTTATTATTATAAAACATCCTTCTTAATTAAACTAATATCTTCTAAATAAGGTCTACTTAACCTGATATAAATATATTAATATAGCTAACCCAGTTTTCTCTTGGTTAGTGATGCATATTAAATCTTGCTGTGTTGTGTAACTTCTCTGTACCCTATTTTAACTGTGTCTATTATTTGTATTATATAGTTGGATTTTACTTAAACTGAAACCCCTTCTTATCTTTAACTGAATAGCTTATTTGCATTTGGCACACCTATTACTGTATTGAGTTTAAATCTACTCTTTCATAATTTGCTGTCTTGCCTGAGAAATGCCTTTTTTTATCTCTCTTCTTGCCTTCTTTTATATTGATAACATTTCATTAGCCCATTTTTTCTTTCTTTATTTGATAGTTGCTCCATGGGTCGCAAAATCTGGACACAACTTAATGACTAAACCACCACCACCACCACCTTATTTGTTTTTACTGTTATTCTATGGTTAGCCTAGAAAGTATAAATTTTGACATCAAGTTCTAATAAAAATCCATATTTTAATTGTTTTGTGATCATGATATGATTTATTAACCCATTTAACATCTCAATATAATAGTTTATTACTTATATTAAGCATTTTATTATGTTCTTGTTACACTTTAGAGTATTGGGTGTTTTATATTATATGTCAATAAATTTTTTGAGTGTTGAAAATGGATAGTTAGAACATAAAATATCTATATTTAAGAATAAATTCACAATACATAAATTGTCATGAAAACCAGGATTAGATCTACTTTTCCCCTCTTACTAGAGAACTGTAAGAGGTCATATCCAAAATATGACATTAATTTTCCTTTGTCATATGAAAGTTCAATGTCCTATAAACATTTCTAAATAGCCACAATCCCAATGAGCTTGAACATTCAATTAAATTATTATAAAAATAATTTTAAAGATTATTGCAGAAAATAGTATTATGTGGTCATAAGGAATGATTTTTAGAAGTGTTCTTGGCTAAAAAAACAAAAACATCTTGCTGTGCTCCGGGCATGGGTTGGAAAAGAATTTCCAGACACGAGGCAGAATGAAAGAAGAATAAAGTTTATTAGAGTGAGGAGGGGAGAGTCGCTGACAGCACAGCTGGCTGGTTTCCTGATAGTCAGGGAGAGCCGATGTTAAACAGGGGCTCTTGATTCATTTTTATACCCTGCATGTAAGCAGTGGGAAAGGGGTCCTGCGGGTCATTCGTTGATTGGATGAGTTAGGTATCGTGGGGGGAGCAGGTGGAGAGGAAGACAAATACCTTCTCCCTATAGGGGAAAGGAGGGGAGAGGTTATACTGGTCAGGAGGGCCTGGGATTCATTAATAGTTACAACATTGGGGATGGGAGAGAAGGTCAATAAGGGTCTGGTTTTTCCATACCTGCATTCCAAGACCCAGCTTCATTTTATCTGCTCTTGCATTACAAGACCCTCCATGGTTTCATCTACTCTTTTGCCCTTGGGTCACCACAAAACTTTGGTAAGAATTTGGTTATACTTTTCAAGTAGGCTAATAGAAAACTTCCAGAAATATCACCATGTAATCTGGTGAAAGACTAGAGATCTCTTCAAGAAAATTAGAGATACCAAGGGAACATTTCATGCAAAGATGGGCTCGATAAAGGAGAGAAATTGTAGGGACCTAACAGAAGCAAAAGATATTAAGAAGAGGAGGCAAGAATACACAGAAGAACTGTACAAAAAAGATCTTCACGACCAAGATAATCACGATAGTGTGATCACTCACCTAGAGCCAGACATCCTGGAATGTGAAGTCAAGTGGGCCTTAGGAAGCATCACTACAAACAAAGCCAGTGGAGGTGATGGAATTCCAGTTGAGCTATTTTGAATCCTGAAAGATGATGCTGTGAAAGTGTTGCATTCAATATGCCAGGAAATTTGGAAAACTCAGCAGAGGCCACAGGACTGGAAAAGGTCAGTTTTCATTCCAACCCCAAAGAAAGGCAATGCCAAAGAATGCTCAAACTACCACATAATTGCACTCATCTCACATGCTAGTAAAGTCATGCTCAAAATTCTCCAAGCCAGGCTTCAGCAATATGTGAACCATGATCTTCCAGATGTTCAAGCTGGTTTTAGAAAAGGCAGAGGAACCAGAGATCAAATTGCCAACATCCACTGGATCATGGTGAAAGCAAGAGAGTTCCAGAAAAACATCTATTTCTGCTTTATTGACTATGCCAAAACCTTTGACTGTGTGGATCACAATAAACTGTGGAAAATTCTGAAAGAGATGGGAATACCAGACCACCTGACCTGCCTCTTGAGAAACCTGTATGCAAGTCAGGAAGCAACAGTTAGAACTGGACATGGAACAACAGACTGGTTCCAAATAGGTAAAGGAGTACATCAAGGCTGTATATTGTCACCCTGCTTATTTAACTTCTATGCAGAGTACATCATGAGGAACGCTGGGCTGGAGGAAGCACAAGCTGGAATCAAGATTGCTGGGAGAAATATCAATAACCTCAGATGTGCAGATGACATCACACTTTTGGCAGAAATTGAAGAACTAAAGGGCCTCTTGATGAAAGAGAAAGAGGAGAGTGAAAAAGTTGGCTTAAAGCTTAACATTTAGAAAACTAAGATTATGGCATCCAGTCCCATCACTTCATGGGAAATAGATGGGGAAACAGTGGAAACAGTGACAGACTTTATTTTTGGGGGCTCCAAAATCACAGCAGATGGTGATTGCAGCCATGAAATTAAAAGATGCTTGCTCCTTGGAAGGAAAGTTATGACCAACCTAGACAGCATATTGAAAAACAGAGACATTACTTTGTCAACAAAGGTCCATCTAGTCAAGGCTATGGTTTTTCCAGTGGTCATGTATGGATGCGAGTGTTGGACTCTAAAGTAAGCTGATCGCCAAAGAATTGATGTTTTTGAACTGTGGTGTTGGAGAAGACTCTTAAGAGTCCCTTGGACTGCAAGGAGATCCAACCAGTCCATCCTAAAGGAGATCAGTCCTGGGTGTTCTTTGGAAGGATTGATGCTGAAGCTGAAACACCAATTCTTTGGCCACTTGATGTGAAGAGCTGACTCATTTAAGAAACCCTGATGCTGGGAAAGATTGAGGGCAGGAGGAGAAGGGGACGACAGAGGATGAGATGGCTGGATGGTATCACCGACTCAGTGGATATGGGTTTGGGTGAACTCCAGGAGTTGGTGATGGACAGGGAGGCCTGGCGTGCTGCAGTCCATGGGATTACAATGAGTCAGACACTATTGAGCAACTGAACTGAACTGAACTGAATCTGGTGTACAATTGAGGGCATATTTTTAATTTTTCCAAAAACATTATCTTGATAAAATATTATTTGTGGAGCAAGGCAACAGTATACAGTAGCAGATTCTGCTGTTGTCCAGCCTGTGACCCCTCTACCTCAGGGTTTTAGTGTATTTCTGTAGTATTCCAATGGCTACTGTCTGGATTGCTTTACCTGACTCTGCGTGTCTGACTGTTGAAGCTTAAATTGCTTTAGTGCACTGCAGATTTGGTATCACAGAGAAGTAAAGGCTTACCAAAACAGCCTTCTACCAATCACTGATCTGACTTGGTGTATAAATACTATAAATCCCCGTTTCCTCACCCATCTGGAAAAATGACTGAGATTTCTCCCTCAAAGAGAGAAGTCTTCTGGGGACTTTAGCTCCCTCTGCCCAGTGAGATAATTTGTTTGTCAATGTGCCCTTTATTGTCTCATTCCCTTTCCTGGTACAATGACTGCTTTGTTACTGTGTTTCCTGAAATACTCACGAGTAAACAACTGCCACTTCAATTATTTTCTAGGACTCACCTTCTGAGGGAACCCAAAGTAAGACAATTGTCACTAGAAGTGGTTTTAGAAAGCAGATCTTCAGGATAAAATTCTGAAACTTGATCACTCACTGGCTAGAGACCCCTAGGACCCCATTACTGGTAGTAAGTAAGTAATGATATCACACCAAATGCTGTAGCATTACAATAACCAAGACTCTTACCTGTTGTGAGTTAGGAGAACAGTGGAATGAAATGTACTGGTTTGTATGATATTTTAATAGAGATATGGGGCCATAATTATTATAGGAATTTTGGGGCTTACTGGTCATTAAGTAATAAAAAGAAACAAACAGTCAAGTCAACTCATGCCATCATCAACACAAAATATGACTAGGCAAGTCACAAGGTTATAGCAGGATTAAAGAGCCTCATTTCTTGCAAGGTATAAAGAAAGCTAAAGTCACATCCTGTTAAGTCTTCTATACTTAAGTCAGAGCCCTGATAACAAAAGACTGAGACTTTAAGACCTTAGATGAAATACCTAAGCAGACTGTTTCAGAGAACCTTGAGACCTGAGATTTCCCAGAAAACTCTAGGCTAGCAGAAATGGCACACTCTTCTTGTCAGACAACCACTGTATTTCTTTTTCTGGATAATATGGAAAGACTTCGTTTTAGGCAGATGTCTTGTATAACCACGTATATTTGTTTGCTTCCTCCTCCAGAGTTGCTCCTAATGCTTTTACACAAGTAACTGTAATTATGACTCAGCATGGTCCAAATGGGGAAGTACTATACCTGTCATATCAATTATCAATGGCTGCATAACAGATTACTACGATCTTGCTGCTGCTAAGTCGCTTCAGTCGTGTCCAACTCTGTGTGACCCCATAGACAGCAGCTCACCAGGCTCCGCCATCCCCGGGATTCTCCAGGCAAGAACACTGGAGTGGGTTGCCATTTTCTTCTCCAATGACTGCGATCTTAGCAGCTTTAAATAACAGGTATATACATATGTTCACTCGCTCAGTTGTCTCTGACTCTCTGCGGCCCTATGAAGTGTAGCCCACCAGGTTCCTCTGTCCATGGGAGTTTTTCTGGTCAGGAATACTGAAGTGGGTTGCCATTTCTTCCTCCATGATATCTTCCTGACTGGGGGTCAAACCCAGATCTCCTGCATCTCCTGAACTGCAGGCAGATTTATTACTGCAGAGTCACTGGGGAAGCCCTCTGTATGTCAGTCTAGTCATAGTTTAGCTGTATCATCTTCTTTGTTTCTTACATGGTTGCTTACAAAGTAACACTGGAGCTAGAGCTTCAGTCTCAACTGCAGCTTAATTGAGGAATAAATTTCTTCCAAACTCATATAGTTTTGGGAAGCACTCTGATTCTCTAGGCTGCTGAACTATAGTTTTGTAAGGATATTACCTGACTTATAAAATAACAACAACAACATACACACACGTTATGAAAGTTTAGAAACAAATGATCAAGATGCTTATGTCAGCCATCCAAGGTGAAATCACAACCATGTACCAATTCCATGAGTCTATTCCAGAAGAGGCTACATTCTCTTAAGGAATACTCCAAAAAACAAAGCAAGTATAAATAACACCAAATCCCATAATCTTTCCTCAAAGGATCTAGAGAAATTTACCAGGACCTGTTTCTGTATATTGAAACCTGGTACACACTGAGTCTGAACTAACTACATCCTGGGGAAACCAAAGTGTCATCATACACCCTTAGTTAGAATTCAAACATATGGAGGCCAGGAGTAATACTGGCCTTCAATCATCTTATTGTGGATTTGATGGTTCCACAGATACCTCACCTCTGAACCCCAGGGGCATCTGTCAGTCTGTGAATGCATAATCAGGATGAATATCCATACTGACTTGGCAGAGGTCTTGTTCTTATAATCTGACCTGTGGATGTGTGCAATAATGGTAGGAAAATTCAAGTAAAAACACCCTGAAACTTCCTCTTTTCAGGCAAGTTAGTAAATTGAAAACAATATTGCATCCCAGATAGAAGAGCAAAGTGGCAGAGACCTAAACATATAGATAGGAGTGATGTTATTTATTTTGAGCCTATTTACTTGACCAGTCTGTATTCCTTCCTACTCAAAAAACAAAGAAAAATCAAGCACGGCAAATAATAGTGAGTAATATCCACTTAACCAGGTGTTATTTCAAATTGCAGCTGCTTTGCCAGATGTGTAACTTTACTGGAACAGATTCGTACAGCTTTTAGCACTTGATATACAGTTTTTGATCCTGTAAATGTGCCCCATCCCACCCCACCCCCGACCAATACTAATCAGGAAAGAGAATTAGAAGCAGTTTGCACTTACTTGGAATAGATGGTACTATATGCTCAGAGTCTTTCCCCTAAACAGCATTAACCCTACTGATTTTAGCCAAATGTAGAAAAAAACATATCATTTGACTGCTATATAAAATGCATAGCTTGTTCTTTATAATAATGTCATCATGTTAATTGTACCTAATAAATAGGAAATACCAAGTACTTTGCATGACATTTGCCCCAGAGAGTGGGAGAAAAGCCTATATTATGTAACCTAGTTTTATGGAGCTTACAAATAAGGAAATTTTTTTAGAAATCTGGTAACTGATGCATATCAGGACTTTCTCACCAAAATTAAAGGATAAGTCACTATACCTTGAACCTCTTATGATTATCAAACAGTCACTTAACTTGGTAGGCCGCTATAGATTTTGAGAACAGCCCATAAAGACTTAGTAACACTAGTCACATCCATTTATTGGGTGACTCAGAAATCTATTAGGTTTGAGTGGGTCCAGAGGATTCTGCATTACTTTCAGGCTGTCATACAAGCATCCCAGCAACTCTGTCTATAAGGCCATGTGGAGTTCATGGTGCTGGAAGCATCCATCTTAAAAAAGGATATCATGTGGAATCTCTAGCATAGAGTACATTTGAAGCAGAGAACTACTAACATTAGAAAAGCAGCTTCTGGTATTTTTATAGACCATAACAGAGACTGAGAAACTAGTGTCTATTAAGGGCCAGGACTACAACTGGTACTATTCATCTGAACTGGGAATTATCAACCTATCAAGTAAAAAAGTTGTACAGATGCAACATAATTTCACATAATGAAAAGAGTACATGTGTGATTAGGTTTGAAGAAGATCAGAGACCATAAGTAATTTACAAAAGACCCAGACCAGACTACAAGTTGACCTAATTTCTTTGCTCCAACATCTCTACCTCAGCTCACATTTACAACACGATAGGGAATTCCTTATTCCCAAGTGTGGATATAATATGGTCCAAATTCATGGAAAGGCTGAACTGCTGTAAGCAAATACATTTATGTTAGTCAAAAGCAGACCACCACAGGAATGGCCTCAAAGGTTGCATTGAAAGGAAATCTTTCCAACAGGCAGAGCAGATGCCCTAGGTCATCAATTTGATGTAAAAGGAGACAAATAAATTCCTGGGCAGAGACAAATGGCCTATTTGTTGGTCAAGAACCTGGAAAAAGCAAAACTGGAAAACAGAGATTTAAAGGGAAAAATGAACATTTTTCAACAAGAAAGTAAACAAAATTCAGGGATCTTTGTGTCTCATGGCACAACTCACCAAGAATATTCATAACAGAGAAAATAAATAGACAACTGGCCAAATAGACATATACAATGGTGGTTAGATACTCTCAGATTCAGTCACCCCAGTGTTTGCACAATAATCCCATGAATGGAGTTCCCAGAGTGAGAGAGAGGGAGGCTGCATATATGACTTTCATCATGGGTTCCTTGGCATTAGGAAAAACCTAGCCAATGCTGCTACAGAATGTATAATCAGTGAGCTTAGCTTAGACTGATGCTGACCCCTGGACATTATGGTTCTTCCTGAGAGCTCATTTGGTATCAATTTAATACCTCTAATCTCCTAATTCACCCTTCTTTGATCTGCTCTGAAAAACTGGAACTTAACCCTATTAAGTTTTTATTTGGCCAGCTAATACAATGTTGACTTTGTCAACAATATGTGCTGGAATCACTACAATATTATAACAAGAGAAGGACCCTCTCCTTGGTACTGGTGTACTTTTATTTTCTCATGGTGTGGCTCCCAAGAAGTCAGTGTGCCAGAAGCCTGGTGATAAACACTCTCCAATGGTTTCTTGGCAACTTTAAAGGTCTTTCCTTACCAACAGTTCAAGACTATACCCTCTGGCAAATTTCTTCTCCATGATCTTCAGCATATGTATATGGTAGACACAT
Organism: Moschus berezovskii; assembly: GCF_049115385.1. Taxonomy (NCBI): domain Eukaryota; kingdom Metazoa; phylum Chordata; class Mammalia; order Artiodactyla; family Moschidae; genus Moschus; species Moschus berezovskii. Next base: position 91,216,093 of record NC_142470.1, read on the forward strand.
TTTCTTTACTGGAGTTTGAATCTTAGCCTGGGGGCACCTGTCTCTTCTAAGTTCCCAGCTCCCTTCTGCTCACTCTCTCAGCCCTACACATAGTAGCAAGTCCTCTTTTACTCTCTTTAATAGTTAAAAATATGTTTTATATATTTAAGTAACTAGTATGATTTCTATATCCTGACTGGATCCTGATTAATCCACATGCCATCCCTCAAAGAAACTAACCAAGTACTTTTTGGATAGTTAACTATGCTATTTTCTTTTCATGATGGATGGACAATGATTCAACTTTACTGAGATTCTAAAATTTTCCATATTAAAGTTTGGGTTTCCTCTTTTCCTTGCCTTGGACACAACACTACTGAAAAATTTCACAACACAAGTTCAACAAGGAAGACTTAACTAAAAACTTAACTAAAAAAAACTGTAATATTTATTTCCAATCCTAAAAGATGATGCTGCTAAAGTGCTTCATTTACTATGTCAGTAAATTTGGAAAACTCAGCAGTGGTCGTAGGACTGGTAAAGGTAAGTTTTCGTTCCAATCCCAAAAAAAGACAATGCCAAAGAATGCTTAAACTACCGCACAATTGAACTCATGTCACATGCTACCAAAAGGATGCTCAAAATTCTCCAAGTCAGGCTTCAACAGTACGTGAACCATGAACTTCCAGATGTTCAAAAACTGGATTTAGAAAAGGCAAAGGACACAGACAGCAAATTGCCAACACCCACTGGATCATCAAAAAAGCAAGAGAGTTCCAGAGAAACATCTCCTTATGTTTTATGGAGTGAGCCAAAGCCTTTGACTGTATGGATCACCACAAATTATGGAAAATTCTTTTTTTTTTTTTTTGTAATTAATTTATTTTTTATTGGAGGCAAATTATTTTACAATATTATATTGGTTGGTTTTGCCATACATTGACATGAATTCGCCCCGGGTTTACATAAGTTCTCCCTCCTGAACCCCCCTCCCACCTCCCTTCTCCCTTTATCCTCCCTCTGGGTCATCTCCGCATGCCAGCCCCGAGCATCCTATAACATGCATTGACCCTGAACTAGTGATTCGTTTCACATATGACAACATACATGTTTCAATGGCATTCGGAATACCAGATCACCTGACCTGCCTCCTGAGAAACCTGTATGCAAGTCAAGAAGCAATAGTTAGAACTGGACATGGAACAAGACACTGGCTCCAAATCAGGAAGAGAGTATGTCAAGGCTGTATATTATCACCTTATTTATTTAACTTATATGCAGGGTACATGATGAGAAATGCCAGGTGGACAAAGCACAAGCTGGAATCAAGATTCCTGGGAGAAATATCAATAACCTCAGATATGCAGACGACACCACCCTTATGGCAGAAAGAAAAGAAGAACAAAAGACCCTCTTGATGAAAGTGAAAGTGGAGAGTGAAAAAGTTGGCTTAAAACTCAACATTCAGAAAACTAATATTATGGCATCCAGTCTGTTAGCCAGTTAGAATACGAAAAAGGAGTCCAGAATGGTGGTGGCTATAAAACAAGGAAAGGAAAAGCCCGTGAAAATAGAACAAAGAAAGGTCCGAGGACCAGAGTAAGAGCCTCAGATAGAACCAATAGCACTCCTGGCTAGCCCAATTTACATAGGGCAGGCCCAGGGAGAAGGAAAAAACATATAAAAAGAGGAGCCAAAGGGCCGAGGGTCTCTCTCTCTCCCTCATGCACACCCACTCTCTTTCTCTCTCTCTCTCTCTCTCTCCTCTTTGCATCTTTTGGGTCCACATGCTCTCATGCTTCAAGAATGTATTTTCCTTTTATTCTCTAAATAAAACTGAGCTGTAACACGGAGCTGTAACACTGATCTGTCCAATAGCTATAATACGGTCTGAGAGCTGTGACATGCCAAGGGCTTTAACGTCCGTCACTTCAAATTTTTGTTGAGATGAGACAGAACTGAGGAAAATCACATTCTCCTGACATCTATGGTGCCGTGAGTCGGATTTAAGGTGACTGAAACAACCTTGGCATGGTCCCCACAAGGAGGAGGCCAAGCACAGCAGGAGCCCAACTCCACGAAAGCTCCCACAGTAGAAGCAGAAAGCGAAGAAAACCCAGCACAGGGGAAGTGACAAGAAGCCCATAGTGCTGGAAACCGGGACAGCAAAAAAACGCACTCAGCAGAAAGCTCACACGCTCAGTCTCAGATTCCAGAAGACCTCCAGTTAAGGTAGGAGGTCCTCGCTCCTGTGGCTGGAGGGACATATGCCTAAAGAAGTCTTAATTCCTTTACAATCTCTTGTTACCTTGAACCCCCCTGCGAACAGGTGAGTGGCAGTGGGTGCAATTGAGGGACTCTGGAGAGGTTACTCCTCAGTATGTCCCAAAGTCTTCACTATCTGATGAGCCCCAGTAACTGTTACCCAAGCCAGTGGTGGTTCTTCTGTCCTTAATCTTCTTTGTACCAAGGATCAGGCCATTGAAAGCACAGGATCAGGTATTTAGCAAATTTTTCTGGCAGGTTATGCATGGGATTCCTTGGCATGTTTCTCCCAGTGTTTTTTTCCTCCTGTCCTTCAGATCCTCTCTTGTGGGACTTGAATGCAGTCAAAACCCATGTTTTCTGGTTTCAGGATTTAATGAAGCTCAGGCTCTGATGTCTCATCGCAAAAATTCAGTGAGAGACACAGTGATAGGTAAAAGGTAGATTTGTTAGGATTCAGAGAGAAGGGTGTGGGCTCTCTGCAGGGCGTGGGCTATTGCAGAGAGCAAATGTTTCTGCCATGGAATGTGTTGTGGCTAGGTTTTGTGAGCTGGGTGAATTCATAAGCTAATGAATGGGAGGATCATTCCAACCATTGTGGAACCACCCACTCCTCCATCTTTTGACAGTGTCTTGGAGCTTTCCTGCCACCTCTGGGTGTGTCAGTTAGCTTAAAGATTGAGGATTAAGGCTTACTTGAATTTGACTTTTCATCTTGGACCCAATTGATTTTAATCGGTTTATGTTATGCCCTTGCTCTATGTCATTCTTTCAAAAGTTGTGCCCTGCCTCCTTCCCTCCTGTTTCATGCTCTTTTCCTGAGCCCCATCCAGGCCCACAAGGTTGCCTCTACAATCTTCTGGAGGAAGGGAAATACTGTATAATATCCAATCCCTCTAGATAGTCAGGCCTTCATCTTCCATATTTCCTACAACATGAGCAACATCAGCATCTCTCAGTGAACCCACTAGGGGTGGGTGACAGGTACGCAATGCCTGCTAGAAGTCCATCTGTTGGCATCTCTTCAAAGGCAATTGGGCTTCCACGGATAAGTGCCACTTTGGGAGTTAGCCCTACAGGCCATTTGGGCCCAAACCCTTACCACCCTTCTCCTAAGGTTACAGACATACTCCAGGACCAAATCTCCACTCCACTTTTATGGAACATCTGGTCTGTTGCCTCTCATCAATTTGTTCTTAAGCCAATTACTAACTCCTACAACCGGTACCGTGTTCCCTTGTAAGCAACGAGTCTATTATTAAAATACTCTTAATGTGCATATCAGAGCTAGAAAACCCACTCCTTTGTTATTTCCTAAAGTGGGTCTATGACAACCAAATGTTTACCATTGGAAACACCCTAAGCTGTTCTTATGAAGGACAAGGGGAGAAAATCAGTGATTTACAATCCCTTAGAGCAATAACAGGATAAGACTTATGACCCTTTCACTGTTTCGCAGTCTCAGAGAACAGGCTTGGATTGCTTTACATCAAGGTATCTATTCCCATCTATGGTGAAGTTAAGTGAAGTGAAGTCACTCAGTCGTGTCCGACTCTTTGAGACCCCATGGACAGTAGCCTACCAGTATCCTCTGTCCATGGGATTTTCCAGGCAAGAATACTGGAGTGGGTTGCCATTTCCTTCTCCAGGAGATCTTCCTGACCCAGGGATTGAACCCAGATCTCCCGCATTGTAGGCAGACGCTTCACCGTCTGAGCCACCTGCAGTGAACAAACTGTCAATGGGTTAAAATTACAACCCCTTAATCCTACCCAGCACTGATGCTTGAGAATTTGGGGATGCCCAACTACAGTCTGATGTGGTAAAGAACAATATTTCATAGGAACCTAGAATGTTAGGTCCATGAATCAAGGCAAATTGGAAGTGGTCAAACAGGAGATGACAAGAGTGAACATTGACATTCTAGGAATCAGTGAACTAAAATGGACTGGAATGGGTGAATTTAACTCAGATGACCATTATATCTACTACTGTGGGAAGGAATCCCTTAGAAGAAATGGAGTAGCCATGGTCAACAAAAGAGTCCGAAATGCAGTACTTGGATGCAATCTTAAAAATGACAGAATGATTTCTGTTCGTTTCCAAGGCAAGCCATTCAATATCACAGTGGTCCAAGTCTATGCCCCAATCAGTAACACTGAAGAAGCCGAAGTTGAACGGTTCTATGAAGACCTACAAGACCTTTTAGAACTAACACCCAAAAAAGATGTCCTTTTCATTATAGGGGACTGGAATGCAAAAGTAAGAAGTCAAGAAACACCTGGAGTAACAGGCAAATTTGGCCATGGAGCATGAAATGAAGCAGGGCAAAGGCTAATAGAGTTTTGCCAAGAGAACGCACTGGTCATAGCAAACACCCTCTTCCAACAACACAAGAGAAGACTCTACACATGGACATCACCAGACGGTCAACACCGAAATCATAGTGATTATATTATTTGCAGCCAAAGATGGAGAAGCTCTATACAATCAGCAAAAACAAGGCAAGGAGCTCACTGTGGCTCAGATCATGAACACCTTATTGCCAAATTCAGACTTAAATTGAAGAAAGTAGGGAAAACTACTAGACAATTCAGATTGACCTAAATCAAATCCCTTATGATTATACAGTGGAAGTAAGAAATAGATTTAAGGGACTAGATCTGACAGAGTGCCTGATGAACTATGGACGGAGGTTCATGACTTTGTACAGGAGACAGGGATCAAGACCATCCCCAAGAAAAAGAGATGCAAAAGAGCAAAATGGCTGTCTGAGGAGGGCTTACAAATAGCTGTAAAAGAAGAGAAGCAGAAAGCAAAGGAGAAAAGGAAAGATACACGTATTTGAATGCAGAGTTCAAAGAATAGCAAGAAGATGTAAGAAAGCCTTCCTCAGTGATCAATACAAAGAAATAGAGGAAAACAATAGAATGGGAAATAATAGAGATCTCTTCAAGAAAATCAGAGATAAAAAGGTAACATTTCATGCAAAGATGAGCTCAATAAGGGACAGAAATGGTGTGAACCTAACAGACGCAGAAGATATTAAGAAGAGGTGGCAAGAATACACAGAAGAACTGTACAAAAAAGATCTTCATGATGAAGATAATCACGATGGCATGATCATTCACCTGGAACCAGACATCTTGGAATGTGAAATCAAGTGGGCCTTAGAGAGCATCAAGACGAACAAAGCTACTGGAGGTGATGGAATTCCAATTGAGCTATTTCAAATCTTGAAAGATGATGCTGTGAAAGTGCTGCACTCAATATGCCAGCAAATTTGGAAAACTCAGCAGTGGCCACAGGACTGGAAAAGGTCAGTCTTCATTCCAATCCCAAAGAAAGGCAATACCAAAGAATGCTCACACTACCGCACAATTGCACTCATCTCACACGCTAGTAAAGTCATGCTCAAAATTCTCCAAGCCAGGTTTCAGCAATATGTGAATCGTGGACGTCCAGATGTTCAAGCAGGTTTTAGAAAAGGCAGAGGCACCAGAGATCAAATTGCCAACATCTGCTGGATCATGGAGAAAGCAAGAGAGTTCCAGAAAAGCATCTATTTCTGCTTTATTGACTATGCCAAAGCCTTTGACTGTGTGGATCACAATAAACTGTGGAACATTCTGAAAGAGATGGGAATACCAGACCACCTGACCTGCCTCTTGAGAAACCTGTATGCAAATCAGGAAGCAACAGTTAGAACTGGACATGGAACAACAGACTGGGTCCAAATAGGAAAAGGAGTACATCAAGGTTGTATATTGTCACCCTGCTTATTTAATTTATATGCAGAGTACATCATGAGGAACGCTGGGCTGGAGGAAGGACAAGCTGGAATCAAGATTGCCGGGAGAAATATCAATAACCTCAGATATGCAGATGACACCACCCTTATGGCAGAAAGTGAAGAGGAACTCAAAAGCCTCTTGATGAAAGAGAAAGAGGAGAGTGAAAAGTTTGGCTTGAAACTCAACATTCAGAAAACAAAGATCATGGCATCTGGTCCCATCACTTCATGGGAAATAGATGGGGAAACAGTGGAAAGAGTGTCAGACTTTATTTTTTGGGGCTCCAAAATCACTGCAGATGCTGATGGCAGCCAGGAAATTAATAAACGCTTACTCCTTGGAAGGGAAGTTATGACCAACCTTGATAGTATATTAAAAAGCAGAGACATTACTTTGCCAACCAAGGTCCGTCTAGTCAAGGCTATGGTTTTTCCCGTGGTCATGTATGGATGTGAGAGTTGGAATGTGAAGAAAGCTGATCCCCGAAGAATTGATGCTTTTGAACTGTGGTGCTGGAGAAGACTCTTGAGAGTCCCTTGGACTGCAAGGAGATCCAACCAGTCCATTCTCAGTTCAGTTCAGTTCAGTCGCTCATTCGTGTCCGATGCTTTGCGACCCCATGAACCACAGCACGCCAGGCCTCCCTGTCCATCACCAAATCCCACAGTTCACTCAAACTCATGTCCATCGAGTCGGTGATGCCATCCAGCCATCTCATTCTCTGCCATCCCCATCTCCTCCCGCCCCCAATCCTTCCCAGCATCAGAGTCTTTTCCAGTGAGTTTACTCATCGCATGAGGTGGCCAAAGTAATGGAGTTTCAGCTTTAGCATCAGAGTCAATTCTAAAGGAGATCAATCCTGGGTGTTCACTGGAAGGACTGATGCTAAAGCTGAAACCCCAATACTTTGGCCACCTCATGCGACGAGTTGACTCTCTGGAAAAACTCTGATGCTGGGAGGGATTGAGGAAAAGGGGACGACAGAGAATGAGATGGCTGGATGGCATCACCGACTTGGTGGACATGAGTTTGAGTGAACTCCGGGAGTTGGTGATGAATAGGGAGGCCTGGCGTGCTGTGGTTCATGGGGTCACAAAGCGTCGGACACGAATGAGCGACTGAACTGAACTGAACTGAACTGAGCTCCAGTCCGGGGGTCCCAAGAGGTCAACAAACCTTGACCTGCCTAGGAATCTGGTCCTTGAAAAGTTGTCACACCTCAACATGCTCTGGGATCCTCCAGTATAGGGGTCCCAGAAGCTTGTCACTCCTCGATCTGCCCAGGCACCCAATTCTCAGGAGGCCGATCTACCTCGACCTGCCTGGGGATTCGATCTCCAGGAGACTGTCACCCCTCAGCCTGCCTGCATATCTGCACCCTGACCCAGTGTCCAAACCATGATATGGCTCCTAAACTGGCTTGCTATAAAAGCCATTTACTGGGACATTGGGCAGCACTCTGCCCAAAAGTCTCAAGGACCCAAAGCCTCAAGGTCAAACACAAAGCCTTCCTTCATGATGGTTCTACAGGACTGAAGCAGCCCACTCTAGCCAGCCCACCTGTCACAGATAACCATTACAGGGCTGGAGCCAAGGGTGCAACTGGATGTGGTAGGTAGGCCTGAAAATTTCTTGGTTGACACAGGGGCTACCTGCTATATCCTGACAGCTTACTCCAGGGACTTCTCTTCCCAAACCTGTACCATTTTGGGTGCTACAGGAAAAACAGTTACAAAAAGATTCACCTGAGCACTTTGTTACTGGGATGGACAAATATTTTCCCACCAGTCTAGTGGTCCCTGACTATCCTCCTGCTTTATTAGGAAGAAATCTCTCCCTGCCTTTGAAACTTTGCAGCTATTGCAGTCCAGATAGAAGATACTTTAAAACTCTCTTTTGAGGGCAAACTATTTTTACCAGCCACCAAGTGAAACAACTCCTTAATAGAAGAGGACTTTTATGGATGTCTGATCAAAGAATCCTCAGATATCAAGTAATGCTGATGGAAAATCCAGGCCTCACTATATCCTCTTGTGAGGTTCCTAACCGAGCCAACCTCCTGCCTACCCTTGAGGGCGCCCCTTTCACTCTTGCCTAGAAACCTTGGACCACTGGACAAAACCACAGAGGGACTGTCAGAAGATCTTCTGACCAATCCTGAAGAAATCTGGTACACTGATGGAAGCATCTTTGACTTAGATGGAAAAAGAAGAGTCACATATGCAGTTGTCTCCAATTTAAAGACCATAGAGGCTAAATGTTTGCCACGAGTTCAGTTCAGTCGCTCCCAATTGTCTAGGCTCATAGCCCTGACTCAAGCCTTAGAGCTGGGAAAAGGAAAAAAGTAGCCATTTACCCTGACTCCAAGTATGCTTTTCTGGTGTTACATGCACATGTGGCTATTTGGAAATAAAGGGGCCACTGACCACCCGAGGGTTCCCAATCAAATACGGTGATCAAATACTTAGGCTCTTGGAGGCAGTTCATCTGCCCACTGAGGTTTCAGTCTCCCACTGTAAAGGACACCAAAAAGGGAGCATGGAGGTGGCACGAGGGCACCAAGCAGCTGATCAGGCAGCTAAGAGAACAACGTTACAGAACAATGACCTAATAAGGGTTGCCACCTTAGTTCAGAGGACTAATTTGCCAGAAACTCCTTCATATACTGAAGGTGAGACTCTTAACACTAAGAGTGAGGGCTTTCAAGAAGATCATATGGGGTGGTTCCAAAAGGATGGACTCCTTTTTCTGCCTGGGAAGCTCCAGTGGAAGTTGGTTAACTCCTTACATGCCACCACTCATTTAGGGGAGAAGGCCCCCCAAAGATTACTAGAATGGTCCTTCTGAGGAACAGGCCTCCAAATGACTATAAAGCAAGTGGTCTCCTCTTGTCCCACTTGCCAGTTAAACAACCCTCAAGGAGCTCAAAAACCCCAGCTAGCCCAGCCCATCCAACAGTGTATGCCCTACCCAGGAGAGGACTGGCATTTGGACATCACCCAGATGCCAGTTTCTCAAGGGTATCAGTTCAGTTCAGTCACTCAGTCGTGTCTGACTCTTTGCGACCCCATGAATCACAGCACGCCAGGCATCCCTGTCCATCACCAACATCCGGACTTTACTCAAACTCACCTCCATCAAGTCGGTGACGCCACCCAGCTATCTCATTCTCTGTCATCCCCGTCTCCTCCCGCCCCCAATCCCTCCCAGCATCAGAGTCTTTTCCAGTGTGACAACTCTTCACATGAGGTGGCCAAAGTATTGGAGTTTCAGCTTTAGTGTCAGTCCTTCCAATGAACACCCAGGATCGATCTCCTTCAGAATGGACTGGTTGGATCTCCTTGCAGTAGAAGGGACTCTCAAGAGTCTTCTCCAGCACCACAGTTCAAATGCATCAATTCTTCGGTGATCAGCTTTCTTCACAGTCCAACTCTCACATCGATACATGACCACGGGAAAAACCATAGCCTTGACTAACGGACATTGTTGGCAATGTAATGTCTCTGCTTTTTAAAATGCTATCTAGGTTGGTCATAACTTTCCTTCCAAGGAGTAAGCATCTTTTAATTTCATGGCTGAAATCAGTATCTGCGGTGATTTTGGAGCCCCAAGAAATAAAGTCTGTCACTGCTTCCACTGTTTCCCCATCTATTTCCCATGAAGTGATGGGACCAGATGCCATGATCTTAGTTTTCTGAATGTTGAGCTTTAAGCCAACTTTTTCACTCTCCTCTTTCACTTTCATCAAGAGGCTTTTGAGTTCCTCTTCACTTTCTGCCATAAGGGTGGTGTCATCTGCATATCTGACGTTTTTTATATTTCTCCCAGCAATCTTGATTCTAGCTCGTGCTTCTTACAGCCCAGCGTTCCTCATGATGTACTCTGCAAATAAGTTAAATAAGCAAGGGGACAGTATACAACCTTGATTTACTTCTTTTCCTATTTGGAACCAGTCTGTTGTTCCGTGTCCAGTTCTAACTGTTCCTTCCTGACCAGCATACACATTTCTCAAGAGGCAGGGCAAATGGTCTGGTATTCCCATGTCTTTCAGAATTTTCCACATTTTATTGTGATTCACACAGTCAAAGGCTTTGGCATTATCAATAAAGCAGAAATAATGTTTTTTTGGAACTCTCTTGTTTTTTCCATGATCCAGCGGATGTTGGCAATTTGATCTCTGGTTCCTCTGCCTTTTCTAAAATCTGATTGAACATCTGGAAATTCACAGTTCATGATTTGCTGAAGCCTAGCTTGGAGAAATTTGAGCATGACTTTACTAGCGTGTGAGATGAGTGCAATTGTGTGGTAGTTGGAGCATTTTTGGCATTGCCTTTCTTTGGGATTGGAATGAAGACTGACTTTTTCCAGTCCTGTGACCACTGCTGAGTTTTCCAAATTTGCTGGCATATTGAGTGCAGCACTTTCACAGCATCATCTTTCAAGATTTGAAATAGCTCAGCTGGAATTCCATCACCTCCAATAGCTTTGTTCGTAGTGATGCTTTCTAAGGCCCACTTGACTTCACCTTCCAAGATGTCTGGCTCTAGGTGAGTGATCACACCATCGTGATTTTCTTGGTAGTGAGGATATTTTTTGTACAGTTCTTCTGTATTCTTGCCACCTCCTCTTAATATCTTTTGCTTCTGTTAGGTCCATACCATTTCTGTCCTTTATCGAGCCCATCTTTGCATGAAATGTTCCCTTGATATCTCTCATTTTCTTGAAGAGATCTCTTGTCTTTCCTAGTCTGTTGTTTTCCTCTATTTCTTTGCATTGATTGCTGAGGAAGGCTTTCTTATCTCTCCTTGCTATTCTTTGGAACTCTGCATTCAGATGCTTATATCTTTCATTTTCTCCTTTGCTTTTTGCTTCTCTTCTTTTCACAAGGGTTTAAATACCTATTAATCATAATAGATACATTCACAGGATGGATTGAAGGCTTTCCCACCTGGACTTAGAGGGCTGAAGAGGTGGTAAAAAATCTTACCCATGAAATCATCCCAAGATTTGGTCTGCCCAGGTCATTACAAAGTGACAATGGCACATCATTTACCTCTAAGGTCACCAAAGGGGTCTCTAAAAAATTGGGCGTTACTTAATATTTCTATTGTGCCTGGAGTCCTCAGTCTTCAGGAAAAGTAGAAAGAGCCAACCAATTCTTAAAATCAGCGATAAAAAAGATAACCCAGGAGACCTACCTGGGATGGAAGGAGGCTTTACCAATAGCTCTCCTCCACACCCATATTGCCCCTAAGGAACAGGTTGGTTTTAGTCCTTATGAGATGCTATATGGGAGACCTTTTGTTTATGTCAATGACCTCTTCTTATATCCAGAGGCTCAGATCCTCCAGTCTTATATCATGGCCATTGGGCAATTCCAACAGGATATACACTTGTGGGGTGTGAACAAGCACCCAAAAGATTCTAAGGAGTCACCACTATGTGGTCCAGGAACTCAAGTCCTAATTAAAGTCTGGAAAGATGGGTCCCCAAAGGCTCAAATCCAGCCCACATGGAAGGACCCCAATCCTGTAATACTTTCTACCTCCACAGCAGTCAAGGTACCAAGACACGACTCCTAGATTCATTAATCACAAGTCAAGCAGTGGAAGAAAACAGAAGAGGACACTCAATACACCTGTGAGCCTCTGGGAGATCTCAGATACCTATTCAGAACCACAAATGAGTGCCATTCTAATGAACACCCTGAAAATCAAGTTTCTGGGGATAAGGTTTCTCAAGTCAGCTCTAAAGAGCCAACACAGCTTGGCAGGGGTTGTACTCCAAAACAGACAGGAGATAGATCTTCTGATCCCTGAACAAGGAGGGACTTGACCCATCCTGGCAATGGGAATTTAGAGTTGGCTAATGCCCCTACTAGTCCTTGTTATGCCATATTGATGCTGCTTATGAATGCTCCATGTATTATCAACTGTCTAACCCATTTTGTCTCTGCCCAGGTCAACAAGCTACAACATGCAGTGCCAGTTCAACAAGGATATATAAAACTACAGCTGACCACAGAAAATATCACTCACCCTTAGATGGACACTGCATAAGGACTCTGAGGCCTGAGAGTAGCAAGATGGGGAGGCCCAATGCCCCCTCGCCATCCCAGTTCAGCAAGAAGTAGCCTGAAAGACCTCGATACACAGATTCCCAAAGAACTGGGCCTCCCATCTCTTGAGAGGAGAATGTTAGGTAGTTAGAATAGGAAAAAGGAGTCCAGAATCATGGTGGCTAAAAGACAAGGAAGGGAAAAGCCCGTGAAAATAGAACAAAGGAAAGTCTAAGGACCAGAGTGAGGACCTCAGGTAGAACAAAGCACTCCTGGCTAGCCCAATTTACATAGGGCAGGCCCAGGAGGAGGAAAAAAACATATAAAAAGAGAAGCCAAATGGCCGGGGGTCTCTCTCTCCCATGTGCTCTCTCTCTCTCCTCTTTGCATCTTTTGGGTCAGCATGCCCTCATGCCTCGAGGATGTATTTTCCTTTTATTTTCTAAATAAAACTGAGCTATATCACAGAGCTGTAACACTTATCTGTCCAAGAGGTATAACATGGTCTGTCTGAGAGCCGAGAGCTATAACACGGTCTGTCTGACCGTGTGTGATACACTGAGGGCTTTAACATCAAAGCTATGACTTTTCCAATAGTCATGTATGGATATGAGAGCTGGACTGTAAAGAAAGCTGAGAGCCAAATAATTAATGCTTTTGAACTGTGGTGTTGGAGAAGACTCTTGAGAGTCCCTTGAACTGCAAGGAGATCCAACCAGTTAGTCATAAAGGAAATCAGTCCTGAATATTCATTGGAAGGACTGATGAAGCTGAAGCTCCAATAATTTGGCCACCTGATGTGAAGAACTGACTCTTTGGAAAAGACCCTGATGCTGGGAAAGATCAAAAGTAGGAGGAGAAGGGGATGACAAAGGATGAGATGGTTGGATGTCATCACTGACTCGATGGAGATGAGTTTGAGTAAGCTTTGGGAGTTGGTGATGGACAGGGAAGCCTGGTTTGCTGAAGTCCATTGAGTCACAAAGAGTCGGACATGACTGAGTGACTGAACTGAACTGATTGTAATAGGTGAAAGAGTATGACTGAACTCCACTGAAACAAAACTGAAACAAAAAGGAGAAGAGTTTTTCAGTGCAGGGATGAGCTAGTGGAAAGCCATGGGAGGATATTACAGGGGAGGCTGGTCAGTGCTTAGTTTGTGGAAGTCAGTCTCCTACTCTCCCAGAGACTTCCTTAATGATTACATTTCAAAACGATGGCTCCCAGGATCTAGAGAAAGACAGTCTTTGTTTCTAAAATGCTTTTTTTTTTTTTTAATGATATTATTTTTTTATTTTTGGCTATGTGGGTCTTCGTTACTGCATGACATTTGCATTAATTTGCTTGTGTATCCAATGTACAAATCCCTTATTGTTATATTTTCTTAGATTATATTATTTCATTTGTTGACACTCCAGTGTGCTTTCTTTTTTTTTATTTTATTTTATTTATTTATTTTTTATTTTAATTTTAGGCTAATTACTCAAGAGGCTAGAGAAAATCTACATGTCAAAGAAACACAGAAAGTACTTAAAATGACGTTTTCTAAAGTAAATGCTCTAAGAGGTTGGGAGCTAAAGTTACAATGAAACTTGTCAAAAAATTATTCAATTTGAGAGGAATATTAAGGCTCTCTTGATTAGAGCTCAGAGTGCCTGATTTATTGTCAGTAGATCATGTATGATATCACCTTGGATCAAAACACCAAATATGAGGTAAACAATGAACATATGAGGATGGGATCCTCCATTCCAAATACACCTCATCACTCAGAAGGCATCAGCCTGGTAAAATGTTAAGATGACCTCTTAAATACATAGCTGAGATACCAGCTTGGGGATGATGCTATTCATGGTTGAGTGCTATCCTTCAAGGCATGAAATATAGCTGAGACAATGGACATTATTTGATGTTATAGCTCTGTGAGAATAAATTAACCTAAGAAACAGGAGATAAAACAGTGGTCCTTCTCAGTAAGCTTCCAGGTGTTCACATAGGGATTTTGTACTTCCTGTGCTTATAACTTTAAGCTCAGCTAGACCAGAGATCCTAGTTCTCAGAAAGTACTCTTTTAACAAGTAACACAGTAAATGTTCCAGGAAAACTAAATGCAGGATTGCTGCCTGATTATCTTGGACTTCCAAACACAACAGAACAAACAAACAAGAAAGCAAAACAACAAGCAAAATGTTACTATGCTAGCATGAATAAGAATCTGATTCAGTTCAGTTTAGTCGTTCAGTTGTGTCTGACTCTTTGCAATCCCATGGACTGCAACATATCAGACTTTCCTTCCATCACCAACTCCTGGAGCTTACTCAAACTCATGTCCATCGAGTCGGTGATGCCATCTAGCCAACTCATCCTCTGTTGTCCCCTTCTCCTGCCTTCAATCTTTCCCAGCATGAGGATCCTTTCAAATGAGTCAGCTCATTGCATCAGGGAGCCAAAGTACTGGAGTTTCAGCTTCAGTATCAGTCCTTTCAATGAATATTCAGGACTGATTTTCTTTAGGATTGACTGATTTGATCTCCTTGCAGTCCAAGGGACTCTCAAAGCATCAATTCTTTGGTGGTCACCTTTCTTTATAGTTCAGCTTTCACATCTGTACATAACTACTGTCAAAACAATAGGTTTGACTAGATGGACATTTGTTGGCAAAGAATTTGATTATGATGAGATAAAACTGCTGCCATGTGATGAAGGTTGTAAGAATGGGTTAGCATAAGAATGGCCATCTTAGAGGCCGGAAAAACCATTTTTACTGAGTATGTGACTTGAAGGAAGAAGAACTAGATAAAACCTGGGAGACGAGTTAATCTTAAGTACCAAGAATGTGGGCGTCTTTGACACTGAAAATTAGGTAAACAGGTCTGATAAACTTATCTCCTTAAGACCCCAGGAGAGAGATAGGCACAGCTGTGTGTGTGTGTAAAGAAAATTCCTGTGAGTTAGGTAATTTAGAAATATCATGATTTGAAAATGCTATATAACCCCTTGGCTCTGAGTGCTCGGGGTCGTTGTTGAAACCCGCTACGTTGGGCGGACACTTGGACCCCAGCTAGCTGGAAATAAACCTCTCTGTGTGTCTTGCATTATCATGAGTGTCCTCTGTTCCTTTGAGGGAAGTGCGACTCCGGACTCTAACAAAGGTGTGTGTGCCTGATCAGTCACTCAGTCATGGGAAACTCTTTGCAGTCCGATGTTCTGTAGTCCACCGGGTTCCTATGTCCATGGAATTCTCTAGGCAAGAATACTGGAGTGAGTGGGTTTTGTTTCCTATTCTAGGGGATCTTCCCCACCCAGGGCACGAACCTGTGTCTCCTGCATTTCTTGCATTGGCAGGCTGACTCTTTACCACTGCACCATGCTGGAGGTAGGGAGAGTTATCTTTAGAATTCAAGATATTCCCCTGAGAGTCTTTTGGGGCTTTGCTTCCATGCTGAGAAATATTTATTAAAGGGTAATTTTACTGCAAGGAGATCCAAACAGTCCATTCTAAAGGAGAACAATCCTGGGTGTTCATAGGAAGGACTGATGCTAAAGCTGAAACTGCAATACTTTGGCCACCTCATGCGACGAGTTGACTCTCTGGAAAAGAGTCTGATGCTGGGAGGGATTGGGGGTGGGAGGAGAAGGGGACGACAGAGAATGAGATGGCTGGATGGCATCACCGACTCGATGGACATGAGTTTGAGTGAACTCCGGGAGTTGGTGATGGACAGGGAGGCCTGGCGTGCTGTGATTCATGGGGTCGCAGAGAGTCAGACACAACTGAGTGACTGAACTGAACTGAACTGAACTGGATACCAAGTATGTCCTTACAAGAGCAGTTTATTCAGAGAGACACAGAACCCTGAGGGATGAAGGTCTATGTTTTTACCTATCAAACAAGCAACAGACCTATTAGAAGGCTAGCTAGAGTAAAGGGAAGGTAGAAAAAGAGTTGAGGAGGAGTACGGAGAGTAGTTTGTCTCACTTCTCCTATTATATTTTTAAAATAATACTGTCACTGGCCATCACATGAAAAAGCAGTGATAATACTGAAATACTTAATGTATTTAACAGGGAACATGGGAGGATCTTGAAGGAAATGGCAACCTACTCCAGTATTCTTGCCTGGGAACTCCCACAGACAGAGGAGCCTGGTGGACTATTGTCCATGGGATTGCAAAAGAATTAGACAAGACCTAGTGACCCAAAACAGTATCAGTGGGAGGATCTGACCAGGGCAAGGAGTAGACTAGTGCGGATACTCTGGGTAGCCCACCCAAATCCTTTCAAGCCTTATTATTTAAATGTCTATTAATTACTTTCCAATTGCCATCATTAGTATATCATTGCCCAAGGGCTTATCTGGAAATGTTTCTGCCCATGCTCACAGCAGGCAGGAAGTGACTGTAACACTTTCCGGATTAGAACTCAACTGTTGGCTCTCAGAGTTAATTTTAAAATACCCCAGTCCCTTTGTGCTAAAAGAAATATCTCTGAACCCTATAGTCTACAATGTATCCCTGATTTCTGGTTTTCTATGACAGAAACTTGCTTGGTTGAATCCTTTTCTCAAAGCCTGCCTGTGGAGAAATCCAAATTAAAACAACCAGACTCTAAGAGCAGACTGATTGGGTTTCTACATTTCATTTGGAAACATATCTTTCTAATACCTTTCCCCCCTCTTCTCTTCCTTCTTGTTTTCTCCCTCCTTCATTTTGCAAACCAAACTTATGTTAGAATATAATTTATCTTTTGCAATGTGATAGTGCTAAATTCTTTATAACATTAGCTAAAGAAGATTTAATTTGTAACTTAGCCTTTAATAACTTTTTTCCTCAGAGGTAAGATAGCATAGTGATATTTACTTCCAGAATATTTATCAGTAATAAATTGTGTATTTCAGTTCTATATCTGCCATATACAAGATTCTCTCTTTAAATAATCTGCATTTAATGATACATTTATTTCTTTAATAAGAATCAGTCTAAAAATATATTTTATACTTATGCCTGAATAATATATATAAATAACATTAATTGTATAGGTTTATATGATAATCTGCACAGTATATGCAAGAAAGTAACACCAGGGATCAAATTGCCAACATCCGATGGATCATGGAGAAAGCAAGAAGAGTTCCAGAAAAACATCTATTCCTGCTTCATTGACTATGCCAAAGCCTTTGACTGTGTGGATCACAATAAACTGTGGAACATTCTGAAAGAGATGGGAATACCAGACCACCTGACCCTCCTCTTGAGAAACCTGTATGCAGGCCAGGAAGCTACAGTTAGAACTGGACATGGAACAACAGACTATTTGGTTCCAAATAGGAAAAGGAGTATGTCAAAGTTGTGTATTGTCACCCTGCTTATTTAACTTCTATGCAGAGTACATCACGAGGAACGCTGGGCTGGAAGGAGCACAAGCTGGAATCAAGATTGCCGGGAGAAATATCAATAACCTCAGATATGCAGATGACACTACCCTTATGGCAGAAAGTGAAGAAGAACTCAAAAGCCTCTTGATGAAAGTGAAAGAGGAGAGTGAAAAGGTTGGCTTGAAGCTCAACATTCAGAAAACAAAGATCATGGCATCTGGTCCCATCACTTCATGGGAAATAGATGGGGAAACAGTGGAAACAGTGTCAGACTTTATTTCTTGGGGCTCCAAAACCACCGCAGATGCTGATTGCAGCCATGAAATTAAAAGATGCTTACTCCTTGGAAGGAAAGTTATGACCAACCTAGATAGTATATTCAAAAGCAGAGACATTACTTTGCCAACCAAGGTCCGTCTAGTCAAGGCTATGGTTTTTCCTGTGGTCATGTATGGCTCTGAGAGTTGGACTGTGAAGAAAGCTGATCCCCGAAGAATTGATGCTTTTGAACTGTGGTGCTGGAGAAGACTCTTGAGCGTCCCTTGGACTGCAAGGAGATCCAACCAGTCCATTCTGAAGGAGATCGATCCTGGGTGTTCATTGGAAGGACTGATGCTAAAGCTGAAACTCCAATACTTTGGCCACCTCATGTGATGAGTTGACTCACTGGAAAAGACTCTGATGCTGGGAAGGATTGGGGGCCAGAGGAGAAGGGGATGACAGAGAATAAGATGGCTGGATGGCATCACCGACTCGATGGACATGAGTTTAAGTGAACTCCGGGAGTTGGTAATGGACAGGGATGCCTGGCGTGCTGTGATGCATGGGGTCGCAGAGTTGGTCATGACTGAGCGACTGAACTGAACATTAGGATATATTCACTAAAATATATTAAATGATCATGGCAGTGCTCTCTATAAGACCATCAAACTGAAACCACCCAAAGTTTCATGAATAACATCATGGATAAAAACGTTGTAGAATAGTTATTTGATAGAATATTGAAGGAATAAAAATTAACAGTGTACAACTATTAGCAACAATATAGATATTCCCACAAATACAACCTTGAGTGGAAAAAGCCAGTCACACAGAGAAAAGTTACATACACTACTTTTCATTCTATTAACATAAAATGCAAAAGTAGGCAACATAATCTGTATTACAGCTAGGATGGCAAGTAATCTGAAAGATATATAGAGATATAAAGAAAACATAAGGACAGCTTTTGGTATGCTGAAAATATTCTGGTTTATCATCTGGATATTGGTTACACAATAGGTGTGCAGTTTGTGAAAATTTAATGAGTTTTAGAGTTATAATATATGAACTTTGTGTACGTGCGCACATTAATAAAAAAGTTAAAAACTAGATAAAGTTAAAATCAGAATATTTTTCTAAATGTTATCTGGCACAACTAGGTTTTTCAAACAGTAGAGTTCATTACTTACACACATCAAAACATTTCCTTTGACATTCATCATGATTTCAGCTGAAATGCTTTATTATTTTCAGGTAATTGATTCCTATTGTATCATCATTTATTGGGTAGTTCTGTGTTATTTGAAACTCCAACATCTTATAGTAAGCATCAGAGTACTTTTTAAACTCAGTTAAAATTCATGACAGGCTTGACAGATTCTGATTCAAAACATTAAATGTATCCTTCAAATTAATTTTCTTGATATTACTTTGAAATGCTTTAAAATTGGCTTTCAACTTTTTAATTTCATTATATAAATCATAACAGACAGATAATATTTCTTGGATACTTATATTCTCATTATATTCTCTTATCTCTTTCTTTTTCTTTTGACTTTTTTCTTATAGTTCAGGACAAAAATTGATTATCATTATACCTTAATATCAGAGGATAAACTTTATTTTATTTAATATTTTGATTTGTTAGAGATTTGAATGATTATAATGACAGGGAAGAGGTGCCAGTAGTCAACAGTGAAAAAGGACTCTTTCCATGTTAATATCAAGGAGATGTACAACTTGTGAAATTTGGTTTACCAAAGTTTATGCTATCTTAACCAAAAATGTAAAATACACTTATGTTTATAAAATCTACATTGATTCCTCACTCACCATTTATAGAGAAACTATTTTATTAAATCAAATAATTGGACCCTGCATCTAAAGAGTTCATTGTCTCATGGGACTGATATAAAACAAAAACTACATTATGTTTCAATTGTATTATTATGGACAAAAGAGGTTTGAAGAATTTCTAGGCAAGCACTGTTGAATCTTTCTGGGTTAGTAAGTGATGGCTATTTTATCATATTTCATTTAGATAGTTTAGCCAAATGAGCAATTAATGGTTATTTTCTACTCTGCCATTCATTCGTTCATCTATTCATTCATTAATTTCCTTAGCTCTAGGTTTTCTTCTCCATTCAAGGTCAACTCCTAAAGCATTTGCTTCCATCTTCATAAAGCCACAGGTAAACTGTGGCTTTCTTTACCTAATAAGTCTGCCAACACAAGATCCAAAATTTATTACTTCCATCAGTTAAACAAAGATGACCCCTCTGTGGTCTTAAATGACATGCCAGGCATTGGAAAAAGATCAAGGGGAAACAAACAAGAAAACACTTTCCAAACAAAAGGAACTAAAACTGAACTCTTAAAGAGATGAATAAATGTTGGGCTTCTCTGGTGGCACAGAGGTAAAGAATTTGCCTACAATGCAGGGGATGTGGGTTCAACCCCTGGGTCAGGAAGATCCCCTGGAGAAGGAAATGGCAACCCACTCCAGTATTCTCACCCAGGAAATCCCAAGGCCAGAGGAGCCTGGCAGGCTACAGTTTATGAGGTTGCAAAAGAGTCAGACATGACTTCGTGACAATACAACAACAACAACAACAACAAAATGCTGGGGAGCAAAGTAGAAGGGATGATAATGTTAGGGAAAGATACCTGAGAAATTTTTACTGAAGTGATAAACTTGTTGGAGCAGGACTTCCTTTCAGGTAGTAATGGCCTCTCTGGCCATTGTAATATAATGATGACTAGAATGAGCTTTGTATGACACTTGGCGTTTTATGTCTGAAGAGATGGACTATGTTTGACATCACAATCTGCTTGAAGTCCTTTATATCACATTAAATCAGTCAGATATTTTGGAAAATCAGCCACCATGTTATTAGGAAGCACAGATCACATGGAGAGACTGGTAATACACATTTTGGTCAATAGTTTCAACTAAGATCTCAGCTAACAGCCAGTATCACCACCAGATATGTAAGCAATAAAGTCTTCAAGATGATTTCAGAACCCAGACATCTAGTTGCCCCAGAAGCTAGACACAAAGTAGAACAAGGATGAGCTAGCTCCACTTGAGCCCTGGAGACTGGCACAAACTAAAGATGAATAAGTATAAAATTTATTTGTGTTGTGCTAAGCCACTAATTTGTTGGGGGGGACCTTTTTATTTTAATCTGTACATAATGACTAGAAAGATCAATATAACTGTGTGAGGCAAAGTAGCTCTGAAATGAGACTATGAAATAGTCATTTGTGCAGGCTCTTCACTGTGGCACAAGGGCTTCTCATTGCAAAATGTGGGCTCTCTGGTTGGGCTTTCCACTGGCAGTGCAGGATCTTAGTTCCTTACCAGGGATTGAACCTGCGTTCCCAGCATTGGAAGGCCGATTCTCAAGTACTTGAAACACTGTTGAAAGAGCCCACAGATTAGTAAAGCAGCATAAGATGAGCACGTGAGTGCTCAAGTCTCCAGTATGAAGAAGAATATTATATGTTTTTAAAGTGTGTTATCAGTGTCATAATGGTCTTGAAGTTTGTTGAGACAGGACATGTACAAATTTTGTAGTCAGGGAGTGGCTTAAGGAGGAGGTGGCATTTGAGATGTGCTTTGTATCATTTATTTTCAGGAAAACTATGTTTTTATTCTTATACAAAATTTGTGGGTTGAAGATAATTTATGACAGGTGTACAGGTCTAAAAAACATAGTTTTTTAAAAAATGTTCCCATTCTCAGTCAAATTTCTGTCTAAAGATAAGTGTGGGGTGAGATTCTTGCCATATAAGTGGTTCTATAGTAAAATCTTTAGAGTATGCAAAGGGATAAATAATACATATTTACTTGCTTCTTATCTTTCACCGGGGTCTAGGTGATACTTGAGGTACCTGAAAGATAATAAGGCATACTTGATTTAACCCATGTCCAAAATATCCTCAGAGCAATTTGTTATCTGAGCAGTTAAGGAAAGGTAGATCTGAAAACTGTTGAGAATTAAAAATACAGATTTTATTCTTCTCTTTTTTGCCCTCCTCCAATTAAGTGCTTCTCACCTGCTAGTGAATATCCCACTGTGGATGCCTCCAGGAGAATTACCTTCTGACTATCAAACCAGAGTTATCTTCAATAGCCTCACATTACTAAGATGTTTCAATTCATATCTAGAATTTTCAAGTAGTGAAGTGGCCTCAAGGCTAAGTCAGAACACAGAGTTTCAGAATTTAGATATTTCTCAAAAACAACAGAAACCCAAAAAAGAGATCTACACAGACTTTGTACTATCTTTTAGGACAAATTTATCTTAAAGAACTTTTTTATCAGATAATTGTTCATTTTGCAACACTGAATAAAACCAGAATTGAAATAGCTAGAATAACCTCAGATATGCAGATGACACTACCCTTATGGCAGAAAGTGAAGAGGAACTCAAAAGCCTCTTGATGAAAGTGAAAGAGGAGAGTGAAAAGGTTGGCTTGAAGCTCAACATTCAGAAAACAAAGATCATGGCATCTGGTCCCATCACTTCATGGGAAATGGATGGAAAAACAGTGGAAACAGTGTCAGACTTTATTTTTTTGGGCTCCAAAATCACTGTGGATGCTGATTGCAGCCATGAAATTAAAAGATGCTTACTCCTTGGAAGGAAAGTTATGACCAACCTAGATAGTATATTCAAAAGCAGAGACACTACTTTGCCAACCAAGGTCCGTCTAGTCAAGGCTATGGTTTTTCCAGTGGTCATGTATGGATGTGAGAGTTGGACTGTGAAGAAAGCTGATCACCGAAGAATTGATGCTTTTGAACTGTGGTGTTGGAGAAGACTCTTGAGAGTCCCATGGACTGCAAGGAGATCCAACCAGTCCATCCTAAAGGAGATCGATCCTGGGTGTTCATTGGAAGGACTGATGCTAAAGCTGAAACTCCAATACTTTGGCCACCTCAAGCAACGAGTTGACTCACCGGAAAAGACTCTGATCCTGGGAAAGGTTGGGGGCGGGAGGAGAAGGGGACGACCGAGAATGAGATGGCTGGATGTCATCACCGACTCTGTGGATATGAGTTTGAATGAACTCCGGGAGTTGGTGATGGACAGGGAGGCCTGGCGTGCTGTGATTCGTGCGGTCACAAAGAGTCAGACACAACTGAGCGACTGAACTGAACTGAATTTTAAATACTTGAATATTCCAATATAACTAAGCTATATGATTGCTAGTTTTCTTGATTAATGACTTAGTGCTCTGCCTCCTAGTTTAAAAGCAAAGAAACCCATTGATTCAATTTGTTCTATCTTGATAATCTACTGACACATTAGCACTTAAATTGGCTCAATCACACTAAAAACACATTAGTTTCTCCTTTGTTATGAAAGCTAAAACTGATGAATTAGCCCACAGTCTCATTCAATATAGATTTCCCTAAAGCCCCACACTGATTATCAGCTATATTGAAATAATATAAACAATTATGCCCTCTGGATGGTGAGGTACTGCGAGGAAGGATATTTCACCAAAAATCAAGAGCATACATGTAACTATTTCCCATATCTGCAATTAAAATAAAAATAAATGCTCAACTGAAAGAATGTGCTTCTCTCAAAGGTGCATTTGGCAAAATTTGGAGACATTTTTGTTGTGCCAACTGGATGGCATTTGTTAGGCAGTCAGCAATTCTGCTAACTGACAAATAAAGATGGCTCCACAACAAATAATTGTCTGCTCCAGAATGTCAATAATGCCAAGGTCAAAAGACTCTGCTAACAACCTGCTAAATGGGAAAAGATATCTGCAAATGATATATCTGATAAAATGTTATTATAAAAATATATACAAAGAACTCATACAACTCAATGCAAAATAATAAAAACAAGCAATTCAATTAAAAAATGGGCAGAAGAACTGAAAAGATATTTTTCCAAAGAAAATACACAGATGGCCAAGAGACACATAAAAAGTGCTTAATATTAATCATCAGGGGATACAAATCAAAATTACAATGAGATACTACCTTATACTTATCAGAATGGCTATAACTAAGAACAATAAATAACACATTTTGTGAGATAATAGACAAAAAGGAATTCCTGCACACTGTTGCTTAGAATGTAAATTGGTACAGCCACAATGGAAAACAGTATGAAATTTCCTTAAAAAAGTAAAAATGGAACTACCATATGTTCTAGCAAATTCCATTTCTGGGTATTTATCTAAACAAAACAAAACACTAATTTTAAGAGATACTCACCCTTCTGTTCATCACGGCATTCTTTATAATAGCCAGGATATGAAATCAATCTAAGTACCTATCAAATAGATGAATGGATAAAGATGTGGTGTGTAAATGCAATGGAATATTAGTTAGTCATTTAAAAAGAATGAAATCTTGCCATTTGCAACAACATGGATGAATATAGGTAGTGTTATGCTAAATAAGTCAGACAGAGGAAAACAAACAGTGTATGATTTCACTTATGTGCGGAATATAAAAAAATCAAAACAAACAAATAAAGCAAAGTAGAAACAGAGAGAAACTATTTTCATTTCTCTCATAAATAGAAAGAAACTGGTGATCACCAGAAGGGAAAGGGAAACAAGTGAAGAGGATAAAGAGGTACAAACCTCCATTCACACAATAAGTCATGAGGATGCAATTGATGGCATAGAGAATATAGTTAACAATATGAAAACAACTTTGTATGGTAACAGACAGTTACTAACCATATCATGAAGCTCATTTCATAATGTATATAAGTGTCACCACTATGTTGCATACCTGAAACCAATATTGTATGCCAATTATTTTTCAATGATAAAGAAAAAAAAAACTGCTATATACTCTATTCTTCTTGTTGAAAATACACTTCTTTTTTTCATTTAGATTGCAAACATCCAAGCAAGAGTTAGTACATTTACTCTTCATACTTTCAATTTTTAGATAAAATATTTCAATTTTTATTTAAAATGCTTAAAATTAATAAATTAGTGATTGTGAATAAAGATGTTACTTAAAACAAAAAATATTTATTGATCCATTGAAGTTCAAGAAAAGTACTTAAAAAAATCAGTAGTTTAGGTACAGATAAGTGTTATTTGTATCTGAAGCTTTCTTAAATGAGTTGCTGTTTAGTAGCTCAGCCACTCCAGTACTCTTGCCTGGAAAATCCCATGGACGGAAGAGCCTGGTTGGCTGCGGTCCATGGGGTCGTGAATGGTCAGACAGGACTGAGTGACTTCACTTTCACTTTTCACTTTCATGCATTGGATGAGGAAATGGCAACCCACTCCAGTGTTCTTGCCTGGAGAATTCCAGGGACGGCAGAGCCTGGTGGGCTGCCGTCTATGGGGCCACACAGAGTTGGACACGACTGAAGCGACTTAGCAGCAGCAGCAGCAGCAGCTCAGTCATGTCCAATTTTTTTGCAGCCCTATGGACTGTAGCCTGCCATGGTCCTCTGTCCACGGGATCTCCCAGGCAAAAATATTATAGGGGGTTGCTATTTCCTCCTCCAGGGGACCTTCCCAAACCACGGATTGAACCCCATGCCCCTGCATTGGCAGGTGGATTCTTTAGCACTAAGTTACCAGGGAAGCCCTTCTTAAATGGGTATCCAGGAGTAAAACTAACTGATGGGACATTGAAAAGATTATTTTGACATGTCTTGTAAGGTGGTTTGAGCTTAACTTCTCTTGAGTATATAGGGGAACCTGAGGAGGCCTGGGATTGCAAAGAGTTGGACACGACTGAGCAACTGAATTAAACTGAAAGAGGAATGGAGGTGATGATATTAGTTTCATAATCTACTTATCATTATTCATAGTGGCAGAGGTTCTTGCTTAAGTGAAAGCATGTACCTGGCTCTCTTCCAATCATTTCAGTCAGTAAATTAAGAATCTATCTGAAGAAGCAATCTAAAAACTCAATAAAATTGAAAAAAAAAAAGAGAGAAAAAGAAGGAAGGAATGAAACAAAGAGATTGAAATAAGCCTATAAATGTTAATATTTAAAATAATCTCTGTCTGGAGATATCTCTTTCTAAGTGATGGTATTTGAAAAAAATCTCCATTATGGCAGTGATTTTCTTTTTATTCTGAACTTGCTTCTCGCTTTTATGACTTAAATCAACTCACCTTGAAGACAGATGAGTCTTTTGTATAAAATATTAGAAAATGGATTGGAAGAGAAAGTTGTAAATAAATTCCTACTTCAAAAAATACAGTTAGTTATCTTTTCACAATAATATAAAGTGGCTCTTTTCTAATTGTAAACATTTTGAATTCTGTGAAAACTCATTTTATAATTTCTGGTGTACAATATAGCTTTATATTTTAAATACAATTTAACAGAATTTATAAAACCTGCATAATTATTCCATTAATCTCTGGAAACATTCTCACTTCCTCCTTCAACTTGGTAGCTGAATGAAAACAAACCAGGGGACCTTATTTATTGGTTATCCCTGTCTCATTTACAAGCCAATTAATTTCATTTTCAGCATTTCAATTACATGACTCCATTACTGCCCCAAATCATTTGTAGAGAATACCCTTCTAAGTTCAAACTATTCTGAAATTCAAAATATTCTAAGTTTTCTGTCATTTGAGAAACCAAAAAGTACATGTTAATAAGACATGTGACATAAACCCAAAAATATACTATTATATTTTTGGGGGCTTCCCCGATGGCTCAGTGGGTAAAGAGTCTGTGTGCAATGCAAGAGATACAGGAGACAGGGTTTAATCCTTAGGTCAGGAAGATCCCCTGAAATAGGAAATGGCAACTCACTCCAGTATTTTTGCCTGGGAAATCACATGGACAGAGAAGCCTGGCGGGTTGCAGTCCAAAGGGTGGCAAAGAGTTGGACATATCTGAGTGACTGAGTGAATATTTTTAGTCCAAATGAACCATTTACTTTATCAGAAATTATACAATTAGCATTCTAATTTAGGATCTTCAAAAACACAGATTCAAAGAAACCAGTGTTCAGAACAACGCCACTGCCCATAATAGCAGCTCAATGTACATCTGCTATTCTGACTGGGCAGATTGCCATCCTTTCTCAAAACCAAATTCCTCTTCCTTGGCACATGGCCGGACAGGAGAGTGTGGCCATTTAACGGAGATCTGGTTAATGCAAGAGATGCATATAATTTTGTTTATCTTGTTAATCAAAGATTAATCTTGTTAATCAAAGAGAAACATGTACTTCCCAGGCTGGTCCATGAAAACCTTCCCAAGCATGATCTGCATGGCTTGTTTCCCTTCCAGTTGCCTGGAATGGAGATGGCTCCAGGGTGACATGGATCCTTGAATTTCTGGCTAAAGGAGAACTAGCTGGCTCTGAGAAGCTGCTTTGACATTACATGAGAGAGAAATGAAACTTCAGAATGCAAGTCATGAAGCATGAGGGTTTGTTAACACCTTTAGAAGTAAAAACCCTCTGATATATGGAATCGTGGAAATAAACCATTTGAGAAATGTGTAGGCTCAAGCACACACACACACACGTGTATATATATATTATATATATATTTATATGTGTATGTGCATGCATGCATGCAAAGTCGCTTCAGTAGTGTTTGACTCTGCAACCCCATGGACTGTAGCCCTCCAGGCTCCTTTGTCCATGGGATTCTCCAAGCAAGAATAATGGAGTGGGTTGCCATTTCCTTCTCCAGGGGATCTTGCCAACCCAGGGATCAAACTGGGCTCTCTATGTCCTTTGTATTGGCAGGCAGATTCTTTACCACTAGCGCCACCTGGGAAGCTCTTTATATGTGTATGGTTACATATATATGTGTATATAAATGCACACACATATATCAAAGCATACACATAAGCATACATATGTTTTGCTTTCTACTCTTTATGGCATTTATTATTGTTCACTGTAAGATGATTAAGAAATTTAAATTCAAGCTAAGAATTAAAAGACCTTTTCCTCTTTTCTCCTTTTACTCTGAATTCTTGACTGCTCTTGTTCACATAAATCTGGGACTGATATAGGAAGCAAAGATTTCTGTTTGATCATGATGCTGTTTTGTTTGCTTTATCGAATTTTCCTTTACTCCTAAGGAATCAACTTGGGGCAGATCCACTTGGCTTCACTTTTCATTCCAACCCTATCTTTTTTGCCCTTGACTTTTCTGTCACTAGCATTTGGGTATCATAAAACTTTTACCTCAAAAGTACTAAGCATTTGACTTCCCTAAATATTATGTAAACCTGAACATTTTGAATGTTCTCTTTTGATTAGACCAATAGGTAATTTTCCAGAAAATTACTTGCTTGATATGCCCTTTATGAAAAGTCCTTTTTTTTTCATTTTAAGCAGCTGAACTGAATAAAATGATTGTTTTTTTTATTGTCTCAGAACTGTTAAATAGTGTATATAAAAATATAAGTAAGAATGTCAAAATTTATGCATCTGGTGACATTTTTCTGCATGATGTGAATGTTACTACATGTTCTTGTCCATATGATAGCTTTTACAAGGTACACCATGCCATTGGCCTTTCATTTCACTGTGAGGCTTGCCATGTTCCCAAAAGGCTGACAGCTCTACTCCAACTGGCAAGATTTCAGAGGATAGGGTGACAGTGTGGCTAAGCTAAGCTTCACAATGGGTTGTCTTTGCTGTGTTAACATGAAAAGTCAGAGAGTGCAAGGAAGACTGAATAGAGTCTCAGATATAAAGGAAATAAAGACCTAAGGACTTGTCACACAACACCTATTTTCCTGAGTAAAAGTAACTTAGAGGTAATAAAGAGCAATGGCTTTGAAGTCAGAAAGACCTACATTCACATATTCTAACCTCTCTCAGATTCAGTATCTTCATCTTTAAAAAAAAAGAGAGATAAAAATATCTATAAGAGGAACATTATGAAATTAAGTGAAAAATGTGTATAAACAATCCAACTTTTCATTTGTCACTCAGAAGTATTAATATTTATTGAACATGCCAAACACTGTTCTAGATACATAGACAAAAATCTTTGCCCCATGGGGCATACTGTCTAGTAGGAGAAGCTGAGAATAGAAAAGATAAATAAATGAGACATGTGGTACACTGTGTGTGTGTGTGTCTGTGTGTGTGTCTGTGTGTGTTAAGTCACTTCAGTCATGTCTGACTCTGTGTGACCCCATGGACTGTAGCCCACCAGGCTCTTCTGTCCATGGGATTCTCTAGGCAAGTATACTGAAGTGGATTGCATGCCGTCCTTCAGGGGATCTTCCCAATCCAGGGATCAAACCTGCATCTCTCATGTCTCCTACATTGACAGGCAAGTTCTTTACCACTAGCACCAACTGGGAACCCATGCAGCACATTAGATAGTGAAAAGAAAAAGAGATATTGAAAATGAAGGAGAAAAATGATAGAAGAGGAATGAAAAGGGTTGCAGTTAGAATAATAGGATGGCCTGAAGAACCAGGACTATCACATGAAAGTGAGATGAGCTTACAATAAAGTGAGAGCTAACTGTGTGGATACTTGAAGACAAGCGTTCCAAGGAGAAGAAAGAGCAGGTACAAAAAGAAGAAGGCAAAATCGTGTCTGACCTGTTTCTGGAGCCGCAAGGAAACCGTGACTTAAGCAGAGGGAGAGAGAATGGAAGTGTGAAATGGGAGTCAGAAATACTGTGGATGGACTTTCAGGGCTTTAACTTTTACTCCAGTGGAGATGACACACCTGAAGTATATGGAGCAGAAAAGTGGCATGATCTGGCTGACAGGTAGAGAAGTGGGTTGTTGCTATTGTTGGTGGTCACTCAGTCATGTCCAATCCCATGCAGCCCCTTGGACAGTAGCCCGCCAGGCTCCTCTGCCCATGGAATTCTCCAGGCAAGAGTACTGGAGTGGGTTGCCATTTCCTTCTCCAAGGGATCTTCCCGACCAACGTAGACAGGTTTAAAAGCTTTTTTATAAGTTCTGGTCAAAGATCAGAGTCCTTTGGTCCAGAGTGGAAGCAACTGAGGTGATAAGAAGTAGTTAAATTTTGTATCTAACTTGAAGGCTGCATAGACAGGACTCTCTGAGGGACTGGATATAGAATGTAAGAGTCACAAAGGCATCAGGATGACTCCAAGGTTTTTACATGAGCAACTGGAAGAATGTTACTTCTTTTCTTTTACCCTCTCCTCTTTTTTTTTTTCCTCTTTGTCTTTCTCATATTTGGGAGTGTATGGTTGGATAAAATGGCCTTTTATCTTCCAAAAACATTATTTCCAATAAGCTTATAAATGAAGAGTCTATTAATCAGTAACATAACCAAAGGACTCTATGCCAGAATTGTATGGAAGATCTCAGCTGTGTTCTAAGACCTACATTTTAGCAATATTCAAAAATGTATTTTGTCTTATATTTTATCTTATGACAATATTGATGAAGGGATACTTCCTTTGTTCAAAAATTTATTTTGTAATACTCTGCCTATATTACTTAAGGTTCTATTTTGTGCAGATTAAATTGTAAACATCATTTGTTGATCTATTTCTTCTTGCTGCAAACTGCAAAGTCGCTTCAGTCGTGTCTGACTATGTGCGACCCCAAAGACAGCAGCCCACCAGGCTCCCCTGTCCCTGGGATTCTCCAGGCAAGAACACTGGAGTGGGTTGCCATTTCTTCTTATATCAGGTTAAAATAGGTTGTGGTATTTTAGTGCAACAAAGGCTTTGTTGCTGTTCAGTCAGTCATGTCTGACTCTTCAGTGACCCTATGGACTGTAACCCATGAAGGTTCTCTCTCCATGGGATTTCCCAGGCAAGAGTACTGGAGTGGGTTGCCGTTTCCTTTTCCATGTGATCTTCCTGACCCAGGGATTGAACTCACATCTCTTATGTCTCATGCATTGGCAGGCAGATTCTTTACCACTGTGCCACCTGGGAAGCCCTTATTGCCCTATACATTCTTAAAAGTGGGGTATTAAAATCTTCAACTATATGATAGAATTATCTATTTATCTCTTCAATTCTGTCCCTTTCTGCTTCATATATTTTAGAGTTCTTTTGTTAGGTGCATATAATTTTATAATTGTTATACTTCCAAGATGAATTTATCCTTTCATCTTGCTTTTTATTTTACTCTAGTGACAATCTTTGTCTCAAATTCTATTTTCCTATGATTATTAGTATAGTCAGTTCAGATCCCTTCGAGTAGTTTATGAATGGTATATCTTTTT
Source organism: Moschus berezovskii (assembly GCF_049115385.1). NCBI lineage: Eukaryota > Metazoa > Chordata > Mammalia > Artiodactyla > Moschidae > Moschus > Moschus berezovskii. The sequence continues at coordinate 91,247,005 of NC_142470.1, forward strand.
TCATCCTCTTACTTTGAAGCTATTTGCATCTTTGAAGTGAAACTTTTTCTCATGTTGCTTTTTATATATTCTTCCAAACTCTGCCTTTTGATTGACATGTTTAATTCATTCACTCTAATTACAATTAGTAATAATATAGAATTTATTTATGCCAAGTTGCTACATGTTATTTATATATTTTATGTCATTCTCTATGAATAGAAATGTCCCTATTCCTTATTACTTCTTCTGTGTTAAATAGATATTTTCTAGTACACCATTCTTATTTCCTTGTTTTATTTACTTTTTATTTTCAGATTATTTCCTAGTGGTTACCCTAGGAATTGCATTTGGCATCTTAATCTTGTTTGTATCAAAGCCAACTTAATTTTAATAGCATAAAAATTTTATCTTCTATTAGCTCTATAACTTCTTCCTTTCGTGTGTCATTATAATATAAATTGGATCTTTATACATTATAAGCTTATCCCTATACAAAATCTGAATAAATAATTATTTAGAGTAAAATGGATTTCAGGAAATACCTTGACTGTAAGGCTACCACAAAGAATGTAACAAACTCTCAGAAACTAATTAGGTTCTAGTCTAATCTGCCCCAAAGAAGGCAATAGATTTTAGTTTGACTTAATATACATTAATTCTTTACCACTTTACTGGATTCTTTACATACATAAAGATTCACTATTTATCCTAAAAATGGAGTTCAGTGTCAAGCTCACATACATTATTATCAAATGTCCAGAAAATTCCACAGGATGTTAGAGGTAAGGAAATGTTAAATTGAAGTCCTATAATACAATTTCAAACCTTAACCTATTCATGCAGAGGTAATAAGATACTTTAAAGTAAGATAACAGTCCATGGGGTCTCAAAGAGTCGGACACGACTGAGCCACTGAACTGAACCACAGACGTATAGAAGCTTCTCTATACTGTCCTTAATCCTTCAGGTTATGTGTTTGATTGTACAAAAGCCCTCACTCAGGTTCAATGATTTGCTGCAGGAACTCCAGAGTTCAGGAAATCCATTACATTTACAGTGACAGTTTATTATAGCAAAAGGGGAAAAGATGAATAGGGCAGGATCCAGGAGACACTAAGTGCAAGCTTTCAATTTTTCTCACAGTGGAGTCATGTAAAAAACCTTATCTCTCCCAGCAACAATATGTGACAATATGCACAGAGCATTGCCAAACAAGGAAGTTCACCTGAGTCTTGGTGTGGACCATCACAAAAGCATGGTTTATTGTTAGTCTCCAGCCCCACCAAAAGTCCAAGCTGATTCTGTGTGGCCCAAGGCCCTCAGCATAAATCACAATGTAAGCATAAACTGCCTGGTGTGGCCCAAGGCCCCCATGTGAACAGCAATACTCTCCTCAGAGAGGATATTATAAAGGTTTAGAAGTTACCTGTCAGGAGCAAAGCAAAGGCTCCTTCTTTGGAACATGCAGTGTAGACAACACAGACTTGCTGAGCTAAGCTTTTACTCCATAGGACTCTGGCATGAGAAGACCTGAGTCTCATGGAAAAGATCCCCACTTCTGGGAGAGTCTGAGATCTCATACATATGCCAAAAGAAATATTTATTATCACTCTGGGACAAAAAATGCCCCATTGGGTTTTCATAGTCAAGAAAACACATTTTTTTCCTAGACAGTTCTTTCCCTGCAACTAAACAGCCTTGTGGTGACTCAGTAAGCCATCTCTACAATAAATCTTTACTATACACTACTTACTGGGTATCTGGAATTAAAAACAATGTAGTATCTTCCCTCAAGAAAATCTCAGTCAAGTATTAAGAGAGCCAAGAAGGGCTTAAATATGGCCAAATAGGTGTTGTGAAAAGCATAAGCATAGGGCAAAATAATGGGCAGGAAAAGGATCCCTAAACCAGCTAGAGCAGACAGAAATCTCTGCTCATAAGAAGGGACATTACATCTGAATTTTTAAGGATTAATAGGAGAAAAAGAGAAGAAAACATATTACTGTAAGAAATCAGCCCCTTCACATTGATGAAATTACAAGATAAAATGAAGAGCTCTGGGAAAACGTTGAGAAAGTTAGTTTGGATGAGCTAAGGAGTATTGAGACCACATAAAACGTGATGACTGTGGAAACATGTGGAAGAGTCAGGACTATATAATATCCAGTGTTGGTCCATTTTCTGACATACTAAACTTTTTAGCTGTCTCATTTCCTCACAAACAAAAATGTAAATTCAAATAAGTAGCAATAAAGAAGTTTTAACTGAATAATTGAATATTCTAAAGTTACTTAAGCACAATCTTTTACCTTGTTTCTAAATATGATTTTTTTATTCTAGAATATTGTATTTCCTATTTGTATATATTTAAACAAACAAATATAAGAAATCCTCAGTAGGCATTAGTTGGGTTCATGTAAACTAGTGATAAAATCTCAGAGAGATGCAGAAGGTTAATGCTTAGGAGAATAAAGTAATATTTAATAAAAATATCAAACTATCAGATGTGAATCTGTGAAAAATAATGTCATATGGAGAATTTCATTTCATAGTCCACTGTGCTGTTATTACACCCCTCATTTTGAGCAAGATGAATCCTTTTGTATCACTTCACAGTTCTTACATCCAATAGGAACAGAGAAATTCAGAAATAATTAGAATTATATCAGATCTTAACCACTTGTGAATGCATCTCTTGCTATTTGCATCTTAGAAATGGCAAAATATGCCTCCCGGTGGTGAATGGCTGGTCCATATCAATTGTAACTTCCTTGTCTCAGACAGCATAGGGGTGGAACAAATTTCAAAATTATCCCTGAAGCATCAGCTCTTTCATGATTTCCCCAAAATACTGTGAAAAGGTTAGAACTTTGGGAAAACGCCAGGCTAGGCCTGAAGTAAATTAGATGCCACAGTAATAAAGCGAGGATCATTTCTCCAAGTCAACCAGACAGACATAACAAAGTATCAATAAAAACTCCAAAAACATGATGGGATTCCCCAAAGGGTTTTGTAGATATTCAGTGCTTATGACATTTGAGACAGTCTTTAGTTTAATATGCCTCTTCTAAGACACTCAAAATTACAACATAATAATGGATTCTTCTAAATTTGCATAAATTGAGGACTGATAGGAACAATCTTGGTACAATTAAAAAAGGACAGAGAAAGGGGAGCATTTTCTCTCAGTGAAGAAATTTGAGTATAGACAACAAGTCCCCTAGAATTACTTCTCCATCCTATGTTGTCAAGATGTGCCTTTTGAGGTCTGTTACCTATTTCTATTCCTCCTTCACGCATTTGAGCCCACTGCAGTTAAAATCCTCATATAATTGCAAAATAAATAAAAAGACATTTCTGAATTTGGTCATACAAAAGACTGAAGGGTTTTTAAAGTGCGCTTCTTTAAAAAAAAAATAAAAAGTTAAATAGCATCTATAAAAATACACCTACAATGAAGGAGACCCTGGTTCAATTCCTGGATCGGGAAGATCCCCTGGAGAAGGGATAGGCTACCCACTCCAGTATTCTTGGGCTTCCCTTGTGGCTCAGCTGGTAAAGAATCTGCCTGCAATGTGGGAGACCTGGATTTGACTCCTATGTTGGAAAGATCCCCTGAAGAAGGGAAAGGCTACCCACTCCAGTATTCTGGCCTGGAGAATTCCATGGACTATAGAGTCCATGGAGTTGCAGAGTCGGACACAACTGAGCGACTTTCACTCACTCACTCATGGCAAGATTCTGTGTGTGCTTATTGCTCAGTCATGTCCAACTCTTGCAACCTCATGGACTGTAGCCTGCCAGGCTCCTCTGTTCATGGGATTTCCCAGGCAAGACTACTAGAATGGGTTGCAATTTCCTCCTCCAGGAGATCTTTCCAACCCAGGAATCGAACCATCATCTCCTGTGTCTCCTGCATTGGAAGCCAAATCCTTGACTGCTGAGCCACCAAGGAAGCCCCTATTGCAAGATTATGTTCTTCCAAAAACAAAGCTGAAATGACTGCTAGGATGTATTTTGGAGATTTTTCTCAATGCCTCACCTTTAGATAACAATTAGAACAAGTTAATTAGTTCCTCATACTCCAATCCAATTCTTGCAATAGCACTGGAAAGATTTACACGTGATCACACACACTCTTTAACTAATATGGGTAATTCTCTTTATTAGTGATTAAATGAATATGTGCTGTCAGTTGAATTCAGTGTCTGTTTGCCATTTGTGAAAGCCAGAGATTAATAATAGACTGCTTGAAAGAATAGATTTATTCTCTGGCCTCCTTGGCAGAATAAAAATGTTAAAGGCTGAATGTTGAATTCATTGCTAACAACTAATCCCCCTTGATAATGTGTGTGTTGTGTGCATGTTGTAAGTTTGAATGGTCAGTGTTCATGTTAGTCTGAAGGATCAGCCCTGTAAGTGATGTTGGAGCCTGGCTCAAAACATCCACAAAGTACATGGCTGACTGAGTAGGAGATGGAGGTCATTAATGGAGACGGGAGCAATTCTTTAACAGTAGCAACTCAGCTATAGTTTATAGGGAAAGTAAACAGTTCTGAATGACTCTGTTTGATCCCATATCTGTCAAAAACTGTTTCCTATCAGTCCTACAAATTCTACCTAACACTGCTGCTGCTGCTGCTGCTGCTGCTAAGTCGCTTCAGTCGTGTCCGACTCTGTGCGACCCCATAGACGGCAGCCAGCCAGGCTCCCCCGTCCCTGAGATTCTCCAGGCAAGAACACTGGAGTGGGTTGCCATTTCCTTCTCCAATGTATGAAAGTGAAAAGTGAAAGTGAAGTCGCTCAGTCTTGTCCAACTCTTCGCGACCCAAGGACAGCAGCCTACTTGGGGTAAGCAAAAACATGATCTTTTAGGAAATCAATGAATAGCATAGAGTCTAATATGAAAAGTGATAGAATAAAAAAAGAGATTTAATGAAAACTTAAAGCTATTTGGCAGCAACATGGATCAAATTATTTTGGAGCTATGATACTCTCTGAAGCAAACTGTTAAGTTATTATGCATAAAGTTGATAGACAGGTCATCACTGCATTCCTCCCCCATAAACAGATGTCTGTGTTCTTTTTCTTTAATATAACTGTGAGATGTACTGATAGTTATAGTAGAGAACAGGAATAGACCAAAACAGATATAGCTATCTATAGCGTCTGTCAGGAGAAGGCAATGGCAGCCCACTCCAGTACTCTTGCCTGGAAAATCCCATGGACGGAGGAGCCTGGTGGGCTGCAGTCCACGGGGTCGCGAAGAGTCGGACACGACTGAGTGACTTCACTTTCATTTTTCACGCATTAGAGAAGGAAATGGCAACCCATTCCAGTGTTCTTGCCTGTAGGATCCCAGGGATGGGGGAGCCTGGCTGGCTTCCGTCTATGGGGTCGCACAGAGTCGGACACGACTGAAGCGACTTGGCAGCAAGCAGCGTCTGTCAAGTTTTACAGTCTTTAGTGAAGAAATTACCACCTAGAACAGGTGTGTTGGACACCTGTAGCTCATAGATCACTGTCTCTGGCCTGTTTTTGTTTGTTTTGTTTTTTTTTTTTTTTTGTAAATTGCTTCATTAGAACATAGCCATACCTGTTCACTTTGGGTTTTATCTGTGTCTGTTTTCACACTACAAAGGCAGAGTTAAGTAGTTACAATAGAGATCAGTTCAGTTCAGTCTCTCAGTCATGTCCGACTCTCCGCAACCCCATGAATCACAGCACACCAGGCCTCCCTGTCCATCACCAACTCCCGGAGTTCACTCAAACTCATGTCCACAGAGTCGGTGATGCCATCCAGCCATCTCATTCTCGGTCGTCCCCTTTTCCTCCCACCCCCAACCTTTCCCAGCATCAGAGTCTTTTCCAGTGAGTCAACTCGTCACATGAGGTGGCCAAAGTACTGAAGTTTCAGCTTTAGCATCAGTCCTTCCAATGAACACCCAGGATGAAAAACCTAAAATAGTTACTACTTGGCTGTTTTCAGAAAAACTTTGTTGTGTTTTGTCCAGAACTTGTAGATAGCATTGAACCCCGCACCCACTGTCAGCACAAGGACCTAGAAAGTTGAGGCCCTGAACTGAAAAGAAGCATCTCTAAACTAGAGATTTCTGTGGGAGTCTCCCCAAGATGAGACCATGCCATCCCCAGAGTCATTATGCCTGTGATGGTTCTGCCACCAGACAGGGTGCCCGAATAAGAAAGACCCTAAGTCCTCATGTCGTGGATTCACATGTTATGGAGAAGGCATATATTCAATGTACAATTACGCAACTAGGTTTTCACTGATTTTAAAATAGCATTTTTAAATGGTCCAATGTACATAAGTTATAACTGTGGAGTTGAGAACAGTGACAGAGCTGAGAATGATGAATGAAATGTGAGTAGTGAGTTGAAGACCAGATGGGGAGTGTGTTGAAAAGATCAGTGTGTATGAGGTCCTGAGGCAGAAGGAGTTTCATGACTTCAAAAAGAATGTGATGTACAGTCAACAAAGAGAAATGTATTCAAAAGCATGGCTAAATAGGTCTAAAAAATTATCTCAAAAAATACTCATTTATTGGGATTCCCCAAAGTTTACCTCTAAGATTTTACTGAAAAACCTTATTATACTTATGGTTTAGACTAGGAGAGGGCTTGGTGATCTTTGAAAAACTATGTGCCAAGAAGGAAAGAAATCAAGAAGTAATGACTGCTCACCTCTGAGGACATACACAATGACATCATAGAGAGAATTCTTATGGTGGCAAAGTGAATGGCTCTGAGGGACCGCTGGCCATTTTGATTCACTTTGTGCTCCTGTTGGTGATTCCTGGCAGAGGGCTCATTATTCACAGTAAGGGATCAGACGCCCTAAGGAGTCTGTGGAGCAGGGAGTGGACCTAAAACTCCCCCATGGCCTTCTCAATAAAAACTGGAGACTATATAAAGAAGAATCTTTATATAGAATAAAGAAGAAGAATCTCTCTGCCTAATCTACTTCCTAATTTCTAAAGAATATTAAAAAATAAAAATATTCACAATTTTGCCTTGCATCCAACTCTTTTTTTAACATCCAGTTTTCCACTTTCTACCTGCCACGGATCAGGTGCCAGAAATACTAACCTGGAATAAATAAGTCAGTGGGTGAGTTCCTGGATATGTACCTAGCAACTTGTGAGGAACAAGGGAAGAAATAACTATAGTAGTAATTCAAGCAACTTGTTAACTTTCAGGTGAAGCAAGGTTATCTGCCATAACTGGAGGAAAGGCTTCTAAAAAGTGATAAGATTCTAATCTAATTAGAGAAATTAAATTCCTTTGTCATTCTACCCGAACCAGAGACTTCCTTACCTAGAAAAAAGAGAGTTTGCCCTGTCTATCTCCTTTAAGTGAACATGGTGTGTTGGCATGGAAATGAGGCTTGATAAAGATATAGTATTTCCCTCTCTAAGATATAAATAGATGATTTAAAAATACAGAAAAATAAGCAAAATGAACATTAATGAAGAAAAAGGAAAATCATAATTCATTCTCTTTGGCTGCAAAAGGAATCAGATCAATGTCTATTTTTTGTGGAAATATATCTTCTACCCATCCTATTTATCCATCAACCTTCCTGAGCTCTCTCAGCAAACAATCAACATCTGATGTCTCGTATGCATTTTCTCGTAGCCCAAATTTCATCTCTCTCCTTTCCCTCTCCCTACTTCTCAAGCCAACTCCTTCTTCTATCCTCTTTTAAAAATTTATAGATACCATCATATTTCTCCATTTATCCCATTTTTGTTGTATATCAAAGTACATAAACATATGCAATGATTCAGATCATTCAATAACTTACCACTTGGTCTTCAAAAAAGGCAACTGTTCTTTGTTATAGAAGTATGTTATTTTTTTTATAATCTCAATTTTCAGATTGCATTTAAATCATAGATGCACTTAAATTTTCTAGATAATCTATATGTATTTGTTTCCTAGAGTTGCTGTGACAAATTGCCACCAATTGAGTGACTTAAAATAGCAGAACTGTATTAATACCACAGCTCTGGAAGCTAGAAGTCAAAAATCAAAGCATCAGCAATGTCAACGTTCTCTCTGAAGGCTCTTGGGAATGATTCTCCCTTGCTTCTTCCTAGCTTCTCCTGGTTGCTGGTGATCCTTAGTATTCCCTGGTTTGTAGATGCATCACTTCAATCTCCACCTCTGTCATCACATGGTAATCTTTCTGTATGTCTTTATGCCATCTTCCCACTTTGCATGTGGATCTTTGTTTCTTCATGTGACATACTCCCCTTTATGTGAATGTATCTGAATTTCCTCATCTGTAAGAATGCCAGTTACTGAATTGGGGCCTACCTTAGCCAAAGATGTAGTCATCTTAACTCGATTACATCCGCAAAGACCGAATTCCTAAATATGTTCACATTCACAGATGCTAGAATTCCAACATATTTTTTAGGAAAGCAAAAGTGTAGATGCTCAGTCATGTCCAGCTCTTTGCGACCCATGGACTATGGCCTGCCAGGCTCCTCTGTCCATGGGCTTGTCCAGGCAAGAATACTGAAGTGGGTTGCCATTCCCTTCTCCAAGGGATCTTCTTGATGTAGGGATTGAACCCAGGTCTTCCACAATGCAGGTTGATTCTTTACCACATGAGCCACCAGAGAAGCTCTGATTTTTTTAGGAGGACACAACCAAACCATAACAATATAGATTATTACTTTTTTGAAATAGTTGCCATGTCTATTCTAATTTATTTTAGTTTTTAATCACTCAATATATGTATTAAATACCTATAGATTAGTTTTGAGCATCCTTTTATCTTTCCCAAATATTCTTCTTGGAAATGTCAAATCTTATTCCTTAATTTTATCAACTTGGGATGTAATGACTAAGTCAGTCGATGTCATTTTTTAACTTTCATAGAAGTATCAAATTTTGATCATATTATTTTTCACATTTATAGAAAGATAGAAATATTCTAAATTGAATAATGTGTATCTTCACATTAGATTATCAAGATTTAGGCTCTTACTGAACCTACTTGCAATCTGATGTTATTCAATTATCCTTTATGATTCTTCTCACTTTTTACTTTCTTGTTTCTCCTTTTCATTTCATGCTTTGTCCCCATTTTCCCAAGTAACACTGTAATTTAGATGTGAGCAAGGCAATCTGTGACTCAGATGGTTAAGAATCTACCTGCAATGCAGGAGACCAGGGTTTGATCCCTGGGTTGGGAAGATTCCCTGGAGAAGGGACTGGCTACCCACTCCAGTATTCTTCCCTGGGAAATTCCATGGATGGAGGAGCCTGGAGGGCTATAGTCCATGGGGTTGCAAAGAGTTGTATACAACTGAGCAACTAACTCTTTCTTATTTACTTTTCTATCACAATATGTAAACAGATTATACATTTAATTTTTTGCTTGCTGTGTCTGATAAAACAGTTCAGAAAAGAAAACTGACATCTGTGAGATTCTCTTAGTTTATAAGTTGTAAGAGAAAGTGATCAGAAAGAGAATAATTCTGGAAATGCTGCTTTAGGTGCATGAAAGGTAGCGCCAGGAAATTTCAAACTCATGCATTTCAGGCACTCTTGACAGCTACCAGTAGTTGTCTGAGGCAAAAAAAAAAAAAAACAAAACACAGATATTCTATGGTAGTTTCCAGGAAATGTTTCTGAATTCATGAAGGAGCAAAGAATTGTAGATACAGAAGGAACTACAGCATATGTTTTAAGTCTGTGCTCTGGTCTGAAGTGATAATATTCATAATTCTGAAACAGGTTTCCTTGCTTGAGCAAAAAGGGAGGGTAATAAAGAAGTCAGCAAAGTCTGCTTCAGATTCTTAGCACGTGCAAGTACACAGACACTCACACGTAGATGCACATACACACATACACACACACAGAGCTGCTGTTCTAGACCTGGGAACGGCAACAGCATCAGTATAAATGTAAAATTATGAGACAACAGAAGAGATAATACAAAAGCAAATATTTTGGGCCTTTATATGTGATATATTTTCTACTATTCTTACTCTTCTGCCTTCTAGGCCACTTGGAAAAGCAACCAATTTTCAAGGGGTAGCTGAAAATTCCACACTTTGTTTACAGCTGAGATGACAGTTTGCTTCATTTCTTTATTATAGAAATGGTATGGACCTAACAGAAGCAGAAGATATTAAGAAGAGATGGCAAGAATACACAGAAGAACTGTACAAAAAAGATCTTCACGACCAAGATAATCATGATGGTGTGATCACTCACCTAGAGCCAGACATCTTGGAATGTGAAGTCAAGTGGGCCTTAGAAAGCATCACTATGAACAAAGCTAGTGGAGGTGATGGAATTCCAGTTGAGCTATTTCAAATCCTGAAAGATGATGCTGAGAAAGTGATGCATTCAATATGCCAGCAAATTTGGAAAACTCAGCAGTGGCCACAGGACTGGAAAAGGTCAGTCTTCATTCCAATCCCAAAGAAAGAGAATGCCAAAGAATGCTCAAACTACCGCACAATTGTACTCATCTCACACGTTAGTAAAGTCATGCTCAAAATTCTCCAAGCCAGGCTTCAGCAATACGTGAACCGTGAACTTCCAGATGTTAAAGCTGGTTTTAGCAAAGGCAGAGGAACCAGTGATCAAATTGCCAACATCCGCTGGATCATGGAAAAAGCAAGAGAGTTCCAGAAAAACATCTATTTCTGCTTAATCTACTATGCCTTTGACTGTGTGGATCACAATAAACTGTGGAAAATACTGAAGGAGATGGGAATATCAGACCACCTGACCTGCCTCTTGAGAAAACTGTATGCAGGTCAGGAAGCAACAGTTAGAACTGGACATGGAACAACAGACTGGTTCGAAATAGGAAAAGGAGTACATCAAGGTTGTATATTGTCCCCCTGCTTATTTAACCTATATGCAGAGTACATCATGAGGAACGCTGGGCTGGAAGAAGCACAAGCTGGAATCAAGATTGCTGGGAGATATATCAATAACCTCAGATATGCAGATGACACCACCCTTATGGCAGAAAGTGAAGAGGAACTCAAAAGCCTCTTGATGAAAGTAAAAGAGGAGAGTGAAAAAGTTGACTTAAAGCTCAATATTCAGAAAACAAAGATCATGGCATCTGGTCCCATCATTTCATGGGAAATAGATGGGGAAACAGTGGAAACAGTGTCAGACTTTATTTTGGGGGGGCTCCAAAATAACTGCGGATGCTGATTGCAGCCATGAAATTAAAAGACGCTTACTCCTTGGAAGAAAAGTTATGACTAACCTAGATAGCATTTAAAAAGCAGAGACATTACTTTGCCAACCAAGGTCCATCTAGTCAAGGCTATGGTTTTTCCAGTGGTCATGTATGGATGAGAGAGTTGGACTAGGAAGAAAGCTGATCACTGAATAATTGATGGTTTTGATTTGTGGTGTTGGAGAAGACTCTTGAGCGTCCCTTGGACTGCAAGGAGATCCACCCAGTCCATTCTGAAGGTGATCGATCCTGGGTGTTCATTGGAAGGACTGATGCTGAAGCTGAAACTCCAATACTTTGGCCACCTCATGCGACGAGTTGACTCACTGGAAAAGACTCTGATGGTGGGAGGGATTGGGGGCAGGAGGAGAAGGGGATTACAGAGAATGAGATGGCTGGGTGGCATCACCGACTCTGTGGACATGAGTTTGAGTGAACTCCGGGAGTTGGTGATGGACAGGGAAGCCTGGCGTGCTGTGATTCATGGGGTCACAAATAGTCGGACACAACTGAACAACTGAACTGAACTGAACTGAACTGAACTGGGTCAATGAGTCATGGGCCTTGAGGTACATCCTAAGTATCATACTCTAAAACCGGGACAGTTACCTCAAACACTACCCATGTGGAAGTCTTAAGTCTGAGATAGCAGGCTGTACACCACCACATCACAGAATACCAGCCCCCTCGGTAGTCTGCTTCTTGGATTCAGTCTGGAGATCAAGATCAGTTTGGCAATACTATAGCAAAGGGAACAAGAGGGAGATGAACTGGAAATCTGCTCAGACCAACATATCACATGGTCAGCGTTCATTTCTTTTTCTGCTTCATATCATGTTCAGTTCAGTTGCTTAGTCGTGTCCGACTCTCTGCGACCCCATGAATCACAGCACGCCAGGCCTCCCTGTCCATCACCAACTCCCGGAGTTCATTCAAACTCATGTCCACAGAGTCGGTGATGCCATCCAGCCATCTCATTCTCGGTCGTCCCCTTCTCCTCCCGCCCCCAACCTTTCCCAGCATCAGAGGCTTTTTCAGTGAGTCAACTCGTCGCATGAGGTGGCCAAAGTATTTCAGTTTCAGCTGTAGCATCAGTCCTTCCAATGAACACCCATGGTTGATCTCCTTTAGAATGAACTGGTTGGATCTCCTTGCAGTCCAACGGACTCTCAAGAGTCTTCTCCAACACCACAGTTCAAAAGCATCAATTCTTCGATGATCAGCATTCTTCACAGTCCAACTCTCACATCCATACATGACCACAGGGAAAACTGTAGCCTTGACTAGACAGACCTTTGTTGGCAAAGTAATGTCTCTGCTTTTTAATAAACTATCAAGGTTGGTCATAACTTTCCTTCCAAGGAGTAAGCGTCTTTTAATTTCATGGCTGCAATCACCATCTGCAGTGATTTTGGAGCCCCCCAAAAATAAAGTCTGACACTGTTTCCACTGTTTTTCCATCTATTTCCCAAGAAGTGATGGGACCAGATGCCATGATCTTTGTTTTCTGAATGTTGCGCTTCAAGCCAACCTTTTCAGTCTCTTCTTTCACTTTCATCAAGAGGCTTTTGAGTTCCTCTTCACTTTCTGCCATAAGGGTGGTGTCATCTGCATATCTGAGGTTATTGATATATCTCCCGGCAATCTTGATTCCAGCTTGTGCTTCTTCCAGCCCAGGGTTCCTCATGATGTACTCTGCATATAAGTTAAATAAGCAAGGTGACAATATACAGCCTTGACGTACTCCTTTTCCTATTTGGAACCAGTCTGCTGTTCCATGTACAGTTCTGACTTTTGCTTCCTGACCTGCATACAGGTTTCTCAAGAGGCAGGTCAGGCGGTCTGGTATTCCCATCTCTTTCAGAACGTTCCACAGTTTATTGTGATCCACACAGTCAAAGGCTTTGGCATAGTCAATAAAGCAGAAATAGATGGTTTTCTGGAACTCTCTTGCTTTCTCCACGATCCAGCAGATGTTGGCAATTTGATCTCTGGTCCCTTTGCCTTTTCTGAAATGTGCTTGAACATCTGGGAGTTCACGGTTCACATATTGCTGAAGCCTGGCTTGGAGAATTTTGAGCATGTCTTTACTAGCGTGTGAGATGAGTGCAATTGTGCTGTAGTTTGAGCATTCTTTGGCATTGCCTTTCTTTGGGATTGAAATGAAGACTGAACTTCAGTAATCTTACTTAAGTGAATTTAATTAAGCATTTTAAATATCTACTTATCAAAGTAACTGAAATTGTTCTTACTATTTTGATTTCATGGAAGCCCACAGGGAGAATTTGAAAATTCCCGTAGTTGAAGAAAATGCCTAGAAGACTTTCAATTGAACATTTTTTGCTAACTTAATCAATATACATGGGGGACAGAAAGTGCTAAATCAAAGTTTTAATAATTGTTTAAGCAATAGAACATGACTTAATGAGGGACAGTGAATAAGAGACTGTAATTTGATGGATTCTAAAAATTATGTCTCCTCTTAAAGATGGTGAGTCTAAACAATGAACAATGAAGCCCTATTTAATGCTTCAGAGAATACAATGATCTGTGTATTCATAGATTAAGGCAGGAATACTCTCGCCACCATAGAAGGAAATTTATAATACTACCTGAGGAATCTCTTCTAAAGGCTGCAGAAGTATACATATCCAGATGTGATAAAGCTCCTGAAATGTCTTCTTGAAAATGATTAATTATACATCAATAAAAGGTCTCACCGGTCAAACTGGTAAGTGTTCTATCTTCTTAGAAGAATAAGTCAACATCTTCTGACTTGTCAAAAAGTATTCAACACATGAATTTTTATCCTGCTTCTTGTTAAAAGAATTAACAGGTTAGAATTAAACATTCAAACTTATTTAATGAGTGCCTTATTTGTTGTTGTTTAGTTGCTAAGTCATGTCCAACTTTTTGCAACCCTGTGAGCTATAGCCTTCCAGGCTTCCTGGGATTTCCCAGACAAGAATGCTGGAGTGAATTGCTATTTCTTACTCCAGAGGATCTTCCCTACTCAGGAATTGAATGTATGTCTCTTGCATCTCCTGCATTGGCAGGTGGATTCTTTACCACTGAACCAGCATAGAAGTACTTTTGAATGCCTGCCTACTCAATACTAAACATCATTGTGGAGATCTAGAGGCCACAAATAAAAGATATTGCATTTGTCCCAAGAACATGACAATATACTAAGGAGACTTGCATTTAGATAAAGCAAGACAGTTAGATACATAGCTTGCTGTCATGGAGTCGAGGACAGAAAATAATGACAGCATAGTGGATGGAGCTCCCACAGCTGGGCAAGGAAGAGTCTGGAGGCCTTCCCAGAGGAGTGGAGTAGAAGCATAGTAAGGCAACAAGTTTAAAGTACAGTATTTTATGTTACTTTTCTTATAGAAGTTTACCTTCCCCAACTGATCTACAAGCTTCAAGTCCCATAAAACCTGGAACATCCCCTGGGTATGACTTGAAGATTGAAACCTCAAGAAAGGAAAATTCAAAATATACAACCAATACTAGCAACTGTAGAACTATATACCTTGCCCACTGCAGTGGACAAAATCTCAGATTTTTCAAAATCTTTGTAAGATGGAAATACATAATCACAAATGAGTACTAAAAGCTGGCATGATTTAGAGAGAATTTGTTCAGGAAAAGTATGCCAGAATGAGTTGAAGCCTCAAGAAAAACAATATATGTTATATTGAAATTCATATAATAGCCATATATGAAACTTATAATACCAGTGTTTAAGGAAAATGATAAAATGTTAGCAGACATAGGCAGAAGGCATTCCTACTCAAATCTAATTTTAAGTTCAGTCTTTGAGAGTCAGGAAAATAATTTTCATAATAGAAATGTATTGGAGGTCTCAAGCAAGTAATAAAATAATCTGATTTACAGTTAGCAAGAAAAAAAGGAATACATAGGAGACTAAAGAGACTACAAAAGTGCTGTCACAGTTTGAATAATTACAATTATAAAGGAGAGAGATAGCATACTTGGAAAATGGGTGACTGAGCAAATGTTCAGAGTTCCAAAATGAGGATAGAAAAGATAAGTTATCTGAGAAAATTACAATCTTAGGAGAAACCAGTGAAACTTCAAATTATCAAAGAGAATGTATTTTTAAGGTCTATGATAATCCCTATAATCTAGTTGAACTCATAAGCAATCCATAATAACAATCATGCCTCAATCACATTTTAGATGAAATTGCTAGGCATCTCAGGGAGTAGCAGATCCACTGTATGAACATCAAGACACACACATACGACAGGAACTTCTTTTGTACAAAGCAAAAATGGAGTGATTTTAGGACACCTATTTATTTTTAAGTTCTGTTAAAACCTAAAGGGAAGCTAGTGGTGAAATGCCATGTGATTCTGCTTTAGGTTTTGAAATGATTGTTTGGGGATTTTGCTTTTTGATTTTTTTTTTCCAAATTTAAAAAACTTGAAGGCAGAATTATCAAGTTTTTCAGTGCAACAAGACAGGGAAAATGCTAATTTACTAGGCAACAAGGTCAACATCCTTTTATTTAGGTCAAAACTAATGAGAGAAAATGAAAGATCATGATAGTCTTCTCTTAGATGTCCAAGAATATGATGGGGGGGGGACTCCTGCTCTATATGGCACTGATCAAAATATAGGTTCAGTGTAAGCCAAGAAAGTAATGATGCTGCCAATGCAAACTCTAATGCATACTTAGTATGTGAGAAAATGCTCCCATTGTGGGGAATGAGGTCTTGTTGCAGCAAAGAGCAGAATATGTATGACGAAGTGGGTTTAAATCACAGAAGCTGCGTTCACAGGGACAGAAAAGAACTGGAGAGTAATCAGAGGATAAAAGGATAGAGACTTATACATTTGGGGGTCAGATGTGGTTGCTACACACAATATTTAAAGAATTGTTTGAGTTGCTTATTTAATCTAAAAAGAAGAAGACCAAAAAGATATGATAGAGTGTTTAAACATTTTTTAAAAATCATGTGGAATAGGGGAAAAGTCGTTAGGATCAGGGGAAAACTTCTGTGTTCTCCACTTTTACAACTTGCCATCTTTCACAGCCCATGTCAAAGAGAAAGTACTCTGTGAAGCTGTACAACAATTATAGGAATATGCTTTTCTAAAATGCTTTTGTGGCTTTCACTGCTATGACTTTTATCACATATGTATTGGAATTATGTGTTTATGACTGAAAAGAGACCAATCAATTCAAATTCACAGCAAATCAAATTTCAGTTTAACTTAAGCAAGCACTTTCAAGAAAACAGAAATCTTTAAGAATCAAATGAAATATTGTATTATGAGATGAAGTGCTAATTTTAAATGTTTCTGAAGTGAAAATTCATCTAAGAGGTATTTTTCATCAGGGTGTGGGTTGGGAAAGTAGTATGAGATGGACAAAATGACAGCAAGACTTCCTTTCAAGTGGTTTCCTTTCCATGTCCTTCCCTTCTGCCCTTCTTTCCCTGCCACATTTTTATGTTCTCTTTCCCTTCCCACTACCTACATGACTATCATGTCCTGGGATTCTTTAGAGATAGGGCTCTCACTGGCACCAAAACATTACTTCAGTTCAGTTCAGTCGTTCAGTCGTGTCCGACTCTCCGCGACCCCATGAATCACAGCACGCCAGGCTTCCCTGTCCATCACCAACTCCCGGAGTTCACTCAAACTCATGTCCATCGAGTCGGTGATACCATCCAGCCACCTCATTCTCTGTCGTCCCCTTCTCCTCCCATCCCCAATCCCTCCCAGCATCAGAGTCTTTTCCAGTGAGTCAATTCATCACATGAGGTGCTTCATCTGTTTTAATAAAATTCCATTATGTGAGCAGCCTTCAAGGCACAAAGACTTATAACCAGTGGAACAGGTATACTCAACAATAAACATGGATTTAGAATACTCATATTTAGAGTTTACTTCAACTTGTTCACCATACGACTTTTGATAACATAGCTTCTATGAATTTAATATTAAATTATATGAACCTCAATTAGCATCATACTGTGAGATTATCTGTAGGATACAAATATTAAGCAGTATTACTAGTATAATTTTTAGGATCACTCTACTGTCATTGCCTTCAGTATATGTGGACAAATGGCATTTTTGTGGACAGGCGTGTGTTAGGATACAGTGGATACATGGAATACCCAGCTTCTCTTGCTTCGTCTATAAGTCATTTCCCTCTCCCAGAGAAAATAAGACAATAATATCATTTAGTGCACAGTCTCGAAAGGTCCTTATTTTCAGTATCACATAAAATGCACATTCCTGTTAAAGATTACTCTAAACACTTCACTTCGCTTTTGGTGAGTAAAATTGGTGGCACATGGCTCTGAAGAAGCTATACCATCCTTAACTGCCTTGTCAAAATAGACACACATACCCAAGTACTGGTGACTTGGTTCTTGTGTCTTTGGAAGTCTTCCAGACCTTTGACAGGGAACCACATTTAACATCTTGCAACAACCCACAAGGGAATGTAATCTACAGGGGAAAAAAAGTCATTATGCTATACACTCAAAACTAATGCAATACCTATTGCAAAACAACTAAACCTCAACTGAAAAAAATAATAATAATTGCCACCATGCATTTTACATAGTGCAGTGCTTTTGAAGCACATCCATAATTTTTGACACTTCCTCAAAAGGAGGAAGGGTCTAATTCTTCTCCCAATGATTATGGGCTGGTAGCAGCAACTCACTTATAGTGAATAGAAGCCAGTGGAAGTGATGAGGTGTGACTCTCAGGGTCAGACTAGTAGAAGTGATACAGCTGCACCTGTCTGTCTCAGAACATGTGCCTTAGGAGTCCTGATCCCTCATTGACCTTGCAGGGGTCCTTCAGGAAGGCCAAGTGGGGAGGTCCCCTGGGGATAGGGGAGATACCTGGGGAGTACCAGCTGCCCCAGCCCCTGATGTTTGTCTCCCAGTCCCTGGAACCAGGCATGGGAATGAGGAAACCTTCAAAGTGAACCCAGTTGTAGCCACCAACTGACTGCAACCTTGTGAGAGACCACAAGTGACAATAGCCCAGCTCAGTTGCTTTCAAATTCCTGACCAACAACATCGACAAGAGCTAGTTTACAACTATGGCTGTTTTATCACTAAAATTCAAACTGATTTGTCATGCATTGATACATAAAAATACACACGTTATCAGCTAAGAACACAATGATAGGTATTGTAACCTCGGTTTCAGAAATGAGAAAAACTAAAGTTTAGAGAACTTAAGAAATTCAAGTAAGTTCTCACTCAGAAGACAGAGAGCAGGGTCACAAATGCGTGTCCACCTGATTCCAGAGTCCATGCTCCATTCACCACACCGGGGCTGCCTCATTTGATCCTCTTGTATCTCTTAGGCTGACAGCCTGCCTGGGAGCAGCCATCCTGCCAACACAGGTCGGCTTCCTCAGCTGGCTTTACCATTTCTCCGCTGAGTGGGATAGCACACTTATAAGCACTGCTTCCTTCATGCTGGTTCTCAGGAGACTGGCTCCCTAGGATTTGGGGGCCTGTGTTCATACCACATAGATGCCACCAACAGAGAACGTTCTTGGTAGCTATAGTTCTTCAGGGTTCTGAGGGAGAAACTGGAGTGGTTGTTCTGTTTTCATTCCTATTGTGTGGAAATTTGTAAGACAGCCCGGCAGCACTCCCCTTAGGCTTCCCTTGATCTGCTTCTAAAACACACACACACACACACACACACACACACACACACACACGTGATAGTCATTTTTTAATGGCAAAAAAAAAAAAGAAAGGAGGATGGGGGGAGATGAGGAAATCAAAGAAATCTGTTGAGGAAGACTTCAGTCCTTGGGCTACATCCCTTACTCTGTAACATATGAACCTGTGAAATTACCTTGTCATGCTGATTTCAACTCAACTACAAGCTAGGAATTTTAAAGAGTTTTATGTTACAGTAATTTCATTTTGATTAACAGAACAGACTGTTGTGGTTTATAAACTTTTCAAGGGGCAGGGATTCTCAAACAAGGCCTTGATTTTCTCATATTTTATAATAACAATGAAGCAGAAATAGATGCTCCTCTGGAACTCTCTTGCTTTCTCCATGACCCAGCGGATGTTGGCAATTTGATCTCTGGTGCCTCTGCCTTTTCTAAAACCTGCTTGAACATCTGGGAGTTCATGGTTCACATATTGCTGAAGCCTGGCTTGGAGAATTTTGAGCATGACTTTACTAGCGTGTGAGATGAGTGGAATTGTGATGTAGTTTGAGCATTCTTTGGCATTCCCTTTCTTTGGGATTGGAATGAAGACTGACCTTTTCCAGTCCTGTGGCCACTGCTGAGTTTTCCAAATTTGCTGGCATATTGAGTGCATCACTTTCACAGCATCATCTTTCAGGATTTGAAATAGCTCAACTGGAATTCCATCACCTCCACTAGCTTTATTCATAGTGATGCTTTCTAAGGCTCACTTGACTTCACATTCCAAGATGTCTGGCTCTAAGTCAGTGATCATGTTATCGTGACTATCTTGGTCGTGAAGATCTTTTTTGTACAGTTCTTCTGTGTATTCTTGCCATCTCTTCTTAATATCTTCTGCTTCTGGTCCATACCATTTCTGTCCTTTATCGAGCCCATCTTTGCATGAAATGTTCGCTTGGAATCTCTAATTTTCTTGAAGAGATCTTTTGTTTTTCCTATTCTGTTGTTTTCCTCTATTTCTTTGCATTGATCACTGAGGAAGACTTTCTTATCTCTCCTTGCTATTCTTTGGAACTCTGCATTCAGATGCTTATATCTTTCCTTTTCTCCTTTGCTTTTCGCTTCTCTTCTTTTCACAGCTATTTGTAAGGCCTCCTCAGACAGCCATTTTGCTTTTTTGCATTTCTTTTTCATGGGGATGGTCTTGGTCCCTGTCTCCTGTACAATGTCACGAACCTCCATCCAGAGTTAATCAGGCACTCCATCTATCAGATCTAGTCCCTTAAATCTATTTCTCACTTCCACTGTATAATCATAAGGGATTTGATTTAGGTCATATCTGAATGGTCTAGTGGTTTTCCCTACTTTCTTCAATTTAAGTCTGAATTTGGCAATAAGGAGTTCATGATCTGAGCCACAGTCAGCTCCTGGTCTTGTTTTTGCTAACTGTATGGAGCTTCTCCATCTTTGGCTACAAAGAATATAATCAATCTGATTTCAGTGTTGACCATCTGGTGATGTCCATGTGTAGAGTCTTCTCTTGTGTTGTTGGAAGAGGGTGTTTGCTATGACCAGTGCGTTCTCTTGACAAAACTCTATTAGCCTTTGCCCTGCTTCATTCCATGCTCCAAGGCCAAATTTGCCTGTTACTCCAGGTGTTTCTTGACTTCCTACTTTTGCATTCCAGTCCCCTATAATGAAAAGGACATCTTTTTTGGGTGTTAGTTCTAAAAGGTCTTGTAGGTCTTCATTGACTATGCCAAAGCCTTTGACTGTGTGGATCACAATAAACTGTGGAAAATTCTGAAAGGCAGGTCAGGAAGCAACAGTCAGAACTGTACATGGAAGAACAGACTGGTTCCAAATAGGAAAAGGAGTACGTCAAGGCTGTATATTGTCACCCTGCTTATTTAACTTCTATGCAGAGTAGATCATGAGGAACTCTGGGCTGGAAGAAGCAATGGGCTGGAATCAAGATTGCCGGGAGAAATATCAATAACCTCAGATATGCAGATGACGCTACACTTATGGCAGAAAGTGAAGAGAAACTCAAAAGCCTCTTGATGAAAGTGAAAGAGGAGAGTGAAAAGGTTGGCTTGAAGCTCAACATTCAGAAAACAAAGATCATGGCATCTGGTCCCATCACTTCATGGGAAATAGATGGGGAAACAGGGGAAACAGTGGAAACAGTGTCAGACTTTATTTTTGGGGGCTCCAAAATCACTGCAGATGCTGATTGCAGCCATGAAATTAAAAGACACTTACTCTTTGGAGGGAAAGTTATGACCAACCCTGATAATATATTAAAAATCAGAGACATTACTTTGCCAACAAAGGTCCGTCTAGTCAAGGCTATGGTTTTCCCCGTGGTCATGTATGGATGTGAGAGTTGGACTGTGAAGAAAGATGATCGCCGAAGAATTGATGCTTTTGAACTGTGGTGTTGGAGAAGACTCTTGAGAGTCCCTTGTACTCCAAGGAGATCCAACCAGTCCATTCTAAGGGAGATCGATCCTGGGTGTTCATTGGAGGGACTGATGCTAAAGCTGAAACTGCAATACTTTGGCCACCTCATGCGACGAGTTAACTCACTGGAAAAGACTCTGATGCTGGGAAAGGTTGGGGGCGGGAGGAGAAGGGGACGACCGAGAATGAGATGGCTGGATGGCATCACCGACTCTGTGGACATGAGTTTGAGTGAACTCTGGGAGTTGGTGATGGACAGGGAGGCCTGTCATTCATGGGGTCGCAGAGAGTCGGACACGACTGAGCGACTGAACTGAACTGAATTGATAATAACAATATTCACCGATCTAATCATTTCTCTCCTTCCTTCTTCAGTAACAATAAAAATCCATGGTATATGTCAAACACAACTTATGAAACATAACAGAGATGCCTGTTCTGCTGAACTGCAGGTTTTTACACCATCTTCAAAACATTTTCTTCAGTAAGTATTCAGATTTTAATTCAGTTGTGAGAAAAAGTGTTTCAATTTTTTCTCAAATGTTTTCTATATTACAATTATTGTCCTATATTTATATTATATGTTAGAAATTAGAATCAATATTATATATAAATCCCTTCCAATACTAGCCTTAGCCACAGTGCTTAGGTGCTCAGTTGCTTCAGCCGTGTCCAACTCTTTGCAACCCCATGGACTGTAGCCTGCCAGGCTCCTCTGTGCATGGGATTCTCCAGGCAAGAATACTGGAGTGGGTTGCCATTGCAAAAGCCTATTTTCTTCTTGTTCTACACTACCATTTTGAAAAAATCCTATTACTTTTAAACACAGGAAAGAAAAAATCCTTCAAACATACTAAAACTTTATATTATAGCTATTCTAGCTTCCTCAGACTATCTCACTAATGTTTTTCCAGTCAATGTATTAGTTTACTTAGAATACATTTTTTTTAGGAGATAATGTGTTATACTTTCGAACTTTCCTTTACCTTGGAAACAAATTTTCTCTTTTCATGAATTTTTAAAAATTCCCCATATTTCATAAAAATATTTTAAAATTTCATTTCAAAATATTTATTTGTTTGTGCCAGGGTCTTAGTTAAGGCACACAGGATTTTCAATATTTTAGTTGCAGCACAACTGTTAGTTGTGCTATGTGGAATCTAGTTCCCTGATCAGGATCAAACCTGGGTTTCCACATTGGGAGCCAGAGTCTTAGCCATAACCACCAGAGGACTTCTTGAAATTTTATATTTTAAAAACGCATCTAGATGAAATTTCTATTATTATTTTAAGAAAGTAGGTTTATATTTTCTGAAGCAGCAGATGAGCTGTGGCTACCAAGGCAAGTTGCCTGCCAGGCATAAGGAGAAGGCACTGATGCCTAAAGGACCTCTGCTGCAGAAGAAGCTAAAATGAGCCCTTGACTCATGCTGTCTGTACTTATCAGTAAGTGTTAGCAAATGCTGAAGCGTGATTTTTCTCATTGATGTCTTATTGTGCTAATGACAGTTTCTTATCTGCAGTGCATTTTGCTGTGGGTGTTTTAGCCAAATTTCCCTGGCTGCACAAAAGAAACAATTATATTATACTAAGGCCATCATTACTAGGCTTTCTCGTGTCCCTTACACAGTGAGTCGAAAAGCCCATGAAGAGGTGAGGGTTGGTATCATCTAGCCTAGAGTCACCTGAGACACAGGGAATCTGGTCTGCCACTGGCCCCTTAGGGAAGAATTCTTCATCTCAGCAGAGACTGGGCTATAACTTCTTGCAATGAAATAAAATGTTTTAACTTAAATATTTGCCAAATAGCTTCTATAAAAATATGAATACAGAGTTTCATATGATGTTTTATCATTGCTTCAGAAGCTCACCATCTCATTTCTCTTGCACAGATCTCTACCTCCCACTCTCGAATGTCAGTTCCATGGCATGTTGCAACGACAACTGATATCTACTAAAGATTTCATCACACTTCATTTGTGTTCACTCCCATTGAATCTACTACAAAAATTCCATGGTGACTGATCTGAGTTTTATCTAATGAATCTTCATATACTGACTTCTAAAATGTGGGGCTAAATAATCTATATGCTACTGGAAATGGAGATGAACATAAGGGAGAATATAATCTTGATAACTAAGAAATGATTGTGGATCTTTTTTATATGTTTAAATGACTTGATTAGCTAAAGTGTGCTGCTAAAGCATAAATTTGCAGGATCCCTTAACAATTCACTAAAAAAGAAACAGGCACAACAGATTTTTAAATTCTGTAGTCCATAGAGACTAAGTACAAAGACCACCAATGTATGATTGTTGAAAAGCACTGCCTATGACAGTTCTAAAATTACATTAGTCACCCCTGATTTCTTCCTAAATGTCCTTGGTGAGAAAAAATGAGATGGTAAACAAATCAGTTATTCCTCACACTTCCTCCATGGTTATACATTTATGGTGGGGGTCTTTTGTTTTTAAATCAGTATTGAAGTAATAGTGTTCAGTTTGCTAGATAGTCTCACAACACCAGTTGGCTGCACACATAGGCCTTGCCTATGTAATTTATAAGAGACCAAGAAAACTCAACCTAAAAATACTTTGCTTGATAATGCACAGAATTATTCAATTAGTAATTACTTTACCTTGGTTTTCATTCATTGCCCTTTCTCAGCTCATTTTATTGAAAAATCAGTGTCTTCAAATATCATGCAATTAAATGACAGCTTAGAATTTACATGGTGTCCAAAGTGACAGCATTTTAAATTCTTTTCCAATTTTTTTTTGACCTCAAAGGACCTGGGGAGAGTAGGACCCATGAGCCAGGTCTAATTTTCCCTTGATTCTACCCAATGCATAATAACTCTAGTGAAGGAAGGCCCTACATGTCTTTTAAGGAATGATTTTAGAATGTTTATAAGATGGAAATATTTTGTGAAAGTATTTATCAATTTGTTCCATGTTTATTTATCTTTGTGTATCTACCTGATAATATCCTTGAAATCAATAGACACTATTCATGTTTTAATTTCTTTTTATGTATTTCTCTTTTTCTTTCTTAGCTTCCCATTTTTTCTTTGGTATCTTTATCTATGTATTGTGAAATAATATAAATAAGAACCACATTTTATTTATTAAATAGAATCTTATCTTTCTCATTCTTACTTGCAAGCATCATATTTTGGACCATTTTATGTCTGCTAAACATAAGCTGCTTTTTACCTCCTCAGTTCAGTTCAGTCACTCAGTCGTGTCTGACTCTTTGCTACCGCATGAATCACAGCACAGCACGCCAGACCTCCCTGTCCATCACCAACTCCCAGAGTTCACTCAAACTCATGTCCATCGAGTCGGTGATGCCATCCATCTCATCCTCTGTCGTCCCCTTCTCCTCCTGCCCCCAATCCCTCCCAGCATCAGAGTCTTTTCCAGTGAGTCAACTCTTCGCATCAGGTGGCCAAAGTATTGGAGTTTCAGCTTTAGCATCAATCCTTCCAATGAACACCCAAGATTGATCTCCTTTAGAATGGACTGGTTGGATCTCTTTGCAGTCCAAGAGACTCTCAAGAGTCTTCTCCAACACCAAAGTTCAAAAGCATCAATTCTTCGGTGCTCAGCTTTCTTCACAGTCCAACTCTCACATCCATACATGACCACAGGAAAAATCATAGCCTTGACTAGACGGACCTCGGTTAGTAAAGTAATGTCTCTGTTTTTTAATATGCTATCTAGGTTAGTCATAACTTTCCTTCCAAGGAGTAAGTGTCTTTTAATTTCCTGGCTGCAATCAGCATCCGCAGTGATTTTGGAGCTCCCCAAAAATAAAGTCTGACACTGTTTCCACTATTTCCCCATCTATTTCCCATGAAGTGATGGGACCAGATGCCATGATCTTTGTTTTCTGAATATTGAGCTTCAAGCCAACGTTTTCACTCTCCTCTTTCACTTTCATCAAGAGGCTCTTTAGTTCTTCTTCACTTTCTGCCATAAGGGTGTTGTCATCTGCATATCTGAGGGTATTGATATTTCTCACAGCAATCTTGATTCCAGCTTGTGCTGCTTCCAGCCCAGCGTTCCTCATGATGTACTTTGCATAGAAGTTAAATAAGCAGGGTGACAATATACAACCTTGACATACTCCTTTTCCTATTTGGAACCAGTCTGTTGTTCTATGTCCAGTTCTAACTGTAGCTTCCTGACCTGCATACAGGTTTCTCAAGAGGCAGGTCAGGTGGTCTGGTATTTCCACCTCTTTCAGAATTTTCCACACATGGTCCTTATTTGTTTGATTTGCTGTACTGATAAGGCAAGAGACTCCATTCCTACTTCTTAACCATAAGCATTGTGTCAAAACTCCATCCACAGGATTCTTCTTGTCTTGTATATAGCAAAAGCCCCCAAATTTTACAGCTTGCAAAAATAGATCCTACCTCACTTGCATTAGTTACTCGCATTAAGAATTTATTGATGATATTTCAGATATTCATTTTATAGACTTCTTAAGGTATGTTTCACATATAATTAATGGCTGAGCACATAGTTAATGTACAATTTAATAAAGTTTGCTCTTTATGCACACTTGTGGAATCATGACCACAATCAACATGCTGACATATTCATTATTGTTCCAATTTTTCTTGTGCTCTTTTTCAATCCCTCCTTTTTGTCTCTCCCACTCTTTGCTCCCAGTCAACCACTGATCTGATTTTCTGTAGTTAAAGATTTGTTTGCTTTGTCAAGAACTTGACAAAATGGAATCAAATACTATGTATTCCTTTTGAGGGTGAAAGTCTGGCTTTTTCCTCTCAGTAAAATTATTTTGAGATTCATTCATGTTTTTGCATGGATCAATATTTCAACCTTCTTTTAATTGCTAAGTGATAAATCACTATACTACAATACCATAATCTGTGTATTCATTGATCTTTCAAAGGGAATTTGGGTTTTTTTGGGTATAATTTCAAAATTTAGCAATATTCATTGATTTGCTATGAGGTACAAGTCTTTTTTTCAGATGCAAGAACTGCTTTTAAATGTCTTTTAAAAGATTATCCTTGTCATGTTAACTAAATGTAATATTTGCAAAACTTGTGTAGAAAAAAAATCTGTTTATCAGAATTTCATACTTCAAATATAGAAGACATCTATCAATATGGTTTCAGATAGCTTATATATTTCATGAAATTAACAAATTGTATAAGACTTCTGTCTATGCAACTGATTTTGTTTGGAGAAACATTGACTGAAACTGCCAGCCCTGGACAGACACCTTAGTAATCATTTGCATGAGTTATCTTAAATAAGAAGTCCTATAAAGGAATACAGAACTTACAAGCTACCACCAACAGGAAGAATTCAAGAAAGTTCAAAAGGAAAGAGGAGACTCCAGCCCATATGTCCTACCAACCTCCCAGAATCCTTCCCACTGGAATCCGTCTTGGCTGAGTGAAATTAGCACCACCAGAAAGGACCCCGAGTTAGAATGACTGGCCAGAAACTAGTCGTATTACCTTTAACCAGAGACTGTGAGCCACATGGCAGAGCAGTTCTCCTGGGTTCCCCTATCTTGCTGCTATCTCTGGGTGCCCTTTCCCAATACAGTCTCTTGCTTTGTTAGCACGTGTCTCCTCAGATAATTCATTTCTGAGAGTTAGACAAAAGCCTACTCTTGGACCCTGGAAACGGTCTCACTTCTGCAACAATTTCCTTAAAGCTTAAGGAAACACCCATGGTAAGGTGGGTGTTTCAGGTGAAGTTCTGGATGAAGGAGCTGTGTAGTCTAGCAACAACTGATTTATCATAATAGTTTGAAAAGGAAGGACCATCTACATTTTTAAGTCCTGTTAGGTATTATTATTCTAAAGACAGTCACTATAGGAATCCAATGCTTATTTAAACACCAAGCTTTGTTTCATTTGGTGACAATTTTCTTAGCAGAGCAAAGCCCTATATGCTGAAGGCCAGGCAGATCAAAAAAGATGCCATATTGACCATAACTTGAGTCTGATGTATGCTGCTTCTGCCTCTTCCTTCTTCCCTACCTAGATGTGCCAGGTCAAGCAAAGCAAAGGTCAGGGAAAGGAATCTGGCAATGAACTAGCAATTCTAGTAACTCTGAAGCTAGAGAAATTACAGCAGATGCACCAATTTATCAGAAGTGTAACTATCACCTACATGGCCCATGGAATCACACAGTGTTCCCTCTAAGTCAAAAGTGTGTGTTTTCTTCTTCACAAAAATCTCACAGGAGGAACTGTGTGTATTAAGAGCTGTGTTGGTGGGAATGCAAACTAGTACAGCCACTATGGAGAACAGTGTGGAGACTCCTCAAAAAACTGGAAATAGAACTGCCATATGATCCAGCAATTGCACTCCTGGGCATACACACCAAGGAAACCAGAATTGAAAGAGACACTTGTACTTCAGTGTTTATCACAGCACTGTTGATAATAGCGAGGACATGGAAGCAACCTAGTTGTCCATCTGCAGACGAATGGATAAGAAAGCTTTGGTACATACACACAATGGAGTATTACTCAGCCATTAAAAAGAATGCATTTGAATCAGTTCTAATGAGGTGGATGAAACTGGAGCCTATTATACGGAGTGAAGTAAGCCAGAAAGGAAAACACAAATACAGTATACTAACTCATATATATGGAATTTAGAAAGATGATAATGATAACCCTGTATACGAGACAGCTAAAGAGACACAGGTGTATAGAACAGTGTTTTGAACTCTGTGGGAGAGGGCGAGGGTGGCATAATTTGGGAGAATGGCACTGAAACATGTATATTATCATATGTGAAACAAATCACCAGTCCAGGTTCAACGCATGATACAGGATGCTCAGGACTGGTATGCGGGGATGACCCAGAGAGAGGATAAGGGGAGGAGGGAGGTGGGAGGGGGGTTCAAGAAGGGGAACTCATGTACACCCGGGGCAGATTCGTTTCAATGTATGACAAAACCAACCAATATAATATTGTAAAATAATTAGCCTCCAAAACAACAACAAAAAAAAGAGCTGTAGGGTAACCTACGGGTTATATTCTAGTGAGATGTAACCTAGAACCATGATCATCTCTAAAATATGACTTGAGAGCAGAAAAAATCTAGTCCTCCTAAAACTAGAAGAGCCTCTGAAACATATTCTTCCTTATTTTTTAGTAACAACTTTCCCTTGGGTAATTCCAGAAATGGTGCTATGGATAAGAATAGACTAATTACTTTTGTTCATATGAACTGCATACTATTTATGTCTTATTAACTAATAAATGCTCATATTCATTTAATACATATCAGCACACCTTTTTTGTTTTTGTCCTATTTAACTTCCAACTTTTTCTCTGATAGTGTGTATTTAGTTTTATCTTCAGAGTCAGTAAGTTATATAATATCATGGTTACCTGCTTACAATTTAAAAAAGAACTTAAGAGAATGTTGAGAGACATATACCAGCACAGTTACAAGATGTTTCCTAAGAGAGCAATAGTTTAAATGCTGATTTCTGACAAGTTTTTCTGCCTAAAAAGAAGACCATCTTTTCCATTTCACTGAGGAAATTCCTATTGCATGTTCAGCAATCTGTGTGCTGTGGAAGCTCACACCAGCATAATTAGGAATTAATCCTAGATAATGGAACAGCCTGAACTGCCCTTGCCTCCATCAGCATATATCAGGAAGATTTTTTTAAATTTTTATTAAGACTTGTTCTGTTTCCTTCTTTGCTCTGCATCTTGTCAAACTGAAGAAATACAGTGCTCCCTTGATTGGATCTACAGTGTGGGGGTGCCCTGATCCACTGTCCTGGGAACAGCTGAATATACAAGGAAATCCAGATACAAAGTGCTGCTACTTTCACAGAAACTATCCTGTGGAGAAACAGCAGTGATTATGCCTGGGGATATTTTAAGAAGGCTTAATTATGGCTCTTGAAACACCTTCCCTTTTCAGTTTTTGTTTTACATGAATGGAAGGGAAAGATGCTTTCGCACATCGACGTGAGAAACAGAAAGGGCTAAACTGAATGAATGTGACTCGGTAAAGATCCACTAAGTTGCTGTATAGCAAACAAAACTTATTGATCACTGACTATGTACAAAACCCATAACAACATATAATCAATATATGATTTCTGATAAACCAAATTTTAAAGTCAAAGCACACATGCTTATATGATTAAAATGCAAACTATGAAAGACATTATAGTAAAATCAAAACCATTCTATGAATATTAAATGCCAGAGCACCAAATATCTACCTTAACAAAGTTCACCACAAAAACCTATTGATAAGACCAAGGTGAGTTTTGTGCAGGTGAGAGCAGACACTTCCTCCACAGAACTTTGGTCCTGTCTCAGTGTGGGGAAGGAAAGATTGAAATTCAGAGTTGAAATTTAGAAATGAAATTTTGGTTTAGAGGACTACTTTCAGTGGGAGTGAGTGAGAGACTAGGGGAAGGGGGATGAAAGCTTGACTATGACTGAACAAAGATCATACTGTAACAGGGTAATGTTGATACAAAAAGCAAAGTAAAGAAATTTGAGTCAAGAGATTCATAGAATCTTAAGGCAAAAACTGACTGTTGATATTTTTCTTGAAGAATCATTGGTTGTTTTGAAAAGTTCCTTCTTGAAATAATAAAATCATATTAATAAAATTAATGGAAAAGTGAAGTTATGTGAATATAGACCAGTGATCTGAAGACTGTGCCTGGGTGCCAAATCCAGTCCTGTGGGCAAAGCAGAGAAAGTTCTTTACACTTTTAAAGGAGTATAAGAAAGGAAAAAGAAAAAGAATATGCAGCAGAGATCTTATGTTGCCTGAAAATCCTATAATATATAATATCTGGCACTTCAGAGAAAAAGTTGGCCAATACTTAATGCAGACTCAAAGCTGGATCAATGGGGAGGTAGTTTCAGTTTCAGCCTCTAAGCATTATGTAGGTATAAGCACTTTTGCTTCTCAATACTCAAGCCTATTGCAAAGAAGGAGAAAAGCGTTCATATAGATAATGTGTGTTTGTGTGCTCAGTCGTGTCTGACTCTTTGCTGCCCCATGGACTGCACCCCACCAGGCTCCTTTGTCCATGGGATTTCCCAGGCAAAAGTACTGAAGTGGGTTGTCATTTCCTCCTCCAGGGGATCTTCCAGACCCAAGGATTGAACTTGTGTCTCTTGCATCTCCTTCATTGGCATGTGGATTCTTTACCACTGGTACCACCTGGGAAGCCCCTACCAATAATGGGTAGTGGGAAATCTGGGTTTGGCCTGGAGAATTTGACAGGGACATTGGAAGATGAAGAACGTGAATGGTACATAAACCGTGAACTTCAGATGTTCAAGCTGGATTTAGAAGAGACAGAGGAAAGAGAGATCAAACCGCCGACAACCACTGGATCATTGAAAAAGCAAGAGAGTTCCAGGAAAACATCTACTTCTGCTTTATTGACTATGCCAAAGCCTTTGACTGTATGGATCACAACAAACTATGGAAAATTCTGAGAGATGGGAATACCAGATCACCTGATCTGTCTCCTGAGAAATCTGCATGCAGGTCAAGAAGCAACAGTTAGAACTGAACATTGAACAGACTGTTTACAAATCAGAAAGGAGTATGTCAAGGCTGTATATTGTCACCTTGTTTATTTAACATATATGCAGAGTACATCATGTGAAATGCTGGGCTGGATGAAGCACAAGCTGGAATCAAGATTGCCAGGAGAAATATTAATAAACTCAGATACACAGATGACACCACCCTTATGACAGAAAGCAAAGAAGAATTAAAGAGACTCTTGATGAAAGTAGGAAAGAGGAAAGTTAAAAAGTTGGCTTAAAACTCAACATTCAGAAAACTAAGACCATGGCATCTGGTCCCATCACTTCATGGCAAATAGATGGGAAAACAATGGAAACAGCAAGAAACTAGTTTTTTGGGCTCCAAAATCACTGCAGATGGTGACTGCAGCCAGGAAATTAAAAGACGCTTGCTCCTTGGAATAAAAGCTTAGACAGCATATTAAAAAGCAGATTATTACTTTGCAAGTAAAAGTCTGTCTAGTCAAAGCTATGGTTTTACCAGTAGTCATGTATGGATGTGAGAGTTGGATAAAGAAAGCTGAGTGGCAAAGAATCAGAGCTTTTGAACTGTGGTGTTGGAGAAGACTCTTGAGAGTCCCTTGGACTGCAAGGAGATCCAACCAGTCCATCCTAAAGGAAATCAGTCCTGAATGTTCGTTGGAAAGACTGATGCTGAAGCTGAAACTCCAATGCTTTGGCCACCTGATGCGAAGAACTGACTCATTTGAAAATACCCTGATTCTGGGAAAGATGGAAGTTAGGAGGACAAGGGGATGACACAGAATGAGATAGTTGGATGGCATCACTGACTTAATGGGCAGGAGTTTGAGTAAGCTTTAGGAGCTGGTAATGGACAGGGAAGCCTGGCGTGCTGCAGTCCATGAGGTCACAAAGAGTTGGACATGACTGAGCGACTGAACTGAACTGGAAGATGAAGTAGGGAAGGGTTATTCTGAAAGCAAAAGGAACCAGTTGTGCAAAGGCATATCTGGGGGATGAAACAGATCAGGACCCTGTGAGATCCTCTCAGGTACAAATGCTTTCTCTGTTGCCCATTTCTTGTTGTAGGAAATAGGCTTCATTCAGTCTCTTAACCTTCCCTGAGTTCCAAGGGCAAATTCAAACAACTGCTAATCTAAAAGAGAAATGAATAAACAAAGAGGAACAATCAAGAAACAATTCTACAGCAATTAAAGCTCAGTCCTGGTTCCTTCTCAAGGGATGTACATAAGAGTGCAATTGAGTGAGACGCAGGCTCCGGGGGCGCAGATGGGAGAGATGCAGGCTTGGTGCAACCGACCACACGCAGAAGTGTGGCCGAGAGGAGCTACCCCACGTCCAAGGTAAGGTACAGCGGCTGCGCTTTGCTGGAGCAGCTGTGAAGAGATATTCCACGACTAAAGTAAGAGAAACCCAAATAAGACAGTAGGTATTGCGAGGGGGCATTTGAGGGCAGACACACTGAAATCATAATCCCATAAGACTAGTTGATCTCATCATATGGACCACAGCCCTGTCTAACCCGATGAAAATAAGCCATGCCATGTGGGGCCACCCAAGACGGACGGGTCATGGTGGAGAGGTCTGACAGCATGTGGTCCACTGGAGAAGGGAATGGCAAACCACTTCAGTATACTTGCCTTGAGAACCCCATGAACAGTATCAAAAGGCAAAATGATAGGATACTGAATGAGGAATTCCCCAGGTCGGTAGGTGCCCAGTATGCTACTGGAGATCAGTGGAGAAATAACTCCAAAAAGAATAAAGGGATGGAGCCAAAGCGAAACAAATACCCAGTTGTGGATGTGACTGGTGATAGAAGCAAGGTCTGATGCTGTAAAGAGCAATATTGCATAGGAACCTGGAATGTTAGGTCCATGAATCAAGGCAAATTGGAAGTGGTCAAACAAGAGATGACAAGAGTGAACGTCAACATTCTAGGAATCAGTGAACTAAAATGGACTGGAATGGGTGAATTTAACTCAGATGACCGTTATATCTACAACTGTGAGCAAGAATCCCTTAGAAGAAATGGAGTAGCCATCATGGTCAACAAAAGAGTCCAAAATGCAGTACTTGGATGCAATCTTAAAAACGACAGAATGATTTCTGTTCATTTCCAAGGCAAACCATCCAATA
This sequence comes from Moschus berezovskii, assembly GCF_049115385.1. Classification (NCBI taxonomy): domain Eukaryota; kingdom Metazoa; phylum Chordata; class Mammalia; order Artiodactyla; family Moschidae; genus Moschus; species Moschus berezovskii. The sequence goes on from NC_142470.1 coordinate 91,280,106, forward strand.
TTACAGTAATCCAAGTCTGCCCCAACCAGTAATGCTGAAGAAGCCGAAGTTGAACAGTTCTATGAAGACCTACAAGACCTTTTAGAACTAACACCCAAAAAAGATGTCCTTTTCATTGTAGGGGACTGGAATGCAAAAGTAGGAAGTCAAGAAACACCTGGAGTAACAGGCAAATTTGGCCTTGGAGCACGAAATGAAGAAGGGCAAAAGCTAATAGTTTTGCCAGAGAACACACTAGTCATAGCAAACACCCTCTTCCAACAACACAAGAGAAGACTCTACACATGGACATCACCAGATGGACAACACCGATCAGATTGATTATATTCTTTGCAGCCAAAGATGGAGAAGCTGTATACAGTTAGCAAAAACAAGACCAGGAGCTGACTGTGGCTCAGATCATGAACTCCTTATTGCCAAATTCAGGCTTAAATTGAAGAAAGTAGGGAAAACCACTAGACCATGTAGATATGACCTAAATCAACTCCCTTATGATTATACAGTGAAAATAAGAAATAGATTTAAGGGTCTAAATCTGATAGATAGAGTGCCTGATGAACTCTGGAATGAGGTTCGTGATATTTAACAGGAGATAGGGACCAAGACCATCCCCATGGAAAAGAAATACAAAAAAGCAAAATGGCTGTCTGAGGAGGCCTTACAAATAGCTGTGAAAAGAAGAGAAGTGAAAAGCAAAGGAGAAAAGGAAAGATATAAGCATCTGAATGCAGAGTTCCAAAGAATAGCAAGGAGAGATAAGAAAGCCTTCCTCAGCGATTAATGCAAAGAAATAGAGGAAAACAACAGAAAAGGAAAAACAAGAGATCTTTTCAAGAAAATTAGAGATACCAAGGGAACATTTCATGTGAAGATGGGCTCGATAAAGGACAGAAATTGTATGGACTTAACAGAAGCAGAAGATATTAAGAAGAGGTGTCAATAATACACAGAAGAACTGTACAAAAAAGATCTTCACAATGAAGATAATCACGATGGCGTGATCACTCACCTGGAACCAGACATCTTGGAATGTGAAGTCAAATGGGCCTTAGAGAGCATCACTATGAAGAAAGCTAGTGGAGGTGATGGAATTCCAATTGAGCTATTTCAAATCCTGAAAGATGATGCTGTGAAAGTGTTGCACTCAATATGCCAGCAAATTTGGAAAACTCAGCAGTGGCCACAGGAATGGAAAAGGTCAGTCTTCATTCCAATCCCAAACAAAGGCAATGCCAAAGAATGCTCAAACTACCATACAACTGCATTCATCTCACACACTAGTAAAGTCATGCTCAAAATTCTCCAAGCCAGGCTTTAGCAGTAGGTGAACCGTGAACTTCCAGATGTTCAAGCAGGTTTTAGAAAAGGCAGAGGAACTAGAGATCAAATTGCCAACATCTGTTGGATCATGGAGAAAGCAAGAGAGTTCCAGAAAAACATCTATTTCTGCTTCATTAACTATTCCAAAGCCTTTGACTGTGTGGATCACAATAAACTGGAAAATTCTGAAAGAGATGGGAATACCAGACCACCTGACCTGCCTCTTGAGAAACCTGTATGCAGGTCAGGAAGCAACAGTTAGAACTGGACATGGAACAACAGACTGGTTCCAAATAGGAAAAGGAGTACGTCAAGGTTTTATATTGTCATCCTGCTTATTTAACTTATATGCAGAGTACATCATGAGGAACGCTGGGCTGGAAGCAGCACAAGCTGGAATCAAGATTGCTGGGAGAAATAGCAATAACCTCAGATATGCATATGACACCACTCGTATGGCAGAGAGTGAAGAGGAACTCAAAAGCCTCTTGATGAAAGTGAAAGAGGAGAGTGAAAAGGTTGGCTTGAAGCTCAACATTCAGAAAACAAAGATCATGGCATCTGGTCCCATCACTTCATGGGAAATAGATGGGGAAACAGTGGAAACAGTGTCAGACTTTATTTTTTTGGACTCCAAAATCACTGTAGATGCTGATTGCAGCCATGAAATTAAAAGACGCTTACTCCTTGGAAGGAAAGTTATGACCAACCTTGAAAGTATATTAAAGAGCAAAGACATTACTTTGCCATCAAATGTCCGTCTAGTCAAGGCTATGGTTTTTCCCATGGTCATGTATGGATGTGAGAGTTGGACTGTGAAGAAAGCTGATCGCTGAAGAATTGATGCTTTTGAACTGTGGTGTTGGAGAAGACTTTCGAGAGTCCCTTGGACTGCAAGGAGATCCAATCATTCCATTCTAAAGGAGATCAATCCTGGGTGTTCATTGGAAGGACTGATGCTAAAGCTGAAACTCCAATACTTTGGCCACCTCATGCGACGAGTTGACTCACTGGAAAAGACTCTGATGCTAGGAAGGATTGGGGGTGGGAGAAGACCGGGACGACAGAGAATGAGATGGCTGGATGGCATCACCGACTCTGGGAACATGAGTTTGAGTGAACTCCGGGAGTTGGTGATGGACAGGGAGGCCTGGCGTGCTGTGATTCATGGGGTCCCAAAGTTCGGACATGACTGAGCAACTGAACTGTACTGAAATGTGCCATAGTATGTCACAGAGACTGTAATATTTTATACAGAAACAACATATATCTTCTGGGTCCAAGTAAAATGTATGTGGTCTAGAACATTTTCATCCATAGTTCACTTCCAAATTTCATCAAGTTCATGCTGATCTTTGGTCTTTGGATTGATTTGTCAGAACATCCAAATAGCTATGTATGAATATTTAAATAGATTAAGTTAATATCATATAAATTCAGAAGTTAGTCTTTAGCATCCAGTCATAAAAGTAGATATCCGGATTCTTAAACTAAAGCTAAAAAAAGAAAGGTGGCTTTTCCCAACAGTGTTAAGAGAAAATTGAAGAAATAAAGAAAGAGAGGAGAGAGAGGAGAGGGAAAAGAAGGAGGAGGATGAGAAGAAAAGAGAGAAAGCCTTTAGAGAATATATGGGAATAAAGAGACTTAACAAACCCCCTGGAATTAGAATATTTAGCATTATCAGAATGAAAATTCAAAACTCAATTATTTTGTTTAAATAATTCTCTTGAACCTTTGGGGAGACAAAGTAATCAGAGAACACCATCCGGTTTATTTATGCAAAGGATATGGGTACATTTCTTAAATGAAAACATTAGAGAAGAAATAGACATTTGCATAATGACTAAGTCCATCTGTTGTAGACCACTAGAAGTTTGATCTGTTTTGTATTATCTGAAATGTATAATTGCACCAGAATTTTATCCTCCTGATTAAATAAAGGGAAACTAACAAAATAAATGTCTTTATATAATTGAAGCCTATTGATTATAGATATGAGAGAAACTAGATCATTTGCCTAACAGCATATTATGTGTTCAGGATTATTTCTGCTTCAGTGATAATGGCAACAACTAAAGAATAGTGATGAAAAGAAAAAATCCTAATACACTTGAAGCAGTGTTCTATAGCCCTAACTCAATGTTATGTTCCCCCAAGTTTTGAATTAGAATCTATGTACAGTGATTTGAGGAATAAACAATACTGTTGTAGCCACGCGTTCTGGGAAACAAACTCATTCAGAAGGACAATGCAGAGAGTGGAGTGCAGTTTATTACACAAGCGGGCCCAAGGCAGAGTCTCCTCTTAGCCAAGGACTCCAACCAGTTTTTGTGAAAACCTTATATACCCTAAGTGTACATGCTCAACACTACCTCCCCAAATTCTCTGAAACTAGTCTGAACAGAGAAAAGAAAGATACAATCAAAGTTAAACCATGATTCATATGCCTTAAATCTGTGATTCGTATGCCTTAAGCCTAGGTAGTTAACAGTGGACAATTATCAATAGGCCTGTGGTCATACCCCAATAAGCATAATAGTATTTATGATTCTATTTGGTTACACAGATAATTAGGGTATTCTTTTAGGCGATGGAGAGTCTAGGTACAAGCCCTGGAGCTCTTCCATCCAGGGGGGTCTGGTTTTCCAGTTTGTATGTCGTTTCCATAGATACTGAACATATAGTTCGAAGTCCACAGTCCAGCCCAAGATGGAGTCCTGCTTTCAAGATGGAGTCTGTTCTGTTTGTTTCCTCTTTCAATACAAAAGATAATTCAAACATTACAGGGAGAGAGCAAATGAGTGTCAGAAGGGTCAAGTGTAGTTTTCACACTGCTATATTAGATCTCCTGGATTTCCATTTCTGTGCTTTCCACCAAATCCTAGCCATGGTAAATGATATTCCTCCTGTCATTTATTTCCATCATATCACACTTGAATAACATGTTCAATAATTTCAAGGGCTTTAGATTATCAGAATCTTTACTTCAGGCAAGGACAGACCTCACAATACTAGCCCGTCACTCACTGTGCTTTAATGACTTATCCCTTATACCCCTCAGTGTCTGTGCAAATATTAAGTTTTCCTCATGTTTTCACACAAACCAGCCCCTTCTTTCCCTGTTTAGCTACTTTCACCATTCAAAATATCAAATAGTGGCACTTCTGGCATTGCATTGCTGCTGTGTCTTGCTGAAGTGTCTCCACCAATAGTAAATTGTTTAGGATATAGTCATTTCCTATTTAACACTGTATCTCCAGTGGCTAGTACACAGAAAGATCTAACATAATAGATGGATATTGATTCACTCCTCTGTTCCTTTGTTCAATTTGTCTTCCCATCTTCCTTTCAATTACTGCCAAGTTATTTCTGAACTCATAATATACCACCCATTTATGCTCTCTTGAAAGACTTGGTTGAAAAGAACTTCTCATTTAGGAAGCTACCTACCCAGACACTGTGCTCAAAACGTGCCTGTGAATAGCTGCATTATAGCTTGAAGAAAAATGTCAGAGTCAGATAGCTTATACCAATTAACCAAAATGATGAATCAGTTGTTTAGTTTAAATTTAGGTTATGATTTTTAAGGACTTTTTTTTTTGTCTTCCTAGAGATTTGAATTGCCTTTCATTTTGCTCTTCTATGGAAGAATATGCCTTTAGCCTGATTCTAAGGTCATCCAGAAAACTAAGATCATGGCATCTGGTCCCAACACTTCATGGGAAATAGATGGGGAAACAGTGGAAACAGTGTCAGACTTTATTTCTTGGGGCTCCAAAATCACTGCAGATGGTGATTGTAGCCAGGAAATTAAAAGATGCTTACTCCTTGAAAGGAAAGTTATGACCAACCTAGATAGCACATTAAAGAGCAGAGACATTACTTTGCCAACAAAGGTCCGTCTAGTCAAGGCTATGGTTTTTCCTGTGGTCATGTATGGATGTGAGAGTTGGACTGTGAAGAAAGCTGATCACCGAAGAATTGATGCTTTTGAACCGTGGTGTTGGAGAAGACTCTTGAGAGTCCCTTGGACTGCAAGGAGATCCAACCAGTCCATCCGAAAGGAGATCAATCCTGGGTGTTCATTGGAAGGACTGATGCTGAAGGTGAAACTCCAATACTTTGGCCACCTCATGCAAAGAGCTGACTCATTGGAAAAGACCCTGATGCTGGAAGGGATTGGGGTCAGGAGGAGAATGGGATGACAGAGGATGAGATGGCTGGATGGCATCACCAACTCAATGGACATGAGTTTGGGTAAACTCCAGGAGTTGGTGATGGACAGGGAGGCCTGGCGTGCTGTGCTGTGATTCATGGGGTCGCAAAGAGTCGGACACGACTGAGCGACTGAACTGAATTGCACTGAATTGAAGGTCATCCAAGTTCTTAATCATAATATTTGTTAAAATAAAGGCTCTGACTTCCTATTTCAGTTAGGACTAGTTTCTCTTAATTATGTAGCATGGATCTCATTCTGGCATTCTAAATTAAGTGCATTTTTAAAATCCTGTGCATTTGTCTCTGTTGATTTTTATTTTATTTTTACTTCAGAGTATACCTGACAAATCTGAAAACAAGTTTTTTTTCTCACATATTACTGATATTTTGTCAAAAACATACAATTTTCTCTTTGTCTTAGTTTTCTAATGCAAATCTGATGTGTGTTCCTTTGTCTATAAACTGGTATTTTTCTGCAACCACTTTCAAGATCATCTCTTCATCTTTGATGTTCTGAAATTTCATAAGAATGTGCCTTGGTAATAAGACTTTTTCTATCCACTGTTCCAGGCAGTCCTGAGTCTTCTCAATCTGTTATTTGGTCTTAAGTGCTACGAAATAACCTTAATTAGTTTTTTGACTATTGTCTCACCTCCATTTTTTCTATTTATTATCTCTAAAATATTTACCAGATGCACAAAGAATTCAAACCTATGTATCTCTATTGTCTCTCATAATTTTTTGCTTTTTTTGACTTTTTGGTCTATCTTTTGATTCATAACTTTGATTTTATTTTGTAACATTTTCATAGTACTTTCTTATTCTCTGATAACTTTTTTAATGGAAACTTTATATTGTTTTGTTTTATGCATAATCTTCTGAAATTTAAGGATTTAGCTATAGATTTTAAAAGGCATTTTTCTGATCCTTGAATTTTGTTTCCTTTGGGATCATTTTTCCTATGTGTTCACCATGAAGCTCTCTGTTTTGGCTTCCTGAAAATTTCTGGTCATATTTTGTTCTCACAGGATAGCTATCTATCCATTGAGGAATGTGTATTAAACATGAGCTTCCCTGGTGGATAGATAGTAAAGATTCTGCCGGCAATGCAGGAAACCTGGGTTTGGAAGATCCCCTGGAGAAGGGAATGGCAACCCACTCCAGTATTCTTGCCTGGAGAATCCCGTGGAGAGGAGCCTGGCAGGTCCATGGAATTGCAAGAAGTAGGACATGACTGACAAGTAACACTTTTACTTTCTTTCTTGACCCTATGCTGACCCTATGATTCCTATGCTGTTATGTAGTTCTCTGTTCCCCTATATAGAAGAATTGACCAGGAGTTCAATTTCACAGATAGGGACATGTCAATGGACACATGCAGTGTGCCCTTTATGAGTGGGAAGCATGCAGGCATACAGTAACCACCTGTCATATGCCAAAGTAAGATGCCTGATTCAAGTCCTTGCCGCTCAGTCTACATTGAGCAATGTAGATTGCTCAATTTCTTTAGAAAGCAAGATCTCCAGTCTTCATCTAGGGGCTTATCTCATGAAATGTGCACTGTGGGAGAATGTAGTCATTTGCCTTTGATGTTATGAATAATACCATAAATGGACAACTCTGGTTTGTAGCCCACCTGTTCTCTAAGCTTTCAGACTCCCCTGGACTTTACTGGGATATATGTTTTCCCTTTCTGCTGCAGTCTTCTCCTATCTCTATTTCTAGAATGCTACTAGACTCTTTCACTATGGTTTATAGTCCAACTTTTCACACAGGTTTCAAAGTTTCTAATCCACTGATGAAACCCTCATAGCATAAGAGCAGTTACAAGTTCATTTCCTTTTATACAGCTTCACTGCTGTTACTATGCAAAGGCTCACTGTCCAATGTGCATAGAAGCCAACACTATGGCACTGTCTTTTTAGAAAAGAAAGAGTTTTATTATGAGGGCAACTGGTTTGGACACAGGAGGCAAGGCGCTCAAACGTGTCTCCTTGATCCAGGTTCAGGGCAAAATTTAAGGGGTTGGGGGGAATTTCAAACTCGGAAACTGATTGACCGGTTTTGATTTAGTCCATATAACTACTCATGCTTCAAGAAGCCAGATTTTCTTTATTGAAGGATTTCTCATTTTGTAAAAGTCTCTGGTGGCAACATTTCTAATTCCTTGGGTTCCATAGACTGAAAATTCATGGTTCCAGGATTATCCTAGATACATGGGTTCTCATCTTGCACAAATGCAGTGCTGGCTCTATAAAATAACATGTATTTTGATTAATCAACAACCTACTTTAAAAGTCAAAACCAATCTAAGCTGGTCAATGTTTACAATATGCTTTTTCACTGTTATTTCATGAAATTTGAGGTGAGAAGTGTGATATATGTGCATATTTGGCTACCTTGAACTGCAGCACAGTCAACACTGCCTTAATGATATCCACTTGCTAAAGTTGCAATCGGTAAGGGTTGGTACTACCATGATGTATGAATAATAAGTGTTCTAGTTTCCTACCAAAAATCCACCAACCATTTTGTCAACAATATACATAAGTTGTGGCACTTGTAACTTCTACCTAAGTAGATATTCATGTGTATATCTCACTTGAGTTGAATTCATAGATGCAAGTATCATATCTTAGTGTTTGATTTGATATCAACTTCTCCCCAAATGTTTGTTACATTTGCTAGCCTTTGCACATACTTTTCAGGCTGAAGAAGCTATTTGGTGATCAAAATGTATTCTACAGTGTTACAAAGAATATGATGCCCTTCCATAATGAACATGCTCTATAATGAGTACAATAATGTAAGCAAAGAGTCGGACACGACTGAGCGACTGAACTGAACTGAACTGAATATATGTTCACCAAAGTTTCTGTTTGCTTTAAAAGTTGTTTCTTTTATTATTATCTTAATTTATTCAACATTTGTTCTAATTTGCCATGCCAGAGAGAATAAATCTGAAGTATAACATTTATTAATGAGTTAATGTTAATTATAAACAAAAATAATTATAATTTCTTGAGCAGCAGCAACTGTACTCTCATTCCAAAGGGGTTCAAAGCAGTTTAGAAACCTGACAAAACTCATGTCTGATCTGTGGTTTTAGAGATCTCTGCATTAAGTGTTCTGTTTTTACACTGATCTTGAATAATTATTTAACAACTTTCTAAGCCTGAGTGCAGAGAATTATCCTGTGTTCTTAATAATAAGAAGAAACGTCCATAGGATATCTCCTTTGTACTAGTACAGATTAATGTCTATAACTTCAAATATCTACAGAGTGCTAGAGGGTAAAATAAGTGAGTGTTTAGTGTTACTATTAAAAATAAACTAATTTTTAAAGAAAATATTTTCTTTTCTTTTAAAACTACTTTAGAGAAAAGCAACAGTCTGAAAACTCGGTCGAATTTTGTTGACTCAGAGTAGGGAGCAGTGGATCAGTGGTGAACCAGGAATAGAAGTCTGGTATGTTTGGTTGTTTTCAAATGCATTGTGAAATATTGCAGATATAATAGAAGGAATAAAAATACTAAAGTAAAACTTATGCACTCATTATTTAATTTTAGAAGTAAAAAGTCTCAAATTCTTTTAGAGACTCTTGAGTTCCCAAACTTCCCCTCTTATACTTCTTTCTTTCCTTACCTTCCTACCACCAGTCATGTCCATTATATTCATTTTGGCTCTTACTAGTTCCTTGCATTTCTATAAGTACTTATCAAGTAATTATGTTCCTTTATATAAGAAATATAATTGTTTTTTCATATTTTAAAATTTACATATGTGGTGTCATACTACATGCATCCATTTACCAATCATTTGGTTTAATGACATCAATTGTTTAAAATTTATGGTTTAATAGATTGTTAGTTTTCTCAAAGTTTCCATATGTACATTTAAAAGTGTATATCCTTTAACCAGATATAAGTTTTATATGTATCTATTAAACTACGCATATTCATTGGATGTTCAAATGCTTCTTTTATTTTCTCATTTTCATCTACTTGATTTACCACTTACAAAAACAGGTACGCTAAAATGTTTCCCTCAGGTAGGAGATTTGTACATTTCTTCTTGTGATTTTTGTCAAGTTGCTTTAAATATGGTAAAGCAACTTAGGTACATAAAAATTAACATAATATTTGGTGAACTGAAAGAATAATTTTTATGTAGTTACTGTAAAATCTAAATTAATGGGTCCAGCACCTTTATTTTCATTAATATACGCTTAGAATAACTTTTCCATTATTTAACTTCAAATATTTTTATGCTCTTACATTTTAGAGATGTGTCTTACTAGTGGTTTAAATCTATATTTTTATATTCATTCTGATATAATCCATTTATCCTGAATTCTTATTATTTTGATTCTTTGTAAAATTATATTTTGTCCATCTTTTTACTCTATTGGTCAATTCTATTTTGCTTTTCTTTCCTGTCTTCTTTTGAAGTAATCAGTTGTTTTTCATTTTATTTACATGTGTCTATATATATATGGGCTTCCCAGGTGGCTCAGTGGATAAAGAACCTGCCTGCAATGCAGGAGACGCCAGAGATACGGGTTCGACTCCTGGGTCGGGAAGATCCCCTGGAGGAGGCTATAGCTACCCACTCCAGAATTCTTGCCTGGAGAATCCCATGGACTGGAGAGTCTGGTGGGCTATAGTCCATTGGTCGCAGAGTCAGACGTGACTGCAGCAATTGAGCATAGGACAGCACACCCACGCATATATTTTTTCTGTGTCTTTAGAATTTATACATTCTTTTTTCCTTTCTTGTGTCCCCTCCTCCTTCCCTCCCTCTCTTTCTCTTTCCTTCTTTCTTGTAGCCCTTCTTTCTTTCTTTGTTTCCAAGTATTGTATAAATATATAATTGCAAATTATCACCATATGCAAATATATTGCCAGAGTCTCTTGCTTTGTATATATATTTTTTTAACTTTCTTATTTTAAAATAATTATAGACTCCAGGGAAATTGTTTAACAAAAAATGTACAAAGAGGTCTAGTGCCCCATTTACTCAGCCTCCCCCAGTAGAGCATCTTGCATGACTGTAGTTCCCTATCCAACCCAGGAAATCAACACTGGTATAATGCACAGAGAATTATTTGAATTTCACCAGTTTTACAGTGATTTCACATCAGGGTATGTATAGTTTTATACATTTTTATCACAAGTGTAGCTTTGTATAACCAGCATCACATTCAAAATGAAAACCTGTTCCGTTTCCATGGGGCTCTCTTGTTCTACTCCTTTATTTGCCACATATTTTAAAATGCCATTTACATGAGAATTTGGATTTTATATAAAATGTCCTATTTCTCCAATGTTCAAAAATAATTCACAATTTTTAAGATATTGTCTCCTCCAACACTGTGCAAGCCTAGAAAAAGCATGTCTGTTGCCTTAAATCAGCTGAGAGCTGTCTGTTGGCCATCTGGTATACATTACAGTTCAGCTAAATAAAACTGTGTATCTGATGATATATTATATGCCTTCATCTAGTATTTTGTATTTTATTATCTGTAGACATAGACATTTGCTTTCTGTAGTCACTCTTTACTATTTAGACATTTGACAGAAAAGGTTGAGATTGTTTATTCTTAAGATTTTTCATCATTTAATATGTAGAATATTTAGAATTAAGTACAGTAAGTCAAGGGCCATTCTTTTTCTTCTGGCAATCAACACATGCCATCAATAGAGCTCTTTTCTCCGACTCCAGACTCTTGTCAATATATACGAATTTTGATTGTGATTTCCCCACTAAGGATGTCTGATATTTATCATTTCCATTATAGTCAGGGCTAAAAGTCTATCCTGGGCCTGGGTAGCAAGTTCAAAAGCCTGGTGTATTTATTAACATATAACCCTACTTTAAATGTGCTTCCTGGGAAAGCAATGTTGGGCTTACTTATCTGGCCCTCAGCCTCTATAGAACCATCGTAACCTTTGTGAAGAGGTCTTACTTCATATTTCTAAGGTATTGACAACAAAAATGACAGAAAACGTGTTCTGGACCCTCTCCAAAAGTGTGGAACCTGGCCACCCACATAACAAAAATTGTTCATTTCATCCTCACAGCAACCATCTGGAGTAGATAATATTATTATCCCTGTTTCACCAATGAGAAAATCGAGGCTTTGGGAAGTTAGTGTGCTGGGTAAAGGTCATACAGAATGAAAAAGCCAAATTTTAAGCGAGTTGTCCGTGTAAATAGTTTCACACCCTGGAGAATGGTTTTTGGACCTTCTATTGGAAGGACTGATGCTAAAGCTGAAACTCCAATACTTTGGCCACCTCATGTGAAAAGTTGACTCACTGGAAAAGAGTCTGATGCTGGGAGGGATTGGGGGCAGGAGGAGAAGGGGACAGCAGAGAATGAGATGGCTGGATGGCATCACTGACTCAATGGACATGAGTTTGAGTGAACTCCAGGAGTTGGTGATGGACAGGGAGGCCTGGCGTGCTGTGATTCATGGGGTTGCAAAGAGTCAGACACGATTGAGCGACTGAACTGAACTGATAGTCAAAATGTAATATATGATAAAATAGCAAGATTCAGACCACACTGAGTCTGAGAAATAAAAGCCACACATTGTTGTCTGATCAAATTTATACAAAGATTTTTTTTTCAGTCATAAAATGCAACAAATCTATAGACCATATGGTCTGTGAAATATGACTATTTGGAAAGATGAGCTCCCTGCAAAATGCACCTTCTTCATTGAAATTAACATGTAGAGACTGGTCTAAATGCAAGGACACAGAAAAGTTTAAGATAGCTACAACACCATATCACTGGAAGGGACAAAAATTGACTGAGTTAAAGACCATATTCTTTTGAAAGGATATCTCAGGGAAATGTGTTTTATTTTTAACAGTGAATTAATAAAGCAAATTTCATATTTCATCTAACTAAGGTGTGAAGAAGGGACAGTTAATGAACAACCTGATAGAAGGCTAATAGATTGAGATAAGCCAGGCTTATTATGAGTTGTCTGTTTAGAGTCTATTTTTAAAGATGTGGGTTTTGGAAGACGTTTTTCTCGCTAGAAGCGTATATTGCTCTTTCAGGTCACATAGGAAGAATGGAGTGTCTGACAATGATGGACAGTGCAGCAGTAGCCTTGCCATTTAGAAATTAATCTGAAATCCTCTTCTAGCAAACTGCCATCTTCTGTTACTACACAGAAACTTGACTATACTAATAATGGGTGCCCAGCTCCATAAGACACAAGTGCAAGGCAGAAGCCTAGGAATTCCACAGTGAAAGAGAAAACATTGCAGAAAATACTCAAAGAAGAATTTTTAGAGGTAAATGCCTAAATTCTAATTTTTAGAATATTTAATCAATAGTCTGTGGCCATAGTTCAAATAGCAATAGTCAGTTTTACACCACATACAGTAAGAAATACAATAACACAAAATCTGTTCTAGAAAAAGTTCCCTGAGTGCTTGATTGAATACTAAAATGAAGGTTAATACTAATAATAACAGGTCAAATATTTATTGAAATTGGTCTAAAAATAACAACATTAAAAATGATAAAAAGAAGCTTATAGTCATTAAACTCTTAATATATGCCAGTTATTATACCTGATAATTTATAGTTACAAGATCATTTAATATTTGTAATGACCCTGTAAATACTAGTGCCATCTCAGTTTTACAAATAAAGAAGCAAATTCTTTTAAAAGTTGAATAATTGCCAAAGGTGATCCTACTTCAGAGCCTATAACTCTAATCACTATACAATATGCTCCCTATCTCTTTCTGTTTGTATCAAAGGATAGTAAATACAAAATAATAACAGACACTCACTTATGTGTCCATGTGTGTTTTTAAGGAATATATTCTATATATATATATAGCTTGTATGTAATACACACACTTATCTTCATGTATATTTTGCTATAATAAGTGTATAAAAGGAATATATTTTATATATTTAATTTATATATACATATTTTTGTGTAAAATATGGATCATGGAAAAAGCAAGAGAGTTCCAGAAAAACATCTATTTCTGCTTTATTGACTATGCCAAATCTTTTGACTGTGTGGATCACAATAAACTGTGGAAAATACTGAAGGAGATGGGAATACTAGACCACCTGACCTGCCTTCTGAGAAATCTGTATGCAGGTCAGAAAGCAACAGTTAAAACTGGACATGGAACAACAGACTGGTTCCAAATAGGAAAAGGAGTAGGTCAAGGCTGCTTGTCACCCTGCTTATTTAACTTCTATGCAGTGTACATCATGAGAAACGCTGGGCTAGAAGAAGCACAAGCTGGAATCAAGATTGCTGGGAGAAATATCAATAACCTCATATATGGAGAGGACACCACCCTTATGGCAGAAAGTGAAGAATAACTAAAGAGCCTCTTGATGAAAGTGAAAGAAGAGAGTGAAAAAGTTGGCCTAAAGCTCAACATTCAGAAAACTAAGATCATGGCATCTGGTCCCATCACTTCACGGGAAATAGATGGGGAAACAGTGGGAACAGTGATAGACTTTATTTTGGGAGGCTCCAAAATCACTGCGGATGGTGACTGTAGTAAACTTAAACAGCATATTAAAAAGCTGAGAGATCACTTTGCAGACAAAGGTCCATCTAGTCAAAGCCATGACTTTTCCAGTAGTCATGTATGGATGTGAAAGTTGGACTATAAAGAAAGCTGAGTGCCAAAGCATTGATGCTTTTGGACTGTGGGGTTGAAGACTCGTGAGAGTCCCTTGGACTGCAAGGAGATCCAACCAGTCCATCCTAAAGGAAATCAGTCCTGAATGTTAATTGGAAAGACTGATGTTGAAGCTGAAACTCCAATACTTTGGCCACCTGATGCATAGAACTGACTCATTTGAAAAGACCCTGATTCTGGGAAAGATTGAAGGCAGGAGGGGAAGGGGATGACAGAGGATGACATGGCTCGATAGCATCACCAACTCAATGGACATGAGTTTGAGTAAACTCTGGGAGCTGGTGATGGACAGGGAGGCCTGGCATGCTGCAGTCCATGGGATTGCAAAGAATCAGACATGACTGAGTGACTGAACTGAACTGATTTCTTGTCCCAAGTTTTGACACCTCTTCTCACACCCTTCACATTTTTATGGAGAAATTGATGCAGACCAGGGAAAGATGGAGGTCTTTTTCCTCCTCTCTTCTTTCCCTCCCCTTACAACTCTACTCCTAGTTCTAAGAATTATGCCACTAGTTAAAGCATGTATGTTTTTTTTTCTTGTTTTCCTATCTTCATCCCCCCTTCTTATTTTTAGAACTACAGAAACTCAGGATTGTTGTCAGGGACATCATGACCAGAGGCAGACAATCTCAAGGGCCAGACTCACATTGTTGAAAACATATATCAAGATAAAAGATGTCACAAGACTAATTCGGTGCAGTCCCAGTCACTTAGCTCATTCCTCTAGGAACAGAACCTAGAGGAATGACAGAGACGATGGCAATTGAAGTGAGAATGGGATGTTACTAAAACTCAGCTGTCAGTTCCCTGCAAAAATAGGTCCCTAAATCACTTGATGAGATAATGGTTGAGAGTTTTGTGGGTCTCACCATTCTTAGAGGCAAAGCAGAAGTTGGTAGTTGACAGACTGGGTCAAGAAGTTTGAGACTGGTAGGTCTGAATCAAGCAGGATAAATGAGTGGTATTTAGTTACTTTCTGTCTCTTTGCCATTTATACTCAGGGACAGCATTTGTACGGCTTTCTGCTAAGCAACAGCTAAACTGTGATGAGAATTGATGCTTTCAATTTTTCACACGTTAATTTTCTATTTGGCTGATATGTCCAGAAACCTTTCCTTGTCTTTCCCTAAACTGTCTGGATAATTGGTTCAATTCTCTGCTCCGCTTTGACTGTGGGAACCTTGCCCATTTAAGGCATTTTTCTTTCAACTTGCACTCAGTTGGCTTAAAAAGGTGCTGCTTCTAAAGCATGGAGGTCAAGACAGATAGTCAGACCTGACAATTTACATTGCCCAAGTTCCTGACTCAGTTACTTGAGGTTTGTAAGAGAGAAAGAAAAAAAAAAATGGCAGAAACCGTATTCTTCTTAGCTACTTTAAAGTGTAAATAATTAAATGCACATAGAGGTCAGCAGTAACTGGTTCCCTTTTTCTGCCAACACCTTCCTTTCCAAAGAAGTGCCTCCTTCATGGCTGTATCTATAAAAATGTTCTGCTGACTCTGCAATTTTGACTGGAGCATGTTTGGGTACTAATGAGAGATCAGCTTCGTAATGTGACAGTGGGCCAATCTTGATGGACATAATGGCAAAGTATTTAGAAGTAAAACTTTCATCTCTTTTTTAAATTTTTAACACATCATAATCCTTGATAGCTTTACTATTTTTGCTGTTGTTTCTCTATGAATTTAGAATATTTTCAACACATGATGCTATGGCCTAAATGCTTATGTCTTCCTAAAATTCATATGTTGAAATCTTAACATATAAGATTATGGTATTAGGAGATGAGGCTTTTGGAAAGCGCTAAGGTCATGAAGGCAGAGCCGTCATGAATGGGATTAGTATCTTACAAAAGAAGCTTCAGAGAGATCTCTTCTCTCTTTTGCCATGGGCTAAAAAGTGAAAAAAAAAAGATAAAATTTATATTGTTTACTTGAAGTAAACAATATATAAAGTTGGAGGGTCACAATAATTTGGACTAAAACACAAAGGAATTATTTTTATTTCAGTGTTTGTCAAAATTCTTCAGATAGCAATTCAAATTCTTTGACAGTAGATATTTTGATTATACATATAATTTATGGGAAGATATTTAAAACGTATGCATCTTAGTTTGCTAACCTATAAGAGCTGGAGTGTTTTAAAGATAGTAAAATACAAAAGAAATAAATTGGTTGAGGGAAAAGACTTGAAGCTCCGAAGCGGGGGAAAAAGAAGATGCTGTCTCATTCTGAGCATTCCAATCAAGAACTATTACATGAGAAATCATCTTAAAAGGATACATAGTCAACTCAATATTAGGGGTCAGGAATTAGGGGGCTATATTGGTTAGGTTGCTTTTATGGTCACACAGACAATGAGAGGAACATGGAGGGTCATAACCAGGATCTTCTGACTGAAAGTATGACAATCTTCTAAACACACCATAGCACACAGTATCTTTTACCTTCTATTAGCCAATATACTCTATTTTATGTTATCCTTGATATGTCTAACATAAACTCAAAATAATATTATTAAGATATGATGACTATTTACCCTTGGCCTGAGAATGTTTATTTGGACAAGAGTATTTTTAAGAAGTCATACATCGATTTCTGAGCAAGGCATTTATGGACATTTTTAGCACATCTGTCTTTTTAATGCTACCCCAACATTTCCAGCTCATCAGGTTGAAAGCTTGCCGTCTATCAGGAGTCAGCAATGCTGCCTCCTGAATCTGTCTGCTTTAATTGAGAAGGTGATTTGTGTAACCATGAAGGAAAACATTGGATTTTTTGCAGCCTGAAATAATCCTCATCAGAAAACAAAATTGAGTGACTAGGATAGATCTGGGGGGAGGCAGATATGGGTGTGTGGTACTTGGTGACAAACTATGCTGGCACTAGTGATGCAAAATATCACCTAACATAATGAAAACCTCTAGTAACATGGTTAATATTCTTGCCACAACTTATAACAGGCATGCCAAGCTGCAAGAAAGATTTTTATGAAGTTGTTACAAAGGAAATGAGTCCATAGCTCACCATGGCAATCCATAAATGTTGGCTACTATGATTACTAGAACTGAAAAAAAAAAAAAAACACACAAGCCTTTAGTTGGCAAAACACTTGGTCTTGCTTTTGGAAGAGATGCTGAACAACATAGTGACAAGAAAACACCTACAGTTGACTGTAGCTTCTCTGTGATGAACCATAACTTCATTGGAACATTGAAGTAATGTAGTTAAACATCTCAGATCATCTAGGTGTATAGTCTCAGAGGAGACTGAGAACAAGAGTATTAAGGAGCCTCTTGATGAAAGTGAAAGAGGAGAGTGAAAAGGTTGGCTTGAAGCTCAACATTCAGAAAACAAAGATCATGGCATCTGGTCCCATCACTTCATGGGAAATAGATGGAAAAACAGTGGAGACAGTGTCAGACTTTATTTTTGGGGGCTCCAAAATCACTACGGATGTTGATTGCAGCCATGAAATTAAAAGACGCTTACTCCTTGGAAGGAAAGTTATGACCAACCTTGATAGTATATTAAAAAGCAGAGACATTACTTTGCCAACAAAGGTCCATCTAATCAAGGCTATGGTTTTTCCAGTGGTCGTGTATGGATGTGAGAGTTGGACTGTGAAGAAAGCTGATCGCCAAAGAATTGATGCTTTTGAACTGTGGTGTTGGAGAAGACTCGTGAGAGTCTCTTGGCCTGCAAGGAGATCCAACCAGTCCATTCTAGAGGAGATCAATCCTGGGTGTTCATTGGAGGGACTGATGCTAAAGCTGAAACTGCAATACTTTGGCCACCTCATGCGATGAGTTGACTCACTGGAAAAGATTCTGATGTTGGGAAAGGTTGGGGGCAGGAGGATAAGGGGACGACAGAGAATGAGATGGCTGGATGGCATCACTAACTCTATGAACATGAGTTTGAGTGAACTCCAGGAGTTGGTGATGGACAGGGAGGCCTGATGTGCTGTGATTCATGGGGTCGCAGAGAGTCGGACACGACTGAGCTACTGAACTGAACTGAACTGAAAGGACTAGTACAACCCTAAATTCAAACCTAAAACTATGTCTCTTCAAAACCAATACTTTCTCTACTGTACTCTGAGACCCTAAAATTAGCCCGAAATAAGAGACTCCCACAGGTGTGAGACTAACCAAAATGCTTACCGTCACTCTATACATAGGAGTCTGAAAGCTTCAACATTACAGGCTATTTCCTCCAAGTTGTCGGGTCTATAATTTGAAGAAATGACTCCTAGGTACCCCCTCAAAAAAATCTTTGTAGCCTTGCTGTTTATTCACCTACGGTAATGGTTATCTGAGTAGTGTACTTCTAGTACTACCTTTTCATTTGTGAAATAGAATTCAGCTCATTGTTTTTCTCCCTATAATTGTGATTTTCTCTATAGTCTTGGTTAGAAAATATGATATGATTTATCCTAAGCCTGTCCATGGTACTGAAAATTCTTCTAGCAATACAGTGGAGCATCATGGCAGTATTATTTTCTTCAAATATTTTTCCAGCTTTATTGAGATATTATTGACATATAAGAAATGTAGGTTTAAGGTGCACATTGTAGTTATTTGACGCACATTTTTATTATGAGATGATTACCTCAATAAGATTAGTTATCTTCTCTATCCCTGCACAAAATTACCTTTTTTGTTTCTGAGTGGTGATAATATTTAAGATCTACCTCTTTTACAATTTTCAATTTTATAATGCAGTGTTGTGAATTATATTCACCCTGCTGTTCATAAGGCACTCTGACCTTATCTGTATTAACAATGGAAGTTTGGACCCTTTGACTAACATCTCCCCAATTCCCCCACACCCTGGCAACCACCACTGTACTCTGTATTTCTCTGACTTTGGCTGTTTTGGATTCCTTGAATAAGTAGAAACTTACAACATTTGTCTTTCTCTGTCTGACTTATTTCATTTAGCATAATGCCTTCAAGTTCCATCTGTGTTACAAAAGACAGAATGTCCTTCTTTTTCCTGAGGCTGAATTATATTCCATTGTTCTTTACCCATGTTCCATCAATGACACTTAAGACTTTCCCACGATTTGGCGATTGTGAATAATACTGCTCCGAAACATGGGAGTGCAGATATCCCCTTTCAATTGTGGTTTAATTTCTTCAGATATACACCCAGAAGTGGAATTGCTTGATCATATGGTAGTACAATTTTTAACTTTTGAGACATCTCCATACTGTTTTTCATAGTGGAAACAATAGTGTGCCCACAGCAAGTACTAAGTTCACATATTAATCATCTAACTGCTACTGATTTTATAATCTGAATTTGATGGAAGTTAGTTTTAAAATATAGTTTTATCTAATGTAAACATTTTTAAGTGTAAAAAAATGTAATTCAAGCTACAAACCTAAAATTAAATATTTTGCTTTGTTTTTAATCTTGAAATACAAAACATCCTAATATAGAGCTTGTTGAGGGAGAGAAAAAGGAAAAGAGTGAAGATTTATGCCAGCCTGATGACAAGCCACCAATTAGAAGAAATTAAGTTTGGAAGATCATAGCAGAAAAATCTTCAAGGAACACTTAAAAGAATGTGCTAGAGAGAATTTATCACAATCCCTTGAGCTTCCCTGGTGGTTCAGATGGTAAAGCGTCTGCCTGCAATGCGGGAGACTGGGGTTCGACCCCTGGGTTGGGAAGATCTCCTGGAGAAGGAAATGGCAACCCATTCCAGTACTCTTGCCTGGAGAATCCCACAGATGGAGGAGCCTGGTAGGCTACAGTCCATGGGGTTGCAAAGAGTTGGACATGGCTGAGCGACTTCACTTTCACACGTTTTATTTATGGATTAAAATTTATTTAACGAGTAAAATACATTTTAGATAAATATTTATTTTACTTAAAATTTCCCCCTTTTTGCCCACCCCCAACTTGAATGGTTCCCAAACTGCAGTTGCATAGTGGGAGAGTAGGAAGAGCAAGAAGAGAGAAGAAATCTACAGTCTTTCTCTTACCCTCTGTACGTCTCTGAGAATATACAAGGCTGATGATAGAGGAGGGAATATTTAAATGGTTTGATCATTTGTTTGTTTGATTTGATAGTATACTAAACTGTTTATTACCTAAACAAAGGAGATGATATAATTGTTAATGGAAAGTGACTGAAAGCCCTTTGACTCCTCCCAGAAATCACAACCAGTTTCAGGAAAGACTATTAAGAAAGTGGCTTTTAAGTACAAAGATTTTAATGCTTTTACAATACAACTACAGCTGATTACCTGGTCTTGGGCTTCCCTGATAGCTCAGTTGGTAAAGAATCCACCTGCAATGCAGGAGACCCCAGTTCAATTCCTGGGTCAGGAAGATCTCCTGAGGAAGGGATAGGCTACCCACTCCAGTATTCTTGGGCTTCTTTGTGGCTCATCTGGTAAGGAATCTGCCTGCAGTGTGAGAGACCTGGATTTGATCCCTAGGTTGGGAAGATTCCCTGGAGAAGTGAAAGGCTACCCACTCCAGCATTCTGGCCTAGAGAATTCCGTGGACTTTATAGTCCATGGGGTCACAAAGAGTTGACTGACACCCATGAAAAGAGAGATTATTTAGCAACTTTTACTTCATTAGATATTTATACATTGATTTTCGTCTTTATTTGATTAATTGACTCTTCTCCTTAATTCTAAGTCAGAGCAGTGACAGTGTCTGGTTTGTTCCTGGCATGTCTGCTAAATATTTTGAATGATTGTATGAGAGGGACCCAATTATTCATCCTTGTATGTCATTACTAAATTATCTTTGGTGAATAAAGAATTCCAGTTGTTGAGGTTAAAATATAACTATTTCCAAAATATGTGAGTTTTTTTTTTCTGTATGCTTTTTTTTTTATAATGTGTCAAAGTATATTTAATAGCTCAGTGGCATTGAGCGAATCCACATTTCAATTCAGTTACCAAAGTGCACTTGGGTTGCCTCCATCTTATGACCACTGTGAATAAGATGCTATGAACATGGGTGTACATATATTTATTTGAATCTCTGCTTTTATTTTTGTGGGGTCACACTAGAAATGAAACTACTGGATCATAGGGTAATTCATTTAAATTTTTTGAGCAACTGTCCTAATGTTTTCCATAGCAGCTTTACCATTTTAATTTCCACCAACAATGAACAAATATTCCAATTTCTCCACATCTTCAACAATACTTGATTTTTTCCCTGTATTTTGATAATAGGCATCCTAATCAGTGTGCAGTAGTATCTCATTGTAGTTTCAATTTGCATTTCCATAATGATTAGTGATGTTGAGCATCTTTTTATGTGTGTATTGACACTATGTATATCTTTTTTGGAGAAATGTCCATTGAAGTCCTTTGACTATTTTTAAATTGCTTTTTGTTGATCTATAAGAGTAATTTGTATATTCCAGATATTAACCCTTTATAAGGATATCATTTGCTAGTATTTTCTCCTGTTCTGTGGATTGCCTTTTCAATTTGTCAATAATTGTGATGAAGTAAATTTAAATTCTGATGAAGTCCAATTATCTGTTTTTCCTTTTTTGTGCATGCGTTTTTTGTGTCATATACAAGAAATCATTGCCAAGTCCAATGCCTTTTAAGGGTTTTAATATTAGTCCTACATATAAATCTTTGATTCATATTGAGTTAATTTTTGTATGTGTTATAAGGTAGGTGATCAATTTCATTTGTTTGCATGTAGATATCCAGTTTTACCAACACCATTTGTTGAAAGCACTGTTGTTTTCCTATTGACTAATTTTGCTAGTTTGTCATTTGGCTGTATTTGTGGAGGCTTATTTCTGGGTTCTCTATTTTATTTTAGCAAAATATGTTTCTTTTTTTAAACTACAGTGTAACTTTCCTTAAGAAACAAAATAGTTACCAATGATAAGGTGAAGGTGTCTATTTCATTTTTCCGTGAAACAGGAGAAATTAAGAGAATATTGCTGAGATCCAGATCCTGAGGAATGAGGGAGAAAAACCATTGGAAATTGAAACAAGGGGAAAGGGGATACTGAAAAAAGGGGAAAGGAAGAGGATACTGTTGTGGTGGGTGGGTACAGCCCTCACTGCAACTTGATTTGGGTAGGCAAAAGTTTGTTCGTATCTTATGTTCTCCGCAATACAAACTCTCCCTCTTCAGTTTATTGTTGAGACATCAGTGCTGAGGTTGGTACCAGGGACAGCTCCTAACTGACAACAATGTAGATCAATTAGGTCTCTCAGCTCTTCTGCTTCTCCTTTTAGATGTAATCTCCCGTCCTCTCCTTTCATTCCAAACTTGCGTGCATACATTCCTAAGTGTGTAAACTAAAGAACAGACAACCTGGTACCCATTATTTGAAGAGAAAGCAAAAGTTGTAAGATAATATAGTGTTTTTCTGCAAGAGTCTTTCAATAATACATGTGCCATTCAATAGTATATGAATGCAAATAGCTTTGAAATCTGTTGACACCTAGGTGACTGCAGTTTTTGTAAGATTATGCTTTCTTTTCAGTCTACTTGTACTAGTCAGGGCATCACTTATGCCCTTGATGACAACAAGGAGACTGGTACAGAATGATAATAGAAAACTGGTTGGCAGCTGAGGTTCCTTAGGTTGGACTAGTGTCCCACATGATGACAGTGATAAAGTTCTGGCTGTCAGCAGGGTATCATCACCCCCCAGGAGGAGTATAGATAGAAACATCTGAGGTAGATGAATGAGGGAGCAGCAGAAAAGCATCTGAGAAAGATCAGAAACATAAGTTCAGAAAATATAGCCTGAATAATCTTCATGATTCCTTTATTTTAACAGGGTTTATTTATTTGGTGTGATCAGAATGACCATTAAAAGCTCTACAGTTTAGGTCAATTTTAAGTAACTTGAAAAATTAGAGATAAGTGACTCTTGGGAGGAAAAATGTGTCTAGCTGAGTCCTGACTGAAATGGGCAATGACATAATTGAGGATTCAGTTACATCTTGCTAATAAGAAACAAATAGAGCTACAACAGTTGAAATCTGCAGATATTTTAATTAAATGCATAAATAAATCCTTTCTGTTATTAATTTTTCCAGCAAGAGTATAGATAAACTCCCTTGACTTTAAGAGGTAACATAGTGAC
Organism: Moschus berezovskii; assembly: GCF_049115385.1. Lineage (NCBI taxonomy): Eukaryota > Metazoa > Chordata > Mammalia > Artiodactyla > Moschidae > Moschus > Moschus berezovskii. The sequence goes on from NC_142470.1 coordinate 91,303,461, forward strand.
AACTTTAAACATTGTGTGATAGATTGTTTTAATGATAGTGGGCTAAACACATGCATTTCTCTCTCCTCTCCTGGTGGCTCAGAGAGTAAAGTGTCTGCCTGCAATGCAGGAGACCTGGGTTCGATCCGTGGGTCAGGAAGATCCCCTGGAGAAGGAAGTGGCCACCCACTCCAGTACTCTTGCCTGGAAAATCCCATGGACAGAGAAGCCTGGTAGATGACAGTCCATGGGATCACAAAAAGTCGGACACGATTGAGTGACTTCATTTCACTTCAAGGAATGTAAATGCTGTAAAATCTTACTAAAAAAGAATGAGATGTTTCACTAATTTATGCATAGTGGGAGCAAATAGAAAGCAGGCCAGAGGAGCCTGAAGCCTAGAACATGCAGAAAACCTGTAGAAAAACAAGCCCAACACAGCTCCAGAACTATTCCATCTCTGAGAGGGCATAGAGGACCAAACTGAGCAAGAGAGGGTAACATGCAGCTGTAAGTAAGTGATTCATTGAAGTATAGTCTGGTTTTTGCTCTTCATAGAAAGAAAATAATGCAATCAGCAAGCCCAGAGCAAATAAAACTGGTCCAAGAAACTGTGGTCTATATATGAGGTACATTAAATTCAATATGATATAGAGATATTGTTGGGAAGTGAGAAAGAATTCTAAACAGAGTTATTTTCCTTTCATAATAAAATGTCATAAAAATAAGAACTCCATGGAGACTAAAGAATTTAAAGAATTAAAACCATGAAGGCAATAGGAAAAATACATGAGAATGTGTTTAGGACTTTGGGATTAAAAAAAAAAAAATCCTCAAGTTATACAAAAAGCAAAAGCCAAAATGGATCAGTTAAACTTGATTAGAATTAAGATAACATTGTAAGAGGAGAAAGAACATGAAAAAGTTAGATGATACATGCTAATTGAACATATTCGCAGCATTTATGAAGCAAAGGGTTAATATTCAAATTATTTCAGAGATAAAATAAGGGAAATAACAAGATAAAATTAGAGCAAAGTATATAATAGGAACCTTGCAGAAGATGGATTTTGAAGTTGTTCACTTTTCCCTAATGCAAACAATGCTCCAGTAAACACACTCTTATACATCTCTATGTTCAGATATACAAGTACATCTTTGTATGAGACAGTGCTTTATTAGATTATTGCTATTATTATTATATAATACAGATTATTAGAGGAGACTGTGCACAAGTTTTATTTGTTTGATTTTCATTGTTATAGCTTTTTGGGCAGTGCTACCAAATTCTCTTCCAAAATGGCTGTGTTAATTTACACTTTTTCCAACACTTCTGTGGGAGTGTCCATTTCCTCCTTTTTTTTATTTATTTATTTATTTTTTATTGGAGGCAAATTATTTTACAATATTATATTGGTTGGTTTTGCCTTATATTGGTTGGTTTTGCCATTTCCTCCTATCCTTACAGGATTTGCCTCTTTTTAAATATAATAGTTGAATATAGGATCTTGCTAAGAGATTTTGTTTTTCCTTGATTATCAGTTTCTGTGCTGGGTAGATGACTATTCCCTCTTCTAAGAAATATTTTTCCTCTTGGGGTATTTGCTACCTAGATTTATCTTGACCTTCTTTTACAGTATTCTATAATGTGTTCTTTGCCTTTTAAACATTCTTTGCTTGAAGAAGAATGGCTATCTATTGCTTATAATCCATCGAGAGAGTGATATATGCATATTATCTAGAAAAGTGGAGCTAACTGGCAGAATAACTTCAAAATAAAATGTTTAAGACTGCCTTTAAGATAGTGAAACTTAGGACAGAAAACTACTCATTTTTATGATAAAACCCATTGGGTCATTTGATTAAAAAAAAATATTCACACTTGCATTACTTTGGATTTATAAAATTGTTAATTAGTTGAAAGAACAATCAATATATGACAAATTCTGGAAATAACTTATTTACTATAAGAGATTAACCCCATCTAGGCCTCAATTTTTTAATATGTACAATAATAATAATAATAATACTCACCTCATAGCTATGTTCTGAGGTGAACTTTTAAAAAATGTCTAACCATTATTGGCCTATTTTCTACTCCTGTCAGTAACTTGATCCTTCTCTTTCAAATAATCCGTTAGATTGTCATTCAACTTTGCTAAATTGACATTGGATCAACACATTTATTCATTGCCTGTAAGATAGTATTTTTAAATGCTGTATGTAATTTCCCATCAAGGACATTGCAATGATGTTAGAGATAAATAACATAATTGACTTTATTGATTCAGTCCGGCACTTTAAATCAACAGTAAGAAACATGAGAAAAGAAAAATAACCATACTATATTTGTTAATCACTGCAACCTATAAATACTTGTATTCAACACTAGAGCAGATTAATAAGACATGATCAGTTCAGTTCAGTTGCTCAATTGTTTCCGACTCTTTGCGACCCCATGAATCACAGCACACCAGGCCTCCCTGTCCATCACCAACTCCCGGAGTTCACTGAAACTCACGTCCATCGAGTCGGTGATGCCATCTAGCCATCTCATTCTCTGTCGTCCCCTTCTCCTACCGCCCCCAATTCTTCCCAGTATCAGAGAATTTTCCAGTGAGTCAACTCGTTGCATGAGGTGGCCAAAGTATTGGAGTTTCAGCTTTAGCATCATTCCTTCCAATGAACACCCATGGTTGATCTCCTCTAGAATGGACTGGTTGGATCTCCTTGCAGTATAAGGGACTCTCAAGAGTCTTCTCCAGCACCACAGTTCAAAAGCATCAATTCTTCGGTGATCAGCTTTCTTCACAGTCCAACTCTCACACCCATACATGACCACAGGAAAAACCATAGCCTTGGCTAGACAGACCTTTGTTGGCAAAGTAATGTCTCTGCTTTTTAATATACTATCTAGGTTGGTCATAACTTTCCTTCCAAGGAGTAAGCATCTTTTAATTTCATGGCTGCAATCAGCATCTGCAGTGATTTTGGAGCCCAAAAAAATAAAGTCTGACACATGCCATCAAAGCACATGCATTTCAGTAAAGAAGATATAATTTTATTATTGTATTAGTTGGCTTGCTCAGTCGTGTCCAATTCTTTGTGACCCCATGGACTGTAGCCTCCCAGGCTTCTCTGTCCATGGAATTCTCCAGGCAAGAATACTGGAGTGGGTTTCCATTCCCTTCTCCAGGGGATCTTCCCGACCCAGAGACTGAACCTAGGTCACCTGAGTTGCAGGCAGATTCTTCATTGTCTGAGCCACCAGAGAAGCCAAAAGAAGATTCAAGGCAGACATTAAAAAATACTATTAAAAATAAGCAAAAGGAAAAGATATAGAAAAAATGAAAAAAGAGGGAAATTACTTGTCTGTAGAGATCTTGAAATGGTAATAGCCTTTTAGGGGCGGTTATATAAGAATCGATGCGTTTGAACTGTGGTGTTGGAGAAGACTCTTGAGAGTCCCTTATACTGCAAGGAGATCCAACCAGTCCATTCTAAAGGAGATCAATCCTGGATGTTCATTGGAGGGACTGATGCTAAAGCTGAAACTCCAATACTTTGGCCACCTCATGAGACGAGTTGACTCACTGGAAAAGACTCTGATGCTGGGAAAGGTTGGGGGCGGGAGGAGAAGGGGACGACGGAGAATGAGATGGCTGGATGGCATCACCGATTCTGTGGACATGAGTTTGAGTGAACTCCGGGAGTTGGTGATGGACAGGGAGGCCTGGCGTGCTGTGATTCATGGGGTCGCGGAGAGTCGGACACGACTGAGCGACTGAACTGAACTGAACTGACTGATATGGATAGGAAGGCTTTTCCTAGACAGAGACACAAATGCCCCAGAAAACAGTGCCCAGAAAGACTTGTAGCACACATGGAGGATGGTGAGAATTCCTGGGTTTCCCAAGTAGGAAGAAGCAGTTGGTGATGATACTAAAAAAGGCTGCAGCTGAATTGGAGTGCCTGAATGCTTTGCATGTCAACACCTGTCTTTTATGCTTGTGAGTGTCCCTGCTCCTTTGTGTAGGTAACATCAGAGTGATTTTCTTCAGAGTGCTTCACTCCTCTTACCTTGTGGTCCAGTTCAGATTATCAGTGATATTACCTTTTATCCTCCTTCCCACCCCTTACCAAAAGGTTGACATGTAATTTCACCTAGGCCAACTGATCTGTCACTTGGGAATCTGAGTTTTGATTAAGGAGGCATGAGGACGTTACAAAGAACTACTGGAGCTAAATCAACTTCGGCACCTACATGCAAAGGCTTTGAATCCCACCAAAAGAATCTGCCCACTTTCTGTTCCTTCCCAAGGCCCCACTTTTCCTTTACTTTAGTAAACCCCTTAGTATGCTTCCAATAAACTTCTTGTGTGTGGCAGGGTGGGGGAGGGGAAGGGGGGAGGGGTAGGGTAATAAAGTTTTTGTTTTTCATAACTTAATCAGAATCAGTTTCTATTGACAACAACCAAAAAGTTCCAGCTGATGACCATGTCTAATGGATCTGTACATAATCTGCAAACATTGAGGAGCAATTAAAATGTATTGAAGAGTAATATCATAAAGATGCAATTTAGGGAAAACTGAAATAGCAAGGAATTAGAGCCAGAGGCAAGAGGAAGTGTAGTGTTTTGTGGAATTAAGAAGAGTAGGAAGGAGTAGGAGGCTATGAGACTTTATGGAAATAAAAGTGATAGTTTGAAGGAATGAACGCTAAGCCTGAATTTAAGTGTCAGTCCTGCCATTCTGCTTGATTAGGCAAGTTTTTTACACACACTGAACTCTTATTTCCAAATTTTCATTATGTAGACAGCAATATCTCTTCATTTTCATGTTTTGAGGATTTAAATTATAATATATACAAAGTGCTAAAAACTAATTCTCTTATACAATAGGTACCAAATTAATTTCTGCATCAGTTTATAAATTTAATAGGACTTAGCAAATGATTGTATCTGATATGTAAAGTAAGAGGCAAACTCTGACCTCAAGTTTTTGAATCTGAGAGATACATTAGATGATGACAACATTTGGACAATGAAGAGAAGTTGGTTTGGAAGTGGATGAATAAGAAATATTTCTTAAAATAAAAAACTTAATTTTTAGCTTGCAGATTTTTGAGATAAACCGGAAATAATTTTTGTCTAGCCTTAAGAGAATGCTGAGTCTTGAAGAAAAGAATTTTAAAGATCCTTACACCTCGAAAATTGAAAGATGTGGTAATCAGTGAGTGACTATGAAAAAAAAGGAAGAAGAAAATATTGATGGTGAATTCCAGAATATGCTTATAAAAAGAAAGTGTGAAAAAGGAGAGTAAGTGAAGGAGACAGACAGCAACACAACAGCACAACAGCACAGAAGCCGAAGTAAAGACTTCTAGACACAGGTTTTTCTTATGTCACTGCCTCAAACATCTCATATGCTGCAGAAAGGATAAGAAATGGGGAGATTAAAAGGACTCCATTATATTTTCTCATTAATGAGTCTTCTCAGAGATTTGTTTCAGCCAAGTCATAAAAGTAGAACTAGATGTCAGGCACTATGAGAATAATGCCTCATTTGTGTATTGGGACTGTTCTTATTTACACTTCAGAAGTTGTTTTGGGAGTGGTATAGGGTATAGTAAAAAGGGAAAGCAAAGGCAAGTTGTCCACAAGTAAAATAATCAGTGAAGGAATAATTAGAACTGATTTGGGAGTATAACAGCAATTATAAGGTTTAAAGTAGTCAACCAAATTAATAAGTGGACAATTCCTAACAAAAGAAAAGGCATTTAGAAGCCACATACTCCAAGTGCCAACACAGTGATTCCATTACATCGCTGCCAGTGGTCTCAATATTACAAATGTAGTTTTTATGATAATTTTTAAAATATATATATTTTGGCTTGCAATATATTTTGGCAGCTTTGGGATTTCAGTTCCCAACCAGGGATCAAACCCAGGTCATAGCAGTGTCAGAACTGAATCCTAACCATTAGACCACCAGGAAACTTATGATTTAAAAAATATCTTAATAAAGGAGAAGGAACAAGATGGCGGAGGAATAGGATGGTGAGACCACTCTCTCCCCCAAAAGAACATTTGAACATGGAGTAAAGTCCACAAAACAACTTCTGAATGCCGGCAGAGGACATCAGGCACCCAGAAAAGCAGCCCATTGTCTTCGAAAGGAGGTAGGAAAAAACATAAAGGATAAAAAGAGAGACAAAAGAGGTAAGGACGGAGCTCTGTCCCAGGAAGGGAGGCTTTAAAAAGAGAGAAGTTTCCAAACACCAGGAAACACTCTCACTGGCGAATCTGTGGCGAGCTTTGGAACCTCAGAGGGCCACATAACCGGGAGGAAAAAGAAATAATTAAAACCCACAGATTACCCACCAAACAGTAACTCCCAGAGGAGAAGCAGCGCAGACGCCTGCTGGGCAGGTGGGGGCTGGGCAGGGAGGAGCCGGCTGAACTGCTTAGAGAGAGGACTGGGCTTGAATGCCATGAGAACAATCTGAGAGAACTGGGGATAGCAAAGCAGATGAAAAGGCGGAAAACTCTAATCTAAGACTCTGCCAGCCCCGCTCACAGAACAAAAGACTGAGTAGAGCGAGCCGGCTGTGGTCAGCCCATCCCCCATCCCCCGCCGATACAGGCAGGGAGGTCAGCCAAAGCCAGATGGGGCAACTGCTACCCCAGAAAGGCATCCGATACCAAACTGCAGGCAGGCTCCATTGCTAATCAAGACTTCTTGGGCTCGGGCCTGTCGATATCCGCCTGAGAAGGTGCACTGGTTGTACACCCAGAAAACCGAGCAGCAGGGACTGGGGAGGCGATAAGTCACAGAGACCGTGCTCACCAAACACCTGGTCACCTGAGCTGCTCAGATCGGGGAAGGCACAAAACGCAGGCCCAACCAAGTCTGCGCCTTTGTGGAGTACCCGAGAACCTGAACTTGAGCCACTCAGACCTGGGAAGTGCAAACAACCCAGCGCTGGCCTCGGACAGTTCCCGGCAGAGCAACCTAGAGCCTGTGCAGTGTAGACTGAGACAGCACATGCGCTGTGAGCGGGGGCAAACCCAGTGTGGCCAAGATGCTGCGAGCAATCCCCACAGACACCAGATATTTGTCTGCAGTGTTCCTCCCTTCCCATAACAGGAGTGAAGAACTGAGCCTTAAAAAGTGTCCACCCTCTCCCTAGTATCAGGGCGGAAATTGGACACTGAAGAGACCAGCAAACAGAAGCTAAAACAGAGGGAACCACCTTGGAAATAACAGATAGAAATGTCTAGAGGCTACTCCAAGAATAAGACCAAAAACCAGAGGTAAGAGGCTTAAGCCCGAATCCTGAGAACACCAGAGAACTCCTGAATCCAGGGAACATTAATTGATAGCTCATCAAACGCCTCCATACCTACACTAAAACCAAGCACCACCCAAGGATCAACAAGTTCCAGAGCAAGACATAACACACAAATTCTCCAGCAACACAGGAAAATAGCCCTGAGCTTCAACACACAGGCTGCCCAAAGTCACTCCAAACCCACTGACATCTCATAACTCATTACTGGACACTTCTTTGCACTCCAGAGAGAAGAAATCCAGCTCCACCCACCAGAACATCAACACAAGCTTCCCTAACCAGGGAACCTTGACAAGTCACCCGTCCAACCCCACACACAGCGAGGAAACTACATTATAAAGAGAACTCCACAAACTGCCAGAAGAGGGACCACCCCAAGCAAAGCAATATAAGCAAGATGAAGAAGCAGAGAAATACCCAGCAAGTAAAGGAACAAGATAAATGACCACCAACAGAAACAAAAGAGGAAGACATAGGGAACCTATCTGATAAAGAATTTCGAATTTTGATGGTGAAAATGATTCAAAATCTTGAAAGCAAAATGGAGTTACACATAAATAACCTGAAGAAAAGGATTGAGAAGATGGAAGAAAGGTTTAATAAGGACTTCAGTTCAGTTCAGTTCAGTCGCTCAGTCGTGTCCGACTCTCCACGACCCCATGAATCACAGCACGCCAGGCCTCCCTGTCCATCACCAACTCCCGGAGTTCACTCAAACTCATGTCCACAGAGTCGGTGATGCCATCCAGTCATCTCATTCTCGGTCGTTCCCTTCCCACCAGAGGAAATAAAAAAGAGTCAATATACAATGAATAATGCAATAGATGAGATCAGAAACACTCTGGAGGGAACAAACAGTAGAATAACAGAGGGAGAAGACAGGATAAGCGAGCTAGAAGATAGAATTTTAGAAATAAATGAAACAGAGAGGAAAAAAGAAAAATGAATTAAAAGAAATGAGGACAATATTAGAGACTTCTGGGACAATGTTAAACGCTCCAACATCCGAATCATAGGAGTCCCAGAAGAAGAAGACAAAAAGAAAGACCGTGAGAGAATACTTGAGGAGATAATAGTTGAAAACTTCCCTAAAATGGGGAAAGAAATAATCACCCAAGTCCAAGAAACCCAGAGAGTTCCCAAGAGGATAAACCCACGGTGAAATACTCCTCAGTTCAGTTCAGTTCAGTTCAGTCGCTCAGTCGTGTCCGACTCTCCGCGACCCCATGAATCACAGCACGCCAGGCCTCCCTGTCCATCACCAACTCCCGGAGTACACCCAAACTCATGTCCACAGAGTCGGTGATGCCATCCAGCCATCTCATTCTCCGTCGTCCCCTTCTCCTCCCGCCCCCAACCTTTCCCAGCATCAGAGTCTTTTCCAGTGAGTCAACTCGTCTCATGAGGTGGCCAAATAATCAAATTAACATATTAATCAAATTAACAAAGATCAAACACAAAGAACAAATATTAAAAGCAACAAGGGAAAAGCAGCAAATAACACACAAGGGGATTCCCATAAGGATAACAGCTGATCTTTCAACAGAAACTCTTCAGGCCAGGAGGGAATGGCAAGACATACTTAAAGTGATGAAAGAAAATAACCTACAACTGTACCCAGCAAGGATCTCATTCAAATATGAAGGAGAAATCAAAAGCTTTACAGACAAGCAAAAGCTGAGAGAATTCAGCATCACCAAACCAGCTCTCCAACAAATGCTATAGGATCTTCTCTAGACAGGAAACACAGAAAGCGTGTATAAACTCAAACCCAAAACAATAAAGAAAATGGCAACGGGATCATACTTATCAATAATTACCTTAAACATAAATAGGTTGAATGCACAAACCAAAAGACAAAGGCTGGCTGAATGGATACAAAAACAAGACCCCCATATATGTTGTCTACAAGAGACCCACCTTAAAATGAGGGACACATACAGACTGAAAGTGAAGGGCTAGAAAAAGATATTCCATGAAAATAGAGACAAAGAGAAAGCAGGAGTAGCAATACTCATATCAGATCAAATAGATTTTAAAACAAAGGCTGTGAAAAGAGACAAAGAAGGAAACTACATAATGATCAAAGGATCAATCCAAGAAGAAGATATAACAATTATAAATATTTATGCACTAAACATAGGAGCACTGCAATATGTAAGACAATTGCAGCCATGAAATTAAAAGACGCTTGCTCCTTGGAAGGAAAGTTATGACCAACCTTGATAGTATATTAAAAAGCAGAGACATTACTTTGCCAAACAAGGTCCGTCTAGTCAAGGCAATGGTTTTTCCCGTGGTCATGTATGGATGTGAGAGTTGGACTGTGAAGAAAGCTGATCCCCGAAGAATCGATGCTTTTGAACTGTGGTGTTGGAGAAGACTCTTGAGAGTCCCTTATACTGCAAGGAGATCCAACCAGTCCATTCTAAAGAAGATCAATCCTGGATGTTCATTGGAGGGACTGATGCTAAAGCTGAAACTGCAATACTTTGGCCACCTCATGCGACGAGTTGACTCACTGGAAAAGACTCTGATGCTGGGAAAGGTTGGGGGCGGGAGGAGAAGAGGACGATGGAGAATGAGATGGCTGGATGGCATCACCGACTCTGTGGACATGAGTTTGAGTGTACTCCTGGAGTTGGTGATGGACAGGGAGGCCTGGCGTGCTGTAATTCATGGGGTCGTGGAGAGTCGGACATGACTGAGCGAGTGAACTGAACTGATGAAAGGGGAAATTAAAAACAATGTAATAATAGTGGGAGATTTTAATACCCCACTTACATCTATGAATAGATCAACTAAACAGAAAATTAACAAGGAAACATAAACTTGAAATGATACAATAGACCAGTTAGACCTAATAGATCTCTATAGGACATTTCACCCCAAAACAATGAATTTCACCTTTTTCTCAAGCACACATGGAACCTTTTCCAGGATAGATCACATCCTGGGCCATAAATCTAGCCTTGGAAAATTCAAAAAAATTGAAATCACTCCAAGCATCTTTGCTGACCACAATACAGTAAGATTAGAACTCAATTATGGGAGAAAAAACTATTAAAAATGCCAGCATATGGAGGCTGAACAACATGCTGCTGAACATTGAAAAAATCATAGAAGAAATCAAAAGAGAAATCAAAATATGCATAGAAATGAATGAAAATGAAAACACAACAACCCAAAACATATGGGAACCTGTAAAAACAGTGTTAAGGGGGAAGTTCATAGCAATACAGGCACACCTCAAGAAACAAGAATAAAGTCAACTAAATAACCTAACTCTACATCTAAAGAAACTAGAAAAGGAAGAAATGAAGAACCCCAGGGTCAGTAGAAGGAAAGAAATCGTAAAAATTAGGGCAGAGATAAATGCAAAAGAAACAAAAGAGACCATAGCAAAAATCAACAAAGCCAAAAGCTTGTTCTTTGAGAAGGTAAATAAAATTGACAAACCACTAGCCAGACTCATCAAGAAATAAAGGGAGAAGAACAAAATCAATAAAATTAGAAATGAAAATGGAGAGATCAAAACTGACAACACAGAAATACAAAGGATTATTAGATAATACTATCAGCAATTATATGGCAATAAAATGAATAACCTGGAAGAAATGGACAAATTCCTAGAAAAGTCCAACTTTCGAAAACTGAACCAGGAAGAAATAGAAAATCTGAACAGACCCATCACAAGCACAGAACTAGAGGCTGTAACCAGAAATCTTTCAGCAAACAAAAGCCCAGGGCCGGACAGCTTCACAGCTGAATTCTATCAAAAATTTAGAGAAGAGCTAACACCTATTCTACTCAAACTCTTCCAGAAAATTGCTGAGGAAGGGAAACTTCCAAACTCATTCTATGAGGCCACCATCACCCTAATCCCAAAACCTAGTAAAGATCCCATAAAAAAAGAAAACTACAGGCCAATATCACTGATGAACATAGATGCAAAAATCCTTAACAAAATTCTAGCAATCAGAATCCAACAACACATTAAGAAGATCATACATCATGACCAAGTGGGCTTTATCCCAGGAATGCAAGGATACTTCAATATCCACAAATCAATCAACGAAATACACCACATTAACAAACTGAAAAATAAAAATCATATGATTATCTCAATAGATGCAGAGAAAGTCTTCAACAAAATTCAACATCCATTAATGATAAAAACCCTCCAGAAAGTGGGAATAGAAGGGACATATCTCAACATAATAAAAGCTATATATGACAAACCCACAGCAAACATTATCCTCAACGGTGAAAAACTGAAAGCATTTCCCCTAAAGTCAGGAACAAGACAAGGGTGCCCACTCTCACCACTACTATTCAACATAGTTCTGGAAGTTTTGACTACAGCAATCAGAGCAGAAAAAGACATAAAAGGAATACTAACTGGAAAAGAAGAAGTAAAACTTTCACTGTTCGCTGATGACATGATCCTCTACACAGAAAACACTAAAGACTCTACCAGAAAACTACTAGAGCTAATCAATAAATACATTAAAGTTGCAGGATATAAAATCAACACACAGAAATCCCTTGCATTCCTATACACTAATAATGAGAAAATAGAAAGAGAAATTAAGGAAACTATTCCATTCACTGTTGCAACGAAAAGAATTAAATACTTAGGAATATATCTACCTAAGGAAACAAAAGACTTGTACATAGAAAACTATAAAACACTTGTGAAAGTAATCAAAAAGGAATCCAATAGATGGAGAAATATACCGTGTTCGTGGATTGGAAGAATAAATATTGTAAAAATGAGTATACTACCCAAAGTAATTTATACATTCAATAGAATCCCTATCAAGCTACCAACAATATTTTTCACAGAACTAGAACAAGTAATCTCACAATTTGTATGGAAATACAAAAAACCTCGAATAGCCAAAGCAATCTTGACGAAGAAAAATGGAACTGGGGGAATCAATCTGCCAGACCTCAGGCTCTACTACAAAGCCACAGTCATCAAGACAGTATGGTACTGGCATAAAGACAGAAATATAGATCAATGGGACAAAATAGAAAGCCCAGAGATAAATCCACACACCTATGGACACCTTATCTTTGACAAAGGAGGCAAGAATATAAAATGGAGAAAAGACAGTCTCTTTAACAAGTGGTGCTGGGAAAACTGGTCAGCCACTTGTAAAAGAATGAAACTGGTCAGCCACTTCCAAACACCATACACCAAAATAAACTCAAAATGGATTAGAGAGCTAAATGTAAGATCAGAAACTATAAAACTCCTAGAGGAGAACGTAGGCAAAACACTCTCTGACATAAATCACAGCAGGATCCTCCAAGACCCACCTCCCAGAATATTGTAAATAAAAGCAAAAATAAACAAATGGGACCTAATTAAAATCAAAATCTTCTGCACAGCAAAGGAAACTATAAGCAAGGTGAAAAGACAGCATTCAGAATGGAAGAAAATAATAGCAAATGAAGCTACTGATAAAGGATTAATCTCCAAAATATACAAGCAGCTCCTGCAGCTCAATTCCAGAAAAATAAATGACCCAATAAAAGTGGGTCAAAGAACTAAACAGACATTTCTCCAAAGAAGACATAAAGATGGCTAAGAAACACATGAAAAAATGCTCAACATTCCTCATCATCAGAGAAATGAAAATCAAAACCACAATGAGATACCATTTCACACCAGTCAGAATGGCTGCTATCCAAAAGTCTACATGCAATAAATGCTGGAGAGGGTGTGGAGAAAAGGGAACCCTCTTACACTGTTGGTGGGAATGCAAACTAGTACAGCCACTATGGAGAACAGTGTGGAGATTCCTCAAAAAACTGGAAATAGAACTGCCATATGATCCAGCAATTGCACTCCTGGGCATACACACCGAGGAAACCAGAATTCAAAGAGACACATGTACTCCAATGTTCATCGAAGCACTGTTTATAATAGCCAGGACCTGGAAGCAACCTAGATGTCCATCTGCAGACGAATGGATAAGAAAGCCTTGGTACATATACACAATGGAGTATTACTCAGCCATTAAAAAGAATGCATTTGAATCAGTTCTAATGAGGTGGATGAAACTGGAGCCTATTATACAGAGTGAAGTAAGCCAGAAAGAAAAACACCAATACAGTATTCTAATGCAAATATATGGAATTTAGAAAGATGCAAATGATAACCCTGTATACGAGACAGCAAAAGAGACACAGGTGTATAGAACAGTCTTTGGGACTCTGTGGGAGAGGGTGAGGGTGGGATGATTTGGGAGAATGGCATTGAAGCATGTATATTTTCATATGTGAAACGAATCGCCAATTCAGGGTTGATACATGTTACAGGATGCTTGAGGCTGGTGTGCAGGGATGACCCAGAGGGAGGATAAGGGAAGGGAGGTGGGAGGGGGGTTCAGGAAGTAGAACTCACGTACACCCGGGCGGATTCATGTCAATGTATGCAAAACCAAGCAATATAATACTGTAAAATAATTAAGCTCCAATAAAAATAAAAATAACAATAAAAAAATTAAAAATATCTTAATAAATTAAAATTAAACCACATAATCATAATCTTAATATTGGAATTTTCTCGTCTTGGTAAGTATTGAGAATTAAAGACATGTTTTTACAGAATTTCCAAGACAGTTAATTCCTTTATTATGTCAAGTTTCTCTAGAAATAAACTCCTTTCTCCTTCCAAAGACCCCATCAGATTTCTTTTCAACATGGTAGTGCATTTATTTTTTCCATATATATATGTTTAGCATTCTGCATGCAACCATTATATATTTAATAATGGGATCATTTCCTAAAACTCATATTAAATAATGTACTTTATATTTGGTTCATTATAAACGCTCAAGAAGCTGAAGGGTAAAGAGGACATGTTAGCAGTCATCTATTTTGAACCCTGAGGAATCAGTGACTGCATCACAGCTCTTGCACAGGACTTCCTGGTGTCCTTGCTGGGAGAGCATGACCAACCCTGACACTGGGAAACAAAGTCCCACGTTGTCCTCTCTGTCCTTCCCTGGATAACCATGACTGAATCTACAATTTACATTTTATTATCTGTATGCATCCATTTTTTTCCCTGATAAATACTCAGAAAAGACAACTAGACCCCCCCCCCAAAAAAAAAAAAAAACCGTAATAACAACACATAGAAAACTTTCAATCCCTACTTAGAATCTCAGTCACATTGAATTATTTGCAAGCGTGTCATGCTGTCATGCCCCGGTCTTCGTGACCCAAGGACTGTAACCCACCAGGTTCCTTTGTCCATGGAAATCTCCAGGTAAGAATACTGGAGTAGGCTGCTACTCCAGGGGATCTTCCCAACCCAAGGGTATCCTACTCCAGGGAACCTTCCCAACTCAAGAGTGGAGCCCGTGACTCTTGAGTCTCCTGCACTTACAGGAAGATTCTTTACCAACTGTGCCACCTGGGAAGCAGTTACTAATCTTTTCTGAGAGAAGACAAAAACAAAGTGAGTGCTAGATTTTTTGATACATTGTTATGAAATTTCCTAAGAAGATGACTAATTATTTCAAATAAGACTCTGAATTAAGCCTTTTCTACTTTCTCATGGCTAAGTCTCAATAACCTTTAAAATCTAAGGTATTTATTTACCAGGAATTCGACGGTAAAGTTTAGCACTGCACTTGCATGCATGCTCAGTCGTGTCCAACTCTGTGCGACCCCATGGATTATAGCCCACCAGGCTCCTCTGTCCATGAAATTCTCCAGGCAAGAATACTGGAATGGGTTGCCATTTCCTTCTCCAAAGTCTAGCACTAAGTTCAAGTTTAGACTAACAAAACAAGAGGTGTAATGCTTAGCTGATTCAAAAATAAATACAAGCTTTTCATTCTGTCCTTGGGTATTTAGGGCCAAAATAAAATATTTGTATTAGCAATATTAAAAAAAAAAAGTCAAGTTAACAGAAATACCTGATCTTATTAACTTTATCTTCTTAACTTTTTTCATTCACTTGCCCATTCACTGATTTAGCTAACATTTATTTTGCACTTAATATATTCTAGATAACTGGTAAAATATAAAGAAGGGAAATATGCTTCCCGAAGGACTTTATTAGGAAAAATTTCACCAAGAGGATCCTAATGAAACTCAGTCTGGAAGAAAAGGAAATTTACATTTCCTTCCACAAAGACAGGAATGAAATTTTCTTCTTTGTCATTGCCTTTGTCTCCTAAATTCTGCTAAAAAAATAAATAAATAAAAAACAGTAACAAAAAGAATAATAATTAAATCTTTGTGAATACTTATTGAATGACAGTATAAGATTTGGTCACTCTGGTCTCATGAATTAATTTTGCACAGCATAATTTTATTTATACAAAATATTTTATACAGAAAGCTTTAGCAGAGAGCTTCTACTCTGATGTCTACCAGTTTGGGATGATACCGGGCCGTTTGATGCATCAGGCATTTTGATTTCACAAACAAACCATAATTACATGTGTGTTTAACCTAAAGGCCCAGACAATTATCTTTTAACTGAAAAGCTTTTAACCCACAAAAATATGAAATTAAGAGTTTCTTAAGTTTTCTATGCACGCCCCCATTGCTGCTTACCTTTCTCTCCATTTCTGTGTTGTTTTTTTCTTTAGGATAATAAAAAACAAAGAATTTAAACTGCACATGTGATAAAAAGAGATAAAAAGGAAGAAGAAAAAGGCTATAGGATGGAGATGTCTAAGATAGGTGTTGGCATTGTGCAAACAAAGAAATTATTTTCTTGGAGAAATAGCTCTGTCAGTTTCCTTCCTTATGACAGCATTTCTAATGACAGCATATGCACATAGAGACATCTCTCTGGACAGCTTCCATGGTCTGTGAGTGGGCCCTGCTCACCACTTCCTATTTTCTACGCAGTCTGATGATGTCAGGTTTAGATTTTCAAAATCTAACCTCTGGGCTCATGTCAGCTCATGAGTGAGTTCCTTTTGTTTCAACATTTACAAACACACCTGTACTCAGTTCTCATCCAGGGAGAACAAAAGCTGTACTGGTGGGGAGACACATTTCAAGTTGCAGCTAGACCTTAGTCTTCCATCCTTCTGACACATGGATGGGAATTCACACTATGGATTTTAACATTACCTTTTGTTCTAACCAACAGGGAACGGATGTACTTTTCTTTGAATTGTCTCAGTTCAGTTCAGTTCAGTCACTCAGTCGTGTCCAACTCTTTACGACTCCATGAATCACAGCACGCCAGATCTCCCTATCACCAACTCCCGGAGTTCACTCAAACTCATTGAATTGTCTAGTTTGTGTAAATCTTTTGTGGCTTTAGATTTGTTTCCTTTAATCCAAGTATATATAAACATGTATGGTCTTTAAAAACAAATTAAGAAGAAGCAACCATTACTGATTCAAATGTTTTCAATGTAGGAGATTCCAAATCAGAAACATCTCCTTAGCTTGACGGCTAGTGAGCTGCAGTCAAGATACTGAAGGAATACAGGAGCAGGTAGTGGGTGTGAACCTCTCCCTTCCTATCCTTTTTCCCACTGTGCGTGTGTGTTTCAGGATTCTTACCTGACATGGAAGTAAATCTGAAAGTAGAAAAGGCATTAAAATTATATAATTCCATGAAATGGAATTACTTATTTCAAGCATACGAAGTACTTTTTGAAAGCAAAACTTATTTCATCTCCAGGTACATAGGAAGGACAAAGAAAAAGATTTATTTTATATAGGATATTGGAGAAATAAATAACCTGTAATATCACAGAATAATGCACAGTATGTTTAGATAGCTAACCAATAACTCAAAGGACATAATTTCATAAAATATAGAATAATGCTCATATCACTTATTTTTAAACCGAAAATAATAATAATTCCTGATAATCTGTTAAAAATCCCAGGAAAGCACAAATGGTAGCATGCTAACAGTCATCACAGTTACCATTAAGAGCAAAGCAAGAAGCTAATATTTATCATTTTTTCTCTCCAATTTTATCTGATGCACTGAACACTTTAATGAATCCAACAAAACATATGTTCAATGATTGAACATGTTGATTTAGATTAAAGGTAGGAGTGTTCTCAGGCACAAACATCTTAAGTCACAGGATCTTGTCTTCCTAACTCCCTACTTTAATGTTTTTTAAACTACAGTTTACAAACCACTATTAGCTCTAGACATAAACTTAGTGGGATAGAACAAATTTTTCCTTTCATGGAATAAAAAAACTAGAATAGAAATTAGTAAAGTGCATCTCATGTATAATAAAAAGGTAAATATAGTTTTCAAAATCATCTGTTTCAGAAATGTGTGTGTGTGTACTGAATCTCAGTGTAAAATATATGTCTCACTGAGAATCATCTCAAAAAGGATTGAAAACTACTGCATTATATATACTAGCCCTTCAGACAAGAGCAAACTATGACTTCTGTTTTCTTTTATGAGGAAACTGAAGCTAAGAAAGGAGAGGTGAATTGTTTATGATAAGAACTGAGATCCTACTTGTATTGTTAAATGATAATTGCTATGTTTTCAAAATGTTCACCTATCTTATCAGGCATATAAATCTATCTATCTTATCAGTTATGTCTTGGCCACATGTTGACAGGTGAGTATGTGTGTATATCTCTAATTATAAGGAAAACAAAAATAAATCATATTCTTTCCTACTGTAATTAGTTTCTAAGTAATATTTTCTTATTCTTCAAATTGATGCAATATCTTTTGTCTACAGTTTGTCATTGATTTTTTTTTTTATGTTGTTGCCAGTCTGAGGAATACCAAGCAAATCTCATCTATTGATATTACATTGATGATAGATAGTCTCAGTATCAATCGTTTTAAAAGTAATAGGGCCTGTCTGTGAAGATCATCAAGGCTGTCTTTTCACATTTTAGCTTTGGGCCTTCTAGAAGCTTGGCAAATTCCCATGATAAGTATAGGCATAGTTTAGGGTTATTCATATAAAATTAATGAAGTTTAGAAAATTTCTCATTTAATTCTCATGAAACAATCTTAAATGCTTTGGTATTATCTTCTCTGCAGCCTTTCACTCATTCACGAAGTTTCCAGGAACTTCTATTAAGCATTTCTCCCTGAAAGATATTTTGCTAATCACTGGATTGATACAAATAACAAAAAAATCCTTTTTTGTAGAACTTTTTTCTTTCTTTTTAGTGGCCAGAATATTTAGGGTTTTTGATGATGGGAGAAAAAAAGCAAACAAAGATCTGAAAGTAACATTTCTGTTAAAATTGTCTTTTCTATTTCAGACATAGTTTTATAATTATCTTTTCTATTTCTACTTATGCCTTGCTAGGATTCTAGGATGGTCAGTTTGTGTCCTTGACTCCTTTCTTTGGATGGTAGAACAAGCTCAGAAAAGAGGGTCTCTTAATTAAAATTGTTGGGTATTTATTGGTAATCTGCCAAGCAAAATGGAAAGTATATTAAAGGAAGAAAAGAAAGCAGAACAGAATAAATCACATAGCTATAATAAAATCAAGGACATCCTTCTATAAATCATTTATATCATTATTAATTTATAATTCTAATATGCCTCCATGACAGATCCATAGTAGATCAGGGGTTCAAGACTCATTCTGTCTTATTATCAATTAATATTTAGAAAATGTAAAGCTGTTTATATTGAAACATTCCATGGATTCATTCTTTCCTTTCACATGTGTAGTTTCCTAAAACCAAAAAAGGACTGACTTAGTTGCTAAGCTGCAACTAAGGTATTAGGAGTGGATCCAGAGACACAGCTCTTGGATCAAATAATTAATCAAAGGTTTTAAAACAAAGAAGTGCAATAGTGAAAGTATTCATTAAGTTATATGTTTTAGGGAAAAGGTGGAAATGGTGGAAAGCTTAGCTGTTGGATGTTTTTTGTATGCAGAGTTTGTTTTTTAAAATATTATCAGATTTTAAAAAATCAGATTAACTTAATAAGTCTTTTTCTTAGAAACATTGATCCTTTGTAAACTACTTGACTTGAATGCAGAAAATTTTATTTGAAGTGAATTTTTAATCCAGTCATAGAGAAACAGTGAAGAAAAGAGAAAAAAAAAATCCAGTGAAGAATGTATTTTTAAAAATTGTATATAGAAGTTATAAAGAAATTGCAAATTAATATCACACATGTCAGCATCTCTGAGAAAGCATATTCTT
The DNA here is from genome assembly GCF_049115385.1 of Moschus berezovskii. NCBI lineage: Eukaryota > Metazoa > Chordata > Mammalia > Artiodactyla > Moschidae > Moschus > Moschus berezovskii. The sequence continues at coordinate 91,322,957 of NC_142470.1, forward strand.
GGATTGTTGTAACAGGTAAAAGAAAATGCCAGATTGCATACCTGAATAAACTCTAATCTTACTCATCAAGTACATGTTCAAAATTGTAGGCAAAATGAACATACTTTGTTTTGTCTTGAGCTTCATGCATTGTAGGTTTATAGGATTCAGTTCAGTTCAGCTCAGTTCAGTCGCTCAGTCGTGTCCGACTCTCCGCGACCCCATGAATCACAGCACGCCAGGCCTCCCTGTCCATCACCAACTCCCGGAGTACACTCAAACCCATGTCCACAGAGTCGGCGATGCCATCCAGCCATCTCATTCTCGGTCGTCCCCTTCTCCTCCCGCCCCCAACCTTTCCCAGCATCAGAGTCTTTTCCAGTGAGTCAACTCGTCGCATGAGGTGGCCAAAGTATTGCAGTTTCAGCTTTAGCATCAGTCCCTCCAATGAACATCCAGGATTGATCTCCTCTAGAATGGACTGGTTGGATCTCCTTGCAGTATAAGGGACTCTCAAGAGTCTTCTCCAACACCACAGTTCAAAAGCATCGATTCTTCGGCGATCAGCTTTCTTCAGAGTCCAACTCTCACATCCATACATGACCACGGGATTAAACAGTCCAAATGGAAACTCAGATAATTTTGTTGCCATGTGATATCAGTGACAACAGGATAAATCAGAGGGGGACTGAGAGAGACTGATTGGAGCCTTCAGTCCAGGGCATCTAAGTACTCCAGAAGGTGAGAAATTGCTATGATGGTAAAAAGAAGGAGAGATCAGAAATTAATGAGATTATGAAGGGGTTTTTGACACATTTCTATGTAAGGGTGCAAGTTCATCAAGGGAGATAGCACAGTGGTTAAGGGGATCAATGTGTTTGAGGATCAAAAGACTTGGATTCAAGCCTTGACTCTTGCAGTTTCTAGTTTTATGTATTTGCGTAAATTACCTCAGCACTTCTTAAATTTACAGCTATCTTTGTTGTGGCTATTTTATTATTATGTTGCTATTTTTCTTAATATTTTAGATCACCAAAGAGAAAGAGGGGAAAAAAATTAATCAAGAAAGTTAGTGCTAGTCACTCAAAACAGAGGGTTTTCAGCTAGTGTAAATAGTCCCCAGGATGTAGGTTAATAGGAATTTGTTTCTGTGTGGTTTGATGCCAAGAAAAGGCAAAGAGAATGCAGATATTTATAGAGATAATTAAATAAGCAAGTTTGTGTAATAAGCAAGTTCTGACAATTGTAATAAAATGCATGAAAAGATTTGTCTCTATTTATTTCACCAATGAGGGATATTAAAAATCTGATCATACACTGCCTTAAGATTTACCAAATACTATTTAAATAGCAACAACAAAATCATGGCTCCAGATAGGACTGCAAATATTTTGATAATGCTTTGACTCCAAATTGAAGAGGAATCAATCAGAATTCTTAGGACCTGAATTCTAAATACCATTACAAATATTTAAGATTTTTCCCCTTTTCACCCACAATGCAACTATATATTAAGGCAGGCTTATGCCACTTATTATTAGGATTCTTTAAATTGTTTAAAATTTATATTTAATTATAGAAAGCAACACATCAATTCATTTGGCTATAAAATTTTAATAGATTTTAAAAATGTTTTCCATAATATGTCCCCCACTGCTTTCTATTTGCAGACGTATAAGCACACTTAGAAACCTGTCCATGTACACACATGTGTGCTAAGTCACTTCAGTCATGTTTCACTCTTTGCGACCCTGTGGACGGTAGCCCACCAGGCTCCTCTGCCCATGGGATTCTCCAGGCAAGAATACTGGAGAGGGTTGCTCCAGGGGATCTTCCTGACCCAAGGATTAACCCTTCTGTCTTATGCCACCTGCATTGGCAGGCGAGTTCTTTACCACTAGTGCCACCTGGGAAATCCAATGTACACATACACACACAAACTAATTATTTTAAGAGGTTAAATAATAGTACATGTATAATATAATCATTTTCCATTTAATAAAACCTTACATTATATTCTTTCTGTCTGTTGTTAGTAACAAACTACCCTGAACCTAAGTGGCTTAACAAAATAACAGTCATTCTGTTTGCTCATAAATCTGTAATTGGGAAAGGTCTTGGAGAGAAGGGTCCTGTATACACCATGTGGCTTCATCTGGTGTGGTTTAACTAACAGCTGCTTAATCTGCTTCCAAGATGGCTAATCCACATGGCTGGCAAATTGATAATGACTGTTGTCTGAGATCTCAGAAGGCCAACCAGAAATTGTCACTTAACCCGGGAAGTCAAACAGCCTCCTACACACAGGACTCTGTCAGTCAGCAAAGTTACAAACCCAGCTCAGGTTTATTGTTTATTAATTTAGGAGACAGACTTTCTCTAGACATGATAGTAATATTTTTCTGAAATTTTGTGTGCAATGATATTTTTACAGTCATCTTGAAAAAATGCAATGTATCACAGCTTATTTCCAAATTTTTCAGTGTATACTATTGTATATCTCTTGGTGGAGATGTTAAATATTTCTCTATTAATTGAAGAGGCTATACATCCCAGTATTTTTACTCTGTCAGTCACCTATCAATCTACTAATCAATTTTCTATCAAGTCATTCTAATAGTCTATCAAAAAGCAATACATATCACAGTATATTAGAGGTTCAATTTTCAATACAAATAATTCACACTGGATTTTCTTTTCATTTTTTTTGGCCAGTCTTTTGGGAGAAAATGATATCTCATTGGCTTAGTTTATATTTCCTTAATTATTATTTGGATTAAGCAATTTTCATAGATATTACTAACTTTAATTTTCTTTTTTGTGCCTTGTTTAGTATTTTCCACATCTCACTAGGATTTTTAATGAATATGCAAGACTATTTTATGATGATCTCATTTTTTACTACTATATCATTTATTTTATGAATTGCAAATAATTATCTAGTGTTTTGTTTTACACTTTTATTTTCTACACCTTTAACAGAGTTCTATGATATGTAAATAAGTTTACAGGCTGTAAGTTTCATTTCTATTATGCTTTTGTATTTTATGGCTTGCCTGAGAAAGCCTTACATAACACACACCACTACTCTAAAACCAAGTTTACCTTTACTTTCTTCTAATGAGTGAAAAGTTGTTTTTAAATGTTCATCTTTTAGTCTGAGTTTTACTTGTGAATGATGAAAGGTAGGTGTACAAGTTTCTTTTCCTGAGAAACAGTTAATTATTACATATCTATAGCATAATTTATTAATAGATTACATTTGCTTCCATATACTGAAAATATTGGTATTATTATTCATGCTTCTTTTCATATATAATAATTCTATAGGGTAATATAGAATATATGTAATAACCATAACATGTAGAATATACATGATCTATATACATATAGCATAACATTTATAGATTATTGAACACATCATATTATTTATTTGTACATTTCTGGGTCAATTTCATTTTTTTTTAAATAACAGCTTTGTTGTTATATAATATGCTACTGCTGCTGCTAAGTAGCTTTAGTCATATCCGACTGTGTAGACCCCATAGACTGTAGCCCACCAGGCCTCTTCGTCCCTGGGATTTTCCAGGCAAGAACACTGGAGTGGGTTGCCATTTCCTTCTCCATTATATAATATAGATATTACAAAATTCACTTTAAACTGTATAAATTCATTGCATGTAGTGCATTCAGAGTTGTACAACTGCTATCAGTGTCTAACTCTAAAACACTTCATCAACCCCCAAAAGAAACTTCAAGCCCATTAGCAGTCAGACCCAATTCTCTCCTACTCCTGGACTGGGGAAACCACTAATCGATTTTCCATTTCTATCAATTCACCTACTCTAAATATTTCATAAAAATGAAATTAAATAAAATGCAGCTTTTTGTGCTTGGCCTCTTCACTTATTTTCAGGACTGATCCATAACACTGCATGTATCAAGGACACTTCAATGTTGATGTATTTTTTTCATGTTGATGTATTTATTATACTTTTATGGAATATTTTGACATCTAGCAGGATAAATCATTAATCATTGTTCTTGCTTAAAATGTTCTTAGCTGTAACCAAACCAGTTTAAATTGTATATGTGTGTAGCAATAATTTTATTGGGCTTGATTTGAGTTTATGTATTAACTTGAGTAGAATTGTTAACTTTTCAGTGTCAACTCTTCTTATATGTGTACATGAAATAATCCTCTATTAAGGTCAAGATTTCTCTTATGCTAAAGACTCATAAGTTTCTAAACTGTGAAAATTTCTTCTCAAGTAAATTGCAAAGTATTATTTATTTTTAGGTACTATTGGAGTCAAGATATTTTTTCCTGTAAATATTATAATTGATTATAACAATTATATTATTTAAAAATAGTTTTCACTCCTTTCTAATATTTATAATTTGTATTTTTGAAATATTGACTTTTTTCGCACTGGTAAAGCAGTAATTATAAACTACTGTTCTATTTTGTTTCCCCAAGGAGACATTTCTCAAAGTCATGAGACATTTTCATCATCATGACTGGGAGATGTAATTCACATTCAGTGATTAGAAGTCAGAAGCAGAAGATATTAAGAAGACGTGGCAAGAATACACAGAAAAACTGTACAAAAAAGATCTTCATGACCAAGATAATCACAATGGTGTGATCACTCACCTAGAGCCAGACCTCTTGGAATGTGAAGTCAAGTGGGCTTATAAAGCATCACTACAAACAAAGTTAGTGGAGGTGATGGAATTCCAATTGAGCTATTTCAAATCCTGAAAGATGATGCTGTGGAAGTGCTGCACTCAATATGCCAGCAAATTTGGAAAACTCAGCAGTGGCCACAGGATTGGAAAAGGTCAGTCTTCATTCCAATCCCAAAGAAAGGCAATGCCAAAGAATGCTCAAACTACAGCACAATTGCACTCATCTCACACGCTAGTAAAGTCATGCTCAAAATTCTCCAAGCCAGGCTTCAGCAATATATGAACCATGAATTTCCAGATGTTCAAGCAGGTTTTAGAAAAGGCAGAGGCACCAGAGATCAAATTGCGAACATCCACTGGATCATGGAGAAAGCAAGAGAGTTCCAGAAAAACATTCTGTTTTTTTGACTATGCCAAAGCCTTTGACTGTGTAGATCACAATAAAGTGTGGAAAATTCTGAAATAGATGGGAATACCAGACCACCTGACCTGCCTCTTGAGAAACCTATATGCAGGTCAGGATGCAACAGTCAGAACTGTACATGGAACAACAGACTGGTTCCAAATAGGAAAAGGAGTACGTCAAGATTGTATATTGTCACTCTGCTTATTTAACTTATATGCAGAGTATATCATGAGGAACGCTGGGCTGGAAGAAGCACAAGCTGGAATCAAGATTGCTGGGAGAAATATCAATAACCTCAGATATGCAGATGACACCACCCTTATGGCAGAAAGTGAAGAAGAACTCAAAAGCCTCTTGATGAAAGTGAAAGAGGAGAGTGAAAAGGTTGGCTTGAAGCTCAACATTCAGAAAACGAAGATCATGGCATCTGGTCCCATCACTTCATGGGAAATAGATGGGGAAACAGTGGAAACAGTGTCAAACTTTATTTTTTTGGGCTCCAAAATCACTGCAGTTGCTGATTGTAGCCATGAAATTAAAAGACGCTTATTCCTTGGAAGATGACCAACCTAGATAATGTGTTGAAGAGCAGAGCCATTACTTTGCCAACAAAGATCCATCTAGTCAAGGCTATGGTTTTTCCTGTGGTCATGTATGGATGTGAGAGTTGAACTGTGAAGAAAGCTGATCGCCGAAGAATTGATGCGTTTGAACTGTGGTGCTGAAGTAGACTCTTGAGAGTCCCTTGGACTGCAAGGAGATCCAACCAGTCCATTCTAAAGGAGATTAATCCTGGGTGTTCTTTGGAAGGACTGATGCTGAAGCTGAAACTCCAATACTTTCGTCACCTCATGGGAAGAGTTGACTCACTGGAAAAGACTCTGATGCTGGGAGGGATTGGGGGCGGGAGGAGAAGGGGATAACAGAGAATGAGACGGCTGGATGGCATCACCGACTCGATGGACATGAGTTCGAGTGAACTCCGGGAGTTGGTGATGGACAGAGAGGCCTGGCGTGCTGTGATTCATGGGGTCGCAAAGAGTCGGACACGACTGAGCGACTGAACTGAACTGAACTGAATTGAAACCATATAGAACAGTCTCCCACACAAAGTATTATCTAGTTATAATAGAGTGCCAAAGTTACAAGCCCTAAGTCAAAACATTCAGTGCAAGTCAAATAACGGTAATGCTAGAAAGTGAAACTGAAGTCGCTTAGTCGTGTCAGACTCTTTGTGACCCCACGGACTTTAGCCCTCCAGACTTCTCCATCCATGGAACTTTCCAGGCAAGAGTAGCAGAGTGGGTAGCCTTTTCCTTCTCCATGGTATCTTCCTGACCCAGGGATCACACCCAGGTCTCCCACATCACAGGCTGACGCTTTCCCCTCTGAGCCAACAGGGAAGCAGTAATGATAGCAGTTACCTTATATTGTTCCTAGATTTACATATTGTATCAGTAATGCTTGTTTTTGATTTCTAATAGGTGAGCTTTATGAAATTTTAAAAGTTTCCTTCTTAATTTGCTACTATAAGACTGCATTTTTGTGCTTTAAAAAGAGTAGATGTTGAATTTATTATTATTCCCGAAGCTGATGAGATGGTAATGTGATTTTTTTTAAGTATTAATTTATTTTAACAGCCATTTATTGATTTCTTCTTTTTATTTATTTTTTTTCGTGGCTGCACTATGCAGCCTGCAGGATTTTTGTTCTCCTTCCATGGATCAAACCTATGACCACTGCTGTGGAAGCTCTGAATCCCAAAAACTGGATAGCCAGCGAAGTCACCTACCTTAATTTATTAACATAGTATAAAAATTAAGTGGATTTTCTAACTCAATAAGTGGATTGTCTAAACTCATATCCTTAGAATAAATCCTATTCATTTCTCTAAATATATTTCTGAATTCTATTTGCTTTTTTTTTTTTTTTTTGGTAGTCCAGGTTTATTAGCAAAAATGACCTATAGTATTTGTATGTGTTTGTGTGTATGTAGCCTCCCTGGTGGTTCAGTAGTAAAAGAATCCCTCTGCTAATGTAGGAGACGCTGGTTCAATCCCTGGCTGGGGAAGATCCCCCGGAGATGAAAATGGTAATCCACTCAAATATTCTTGCCTGGAAAATTCCACAGACAGAGGGTCTTGGAGGGCTTGAGTCCATGGGATCACAAAATAATTGGACATGATTTAGCAACTAAAACAATGTGGTGCAGTGGTGAAGAATCCACCTGTCAATGCAGGAGACTCAAGAGATACGAGTTCAATCCCTGGGTTGGGAAAATCCTCTGGAAAAAGAAATGACAGCCCACTCCAATATTCTTGCCTGGAAAATCCCATGAACCAGAGGAACTTGGCAGGCTACAATCACAAAAACTCAGACGCTACTGAACAACTGAGCACACAAGCATAATATAATCTCCTACAGCTGTATTTTCATATTCTTTCAGAGTGTGATTTGGAAGTTATTTGAACTTTTTTATTTTTTTATGTTTGTTTTTCTTTTTTTTAAATTTTATTAGAGGCAAATTACTTTACATTAATATATTGGTTGGTTTTGCCATACATTGACACGAATCCGCCCTGGGTGTACATGTGTTCCCTTTCTTGAACCCCCCTCCCACCTCCCTCTTCCCCATATCCTCCCTCCAGGTCATCCCCATGCACCAGCCCCAAGCATCCTGTATCATGCATCAAACCTGGACTGGTGATTCATTTCACATATGATAATATACATGCTACAATGCCGTTCTCCCCAATCATCCCACCTTCACCCTCTCCCTGAGTCCCAAAGACTGTTCTATATACCTATGTCTCTTTTGCAGTCTCGTATACAGGGTTAAGGTTACCATCTTTCTAAAATGAGTTTTTAAACTAATTTTTATGCTATAATATTATAATATACACTATAATTGTCTATGAATTGAAAGATTGCTATAACGTAAATGACAAGGATTCCTGAGGATTTTTGCAATTTATTCATAAAACTATTTGATAATGGTGCCATTTTTAAAGATAGAATTTTAAATAAAAATAATATACTAGAAAATACATTATAAAAGATTACTTCTGATGTTTCAATTGTTCTGTTCTGTTCAGTCGCTCAGTCGTGTCCGACTCTTTGCGACCCCGTGGACTGTAGCCTACCAGGCTTCTCCGTCCATGGGATTCTCCAGGCAAGAATACTGGAGTGGGTTACCATTCCCTTCTCCAGGGGATCTTCCCGACCCAGGGATCGAACCCGGGTCTCCTACATTGGAGGCAGACGCTTTAACCTCTGAGCCACCAGGGATGCTTTAAATATATTAAGGCATTTAATCTCCTTAACAATCCTGTGAGATACCTGCATTAATACCATTATATGGATGAAATACTACTGTACCTTAAATTTAAGCAACTTTTTTAAGGAATCTTTGTTTATTCTATTAATAAGCCCAATAATTCAAATTATTTTCATTGACTCCCAGTGACAAACAACTGTTGGGATTTTCAGTCTAAAACATCTTTTGACCAAGTTAAGTTACAAAAATGTGACTTGAATCAGATTTTAGTTGATTCTTCCAAAGTCCTAGGTTCCAGATTTCACTATATCACATGCTAGTTGTACAATTTTGATCAGGTAATTTTCCCTATATGATCTCAACACTCTCACGCAATATGAAGCAGCGTGAATAGAGGCTGTCTTGGGGGCCCTTTAGATGTATAAAATTTAGTAGATTTTCAACCAGTGTTTGGCTACAATAGTTGTGCAGCAACAAATATTTGAAAAATGGACGAACATATGAGCCAGGAATGCAATGGATTCAACTAAAGAGCCTATGTATTGCTTGGGTAAGAATTTTACACTTAGCCAGAATTCCAGTGTGGTTTAGAAGTCAGATGTATTAAATTATTAGAGCAAGAATATACTTTTAATATGCTAACTTTCATTCTTTGCTAGTGTTTGGCCATAGAGCTGTTTTGTGAAGAAATATGAGGTTACTTCTGGGCTTTGTAGGAAATAATATCTGTCATGGACTTGGAATGTGAGAGTGGTAGCACACTGTCACTCCTTTATCTCTACTCCAGATTTACATACCTATCTGTGTGTCTATCTAAATACATCTGTACAGCTTTGGTGATGTAAATAGCAAATCATATATTGTGAACAAAAAGCAAAGAATCTCCTCTGAATCACCTCTGAAAAAATAAATATTGTGCCATTCATAGAGAGAGATTAGCCTTAATGTTTATGTGTTAATAAGAGTCAAGATGATTTACAACATGTTTACTTTTCAGCAGAGACAACATTCTCTTTTAAGAGGATGCTACAAAGTGCCTTATTCTGTGACAGAGTCAAAAAGTAATTCCCTTTTTCTAGCTGCTCAGCTGAACATAAATATCATGCTTAAAAATATCTTTTGATTTTTGAACAGAGAAATATTCAAAGAGTTCTCTAGAGTCCAATTCCTTAATCAAATGTTTGATGAGGAGAATTTTTTTTTCTTGGAGATTATGCTTCTCACTAGAGTAGAAGAATTTTCACAGCTTAAAATGATAAGTAGTAGCCCTGTATTAAGAACATATTGATTGCTAGAGTTTGAATAAGGATTATACTTTTTCAATATCTGTAGCTAACTAACCTGTAAATATAACACTAAAAAATATGAAATGTTCTTCATATTTCATTAGAGCAAATTTCTTTTCTTTCTTTCTTTTTTATTCTACAGTGAATAGATTAATCTAGATAACTATAAACTCATAAGTACCATTTTGAAATGTACACCTTTTCAAAAGATAACTTATGTGAGCCAGTATAGCCAGAAATAATAAATACATATATGTAGGGCCCAGTGTTGGACTTCATTGTTATACCTAAATTTGAGGATCTGTATTTAACTATTTGAGGAAAGCAGAAGAACAGAAAGAAATGAACACAGTTGCAACTCATCATATAAATATGTCCCAATCGCATAGTTCCTTTGCAAAGCCAAGTTAATAATAAATTACATTTCATCACAGTTGAAATTAATGTAGACATCTCTGTTGTAATCATATTCAGAAAGGAAGGAAATATTTCTCTCACCTGAATATTGGTAGCAAGTTAATGGTGAGAATCACTAATTAGGCATTAGAATCAAATATAGTTTTAACAATGTATGAGTGCCTGATGAACTACGGAAGGATATTTGTGACATTGTACATGACACAGGGACCAAGACCATCCCCATGGAAAAGAAATGCAAAAAAGCAAAATGGCTGTTTGAGGAGGCCTTACAAATAGCTGTGAAAAGAAGAGAACTGAAAAGCAAAGGAGAAAAGGAAAGATATAAGCACCTGAATGAAGAGTTCCAAAGAATAGCAAGGAGAGTTAAGAAAGCCTTCCTGAGCGATCAATGCAAAGAAATAGAGGAAAACAACAGAATAGGAAAAACAAGAGATCTCTTCAAGAAAATTAGAGCTATCAAGGGAACTTTTCATGCAAAAGGATAGAAATGGTATGGACCTAACAGAAGCAGAAGATATTAAGAAAAGGTGGCAAGAATACACAGAAGAACTGTACAAAAAAGATCTTCACGACCAAGATAATCACGATGGTGACCTAGAGCCAGACCTCTTGGAATGTGAAGTCAAGTGGGCTTACAAAGCATCACTACGAACAAAGCTAGTGGAGGTGATGGAATTCCAATTGAGCTATTTCAAATCCTGAAAGATGATGTTGTGAAAGTGCTGCACTCAATATGCCAGCAAATTTGGAAAACTCAGCAGTGGCCAAGGACTGGAAAAAGTCAGTCTTCATTCCAATCCCAAAGAAAGGCAATGCCAAAGAATGCTCAAACTACAGCACAATTGCACTCATCTCACACGCTAGTAAAGTCATGCTCAAAATTCTCCAAGCCAGGCTTCAGCAATATGTGAACCGTGAATTTCCAGATGTTCAAGCAGGTTTTAGAAAAGGCAGAGGCACCAGAGGTCAAATTGCCAACATCCGCTGGATCATGGAGAAAGCAAGAGAGTTCCAGAAAAACATCTATTTCTGCTTCATTGGCTATGCCAAACCCTTTGACTGTGTGGATCACAATAAGCTGTGGAACATTCTGAAAGAGATGGGAATACCAGACCACCTGACCTGCCTCTTGAGAAACCTGTATGCAGGTCAGGAAGCAACAGTTAGAACTGGACATGGAACAGCAGACTGGTTCCAAATAGGAAAAGGAGTACGTCAAGATTGTATATTGTCATCCTGCTTATTTAACTTCTATGCAGAGTACATCTGGAGAAGGAAATGGCAACCCACTCCAGTGTTCTTGCCTGGAGAATCCCAGGGACAGGGGAGCCTGGTGGGCTTCCATCTATGGGGTCACACAGAGTCGGACACGACTGAAGTGACTTAGCAGCAGCAGCAGCAGCAGAGTACATCATGAGGAATGCTGGGCTGGAAGAAGCACAAGCTGGAATCAAGATTGCTGGGAGAAATATCAATAACCTCAGATATGCAGATGACATTACCCTTATGGCAGAAAGTGAAGAAGAACTCAAAAGCCTCTTGATGAAAGTGAAAGAGGAGAGTGAAAAGGTTGGCTTGAAGCTCAACATTCAGAAAACAAAGATCGTGGCATCTGATCCCATCACTTCATGGGAAATAGATGGAAAAACAGTGGAAACAGTGTCAGATTTTATTTTTTTGGGCTCCAAAATCACTGTGGATGCTATTGTATCCACATGAAATTAAAAGACGCTTGCTTCTTGGAAGGACAGTTATGACCAACCTAGATAACATATTAAAAAGCAGAGACATTACTTTGCCAACAAAGGTCCGTCTAGTCAAGGCTATGGCTTTTCCTGTGGTCATGTATGGATGTGAGAGTTGGACTGTGAAGAAAGCTGATCACCAAAGAATTGACGCTTTTGAACTGTGGTGCTGGAGAAGACTCTTGAGAGTCCCTTGTACCTCAAGGAGATCCAACCAGTCCATTCTAAAGGATATCAATCCTGGGTGTTCTTTGGAAGGACTGATGCTAAAGCTGAAACTCCTATACTTTGACCACCTCATGTGAAGAGTTGACTCACTGGAAAAGACTCTGATGCTGGGAAGGTTTGGGGGCAGGAGGAGATGGGGACGACAGAGAATGAGATGGCTGGATGGCATCACTGACTCGATGGACATGAGTTTGAGTGAACTCTGGGAGTTGGTGATGGACAGGGAGGCGTGGGGTGCTGTGATTCATGGGGTCGCAAAGAGTCGGACATGGCTGAGCGACTAAACTGGACTGAACTGAACTGATGAATCGTAATTACCTTACAAAGGTCTGAAAACATGGAATTGTTGCTAATATACAGAAGGATTGTCCATATTATGATGATGATATGCCTACACTTGAAATTGGTAAAATCAAGGCACCAGGTGGGGTCTTTTAATAGAGTATAGACATAGAAGGGCCTTCCCAGATAGCTAAGTTGGTAAAGAATCCACCTGCAACGCAGGATACCCCAGTTCGATTCCTGTGTCAGGCAGATCCACTGGAGAAGGGATAGGCTACCCACTTCAGTATTGTTTGGCTTCCCTTTTTGTTCAGCTGGTAAAGAACCGCCTGCATTGTGGGAGACCTGGGTTCGATCCCTGAGTTGGGAAGACCCCCTCAAGAAGGGAAAGGTTACCCACTCCTGTATTCTGGGCTGGAGAATTCCACGGTGTCGCAAAGAGTCAGACACACTGAGTGACTTGCACTGCACATAGACATAGAAAATGAGAGAATACCTTTGATTCAAAACATTTTTTGGCTCTTTGAATTTCCTGGATTGAGTTCCAAACTATTTACTGTTTAAAGTTCTATAATATCTCACCTAACCTCAGTTTACCTATTTACCATTAGTTTACTTTAGTTCCGTATTCAAATATGTAAATCTAGTCAAACTGATCTGATCTTTGTGCCCTAATCAATTAATATATCAGTGTTTTAGTATAAGAAGTCTTATTATCCTTATCTGATTTTGAAAGCTAAAATCCCTTCTTTAAGGTATATTGTCAAGAACTGTAAAGAATCTCTATTCAAAAGCTAACAAGTTAGTCTACCAGAGTTTCATGATGTTGACAGAAGACACAAAGTTCCTGGGTCAGAGACAAAAGACTTTATTACTCAAAGCAGAGTGAACTTCAAGAGCTTGATATTTGCACTGGTTTCCTTGCCCCCAGATATCATAAAGGAAATATGGAGCAACTCAGATGGATGATATGTACAGACAGGATTTGTGTCACATCCAAGAAATTCAAGATTAGGAGGTATAAATCTTTTAAAATGGATACAAGCAAGGCTAACTTTGCCCCAGAAGGAAGTATTATTTTTAACATATTGGACAGCCTTCTGTTCTGGATCGGTTCAGTTCAGTTCAGTCGCTCAGACATGTCCGACTCTCCGCGACCCCATGAATCACAGCACGACAGGCATCCCTGTCCATCACCAACTCCCGGAGTACACTCAAACCCATGTCCACAGAGTCGGTGATGCCATCCAGTCATCTCATTCTCTGTCGTCCCCTTCTCTTCCCGCCCCCAAACTTTCCCAGCATCAGAGTCTTTACCAGTGAGTCAACTTGTCGCATGAGGTGGCCTAAGTATTGCCGTTTCAGCTTTAGCATCAGTCCTTCCAATGAACACCCATGGTTGATCTCCTTTAGAATGGACTGGTTGGATCTCCTTGCAGTCCAAGGGACTCACAAGAGTCTTCAACACCACAGTTCAAAAGCATCAATTCTTCGGCAATCAGCTTTCTTCACAGTCCAACTCTCACATCCATACATGACCACGGGAAAAACCATAGCCTTGACTAGACGGACCTTGGTTGGCAAGTAATGTCTCTGCTTTTTAATATACTATCAAGGTTGGTTATAACTTTCCTTCCAAGGAGTAAACGTCTTTTAATTTCATGGCTGCAATCAGCATCTGTAGTGATTTTGGAGCCCCCAAAAATAAAGTCTGACACTGCTTCCACTGTTTTTCCATCTATTTGCCATGAAGTGATGGGATCAGATGCCATGATCTTTGTTTTCTGAATGTTGAGCTTCAAGCCAACCTTTTCACTCTCCTCTTTCACTTTCATCAAGAGGTTTTTTAGTTCCTCTTCACTTTCTGCCATAAGGGTAGTGTCATCTGCATATCTGAGGTTACAGCAATCTTGATTCCAGCTTGTGCTTCTTCCAGCCCAGCGTTCCTCATGATGTACTCTGCATAGAAGTTAAATTAACAAGGTGACAATATACAGCCTTGATGTACTCCTTTTCCTATTTGGAACCAGACTGTTGTTCCATGTCCAGTTCTAACTGTTGCTCCCTGACCTGCATACAAGTTTCTCAAGAGGCAGGTCAGGTGGTCTGGTATTCCCATCTATTTCAGAATGTTCCACAGCTTATTGTGATCCACACAGTCAAAGGCTTTGGCATAGTCAATGAAGCAGAAATAGATGTTTTTCTGGAACTCTCTTGCTTTCTCCTTGATCCAACGGATGTTGGCAATTTGATCTCTGGTGCCTCTGCCTTTTCTAAAACCTGCTTGAACATCTGGAAATTCATGGTTCACATATTGCTGAAGCCTGGCTTGGAGAATTTTGAGCATGACTTTACTAGCGTGTGAGATGAGTGCAATTGTGTGGTAGTTTGAGCATTCTTTGGCATTGCCTTTCGTTGGGATTGGACTGAAGACTGACCTTTTCCAATCCTGTGGCCACTGCTGAGTTTTCCAAATTTGCTGGCATATTGAGTGCAGCACCTTCACCGCATCATATTTCAAGATTTGAAATAGCTCAACTGGAATTCCATCACCTCCACTAGCTTTGTTCGTAGTGATGCTTTCTAAGGCCCACTTGACTTCACATTCCAAGATGTCTGGCTCTAGGTCAGTGATCCCGTTATCGTGACTATCTTGGTCGTGAAGATCTTTTTTGTACAGTTCTTCTGTGTATTCTTGCAACCTCTTCTTAATATCTTCTGCTTCTGTTAGGTCCATACTATTTCTGTCCTTTTGCATGAAAATTCCTTCGATAGCTCTAAATTTCTTGAAGAGATCTCTTGTTTTTCCTATTCTGTTGTTTTCCTCTATTTCTTTGCATTGATCGCTCAGGAAGGCTTTCTTAACTCTCCTTGCTATTCTTTGGAACTCTGCATTCAGATGCTTATATCTTTCCTTTTCTCCTTTGCTTTTTGCTTCTCTTCTTTTCACAGCTATTTGTAAGGCCTCCTCAAACAGCCATTTTGCTTTTTTGCATTTCTTTTCTATGGGGATGGTCTTGGTCCCTGTCTCCTGTACAATGTCACGAACCTCCATCCAGAGTTCATCAGGCACTCTATGTATCAGATCTAGTCCCTTAAATCTATTTCTCACTTCCACTGTATAATCATAAGGGATTTGATTTAGGTCATATCTGAATGGTCTAGTGGTTTTCCCTACTTTCTTCAATTTCAGTCTTAATTTGGCAATAAGAAGTTCATGATCTGAGCCACAGTCAGCTCCTGGTCTTGTTTTTGCTATCTGTATACAGCTTCTCCATCTTTGGCTGCAAAGAATATAATCAATCTGATTTTGGTGTTGACCATCTGGTGATGTCCATGTGTACTGGATAGAGAGATATTATTTCTGCATTTCATGACTGTTTAGTATACAAACATCCTTGTAAAGATGGTCCAGAACAAAAGCTGTATGTATAAACAGCTTGTGGCCATTGAAGGGAATTTATTATGCACAGGCCTGTACTATAATTAACGGGGCTTCTTTGAAAAAAAAAGAACTACTTTGTCATCACCTCCAGGTGAAGGACTGGGAGCAGTAAGAAGTACATACTGGAAAGACATCTTGAAAGCAGGATGTTGAAGTACTGATGTGACTGATGGAAAACCATCAGTGATTGTTCCCATGACCAGAGCTTTGAGGGAGTTGCTGGGAAAGGGCATCACTAGCCAAGGGGCTAAACAAAGTCATGAAAGGCCTGAAGGTTTGACATTGAGTACTGTGCATTGTATATCTTATCCCGATCTGAGATTGTAAAAAACAGATATCTCTAGAGCAGGAAAAGGGAAGTAGAGGTTAACAATAAAAGGTACACAAGGATTAGGATCTGGGCTTTTGCCTATGAATGGCATCAGCCACCTGATCCCCATTTTATTTCTGAGTCTTATTTTTCCTTATTCTTCTGCAGCACCATTCCCTCAAATCAGTTCATTGTTGGGCTGGTCCCGACAGTCGTAAGATTTGAGAAATAAAGAAAGTGGTTGAATGGCATCACTCAATCAATAGACATGGGTTTGAACAAATTCCAGGAGAGTGAAGGACAAGGAAGCCTGGCATGCTGCAGTCCATGGTGTTGCAGAGTTGGACACGACTTAGCAACTGAACAACAACAACATGAAGCAGTACCTCCCAACATGTATTACTCTCATGAAGCTTCCCTTACTGCCCAAGTCCTGTCCCCTCTACATTTTCTGGGCTTCCATGAACACGTAGTGCCTCTCCTACATGTGTACCTTATCATCAATGACAAACAGAGACAGAATATTAAAAAGCAGAGACATTACTTTGCTGACAAAGGTCTGTTCAGTCAAAGCTTTGGTTTTTCCAGTAGTCATGTATGGATGTGAGAGTTGGACTATAAAGAAAGCTGAGTGCCAAAGAATTGATGTTTTTGAACTGTGGTGTTGGAGAAGACTTGTGAGAGTCCCTTGGACTGCAAGAAGACCAAACCAGTCAATCAGCCTTGAATATTCATTGAAAGGACTGATGCTTAAGCTGAAGCTCCAATATGTTGGCTACCTGATGCAAAGAACTGATTCATTGGAAAAGATCATAATGTCAGGAAAGATTGAAGGCAGGAAGAGAAGGGAATGACAGAGGGTGAGATGGTTGGATGGCATCACCAACTTGATGGACATGAGTTTGAGCAAGCTCCAGGACTTGGTGATGAACAGGGAAGACTGGTGTGCTGCAGTCCAAGGGGTCGCAGTCAGTCACCACTGAGTGACTGAACTGAAATGATCAATTAGAGTGTGTTTAGTACAATGTCTAGCACCTACTGAGCATGTAATGCATGTCAACTATGCTCACTGTATTAACTTTATCCTGGGTATATGACTATCTCACAATAGAGAAAATAATCATTTGATGTTAAGAACAGAATCTTTTAATAATCTCAGTGACTAGCATAGGCAGAAGGAGCAGAGGCATGTACCTAAATACTTCAGAGTTTTCTTTCAGCTGAAATTATCCCCAAAGTTCTTAGGCTACCTTTCTAAAAATACAAGAGTCTAAAGAACATATACTCTTTGCTCCAGAATTCCTTAATAACCGATGTCAAAACATTCTACTATTTCAGCTTCTGAATGATTGGATGGTTTCAGTTCACCTGGCTCTCTTGAACACTGGATAGACTCAGCTCCTGCTTTTGATATATGCCTAAACTGTTTGGTCTGCCAAAGATTTCCTAGATTTATGACCTCAGATATCACTGTGTCTCACATATAGTCCTGAATTTACCTAGAAATCATATCCTCCCATTGTTACAGGGCATGTTAACGTCTTTCTGGATGCATTTTGACCTCATTCAATTTATCTACACTCTGCTTAAGAGTGAACATTTAATTGAGTTGAGTTGAATTATCTATATCCTAGCAACAACAGATCATCACATTTTCCTAACATCTTCAGCTTTTCCTTTCCAGTAGCAATATAAAATGGTGCCAAAGAGTTCAAGCCCTGGGTACTCTACTTGGGATCATGTCTTGTTTCTGTCACTTCACATGATTCTTGGGGAAGTAATCACTCTGTACTGACTTTCCTCATGTATACAATGTAAATAATATTCCCCCATTACATGCAACTGGTATGGGATAATGAATTTAAAGCCCATAACAAAATATCAATACATGACAACTGTTCAATAAATATTACCATTGCTTATTATTATTGTTTTTGTTGTTGTTACCATCATCAATCCATGATGAACTTGAATTATGACTCATAGAAGTGGGTGGGATACTATTCACATGATTAATCAAATAATATAGGTGACAATCTTGCCATAATTACAATGCCCAGGAACCCTATTCAAGCCAGAGGAATTGACTGAATCACGGTGACAAAATTCTGCTTCAAAGATGTTGGAAATTCTTTTTGCTAAATGGATTCTATTTTCCAGCCTGGTCCAGCAGAAACTTTGTGATACATGTATCCTACCTCATTCTCTATTCCTCTATAAGGTATACATGGTTTTCTAAGAAATAACTGCTGTAAAGATTCTGGAAGGGGACCAGAAGCAGTAATGGTTTAATAATCGCAAGATGGGAGATAGAAAATGGACATATTATTCTAAGAAATTAAAAAGGGAAGATGGTTCCATAACTATCTCTAACATTGGAAATGGTAATCAACTCTCTTCAAGATAGAAAGAGAACATAGGATTAAAATATAATAAAATTTATGTTCTTTATAATGTAGTTTAAAAGGAATCATGACTAAAATCCCACAGTATAGAAGGAGGAGGATAAGGGAGTATAAAGATGACCTGGAAATGTTTATAAATTCTATACATTATCCACTTCTTATCTCTCCAAAGCTTCTGCTAACGATGTGTCATTATGTATGCAAATGAGAGAAACTGTGCCATAAAAAAGAATGCTGTTCATAGCTTTAAGTACTTTTAATAATTGAATCACTTGAAGTATTCACATAGGTCTACTTAAAATTTTAAAAAAATATATGAAAACAATGTAAGTAGAAAAAGTCACACACACAGTAATTAAACTCTTACTTTTTTATTTTGCCCTTGATTGAAATCAAAGCGTTACTCAAAAATAAGGAGGCATTAATATAAGTTAAATGTTCGAAAGGCAAAATTGTATTTTCTGTTCATTTGTTTCTCTCGTGTTGTGTGAAAGATAAGTCTATTGAATAAATGCATTGTTTGTGTCCAAATACATGTTTGAAACAAGGCCTATTCTTGGTATCTATCCCATTGAGACAATTCTCTTTCACATTATTTAATATTTGGCTGCAGCCACTCTTTGGCAGTAGGTAGGGTATTTGATAATTCTGTGTTGCATAAACATCTTCAAAGAGATTGCGTGACCATATCCCACTGGAATTATTTCAAGCCAGATGTCTAATTCTTTCCAACATCTTTAATGTTTTTAAAATCATCTTGGGTGTTGTTAATGAGGTATCATTAGGTACAAATTTGAAATTTTGTTGTGGGCAGAACATGCATTCAGTAGTGCAACATGTGTTCTTGCTTCTGAAGTCTTTGGGGGTTTTCTTTTACACACCACTCTCTTCCTAACATCTTAATTTCTTCTTCAGGTGACTTAATTATTTAGTCAGTGTAAATATTATCTTTACATTTGACAAATATTTATTAAAATGCTAATAGAAGCCAAATATTGCACTTGGATAAGATATGATGCCTTCATCATAGAAGCTATTATCCAGTTAGGAAGAAAAGAAACACTACGGAAATAAACTCTAGTATGAAAGAGGTCAGATACAGTAGGCCATGAAAGCCCAGACTTGGGAGCTATAAATACTGTTGGGTGAAAGAAGAAATACTTTGATTAAGGCCTCTCTGTTCTAAAAGTTCAAGGAAAATAACTCCAATAAGGAGGGCACGCTTTAGCAAAAATACACAAGGATGATATGCATTTTTCCAAAAGCAGAAAGTAACTCATGTCAAATCTGTACCATGCAGAGACAGTTGACTTTATCTTACAGAGCAAGAAAACTGTTAACATTTTAAAACAGGGTGCACGATGGTCAGGTTTATATTTGACAGAGATAAATGTGAAGGTCACATGTTGGGCAGATTATATGGAAAATGAATTTAAGTAGCCATATCAGTTAAAAAGTACTTGAGTCACTACCCATGAGAGATTGAACTAGCACTAGAAATGGAGAGAAGGGAAATAATTCAAAAATAGGCTTTTCAGAAGCTATTTTAGTTCAACATCTAACACATAACGATAAGAAGTGCTCAATAAATACTACTTGAATGAAAGAGCAAAATTTAATGCATTAAAAAACAGATTTCAAGTATAAAATTGTCAGAGCCTTGAAGATGATAGAGACATATTTTTTTGTTCTTACATAATACCTTCACCTTTTCCTCCATATTGAAAGCAGGGATATTTCAAATATATTCACGTTTGTAGATCTATGACAGATTGGTAGGTTTGCCAGTTTGCTTGTTTGTTTTGGTTTTATAATACCTGTATTGTCATAAGGAGATGTCCCTCAGGATATTTTGGGATTACACTGCTCAGTCTGATAACCAGTGGGCATGGGCTTTATGTATTCTCTTTTGCCAATGAGCCCATTCTAATTCAATAAAGTTCCAAGAACATTTTTGCATTTCAGGTTTGGGTCAAATGCAAACATAAATCTGGCTCTATTCCACAGATCCTCCCATGTTACCAAACAAGAAGATGCAAGGAACTGGGGTAAACCAAAACTCAAAGGAATTCTTATGTATTAAAGAATGAGAATTTACTCACGCCAACACCAGTCACCTTTACCTTCCTCTCTCTTTACTGCTTTCCATAAGCTCTTCTTCCCTTCATATATATAACTTATTTATTTTTCAATTTTAGAAAATTTAGCTTTGACACAATACTTCTATCTAACCTACAGGCTATCCCACCTATTCCAATAATATCTTTATAGAATTTGCTTTCTAGTTCAAGAGAGATTCAGGATCTCATATTGCATGTTGTCAATAATCATTTTAGCATCCTGTAATCTGGAACAGTTATTTTTTGTCTTTATTTTACATGACATAGATCTATTTGAAGATTGTAGGGCAGCTATTTTATAGTGTCCCTCAATTACAGTTTGGTGTGTTCCCCAATCTGAATCAGGTTATGCATTTTGGGCTTGAATGCGATATTTGGCATATTATATCCTTAAGGTATCACATTCCAAGACATATGATAAGCATTTTTATTTTACTGATGATGTTGTTTAAATGTTTTCATTAAAAGATCATCCGGTTTCTGCACTTACAGTTTGTATGCATTGAAATAATTTGACTTTTAGAACTAATATATGATTTATATACTATATAAATATCCTACCCTCATCAAATTTGATCATCCCATAAGCTGCTAACTTTGTTGAATGTTTTTTGCCTGAATCAATTTTTAGCATGATGATTGTAAATAGTGCTTTTTTCATATTAATTACTTATGTCATATTGATTAGTCGGCCTTTCATCACAAGAAAGAACTTTTCCTCAAATTATTTATTAATGTATTTATCTATCAATCATCTTTTATCTAAATCTCTATATAAATATATCTTTATCAGTGTGGACTCATGAATTCTTATTATATCTTGCATACATATTTATAGGTGTTCAATATCCATTGTAAATCATGACTTTTAGCAATTTAAAAAATGTATTTTATCTCATTGAGTGTCTTCTCTCTTCTCTTTTCCTTTTTTTATTCATGGCATCCAGTCCCATCACTTCATGGCAAATAGACGTGGAAACAATGGAAACAGTGACAGACTTTATTTTCTTGGGCTCCAAAAGCACTGCAGATGATGACTGTAGCCATGAAATTAAAAGACTCTTGCTCCTTGGAAGAAGATTTATCACAGACCTAGTCAGTGTATTAAAAAGCAGAGACATTACTTTGCCGACAAAAGTCAGAATAATCAAAGCTACGGTTTTTCCTGTAGTCATGTATGGATGTGAGAGTTGTAGCATAGAGAAGTCTGAGCACCGAAGAATTGATGCTTCTGAACTGTGGTGTTGGAAAAGACTCTTGAGAGTCCCTTGGACAGAAAGAAGATTAAAACAGCCAATCCTAAAGGAAATCACCCCTAATATTCATTGGAAGGACTGATTCTGAAACTCCAATACTTCGTCCACCTGATGCAAAGGTTTGACTCATTAGAAACAACCCTGATGCTGGGAAAGATTGAAGGCAGGAGAAGGAGACAACAGAAAATGAGATGGTTGAATGACATCAATGATTCAATGGACTTGAGTTTGAACAAGCTCCAGGAGATGGTGAAGGACAGGGAAGCCTGGCGTGCTGCAGTCCATTGGGTCACAAAGAGTAACACACAACTGAACAACTGCACGACAACAACAACCTATAGAACATAGTAGCTCAGTCTGGCCCACCTTAAATGCGCTAAGATCTTCTCCATTAAAGTGTATCTGGGGAAAATTATCTAACACAAAGCATATTTTATAATGAAGTATTAAGTATCTCATGTAATTGATTGACTATTGTACTGAAAGTCAAAAATGGAAAGCTTATCTGGGTACAGAATGGTTGTATGTGGACCAGCTGTTGATTCTGTGACTGCGTGGCTGACTGGGAGCTGCAGCTTTCTGCCAATGCCCAGCATCAGAAGAGAGGAAAAGATCAAAACTCAAAGTATGGTTTCTACTGAATGCTTTTTATGGATTTCCCTCAGAAAGTCAAAACATCATAGCTGAAACTATCCTAGGTTGGGAACCATCTGTATTATTCTCCCATCATATCTTCACTTCCTTTTTAGTCTTAGATTTAAAATTAAATATACTAAATATTTACCAGTGTTGAGTCTTTCCAGAATGGAGCTCTTCCGCTAACAGATTTCTTTAGAGGATTTCACACTTTTAATATCTGAAGAACAGGTGGGCGACACATAAAATCTTTCGCCTACACCATATTTTCTTGAGTTTCTTGAAAATCTTTCTCAACTATCACCTTGCCATAGTTGATGTGCTCTTGAGACATCTGGTGCCCATATTGTTTTCTTATTTTTAAAAACAGTTTGGTTATTTTGCCTATAGGCTCTAAGAATTTTTTCTTTAAAGTCTAATAATTTTACCTTGATATATCTTTGAGTAATCAATCTGGCCCAGATTTTCCCAGATACACTCAGTTCTTTCAAACTGTTGGCATAGAGATTTAATTTTTGCTTAAAAATTGTTTTCAAATTATTGCCATAAATATTAATTTAGTTACATTGTCTTGTTATTCTTAAGAGATTCCAGTTCCCTGTATATAGATATTCTTTGTATGTCCTCCATTTTATGCAGTTTTTCTTCCAGATGCTATTTTCTTTTTATATTTATACCAGTGATTATTTTCCTTTTCTTCCAATGTACATTATTAAATTTTCATTCATTTTTATTCTCCCTTGAGCACCTTGAATCTTATCCTTAATTTCTAATACTTACAAATTTTTAAAAATATTAATTTTAATTATTAAATTAATAAATACATTTTAAATTATTTTTAATTATTAATTTTTCTCAAATGATTAATTCATTTGAGATTATTTTGTGATAAATTTGTTCTCCTTTACACTGGATATTTAAAAACATTTTTAACCGATTAAGAACTTTTTTTCTGAGTAGTTTGTATGGAATTGCTCTGAGTCTTTTCTATTTTGAGGCATTTGTAGACAGGGTTTTTAATCTCATGAGTGCTCTCTTTTTCTAGGGTAGTGACATGTATTTTCATTAATGGTTGGCACTGAGGATGGAGGAGGAGGAGGATGGACTTGTTTATTTTGTGGTCTGCACTGCTTCTTCGGGGCCTTTCATTTTTCCTTCTTCTTCTGTTTTACTTTTTTTCTTCAAATACCAGCATACTCCTAAGGGGCATCTCTTCTCTCCCAGTAGCAATGCTCTGAAACTTTCTCCAATGCCACTCTCTTTTAGGCTCTGTGCTCTAGCAACTGTTATGAACTACCAAGTCCCTGATCTGTGCCCAGTATTTTGGCACTTAAGTGTTAGACTTCCTGGGATTGATTTTCTTTCCTGAGCTTTGTTTATGTTCTAATCTTCCCTTTTCCATGTACTACCTGTGCTCCATTGTGATTCTTCTTTCTCTGCATTAATTTCTGCATTCATAAGCTTGAAGCACTGAAGGGAGTTCCAACAGAAACTGTTGGAATTTTGCTTGTTTCCCTACTCACATTTAACCTGTAATTTACAATATTGTCTGACTCCTATCATTCCTATTCTGACTATTCTATGACTCCTATGACTATGGCTCCTATGACTATGACTTCCTATGACTATTCTATGACTATTTTATGACTCCTATTCTATGACTATTCTATGACTATATTCTTGGACTATCCTATCCTATTCCTATTCGATGACTCCTATCTATACTGACTCCTATGAATACTGATATTTTCGGTGTGATTGTTTCCTTAAGCTTCTCCACATGCACATGTTTACTCATATTTTTTATAAGTTTGAATCAGTACTGCATGCTGAATATTTATTCTTCTTTTTCACTTGGCTTCATATCATATCAATTATCCCATGTTTTCATAAACCTTACAACTCCTTTTCAAGTTTGAAACTTTTAAAATATAGTTTCCTATTACATAAGCAATACTGACATAAAAATCTTACAAAGTATGAAAACTAACAATGAAACTGGAAGAGAGTAATTCCATCTCCCAGAAGCAAACGCCAATGACATTTAAATTTTTCCCTTCCAGAATTTCTTCTGCATAGATTGGCAGTGATGATATTGTACCTATAATTTGGCATACTGCTTTTTTTCACTTATTTGTGTTTCATAATTGTTTTTTATATAATTTAAATTATTCACAGACACAATTTTAAATGTCTTCCTAGTATTCCACCATATGGACATTCTCCTAATGTTTATTGCAATTTTCATTACTGACAAAAATTCTACAATGAACATTTTTGTGCATAAATTTACATCCATATTTCAGGATATTTTCTTAGAATATATTTATAGATGGGGAGTACAAAACCAGAAAATCATTATTATTGAATACTAAATTTTTATTCATTCTCAGTTGTTTGGAAGCATGATTTTAAGTGCTGTCCTATAAACAGGGGTGGTAGATATACTTTTGCAGTATTACACAAATTTATATTTGCTTATTCTTGCCCTTATCTGTGATAAATAATTTGACATAGTATCAATTATTAATCCACATTTAAAAAATTTCCGTACTCTGTCTATATCGCTCCGTTAGCTTCTGTCCCTTAATTATGCAGACATTTTTAGAGGAACCTGTTTTATTCCCTAGTGGATTATGTATTTTTCCTGCCTGGATTTCTATCTATTAATAACTCACAAATTTATATTTCTAGTTCAGAGTGCTCCTCTGAAAGCTAAGAACATACATGCCGTAGTTAAGCTCCCTTTCTATTCTGATATCTCACAGGCATCTAGATTTTAACATGAATCTCAAACTTAAGAACTACTTCCCTGGTGGCTCAGATGGTAAAGTGTCTGCCTACAATGTGGGAGACCTGGGTTCAATCCCTGGGTTGGGAAGATCTCCTGGAGAAGGAAATGGCAACCCACTCCAGTATTCTTGCCTGGAAAATCCCATGGATGGAAGAGCCTAGTAGGCTAGAGTCCATGAGATCACAAAGAGTCGGACACAACTCAGTGACTTCACGTCACTTCACTTCTTCAGACATAACAAACCTCAAAAACAGCACTCTGGGTCTCCTCTCATACCACACAGAAATATACACATGTATACAATGCAAATCTGCTACACTCCAGCATATACCTGACCATCCATATGGAAGCTTAAGATAAAGATAACTGGATCCTTGGAAAAACAGTGGAAACAGTGTCAGACTTTATTTTTTTGGGCTCCAAAATCACTGCAGATGCTGATTGCAGCCATGAAATTAAAAGGAAGGAAAGTTATGACCAACCTTGATAGTATATTAAAAAGCAGAGACATTACTTTGCCAACCAAGGTCCCTCTAGTCAAGGCAATGGCTTTTCCCGTGGTCATGTATGGATGTGAGAGTTGGACTGTGAAGAAAGCTGATCGCCGAAGAATCGATGCTTTTGAACTGTGGTGTTGGAGAAGACTCTTGAGAGTCCCTTATACTGCAAGGAGATCCAACCAGTCCATTCTAAAGGAGATCAATCCTGGGTGTTCATTGGAGGGACTGATGCTAAAGCTGAAACTGCAATACTTTGGCCACCTCATGCGACGAGTTGACTCACTGGAAAAGACTCTGATGCTGGGAAAGGTTGGGGGCGGGAGGAGAAGGGGACGACCGAGAATGAGATGGCTGGATGGCATCGCCGACTCTGTGGTCATGAGTTTGAGTGTACTCCGGGAGTTGGTGATGGACAGGGAGGCCTGGCGTGCTGTGATTCATGGGGTCGCGGAGAGTCGGACACGACTGAGCAACTGAACTGAACTGAACTGAACTGGATCCTTAGTTTCCCATGTTTCCTCATATCCTATATCAGGTATGTCAATAAACATCTGAATTGTGCTTTCAAAATGTAACACAAGTTTGCTTGTCTCCATCTGCGCTGCTAACACCCATCATTATATCTTACCTAGAACGCTTTAGCAACTTCTTGAAAGATCTATCCTATATATTTCCTTATGTTCCACTCTTCCACATAACTAAGGTGATCTTTCGTTAAAAACAGTAAGTCTTATTTTTGTCAATTCTGATCTTAAACATCATCCAATGGCTTCCAATAGTAGTAACAAATCCCACCTTAATGCTGGCTTCAGTTCAGTTCAGTTCAGACGCTCAGTCGTGTCCGACAATTTGCAACCCCATGAATCACAGCATGCCAGGCCTCCCTGTCCATCACCAACTCCCAGAGTTCACTCAAACTCATGTCCATCGAGTCGGTGATGCCATCCAGCCATCTCATTCTCTGTCGTCCCCTTCTCCTCCTTACCCCAATCCCTCCCAGCATCAGAGTCTTTTCCAGTGAGTCAACTCGTCGCATGAGGTGGCCAAAGTATTGGAGTTTCAGCTTTAGCATCAATCCTTCCAATGAACACCCAGGACTGATCTCCTTTAGAACGGACTGGTTGGATCTCCTTGCTTAGAGGGTCCTAAATAATCTGTTTTCCTATCTGATCTGTGACCTTCCCTTGTCATTTGTCCAGTAGAGTCAAAATATATATGTCTTCTTCTAGTTCCTAAATTATATCATCTTATTCAAATTTTAGGATCTTTTCAACAACCATCATTTCTTTCCAAAATGCTCCTAAAAGTAAAAACATTTCCATATTCTTCATTTCTATACCCCCAGAATCCAGAATACTAATCTAAAAATAAATTTAAATACAGGAATGAATATTTTCTTTATATTGCAATGTTACTATGTTAATAAAATTTATCTAAATATGTTTCCTGACCTCCACATTTCTTAACTGTTTCATCAACATTTCATCTTTTTGTCCTATTCTTCATCTTTCTCAGGGACAATTTTGTCTTCCTTGTCACTGTCTCTAACATCAATTTTAATCATTCTTTCCTCCTATGCAGACTGTAATCTTGAAATTCCATTTCCAGACTCCTTTCATCCTAATATTTCCTTCTCTCACTCTTTTCCCTTGTTCCCTTATCTTGTCGATTTAAATTTCAGCCTGGTCTCTCAATAATTTATTTCTAGCCCTATTTATCCAGATTATCATTTTTTTTAACTATTGAGAATGGCAAAATACTTTATGTTTTCATCTAACTACCAAAGAAGCACTATTTTTTAATCTTCATAATAATGTTAGCTTTTTAAACTTCATAAATAGACTCTGATGCTGGGAAAGGTTGGGGGCGGGAGGAGAAGAGGACGACAGAGAATGAGATGGCTGGATGGCATTACCGACTCTGTGGACATGAGTTTGAGTGAACTCTGGGAGTTGGTGATGACAGGGAGGCCTGGCGTGCTGTGATTCATGGGGTCGCGGAGAGTCGGACACCACTGAGCAACTGAACTGAACTGAATATAATTTGTGAGCCTCATGATATATGTGTATATGATTATTTACTCATTTTTAAACTACGGAGAGATTTATCTAGACTCAGTGTTTGCCCCACCAGCAAAGTGGGTATCTAGATTTTCCTTTGCTCTCTCTGAGTTTTTGGTTGGATAGCAAGTAAGTATGGAAAACTGTGCCTAGTCCTTGCTTTCACACTTTCTCTCCTGTAGATGAGTTGAGCTAAGCAATGATGCTGAAGATGAAAAGTGAAATTTTCTAATCTTTACTGCTGCTGGGGCTCTTTCTCTTTCCACTCCCATCTTCAGCATTTGATTTTGAGGATCAGAAATTCCAAGATGCAATGTATCACTGTCCATATCCCTTCCCTGCTGTCTGCTCAGTTACCTTCAGTTCAGTTCAGTTCAGTTCAGTCGCTCAGTCGTGTCCGACTCTCCGCGACCCCATGAATCACAGCATGCCAGGCCTCCTTGTCCATCACCAACTCCCGGATTTCACTCAAACCCATGTCCACAGAGTCAGTGATGCCATCCAGCCATCTCATTCTCTGTCGTCCCCTTCTCCTACCACCCCCAACCTTTCCCAGCATCAGAGTCTTTTCTAGTGAGTCAACTCGTCGCATGAGGTGGCCAAAGTATTGCAGTTTCAGCTTTAGCATCAGTCCTTCCAATGAACACCCAGGATCAATCTCCCTTAGAATGGACTGGTTGGATCTCTTTGCAGTCCAAGGGACTCGCAAGAGTCTTCTCCAACACCACATTTCAAAAGCATCAATTCTTCGGCAATCAGCTTTCTTCACAGTCCAACTCTCACATCCATACATGACCACGGGAAAAACCATAGCCTTGACTAGACGGACCTTGGTTGGCAAAGTACTGTCTCTGCTTTTTAATATACTATCAAGGTTGGTCATAACTTTCCTTCCAAGGAGTAAGCGTCTTTTAATTTCATGGCTGCAATCAGCATCTGCAGTGATTTTGGAGCCCCAAAAAATAAAGTCTGACACTGTTTCCACTGTTTTTCCATCTATTTCCCATGAAGTGTTGGGACCAGATGCCATGATTTTTGACCTTATGGATATTAAAATATAATTATACAAAGAGAAACTTTTTGGTGTTTGGGTGTATTGTAATCTGGCTGCCTCAAAGGGTAACTACACAGTACTAGAATGATGGCTGCTCGTATTCTTGTGCATTAAGACTTTTATTTACTTTGGAAAAAACACAATAAAGGATAGGGGAGTAACACAAATTAGCAATAATTTCAGATGAGCCAATCAGATGTAGGCCACTAATAATACAATTTAATCCAGTTCTTTCCCTATCTATAGCTTGCAGAAAATCCTCCCAATTTTTGGCAATAGACTGACTCTTTGTCCTAATTTTCAGTGTTGTGGGTATGGATATTTTGTTTGTTTTCCCATGTATTTTAATAGGAAATTGAAAGAAACTTTTTTGGGGCCTTGCTAGTCTGAAAAAGTTTTAAACATGAACCCCTCTAGCTATTTCTTAGACAAAAAAAAAAACATTTCCAAATGTTTTCAGACAGTCCTTTAGTGTGGTGTTGCTTGTTCATTTAATCAAGAAGACACATCTTCAGAAAAAAAAAAAAAAATCTCTGCCTTAACAGAGAGATTGGATTTGCCAGTTGGCAAAATGAAAATAATCCAGAACAGTCAAGTATGTAAAATCAAATAACCACAAAACAATAACAAGTTTATTATGAACTACCCAGAATATCTTATAGATTCACCTTTGAGGAGCTTGCATTGCTTATATTAATAACTAATAACATGAGTAGTTCTTCCTACTGGTTCCTCTATATATATATATATACAAACACACACATATATTTGAAGAGTCCAGCACTAGGCAAGGGGCATATACATGATTCTTCACACCTGACCACAGGCGATCACAAGGCTTTGCCTGGCAGGCTTCATGGGGAAAGCTGCCTTTCCCACAAGAGACTTGGAGTACATGATGGTTTTCTAGAGAGAGCTGCAGTCAGAGACTCAGGTTCCCCTGGACTAGAAATGTGAAAATCCTTCAGTTGTGTCCAGCTCTTGGCTCCTCTGTCCATGGGATTCTCCAGGCAAGAATACTGAAGCGGAGTGCCATTCCCTTCCCCAGGGATCTTCCCAAACCAGAGATCAAACCTGGTTCTCCCACATTGCAGGCAGTTTCTTTACAGTCTGGGCCACCAGGGAAGCTGGACCAGCCATACTCACATACATATCTGAATTTCTAACTCAAGCACCTCCATTCAGAGGTTTTTTTTAATTATAGCCTCAGCCAAAGTAAACACTTTAGAGTACCTCTGTCAAGACCATTTTATCGACTGGTGCCTTGGCTGAGGCATTTTTCCCCACTCTGACTCATTATATTCCACTCTTGCTAAGTCACTTCAGTCGTGTCCGACTCTGTGCGACCCCATAGACGGCAGCCCACCAGGCTCCCCTGTCTCTGGGATTCTCCAGGCAAGAACATTGGAGTGGGTTGCCATTTCCTTCTCCAATGTGTGAAAGTGAAAAGTGAAAGTGAAGTCGCTCAGTCGTGTCCGACCCTTAGCGACTCACAGACTACAGCCAACCAGGCTCCTCCATCCATGGGATTTTCTAGGCAATAGTACTGGAGTGGCTTGCCATTGCCTTCTCCGACTCTTAGCCTTTCCATTTCTCCTCCCCCACCCCTACCCCTCTGGGTTGAAAAAATACAGGAGCATTTTGGGTAAATCTAAAGACCTTTTAACTTTATTCACCATTTTTCTTCTACATTTACCAGCCATTCTCTTCCTGGAATCCTCAAAAACCAGACAAAGTATAAGTAACATTTGCTTGCTTCTTTTATTTTCTTTCATTGGGATAAGAGTCAGTCATTTTTCACAGCCCATGATCTTGTGAGATGCTAAAGAATCGTGCATGCTAGAGTACAGTTGATACTCTAGAAAATGGTGTCACTTCTCAACCCAGAAATTGAAACCATTAGTCACTCAGTCATGTATCTTTGTGACCCCATGGACTGTAGCCCATCAGGCTTTTCTGTCCATGGGATTCTCCAGGCAAGAATACTGGATTGAGTAGCCATTGCCTTCTCCAGGGGATCTTTTCAACCCAGGGATTGAACCTGGATCACCAGTATTGCAGGCAGATTCTTTACTGTCTGAGCCAAAACTTCTTCCTTCCCCTGATGCTCCGTCCCTTTGTAAAAATTTTCACATTTGATTTCTGCGTACTCCCCAAACTCATCCACTACTTACTTCTTCTGATACAAATGTGGGGACCTGCCTTTCCTATCCTGTATATACCACTTTCAGTAACAACTCTATACCTTTGCATATTTGTTCCCTATCCATGTAATCCACTACTTGTCCTGTAAAAAGATAACCCCTGCTTCAAGTATCTTCTTAAGGACTGCTTTCTCTAAAAGTTATCTGTGACCTTTATTCTTAGATTTAGGCTGCTTTTATCATATTTTCATCCTGGAGTTTTTACATCAATGTACTATAGCAATTATAATATTGCAATACAATTATTTATTTGCTTCTTGATCCCTTGTGTGCAGTTGCTATTTGTATAATAAGTGCCTGAAATCTCTCTTGGCATAGCTCTAGTTGTGAATATAAATTTTAAATTATGTTTGTACTTTTAGTAAATTGTAAAGATCTAAGTTTGGTGGAGGATATGTTTATGAGAAAAGCATACTCAGGTAGTTAGAACATGAGGTGACATGATTCATTTTTAACCACACAGTACATGTCTACAAGTTATATAATACATGCTAACAGTGATAATGTAGGGTTATGAAAGTGGTTGGACATTTGTATCATGGAAATATATTTAGGTAAATGTTTTTGCTTTTAAAATAGGTATTTTAGAGCAAAATTCAATCATAAAGAGGCAAGTCCGTGATTGGTTCACTAGATATAACGGCCCCTCTCTGCTCTAAATGCAATATTGCCTCAGGTCTCAGCTTTGCCTGAATGAAGGCAACCAGGCTGTGGGGTGCAATTTGAAATGCCTAGATGTTACTAAGCTTTGACTGAGAGCAGAAGTGATTCTTTCCACACAAACAATGTACTAGGATGTACCCAAGAAACAAGAAGCATCCTTCCCTCATGCTTACCAAAAAGAGATAAGAGAAATAAAGATGGCCTCTGCTTTCTGGACAAAGAGTATTGATTGTTCAACAAACTAGGGAGGACAAGTAAGTGCTAAATGGAAATCGTGATAACACTGTGATGATCTCTATGAACAAAAATCAATAGAAAAGGAATGGTTTTATAAGAGATATACAATGTTATTATTCTAATACCTCAAGCCATAAAGCTGAGGCATTTGAGTGTGACATGACATAGTAGCTCAACTGACAGGGAAACCATGGTAGCCAAAATGATCTCAGTCATTTCTGATGGTACATATCTCACCACCTTCCCACCTTCTCCCCTCCCATACCCAGGAACGAGCTCCAGCTATACATTTCCTTTCATTTCCTCCATTTGTTGCAATTCCTGAACTTTGTTCTCACCTCAGGGTCTTTAAACTTGCAGTTTCTTCTGCCTGGAACATCAGTTACTGGCTATTTCCCATTAATCAGGTCTCTGCTCAAAAGCCATTTCCTGAGAGGACTTGCCAAATTATGGTAGCTTATAAAAAAATTCTGAACTTTACTCTCTACCAGTATCTGTCTAGCCCATTCCCTTCTTTGCATTTATTCCATAGCCTGTACCCCTCTATGTGGCTATTTTTATTTTCTGTTTCCTGCCTCAGAGGAATGTAAGTTCTATATTTTATCTTATTCAGTGTTGTTTCCCCAGACTCCAGAAATCTATTTGGAATATGTGTGTGTGTGTGTGTGTGTGTGTGTGTGTATGTGTGTGTTAGTTGCTCAGTTGTGTCTGACTCTTTGCAACCCCATGGACTGTAGCCCACCAGGCTCCTTTGTCCATGGGATTCTCCAGGCAAGAGTACTGAAGTGGGTTGCCATTTCCTTTTCCAATAAAAATATAGTGGGTGCAAAATAAATATTGTTTAATGGATAAATTAATATTTTAATAACTAATTTTCCTAGTATATGTCTGTCATATTTTCCCCCAACAGACTGAAGATTTCTTGAACAGGGCTAGAACAATGTTTCCTTCTTTTGCCCCTTTTGCCTATAGAAAGCTGAACAGTCTGGCTCATGCCTTTAGATTGTCTCCATTTCTAATTACTTGAACAAATATTAACTCTCTGTGCTATTTAGAAGTGTTTGCTGTTTATATTTTTGCTATTTTGGCCATTTGTTGGCCAAACTTCTCTGTGAGAGTAAGACAGATTTGGGCTTCCCACATAGTGCCAGTGGTAAAGAATCCACCACCCAATGCAGGGGACACAAGAGACATGGGTTTGATCCCTGGGTCCAGAAGATCCCCTAGAGTAGGGAATGGCAACCCACACCAGTATTCTTGCCTGGAAAATTCTACGGACAGAGGACCCTGGCAGGCTACAGTCTCTGGGGGTCACAGAGAGTCAGACACCACTGAGTGACTATGCGTGCACACACACACACACACACACACACACACACACACACACACACACACACCAGATTAAAGATAATACTAATTTATTTCTCTTTCTTCTCTGCTATCCCAGGAACAAAGTTGCCATGGAAAAGTAATCTTCCCCCAAATAGAAAGCACTCTATATTAGGAAAATATTCTCTGCTCCTCAACTGGACATGGTGGTGGTTTAGTCACTAAGCTGTGTCCAACTCTTGCGACTCCATGGACTGTAGCCCGCTAGGCTCCTCTGTCCATGAGATTATCCAGGCAGGACTACTGGAGTAGGTTGCCATTTCCTTCTCCACGAGTGTACATAGAAGCCACAAAAGTAAGAGAAAAATCAAGTCAGCATTTTTAAGCTTTTAGAACTTCATGATGTTCAATTGACTAACTGGTCTTATACTTTAGTTACTGCCTCATTAACTATAAAGGAGAAATTATCTTGGGTTCAAAGAGGAAGATAAACCATAGCTTTTATTCCAGAAGGAAAAATCTAATTATAGCTTAAAGAATCAATGAGAGTAATATTGATATAAAATATAGAAGAGAACTATTAAATTGGCTCAATGAAGTTTTAGTAATAGATGGGTTTCGTCTAGGTCAGTAACTTTTCCCCTGTCTTCCTGGAGCATTAATTCTTTATTCATTATGTTCCTTCAGTAACTGTGAAATTATTACCTTTTAGTTTAATCAGTACATTTTCTATATTCTCTATTTCTGACTCATGTCTAGAAAGTTTTCTAAAACAAAAAATTTCCCTCTATTGCTTGAGTATATTTATGGGCTTGAGATTAAAACTTAGATGCTACATACCTATTCCTGAGAACTCAACATCTAAATTATGGCTTGCAAGAAAACTTAGCATTTTCAACAATTTTCCCAACTGTAAATTCAGGGAAAATCAATTTACTTTCTCTTTTTTAATCTTAGGTGTAAGTTATAATTCTGCAGTACCCAATATCTCTCTGAAGCCCATGGTCTACTCTTCTTCTTTTCTGTATATTTCAAACTGATCCTTTGGAGTTATCTTGAAAGAAAATTAATAGGCCACTTATTAAGTGTTGTAGTGTTTCAGGTAGCAATGCATAACAGCTACCTAACCAATCCCTGAGTAGCCAACCAGTGAGTGTGGCATTAATGATTTTGGAGAAAGCTAACTAAGTACATCTATCACTTTGTCATGTGTGGTAAAAGAATGCATCAATCAGAGCATAAGAGGGATCTGTCTTTGTTTCTGTCTGTGAGTCCTACTGAAATCTGTTACAAAAATCAATAGAACGGGTGTAGTAAGCTTTTGAATGGGTATAGTAAACTGTATTTATGTTGATTAAATAAAACAAATGGAAAAATAGAAGGTAAGAGACTGGTAATAAAGCTTCTAGAGTAAAGTAGAGGTCAGTTTCCTGAGATAGAAACTGTGTTTCTGAATTTGGCATTTCTGAGAACATTTTTGAGTATCGATGCCTTATAAACATGATCTAAATGATTGAACTATTAACTTTTTCAAAATGCTATTTAACCTCATTCAAGGAGAAGAAAACTGATAATATAGCTATGAATGCTTTACCCTATTTAATTCCACTCTTTATGGTTTCCCTGGTGGCTCAGACCATAAAGAATCTGCCTGCAATGCAGGAGACCTGGGTTTGATATCTGGGTCAGAACGAGCCACTGGAGAAGCAAATGGCAACCCACTCCAGTTTCTTGCCTGGAGAATCCCATGGACAGAGGAGACTGGCAGGCTACAGTCCGTGGGGTTGCAAAGAGTCAGACACAACTGAGTGACTAAGCATGCACACACACACACACAGAAGCTATCTGGGAAAAGCACAGTGTGGGCTTTGGAATTTTAGTAATCTGAATTCAACTTTTTCAACCACAGGACAGAAATATGTAATGCTTATTAAAGTTTCCATATGCCTAATCTCCCTTTGGCTTGGGTTGGAGCTACAGGAGTAGTTTCAGGTCCTGATCAAAGGCCTATAAAATGTGTTGGTTCTATGTCAAGAAGTTAGGCACCTATCTGCCTCTGCTGCTGCTACTGCTGCTAAGTCACTTCAGTTGTGTCCGACTCTGTGTGACCCCATAGACGGAAGCCCACTAGGCTCCCCCGTCCCTGGGATTTTCCAGGCAAGAACACTGGAGCAGGCTGCCATTTCCTTTTCCAAAGTGTGAAAGTGAAAAGTGAAAGTGAAGTCGCTCAGTCGTGTCCGACCCTTAGTGACCCCATGGACTGCGGCCTACCAGGCTCCTCCATCATGGGATTTTCTAGGCAAGAGTACTTACCTCCTTTCTTTTCCTTTGCAATGGTCTCTTTCAAGACAATATGTTCCAGGCACTGTAATTATAAAATGGGCGACAGTCCAACTTAGACTGCAACATGAATGAAAAATAAATCTACTGTTTTAAACAAGTGAGTTTTAAGGGATTATCTGTTCCAAGACAATCACCAAAACTATCCTGATTAATGCACATTATTTAATAGCTCCTATGACCTTGAGATCGCTATTTAATCTTTCTAAATTTCTATTTCATCATTTGTAAATCTAGGCTAAAAATATCTCATAGGATGCTTTAAGAATATAAAGTTTTAGTTATGAAAGACGAATAAATCCTAGAGATCTACTGTACAGTATAATGTCTATAGTTTACTATATTGTACTGTGTACAGTTGGCATTCCAAACCTGTGAATCCCATATCTGCAGATTCCACCAACCTCAAATTTTGATCCATGGTTGTTTGGATCTGCAGTTATGGAAACACAGATATAGAAGGACAATTGTACTATGCCATTTTATAAAAAGCACTTGATCCAGCATCTGGCAATTTTGTTATGCGAGGTTGGCTCTGGAACAAATTCCCTGGGATACCAAAGGACAACTGTACTTTAAAATTTGCCAGCAGGTTACATCTGATGTTGGGCTTAGATCTTATGTTAGGTTTTCTAATCATAATCATCATCATCACATATAAAGAGGTTGAGAGGAAAATTTTGGAGGTTGGAATACATTTATGGCATAGACTGTGGTGATGGTTTCACCAGTGTATCAAGTTCCATACATTACACATTAAATATGTATAGCTTTTTGCATGTCAATCACACCTTAGTAAAGTGCTTTAAAAATAATTTAGTAAAAAACAAAACATAGAAAATGATTGTACAATAATTTTTGTTGAGTTTGAATTTCTTTAAGGAAAAATAATAAAATCTCATACTTTACTGACATATACTCCCCATACACATGACCTTTTAGAATGGAGACAAATCACTGCAAGTTCAATTATGTGTTAAAGAATTGGGCAAAACACAGAAATTAGGTACAGTCTCAGATTTGGGAAGAGACTAAGACAAAGAAACAATAAAAAGATAAAGACAGAAGTCAAAGTTGTACAGTCTCCAAAAGTAGAGTACAGTGAGCCTCATAAAAATGTAAAAAATAAAATCTCATGTTATTTCAAAGTTCACTCAAAAATAATCATCACATCCTATAAATGAGACAGGGACATAGCTTCATGTTTGTCAGAGTTAATAAATGAATCAACTCACAACCTATCATATATAAAAAATAACATAGAATGTCTTTTGTTTGTCTTCCGAGGAAAAAAGAAAAATTGTATATGGTGGCAGTGGGAATTAGAAAAATTAGTTTAAAGAAAGGAAGGAAGAGATGGAAGATTATATGGTTTCAGTCAGTTCAGTTCAGTTCAGTCGCTCAGTCGTGTCCGACTCTCCGCGACCCCATGAATCACAGCACGCCAGGCCTCCCTGTCCATCACCAACTCCCGGAGTACACTCAAACTCATGTCCACAGAGTCGGTGATGCCATCCAGCCATCTCATTCTCCGTCGTCCCCTTCTCCTCCCGCCCCCAACCTTTCCCAGCATCAGAGTCTTTTCCAGTGAGTCAACTCGTCTCATGAGGTGGCCAAAGTATTGGAGTTTCAGCTTTAGCATCAGTCCCTCCAATGAACATCCAGGATTGATCTCCTTTAGAATGGACTGGTTGGATCTCCTTGCAGTATAAGGGACTCTCAAGAGTCTTCTCCAACACCACAGTTCAAAAGCATCGATTCTTCGGCGATCAGCTTTCTTCACAGTCCAACTCTCACATCCATACATGACCACGGGAAAAACCATTGCCTTGACTAGACGGACCTTGGTTGGCAAAGTAATGTCTCTGCTTTTTAATATACTATCAAGGTTGGTCATAACTTTCCTTCCAAGGAGCAAGCGTCTTTTAATTTCATGGCTGCAATCAGCATCTGCAGTGATTTTGGAGCCCAAAAAAACAAAGTCTGACACTGTTTCCACTGTAGAAAGAAGAAAAACAACCACCAAAGCCATAGCCACAGAATTCATTACTGCACTCTTGCAAGTTGGCCAAACTGTTGCAATAGAATGTTTTTTCTCTAGGGTTATAAGCCCCATTAATAGAAACTGTAACTTCAAAACTACCTGTATTTGCTGTAGTAATTATGCCCTTCCTTTAAACTGCACTACATAAAGCAGCAAACCTCTGGTTGGTTAAGTACTAAAATTTTGGAAATATAATAAATGTATCTGCAAGATTTCTAAGATTTGAATAATTATCCCCAAGAGAAATTGTTGTCATTCAATCACTCTGGTACTGCATGACAAGACACTAAATAGAAAAGTCAGTAAAAGCATCCAAGAACAGTGAGGCAAGCTGTGGTCAATATTAGACATGTAAGGGAGCTGTCAGATAAAAAGAAAAAAAATTAGATTTACCAAAATTTACTTCCCAATATGTGGTGTTTAGATGGCATAGAATTCAGAGCGTACATCCAGTCTTATTTTCACCTTTTTTTCCTTATCAGCCTCTTAACTTTCTATACCCAGTATGAGGTATTGATATATATTCATTTCAAGAAAAAGTTTGCCAGTCTTAGATTTCATTGGCCATTACATAACATTTAACCAACTTTGTATTTGTTAAAAAAAATTATCACTCAATTAATATTAATATTAATATCTAGTCAGCTTAAACAAGGGCTTCCCAGGTAATGCTAGTTGTAAAGCCTGCCAATGCAAGAGATGGAAAGAGACACGAGTTTGATCCCTGGGTCGGGAAGATCCCCTGGAGGAGGGCGTGGCAACCCTCCAGTATTCTTGTCTGGAGAATGCCATGGACAGAGGAGCCTGGCAGGATATAGTCCATGGGGTCTGAAAGAGTCAGACATGACAGAAGCAACTTAGCATATATACATGCAACTTAAACAAAGACATTTTATAGGGAAAAGAGAATAACCAGAAATTATTTACTGATTTTTTTGTTGACTATTTCTAGCTACAAGTCTCACCTGAAGATTCTGGTTCCCAATATCTAGCCATAAAAGGCAGGTTAGTAAAGCCCCACCACATGTAGAAGACAATGCTGTCTGAACCAGAGAGCCCAGCCATTTGGTCATAATGAGATGGTGAGAGGCAATGGCCTTCAGAATCAGATGGGACCTTACACTGAGGCTTGGTTGAGTTCGCATAAACGAGCCCCTCTACTACTCAGAAAGTAGGAATGGTGTTGCCTCTGACTACTGGGAATCACTGCTCTGGAGACATGGTTAATACAAATAACAGAATAATTCTTACATCAATAGATGTGCATCCTTTTCTCTCACTCATTTCCCTCTTAACATGGGCATCACTTTTGTAGAGATCAACTTTCCCTGACCCCAAAATATCAATGTTAGCCCATATCTTCAATGTGTAAGTCCTAGACTGAATTCAAGTAAAGACATAGGTCTTTTTACTCTTTTATATGGTCCTGCATTCATTCAAAAATAACTTTTGAAAGCATAAAAGAGTGGATGTACAAACTTGCACAAATATTGACAGTACCTCCTCCTAGGGAGTTTATAATCTTATGAAACAATAAACCAAAACAAACAGAGCAGTTAGAAAGTAACATAAAATGAATCCATTTTGAAGGAACAATTAAGAAGGAATCAGAATGAACTGGAAATCAGGTCAAGATTTCCTGGGAAAGATAAAACTTGACTGTAAGAAAAGATGTGTTTCCCTCTCTAGAGTGATTCTTTGCATTGTTATTTTGCATTTCATGTTTCTATGAATGGTGGAGTAGAAATACTGAATTTTACCCATCCCTGTGATTTCTCGGTACAAAGTGAAATTTGTGGTCATGTTATTTGAGGTAACCAAACACCTGTAATTGTTCCTCACTAAACAGTAAACACAAAAGCAGAAATTTAATGTAGAGGTGGTAAGGCATACTTTTTCTAAAATATGCTGATGCTGCTGCTAAGTCGCTTCAGTCATGTCTGACTCTGTGCAACCCCATAAATAGCAGCCCACCAGGATCCCCCGTACCTGGGATTCTCCAGGCAAGAACAGTGGAGTGGGTTGCCATTTCCTTCTCCAATGCATGAAAGTGAAAAATGAAAGTGAAGTCATTAAGTCTTGTCCAACTCGTAGCAACCCCATGGACTGCAGCCTATCAGGCTCCTTGGTCCATGGGATTTTCCAGGCAAGGGTACTGGAGTGGGGTGCCATTGACTTCTCCATTCTAAACTATAAGGAATAACAAATACCAGGAATATTTAATGGGAAAAAATTAGAAAGGACATGTGGCTTCACAACAACAACACTGAAAAAACAATAAGAAAGTGAAAATAACCAGAAAAACCTAACAACTGTATTCCTAAAAACTGAGCCATAAATAATGAGATGGACCACTAGGGTTTTCCTGGTGGCTCAGAGGTAAAGAATCTGCCTGCAATGCAGGAGACCCAGGTTTGGTCCCTGGGTTGAGAAATCCCCTGGAGGAGGGCATAGTAACCCACTCCAGTATTCTTGCCTGGAGAATCCCCATGGACAGAGGAGCCTGGTGGGCTACAGTCCATAGGGTGGCAAAGTGTTGGACATGACTGAACGACAAAGCACAATGAGATAATATAAAAGAGAAGACAAAGGAAAAAATGCAAAAATGATATAGCTTGACTATTTTAAACAATCTTTGAAGTCTCTGGAGAATTTAACATGTAAGAAAACATTTCTTGAAATTAACATTTATGAATTTACATTCCAAAAACCTGGAGGTGCTCCATAGGAAAAAAGTAACAGTGGTCCTGTAGGTTTGAGAATGTGTGCTTTCTTTATTGTAGTCCTTCTCAGAACCTTTTTAGTTAGTTAATATGCATTGTTGTAAATATTCAAAGGTGGGGGGGGTATAAAAAGTTTCTAAGATATTTGGTCACACAATTCTCCCTTACCCTTAAAGAAAATATTTACTAAATATCCCAAGGAACAGCAGTAGTCTTTGAACATAGTTTGGAAAATGCACCACTTCACTCATGAGGAGTTGAAGCCTATCACTATAGTGAATCTACAGTGACTGTCTAGATTAGTGGAAAGGGGTTCTTCATTTGCTAACTGTCAAACACATAACTGGATTTTTTATGTCCAGATAATTGCTTTAAATGTGCTTTCTTTCCAAAAAGAATGTAGTTGAACGTCTCCTTAACACCCCTGTCTATTCTGTCAGGTTCCAGATGGCCTGGTGTGTTCAGTAACACTGCTGCAGTCACACGTTGGATCAGTATTTGACCACATATCGATAATATGATTGCAGTCACTATGTTAAACTGACATCGGCAGGACAAAGGGATAAAAAACAAAGGAAGAATTATAGAATCTCAGAGATAAAAATCACTTTGGAGATCTTCTAGTCAGACTCTCATTTTACAAATGAATGGGTGCATTTATGTGCGTGCTCTATCGTGTGCAATCCATGGACTGTAGCCTGCCAGGTTCCTCTGTCCATAGAATTT
This sequence comes from Moschus berezovskii, assembly GCF_049115385.1. Lineage (NCBI taxonomy): Eukaryota > Metazoa > Chordata > Mammalia > Artiodactyla > Moschidae > Moschus > Moschus berezovskii. Next base: position 91,364,118 of record NC_142470.1, read on the forward strand.
TCAGGCAAGAACACTGGAGTTCCATTTCCTACTCCAGGGCATCTTCCCAACCCAAGGATCAAACCCTCATTTCTTGAGTCGCCTGCAGTGGCTGGCAGAATCTTTATCAACTGCACCACCTGGGAAGCTACAGGTATATAGAGTATAAGTGGTAAAAGATTATTCCAGGTCTTATAGTTAAGGGGTAGAAATCTCTTCTCCCAGCCCAGTCTAGTCCATGCATTCAGCAAGAGAAAATTAAAACAATTCATTAGTGGAAAAAAGAAGGAAAAAATACTACATTTGAATTTATTTTTAAAGTGGTCAACAATAATCTTCAGTTCAGTTCAGTGGCTCTGTCGTGTCTGACTCTCTGCGACCCCATGGACTGCAGCATGCCAAGCCTCCTTATCCATCGTCAACTCCTGGAGCTTACTCAAACTCTTGTCCATTGAGTCGGTGATACCATCCAGCCATCTCATCCTCTGTCATCCTCTTCTCCTCCTCCTTGCAGTCCAAGGAACTCTCATGAGTCTGCTCCAGCACCACAGTTCAAAATCATCAATTCTTCAGTGCTCAACTGTCTTTATGGTTCAACTCTCACATCTGTACATGACTACTGGAAAAATCATAGCTTTGACTACATGGACCTTTGTCCTCAAAGTGATATCTCTCTGTCTGTCTCTGTTGTGTGTGTGTGTGTTTTTTTTTTTTTTTGGTCTGTTTTTTGTTTCCCTTTGTGTCTCTGCTTTTTAATACACTATCTAGATTTGTCATAATTTTTCTTCCAAGGAGCAAGTGTCTTTTAATTTCATTGCTGCAGTCACCATCCACAGTGATTTTGGAGCCCAAGAAAAAATATGTCACTGTTTCCTCTTTTGGCCCATCTAGTTGCCATGAAATGATGGGACCAGATGTCATAATCTTACTATTTTTTAGTTTTAAGCCAGGATTTCACTTTTTCCCAGGCTCTTTAGATCCTCTTCATTTTTTGCCATTAAAGTTGTATCATCAGCATATCTGAGACTGTTGATATTTCTCCTGGCATTCATGATTCCAGTTTTTGAGTCATCCAGTCTGGCATTTCACATGATGTACTCTGTGTAGAAGTTAAAAAAGCAGGGTGACAATATACAGCCTTGACGTACTGCTTTCCAAATTTTGAACCAGTCCATTGCTCCATGTCTCATTCTAACTGTTGCTTCTTGACCTGCATATAGGTTTCTTACAGAGTAGGTAAAGTGGTCTGGTATTCCTATCTCTTTAAGAATTTTCCACAGTTTGTTGTGATCCACCAGTGGCTCAGATGGTAAAGAATCCACCTGCAGTGCAGGAGACCCCGGTTCTATCCCTACGTTAGGAAGATCTCCTGAAGAAGGAACTAGCTACTCACTCCAAGATTCTGGCCTGGAGAATTCCATGGACAGAGGAGCCTGGTTGGCTACAGTCCATGGGGTTGCAGAGAGTTAGACACAACTCAGCGATTAACACTGTACACAGTCAAAGTCTTTAGCACAGTCAATGAAGCAGAAGTAGATGTTTTCTCTGAAATTCCCTTGCTTTTTCTATAATCCAGTGCATGTTGGCAATTTGATCTCTGGTTAAATTGCTAAATTAAATGACTGTGAGCATCTAAATTCAGAGAGGCTACCACAGAATGAAGCGGTTACTTATTTTAGAAAGTGATTCATCCCATAACAGAAGGCTCAAACCCAATCCCTTTTTTCTTCAGCTGCTGTGATGCAAAAAGCAGAAGCCACTGTGCTAAGAGCTGATCCTTGGAGCCACAAGCAGGTCAGGGTAGCATTTTCTCTGGCCAGTGCATTCTCGGGGCATGGAAAAATTTCACCTCTACCCCTCTAGAGTTCTTGTGACTGGACAAGTTGAATACAAGAGAGATTAAGAGGAGAAAAAGACAAGTTTAATTTATGCACACAGTGGTCTCATAAAATGGAACTAAGAAGTGGCCAAGGTAGGTAGCTTTTATACTTTTTTAGACTAGCAATAAATTTGAGAGGAACTGACAAGAAAAAGCAACTATGTTTGGGTGCTTAATTAATAAGGAATTTAAGCAAAGTTTGGACTTGAGTAGTATATTAGTAAAGGATTAGCAAGGTTTACACAGATATCTGGGACTTCCCTGGTGGCTCAGAGATTAAAGCATCTGCCTGCAATGCGAAAGACCTGGGTTCAATCCCTGGGTCAGGAAGATCCCCTGGAGAAGGAAATGGCAACCCACTCCAGTGTTCTTGCCTGGAGAATCCCATGGACGGAGAAGCCTCATGGGCTACAGCCCACAGGGTCACAAAGAGTCAGACACAACTGAGCGACTTCACTTTTTCACTTCACTTTACACAGATGTCTCAGCCCTGAATTCCTTGCCTCTGTTGATAAGGACATCTTTTTATCTCCTTTTTACAGGAAGGGCATCTCTTACATGGGACGTTATGTTCTGTTTCCAGGGAGACAGAGAGGAGGATCAAACTATCTCCTTTGCATTGGCCATTTCTTAATTAAATTTAATTCTAAATAACCAATGTTAAAAAATGTTTTCTGGTCCTAAGCAATTTCTGGATTTCAGGGAGATCTTTTAAATAAGTTAGAAGGGGATCAGATTTTCAGCATATACAATGAGTCTATGAGCTTGACAGATAAGTTTTGTTTTTTGTATTTTTTAGCTGCTAAATTTAGTGTTACATAACTATCTCCAACGTTTGAAAGCTGAAGATTGGATATATGTCATGTTAGCATTGCTTAATACTTACAGCTTTTTGAGTTAAACTGGAAATGCCTTTTTCCACTTGGATACATTTTCTTAAATGGATTTTCTGTTCAAATGTTCTAGAAATAGTCATTCATATATTAAAATATATGCCATAACTTTATATCAAGAAGATGGAAAGCCCAAGTAAATGATAAAAGAATGAAAGTGGAAGTCTGCTTATTAAAGTTTAGCATGTTTTGAGTATACTGTGATTATCTCAACTCTTTCAATGCTATAGCTAATAGAATATTGGACTCAACAAAACTGGAAACTCCTTACAATTTAGCAAACATTTATTGAATAACATGTCTATATTGTGTGTATTACTCTGCTGAAACTATGGTGTAATGTAAGCATGGGATGTTTCCTGCCTCTGAGAAGTGATTTTATACAGCACATACACATGCAATCCTGGAGGAGGAAATGGCAACCCACTCCAGTATTCTTGGCTGGAGAATCCCATGGACAGAGGAGCCTGGCACGCTACAGTCATGACGTTGCAAAGAGTTGGACACAACTGTGGGACTGAGTATGCACAGACAAATGTACACACATACATGAAGTGATAAAAAAGTGATATACATAGGAATGAATAAGATGAAATGCAAATCATGAAAATATTACATGGCAAATATGAATTGTTATGGGGCAGACATTTTGGAAAGAGGTTTAATTAGAGATGTGCCTGGAAAGGTGGATAGGATTTCAATTGATAGAGTAAATGAAGTAGCAGGACTAAAGTGGAAAATATTCCAGTAAAAAAAGGAAATCAATAAAAATTATATTTACATGCAAAAATCTATATAATGCACTATAGCAACAAAAGACAAAATCACATTATCATTTGAATACATGCAGAAAAGCATTTTAAAAAAACTAAAACTTTCATGATAAACACATGCAACAAAATAGAAATGAAGGGAACTTCCTCAATCTGATAAAAGGCATCTACAAAAACCTATAGTCAACATCATATTTACTGGTGAAAGACTGAATACTTTCTCCCTACATCAGACTTAAGAACATGAGGTCTACTCTTGTCACTTCTATTCAGTTTTGCACTTGAGTTTCCAGGTAGGGCAATTAGGCAACAAATGAATTACGAGATTTCTAGATTGGAAAGCACAACTGAGCGACTTCACTTTCACTTTTCACTGTCACACATTGGAGAAGGAAATGGCAAGCCACTCCAGTGTTCTTGCCTGGAGAATCCCAGGGACGGGGCAGCCTGGTGGACTTCCGTCTATGGGGTCACACAAAGTCGGACACGACTGACGTGACTTAGCAGCAGCAGCAGCAGATTGGAAAGCAAAAGATAAAACTATCTCAATTTGTAAATGATATGATCTTGTATCTAAAAAATCCCAAGAAAACTTCAAAAAAACCATTAGAACTAACAAAAATATTCAGCATGCTTGTAAGAGACAAGACCAATGCACAGAAATCACTTATATTTCTGTACACTGACAATGAAAATAATTTCATTCACAATAACATCAAAAAGAATAGAGGACTTAGGAATAGATTTTTTAAAAGGACTCTAGCCTGGGATGGGGCTTCCCTGGTGGTTTAATGGTAAAGAACATGCCTGGCAATGCAGGAGACATAAGAGATGAGGGTTCGATCCTGGATTGGGAAGACCTCCTGGAGGAGGACATGGAAACCCACTTCAGTATTCTTGCGAATACTTCTTGTGGATTCTAGAGAATACACATGGACAGAGGAACCTGATGGGCTACAGCCCATATGGTCAGAAAGAGCTGGACACAACTGAAGTGACTGAGCATGCATGCAAGCATAAGCTGGGACATTGCTGTTGTTTACTCACTAAGTTGTGCTTGACTCTTTGTGACCCCGTGGACTGTAGCTCACCAGACTCCTCTGTCCGTGGGATTTCCCAGGTAAGAATACTGGAATAGGTTGCTATTTTCCTTTCCAGGGATTGGAACTTCTGACCCAGGGATTGAACTTGTGTTTCCTGCATTGGCAGGCAGATTCTTTACCACTGAGCCACTAGGAAAGGCCCTGTATCCTGGGATACAGCCTCTTAGATAGTTCTGAGGAACTGTTCCAAAAAGAAAGTAGGAAAAGACTAGTGTATATGTTATTTTTGTTAGGGGATACAAGAAGTCAAGCATACAGCTCAGTATAAGGTTATTGCTAATCATAAGGATCAGGTATTTCAGTTAATAATTTTAGGGCTTCTTTATGTATGGGAAGATACAAGAATCTGGGTTTAATAAAATTTTTCCTGAACTATAACACTCAAACTATCTAAAAGGCCTGTTATGCCTGTTCTCCCAGAATACAGAGTGTTTCATTCCTGATAGTCACCCTGAATTCTTTTCTGGGTGTACTACAGGTCAGCAACCACAGTAGCCAATGACTCAATCCAGATGGGCCGATATAACTTCTTCTGTATTCTCAGCTTGCAGTAAGTGCTGCAGATTGATAACATGGGTCTTAAAAGCTGAATCTTCACAGGCTGAGTCTAATTTAATGACTTCATCTAGTTTAACATGGAGAAGGCAATGGCAGCCCACTCCAGTACTCTTGCCTGGAAAATCCCATGGACGGAGGAGCCTGGTAGGCTGCAGTCCATGGGTTGCTAAGAGTCGGACACGACTGAGCCACTTCTCTTTCACCTTTCACTTTCATGCATTGGAGAAGGAAACAGCAACCCACTCCAGTGTTCTTGCCTGGAGAATCCCAGGGATGGGGGAGCCTGGTGGGCTGCCGTCTATGGGGTCACTAAGAGTCGGACATGACTGAAGCGACTTAGCAGCAGCAGCAGCAGCAATAGTTGAACATAAAACTTCTAAAAGGTAGATGTTATCTTTCCTATTTTATACTAAGGAAGCCAAAGATCCAAAAAGTTAAATACTTCATTTAACAGTGTAAATTTTCTGTGTTAGGCACACAAATTTTCTGTGACTAACACAGAAAATTATGGAACTTAGACACATGTATACCTGTGTGTGCATGTATGTGTGACTCCCCCAAACAAGAAGCATAATAGATAAGGAAACTAGTTAATTATCTATTTTTGATGTATGAAGAGATAGAGGTACAAAGAGGTTGAAGCAATATTAATTGATATTCTATTATAACACTCCAAAAGAAGGAAGAGTTAGATTTAAAAATTTTATCACATATATTGAATGACTGTATTCTAAATTTGTATGAATAAAAATCTCTGCACAGCAATATACCATTACAGATGTAAGAAAGAAAAGAAAACTGAATACAAAGATTTGGCTGGAAATGTGCAGTCCAAGAGTACAAAACATCACTGCAAAACCCAGTGAATAATTTCACTTGTAAGAAAATGAGTGTGTGAATAGTCTTTGCTCTAAATTTGTAATTATGTCAAGCCATACATTTCCTTAAACCCTCTTCAGATTTGTTTAATTTTTAAAATGTGCTCTTCTAAGAATTGCTTCAGGGAAAAATAGCTAATAAAGGCATTAAAAAGAGATTCCTCATGACATTGCAATTTATATTGCATGTTTTACAAAGTCAACTATAAAATTTTAAGATGCCACCCAAAAATCTGAAAACTGTAGGCCTCATATCATCTACTAAGAAACCAAATATTAATTTTCCAGGCAAAGTCAGACAAGATCTTCCTTAGATAATATACCAATAAATGTCTAAGCCCTGACTCCACAAATGTAGATTTCAAGCATTTATCAGTAGGAATATATTGGCTTATCTCCCTTACTTTGAAACCACAGTTGGGAACAATAATTTATAATGTAGTGATAATTGCAAACATTTACAGGTTTCTGAAGTCATGTCAACACTTTAAATTACATTCAGGAAGAAGGTAGTGGCCAGTGCAATCTGTCTTGCTACGTATTCTGTGATGCAGAATTCATGTAAACTGAAGAACACAAAACAATGTGAACAGCTGTTCCAATGAAATGTCAGGTAAGTACAATGAGAAAACAGACCTCATTCAACTTCAAACATTTAGAGAAATGTAACTTTTAAAAATGAGCAGTCAGTTAAGGCATTAATTGAGAAATAATTCAAATTATTTAATTAACCAACAATTAAGGCTATAATATGCTTACATATTTGTTTCTGCAACAAATTAAAATATTTTTGAAAGAATATAGGATATACATTATAAGTGAACTAGCTATAGAAAATTTCCATTCCCCCATTTACCTGGTAAATTGTTCTTTATATAAGATAAGGACATAACCCTGATTAAGCAAGTACTGATCTGAAGGCTTTTTTATGAATTTTTTTCTCAATGGCTGTTTAAGTGGCAGATATTATTCAATAAATTTCACAGAAACAGTGATATATATGTTTCCACAAGTTTAGAGTTCAAAGCAATGTCACTCAATATTGACACTTTAAAGACCACAGTTCTGACCTTGTACTATGCAGTTTTGTAATAAACAGCTATTTCCCTCCACTCTCAATCTGTCCTCTTTCCTGGGTATATAGTTCTGGCTAGAACTATTCTTATCACTGCAAGAGGAAGTCAAGAATACTGTTTCATTACAGAAATGCTCAGCAAACTAAGATTAGTGGGAAACTTCCTTTACTGGACAAAATGTTTCAAAAGAAAACATACTTTTAACCCACATACTTAATAGTAAAATGCTGATGATATTTATTTTAAAATTGGGAAAAAAGAATATCCATTCTCACCGTTCTGATTCAATATTGTGCTCTCAGTACTAGCCAATGAAATAAGAGAAGGAAAGAACTGAAAGGCATACAGATTGGAAAGCATGAAATGAAAATTGCCCTTATTCATAGATATCATGATTGCCTATGTAAAAAATTCCATGGAATTTTGAAAAACAATCCTAGAACTAATAACTGAATTTACCATATATTTGTGTGTGTGTATATATATTTATATATGCACCAAAATAGAATGAAACAGGTATAGTATAATTCTGATGAAATATGTGCAGTATCTATTTGGTAAAAAATATAAAACACTAATACAAGAAATTGGAGACCTAAATAAGAGGAAAGACATGATCCCTGAATTGGAAGACAATATATTTAACATATTAATTCTCCCCAATTTGATCTCTAGATTTAATGTAATTCTTTAAAAAAATCCCTGGAATATTTTATACTTTTAGTCAATGTGATTCTAAAGTTCATATGAAAAAGCAATGAAAGGAAAGCACAAATAATATTGAAAAAAAAATTGGGAGACTTATATTACCTGGTTTTAATATTCACTATAAAGCTTCAGTAGTGGCTCAGAGGTTAAAGCGTCTGCCTCCAATGCAGGATACCTGGGTTCAATCCCTGGGTTGGGAAGATCCCTGGAGAAGGAAATGGCAACCCACTCCAGTATTCTTTCCTGGAGAATCCCACGGACAGAGGAGCCTGGTAGGCTACAGTCCATGGGATCGCAAAGAGTCGGACATGACTGAGCAACTTCACTTCACTTCATAAAGCTTCAGTAGTCTTTTTGCATTTTCATATTGTCCATGAGGTTCTCCAGGCAAGAAATCTGGAGTGGGTTGCTATTTCCTTTTCAAGTAGACCACATTTTGTTAGAACTCTTTACCATGCTCCGTCCATCTTGGTTAGCCCTGCACATCATGGCTCATAGCTTCATTGAGTTACACAAGCCTCTCTGCCATGACAAGACAGTGATCCATGGAAGGGAACAATTAAAAGAAAAGGAATTTTGACACAAAATGCATCTCAAAAGCATTAAGCCTGAGTGAAAGCCAGTCTCAAAAGATTGCAAACTGTGATTCCATTTATTCAACTTTCTAGATAGGCAAAACTATAGGAATGGAGAAAAGGTCAGTGAAAATCATATGTTATGGATAGGGGAATATTTGATCACAAAGTGGGACCTTTAATAAATTTTTGGCAAGATAGAACTGTTAAGAATTCAGATTGTAATGTTGGTGTTCAAGACAGGTCACTCTAAGACACAGTGGCAGATTGATTATTTTGAATTAAAGTTACTTGAGAAGCAGTACATGTAAGAAGGAAACCAACCCTTCTGTGTCTCCCTGAAATCAGGAAATAAATCTACCATATGAAAGCTGTAACTGGAGGTAGAAGGATATCCTTATCACCAGAGATAGAGAATTAGGGACCAAGAAGTCTTATAAACAATCATTTTTACTTCTTTAATTTTGGACATCTGATGGTGGCCAAAGTTATGTGAACATGTATATAAGTAGGTAAAAGGCTTTGCCCAAGCCCTCCCAACAACATCCAAAAATATTTACTGGTAAATATGTCAATTGAGGGCTGGCTGACTAAATGCCACATTACTAAAACTTGAATGCAGGCTTTATATCTGTAAAAGCACAGTTATATCAGTACTGTGGAACTAGTAATTTAAAAGAACCTTCAACATCATTATATTTAACTGTCATACAGAATATTCCAGAAAGAGAGTCATCAATGTTCTGCCTAAATACCTCTCTTGTTGGAGGTTTCATTGTGAGCTATAGTTGTTAACAAGCATTTAACACTATTTTTCAGACGTAAACTGGTTTTGTCATATTCTTCTAGCTTACTGACATATGGAATCTTGCCACCATAGATAATATTAGAAACCAATAAAGTTTGTTACATTGCATAACAATAAACCTTTTTATCAAAATCAGTTATAGCATTCATTGAGATAGGACTCTAGACTTGAGTATTCTCTCTCCCTCCAAAATTCACATTCCCATTTCTTCATATGATAAGGCCTAAAAAAAAACACACTCATAGGACTCCTTTTTTTTCATCCTCATTTGATTATCCATTCGCTTTTACTTTCAAAGAGGTAACATCAACAAATTCTTGTTGTTAAGTCGCTGCTGTCTCCCACTCTTTGTGACCCAATGGACTGCAGCATGCCAGGCTTCCTTGTGCTCTACTGTCTTCTGGAGTTTGCTCAAGTTCATGTCCATTGAGTTGATAATGACATCCAAACATCTCATTCCCTGCCACCCTCTTCTCCTTTTGCCTTACTCTTTCCCATGATCAGGGTCTTTTCCAATGAGTCGGCTGTTTGCATCAGGTGGCCAAAGTATAAGAGCTTCAGTTTTTTAAATTTTAATAGTTAATGCATTATAAGCAGATAATTCTCTTTCCCTAAAACAGCAGATTCATGTCGAAATTCTTGTAAAAACACATTGGCCTGATAAATACAAAGGTTATTTTTAATAAGACAGAAAGTTTCAGGTATTAAGATACTTTCCTTGCATCATGACCATTGAAAATGTCAGATGCTCCTTTAAATGAAGAAAAACTGCAGAATAAGTGAATTCAGAATTAAATTGAAGAAAGTGGGGAAAACCACTAGACCATTCAGGTATGGCTTAAATCAAATCCCTTATGATTATACAGTGGAAGTGAGAATAGATTTAAGGGACTAGATCTGATAGACAGAGTGCCTGATGAACTATGGATGGAGATTTATGACATTGTACAGCAGACAGGGATCAAGACCATCCCCATGGAAAAGAAATGCAAAAAAGCAAAATGGCTGTCTGGGGAGGCCTTACAAATAGCTGTGAAAAGAAGAGAAGTGAAAAGCAAAGGAGAAAAGGAAAGATATAAGCATCTGAATGCAGAGTTCCAAAGAATAGCAAAGAGAGATAAGAAAGCCGTCCTCAGCAATCAAAGCAAATGAATAGAGGAAAACAATAGAATGGGAAAGACTAGAGATCTCTTCAAGAAAATTAGAGATACCAAGGGAACATTTCATGCAAAGATGGGCTCGATAAAGGACAGAAATGGTATGGACCTAACAGAAGCAGAAGATATTAAGAGCTGGCAAGAAGACACAGAAGAACAATACAAAAAAGATCTTCATGACCCAGATAATCGTGATGGTGTGATCACTCACTAGAGCCAGAGATCTTGGAATGTGAAGTCAAGTGGGCCTTAGGAAGCATCACTATGAACAAAGCAAGTAGAGATGATGGAATTCCAGGAAAGCTATTTCAAATCCCGAAAGACGATGCTGTGAAAGTGCTGCACTCAATATGCCAGCAAATTTGGAAAACTCAGCAGTGGCCACAGGACTGGAAGAGGTCAGTCTTCATTCCAATCCCAAAGAAAGGCAATACCAAAAATGCTCAAGCTACTGTACATTTGCACTCATCTCACACACTAGTAAAGTAGTGCTCAAAATTCTCCAATTCAAGCTTCAGCAATACGCGAACTGTGAAATTCCAGATGTTCAAGCTGGTTTCAGAAAAGGCAGAGGAACCAGAGATCAAATTGCCAACATCCGCTGGATCATGGAGAAAAAAGAGAGTTACAGAGAAACATCTATTTCTGCTTTATTGATTATGCCAAAGCCTTTGACTGTGTGGATCACAATAAACTGTGGAACATTCTGAAAGAGATGGGAATACCAGATCACCTGACCTGCCTCTTGAGAAACCTGTATGCAGGTCAGGAAGCAACAGTTAGAACAGAACATGGAACAGCAGATTGGTTGCAAACAGGAAAAGGAGTACATCAAGGCTGTATATTGTCACCCTGCTTATTTAACTTATATGCAGACTACATCATGAGGAACGCTGGGCTGGAAGAAGCATAAGCTGGAATCAAGATTGCCAGGAGAAATATCCATAACCTCAGATATGCAGAAGACACCACCCTTATGGCAGAAAGTGAAGAGGAACTCAAAAGCCTCTTGATGAAAGTGAAAGAGGAGAGTGAAAAGGTTGGCTTAAAGCTCAACATTCAGAAAACTAAGATCATGGCATCCGGTCCCATCACTTCATGGCAAATAGATGGGGAAACAGTGGCTGACTTTATCTTTTCGGGCTTCAAAATCACTGCAGATGTTGATTGCAGACATGAAATTAAAAGACACTTACTCCTTGGAAGGAAAGTTATGACCAACTTAGACAGCATATTAAAAAGCAGAGACATTATTTTGCCAACAAAGTTTCGTCTAGTCAAGACTATGGTTTTTCCAGTGGTAATGTGATGTGAGAGTTGGACTATAAAGAAAGCTGAGCACTGAAGAATTGATGCCTTTGAACTGTGGTGTTGGAGAAGACCCTTGAGAGTCCCTTGGACTGCAAGGAGATCCAATCAGTCCATCCTAAAGGAGACCAATCCTGGGTGTTCATTGGAAGGACTGATGTTGAAGCTGAAACTCCAATACTTTGGCCACCCGATGCGATAGCTGACTCATTTGAAAAGACCCTGATGCTGGGAAAGACTGAGGGCAGGAGGAGAAGGGGACGACAGAGGTTGAGATGGTTAGATGGCATCACCAACTCAATGGACATGAGTTTGGGTGAACTCCAGGAATTGGTGATTTATAGGGAGGCCTGGTGTGTTGCGGTTCATGGGTTCACAAAGAGTCGACACTACTCAGCCACTGAACTGAACTGAAGTGAATGGAAGAATACCTGATGAATTTATGTAAATAATGTATTTTTAATGTTGTATGTGTAATTATGCCTGTTTTTAATATTTAAGCATTTTCATTTTTTCTAATGTTTTGAGATTTCTTCCAAATGAGACCAATTAAAGAGGCTTCTAAGTGACTCCTAGGAATATTAATATGACCCAGATGCACTGGTTATAGGGTCAGATAGCCTAGACTCCAACTGTATCATCTACTCACAGAATAATTTAGGATTAGTTTCTCCTCTGCAAAATGGGAATAATAATACACTAAACACCACAGAGTTTCTGTGAGAATTAAGTCAATTATATGTAATGTGCTTTCTGAGAGCTTCCCAGAACAAAGCAATTTATAAGCTTTTGGTAAAAGAAAAAAGAGTTTATGGCTTATCCAGGAGAATAAAACCTCTGCAGTATCTGATAGCAGTTATGATGAAAAAGGGAAAGGCTGGATTGATTCACATTTTGAAATCTGGTTGAAAGATTTTTTTCACAAAATGTTGGTCTTGATGAGGATTGGCTAGGAATCATAATAGTTTGGGACTGATGAAAACAGCAAGGAGAGCCTTTTGAAGAGACAGAGAGAGTCAAGAAATATGAAAAACAATGTTGGTGCTTTCTGTTGAAGAGCTAATGGGTCTTGGGAATTCATGTAACAAGTAATGTAGTTATTTCCAACTTCTTTCATCCTGGGCAAAGGTCTTCTGGAATAGAGAGTTATGCTAATGACTGTAGAATAATAAAATCATATTAAGATCCTTTTTGTCTTTACTGTCAAGTGATGTGAAAGTGTCTTAGAAGAGTCCTTGCACATGTTAAACACTATATATGCAATTTGTTGGTTTCATGTTTATTGATACCATTATTATTAAAATTGAGTATGACAAATTATGTATAAAGACTTTCAAACTACTAATGTGGCCCACTTTTCTTCTCTGCTCTTGGCTCTGTTGGGTATTTATTTTAGGATTAAGAAAGAGTAGCCTGCTTTCTTGTGTGCCCATTTGCTGTTTGCAGTAATGTCCCCCCATCCAGTGTGCCCATCATGAGCAATTGTCATTCTGTATCAAGGGTGGCAAAGGTGGTGAGACACACATTCTACTGGGGGAGTGGGACACATTCATGAAAAATTACAAGATAATAAAGGCTCTAAAAGAGGTGTGAAGGAAAGATTTAAGAAGCACAGAGGGCAATGAGCCCAATTGCACATGCAAAATTCAGAAATGCCAAGAGAAGACCAGAGTTTGATTTCACCTAAATAAAAATCATCCAACCAGTCCATTCTAAAGGAGATCAATCCTGGGTGTTCACTGGAAGGACTGATGCTAAAGCTGAAACTCCAATACTTTGGCCACCTCATGCAATGAGTTGACTCGCTGGAAAATACTCTGATGCTGGGAGGGATTGGGGGCGGGAGGAGATGGGGACGACAGAATAAGATGGCTGGATGGCATCACCAACTCGATGGACATGAGTTTGAGTGAACTCTAGGAAATGGTGATAGACATGAAGGCCTGGCATGCTGTGATTCATGGGGTTGCAAAGAGTCAGACACGACTGAGTGACTGAACTGAACTGCAATAAAAATCATGGATGACTCCCACTGGATCTGATTTCTCAGAGAGCACTCTATGTATTCTTAAAAACCTTTACACTGGGCTGTATCTTGGAGTACTTTTTATCCCAGTTTTGAGTTTGACTGCTACAATGCACTTCTTAGAGAGATTTCTTTTGCTTGAAACATATCAGTGGTAAAGAATCCGCCTGCCAAAGCAGGAGACTCAGGAGATGTGGGTTCGATCCCTGAACTGGGAAGATCCCCTGGAGGAGCAAATTACAACCCACTCCAGTATTTTTACCTAGAGAATCCCATACACAAATGAGCTGGCACAGTCCATAGGGTCACAGAGGTGGACACAACTGAGGGACAGCGCACGCGCACACTACGTCCTGGAGACTTAGCACCTGTGTCGACCATGTTCAAAATTCTACTGAAAAGAAATATGGTGGTAATATCCCAGAGCCTTCTTACTTATACTTTGTATCCTGTTGTGCCAGGACAGTCCTGCTTATGCCTGGTGTCTAGTGTGTTTATAAATAGTGACTCATTTCTCTCTTCAAATTATATGGTTACCCTATTTGTACTAACTTTTGCCACTGTTCCAGTGAAAAATAGACTAGGAACTAGAAAAACAAGTGTCACTTACCTTGGACAAATGACACTTTTGAAGTTATGATGATCACAAGCATGATAATAGACGTGAAAATGTAGCATGCATAAAAAGTGATCTACAAATGTTTGGTTAATTTGAGCAATGTCTTATACAATTAGCATCATATGGGTTGGGAGTAAGAAGTGTTTTAAGACGAATGTGAATACTTTTACAACTATTGTATTCCTAAAACAAATGATTACATTTGACTGATTCACCAATATTAATGTTTCAGTCTCAGGTTCAGCTGTCCTCCTATTCAACAGGAAGTAAAAGATAGTAAGAATGAGTGAAAAATTAGCTCACTATGTCCCTGTGGCTAAGTCTTAGCTTAGAGATTCATGTCTAAAATAACATTTCTAAAATAACATGATGAGCTAAGCACTTTTAACTGAAGTGTGGAGACCTTCTTGCTGAGTGAGAAAGATGTGGAGTCACAGTTTGTGGGTGGGTGCTGTGGGAAGACTGAACACAGACTGAACACAGCCTGAACTCTGCTTTATCCAAGCACCAAATTGTGCCAGCCTGTTCCAGCTCTTCTGGATGCTAGAGGGCACGCAATGAGTGGGCACTAGTTCTCTGAAATCTAGCAGCCCCAAATGTTGTCAACACTGGACTGGTTAATCTCTAAGCCTTAAATACCAACAGTATCATAAACAGACAGCTTTTATAAATAAAAACTGAGATATTTTTTTAAAATAACAATTCAAGTGGGCACCAAAATATGTTTTTGCTTCCTAAGGTTTAAGACACAAGAATTTATTTCCTCACAGTTCTGAAGTCCAGAAGTTAAAAATCAAGGTATAATCAGGTCAAAGCTAAAACTGAAGGCCCTATATGGGAATAATTCCTTGACCCTTCCAGCTTCCAATGGCCTCAGATGTTAATTGGCTGGGTAAAGTTATTTCTGAGCTTCAGGTCCAGACATGGTAACTCGTAGCTACATCATTTTCCCTAAGCTGAGGAATTTATATAAGCAATGGTGTCTGTTACCTATGAAGATTCTAAGTGTCTCTAACAAGTGAGAAAAAAACTATTTTCCCATTATATTCTTGCATTCAAAAGAATAAAACAAGTAATAATTAGGAATAAAACATCTAGAATTTAACTTTCAAGTTGCAAGTTAAACAAAAGAGAAGCCAGGCAATGTTCGATATTCATGATGAAATTTTAATGTTGACGTCAACTGAATCATGATGAATAGTATAAACAGTAAATGAATAATTGCATGCTATGCTAAATATATTGTTATGAAAACTCCATTACATTTTCTGAATAATTTCATTCATAATGATGAACTAATTATATTTTAGCATCTAAAGATCAGAACTAAATGAGCTGCATTCAAAGGCCACAGCTTTCTCATTTCAATATGTACCTCTGATCTTATAATAATGTTTTCTTCTACAAGTAAGAGAGAATCTAAGTATGTTGCCAAGCACTGAAGGAATACCGTGCCTGTTCTCTTTGTAACTGAGCATTGGTAAGCTCTTTTTTGGACAGTGTTCATTTATTTTGTCCAGATTTTTTATGGTAAGATTCCTCTTTCTTTTTCTTTCTTTTATATTTTAATTTGAGGCTAATTACTTTACAATATTGTACTGGTTTTGCCATACATTGACATGAATCTTCCCCGGGTATACATGTGTTCCCCATCTTGAACCCCCCTCCCATCTCCCTCCCCATATCATTCCTCTGGGTCATAAATGTACAGTGTCAATAGCACAACGTGCTGTGATGTTATAGAAAAGCTAAGTCCTTTATTAATGAGAAGAATAAATATTGCTTATTGAAAGTCTGTGGAGTTTTAATTATTGAAAATAGAAACCAGTCTCATTTAAAATTAAGAACAGAGTATTCAGATCAATGCTATTTATTTTTCTCTTCAGTAAGGAAAGGGCTAGTACAAATGACTTTTGCTACATTGGGGTGCTTATCGCACCTTCTCCTGGTCCATGAGCTTGATTCCCAAATACATTCCCTTTAAAAAACAGCTTGATTTAGTGAGGAAAAGATATAAACAGTGAGAAAAATGCCAATTTCTAGAATAAAGGTATGAGCAGAAGCTTGGATACTCTAGTATAGTGAATGCCATGTGGTCTTGCGTTCATATCTCCTCAGTCTCTCTTTGAAGATGTCAGTACTTACTCCCAACGCTGATGAAGCCTGAGTTGTTCACAGCTCTTGGCAGAGCCCCTCTCTAGAACTGACCCTGGGTTTCACCTCATGTCACATCTCTTCTTGGGGCTATCTGCATACAGTGACTTGCCAACATTGAGGTATAAAGGCTAAGTCCCCTTGTCTGAATTCAGGGCAAGTCTGAAGAGACATGCTAGCTGTGACCTCCCCATAAAATTTTCTAAGGCCTTTGTTGTGACTGCATGACTGTTCAGCCTCTCTCTCTCTGGATATTCCTGGTTTCTTCCCACTCTCCTACTCCCATAGATATTAATTCTAAGAACATATAATGCCCAAAAACTTTCTGCAGGTAAATCTCTGTCATACAGTCTGCTTCCTGGGGAAACTGACCTGTTATATTTAGTCCAGAGAGGTCAAAGAAGACTTGTTAGTCATATTACAATTTGAGACTTTTCCCTCAGTGTTAATTAGAGTTTGTCTCCTGAAAAGGATGAAAAAAGAATACATTCCATATAAAAGGGACAATGCAAGAAAAAGCAGAGATAAGAAAGAGTACACCTTATTCAGCTTGGCATGCTACAGTTAATGGAGTCGCAAAAAGTTAGATATGACTTAGCAACTTAACAATAACAGCTTAGTTAAGCAACTTTGTTAGAATACCAGAGAGGCAATTTACAGTATATCTGGGGAAGGTAGGACCCAAATTATAAGGGTTCTTGGTTGCCTATCTGAGGAATGTGGATTTTTGTCCATAGGTAATGGGCTTCCCTGATGGTATAGCGGGTAAAGAATCCATCAGCAATGCAAGAGACACAGGAGACATGGGTTCGATTCCTGGGTCAGGAAGATCCCCGAGAGAAGGAAATGGCAAACTACTCCAGTATTCTTGCCTGGAGAATCCTATGGACAGAGGAACCTGGCGAACTACAGTCCATAGGGGTCACAAAGAGTCAGACACAACTGAGCAACTAAGCATAGCATGGTGTGGCCATAGGTAATAGGCAATAATTTTTGTAAACTGCATGTAGAGGATTACATATGAGAATTGTTTCATGAAGAAAACCAGAAATGTCATAGAAGGTAGATTAGAAGACAGTCAAGAGACAAGAGCAGGAGAGAAACTAAATGGAAGGCAGTTGTAATTTTGAAAGCAAAGATTTTCAAGGGTTAAACTGAAGCAGAGATGGTGAATTTATAGATAAGGAAAAAGGACAATGCAATGAAGGTGAAAACAACTTTATCAGGTAACTGGATATCAGAACTAAAGACGAAGGAGTGGTTTCTGCTTGGGTCCATGAAGGCAGCTGTGGTTATAAACGATCGGCAGGACCACAGGTGGAGCGGGTATGAGTGAGACTGTGGTATTGGAGGAGAAAGAAGACTAGGAAGAGCCTGCTGAAGGTAGCTTCTTTGGTGGCTGACATTCTGTACTGCACAGAAAGAAGTAGCATTTCCCTCCAGTGACTTCGAAGCTGTTAGCATATCACAAGTAGTATGAAGTTTTATAACCGGGAGAAAAAGGCTTACCTCCAGAATAGTAACTTCATGCAGTCATCAATACGACATGACCTGAGATAAGGTCAAAAGTTAGCCGGACCATTTACCGGAGAAAAATAGCGTGTAGCACCCTAGTGAAGCAGCAATAGGCACCACTGAAAACGCTCTGTAGCAGGATGATGGAGAAGTTATAACTTGCTTATTTTCTCTGACAGCAGGGATCCGAGAAGCAGTTATCTGCTATAATACTTTTCCTTTGTGGGACACCAGAGCAGGTTGCACACTGTAATTGTGTAGGTGCATGTTTTGACAATGGAGCTGACAAGCCTGTCAGACTTGACTAGACGGTGAGGGTGTTAACCCTGGCTTGCTTCCCACTAGTAATAAGAAGTCATGCTGGTTCTCCATGAAGCTCATTTTAAGTATTCCATGTCAACAAGGATTATACACACTGGTATAAAGTACTGAAAGTTTTAATTGAATGTTCTGCATACCTAATTTTCTCATGTGATTGAGTCATAGAGAAATAAACTAATTATTAAAAGGACAAATTTGCATCTTGAGAGTCTGTGAATCATCTATATTAGATCATATAGAGTATACGTTAAAAATACAAAATTCAAGCTTCTAGTTTAGCTACTGATTTAGAATCTAAAGCAGGGTTTATCATGTTGTCCCTATTCACATTCAGGGCTGGAAAATTCCCTGTTGTGAGGATTGTCCTGTGTTTTATAGGATGTTTAGCAGCATCCATAGTCCCCACCCACTGGATGCCAAGAGTGTGCCTACACACACAAGTGTGCACATTGGGACAATCAAAAATGTCTTGAGACATTGCCAAATGTTCCTTTTGTGAAAAAATCACCCCTGGTGGAGAACCACTGATCTAGAGAGATGGGCCTGAAAATCTGCTTTTCTCCTTCATGCATGATGAAGTGTGGAATTGCATGACTTAGATCATCAGCAGAGTCACCATCCCAACACCATGAAGGACTACTTCCTTTAGTCTTTAGCTATTTTCTGTCTAATAAAATAATGTGTGGGTTGAGGGACAAAGGGAGGAAAGCATGTGCCTGTGTTGGAGTGGGGGGAGTCTCCCGTTTTTTGTAGATATTTATCTGTTTCTTTAAGCCCTGAATGTTACCCAGTAGCAGCTGATGACCTAGCACACAAGCGAGATCCACTTATTGTTGAATAAAACGAGGGCATGATGCTATCCTCTTGCCCACTGAGAAAAGGAATGAAATAACAAATTTTGCAACCAAAGTAAGTACACAAAACTGATAGGCACTGAGGATTCAGAAATGAATAAAGCACATCTCTTGGTCTTTAGAGTTTGCATACCAAGGGGGAAAGACAACGCAAGGCAGTGTAGAACCTTGCTTTGCCTATTAGAACAATCTGATTGAAAGATACTGGGTCCAGTAAATACATAACTGCCCCCCACCCCTGCTACCACTACCACTAAGCCACTGCTGTTCAACTCACATATGAGATGGACTTTTCAATTTGTCCTTTTTTGTGCCTCAGTAAGTAAGCTTACCTTCTCTGGGCACAAGCAAGTAGGAAAAGCCTTGATAACTGTCAGAAGAGAGGGATGGATACAACCTAGAGAAGGCTATGCTTGGGATTAAAGGACCAGACACTGGAAAATTTTTGTTTAAGTTTTTCTGTCATATGTTTTGGGCTTTGGTCAACTGCCAAAGTAACTGAAACTAATTAATAGATTTTTATTTGTTTTCAGTTTACTGAGTGCCTAAAACAGTTATAAAACACTGATGAAGAATGATCACCATGCATACTCTTGTTAATGATCTTTAAAAGCATGCATATATAGCTTATCAATAGAAATAATTTCCTTGAAGAATTTATTTTGTTTACGTGCAACCAGTCAGCTGTTTACTGAATGCCTAAAGTGGCTTGGAGTAGTTATTGTGGTAACTGCAGGAAAAGATAAGACATAATCCTTGGAATAAACACTTTATAAATTAGTTGGGAAGATAGGAAATACACGTATATAAAGGACAAGTGAATTTTTAAGGCATTTTATGCTGAAGGTCAAATGATCTACTATAGCATAACAGAGCCAAGATATACTTTCATTCTGAATGGTCAGTAATGACTTACACAGAATATGTGAAATAAACTGCAAAAGATCAATGAAGTTCTTACTATGTGGTAAGAAGGAGTCGAGAAATCATGCATTGGGGAAACAGCATGGATAAAGCCATAAAACCAAGTTCAGACAAAATATCTACCTGGGACAGACTATGATACTTGATCTGAGAGATACGTTAAAGTGAGTAAGTGTCATAAAGGGTTATTGCAGGCAGACTTGCCTCTCAGGCTTTTTGGGAGATATTGGGAGATATGGACAGTTTTCAATCACGGTTAAGGACTGATGATACCTATGTTTAAAAAATAAACTTGATAGCAGTGAAAATAGAGTACCTGAGGGTAGCAATATAAATAAATACAGACATGGATAATTGTAATTTTAAAAAGGAAATTGATAAGTCTTAGAAACTGATTAAATAGGTTAATAAAAGGGGAGGGCGATGAAGATAGGTTGAAATGAGTTTCAAGAAGATTAGAAGATTAAGGATACTGCCAGCAGAAATAAAGAGAGGTCATTGTGCTGAGTGAAATAAATTTGACATTGAAATGCGATATTTGGCTTTTAAAATACTGAAATATCAGTTATATTATTTAAGATGATATTATCCAGAAGATATTTTGAATTGGCATTAAGAGAGAATTCAAAACTAAATATATGAAAGTCATTCATATTTGATTACTGATAAAAGCATGAAAATAGATACACTGTTAAGCAATAAGGTCTATCAGAAAAGGGTAATAAAGATAGAACTTCAAGGTATTAATTCAGTTGAAAGCATGAGAAAAGCATGTGAAAAAAACAAAGCAGTTTGAGATTTGGAGACAGGAACAGAATTAGACAATGCAGGGTGATCGAATTTAAGGAAGGAGAGAACTTCAAGATACAGGAAGTGGTCAAAAGTGTGAAATACTGCTTGGAGGTTAGGAAGATACTTGGAAAGCTCTAGTGCCTCTTTCTCCCATAAAGTGCTGAGAAAATGTTTCATATATTTGTTGATATACTCTAAGACCAGAGAATAAAAAAAAAAAGCTATGAAATGTATGTGAATAAATTTCTTAGTTAAATTAATTGTGTGCCGAGTTTTACAAAGAAGAAAGGAGATGCTGGCTACTAATGATAAAGAAATGCTCTGTCTTTCCTCTGCCTTTGCTGTAAGCATGAGAGAGCCAGAGAGAACTGTAGCAAGAACCAGAAGGAGCAAAGAAAAATATTACTGCTTCTTTCATGAAATTGTTTTTATTCTACTAGTATCTCTTTAAAAATAAAAATCAAAGAATAAATGTCCATTTAAATTGATCTTCTGTTGGACTATGCTATTGGTCTGACATATAAATTAGCGTTTCTTAGATTTAACTATCCCTCTGGGATAAAACTGAGAAACAACAATAATATTTTATAGAGAGTGTCAAATAGCTTGCCTTTACAGCAGTTCTTTTCTCTGTATCTTTCTTTTTTATTTTCCAAAGATGAATGATGGAGACCATTATAATCAGAAAGATACTAATTTGGGGCTGTGATAAAGCAAATGTCTTTAGTCACATGTTATTGGAATTTAAGGACTTCTATCTTTACAGAACAATTTCAAATAAAAGTTTCTTCTACTCACTGCCCTAAACCAGCCCCTTATAAGCTGTGACCTTGAGAAACTCACTTCATCTTTTTAAATCATTTCTTTTCTTTGTGAAATGAGAACGGCAATACCCACCCTTATTTTTCCCAGAGTACCACAGAGATCAGATGAGATGATAAAACTGAAGGTGTTTGTTTAACTATGAAATGCCACATAAGCATTGTTATTATGAATCCTTTCCACAATAACAAGAAGGCAGAGAGCATACCTATATTGTGTCTATGAAACTATAGTAATCACACAGTGCCTAATACGGTGTAAGACGTGAAAAAATATTTGTTGAACTTAATTACTCCCTGAGAAGTGTAATCATGGAATGGATATATATATAAAGTTACCAATAAAATATACACTGAACCCCCAAGTAGAAAATTATTATGAAAACAATGGCAGGCACAGCTCTCACAAGAATGCTAATCCATTCCTGTGCCTATGACACTGTGTGAACCAGCTTACATCTGACCTGAATGCTGAAATCTTTTCAAGGAAAGAGATAGCACAATTACCACTGTGCTTTTTATTTCAAGTCTAACAGTCTTTCTAGCCATATTCAAAACTAGAGACTATTTATTAGAAAACCTGGAAAATATAGCTAGAAGAACTGATAACACCCACAGGACAGAGCTTATAAAAATTCAACAAAAGACAGGAAACGAGGGACAGAAAATAGTCTAAATATGAAAACAGGAAGGCAATACCAAACAATGTGAAGCAAAGAATAGTAAAATAAATTGTTGCATGGAAATGCCTATTTACACTAGTGGTCATGGACACATTTTATTAAGATATCAGAAGCATGTCTGAGTAAATCTGATCTCAGGAAAAAAGCAATACTCTATAGTATTAATTATTTCACTGAAACTCTTAATGTAGTCATGTTTACAAATGGTGGGCATAGGATAAGTAATAGCCAGTTGTTGAAAGGGAGAAGGGACAGTCTAGCTATTAAAGCAAACACACAAAATGCTGGAGTATGTTTGAAGACCTACTCCCCCTCCCCGCACCCCAAATTCCTCAAATAAATCTTTTAATGATGCCACTTTCAATAGCTTATATCTGAATATTATTTAAGGGCATCAAATAATGCCTGCTTTAACACTAACTGTGAAGAAAGCTGATCACCGAAGAATTGATGTTTTTGAACTGTGGTGCTGGAGAAGACTCTTGAGAGTCCCTTGGATTGCAAGGAGATCCAACCAGTCCATTCTAAAGGAGATCAATCCTGGGTGTTCACTGGAAGGACTGATGCTAAGGCTGAAACTCCAATACTTTAGCCACCTCATGCAACAAGTTGATTCACTGGAAAAGACTCTGATGCTAGGAAGGATTGGGGGCAGGCGGAGAAGGGGACGACAGAGAATGAGATGGCTGGATGGCATCACCGACTCAATGGACATGAGTTTGAGTGAACTCCGGGAGTTGGTGATGGACAGGGAGGCCTGGTGTGCTGTGATTCACGGGGTCACAGAGAGTCGGACACGACTGAGCGACTGAACTGAACTGAACTGAATACTTTATTGACTGATAATGATTTTAATTCACCCTCATTCCCCCAAAATATTGGCCTTTTAAGTGACATGCAAACTAAAAACAGAATTGGTGGCTACTGAACTAATGGAGAAGAGGATCCACGTAAAGACCTGGTCTACTCAACATAAATGTGAACCATGTTTCATTTCTTTGCTCCTATCAGCCACTATCCTCTTAGAAAGATGCCAAAGGATGCCTAGGTATCATCTGCACCCTCCAGGTACAAGGACGTAGTAGTAGAATGACTGGGTGTGAGTCAATCACAGTGAGTCAGGTCACTGAAGTCGTCTGAAATATGCTGAGACAAGCACAAGTCAACAGAAGAGTCTTAATTATCAGGCAAGTACTGGAGATGCCCAGAAAGTTTACTTCAGAGAGCCATCTGAAGACCAGAAGATCTTCCCTGAGGGGGTCATTCTCATTTACAGCATGACTTTTTATCTAAAACATGAATAAGAGACTTGGAGAGCTCTCCTCATGGTTGCTGAAACTCTGCCTGTTCTCTGGGCCAATGCTAGTCAGGTGTTCCAGTTCTCACACTGAAAAAGAGGGCGCTGGAACACTCTGTCTACGGCAACTCTCAGCTGATATGGAGGAGAACAACTGGTCTATGGGGAGGACTACCTCCACTTTAAGTCCAAAAGATAGCTATTGATTTCCTCCTCCCAGATTGCTGTGCATGTTAAACTGAGGAGCCTCTGGGATCATGTCTATGCTGCTTTCCTCAGGCCAAGCAACTGACTGCTCTCCAAAAACAGGTGAACAAAAATCAAAGGTAAAGCACTGTCCACATCTTTATTACCTGCATCATTAACTTCTAGCCTCTTAAACTACAGAAGTGATGAAATACAGGAGCTTTTTTTTTTTCTTTTCTCCTAATAGCATTCTGTATTATAAATAATACAATAAAAGATCATGTTTTATTTTGCTCCCAATCTCATATGGATTTGAAGCATGTGGCTTTTTTTTTGGGGGGGGGGGGTGGTGCACGGGGTGGAAGGAGCAGGTTAACTAGTGGTTTGAAGAGATGATTCTTAGGAGTGGTATACAACATTTCATTAAGTAATAGTAGAGTGTTATTACTTGCACCAGAGACCATTCTAAAATTGAAGCATACATTTTAAATCAGGGTCATAGTGAGGTAAGGGAGACTGTGGTACACATAGGTAAACTCACAGGTCAGAGATCACAAGACATAATATAAGACTCTCCATTGAGTACATGCAGCATTAGCATTCAGTCCTGGAACTCATGGAGCAGATGACTGTTCTAGTTCACAAGAGATTCAGAAACCCTGTTTTCTACACTTGGTTTCACTGTGAACATTTCAGGTAAAAAAACTACACATTTATAATATATATTCTCTCAGCAGGTCTTTTTCTCACAGATTTATCTCTGTTTTATTGGTTTGTTGCATTTTGAATTATCTTTACATCTCAGGAAAACTACTCCTTTTTTTTCTCACAAATTTCCCTTTTCTCCCTCTTTGTTATTCATAAGCCTGCTTCAAGACATTGAGTTTTACAATAAGAAGTGTTCCAAGACTACATTTCTTCCCATAATATGGGAGCACTAA
Source organism: Moschus berezovskii (assembly GCF_049115385.1). Taxonomy (NCBI): domain Eukaryota; kingdom Metazoa; phylum Chordata; class Mammalia; order Artiodactyla; family Moschidae; genus Moschus; species Moschus berezovskii. The sequence goes on from NC_142470.1 coordinate 91,388,946, forward strand.
GGAAAAAAAAAAAGTTCACATCTGAGATTGGGCAAGGGGAAAAGGGAGAAAAAGCAAGGGATGAAGGAGAACATTTCTGAGCAAGCAATCCTACCCACTTATTCTGTTGTCCTGTCCTGAGTTGAACATCAAACACAGCTAGGCCAAGTTAGACAAACCACCTCTACGGAAGATATGGATTCTTCTGTAAATGTGTCCTAATGATTTATTGCCTGACACTTTTGACTTTCTCACACAACTGGATTTAAATCATTGACCTGGTATAGAGCTGCAGGGCAGCATCCTGTCTTTTAGAAAGGTAGTGAAATAATAATGCCTAATATGTGGCAGCATAAAAAGTTTGAGTAAACTGAAAAGGCTGGAAGTGCTGCCCTTATCCAAACACCAGGGCAAGGTGAAAAAAAAAAATGGCGATATGTTTCATATTATCCAGGCAAAGTACTAAGACATACCCTTTTACAAAATCTCCAGACTTGTTGCATCTCTAAGACACAATGGGTTATATTTGAATTAGTATTAGAAAACTATGGCCTTCATTATGAATACAAGCAAGCGGGTATTTGGTGGTAAGAAAGAGGAAGAACAAGAGTGAGAGAACATATACTGACTATAATCATTCAGTTCAGTTCAGTTCAGTCGCTCAGTCGTGTCCAACTCTTTGCAACCCCATGAATCACAGCATGCCAGGCCTCCCTGTCCATCACCAACTCCCGGAGTTCATGCAAACTCATGTCCATTGAGTCGGTGATGCCATCCAGCCATCTCATTCTCTGTCGTCCCCGTCTCCTCCCACCCCCAATCCTTCCTAGCGTCAGACTCTTTTCCAGTGAGTCAACTCTAAGCATGAGGTGGCCAAAGTATTGGAGTTAGGATTCATTTATTTAACATCAATTTCTTCTATCCATTCTTCTTAAGTACTTCAACTAGTGTATTTTCAGAAAAGATTAACTAGAAAACTGTTTCTGGGTTTAATAATTATAAAATAATAAATTTACGAGAGATTATGTTGAAAACTAAGGGATAGAATATAATTCTGAAGTTTAAAAATGTTACAATTTATCTTATATAACAATGCTAATTGAATTCAAAATTCAGTTTTTGAGTTTGTTCATGTAAATACTTGATGTGATGAGTAGTACAAGGATGATCAAACCAGATTTCCTTCTCTCTGAAACTTGCCAACCTGGGTAAAGTCAAATTGTATCAGGTAAATGTCTTGAGTGAAGTCCAATAAAGTGTTAGGTGATTCCAAGGAATGAGACATTACATCAAATTATTAAGCCAGAGTTTTCTCAGAGCAAATGGTGACTGACTCACATAGATTTTGTAAATGGATAACATTTCTCTGAATTCAAGGAGTAATGAGGACAGAATCTCTGGCACCATTCTGAAAGCAGAATAAATATTCATAATATGTATGCCAAATGAATTAATCTACTGTAGACAAATATGAGTTATAGAGCTAGTAAAGGAAATAATCTTTCAGCTATAAGATGAATAAAGTCTGAGGATCTAATGAAAAACATGGTGACTATAGTTGATAACACTATATCATGTAATTGAAATATAATGAGAGTAGAACTTAAATATTTTCACACCCACCAAACAAAAAAAATCTTAGGTAATCTGGATAAAATCCTTGAAAGTTACAAGTTAACAAAACTGAAATAGAAAACCTGAATAATCCTATATCAAAGAAATTGGAATTGTGATTTAAAACCTTCCTACAAGGAAAATTTGGGCTTCCCTGGTGGCTCAGTGGTAAAGAATCCACTTTCCAATGCAGGAGACATAGGTTCCCTGCCGGAGTTGGGAAGGTCCCCTGGATACAAAAATGGTAACCCACTCTAGTATTCTTGCCTGGGAAAATCCCATGGACAGAGGGAACTGTGGGGCTACAGTCCATGAGGTTGCAAAAGAGTTGGACACAATTTAGCAACTAAGCAATAACAACAAAGAAAATTTAATCCAATATAGGTTCACTGGTGAATTCAATTCAAAATTTAAGAAAACAATATTAATCCTATGGAAACTCACTCAAAAAATAGAGAATTGAGCAATGAGGTCAAATATGATGGTTGGTTTGAGAGATTCACAATGTTGAAGGAAATAAAGCTCTAGAAATGGTTAAGTATAAATAGTTAAGTAGAATGGTTGATAAGTAGAATGGTTGATTGTGGGGTTAGTGGGGAAGATAAACTGACTCTAAGAATATGGAGGACAGAAGGTAAGAAGGTCCTGGTGAGGATGAAGGAGAGGAAAGTGATGGTGTGTGATGTGAAATCATGATAGTCAGAAAGAGTAATTTCAAATTTTAAAATCCTAGAAGTGGTTTCAATGATAAAATAGTCCAAATTCTCATTAATGAACATCAGGGTATATATGAACACCAGGGTAATTTTGAAATTACCTAAGATAGTGATGAAACTGATAATGATGAGAAGAATGGCATACAAGACTGCCAGATGCATTGCATTGCAGGAGACAGTTGGGAATGCATCACTATTCCTAGGATATAGCCTTCCCACAAAAAGTGAGGGGTGTTCCAACGCTCACCCAAGTCGTTCTTGCCCTTGTCTTCTATTCCTCCTAAGCGGTGAGGCGGTACTAACAGAGGCTGCAATAAGGCAGTCAAGAAGTGATTGACCCCACTGACCATGCCGATGTGATTGAATGGAAATATTCCTTATGAAGAAGAAAGAAATAAAAGAAGAAAAGGAAGTGAAGTCTTCACTTTGTTCTTGAAGCCATGACATGTATTAAACTGAATCTCTGTTTATTACAGAAGCAGATCTACTTTTTCTACCCAGGATTGAGGTCATAAAATAATCTATTGGGATTAAACTGTATAATTAGAATACAGAACATTTATTTCTACTGCTTTAGGTTAAGAGAAATTATTTATCTATCAATCCATTAATTCAATGTGTATATCCCTTTAATCCATCTAATTTTACTTTTTGGTGTAGCCACTGAAAATCAAATGTTTTAAGGCACTGCAGAAACAATTACCAGTTTACTCCTATTAAACTGATAAAATGATCCAATTTACTAGATTATTTTACTTTAGTCACTATAGAATGCTGAGAGGAAATATAAGCCAAATAATGTGAGCTAGAATTTTGAGAAATTTCATTAAAAACTACTTTAATAGACACTATTTTATTTGGACCAAAGAAGGCACATTCCCTTCAAGATGCACATAGCTGTACCTTGGAGACAATGTTCTTTCAGTTTTCTAGTCTAGGCATGTAAAGAATTAACAGAAGGAAACTTAAAGACATATTCCCAGTTTACAGGCTTACAGCTATCATTTAAGGTGCTCTGGATTGCCTACCCAGTGTCACTTAGTTCAGGCTAGAATTTACAGGCAGGGTCAGCAGATACATGGACATCCTTCAAAGAGGTCAGCTATAACCAGAGATATCTAGCTACATTGTGGGTCTAAGCTCCCAGAGGGGTACTCAGGTTCTACTCTTCTCCATCTTTATAGAGTGAAAGTGAGAATGAGCTTTTAAGTGGAAGATAAATAATCTGAATTTCCACATCTAAAAGGCTCCCTCAGTTTAGAAAACTGTTGGACATACTAACTGCCCAGAAGCTGCAGGAGAAACAAGTGAAAAAATAAAAATCAGTGTATCATTAAAGATCTCTCCCTAACTAGCCTCCTTATAACAGTCATCTTTTATCTTTTTTCCTTTCAGATGCCTTCAGGCCAATTTTCCTTAACCCCGACTTAAGTTCCACCAGCAAATCTTAGTGTTCAGGCTACTGCTTTCTCATCACCTCTCCTGTAATCACTTTCTCATCCCTTCTGAAATGTCTCCACCTCCTCTTTCATAATTGGTGACCCTGCCTTTTCTTAAAGCTCTTCCTTAAAACTTGAGATCAAATTAATCACTTTAAAGACTAAATGTCATCTGGTTAGCTCTTGCCCTTATCAGGTCCTTTATGTAAATCTCTGGAGATATCTAGGAAGTTTTTCCAAAATGGTAGGAGAAGGAGCTTAAACGAGATTCTGAGCCAACAAATTGATAGCTAAAATGCATGTCCACAGTTACAATCTATACAATCTGCAGAACTCATAGTCTTAGAGAAAAAACAAATTTCAAATGTTTTTCCCAGCATTACATCAAGCTAAGAATTATTGTGAGGAATGCTATCAGTAACATGATGCTGTCAGTACTACAATCTCTCAAAAATGACAACTCTATAATTCAAATTTGTCTGAAGTGGATTAATTGATTCAGTGTGCATTTTGTGAGCATCTTAACTGTTCCAGCGTGGTAGAGTCACAGAATATGAGAGCTGAAAGGAACTTCAGGAATCATCTCACACCCCGTACCCCTGTTATTTTTCTATAAAAATCACTGTGGGAGTGTGACAAATAAAATATTTGTGTCACTTCTCATTCACTGCTATGTAATAGGTGAAAAAAATAAATGTGTTGAGACTTACACCATGCCTACACCACAACCCACAGGCATTTTTAAAGTGTGGGGGCCTGTTAAAGTTGAAGACTCTAAAAAAGCAATAAAAGATGCCAAATACATCTTCTTCTTAACCCAGTTCATTCTTCTCTGGAGAAACATCACTGGATTATGGGGCAGGAAGCCTGACCATACCTGTCTCACCTGGCTATGTGTGGAAAATGGAAATTCATTACAGAGAATCTGACTGAGCTTAGGATTTCCAGCTGGAAAATGGATAAAATGATATTTGTCCCTCAGAGTTAAGAGATCAAGAGAGACACACTTTACGAATTTCAACATGCTTTGGAAATATAATAGCATTAGTTCACTGCTCCTGCTTTTTGGCAATTCATGGGGAAGATATAGAAACAACTGCATTTTTAAATTAATAAACTGATTTTTCAGTTTCTTAATGGCACATTTCAATAACAGTGAAGATGAAATGTTGGTTTTTATTTTCCACTGAGCTTATATTAGCCACTTTCTTAAGAAACACTGCTGTCCAGTTAAAGTCAAGGTTATGAAAGAGGAAAAGATTTCTTAATAGGAACAAAATTAATAATTTCATTTTACAAATTTTTTGAAAACATCTCTCCTATTGAAAATCTGAAAAGACAGTTAAAATTATCTTCTAAAAAAGTCCATGTGTATGGACTTCTAAAAAAGTTTGATAGTGTATAATCATTTTTGCTTTTTGTATCATTTACCTAGGTCATTTAAGTATTCTTATAAAGTAAAAAAAGTTTATATACATGTATATATTATATTCAGAGAAGGCAATGGCACACCACTCCAGTACTCTTGCCTAGAAAATCCCATGGATGGAGGAGCCTGGTAGGCTGCAGTCCATGGGGTCACTCAGTCGGACGGGACTGAGCGACCTCACTTTCACTTTTCACTTTCACTCATCAGAGGAGGAAATGACAACCCACTCCAGTGTTCTTGCCTGGAGAATCCCAGGGACGGGGGAGCCTGGTGGGCTGCCGTCTATGGGGTCACTAAGAGTCGGACATGACTGAAGCGACTTAGCAGCAGCAGCATATATTATATTGTTTATAAATGCTTATATATATATGTAAAATGTTTATATATATATATATATAAGAACTCAGAAAGTTAGTTATCCAGAGACTAAATACATTTGAGATGAAAAGCATTGCTAAAATTTGTTTAAATTATTCTATGCATCTTAGTAGAAATGAACACCATGAAATGATGGAATATATTATTAAAATATAAGAGAGGGCCATAGCTTTGGACCCTTTCCCCTCATGTACCACAGCTGTAAATTATTTTCAAGCTTCGTTTTATTTTTTCAATGTCATCAGTGGATTTATTTAAACTAAAAAAAAAAAGACTGAAATTTAAATTTAAAAAAACAGACAGTATTTTCAAGCTTAAAGTGTTTTTTTTTTATATAAAACCTGAATATTTATGAAACAAATAATTTCTATTCCTTTTACTTTACAGGAATCTCTGTTGGCCCATCTCTATTTAATTATAGATTAATCTTTTTTTATTTATGCCTCATTGTATACAATTATACAATGTATAATTAAAAGGATGAACTGAAAAAAAGTATGAGACTACATTTTAGCCCTTGTAAATGCTAATTGACTGCTATAGTGAAATTGATGTTACTCTTAGTAAAGGACAAGGCAATCTAAGGACTGCCTGCTGAGAAAATCATTTTCTATTTGCCTATATAGCCTGTCTAGTTTGGTTTTGATAATAGATAGAGGAAACTTCAGGTATACAAAAAGAAGAATAATTTTCTTTATTTTAAACCACTGTAATTTTTATATTTCTCCATTTGAAAAATTAATTAAAATTTATTCCTGGGAATGTATCTAATTAACCAGATAGATTAAAAAGCCTTTCCTGAAAGTGATGGTCATGCTTTTAGAGAACTGAAAATGTCTAAGGCAAAGAAGATTCAATTAGTCAAGTTGTGTGTTTGTTTTCTCCTTGGCTAAGTCGTGTCCAACTCTGAAATCCTGTTGACTGTAGCCCACCAGGCTCCTCTGTCCACGGGATTTTCCAGGCAAAAATACTGGAGTGTGTTGCCATTTCTTCCTCCAGAGGATCACCCAACCCAAGGACTGAAACTGCCTATCCTGCATCTCTTGTATTGGTGGGAGGATTCTTTACCACTGGGGAAATTAGTCAAATTAGAAAATGAAAAAAAAAAATCAATAGGATATTAAAAGAAAAAGTGATAAATAACCTTTTACAAATGAAGAAATTTGACCAGAAAAAAAGTTCAATATTTTTGTTATTAACAGAAGATGACAGCTTTTATTGTCTTTTTTTTTTTTTTTTTTTTAGCTAGCTGACTGATGCTGTGATTAACTGTGGTTTCTGAATCAATGACTATGCTTTGCTGATGACATTTTGAAAGAGACTTTGGAAACAGCATGTGCAATCAATGGCTTCAGTTTTCAACTCCCTAATTATTACTTAAAATGCTCAACTTTTTGTTTGTACTTAACCATGTAATATCTTCAGATATTAGCAAGGCATTTAGCACTAAAAAGTGATTCCAAAGTATGGGTCTGCATCAGAACTACCTAGCTGCCACAGCACAGAACCAAGACAAGCACAATGGAATTACAGACCTTCCCCAGGGCTACTCTATTCCAATACACGGCAGCATTATTGATTTCATTGTTTAAAATGTCTGGGAAAAAAGATATTTTGTCAAAATTCAGACTATACTCTGAGATAGCTGGGAAGGAACGGCTTTATTTGATTCTAGTTATTAACCTTAAAACAGTCATTTTCCTTCTCTGGATTTAGTTTTCCTCTGTAAACTAGAAATAATGAATATCATCCCGTATATTATAGAAACACTAAGGAAAGGCAATTAGAACAATGTGGGAGAGGACAATGGAGGGATATTCAGGATACTGCCAGATGGAGTCCCTGCTGTAAAGGCAGATATCTTATGTTTTGACACCTGATTCCATGTAGTCTCAGATGCAATGCTTTCATTGTATCTTTAACTCTGTCACTGAAAGTGGGTAACACATCTGATTCTTCCTTAAATACAAAAAAAGTGAAAACTTGGAAGTCTTCTTTTTGCCTGTCTTGTCTTCAGGCTGCTTCTCAGATATAGGATGAAATTTAAATACAAAGTCTAAGCAGTAACTTCATTTAATGCTCAAAGCCAATACAAAATGGCCAAGAAATGGGAATTTTTCTGCAGATGTGCCCCTGTAGGAAAAGAATTCCCACAGAAGACAAAGTGCATCCGTGCTGAGTCAGGGCTAGTTACCTTAGGTTTCTTTTCTCCAGCCTACCCATAAAATCTCCATTCTCCCCCATACAGTCCTCCATTCTTATCCATATATCTGTCTATTGCTCCAAAGCCTCAGTAAAGATACAGCTTGTTTCCACAAAAGAGTTAGTGACTCTCAATTTTACCCATGACCACAGGAGAGAAGAAGGTGTGTATCCCCTTTTCTAGTACAACTCTCTAAAACTATTATTGCAATTAAAATGATATGTTGAGTAATTCATTTCTACATAAGAGTTCTATTGAGGAGGATCACAGTTTGACTAAGTATAATCTGTAGAATAGCACAGCACCATGAAAAAACCAATCCTTATATTAGTATATTCTGACCTTTATTCTCAATCCCTTTAAAATATTTTTAAAATATTTTGCTTTCATAGCTCCTTTGTAATTTTCCATTACTGAAAGAATCAAAAAAGAAAGGATTTCAGTGTTGAGAATGTATAAAGAAGGGAAAACTATTTGCGACCCTGGGACAATAGACTACCAGGCTTTTCACATGGATTCTCCAGGCAAGAATACTGGAGCGGGTTGCCATACCCTCCTCTGGGAAAAAGGGAATAAATATATACAATTAGGAAACATATTGTAGCTTTCCCATCACAATATATCAAAACTCTCATTTTTCTGTCATTTTTACCAAACCAGCACACAGTTTCTATGCCTACCTCCTGTCAGCAGACTAACATTTGTGTTATTATATACTTCATCAAGGGGAACACACCTGCTGCTGTGGATGAAGCATGCCATTCCTGCCCTTTTATGCTGCACCTCACAGTGACATAGTTAACCAGGCGAACACTAATATTGGCCAAATGCCCTCTAGCAATGCTGACGTCAGGTTAGGAGGGATGAATGGAAAGACTAGGTACAGTCAGTCACTGAGTGAACTCTTGACTTGAGTATATTTACCTAAAAGAAAAGTCAATCTAAAAAGTGGATGTAATTAATAAAGTACATCACACATATGCTTGAATAAATAATAGACATGAATGTTAACAACATAGAATCAGTGTTCAGTAACTTCAGAATTCTAAGACAGTCATCAGTATGTTAAAATCTGTGTTGCAGTTTTACTCTTGTGAAGAAATGATAAGTACCAAGTGTAAGGAAACATTTTTCATGATATCATTGTATTACACAATGCAGGGCAGCTGAAAATGGTTCCAACTCTGAGATAAGCCCTGCAAAGACAGGTTAGCTGTCAAATTGTCTTCATTTTCCTGAAAATTTGGAATATAGAGCAAGCATGTCAAGAAAACCAACCAAAAATAAGTGCAAACTCACTGGAGTTGGGGGGGAGGGGGAGAAGAGAGGTGGGAAGGGAGGTTGTTGAGAAAAGCAACTGAGATTGGATGAAAAATAACCTGAAAGTGTAAAAGAATGCACTTCCTCTGCCCTTTGCTCCATAAATGTAGCTATTTCCATAACACCTTATCTACATTCCATCTAGCATCAGTACCTCCAATCTACTTGCCTTTTTAGTTTACAGACTCTCTGTTGTCTACTTTTTCTCCTAGAGACATTCAACCCTGCATAGAAGTTACCAGGCCCTATTTCCTTTCTGTCAAACAAAACATGACTAAATTATTAAACATTTCTATCTATTTCTGCTTCATTGACTATGCCAAAGTGTTTGACTGTGTGGATCACAATAAACTGTGGAAAATTCTGAAAGAGATGGGAATACCAGACCACCTGACCTGCCTCTTGAGAAACCTGTATGCAGGTCAGGAAGCAACAGTTAGAATTGGACATGGAACAACAGACTGGTTCCAAATAGGAAAAGGAGTACATCAAGGTTGTATATTGTCACCCTGCTTATTTAACTTCTATGCAGAGTACATCATGAGGAACGCTGGGCTGGAAGAAGCACAAGCTGGAATCAAGATTGCCGGGAGAAATAGCAATAACCTCAGATATGCAGATGACACCACCCTTATGGCAGAAAGTGAAGAGGAACTAAAAAACCTCTTGATGAAAGTGAAAGAGGAGAGTGAAAAGTTTGGCTTGAAGCTCAACATTCAGAAAACGAAGATCATGGCATCTGGTCCCATCAGTTCATGGAAAATAGATGGGGAACAGTGGAAACAGTGTCAGACTTTATTTTTGGGGGTTCCAAAATCACTGTGGATGCTGATTGCAGCCATGAAATGAAAAGACGCTTACACCTTGGAAGGAAAGTTATGACCTACCTAGATAGCATATTAAAAAGCAGAGACATTACTTTGCCAACAAAAGTCCATCTAGTCAAGGCTATGGTTTTCCCGTGGTTATGTATGGATGTGAGAGTTGGACTGTGAAGAAAGCTGATCGCCGAAGAATTGATGCTTTTGAACTGTGGTGCTGGAGAAGACTCTTGAGAGTCCCTTGTACTGCAAGGAGATCCAACCAGTCCATTCTAAAGGAGATGCTAAAGCTGAAACTCCAATACTTTGGCCACCTCATGTGAAGAGTTGACTCACTGGAAAAGACTCTGATGCTGGGAGGAATTAGGGGCGGGAGGAGACGGGGACGACAGGCAATGCGATGGCTGGATGGCATCACCGACTCGATGGACATGAGTTTGTGTGAACTCCAGGAGTTGGTGATGGACAGGGAGGCCTGGCGTGCTGTGATTCAGGGGGTCGCAAAGAGTCGTACACGACTGAGTGACTGAACTGAACTGAACTGAACTGATGCCTGTATCAAAACGTTCCCGAGCTATCTGATCTCCCTCATCTCTTTGGATGTCATTATGAAAGCACCTTTGACCTTCGTCTGAATTGCTGATGACAGAGAAAGTACTAATTGAGAATGAAACAATAGCTTTTAAAACTTCTTCTGTCCTCTGGTTCAAGGCACAGGCATTTCAGCCTACAGACTTTGGAAAGGAAACAGTTTCCTTTGATATCTACTAATTCACAGGAAAATTTATGTGTGTCTATATTTATTGTGGACATGAGAATTTTTCTCTAGAATTTATTAGTGCAAAATCAGCTTGCTGTGGCTAGCTCACTCTATGTAAGCGAGTGTTCAGGAATCATAACAGGAATTGGCACAGTTTTGAATGACCAAACACCCTCATGTTTCACATCTTGTATACTCCATAATTATTTTTACCCGAAAAGGATTTCCCTATTCTTCTTCTCATTTAAGTCAATTATTAATTATACTGAATATCCACTGATTCTGCCCTTACAGATTTGGATTTTGATTTCCATACAAATGGGCTTCTTTCTCTCCGTATTTCTCATAACTCTCTCTTATGAGTAAATGGCAAGGATAAGTCTATTCCAGGTTGATGCCTGATGGATTCTTTTTACCCCCACATGATACACACACTCCTTCTCTTTAACTCTCTAGCAAGTGTTTTCTGACTAACAGAAATGATTGTATCTAGGGTGAGATGGCTATCAGGCAGTTGCTCTTTGTCATGGTTTGGAGCCCTTCAGTTGGTGACACAGAAGCGGGATTTCATCCTTATTTAAGAAGAAATGGCAGGGAAGTAATGTGTTTCACTGAGTCTGTTTGTAGGGGATACTGTGTTTCAAATTCCAGACAGAAAATTACTGAGGAATGGAACCAGATCAATTCTTCTAAACATTTTCTGCTGGAAAAAAAAAAAAGAGAAACTTTGGAAATGCACCTTTCCTCTCCTGTTTCCTAAATTTTTCACTCCTCCCAGCTGTCCCCAGAAATGTTGCTTGAGGCTGTATAAATGTTTTACTAATTCCAGGAGGCAATATGGCAGGTGAAAAACTAGACTTATAGGAAACAGGCTTAAATTTAAATCGTGGGTCAATCCCTACCAGTTTTGTGACACTGACAATTTCTTAACATCTCTAAACACCTGATTACTTATCTATAAGATAGAGGTTTTAATATTTAGGTCACAAAGTGATTATGAAAATATAATGAAATGTCATAAGTGAAGTATATAATACAGTTCTTGGAACATAAAATGCTCAAATTATGTTTAGTTCTCTGTTCCTACTCAAGCATTTTACACATAATGCTTCTGCTTTTTGTACTTCATTGTCATGCAATACAAGAGTATCACAGAACACCTTCCATACTCTCAATGGGCTAGGTTAGATCAGTCTTGGTTAAAAATACAACTGGAATTCTTTTCACTCATGTACAGAATTCAATGTGCTGCTGACATACTGTTAATGCTAGGTTATAACTTTACTTAGAGAGTTCACGGACATGAAAGGTAAGCTTAGAGCAGGACGGTGGCAAGAAGCTATTTGGGGGCTCAATGACTCTGTGGCAGCCCCCCACAACGCTGGCAGGTGAAGTCCTACTTCATCTATGCTTAAGGTCAGAACCTGCAATGAAATTCAATGGAAAGAGATCAATTCCACAGAACAAAATTGTCCACTGAATGCTCTGCCTTGTATTGTAGAATATGAAAGGTTTGATAAACAGAGGTATGGGGAGATATGTCCTTATGTTTATGAGATGGTGTGAGAATCTGTTGCCTCTTAGCTTAGTAAGAATGTCCAAGACTTCTCTCCTTTAAACAATCCCAGAGATTTTTCTGTTTTATCCTTTAAGTCTGAGAATTAGTGGCAAGCTGAGTGGTTTAGATTCTAATGTAGAAAATTCTAGATTCAGTTGTTAATCCAAGTATTCATTTATATACCAACTGTCAGTAACTGGAACTCCTAAGTACTCTAAGTGTTTCTGGGGTGGAGAATGTACATCGCAATGTTACTAATGCTTCCTCTATCTATCTCCCTCCCTCCCTCCCTCCCAAACCCTCCTTACTTTCTTCTCTTCCCCTTCCCCCAAACATGAGGGGAAATTATTAAGTGGACCTGGAACTAGGCATAGTTCACTCCAACCCCACACACCACAGCAGTAGCATTGCTAGAGTCTCAGTTCTCTCCACTTCCCTTTCTATGCTTTCATTTTCCACTGAGATAGAGGAAACATCAAAGGGATAAGCATTTTCCAGGCTTCAGAGACAAATGTTCTGATCCTTACACTCCAAAGAGGTTCATAGACAGTGAGATGCCAAGGACAAAATTGCCGTTTAATGCATCTAGACAGACAGGGCCATAGATAATCTCACAGATTCCAGAGTGTGGTGAAAAGACTTTAGGGAGGTCCCAGTGATTCCCATCACCTGTGATTCAAACCTCTCCCCTTGAGTGAGGTGAGGGCAGGAACTGAGATTTGCTTCTAATCTATCATATATTAGCAGGTGATTGTATGTCACTTTCATGATAAGATGGAAACTTAACTTGCCAGGTGACCCTTTTCCTTGCTGGCTTTGAGGAAGCAAGGAGCCATACTGGGAAGACCTACATGGAAAGGGATAGACAGTCAGCAAAACTGTCGAACAGCTACAAGCAAAAGAATACTGTCAATGACCACATAAGCTTGGAAGTGGTTCCTTCTCCAACTGAACTTCAGCTGATGTTGAGCCCTGACTGACTCCTCAATCACAACTTTGTGGATTTTTCAATCAGAGTCCAACCAAGCTGCATGAATGACACTCCTGATCCACAGAAAATTAAACATAATAATCGTGTATTGTTTCAAGCAACTGACTTTGTGGCAACATTGTTCTGCATCACTAGGTAACTAATAGAGCTTAATTGGAAGGAGGGAGGCAAACCTGAGAGTGTCAGGAGATAGGAAGAAGGGATACTTTGGTTGTAGCTGGTTATTGAGAAGTGAGTAGTATCAGATATTTTTGCAGATTGTGATCCTTCAAAAATAAACTCTGAAATGGAGTTGATGGTGCACAAAGTTTATTAGGTGCCCTTGGGATCAACACCTGTGAAAGGGAGGTAGAATTGGTCAGGACAGAGGAAGAAGTGGCATTGTGCCATAGGACCAACAAAGGCATCAGCCAAAACACCACAGACAATGGAACTAGAAAGACTTTTCAAAGTTGTCATGCACAGGACCAAAATAGCTCAGGCTTTATACCATCATGGTGGACTGCCACTGGGTATACATAGTCTCAGGAAGGTTATAACCCTGTGTAATGTGTTACTGAATGTGTTATCAGCTGAAGGCTGTCTCCTGACAGTGATCTCAGCGACTGGGACTACTGCCCACCATTGACGAGGCATCTGGACCTGGTATCACCATGTCCATTACAGACATGAATCTGCTGGACTAATTGATTTGTGACTGAGGCACAAGTTGCTCTGTCACTTCCCTGGCTTACATAGGCTCCCTCTAAACCTAACATTGCTTTGAAGGGTAGGGTGATCTAAACTTGATAACTAAATTTCTGCCGTCAAGTTGGAATAGAGAAGTAAAAACTAAGCTGAGTTATAGAAAAAATATTTTATTTCTTGTATACCAGAGCATATGGCCTAGGATTCCACAGCAGTTGCAGTGGGATTATAATGACACCAGGAACACAGAAAACGGAGGTGTCAGTTCCAAACAGAGGAACAGAGAAACAATTTGTTTATGGGGAAAGAACTGATGGTACTCTCAAATAGACTGAAGAAACTCTAGTTCAAAGACTACTATAGATGTGCAGGCAGCATTAAGGGAACAAACAGCATCTTTGGGCTAATAAGAGCATGATAGCACTACTTTCCTCTGGCTGGAAGAGTTAGGGTAAGAAAGATCTAACTGTAACTCAAAAAAAGGATTATATATTATAGTTGGGGAGTTATGGCTTTGGACAGAGGAATATAGGCATTGCAAAAAAAAAAGAAAAACTAAATATTTCACTCCCCCAATCTTCCATCTCCTGCCAATACTGTCCCCCTGCCCGCCACCTGCAATGTTCAAACTCAATGAGAAGCCAGAAGGCAACAAGTCCAGGTAATACAGCGCAAAGTGGTCAGCCTCAGTTAGTGAGCAGCACAGAGAGTGGACCTGGAGGGGTAAACTGAAGAATGACTAGCGTAGGGCTGATCATCAAAGGAGAGTACCTTAAGATAAGGACATCGAATGAATAAAGTCAGAGAAGTAGGGAATTCCAGAATTGGTCAATAATCCAATGTATTTCGAGTACCTTACGGTGGTAGTTTGAGATAAAGCAGACTTGGTTCAGGAAACAGGAAGGTGGAAGGAATTGAAAGAACTCTGTCGAGAGGACCTCCCATCAGGAAACCCAGCACAGTAGGACATGACTGATTTCTGTGTGATAATCCAACAGTCGTATCCCCAGTCTTTACATCAGGGAGTGAGAAGCGGAGAATGTGACTAGGCTGATAGTTTTCTAATTATGTAATAATGAATCATGTTATAATAAGTTTGTATTGATTTGCATGGGGCCATCCCCATCAAGTTCTGAACTCTCTGCTACTTACGTCTTTCAGCAGAGAACAGCCTGTGAAGATGCTTAATCACTGGTCTTGATCACTCCAATTTTCCTTCAATGCTGAGAGACCGGAGAGGCCCTGCTAAATGTGGTGTGACAGGTGCATTTACATCACTGTCATATGGGAAAATTCCTCTGCACGGTGTAAAATCACACAGGCATGTGTTGTAGCTAATTAATTGGATGACAACCAATCCCTCAAGTCTTTTCCAACATTATTGCTTTCCCAGGTTTTCACACCCATCATGTCAACACACGTTACCTCAGGCTGTTAGCTTATCTTTTTGCTGGCAATCTAACATTAATTTACCAACAGATTGTTTGACCTTTCTCCATTCTTTTTGGTTGTTTTGCCTTCTTTAATATTTGTAACATCTCCTGAGACAATATCTATTTAAAATTCTATTGACACACAACTTCCTCCATCTTCTAAAGGAATTTACCATAGCGCAGCAAATCATGCTTTAAAATGGTTACACTTTTCTCCAGAAACATGCCAGTCCGTTCTTACAATTTCACCTCTCTTCAAGACAGGAGATCACCTATACTGGGTCACTCTTTGGTGCCAAGCACTCTATTAAGTAGAATGCTATGTACAGTGGATGTTAATGGAGGACAGAGGAGTCTGGTGGGCTACAGTCCACGGGGTCGCAAAGAATTGGACATGACTTAGTGACGGAACAACAACAAAAATAACACTGCATGTTAACTTGCTCCTCAGGAAAACCTCAGAAAGAAAATACTTTGTCACTTTTTTCATACAACCTTATGGTTTAGAGTGAGCATACAGTCTGTTCAGCATCACATAACTGAAGTGTTTCTGAGCCAGAATCTCTCCTCAGGCCCCCCTGATATGAGACACCACAGTCTTTCCCCACACCACACTCTGTGGAGTCCTTTGCACTCCACAGGTGACAAATACGGCCACCTTAAAATATAAAATCATATGAGCCATTAACTTTTTCGTGTGAATAATGAACTACTGTTGATTTTCCCAAGAGTATTTACATTTTATAAGAGGTAGCAAGGAAAAAAAAAAAAAAAACACCTCCAAGAAGTGACTCTAAGAGTGGTTTTCAGGCATACCAAATGGCTGTCACAGTTCCTTTTGGATAAATTTTGGGGAACTCACAAATAGACAGTTTTATCAACGTTTCTGATAGAACTGATTTGATTGTTGTACAAGGAAGGGTTGTCAGAGACTGAACATTTTGTTTTGCATAACAAGGTAATGTTTTTATTTTTCTGAATGCTATCACTCAGCTCTCAATTTTTCACCTTGGTATTGATTTAATGCTGCAATGAGAGTGTTGTGAACCACCAGCAGCAGCCGTGGTCCCATCCCCTTATACAAACAGTGACACGCGTGACTTAAGATAGTCTGTGTTATAGAAACGCTGGGGTTGTCTTCCTGGAACTTTGAGGGGTTGAAGACTAAGGCTAGGGTTCTTAATAACTTTTGCCTGGAAGGAATGCTCATTAACTATAGAGAGCTATTTTCATATCCAGCCTCCCCCCAGGAAATTTTCTAAATCAGATAATAGCGCCTCTTGCACCCTCTAGGTAATGCTGTCCATTTCAAGACGGTCTTGGAGAGGAGGTATTTACTGGAAATTCCTTGGGGATTTCTTACTTTTTCTTTGGAGCTTCAATATTTCAACAACGCACCATGGGGGAGAAAATGGCCTCTCTCTAGTGGGTTCAGGGGAAAATAGCCACCTACAACCAATCCATGAGAATGGTAGCCTGTTTTATCCTGATATTGGCTCTTAATATTAAGAATAGTAGAATAGTTCACTGTCCATAGAAGGTTCTCAATAAATATGTGCTAAAAAATGAATGAATTCTTAACATTTCTTGACTATATCGGGAGATGTCAGATAGTTTACTAAAGGTTAAGAATGCAAATATTAAGTAAAACATCATAGCTGCTGGAAAGGAGCTCTTAGCTGTAAAGGGAAATACATAATTGAGTTGAAGTACAGGGGTCACATCTGTAAAGCATTCTAAGAGACTCCATAATCTAAACACAACACTCATATTATGAAGCAAGCAAGGTCAACCTCTATCCATTAACTGGCAACTGTGATGTGAAATTATAGTCTTCATTTATACAAAAAAATTGCTGAGGAAAATTATGAGGAAGAGAGCTTAGCAAAACATCAGGATACTCTTCTTATGGAGTCATAATTCTGGAAAAAAAATCTGTTCTTTTTGATCTGTTCATTTTTACTTATTTTTTTAATTAAAAATATTTATTTATTTTTATTTTTGGCTGCATGTGGTATCCATTGCTGTGCGTGGGCTTTCTCTAGCTGCCGTAAACAGGGACTCTTCTCTGTTGTGGAATATGGGCTTCTCAGTGTGGTGGGTCTCTTACTGTGGGACACAGGCTCTAGGCACACAGGATTCAGTAACTGCAGCATGCGGACTCAGCAGTTGTGTTCATCAGCCCTAGAGTGCATGGACTTCAGTAGTTGTAGAGCATGGATTTAGTTGCTCCAAGATGTGTGGAATCTTCCTGGACCAGAGATCAAACCCAGGTCCCCTGCATTGGTAGGTAGATTCTTATCCACTGTACCACCAGGAAATCTTGGTCTGTTGCTTTTTAAATAAAATTTTTGTGAGTACAATCCAAATACACAGCAAGGCAAAAATTATAATTGTATAGCTCTGTGAATTATCTAATAAAAGAATAAATTTATGTTAACTGTCACTTAGGTTAAGAATCAGAACATTATAGGCTTTCACACTTATCCATTCCTTCATCACTGTACACTGCCTCTTTCTCAGTGGTAGGTACTACAATCACTGCTAACACCATAGATTAGTTTTGTCTCTTTTTGATCTTTCTATAAAAGATTTATCATTATGCACCTTGTTAATGGGCTTTTACTTTCCAATATTTTGTTTGGGATATTCATTCATGTTGTTCTATTAGAGAGTAGTTCACTGTTTTTGTTCTATACTGTACCGATGCATAAATATCTATGATCTAATTTTGCTACACAGTTGATGAAGAATTCAGTTATTTCCACTCTTCTGGTTGATGCTATTATGAACATTCTTATACATGTCTTTTGGTGCACAAATGTGTGAAGTGTGTGTGTCTGTGCACTACGGTATAAACTTAAGAGTAGAAATACTAGTTACTAAGATATCTATCTATCCACCTACCTACCTATTTCAGTTCAGTTCAGTTCATTTCAGTCGCTCAGTCATGTCCGACTCTCCGCAAGCCCATGAATCACAGCACACCAGGCCTCCCTGTCCATCACCAACTCCCGGAGTACACTCAAACTCATGTCCACAGAGTCGGTGATGCCATCCAGCCATCTCATTCTCTGTCATCCCCTTCTCCTCCCGCCCCCAACCTGTCCCAGCATCAGAGTCTTTTCCAGTGAGTCAACTCGTCGCATGAGGTGGCCAAAGTATTGCAGTTCCAGCTTTAGCATCTGTCCCTCCAATGAACATCCAGGATTGATCTCCTTTAGAATGGACTGGTTGGATCTCCTTGCAGTATAAGGGACTCTCAAGAGTCTTCTCCAACACCACAGTTCAAAAGCATCGATTCTTCGGCGATCAGCTTTCTTCACAGTCCAACTCTCACATCCATACATGACCACGGGAAAAACCATTGCCTTGACTAGACGGACCTTGGTTGGCAAAGTAATGTCTCTGCTTTTTAATATACTATCAAGGTTGGTCATAAATTTCCTTCCAAGGAGCAAGCGTCTTTTAATTTCATGGCTGCAATCAGCATCTGCAGTGATTTTGGAGCCCAAAAAAACAAAGTCTGATGCTGTTTCCACTGTTTTTCCATCTATTTCCCATGAAGTGATGGGACCAGATGCCATGGTCTTTGTTTTCTGAATGTTGAGCTTCAAGCCAACCTTTTCACTCTCCTCTTTCACTTTCATTAAAAGGCTTTTGAGTTCCTCTTCACTTTCTGCCATAAGGGTAGTGTCATCTGCATATCTGAGGTTATTGATATTTCTCCCAGCAATCTTGATTCCAGCTTGTGCTTCTTCCAGCCCAGCGTTCCTCATGATGTACTCTGCATATAAGTTAAATAAGCAAGGTGACAATATACAACCTTGACGTACACCTTTTCCTATTTGGAACCAGTCTGTTGTTCCATGTCCAGTTCTAACTGTTGCTTCCTGACCTGCATACAGGTTTCTCAAGAGGCAGGTCAGGTGGTCTGGGATTCCCATCTCTTTCAGAATGTTCCACAGTTTATTGTGATCCACACAGTCAAAGGCTTTGGCATAGTCAATGAAGCAGAAATAGATGTTTTTCTGAAACTCTCTTGCTTTCTCCATGATCCAGCGGATGTTGGCAATTTGATCTCTGGTGCCTCTGCCTTTTCTAAAACCTGCTTGAACATCTGGGAGTTCACGGTTTACATACTGCTGACGCCTGGCTTGGAGAATTTTGAGCATGACTTTACTAGCGTGTGAGATGAGTGCAATTGTCTGGTAGTTTGAGCATTCTTTGGCATTGCCTTTCTTTGGGATTGGAATGAAGACTGACCTCTTCCAAAAACAACAGAATAGGAAAACAAGAGACCTCTTCAAGAAAATTAAAGATTCCAAGGGAACATTTCATGCAAAGATGGGCTCGATAAAGGACAGAAATGGTATGGACTTAACAGAAGCAGAAGATATTAAGAAGAGGTGGCAGGAATACACAGAAGAACTGTAAAAAAAAGATCTTCACAACCAAGATAGTCACGATAATGTGATCACTGACCTAGAGCCAGACATCTTGGAATGTGAAGTCAAGTGGGCCTTAGAAAGCATCACTACGAACAAAGCTAGTGGAGGTGATGGAATTCCAGTGGAGCTATTTCAAGTCTTGAAAGATGATGCTGTGAAAGTGCTGCACTCAATATGCCAGCAGATTTGGAAAACTCAGCAGTGGCCACAGGACTGGAAGAGGTCAGTCTTCATTCCAATCCCAAAGAAAGGCAATGCCAAAGAATGCTCAAACCTACCTATTTACCTACCTATATTTCAAAATTTAGTTCAGTTCAGTTCAGTTGCTCAGTCGTGTCCGACTCTTTGTGACCCCATGAAGCACAGCATGCCAGGCCTCCTTGTCCATCACAGACTCCCAGAGTTTATCCAAACTCATGTCCACTGAGTCGGTGATGCCATCTAACCATCTCATCCTCTGTCGTCCCCTTCTCCTCCTGCCTTCA
Source organism: Moschus berezovskii (assembly GCF_049115385.1). NCBI lineage: Eukaryota > Metazoa > Chordata > Mammalia > Artiodactyla > Moschidae > Moschus > Moschus berezovskii. Next base: position 91,409,210 of record NC_142470.1, read on the forward strand.
ATATTTCCCAGCATCAGGGTCTTTTCAAATGAGTTGTCTCTTCGCATCAGGTAGACAAAATACTGGAGTTTCTGATTCAACATCAGTCCTTCCAATGGACACCCAGGACTGATTTCCTTTAGGATGGACTGGTTGGATCTCCTTGCTATCCAAGAGACTCTCAAGAGTCCTCTACAACACCACAGGTCAAAAGCATCAATTCTTTGGTGCTAAGCTTTCTTTATAGTTCAACTCTCACATCTATTCATGACTACTGGATAAACCATAGCCTTGACTAGATGGACCTTTGTTGACAAAAAAATGTCTCTGCTTTTTAATATGCTGCATAAGTTGGTCATAACTTTCCTTCCAAGGAGTAAGCATCTTTTAATTTCATGGCTGCAATCATCATTTGCAGTGATTTTGGAACTCAGTAAAATAAAGTCAGCCAATGTTTCCACTGTTTCACCATCTATTTCCCATGAAGTGATGGGACCAGATGCCATGATCTTAGTTTTCTGAATGTTGAGCTTTAAGCCAACTTTTTCACTCTCCTGTTTCACTTTCATCAAGTGGCTCTTTAGTTCTTCTTCACATTCTGCCATAAGAGTGGTGTCATCTACATATCTGAGGTTATTGATATTTCTCCCAGCAAACTTGATTCCAGGTTGTGCTTCATCCAGCCCAGCGTTTCTCATGATGTACTCTGCATGTAAGTTAAATAAGCAGGGTGACAATATACAGCCTTGACGTACTCCTTTTCCTATTTGGAACAAGTCTGTTGTTCCATGTCCAGTTCTAACTGTTGCTTCCTGACCTGCATACAGGTTTCTCAAGAGGCAGGTCAGGTGGTCTGGTATTCCCATCTCTTTCAGAATTTTCCACAGTTTATTGTGATCCACACAGTCAAAGGCTTTGGGATTGTCAATAAAACAGGAATAAATGTTTTTTCTGGAACTCTCTTGCTTTTTTGATGATCCAGCGGATGTTGGCAATTTGATCTCTGGTTCCTCTGCCTTTTCTGAAACCAGTTGGAACATCATGACAAAGTTTTTCAATATGTTTGTAACAACTGATACTTTAAACAGCAGTGTACTTGTCTTTTTAATTTTCACCTGTCTGTTGTGTATGTCATGGTATTATACCCCGATGGTACTAACGATGTTGAGTACCTATGTATGTATTTTAGCCAAGGATACTTTTAGTGTGTAAAATATCTGTTGAACTTTCTCACCATTGTTTTCTATTGAGTGTAAATTATCTTTTACATGTATATAACTCTTTTCCAGTTATACATATATCAATATATTATCCATTTTGTGACTTACATTTATATTATCTTAATGATATTCTTTGATGAACAAAATCTCCAAATATCAATATAGTTCAATTTATCAATCTTTCCTCTATTGTCAATGACACATTATTTATATTTTATTTTCATCATCTTTGTGTTTTACTTTATTTTGAGGTACATCTTAAAAGAGCACATATCCATTATTCTGTTTCACCAAACCTAATAATTCTTGTCATTGACATGAAACACTTAGCCTTATATTTAATGCAATTATTAATATAGCTACATAGATATATATACCATTCATCATACTATACTGTTTACTTTTTTTTTGTCTCATGCCTTCTGTTTGTTTTTGTCTAGTTTAGCTTCTTTGCTTTTTAAAGTAATTTTTCTAAATTATTTTTTCCTTGCTTTAGTTCACTGGTTACACATGTCATTTAATGCTAACCTTAGAGATTAATTACAACTGGAATCTAGGATTTATTTCAGTAGTCATGTACGGATGTGAGAGTTGGACCATAAACTAAAGAATTGAGCACCGAAAAAGTGATGTTTCTAAATTGTGAGAGAACCTTGGACAGCAAGGAGATCAAACCAGTCAATCCTAAAGGAAATCAACTCTGAATATTCATTGGAAGGACTGATGCTAAAGCTGAAGCTCCAGTACTTTGTCCACCTGATGCAAAGAGCTGACTCATTGGAAAACACACTGATGCTGGGAAAGATTGAGGATAAGAGAATGGGACAACCAACGATGAAAAATAGTTGGATGACATCACTGGTTCAGTGGATACGACTTTGAGCAAACTCAGAGATAATGAAGGAAACCGAGGCCTGGCATGGTGCAGACCATGGGGTCCCAAAGAGGTGGACACAACTTAGCTACTGAACAACAGCAAACCTGTAATGAAATAGAACTATTGATACTACTTAAAGTAGTCAGGTGGTCTGGGATTCCCATCTCTTTCAGAATGTTCCACAGTTTATTGTGATCGACACAGTCAAAGGCTTTGGCATAGTCAATGAAGCAGAAATAGATGTTTTTCTGAAACTCTCTTGCTTTCTCCATGATCCAGCGGATGTTGGCAATTTGATCTCTGGTGCCTCTGCCTTTTCTAAAACCTGCTTGAACATCTGGGAGTTCACGGTTTACATACTGCTGAAGCCTGGCTTGGAGAATTTTGAGCATGACTTTACTAGCGTGTGAGATGAGTGCAATTGTCCGGTAGTTTGAGCATTCTTTGGCATTGCCTTTCTTTGGGATTGGAATGAAGACTGACCTCTTCCAGTCCTGTGGCCAGCGCTAAGTTTTCCAAATCTGCTGGCATATTGAGTGCAGCACTTTCACAGCATCATCTTTCAAGACTTGAAATAGCTCAACTGGAATTCCATCACCTCCACTAGCTTTGTTAGTAGTGATGCTTTCTGAGGCCCACTTGACTTAACATTCCAAGATGTCTGGCCAAATAGGAAAAGGTGTATGTCAAGATTGTATATTGTCACCTTGCTTATTTAACTTATATGCAGAGTACATCATGAGGAACGCTGGGCTGGAAGAAGCACAAGCTGGAATCAAGATTGCTGGGAGAAATATCAATAACCTCAGATATGCAGATGACACTACCCTTATGGCAGAAAGTGAAGAGGAACTCAAAAGCCTCTTGATGAAAGTGAAAGAGAAGAGTGAAAAGGTTGGCTTGAAGCTCAACATTCAGAAAACAAAGATCATAGCATCTGGTCCCATCACTTCATGGGAAATAGATGGAAAAACATTGGAAACAATGTCAGACTTTGTTTTTTTGGGCTCCAAAATCACTGCAGATGCTGATTGCAGCCATGAAATTAAAAGACGCTTGCTCCTTGGAAGGAAAGTTATGACCAACCTTGATAGTATATTAAAAAGCAGAGACATTACTTTGCCAACCAAGGTCCGTCTAGTCAAGGCAATGGTTTTTCCCGTGGTCATGTATGGATGTGAGAGTTGGACTGTGAAGAAAGCTGATCGCCGAAGAATCGATGCTTTTGAACTGTGGTGTTGGAGAAGACTCTTGAGAGTCCCTTATACTGCAAGGAGATCCAACCAGTCCATTCTAAAGGAGATCAATCCTGGATGTTCATTGGAGGGACTGATGCTAAAGCTGAAACTGCAATACTTTGGCCACCTCATGCGACGAGTTGACTCACTGGAAAAGACTCTGATGCTGGGAAAGGTTGGGGGCGGGAGGAGAAGGGGACGACGGAGAATGAGATGGCTGGATGGCATCACCGACTCTGTGGACATGAGATTGAGTGTACTCTGGGAGTTGGTGATGGACAGGGAGGCCTGGCATGCTGTGATTCATGGGGTCGTGGAGAGTCGGACATGACTGAGCGACTGAAATGATCTGAACTGAACTGAAAGTAGTCAAGGATCGTTGACATTTAATCATCATTCTGAGTTATGGAGTATTGTTTTCAAGTAATCTATGTCTCATATTTAAAATATCAAAGAATCTATCATTGTTTTATATAATTAGTATTATCTTAGACTTATGTACATTTTAACTATACTCTGAAATTTACATTTTTACCATTTCAATTGTTCTTCACTATCTTATAATCCTCTAAGCCTCCACTTGAGATTGTATCGTTCTTTCTCAAAAATACCTTCTCTTTTCTCTAGTACAGGTATGCCTTTTTTAAAAATCTTTCTCTACTTTTTTTTTTAACCTTAAAAATATCTTTCTTCCAACCAGCATTTTGAGAAGGATAATTTTTCTTAATACAGAATATTTATTTTACAGCTATTATCTTGCCATCCTTTCAAATTTCAATTCTTTTTCTCTCTGGTATTCATCACCTCTGTTGAGAAGTCAGCTGTTAGACTTATTTTAGTTCTTTGAAGATAATGTGTTTTTTTTCTGACTGCATTTGAGATATCTTCTTTTATTTCAGCTTTTTTACTATGATTGTATCTAGGATTGTTGTTGCTGTTTTGCAATCTTGCTGTTTTGGAATTTGTTGGTAATTGTCTCTTCAATTTTGCTTCAGTTCCACTTCCGTTACTTTTTCTTCACATGTTGGATAATTTCCACTATATTCCAAAAATTATTTTTTAAAAAACTTCTGTTCCTGTTTATTTATTCCTTTTTTTTTCTTAGTTATATTTTTGATATTTACATTTCTGACACATCTTGTACATTAATTAGCACTTCAGATATTTCTAATGTGATGTTAATCTTATCCATTCATTGTTTCTTTGTTATTATGTTATTCAGTCCATTTTTATTTGACTTTTTTTCAAGTCTATTGAGATAATATTGACATATAATATAATATCAATTTAAGGTTTATATTTATATATATATATATAAGATTACTCTTTGAGTTTAGTAGTTTCCAGGTATGAGACAATTAATTCTCAATCTTATTTTTGCAATTACTTAAGTATATTAACCATGTAACATCTTAAAGATGATAATAGTAACTTCAGTTCTGGCTTCCTATGCATCAGTTTCTATTATCTTGTAAAAATCTTTTCTATTTAGGTCCAGTCTGGTCTTCAGTTGCACGCTTTTTTATTTTTTTATAAGTTCTTACTTAGTAAAAGTTATTGTTATAGAGATAAGTTGAAGTTCTCAAAAATATTAATTCTATAAGAAAAGTTTACTTTTAACTCTGCTATTCAGATAGACTAAAGAAAGTCACCTCAATTCAGAGACTGACAAGATCCAAAACTAAGTTTCAGTCTTTATGAGGGATGATCTATATCTGGATTACCCTCAAAGTACCCCATTTCTTTAGTAGTCCTGAACTTTAGTTTTATTTTCATATTCTTATAAATATATAGAAAGTTCTGTTTCATTCTTCAGGTGTAACCACCCACAGCTAGCTCAAGGAAAAGAGTGGTTCAAGATATTTGGTTTACTTCTCTGGGCATCTCTTCTCTTCCATGTATTACCCAGATATATTCTTGTTACCTTGGTAGCTCTATGATTTCCTCAAACAACTTGTTTATATTAAATCAGGAATTCTAGTTGTTTTCAAAGGAAGATTTGGTCCAAAACCTATTACACCATTGAGAGAAGCACACTTCCCTGTTTCCTCTTGTTTTAAATTAATGAGAGGTTTAGCTGAAGTCATCTCTTTTAGTTGATTCACTGTGAATATGAACACATCTGTGAGTATGGACAGGGTGGCCAAATTATAAAATTTCAATTCCTGGGTACAGGAGACTAGATTTTTGGAGCATAATACACAGCAAGTAAATGCTATCAGAGAAACTTTTAAGTAAGAGTGTGCTATTACAAAATATCTGAATAGCATACAGTCTAAAAGACATTCTTCATTTTACCTAAGACAAAATAATTTATAAGCTTTCTACAATTGCAAAAGCTTTCTTAGGTAATCATAGGAATTTTTTTCAAATACTTTCCAGATGTTTCTAGAGCAAATGCACACTGAAGGAAAGCCATGCCTTTGGCATACTTGTGCCATAGTCCATCTACTTGTAAAATAAAACAGAAAGAGAAATAGATAAAGCAAGGAAGTTTAAATGGAATAAACATTTGCCAGGAAAATTCATCTTTGAGCAGCTAACAAAGAGAATGACATCTTCTATTCTGCTACAGATCAATAGCAGCTACAACACATAGTATAATAACATACATATATTGAGTGCTGCCTGTAAGCCAGAAAGTAAGAGCTATAAATAAAACTTCACTTCGTCCTCACAGTAAGTCTATGAAATAGCTGTTCCTTTACCATCTTATAAATAAGTATGATGAAACAAAGATACCAAATCAATTGCCCAAAGTCAAGTATCTCATGAACTGCAGGTTCCCTAAGACCCTAGAGCTATACTGCTCACTGACTCATTTGAAAAGACCCTGATGCTGGGAAAGATTGAAGGTGGGAGGAGAAAGGGATGACAGAGGATGAGATGGTTGTATGGCATCACCGACTCAATGGATATGAATTTGGGTAAACTCCAGGAGTTGGTGACGGACACGGAGGCCTGGCGTGCTGCAGTCCATGGGGTTGCAAAGAGTCGGACACGACTGAGTGACTGAACTGAATTGAACTGAGAGTCTCTTTTAATGAAGCAACTGAGTTACCATGAAATCCCCCAAATTGTGACACTTCAGAGAACAGAGACACAGAAGAATATTTGAATCAAATCCAGATTCTCACCGTTCTAGTTCCTCCTAATTAAAAGGGCCAGACTTAACTACTGGATACTTCTTAGAGCAATAAATATATATTCCTGTCTCTGTGGGTGTGTGTATATGTTTACCATTGATAAAATGTAGTCCATTTACTTGTATAAATTCAGTCAATTTTCAGATAATCACTTTGAAGTTAAATATTGTGGTGTTGGATGAGATAGACAATTTTTCTGGCTCTACCACTTACTAATAGGCAATCTCAGTTGAGCCATTTAACCCTTTTCACCTAAGAGTTGGTTTCCTCAGCTATAAATATGAACATGGTAACACTGCTCTCTCATAAATATCATTATATTAATTAAGATATGGCTTTCTATATAACTTGTACATTGCACATACTAATTAATATTCTGGGTGTTGTTTACATTTTGAAAAGCATGGTTAAATTAATACTACCATGTATAAATTATGAAAGACATTTGGACATTATAGACCCTAGTTGTCTGGTTCCCATTCTTAGGGGCAAGGAAAAAACCTATGTTGGATATTTATGTACATGGAGGTGAAATAGCATAGCCATAGGAGGAACCACTTAAACTGTGGTCTGTGTAGGAAACCAAGGTTTTAGCTGAGAAAAGAATGTTAAGCCCTGGACCAAAGACTCCTAGACTGAAATATAAAATGAGAAAAAAAGCACAATGGACCAGAAGTGAAAAAAACAGTATTAGAGTGTACAGCCAATCATCGTAGCAGTGGAAGCTGTTCAGAAATATAAGCCTGATCAAAAAGATAGCATATGTGTTTCTGAGCAACATTTTAAGGGTGGAAACCCTTAAAATACACAGTAAAGACCTCTGTGGCCAGACTGGGTAGTCAGGGTAAACACCACCCCTTCTGAGTGCTGTGAAATAGGGTCTATTTTTTTATAAATACATGTATCATCACCATTACTCTGCCTTTATAAATTCATTGGTGCTTTCCCTGGTGAGTTAACAACCCATATCTTTTCCTGATTATCAGAAATCATCTAAGTAGTTTTTGGCATAGCCTGGCCAATCTGAATTTTAGATATCTTATTTTTCAAATGAGTTAAAATCATAAGAAATTTTCTCTTTCTACAAACTTCTAGGATATAAGCTATAATGTTTTTGGTATATTCCCATGACCTTCTTTCTGTCATGCCAAACACAATCAAGCCCTCCAACTTCTAAAATAGAATTTCAGCATCATGGAGAGTTGTATATTTCAGTATCTGTGGTTCATAATACTTGCTTGTTTGTCTGTTTGCTTGTTTTCAGTGCTTGTTGTGGCCATTAATGCAAACCCAACTGTTGGTATCTTAACCCAGTGATGTTTATTTATAAGACATGTGGTTTGATAATTAGTCATTAATATAAGAAAATACAAAGTAAGGAATATTTACAACAACAACAAAACAATTAAAGTGTCTAAATATTGCATGTAAGGGTATTTTCTCAAGAAGTCATTACTAAAAATACCTTTCTACACAACAGACCTTTGAATGCGCTTATTTGGCATCTCTGCCTCTACTCACTAAGGTCATTATGTGCTCCACAGTTGCCTTTAGGAGCCCTAGATAGTGTTTTATTTTTGGCTATTCTTCATGCTGAACTATTCTCAGTCAATCTGAGATGGAGAAGCTAGGCTATTCATGGCCTTTTGAAACCTTCTTCTCAGTTCCCCTGAAAACACATATTACCTACAGAAGCAAATGCTATGCTTCTTATTTGTCAATTTGACTTTTTGTTCCAATTAAGAAAACTTTGAAGTAGTTCCTTATTTAACTTATATGCAGAGTACATCATGAGGAACGCTGGGCTGGAAGAAGCACAAGCTGGAATCAAGATTGCCGGGAGAAATATCAATAATCTCAGATATGCAGATGACACCACCCTTATGGCAGAAAGTGAAGAGGAACTCAAAGGCCTTTTGATGAAAGTAAAAGAGGAGAGTGAAAAGCTTGGCTTGAAGCTCAACATTCAGAAAACGAAGATCATGGCATCTGGTCCCATCACTTCATAGAAAATAGATGGAAAAACAGTGGAGACAGTGTCAGACTTTATTTTTTTGGGCTCCAAAATCACTGCAGATGCTGATTGCAGCCATGAAATTAAAAGACGCTTACTCCTTGGAAGGAAAGTTATGACCAGCCTAGATAGCATATTAAAAAGCAGAGGCATTACTTTGCCAACCAAGGTCCGTCCAGTCAAGGCAATGGTTTTTCCCATGGTCATGTATGGATGTGAGAGTTGGTCTGTGAAGAAAGCTGATCACTGAAGAATTGATGCTTTTGAACTGTGGTGCTGGAGAAGACTCTTGAGAGTCCCTTGGACTGCAAGGAGATCCAACCAGTCCATTCTAAAGGAGATCAATCCTGGGTGTTCATTGGAAGGACTGATGCTAAAGCTGAAACTGCAATACTTTGGCCACCTCATGCGACGAGTTGACTCACTGGAAAAGACTCTGATGCTGGGAGTGATTGGGGGTAGGAGGAGACGGGGACGATGGAGAATGAGGTGGCTGGATGGCATCACCGACTTGATGGACATGAGTTTGAGTGAACTCCGGGAGTTGGTGATGGACAGGGAGGCCTTTCATGTTGTGGTTCATGGGGTCGCTAAGAGTCGGACACGACTGAGCGACTGAAATGAACTGAACTGAACTGAACTTGAAGTAGTTCCAATTACAGTTCTAGCCCTCATAGATATTCATGGTCTAGGCAAAGTGTAGGCAATTTTTGGTATTACATTCATACTATAATGGGTCATTACTTTAGATGCCTTAATTTTTCTGAAATCTGACATGAAAAAGTAATGGTTGTTAGGCAAGAATGATTTCTTATAACCAATACACAAAATATAAAGATTATAAATTAAATAGATATAATGTAATATGGGGACTTCCCTGGTGACTCAGATAGTAAAGATTCTGCCTGTACCCTAGGTTGGAAAGATCCCCTGCAGGAAAGCTGGAAATCCACTCTAGTATTCTTGCCTGGAGAATCCCATTGACAGAGGAGTCTGGTTGGCTACAGTCCAGAGGGTCACAAAGAGTCAGACATGACTGAAGCAACCTAGATACACACAATGAAATATATCTTATACAAAATATATATATAATTTTACTCATTGTTGTGAACACTCTACAATGAATGCCTGAACATGTAATATGTATAATTTCCATTATAATGTATTGGTAGCATATTATAAGTGACAGGGTTTTTTTTTTTAACTGTTTATTTGCTATTCGTTTGTGTTCCGTTGAAATAGTAAAGAGTTATTCCTTGATGTTTACTGCCATAGAGTTAAAGCAAGTGAAACATGTCATAAAAGATGTAAACGATGTAGGCACAGCTATATATCATCATGTCATTTGGTTTTCATGTTTAAGCCATTTATGTGCATTACTAGCAACACATTTTAAATTGATGGAAACACTGAGAATATGGTACATGATTCACAATGCATTTTTGGGGAGCTGAAAGTTTTTTTTTTTTCTAATAGAAAAAAGACTGACTTATGATATTAAGAAATATTGTGTGCTTTTATTTCTAAAGTAAACTATTTTGTATTTTAAAGTTAACGTGTACTGATTTACTCTTGTGGGAATATCAAAGCTTGAATTCTGTTTTTAATCTGCCAGGCTTACATTTTGAGATGACATGTTTTTAATATATTTCCATTCATGCAGGTTTTCCTTTACTATTAATTAATAATCCTGGAATAACCCCAAGACTGTGGCCTCTATGAGGTATAATGTGTGACACTGTGTAACAAGCAGATGCAATGCTCATTAGCTCTTATCTAGTCTTCAGTCCTTTTCAGTGTGATACCAGCTGCCTTTAGCAAGACCCTGCCCTGGCAACTTCCCAAAAGATCTCTCTCTATTCCTTTCACTTCCCATTATGGACTTGGTATTCTGGGCTGTCTTCCTAACTCACTTTCTCTGACTTCTGATTCTGCTATTAGTTCCCTAATTTTGGGCATTTATAATCCTTCTAACCTTTGATGCCATAATATTCTTGGCTGTGTCTTCCCCAGCATATGGCATTTCCTTAATGTTTTATGAGACGTCTAATCTCAACCATGTGTCCCAGGGTATTAGAGCTAGGACTAACCTCTGGTTAGAAAAAAAAAAAAAGGTTAGATATTTGACAAAAATTCCATGCTGTAAAAAAAATAATAAATGTGTAAGCTAACATCAACATCAACTCGTTGTTCTTCAGCAAAATTTTCATACTATTATATAGTGAAGATATACAGATGACACCACTCTTAAGGCAGAAAATGCAGAAATAAGAGCCTCTTGATGAAGGTGAAAGAGGAGAGTGAAAAAGTTGGCTTAAAGCTTAACATTCAGAAAACTAAGATCATGGCATCTGCTCCAATCACTTCATGGCAAATAGATGGGGAAACAGTGGAAACAATTGCTGACTTTGTTTATCTCGGCTCCAAAATCACTGTAGATGGTGATCCACGAAATTAAAAGATGCTTACTCCTTGGAAAGAAAGTTATAACCAACCTAAACAGCATATTGGAAAACAGAGAAATTTCTTTGTCAGCAAAGGTCCGTCTAGTCAAGGCTATGGTTTTTCCAGTGGTCATGTGTGGATGTGAGAGTTGGACTATAAAGAAAGCTGATCGCCGAAGAATTGATGCTTTTGAACTGTGGTATTTATTGGAGAAGACTCTTGAGAGTCCCTTGGACTGCAAGGAGATCCAACCAGTCCATCCTAAAGGAAATCAGTCCTGAATATTCATTGGAAGGACTGATGCTGAATCTGAAACTCCAATACTTTGGCCACCTGATGTGAAGAGCTGACTCATTTGAAAAGTCCCTGATGCTGGGAAAGATTGAGGGCAGGAGAAGGGGACGACGGAGGATAAGATGGTTGGATGGCATCACTGACTCAATGGACACAGGTTTGGGTGAACTCTGTGAGTTCGTGATGGACAGGGAGGCCTGGCGTGCTGTGGTTCATGGGGTCACAAAGAATCAGACACGACTGAGCAACTGAACTGAACTGAACTAATATGGGGAAGGCTGGTGTCCATGCGTAGCTGTTGAGTCAGAACATTCCCATATAGACTACCTCTGAGAGGAGAAAAAAAGACAAGCACAAGGGAATGATGCCAAACAATTGATAAATAAAGAGATTGTTATCAATAAATTTATGTCTGTAATCAATATTCCATATGGGAAGAACTAAGATTTAGAAATATGGAGAGCTTAGCAGGACATATTAAAATAGGCTTAAAAATTGGAAGCTTATAAATTTAGAATTGAGAGCACACAGCAAGGGAGTAAATTTTAACCACTGAGTGGGTGAACAGTGTGTGAAATGAGGTAGGGGATGAGGAAAAACAATTCAGTTAACACATCTACAAAACTCGGAGTCCCTTTGGAAAATTTAATATAAGGCCCTGAAGGGTTAGGTAGGCTGTGTTTTTCAAGAAGCAAGGATAAGCCAGACCCTGCTTGAGTGTTTGCACAGAATGCAATTCAGAACACTGGGTACCTGATAAGGAGATTCATATCAGTATGCACAGGCCAAACACTTAACCCTTTTAAGCATCAATTTCCTCCTGAGTAAATGTGAACAATAAAATAGCCAGTATGTTCCTCAGCGCACTATTGTCAGGATCAAATAAAACAATAGAAGTGCTTTGGAGAGATAAAGAGGTCTTATAAATGTAAGTCACTATCATTATTTAGTCAAAATTGTATCATCAAGGGGTTTCCCAGGTGATGCAGTGGTAAAGAATCTGCCAGCCAAGTAGGTGACAGGAGTTTGATCCCTGGGTCTGGAAGATCCCCTGGAGAAGGAAATGGCAACCCACTCCAGTATTATCTGGGAAACCCATGGACAGAGAAGCCTGGCAGGGGGGTTACAAAATGTTGAGCACAACTTAGCAATTAAACAACACAACAGCATGCCATCAAGAAATCTGTTTTGAGTTTATCCTCCTTTTGGAGGGTGGTGAGAGATTGATAGTCAAGTCTTTGCAGAATAGAGAAAGACAAGGACCAACATTAGAAAACACAATAATTAACTTTCCGTTTACCTGTGGAGACGTGGACAGAAAATCAATAAGGCTATGCATGTAAAAGCCAAGTTTCCTGCTAAAACTCTAGAGCAATGAGGAAACTGTGTTGAGCAAATGATTATGCTCACTATGTCTTTGTCTTGTTCATAGTTCAATAATTTTTTTCTTACATGTACTATATGTATAATATATACAGTTTGTGTTATTCCATAAAACATACATATATTTGAAAGACAGTTTTCACTAACATTTGTATAGATCTGTTAGAGTTTGCAAAATTCTTTCAAATCCCTTATTACCGTTTTAAAGTGCATTTAAGATCCAGCTATCAGTTATGGAATGGATGCATGCTACTGCTGCTGCTAAGTCACTTCAGTCGTGTCCGACTCTGTGTGACCCCATAGACGCAAGCCCACCAGGCTCCCCCGTCCCTGGGATTCTCCAGGCAAGAACACTGGAGTGGGTTGCCATTTCCTTCTCCAATGTGTGAAAGTGAAAAGTGAAAGTGAAGTCACTCAGTCATGTCCGACCCTTAGAGACCTCATGGACTGCAGCTTACCAGGCTCCTCCATCCATGGGATTTTCTTCCATGGGATTTTCTAGGCAAGAGTACTGGAGTGGCTTGCCATTGCCTTCTCCGGGAATGGATGCATAGTATATGTCTATTGGATATCAGTATTTGGAGACACATATCCTATAGAGAAGTTTTAAGAGTGCTTCATTTCTAGGGAGAAAGCAAGTTGGAGTAGCTGACTGGAATATGAGATAGAGCCAAGTGAATGAGATGAAATGGTCAATACAAAGGACTCTAATTTCTCAGTGAACACCATACACAAGGTACCACAGCTCCTTTCTCCTTAGCTCCTTATCTAAAAAACAGAGATTATAATGGTACTCACTGTTGTGGTCCAGACTCAAGTTGGAAAAGAATTTCCAGACATGAGACAGAATGAGAGGAAAATAAAGTTTATGAGAGTGGGAGATGCTGTTAGAACAGTGGGCCAGCTCAAGGGAGAACGGACACTGAACAGGAGTCCTTAGTCCACTTTTATACCCAGGGTGCACGGAGTGGGATAGGGGTCTTGCAGGTCATCTGCTGCTCGGATGAGGCTCATATACTGGGTGTATGGGGGAAGAGTAGGGAAAATATCTTCTCCCTATGGGGTAGGAGGGAAAACAGGTTATAGTTCTCAGGAGGACCTGAAATCCATTAATAGTTACAACATGGGAGAGGGGGGAAGGACATAAGGATCTGGCTTTTCCATTTCTGCATTCCAAGACCCTCCTTGGTTTCATCTGCTCTTTAGTCCTCGGGTCACCACACTTACTTTTAAAGAATTCCTATGAAGTAAATGTACTAATCCATGTGAGTGATTAGGAGTGCAACAACTCATTATTTAAGAGCTTAAAATTGTCCAAAATTTTAAATGCAAGATTGATGGGAAGATGAACTAGAGTACTATGCAGGTTTTTTAAAAAATGTATCTTTTTTAAACACATGCTTTATGCAAGAGTGTGAGCGAGATATAACAGTGGGTTTAGCAAATGTCACAGCCGTGCAGATAAAAGAGCAAGCAGTAGGTAGGGGCAGAGAAATAAAACGGTTCAAGGTCTAGAATTTGGAAGAAGCAGCATAAAAATCTCAGTGAAACTGTAGGTTAGAATAAATATTATCTTTGAAAATCTAAACCAGTTAAGATCTTGCCTTGCTAAATCTACCCCCGTAAAGGAAGTTCTAGATTGATATGAAGGAGGTTTCATTCTCCTCTGCTCAAGAGGCCTCAGTGTTGATGGAAAGGGATAGTATTTATGTTTTGGCCATATATAGATATAGTTTGGGAATGTGGGGCCCTGATGATGCTCTAGTAGAGTCAGTTTTCAACAGTAGGTATGGTTTGAAGCCTAGTCTGAGGACAGCAAATAAACCAGACTTTGAGTCAGCAGGCATGGCCCAGTGACAGATATGAATGAGGTAAGGATTAAAGAATTGAATCAGATAAATGACTCAATGATCTCAAGCGAGTTTTAGAAAAATCCCTCTGGCTGCTGTGTGGAGGACAGAATGGTGAGAAGTCGACTAGAGATAGGGAGGCTAGATAGGGACCTGTTATAAAACGCACTGATGGCCAAGACTAGGACAGAAGCCAAGGGTTCTTTAGATCAGGGGTCAAGAAACCACAGCTCATGGGCCCAATCCATGGGCCCAATCCCCACCATCTGTTTTTTTAAAATAAAGCTATATTGGAATATAGCCATATTTATTTGTTTTCTTTTAATGCTATAATGCTGCAAGAGAAAGAGTTTCCTAGTTAGGAATAAGACCACATGGCTTGCATGCTTACAATGTTTACTCCCTGGCCCTTTACAGAAGGCGTTTGCTGACCCCCACTCTAGACGGATGACCCCGAAGGTAGGGCTCTTGCTTCTACTCAGGCCACTTTCTACATGACTATTCCTCAGTAAAACATTCTCAGTTCTCCGAACTGCTCTGCTATTGTAGCTGGCAATCATCACACAGTTCCAACCCTGAATGTGTAGACTACAGCATGAAATCTTTAATATCAGAGAGAAAAAGAAGAAAGGATGCAAATACAGGTCAATAACAACAACAAAAAACAAAAGCAAAATAATGGAGGAAGAATATGCTTTGTCCTTTAGCTATTGTTGGGAGCCAAAGGGCTGAAAGTACAGTATTGTTTCTTATCCAAGACTTGCTTCTACTTGCCCTAAAGATTATGTTTCATGTTATTGAAAGAACTTTCTCTCGAGTAAAAGTGCCCCCTCAAGCAGTCTAACATATTACTAGACACTTTCATATATTAGTGGAACACAAGTTCCACACTTTCCCCAAAGTAACAGAGCAGAGGAGGCAAGACATACAGCAATTTTTAGGTTAAAGTGCTCTCACCGAGGATTTCTGCTGCTACAAAACAGTGACAGTTCTGTCCCCATGGTGGGGTCTAGGTGGGGGGAGGAGATATTCATGTTCTATTTCATCAATGTCTTAGATATTTTCTATTCTAAATATTCTATATTTATACTTTGCTTTTCTATTTTGTATGATACTTTGATCACCTGATGCCAAGAGCTGACTCATTGGAAAGACTGATGCTGGGAAAGACTGAGGGCAGGAGAAGGGGGCGACAGAGGATGAGATGGTTGGATGGCATCACTGACTCAATGGACATGAGTTTGAGCAAACGCCAGGAGATAATGAAGGACAGGGAAGCCTGGCATGCTGCAGTCCATGGGATCACAAAGAGTCAGACACAATTTAGTGACTGAACAACAACATACATGTATGTACGTGTGTGTGTGTGTGTGTGTGTGTGTGTGTTTTGGTGTTTGAAGGCATTTTGGCAGGGGCCAGGTTTAACACAGGATTCACCTGCACTTCTGGGCTCCCATATTTGGCAGCACTGCTTTGTTTTTTTTTTTGAAGGATTTACCACAGCCTAATGTGTTGTATTTATTTATTTGTTGACTGTTTCCTTAGTACTATATGGCACACCTACTTTTACACGAGAGTACCATCATCCTTCCTTCTTGGGACAATGTAATATGCAAGGAGTGAATAGCTCAGAGCAGCTTTCCCTTCCAGAGATGGAGTTTGGAAGGCGTCGGTCTGGCCTGTTAATTTGGTAGGCTCTCAGCCTCAACGTATCATGAATCTGAGTTTGACAACTTCCATATCCATTCCAGGAATATGTACAGTAATATGACAGGTTTTTCTCTACTATAGCTCCAGCACTTTCTAGGTGCCTGCCCCTTAAGAAGTGTGCAATAAATACCTGTTGAACGGCTGAATGAATCTACAAAATGTGTCTGTCCCTCTCATGTAATATCCATCACTTTTGACTTTGTTTTTCAATTAGTTATGCACATATCTTCTCTGATCTCAGGAAATAAGCTCCTTGAGGAAAGGAATCAGATGATTTACATCTTTATCCCACCATCATCCAGGAAATTGCATGCAAATAGTAGATGCTCAGTTAAGACTTTACTAAAAGTATCAACAAGATTTTCACATATATGGTATGAAAATTGGTCCAATATATGTGCTCTTAGTTATTTCTTTGTGGAAAAATGGGGTGTAGAAGAATAGATTCAATTAGAAATGATAATCTGCAGCTTGAAAACTCAAATATTTATTTTATTATTTTTTAAAATGTGATATATATATATTTTTTTTCTTTTTTTTCCCACCCAAAATTTTGCATCTTGACCCTCTTAGGCTGAAAGCGTACCAAATTAACAGGCCAGATTGATGTCTTCCAAGCTTCATCTCTGGAAGGGAAAGCTGCTCTGAGTTACTCACTCTGCTTGTTAGGTTGACCTAAGAAGGAAGGATGAGGTGACTCCGTCTTGTATAAAAGTAGGTGTGCCGTCTTCTCAACCTCATCGATGCTCAGCTACTCCTGTAGCTCAATATTTCTCACCTTTCCTTTAAGCCTTTTACTTGTGTCTCTCTATATAGTTTATACTATTAGATTCTTTTTTTTTCACTTGCCAATTTTTCAGTTCTGTATCACCAGAACTTTTCCATTAGTTATGAGTTGTTGAAAGACTATTCTTTCAGGAAGCTCAAGAAACTCCATCATCCTCTGTGTCCAAATATGTTTGCGAACACTAGGTGTTAAGTACTACTTGGAACTGATAAACAAGTTTATTGACTTTTCTTTAAACCACTACTATTTTAGCAATATCTTTAAGGTTTCGCCATAAATATCCTAAAGCATTTTCACACTTTCTGGACAAAAATTTGTGCCTGATATTAAGTATTTGATAGCTATGCAAAACTGAAGTGTTAGCACCTTAAACATGCCACAAGTTTCACTTCATTAATTTTTATTATACTGATACGTAATTATTTTGTCTTTTTTATTTGAAAAAAATCTGGCTTATAATAGCTAAAGACAAAGAATTGGTAACAATAGCATTTCCCTCTCTCAAAAGCCTAATAATTCACAACCTAATCTCTTTGGTTTCCATTTGTTTCTTCCTTGGAACTTCTGTAGTTTTTGTCAAAATTGGTTCCTTTTGCCACTTCCAAATTGTCTTATTTTAGGCTTGTCATTTAACCTTTCTGGGATATATCATCCTGAAAACGAGACTCTCAGAGGGCTAGATCAGAGAAGCCAGTGGCACCCCACTCCAGTACTCTTGCCTAGAAAATCCCATGGATGGAGGAGCCTGGTGGGCTGCTGTCTATGGTGTCGCTAAGAGTCGGATACGACTGAGCGACTTCACTGACACTTTCCACTTTCATGCATTGGAGCAGGAAATGGCAACCCACTCCAGTGTTCTTGCCTGGAGAATCCCGGGGATGGGGGAGCCTGGTGGGCTGCCGTCTATGGGGTCGCACAGAGTTGGACACGACAGAAGCGACTCAGCAGCAGCAGCAGCAACAGAGGGCTAGATAATATCTAACAAACACTACAGGTCTAAAATTTTACAATTTTGCTGACATTTACCACTCTTTACTCTGTTGTTTTAGAAAAGGCAGAGGCACCAGAGATAAAATTGCCAACATCCGCTGGATCATGCAGAAAGCAAGAGAGTTTCAGAAAAATATCTATTTCTGCTTCATTGACTATGCCAAAGTCTTTGACTGTGTGGATCACAATAAACTGTGGAAAATTCTGAAAGAGATGGGAATACCAGACCACCTGACCTGCCTCTTGAGAAACCTGTATGCAGGTCAGGAAGCAACAGTCAGATCTGGACATGGAACAACAGACTGGTTCCAAATAGGAAAAGGAGTATGTCAAGGCTGTATATTGTCACCTTGCTTATTTAACTTATATTCAGGGTACATCATGAGGAATGCTGGGCTGGAAGAAGCACAAGCTGGAATCAAGATTGCTGGGAGAAATATCAATAATTTCAGATATGCAGATGACACTACCCTTATGGCAGAAAGTGAAGAGGAACTCAAAAGCCTCTTGATGAAAGTGAAAGAGGAGAGTGAAAAGGTTGGCTTGAAGCTCAACATTCAGAAAACAAAGATCATGGCATCTGGTCCCATCACTTCATGGGAAATAGATGGAAAAACAGTGGAAACAGTGTCAGACTTTATTTTTGGGGGCTCCAAAATCACTGCAGATACTGATTGCAGCCATGAAATTAAAAGATGCTTACTCCTTGGAAGGAAAGTTATGACCAACCTAGATAACATATTAAAAAGCAAAGACATCACTTTGCCAACCAAGGTTGTCTAGTCAAGGCTATGGTTTTTCCCGTGGTCATGTATGGATGTGAGAGTTGAACTGTGAAGAAAGCTGATCACTGAAGAATTGATGCTTTTGAACTGTGGTGTTGGAGAAGACTCTTGAGAGTCCCTTGGACTGCAAGGAGATCCAACCAGTCCATTCTAAAGGAGATCAATCCTGGATGTTCATTGGAAGGACTGATGCTAAAGCTGAAACTGCAATACTTTGGCCACCTCATGCGATGAGTTGACTCACTGGAAAAGACTCTGATGCTGGGAAAGGTTGGGGGAGGGAGGAGAAGGGGACGACAGAGAATGAGATGGCTGGATGGCATCACTGACTCTGTGGACATGAGTTTGAGTGAACTTCGGGAGTTGGTGATGGACAGGGAGGCCTGGCTTGCTGTGATTCATGCGGTCACGGAGAGTCGGACACGACTGAGCGACTGAACTGAACTGAACTGAACTCTGTTGTTTATGTGTGTCATGGACATACACATGAGCGCGCACACACACACACACACACACACAGGTCAGCATACACATGTACACAGTGAGAAGGGTTAATGAACTTGCAAAGACAGTTCAGTGAAGTAGACATCAATGGAATTTACTCCCTGCTGAGCTTCTATTAACTTTCTTTAATTATTCTAATCTTTTGTTTACTTGAAGTTGATTTTCCCTTTATATTTCTCCAGTAACTATATATATTTGCTGCATATAATTATAAAGTCTTCATTTTCAAATGTCTCATACTTCATTAAAACAAACAAACAAGCAAAGACTAATGAATAGTGTACTTTGTAAAAGACATTGAGGTCAGTAATGATTTTTTTCTCAAATATCTGGCTTATAAAATAGTAATAGAATCTGCTACTATTCAAATTAACTTATTCTAAATGGAGCATTCCTATAATTTTGTTTGGCAAGATAAAAGCATTAATTATAATTTTGAACAATCTTATTTTAAATAGCATCTTGAGCCACAGTCTAGGTCAGAAACAAAAAAAGAAAAAGAATTTGATATCCACCCTTGTTGTCAGTACTAAATTTTTAGAAACAAGTGAGAGATCACAGAGCAAGGAGGTGGGATCAGGAAGGTAATAATCAGTCACTTCCAGGCTGAAAGGTGACCCTTTTAATGATATATTTGTTAACTTAAGTGACATAGGCCTTAGAGCCAAGAACGGTTCTAATGACACATTATGCCAACTAATGTCCACCTGGCTCCTTGCCCCTTGCTCCTTTTAAACCTGGCAGATGTGGCCACTAAACTAACTCCTTTTATATTCAATCTCTACCCCCATGTACTGAAAAATTCTAGTTTAAAGCAGGGAATATTAAGAGCATTCAGTTCAGTTCAGTTGAGTCGCTCAGTCATGTCCGACTCTCCACGACCCCATGAATCACAGCACGCCAGGCCTCCCTGTCCATCACCAACTCCCAGAGTTCACTCAAACTCATGTCCACAGAGTCGGTGATGCCATCCAGCCATCTCATTCTCTGTCATCCCCTTCTCCTCCCGCCCCCAACCTTTCCCAGCATCAGAGTCTTTTCCAGTGAGTCAACTCGTCGCATGAGGTGGCCAAAGTATTGCAGTTTCAGCTTTAGCATCAGTCCTTCCAATGAACACCCAGGATTGATCTCCTTTAGAATGGACTGGTTGGATCTCCTTGCAGTCCAAGGGACTCTTCTACAACACCACATGCCAAAAGCATCAATTCTTCCGCTATCAACCTTCTTCACATTAGTAAAGCATTTATATATATATATATATATAAAGTAGAGCTTTAGTAAAGCATTTATTTAATTTAGTGTCAAATCAGACTATGTTCTTGACCATCCAGTTATGATGTTCCTACCTTCTTTTCTTAGCAGCCCATTCATCATCCATTCCTGAATCTCAACTCCTGCTGACCTACCATTTCTAAGGTTCTAACATATTTCCTTGATAAGAACCCGAATGCCCATTTTTCCCTGTGTGTGCCTCTTTCCCGTTTCAAACTATGCTTATGTACCTTCACCAATTCTTTCTCTTTTGTACAAATGTTAAACCAGCCAGGTTAAAACATAAGTCCTCTGCCCTTGCCCAGATTCACAAGGCTTTCCTGGCTTTAGTTTATGGAACATAGACAAGAGTTTGCAAGGGCTGGTGTTTTCAGGATCTCCTTTCTTTCCTCTAGTTTCTCTCTCTTCCTTTATGATCTCTATGAATAGTTATAGTCCAGCTGCTTTTCTCACCCAATCTCTTAGATTCCAGCTCTTCCACTTATTCAGCTGTGTGAACTTAGGCATGTTACTTAAGCTCTCTGTGCCTCAGTGTCATGATTCATAAAATGCTATAAAACTTACACCTGTCTCATAATGTTTCTGTGAGGGTTCAGTGAATAAATTCAAATAATATATTTAGAAAGGTGCTTAAAGCATAATAAGTACCTGTTGAATATCCACTAATGTTAATATAGGGTAAAGGCACACTTTCTTTTGCCACAGTAAAATGTTTGGATTTCAAATTCATGGACTCTCTTAGATAATTTCATTATCTCTAATCACTGTTTAAGTAAGACAAGTCCTCCATTTAAATCTATCATAATGTGTAGACTCATAAAGACTAATTTACACAGTTTGGTCTCAGCATGGTATCATAATTAAAAAAAGAAGTAAGACAGATTAACCTCTCATAGAGGTAGCAAGCCAATAGACAGCACCTAAAATAATGTGCCGAATGTACATTTAAAATATTTTGTTACTCTCTCAACAGAAATGACTAGAAAGCTTGAATCCAGAGAGGTGACTAGGCCTTGAATCTTTATTTGCCCAGTTGTGTATGCTGATTCCTAGGGCCTTATAACTTGCAGTTTGACAGGCATCAAAGAGATGGGAAGTAAAACTGGGGTTCTTGAAAGATGGCAGTTAAGAAAGGGAAGATAAATGTATAAATAAGAAAAAAAATTCCTCACCAGCAGTCTACCTCTGCTACAAATTTTCACAAAAAATGCAAATTATAAGATGCTAATACTCTTTTGCTTATTTAACTAAACTTTTGTTGCTGTTGTTCAGTCACTTAGTCATGTCCCACTCTTTGTGACCCCATGGACTGCAGTACACCAGGATTCCCTGCCCTTAAACTTAGTATGTTTTTAGAGATTCACCAGTATGTATTAAAACAATTTAAAAAACCAAGGGAATGATAGTGGTTTCCTGCAAGGTGTATCTGTGTAGGTGATATCAGCAGGGCAGAATATGCAATAAGCCTCAAGTATATCTACCAAATATTCTAATTCTTAAGACAAGAAGTGAGATCATATGTGTTTGTTTCAATAGCACTGTTTAAAATTTCTCTTGATATATGCTACATTTCTCTTTTATGTAAAATAATAATAAAACAGAAAAAGAAAGAGGTAATAGCATAAGCAGTTTAAAACTAGTACAATTTTTTTCAATTATTATGAAAAATCCTAAAGTAATATTTACAGCCTTTGTAATCACACCCACCTGCTTCTATGAATCCTTATCAATAGTGGAGAAGAAGCTGAAGGAAGGTCAAAGAAGATGCAGAAAGTCCAAGTCCAAGCTAACTCAAAGCCCATGGTAGCTGTTCTTCTGTCCACACTTCCATCTCCAATACCGCTCCAATACCTGGATTCTTCCTGAATTGCTCTCTCCCACCCCTCATTCATCTCTTTTTAAAGTATATACTTAAACTAATTTCAGTAAGAAAAAAATATTCGTTTTTCCTTTTTCCAAGGTGAAGCGTAGGAGAGAATTTTCTTTGTTAAAAGTAGGATTCACTTTGCTAGCTTGTAATGGTTGTGAGAAGACTGTGAACATTCCCAGATGAATAATTATTTCTTTCATTCCAATTCATGCATTTAATAAATGAAATATTTACTAACACCTATCACACATCAGATGCTGCTATATGTGCTAGATATAGACAGGTAAACAAAACAGAGTCCTTGTCTATATGGATTTTATAACCTAGTGGTTAAGATGGGCCAAAAATAACAAGGCAAAACAAAACCACACAAACACACATGTATTTGTGCTTAGTTACCCAGCTGGGTCTGACTTTTTGGACCCTTTGGGCTGTAGCCCACCAGGCTACTCTGTCCATGGGATTTTTCAGGCAAGAATACTGGGGTGGGTTGTCATTTCCTCCTTCAGGGATCTTCCAAACCCATATCTCCCGTGTCTCCTGCACTGCAGGTGGATTCTTTAACTACTGAACCATTGAGGAAGACCCACATATGTGTTTCAGTTCAGTTCAGTTCAGTTGCTCAGTCGTGTCCAACTCTTTGCGATCCCATGAATCACAGCACGCCAGGCCTCCCTCTCCATCACCAACTCCTGGAGTTCACTCAAACTCGTGTCAATGGAGTTGGTGATGCCATCCAGCCATCTCATTCTCTGTTGCCCCCGTCTCCTCCCACCCCCAATCCCTCCCAGCATCAGAGTCTTTTCCAGTGAGTCAACTCTTCGCGTGAGGTTCTGTTCAGTCTGTCACTCAGTAGTGTCCGACTCTTTGCGACCCCGTAGACTGTAGCTTACCAGGCTTCTCCATCCGTGGGATTGTCCAGGCAAGAATACTGGAGTGGGTTACCATTTCCTTCTCCAGGGGATCTTCCCGACCCAGGGATCGAACCCGGGTCTCCCGCATTGGAGGCAGACGCATTAACCTCTGAGCCACCAGGGAAGCCACCACGCATGAGGTAGGGATACAAAATAACCAGAGTATGGGGGAACAGACCAATGAGGACAGTTATTTTACGTATATGTTGATAAGAAAATTATTTTCTTTTCTGAGGAAGAGATTTTAGACTCAATAAATGGGGAAACGATTTCTAGAGACCTCTGGATTGAGGGTTACAAGGTACAAATGCCCTCGGACAGGGATTTCCTTAACCTGTCCAAGAAGTAGTAAGAAAACTATTCTCGCTGCAGGTGTGTGAGCAAAGGGCAGAGAGCCAGGGGATGAGGCTACTGAATAATTCTGAGCAAGGAGCTTACAGATCAGGTTTTATATTCCAAAGGCTGACATGTGGGGGATAAACTGAAGAAGGCTTGAGAAAGCAGTAGGGAGACTACTTTAGAAGCAGTAGAAAAAGTCTAGGCAAGAAAGAGCAACACTTCGGGCAATGGTGTAGCAGTGAAAATTTGTTAGAATTGTTCTGATTCTGGATCTATTTTGAAGGTGGCTCAGTTATAAGAAAAAGAGAGGAAGCAAGAATAAAGGCTTTTTTTTTTTTTTTTTAATGAGTATCAGAGTACCGAAAGAAGGAATCAGAGCTGCTGAAAGAAGGGAACACTGAGAAAGAAGGGGGCTGAGGATGCAGGGGTCAAGAAATCAGTTGTGACATGTGAAGCTTGAGTCAAATGGAGCTACGACTACACAAGCCAGAAGTTCAGGGTCAAATGTGGACTGAAGAGAAAGGTGGGGAATCTTGAGAATTTAAGTGATTTTATCCAGACACAGACTTGGATGAAACTATCCAATGAAGGATTACAGATAATTAAGGGTAAGGCAGCATGAACGTAGGTCAAAAGAATAAGGATGAGACCACAAAAGAGACTGAGAAATAGTAGATAGCAAGATCAGAGGACAATTAAGAGGGTGTGTGGTACTGAAACCAAGTAAAGAGGTTTCACGATGGTTTCATTATGGAAAAAACATTCTAGAGGCTAAGGAAAATCAAGACTGATTTTGACAGTGATAAAATTTTGACCATGATAAAATTCACTGGTGACCTTGACAAACGGGTTTCAGTTTTGTGCATGGACAAGTACACAAGTGGAGTGGTTGCATGAAAAAAATAAGTTGAGGAAGTGAAGACAGTGAGTCCAGACAACTCTTTCAGTGAGATCTAAAGACTGCTGCTACTGTTGCTGATCCTGTCAGGAGAGGAAAGCAGACAATGCAGTAGAGAAAAGGAATCGCAGGAGCAACAGCTTTGAAATATGAGACAGGTACCAAGACACAAATGGAGAGACTGGCCTTATACAAGAACAGAAGTGATCATTCATTGTGCAAGGGGAAATAGAATGTATGGGTACAGACACAGTGCAGAGGGATGGAGGGAATGGTGAGAAATAAAGGAGTGCTTGTTTGAATGCTGCCATATTCTTAATGAAAGAAAATACAAAGTCATCAGCTGAAAGTAAGAACGGGTGAGTAGGATGATGGAATTTGAAGAGAGAGAATACAATCGATAGAGGGAGAAACATTAAATAAGGAAAGGTAGTGGAATTGCAGGTGAGAGTAAGAGTCCACTTAAGAATCATGGTCGTAAATTTCAGATGAGACCAGTCAGTATGGCTTTGTGTTGTTCTCTGACAAGCAGTTAAGGGTTGAACGGGGGAAGAGCTGAAAACTGGACTTAACTAATATCAGTATTTGCCAAGCAACTGTGATGGAGAAAGATAGGCAAGAGAGCTGAGCGTGGACACACAGGAGTATGTGATGGAGAGTGGGACTGCCTCTGGAAGAGTAAAGAAGTAGGGATGCTAGAGAGGTTCAGGCACTGAGAAGGAGAGATTCAGTAGATTCAATAGAGAGCATTCAGTTTCAGTTCAGTTGCTCAGTCATGTCTGACTCTTTGCTACCCCATGAATCACAGCACGCCAGGTGTCCCTGTCCATCACCAACTCCCGGAGTTCACCCAAACTCATGTCCATCAAGTCGGTGATGCCATCCAGCTATCTCATCCTCTGTCGTCCCCTTTTCCTCAATCCCTCCCAGCATCAGGGTCTTTTCCAGTGAGTCAACTTTTCGCATGAGGTGGTCAAAGTATTGTCTTTTCAGCTCTAGCATCAGTCCTTCCAATGAACACCCAGGACTGGATTCCTTTAGGATGGACTGGCTGGATCTCCTTGCTGTCCAAGGGACTTGCAAGAATCTTCTCCAGCACCACAGTTCAAAACCATCAATTCTTTGATGCTCAGCTTTCTTCACAAGCCAACTCTCACATCCATATATGACCACTGGGAAAACCATAGCCTTGACTAGACGGACCTTTGTTGACAAAGTAATATCCCTGCTTTTTAATATGCTATCTAGGTTGGTCATAACTTTCCTTCCAAGAAGTAAGCATCTTTTAATTTCATGGCTGCAGTCACCATCTGCAGTGATTTTGGAGCCCAGAAAAATAAAGTCTGACACTGTTTCCACTGTTTCCCCATCTATTTCTCATGAAGTGATGGGACCAAATGCCACGATCTTAGCTTTCTGAATGTTGAGCTTCAAGCCAACCTTTTCACTCTCCTCTTTCACTTTCATCAAGAGGCTTTTGAGTTCCTCTTCATTTTCTGCCATAAAGGTGGTGTCATCTGCATATCTGAGGTCATTGATATTTCTCCTGGCAATCTTGATTCCAGCTTGTGCTTCTTCCAGCCCAGCGTTCCTCATGATGTACTCTGCATATAAGTTAAATAAGCAGGGTGACAATATACAGCCCTGACATACTCCTTTTCCTATTTAGAACCAGTGCATACTTCTCGCTAAACTAATGCTGCAGTTTGGATTTTACATTTGAATATTTTTTATATCTGGAAGATTTTCATTCAGATAAGTACCTTTTCTATAAAGAAGACACCATGGTACTGTAGCCTGCCAGGCACCTCTGTACATGGGGATTCTCTGGGCAAGGATATTGCAGTGGGTTGCTACACCCTTCCCAATCCAGGGATTGAACCCGGGTCTCACATATTGCAGGAGGATTCTTTACTGTCTGAGCCACCCAAGAAGCCCTGAATACTGGAGTGGGTAGCCTATCCTTTCTCCAGGGGAATCTTACTGATCCAGGAATCAAACTGGGATCTCCTACATTGCAGGCAGATTATTTACCAGCTGAGTTACCAGGGAAGCCCATAAATAAGAAATAATAACCTCATTACTTCACTTCATCTTTCCATATTCATTACATCTCTCTACTCCAAACTGGAAAGAAGTATAATTTTAAGCTTGACAAGGATTCTGCTGAAATCAACCATGACGTTTGGGATAATAAAGATCAAGATAGAATATTTGTGTGGGGTCTCCATGTGAAGCTAAATGAGATTCTGACAGCCCTGAGTATGCATGAAAAACTGATGGCTAAAGTCACCCAAAGTTAATTGGCATAAATAGGATATTGTTTTTCCATCAGGAAATAAGAAACCAGGCAATGATAACTTGACTTAATTCTTAGACTGGGTAAGAAAAAAAAGAAAAAAAATCTCTGAGTAAATCATGGCATTTACATTCACTTACTTGGGTTTGTCAATAAATCCATCCCTCTGGACTCTTATCTCAGTCTGATAGTGAGCCCATATAAACACATATAAAGCTAAGAAAGAAACAAAAGAAATACAAACCATACATAAACCACTTTTCTTACTCAAAGCTATTGTTTCTGAAACAGAAAGGGAAAATATCTGATAGAGCTACTTAGGATGTAGCTCCTACTTAGGATGCCTCCACTAATATATCACCAAAGAGCCCCTGTGAATACCAAAGAGTAAACAGCATTTGGAGAAGACTCTTGAGAGTCCCTTGGACTGCAAGGAGATCCAACCAGTCCATCCTAAAGGAGATCAATCCTGGGTGTTCATTGGAAGGACTGATGCTAAAGCTGAAACTGCAATACTTTGGCTACCTCATGCGACGAGCTGACTCACTGGAAAAGACTCTGATGCTGGGAGGGATTGGGTGCGGGAGGAGAAGGGAATGACAGAGAATGAGATGGCTGGATGGCATCACCGACTCTGTGGACATGAGTTTGAGTGAACTCCGGGAGTTGGTGATGGACAGGGAGGCCTGGCATGCTGTGATTCATGGGGTCACAAAGAGTTGGACACGACTGAGCAACTGAACTGAACTGAACTGAAACAGCATCTAAAAAAGTAAGCATGTACAAGGAACCATAAGGGATTGCTAGAAATAATCCTGTGGGGGTTAGTGCTACAGGAAACATGAGTTAGGGTATAAACTGGTAAATCTGGGGACAATGACCTTAATCTTTAAGAATTAATGTAGAATTAGAACTATATGAAATGTTGCTTAAATCATGTTGGTGGTAAGTCATAAGGAGAGACAAGTTAAAACAAACAAATGTGGAGGATAGGATGTACAGGTGACCAAGTGTGATGTGGGAAATAGATTCAAGGATATACAAGGTATGATGCATTAGTTAGTTATAAAATTGAATGAGAATTCAAAAATTTTTCTCTTACGTATGTACCAAAATAAAATTGTTGTATTTATCCAAAGACATGCAAAATAACTGACAGCATCACCATTCAAATGCCTGTCAACTGTCAGAGTGCATAAATTTTGATACACTCACAAAACGCAGTATTATACAGCAATGAGTGAGTAAGCTACAATTTCTGCAACAAAGTAGATTGCTTTCACAAATGCAATGTTGAATAAAAGATATTAAATACAAAAAGAACATTTACTTATATAAACTTCAAAATTAGGCAAAACTAATCTATACTGCTAAACATAAGAGTAGCAGTTACCCTCGGTGTGGGGTTCAGTTCAGTTCTGTTAGTCACTCAGTCCTGTTAAGACACTCAGTCCTGTTAGACTGTTTGTGATCCCATGGACTGCAGCATGTCAGGCCTCCATGTCCATCACAACTACCCGGGGTTTATTCAAACTCATGTCCACTGAGTCGGTGATGCCATCCAATCATTTCATCCTCGGTCATCCCCTTCTCTTCCTGCCTTCAATCTTTCCCAGCATCAGGGTCTTTTCAAATAAGCCAGTTCCTCACATCAGGTGGCCAAAATATTGGAGTTTCAGCTACAGCATCCATCCTTCTAATGAATATTCAGGACTGATTTCCTTTAGGATGGACTGGCTGGATCCCCTTGATGTCCAAGGGTCTCTCAAGAGTCTTCTCCAACACCACAGTTCAAAAGCATCAATTTTTTGGTGCTCAGCTTTCTTTATAAGTTCAACTCTCACATCTATACATGACTACTGGAAAAACCATAGCCTTGATGAGACAGACTTTTGTTGCCAAAATAATGTCTCTGTTTTTTAATATGCTGTCTAGGTTGGTCACAACTTTTCTTCCAAGGAGTAAGTGTCTTTTAATTTCATGGCTACAGTCACCATCTGCAGTGATTTTGGAGCCCAAGAAAATAAAGTCTGCCGCTGTTTCCACTGTTTCCCCATCTCTTTGTCATGAAGTGATGGGACTAGATATCATGATCTTAGTTTTCTGAATGTTGAGCTTTAAGCCAACTTTTTCACTCTCCTCTTTCACTTTCATCAAGAGGCTCTTTAATTCTTCACTTTCTGCAATTAGTGTGATGTCACTGCATAGAGGTTATTGATGTTTCTCCCTGCAATCTTGATTCCAGCTTGTGCTTCATCCAGCCCAACGTTTCCCATAATGTACTCTGCATATAAGTTAAATAAGCAGGATGACAATATACAGCCTTCACATACTGCTTTCCCTATATGGAACCAGTCTGTTGTTCTATGTTCAGTTCTAACTGATGCCTCTTGACCTGCATATAGGTTTCTCAAGAGGCAGGTCAGGTGGTCTAGTATTCCCATCTCTTTAAAAATTTCCCACAGTTTGTTGTGATCCACACAGTCAAAGGCTTTGGCATAGTCAATAAGGCAGAAATAGACATTTCTCTGGAACTATTGATTTTTTGATAATCCAACAGATGTTGGCAATTTGAACTCTGTTTCCTCTGACTTTTCTAAAACCAGCTTGAACATCAGGAAGTTCATAGTTCATGTACTGTTGAAGCCTGGCTTGGAGAATTTTGAGCATTACTTTGCTAACATGTGAGATGAGTGCAATTGTGTGGCAGCTTGAACATTCCTTGGCATTGCCTTTCTTTGGGATTGGAATGAAAACTGA
This sequence comes from Moschus berezovskii, assembly GCF_049115385.1. Classification (NCBI taxonomy): domain Eukaryota; kingdom Metazoa; phylum Chordata; class Mammalia; order Artiodactyla; family Moschidae; genus Moschus; species Moschus berezovskii. The sequence goes on from NC_142470.1 coordinate 91,438,784, forward strand.
CCTTTTCCAGTCCTGTGGCCACTGCTGAGTTTTCCAAATTTGCTGGCATATTGAGTGCAGCACTTTCACAGCATCATCTTTTAGGATCTGAAATAGCTTTCCTGGAATTCCATCATCTCCACTAGCTTTGTTTGTAGTGATGCTTCCTAAAGCCCACTTGACTTTGCATTCCAGGATATCTGACTCTAGGTGAGTGATCATACCATTGTGATTACATGGGTCATGAAGATCTTTTTTGTATAGTTCTTCTGTGTATTTTTGTCACCTCTTCTTAATATCTTCTGCTTCTGTTAGGTCCATACAATCTCTGTCCTTTATTGAGCCCATCTTTGCATGAAATGTTCCCTTGGTATCTCTAATTTTCTTGAAGAGATCTCTAGTCTTTCCCATTCTATTGTTTTCCTCTATTTCTTTGCACTGAACACTGAGGAAGGCTTCTTATCTCTCCTTGCTATTCTTTGGAACTCTGCATTCAAATGGGTATATCTTTCCTTTTCTCCTTTGCTTTTCACTTCTCTTTTTCTCACAGCTATTTGTAAGGCCTAATCAGATAGCCATTTTACTTTTTTGCATTTCTTTTTCTTGGGGATGGTCTTGATCTCTGTTTCCTGTACAATGTCACTAACCTCTGACCATAGATCATCAGGCACTCTGTCTATCATATCTAATCCCTTGAATCTATTTGTCTCATCCACTGTATAATCATAAGGGATTTGATCAGGTCATACCTGAATGGTCCTGTGCTTTTGCCTACTTTCTTCAATTTAAGTCTGAATTTGGCAATAAGGAGTTCATGATCTGAGCCATAGTAAGCTCCTGGTCTTGTTTTTGCTCATTGTATAGAGCTTCTCCATATTTGGCTGCAAAGAAGATAATCAATCTGATTTCAGTATTGCCAATCTGATGATGTCCATGTGGAGAGTCTTCTCTTGTGTTGTTGGAAGAGGGTGTTTCCTATGACCAGTAAGTCCTCTTGGCAAAACTCTGTTAGCTTTTTCCCTGCTTCATTTTTTACTCCAAGGCCAAATTTGCCTATTATTCCAGGTATCTCTTGACTTCCTACTTTTGCATTCCACTCCCCTATAATGACGGAGAAGGCAATGGCAAGCCACTCCAGTACTCTTGCCTAGAAAATCCCATGGATGGAGGAGCCTGGTAGGCTGCAGTTCGTGGGGTCGCTAAGGGTCGGACACGACTGCGTGACTTCACTTTCACTTTTCACTTTCACTTTTCACTTTCACACATTGGAGAAGGAAATGGCAACCCGCTCCAGTGTTCTTGCCTGGAGAATCCCAGGGATGGGGGAGCCTGGTGGGCTTCCGTCTATGGGGTCACACAGAGCCGGACACGACTAAAGTGACAGCAGCAGCAGCAGCAGCAGCCCCTATAATGAAGAAGACATCTTTTTTGTGCTTTAGTTCTAGAAGACCTTGTAGGTCTTCATAGAACCAGTCAACTTCAGCTTCTTCAGCATTACTGGTCATGGCATAGACTTGGATTACTGTGATATTGAATGGTTTGCCTTGGAAATGAACAGAGATCATTCTGCCATTTTTGAGATTGCATCCAAGTACTGCATTTCAGACTCTTTTGTTGACCATGATGGCTACTCCATTTCTTCTAAGGGATTCTTGCCCACAGTAGTAGATATAATGGTCATCTGAGTTAAATTCACCCATTCCAGTCCATTTTAATCTGCTGATTCCTAAAATGTCTATGGTCACTCTTGCCATCTCCTACTTGACCACTTTCAATTTGCCTTGATTCATGGACCTAACATTCCATGTTCTTATGTAGTATTGTTATTACAGCATCAGACTTTGCTTCTATCACCAGTCACATCCTAAACTGGGTGTTGCTTTTGCTTTGCCTCTCTCTCTTCATTCTTTCTGGAGTTATTTCTCCACTGATCTCCAGTAGCATATTGGGCACCTACCTACCTATGGAGTTCATCTTTCAGTGTCCTCTCTTTTTGCCTTTTCATACTGTTCATGGGGTCCAAGAACAATTGGGGGGATGTATGACTTAAAGGGGCATGAGAGTGGAGAACTGATATGATGGAAGTGCTTACCTTGTGAAAACCTATTTACTTTTTGTTTTCTTTGCAAAAAGAAAGATGGACACTTACAACTGCATTTTTTATAAATGCACATTCAGTTCAGTCACTCAGTCGAGTCTGACTCTTCCCGACCCCATGAATCACAGCACGCCAGGCCTCCCTGTCCATCACCAACTCCCAGAGTTTAATCAAACTCATGTCCACAGAGTCAGTGATGCCATCCAGCCATCTCATTCTCTGTCATCCCCATCTCCTCCCACCCCCAAAACCTCCCAGCATCAGAGTCTTTTCCAGTGAGTCAACTCATCACATGAGGTGGCCAAAGTATTGGAGTTTCAGCTTTAGCATCAGTCCCTCCAATGAACACCCAGGATTGATCTCCTTTAGAATAGACTGGTTGGATCTCCTTGCAGTCCAAGGGACTCTCAAGAGTCTTCTCCAGCACCACAGTTCAAAAGCATCAATTCTTTGGCGATCAGCTTTCTTCACAGTCCAACTCTCACATCTATACACGACCATGGGAAAAACTATAGCCTTGACTAGACGGACCTTGGTTGGCAAAGTAATGTCTCTGCTTTTTAATATGCTATCTAGGTTGGTCATAACTTTCCTTCCAAGGAGTAAGCGTCTTTTAATTTCATGGCTACAATCAGCATCTGCAGTGATTTTGGAGCCCCAAAAAATAAAGTCTGACACTGTTTCCACTGTTTCCCCATCTATTTCCCATGAAGTGATGGGACCAGATGCCATGATCTTAGTTTTCTGAATGTTGAGCTTCAAGCTAAACTTTTCACTCTTTTCTTTCATTTTAATCAAGAGGCTTTTTAGTTCCTCTTCACTTTCTGCTATAAGGGTGGTGTCATCTGCATATCTGAGGTTATTGATATTTCTCCCGGCAATCTTGATTCCAGCTTGTGCTTCTTCCAGCCCAGCGTTCCTCATTTTGTACTCTGCATATAAGTTAAATAAGCAAGGTGACAATAGGCCTCATTAAAAACTAAAAAAACAAAATTTTGAGTTCTGATTAAATTGATAACCAGCAGTCAGTCACAGCAGTAAATTTAGATGTGGAACCAAAAACTGTTTTAGAGAAATCTCCAAGGTTACAGAGAATGGGTATACTAGACCCTCTCAACCAAACAAGGAGTGAGATCCTGCAATGAAGCAAAAAATAGTAAATAAAAGCTGGGTTTGAGTAAATAATTTTAAAATGTGTTATATCACAATTGGGATAAACAATTTCAGAACTGAAAGCCCTGAAGCAAACTAACTTATACAATTAACAACCTGGCAGTGATGTTGTATCCAACTGAAAAAGTATTCTGCCAAGGAATGCCTGACCAAACAGCAATAAGCATACAGATGGAGCACCAGTGTCTTGAAAAGCAGGTGATATATCCATCAGTTTATGTGACATGGACTTTCTGAGCTACCTGATAAAATGACTCATTTGTAAAGGAATAATCAGATGAGAGGGGAGGAGGCCCCAAGGAGACAGATAAGAGATTGCTAACCTGTGAGATGGGCAGCAATCCAAAAAAAATCCTTAAAGAAAGACTAAAGTTAATTACAGGATGAAGTAACTTCTAAGAATCAACTGTATTGATGCCATTTTAATCAACTGAAACTGGTAAATACACTTTGAAGAATCTCTCTGGTGGAATTTCCTTTTTACAAGGTAGTCAGATTATAGCAAAATAAAACAAAGATAGGAGGTCTTCTGAGGGGAGAAAGCATGTCTTTTCCATTTCCTTGGACTATAACGGGTTCATATGAGCAAAATAGATGACAGCATTCAGTTTCATTACACTGACACATTACATACACACACCTCAAGCAAAATGCATTGATATAAACAGGTGAACATAAATTTCACATTGAAGTACCCTACAAATGATGACTCAGAAATTAGCACTGACATAAATGCACTACAATGTGTAAAACAGTTAGTGGGAAGTTGCTAAATAACACAGGTGTCTCAGCCTGGAGCTCTGTGATGACCTAGACGGGGGCGGGAGTAGGGTAGGGGGAGGATGAGGGACGGGAGTATATTATGACTGATGCACATTGTTGTACGGAAGAAACTAACACAAAATTGTAAAGCAATTTCCCATCAGTTAAAAAAAAATAAAACTTTAAAAATACTTAGAAATAGTATGAATGCTTTACTCTCATATTCAGACTGAGCATCTGCATAACCTCTCATGTCTCAGTAGTTGCTGAAAGACCACAGTTCCTTAAAGACCAATGCAACAAAGTCTTCATGTATCAGCATTTGATCTTCCTAGGTTGCAAGAGCCCGTGATATGCATGACCTTTCTCACCATGCTGGAACTAGGCGATGGCTTCCATCTTGGCTGTGCTGGGAAGCAGGGATACCAGATAAACAGAGGATGAGTTAAATTTGAAGTGCAGGTAAATAATTTTAGCATAAGTGCACAATATTTGAGACATAATTACAACCCCCTCCCCAAAAAATCCAAATTTAACTGGGTATCCTGTATTTTTATTTGCTAAATCTAGTAACTCTACTGAGAAGAGTTCAGAGGAACCCATACCTAAGAGCCAAACCAACCAACCAGATTAGGAAACTAATGAAGGGCAACATGAGACCTACCCCACCATTAGATCCAATCTCTACCAATTAGAAGTGGAAATGGAACATAAAGCTAAGCTCTTAAAATGTGACTTGGTGGTTTGGTCAACACTTTTTTCTCATGAGTGTTCATTATTTGTTGGCAAATTAGAGAGGGAGAAGAGCAGAAATGTCAATTGAGACTTCATCTTTCTTCAGGAATAAATTGTCAAAACAGAACAAGTATAGTCACATGTATAGATGGTCCTCAAAATCCACAGATTCTGCATTCACCGATTCAGTCAAACACAGACTGAAAATATTCAAAATATTCCAAAAGTTCCAAATATAAAAACTTGAATGTGTGCTTGCTGGCAACTATTTACAAAGCATTTACAATAAGCATTTTAAGTAATCTAAAAATAATATGTTGGTAATGCTCACCTTGTGAAAATCCATTTACGTTTCATCTTATTTGTGAAGAGAAAGATGCACACCCAGAACTATGTGTTTTTTTTGTGTATGTATATGTTAGGCCTCATTAAAAGGTTCAAAAAATAAAGAGTTCTGATTAAATTGATAAACAATATCCTCTCGTACCGAAACAATGAGGACAGTTTGATGCAGAACTAAAAACTGCTTTAGAAAAAGGAAACCATAAATCAAGTCAAACAAAATAAAGCCTATGGAATGTGAAAAAATGTTTGCAAAAGATGTGACCAACAAAGAATTGATGGAGAAGCTCTACACAGTCAGCAAAAACAAGACTGGGAACTGACTGTGGCTAGGATCATGAACTCCTTATTGCCAAATTGAGACTTAAATAGAAGAAAGTAGGCAAAGCCACTAGACCATTCAGATATGACCTAAATCAAATCCCTTATGATTATACAGTGGAAGTGAGAAACAGATTCAAGGAATTAGATCTGATAGACACAGTCCCTGAAGAACTTTGGACAGAGGTTTGTGACATTGTACAGAAGTCAGTGATCAAGATCATCCCCAAGAAAAAGAAATGCAAAAAGGCAAAATGGTTGTCTGATGAGACCTTACAAATAGCTGTTCCACATACATCTTCCATCTCCCTTTCTAGCATAAAAAATTGATGAGAGTGAGTGGATGGAATCCATAGAAGAAAAGAAAATTTTTAAATAAATTTCCAAAAGATTTTTTTTTAATCTCATAGGCCAAAACTGAGCCAAATAATTCACCCAGTGCAATGAAGTTAGGAAACGTAACTAATCATGATAACATTTGGAGCAAAGTCAGATCTCTATTAACTTGGAAACAAGGAACATGAATACTGGCTAAGCAATTAGTAGTGTTTGGCCCAAGAGATTAAGAAATATTGTTATCTTAAGAGTAACAAAGAGACATTAATTGCCTCACCAGTTCAAATGATGAGTAGATAACTAGAACCAAAGTATCTAGATGGAGCTGTCATGTGTTTAATTAATGAAAAGTGTTATCCATGGGTTCATATATTATAGATGTTAGCCATTATAAACTCACTACTTCTTTCTTCTATAGGGAGAGTCCATGATAGGATAATAGATTGAAGCATCAATTGATAGTTTCAATGGTCTGTTTTTGGGAACTGAGAACAGCTTAATTTTGAAACTAAAATTCCCACATCTCTTTCTCAAATGTTAGAAGAGTGCTTTATCATCCACCTCAGTAGCTAGAGTCCTAGAACTAGGAACATAATCAACAAGTGTAAATAGTCATATGACTGTTTTTTCCCTTTGCTGTAAGAAGATGCCTATTATATAATTGAAAAAAAATCCACTAAAACAAATGTAAAACAAATTGATTGGTGTTAGGACTGTATTGTTTGTTCATGCATGCTAAGTTGCTTTTCATGTCCGACTCTTTACAACCTTATGGACTATAGCCTGTCAGGTTCCTCTGTCCAGGCAAGAATACTGAAGTGGGTTGCCATGCCTTCCTCCAGGGGATATTCCCAACCCAGGGGTCGAAATCACATCTCTTACATCTCCTGCATTTACTACTAGTAAAATTAGTTTCACATTAAGGAGAGGAAAGGGGGAAATAATTGCCCATTAGACTTTTTTGTTTTGCGTAATAACTAAAGAGTTAGTAAATATATAAACTAATGATATTTTATTTGGCCTTGGAGCACGGAATGAAGCAGGGCAAAGGCTAATAGAGTTTTGTCAAGAAAATGCACTGGTCATAGCAAACACCCTCTTCCAACAACACAAGAGAAGACTCTACACATGGACATCACCAGATGGTCAACACCGAAATCAGATTGATTATATTCTTTGCAACCAAAGATGGAGAAGCTGTATACAGTTAGCGAAAACAAGACCAGGAGCTGACTGTGGCTCAGATCATGAACTCCTTATTGCGAAGTTCAGACTTAAATTGAAGAAAGTAGGGAAAACCACTAGACCATTCAGATATGACCTCAATCAAATCCCTTATGATTATACAGTGGAAGTGAGAAATAGATTTAAGGGACTAGATCTGATTGATAGAGTGCCTGATGAACTCTGGACGGAGGTTCGTGACATTGTACAGGAGACAGGGACCAAGACCATCCCCATGGAAAAGAAATGCAAAAGAGCGAAATGGCTGTCTGAGGAGGCCTTACGAATAGCTGTAAAAAGAAGAGAGGCAAAAAGCAAAGGAGAAAAGGAAAGATATAAGCATCTGAATGCAGAGTTCCAAAGAATAGCAAGGAGAGATAAGAAAGCCTTCCTCAGTGATCAATGCAAAGAAATAGAGGAAAACAACAGAATAGGAAAAACAAGAGACCTCTTCAAGAAAATTAGAGATTCCAAGGGAACATTTCATGCTAAGATGGGCACGATAAAGGACAGAAATGGTATGGACCTAACAGAAGCAGAAGATATTAAGAAGAGGTGGCAGGAATACACAGAAGAACTGTACAAAAAAGATCTTCACGACCAAGATAGTCACGATAATGTGATCACCGACCTAGAGCCAGACATCTTGGAATGTGAAGTCAAGTGGGCCTTAGAAAGCATCACTACGAACAAAGCTAGTGGAGGTGATGGAATTCCAGTGGAGCTATTTCAAGTCTTGAAAGATGATGCTGTGAAAGTGCTGCACTCAATATGCCAGCAGATTTGGAAAACTCAGCAGTGGCCACAGGACTGGAAGAGGTCAGTCTTCATTCCAATCCCAAAGAAAGGCAATGCCAAAGAATGTTCAAACTACCGCACAATTGCACTCATCTCACACGCTAGTAAAGTCATGCTCAAAATTCTCCAAGCCAGGCTTCAGCAGTATGTAAACCGTGAACTCCCAGATGTTCAAGCAGGTTTTAGAAAAGGCAGAGGCACCAGAGATCAAATTGCCAACATCCGCTGGATCATGGAGAAAGCAAGAGAGTTTCAGAAAAACATCTATTTCTGCTTCATTGACTATGCCAAAGCCTTTGACTGTGTGGATCACAATAAACTGTGGAACATTCTGAAAGAGATGGGAATCCCAGACCACCTGACCTGCCTCTTGAGAAACCTGTATGCAGGTCAGGAAACAACAGTCAGAACTGGACATGGAACAACCGACTGGTTCCAAATAGGAAAAGGTGTACGTCAAGGTTGTATATTGTCACCTTGCTTATTTAACTTATATGCAGAGTACATCATGAGGAACGCTGGGCTGGAAGAAGCACAAGCTGGAATCAAGATTGCCGGGAGAAATATCAATAACCTCAGATATGCCGATGACACCACCCTTATGGCAGAAAGTGAAGAGGAACTCAAAGGCCTCTTGATGAAAGTGAAAGAGGAGAGTGAAAAGGTTGGCTTGAAGCTCAACATTCAGAAAACAAAGATCATGGCATCTGGTCCCATCACTTCATGGGAAATAGATGGAAAAACAGTGGAAAGAGTGTCAGACTTTGTTTTTTTGGGCTCCAAAATCACTGCAGATGCTGACTGCAGCCATGAAATTAAAAGACGCTTGCTCCTTGGAAGGAAAGTTATGACCAACCTTGATAGTACATTAAAAAGCAGAGACATTACTTTGCCAACCAAGGTCCCTCTAGTCAAGGCAATGGTTTTTCCCATGGTCATGTATGGATGTGAGAGTTGGACTGTGAAGAAAGCTGATCGCCGAAGAATCGATGCTTTTGAACTGTGGTGTTGGAGAAGACTCTTGAGAGTCCCTTGGACTGCAAGGAGATCCAACCAGTCCATTCTAAAGGAGATCAATCCTGGGTGTTCATTGGAGGGACTGATGCTAAAGCTGAAACTCCAATACTTTGGCCACCTCATGAGACGAGTTGACTCACTGGAAAAGACTCTGATGCTGGGAAAGGTTGGGGGCGGGAGGAGAAGGGGACGACAGAGAATGAGATGGCTGGATGGCATCACCGACTCTGTGGACATGAGTTTGAGTGTTCTCCGGGAGTTGGTGATGGACAGGGAGGCCTGGCGTGCTGTGATTCATGGGGTCGCGGAGAGTCGGACACGACTGAGCGACTGAACTGAACTGAATGATATTTTGGGTTATGCCAAGCTTTTCATAAACTTTCTAAGACTAACTAAAATTTCTGAACTTTGGAGATTAAACATGAGAAAATGTATTTGGTTCATTTTCCCAGTACATATAAATTATGATAAAATACAGTTAACCTTAATTTCTTTAAAAAGCTATATATATTTTATTATATAAACAAATATGCTTAATTTATTTGCAGTGATTTTATTCCTAGGTTGTAGGAGTCATGGGGAGGTTTTTTTTTTCCTGTATATTATTTAGAATTCTTTGAATTTTGAAAAATTGTTATGTGTTACTTCTTCTATTATAAAAACTGTTACATGAAGAAAGAAAATATACCATGTAAGCAACTCTTCATGTCCCCATCAGAGAAGGACGGTAATGCTTAACAATACCCTTATGTGCACTTTGAACAGTGTGGAGCACTCAGATTAGAAGAGATGATGTTAAAACACATAGTTATAAACTATAAACATTGCTTGGCATTTTTATTAAAGAAATTAGCTTGAAGCAGTCAGGTGTTTTACAATTCCACAGCAACTCAAGTCCTTAACAATGCTATTGTTAAAATTTAGAGAACAGTAGAATTCATTTTGAAACTAAATCAACATCCCCACCCCACTCAGGAAAGTCTTTCTCAACTTTTTCAACTTAATACACTGGCTTCAAGAGCATATAATTAAAAGTGCTGAGATGCCCAGAAGTTAATGAAGAATACAGTAAGCACCCTGCAGAATGAAAATTTTTATGGCTTTTGTGCACAAAGCACTTCAGGCTTATTATTTTCAGACCAGCTGGTGAATGAGAATTTGTCCTGAGAGAATGCCCACTTTCATGACCTATGGTGACCCTTCCTTATTCAGAACCTGTGGAACTACCTCAGAAGTAGTTCTCTTAGGTTTTTTTAACCTTTTTTTTTTTTTTGGCTCAGAAAAGCATCTAATGAATTAATTTTGAGTTTTCACTGAACCGTGTCCTTTCACTACTTAATTTTACAATATCCAAGGCCAGCACAGGGATGATATGAAAGCTAATTTTCCAGAACTGCTTGGCATGGCTATTTGCAAAACTAAAGGTGGTTCCAGGCCTGAACACTTTGGACCAACCAGAGAAAGCCAAGGGATTCCAAGTTCACTTTTGGTCCAAGGTTTTTGGATCTAAAGTGAGACCATGAAAAGACCAGAGAGTTGAATGACTGACTCATATTCTCTGCAAATGTTTCCTGACTTCCTATGATACACTCACACATGCATATAGAGCTTTTAATTTTTCTCTTAAAAATTAATATGCACTGTTTGGCATTTTCTAAAAAGAGACAGTAAATTCACAGGACTAGCTTTCTTTTTTGACATCTAACCATACTAATTTTTAAAAAAATACCTGAGTTTGTAGTTGTATGTAATATGACAAAAATCCATTTGTGCCTTAATTTAATGAGGGTCACTGGGACTTGAAAACACTCATTTTATTTCTGTGCGGCAATTCTATTGGTAAAAACTGCCTTAGATATTTTAAGTTTTAATTCTTGGTTCTGGAATATAGATAGGATCTGACGAGAATGTTTATTAGTCATTGCTGGGCTTCTAATTTGTCTGAGATTAAAATCCTTTACCAACAGTATTTTTCACAGAATTAGAAAAAATAATTTCACAATTTGTGTGGAAATACAAAAAACTCAAATAGCCAAAGCAATTTTGAGAAAGAAGAATGGAACAAGAGGAATCAACCTGCCTGAATTCAGGCTCTACTGCAAAGCCACAGTCATCAAGACAGTATGGTACTGGTACAAAGACAGAAATATAGATCAATGGAACAAAACAGAAAGCCCAGAGATAAATCCACATACCTATGGACACCTTATTTTTGACAAAGGAGGCAAGAATATACAATGGAGAAAAGACAATCTCTTTAACAAGTGGTGCTGGGAAAACCGGTCAACCACCTGTAAAAGAATGAAACTAAAACACTTTCTAACACCAAACACAAAAATAAACTCAAAATAGATTAAAGATCTAAACGTAAGACCAGAAACTATAAAACTCCTAGAGGAAAACATAGGTAAAACACTCTCCGACATAAATCACAGCAGGATCCTCCAAGACCCACCTCCCAGAATATTGTAAATAAAAGCAAAAATAAACAAATGGGACCTAATTAAAATCAAAAGCTTCTGCACAGCAAAGGAAACCATAAGCAAGGTGAAAAGACAGCCTTCAGAATGGGAGAAAATAATAGCAAATGAAGCAACTGATAAAGGATTAATCTCCAAAATATACAAGCAGCTCCTGCAGCTCAATTCCAGAAAACTAAATGACCCAATCAAAAAATGGGCCAAAAAAGTAAACAGACATTTCTCCAAAGAAGACATAAAGATGGCTAACAAACACATGAAAAAATGCTCAACATCCCTCATAATCAGAGAGATGCAAATCAAAACCACAATGAGATACCATTTCACACCAGTCAGAATGGCTGCTATCCAAAAGTCTACATGCAATAAATGCTGGAGAGGGTGTGGAGAGAAGGGAACCCTCTTACACTGTTGGTGGGAATGCAAACTAGTACAGCCACTATGGAGAACAGTGTGGAGATTCCTCAAAAAAACTGGAAATAGAACTGCCATATGATCCAGCAATCGCACTCCTGGGCATACACACCGAGAAAACCAGAATTGAAAGAGACACATGTACTCCAAGGTTCATTGCAGCACTGTTTACAATAGCCAGGACATGGAAGCAACCTAGATGTCCATCTGCAGATGAATGGATAAGAAAGCTTTGGTACATATACACAATGGAGTATTTTTCAGCCATCAAAAAGAATGCATTTGAATCAGTTCTAATGAGGTGGTTGAAATTGGATCCTATTATACAGAGTGAAGTAAGCAAGAAAAAAAAACATCAATACAGTATACTAACGCATATATATGAAATTTAGAAAGATGGTAACCTTAACCCTGTATCAGTTCAGTTCAGTTCACTTCAGTCGCTCAGTCATGTCCGACTCTCTGCGACCCCATGAATCACATCACTGCACGCCAGGCCTCCCTGTCCATCACCAACTCCCGGAGTTCACTCAAACTCATGTCCATAGAGTCGGTGATGCCATCCAGCCATCTCATTCTCTGTCGTCCCCTTCTCCTCCCACACCCAACCTTTCCCAGCATCAGAGTCTTTTCCAGTGAGTCAACTCGTCGCATGAGGTGACCAAAGTATTGGAGTTTCAGCTTTAGCATCAGTCCTTCCAATGAACACCCAGGATTGATTTCCTTTAGAATGGACTGGTTGGATCTCCTTGCAGTCCAAGGGACTCTCAAGAGTCTTCTCCAGCACCACAGTTCAAAAGCATCAATTCTTTGGCGATCAGCCTTCTTCACAGTCCAACTCTCACATCCATACATGACCACGGGAAAAACCATAGCCTTGACAAGATGGACCTTTGTTGGCAAACTAATGTCTCTGTTTTTTAATACACTATCAAGGTTGGTCATAACTTTCCTTACAAGGAGTAAGTGTCTTTTAATTTCATGGCTGCAATCAGCATCTGCAGTGATTTTGGAGCCCTCAAAAATAAAATCTGACACTGTTTCCACTGTTTTTCCATCTATTTCCCATGAAGTGATGGGACCAGATGCCATGATCTTCGTTTTCTGAATGTTGAGCTTCAAGCCAACCTTTTCATTCTCCTCTTTCACTTTCATCAAGAGGCTTTTGAGTTCCTCTTCACTTTCTGCCATAAGGGTAGAGTCATCTGCATATCTGAGGTTATCGATATTTCTCTCGGCAATCTTGATTCCAGCCTGTGCTTCTTCCAGCCCAGCGTTCTTCATGATGTACTCTGCATAGAAGTTAAATAAGCAAGGTGACAATATACAGCCTTGACGTACTCCTTTTCCTATTTTGAACCAGTCTGTTGTTCCATGTCCAGTTCTGACTGTTGTTTCCTGACCTGCATACAGGTTTCTCAAGAGGCAGGTCAGGTGGTCTGGGATTCCCATCTCTTTCAGAATGTTCCACAGTTTATTGTGATCCACACAGTCAAAGGCTTTGGCATAGTTAATGAAGCAGAAATAGATGTTTTTCTGGAACTCTCTTGCTTTCTCCATGATCTAGCAGATGTTGGCAATTTGATCTCTGGTGCCTCTGCCTTTTCGAAAACCTGCTTGAACACCTGGGAGTTCACGGTTCATATATTGCTGAAGCCTGGCTTGGAGAATTTTGAGCATGACTTTACTAGCGTGTGAGATGAGTGAAATTGTGCGGTAGTTTGAGCATTCTTTGGCATTGCCTTGCTTTGGGATTGGAATGAAGACTAACCTCTTCCAGTCCTGTGGCCACTGCTGAGTTTTCCAAATTTGCTGGCATACTGAGTGCAGCACTTTCACAGCATCATCTTTCAGGATTTGAAATAGCTCAACTGGAATTCTATCACCTCCACTAGCTTTGTTCGTAGTGATGCTTTCTAAGGCCCACTTGACTTCACATTCCAAGATGTCTGGCTCTAGGTCAGTGATTACGTTATTGTGACTATCTTGGTCGTGAAGATCTTTTTTGTACAGTTCTTCTGTGTATTCTTGCCACCTCTTCTTAATATCTTCTGCTTCTGTTAGGTCCATAACATTTCAGTCCTTTATCGAGCCCATCTTTGCATGAAATGTTCGCTTGGAATCTCTAATTTTCTTGAAGAGATCTCTTGTTTTTCCTATCCTGTTGCTTTCCTCTATTTCTTTGCATTGATCACTGAGGAAGGCTTTCTTATCTCTCCTTGCTATTCTTTGGAACTCTGCATTCAGATGCTTATATCTTTCCTTTTCTCCTTTGCTTTTCGCTTCTCTTCTTTTCACAGCAATGTATGCTGCTGCTGCTGCTGCTGCTGCTGCGTCACTTCAGTCGTGTCCAACTCTGTGCAACCCCATAGACGGCAGCCCACCAGGCTCCCCCGTCCCTGGGATTCTCCATGCAAGAACACTGGAGTGGGTTGCCGTTTCCTTCTCCAATGTATGAAAATGAAAAGTGAAAGTGAAGTCGCTCAGTCATGTCTGACTTGTAGCGACCCCATAGACTGCAGCCTACCAGGGATTTTCTAGGCAAGTGTACTGGAGTGGCTTGCCATTGCCTTCTCTGCAGCAATGTATACGAGACTGCAAAAGAGACATAGGTATATAGAACAGTATTTGGGACTCTGTGGGAGAGGGTGAAGGTGGGATGATTGGGGAGAACGGCATTGTAGCATGTATATTATCATATGAAATGAATCACCAGTCCAGGTTCGACGCATGATACAGGTGGCTTGGGGCTGGTGCACGGGGATGACCTGGAGGGAGGATATGGGGAAGAGGGAGGTGGGAGGGGGGTTCAAGAAAGGGAACACATGTACACCCGGGGCGGATTCGTGTCAATGTATGGCAAAACCAACCAATATATTGATGTAAGGTAATTTGTCTCCAATAAAATAAATTTAAAAAAAAAGAAACTGTGCATTCAGATGCGTATATCTTTCCCATTATTAAGTATGTATTCTTATTTCCTATACTGCATAAACAAAGGAATTAATGCCTTCCTTCTCTATTTCATTTTCTTTATCCTTTCAAATGCTAGCAATTTTGGCTTTTCATGAAAGTCTTAAAGAACTTAGAAAAACATGGGCAATGGTGCTAATATTTAGTAATAATTATGCATTAACAATAATTACAACACAATCCTTCTTAACAGTGTCTCACTGTGCATTTAAAAGCACTTGGCTGTTCTTTCAGATTTACTTATTCAATATTTAGAGTTGGTCGCTGTTTTATCAGAATCATTCATCACCGTGATAACAAACTGTTACAGACCTATGTAGATATATGGGGCTTTTTTGAGACATTTCGGAAAACATATAACATGTCTTTAAAAAAATGAATAAACAGAAACCTCAATTAAATAATGTGAGGAAACCAGAAGCGTAGCTCTCATACCCTAAGAGGATATCATGGCTAAAAAGAAAGAAGGAAGATTCCTTCTTCCCTGGTGCCAACTCAGTTAATGAAAAGCCATGGCTTCCTTATTTACTATAGCTCTCCCAGCTTCCTTTTCCCCTCTATAAAAGAGTTCTCCTTCCCTTGCAGTATATGGCTTGCCATGATTGTAGAGTATAAATTGCAAAAAATTTTTGTTGATCACTTGGTTTACCACACTGTATTCCATGTATATGGATCTGTAATTAACAAGAAAATAATTGTGCCTCATCAGTTAATGGGCAAGGAAGACTTCATTCAAGACAGTTGCAATAATGGTGAGAAATTAAGCTCCATTCCTACTGAAACAAAAGGTGAGAGAGATTTTAACCATCAACATGAGCTGCTAGAAAAGTACTGGAAAGCATTAGGAGAGGAGGGAAATTGGTTAATACAATTAGGCCATCTGTGTCAGCTATTTGGAATTTATAAAGCTTAGGCTCCTCCCCTCCCACAGAGACAGGGAAATAGGGGCTTTGTGTTTCCTAGAGATAATATTTCAAAGGGATGTCTCCTGTGGAACACAATGTCTGACACGAAATAGATAATCAAAGATTAAATTTGTGAGTGAGTCTTTTTACACTGTTATTATTTTTCAGTTTCTAAGTCTTGTCTGACTTTGTGGCCCCATGGACTACAGCATGCCTGGCTCCTCTGTCCTCCACTATCTCCTGGAGTTTGCTCACATTAAGGTCCATTGAGTCGGTGATGCGATCTAAACATCTCATCCTTTGGTGCCCCCTTCTCCTTTGGCCTTCAGTCCCTACCAGCATCAGGTTCTTTTCCAATGAGTTGGCTCCTCTTCCCATCAGGCGGCCAAAGTATTGGAGATTCAGCTTCAGCATCAGTCCTTCCATTGAATATTCAGAGTTGACTTTCATTAGAATTGACTGATTTGATCTCCTTGCAGGCCAAAGGACTCTTAAGCATCTTCTCCAGCACCACAATTCAAAAGCATTAATTCTTCAGCACTCAGCCTTCTTTATGGTCCAACATATGTACATGACTACTGGAAAAACCATAACTTTCCCTATATGGACTTTGTCAGCAAAGTGGTGTCTCTGCTTTTTAGCATGTGATCTAGGTTTGTCAAAGCTTCCCTTCCAAGGAGCAAATGTCTTTTAATTTCAAGGCTAGAGTTAACTTCTGCAGTGATATTAAAGCCAAAGAAAATAAAATCTGTCACTGTTTCCACTTTTTCCCCCATGTATTTGTCATGAAATGATAGGATCAGATGCCACGATCTTCATTTTTTAAATGTTGAGTTTCAAGTCAGCTTTTTATTCTCTTCTTTCATCCTTATCAAGAGGCTCTTTAGTTTCTCTTCACTTTCTGCCATTAGAGTGGTATTATCTGCATAAATGAGGTGATTTACTTTAAAAGTAAAGCTTTGCTTTATTACGAGCAAAGCTAGTGGAGGTGATAGAATTCCAGATGAGCTATTTCAAATAATAAAAGATGATGCTGTGAAAGTGCTGCACTCAATATGCCAGCAAACTTGGAAAACTCAGCAGTGGCCACAGGACTGGAAAAGGTCAGTTTTCATTTTAATCCCAAAGAAGGGTAATGCCAAAAAATGTTCAAACTACTGCACAATTGTGCTCATTTCACGTGCTAGCAAAGTTATGTTCAAATTCCTTCAAGTTAGGTTTTAGCAATACATGAACAAGAATTTCCAGATTGTCAAGCTGAGTTTGGACAAATACCATTGTGGCTATCTGGGTTATTAAGACCTTGTTTGTATAGTTCTTCTGTGTGTTCCTGCCACCTTTTCTTAATCTCTTCTGCTTCTGGTAGGTCTTCACCATTTTTGTCCTTCATGCCTATCCTTGCACGAAATGTTCCCTTGAGAGCCCAGATTTTCTTGAAGAGATCTCTAGTCTTCCTTATTCTATTTGTCTCCTCTATTTCTTTGCATTGTTCTTTAAAGAATAACTTCTCTCTCCTTGCTATTCTCTGGAACTCTACTTTCAGTTGGGTATATCAATCCCTTTCTCCCTTGCCTCTTGCTTCTCTTTTCTTCTTCAGCTATTTGCAAAGGCTCCTCAGACAACCATTTTGCCTTTTGTATTTCTTTTTCTTTGTGATGGTTTTGGTTGCTGCTTCCTGTACAATGCTATAAGCTTATGCCCATAGTTCTTCAGGAGCTCAGTCTACCAGATTTAATCCCATGAATCTATTCATCACCTCCATTGTGTCATCATAAGCTATTTGATTTAGGTCATACCTGAATGGCCTAGTGGCTTTCCCTACTTTCTTCAATTTAAGCCCAAATTTTGCAATAAGGAGTTCATAATCTGAGCCAGTCAGCTGCAGGTCTTGTTTTTGTTGACTATACAGAGCTTCTCCATCTTTGGCTGCAAAAAATATAATCAATCTGATTTTAGTATTGACCATCTGGTGATGTCCATATATAGAGTCTTCTCTTGTGTTGTTGGAAGAGAGTGTTTGCTATGACCAGTGTATTATATTTGCAAAACTCTGTTAGCCTTTGCCCTGCTTCATTTTGTACACCAAGGACAAAGTTGCCTGTGACTCCAGGTGTCTCCTGACTTCCGACTTTTGCATTACAATCCCCTAAATTGAAAAGGACATCTTCTTTTGGTGTTAATTCTAGAAGGTCTTGTAGGTCTTCATAGAACTGTTAAAATTCAGCTTCTTCGGCATTAGTGGTTGTGGCAAACTTGGATTATGGTGATGTGAACAGTTTGCCTTGGAAATGAATGGAGATTATTCTGTCATTATTAGGATTGCACCCAAGTGCTTCATTTCAGCCTCTTCTTGACTATAAAGGCTGTTCCATTTTGTCTAAAGGATTCTTGTCCCATCTCCCCTGGTGGCTCAGATGGTAAAGTGTCTGCCTACAATGTGGGAGACCCAGGTTCAATCCCTGGGTCAGGAAGATCCCCTGGAGAAGGAAATGGCAACCTACATCAGTAGTCTTGCCTGGAAAATCCCATGGATGGAGGAACCTGGTAGGCTACAGTCCATGGGGTCGTAAAGAGTCAGAATGACTGAGAGATTTCACTATGCTATTCTTGCCCACAGTAGTAGATATAATGGTCATCTGAATTAAATTCACCCATTCCTGTCCATTTTAGTTTACTGATTCCTAAACTGTCAATGTTCACTCTTGTCATCTCCTACTTGACCATGCCCATTCACCTTGATTCATGGACCTGACATGCTAAGTTCCTATGCAATATGGTTCTTTCCAGCACCAGATTTTACTTTCACCACCAGACACATTCACAACTGAGTATCATTTTGCTTTGGTACAGCTGCTTCATTTTTTTCTAGAGCTATTAGAAATTTCTCCCTGCACTTCCCCGGTAGCGTAATGGACACCTTCTGACCTGGGTGGCTTATCTTCTGGTGTCATATTTTTTTTGCATTTTCATTATCTACATTAGGGATGATAATTATACTATCACCTAATATTGCTAACAGGCCTATTTGGATACTACATGTAAAGAACTCAGCATAAGGCCTAAAAAACAGAAAAATTAGATGGATAGATTGATAGATAGTGATATATTTGCAACTGCAAGTTCAGTTCAGTTCAGTTCAGTTCAGTCGCTCAGTCGTGTCCGACTCTCCGCGACCCCATGAATCACAGCACGCCAGGCCTCCCTGTCCATCACCAACTCCCGGAGTACACTCAAACTCATGTCCACAGAGTCGGTGATGCCATCCAGCCATCTCATTCTCCGTCGTCCCCTTCTCCTCCCGCCCCCAACCTTTCCCAGCATCAGAGTCTTTTCCAGTGAGTCAACTCGTCTCATGAGGTGGCCAAAGTATTGGAGTTTCAGCTTTAGCATCAGTCCCTCCAATGAACATCCAGGATTGATCTCCTTTAGAATGGACTGGTTGGATCTCCTTGCAGTATAAGGGACTCTCAAGAGTCTTCTCCAACACCACAGTTCAAAAGCATCGATTCTTCGGGGATCAGCTTTCTTCACAGTCCAACTCTCACATCCATACATGACCACGGGAAAAACCATTGCCTTGACTAGACGGACCTTGGTCGGCAAAGTAATGTCTCTGCTTTTTAATATACTATCAAGGTTGGTCATAACTTTCCTTCCAAGGAGCAAGCGTCTTTTAATTTCATGGCTGCAATCAGCATCTGCAGTGATTTTGGAGCCCAAAAAAACAAAGTCTGACACTGTTTCCACTGTTTTTCCATCTATTTCCCATGAAGTGATGGGACCAGATGCCATGATCTTTGTTTTCTGAATGTTGAGCTTCAAGCCAACCTTTTCACTCTCCTCTTTCACTTTCATCAAGAGGCTTTTGAGTTCCTCTTCACTTTCTGCCATAAGGGTAGTGTCATCTGCATATCTGAGGTTATTGATATTTCTCCCAGCAATCTTGATTCCAGCTTGTGCTTCTTCCAGCCCAGCGTTCCTCATGATGTACTCTGCATATAAGTTAAATAAGCAAGGTGACAATATACAACCTTGACGCACTCCTTTTCCTATTTGGAACCAGTCTGTTGTTCCATGACCGGTTCTAACTGTTGCTTCCTGACCTGCATACAGGTTTCTCAAGAGGCAGGTCAGGTGGTCTGGGATTCCCATCTCTTTCAGAATGTTCCACAGTTTATTGTGATCCACACAGTCAAAGGCTTTGGCATAGTCAATGAAGCAGAAATAGATGTTTTTCTGAAACTCTCTTGCTTTCTCCATGATCCAGCGGATGTTGGCAATTTGATCTCTGGTGCCTCTGCCTTTTCTAAAACCTGCTTGAACATCTGGGAGTTCACGGTTTACATACTGCTGAAGCCTGGCTTGGAGAATTTTGAGCATGACTTTACTAGCGTGTGAGATGAGTGCAATTGTGCGGTAGTTTGAGCATTCTTTGGCATTGCCTTTCTTTGGGATTGGAATGAAGACTGACCTCTTCCAGTCCTGTGGCCACTGCTGAGTTTTCCAAATCTGCTGGCATATTGAGTGCAGCACTTTCACAGCATCATCTTTCAAGACTTGAAATAGCTCAACTGGAATTCCATCACCACCACTAGCTTTGTTCGTAGTGATGCTTTCTAAGGCCCACTTGACTTCACATTCCAAGATGTCTGGCTCTAGGTCAGTGATCACATTATCGTGACTATCTTGGTCGTGAAGATCTTTTTTGTACAGTTCTTCTGTGTATTCCTGCCACCTCTTCTTAATATCTTCTGCTTCTGTTAGGTCCATACCATTTCTGTCCTTTATCGAGCCCATCTTTGCATGAAAAGTTCCCTTGGAATCTCTAATTTTCTTGAAGAGGTCTCTTGTTTTTCCTATTCTGTTGTTTTCCTCTATTTCTTTGCATTGATCACTGAGGAAGGCTTTCTTATCTCTCCTTGCTATTCTTTGGAACTCTGCATTCAGATGCTTATATCTTTCCTTTTCTCCTTTGCTTTTCGCCTCTCTTCTTTTTACAGCTATTTGTAAGGCCTCCTCAGACAGCCATTTCGCTCTTTTGCATTTCTTTTCCATGGGGATGGTCTTGGTCCCTGTCTCCTGTACAATGTCACGAACCTCCGTCCAGAGTTCATCAGGCACTCTATCAATCAGATCTAGTCCCTTAAATCTATTTCTCACTTCCACTGCATAATCATAAGGGATTTGATTGAGGTCATATCTGAATGGTCTAGTGGTTTTCCCTACTTTCTTCAATTTAAGTCTGAACTTCGCAATAAGGAGTTCATGATCTGAGCCACAGTCAGCTCCTGGTCTTGTTTTCGCTAACTGTATACAGCTTCTCCATCTTTGGTTGCAAAGAATATAATCAATCTGATTTCGGTGTTGACCATCTGGTGATGTCCATGTGTAGAGTCTTCTCTTGTGTTGTTGGAAGAGGGTGTTTGCTATGACCAGTGCATTCTCTTGACAAAACTCTATTAGCCTTTGCCCTGCTTCATTCCGTGCTCCAAGGCCAAATTTGCCAGTTACTCCAGGTGTTTCTTGACCTCCTACTTTTGCATTCCAGTCCCCTATAATGAAAAGGACATCTTTTTTGGGTGTTAGTTCTAAAAGGTCTTGTAGGTCTTCATAGAACCGATTAACTTCGGCTTCTTCAGCATTACTGGTTGGGGCATAGGCCTGGATTACTGTAATATTGAATGGTTTGCCTTGGAAACGAACAGAAATCATCCTGTCATTTTTAAGATTGCATCCAAGTACTGCATTTCGGACTCTTTTGTTGACCATGATGGCTACTCCATTTCTTCTAAGGAATTCCTGCCCACAGTAGTAGATATAATGGTCATCCGAGTTAAATTCACCCATTCCAGTCCATTTTAGTTCACTGATTCCTAGTACCGCTTAATCTCCCTCACCTATTTCTTTCCTCCTCCTACTCCCCTTCCCTCTGGAAGCCACCTGTCTGTTCTCTGTAGATATAACTCTATTTCTGTTTTGCTATGTTTATTCACTTGTTTTGTCTTTTGAAATTTCTTATTCTAGATTCTACAGGCATTTTTATCTCCACTGTTTCAAACAAAGGATTTAATTATAATATTTCTCATGTTTTAAATTACCTTGATAAGATCACTCAATATATTGATATTTCTTTCACTGAAAAAACTCATGAAACAAATCAAGCTGCATTATTTTGATGTCAAGTGTATATCAAAGTGGGTTGTGGGTGATAAAAATCTAGATATCTCCAGAGAAAAAAGAAAAAGTTGGTTTTTAAACCAAACAAAGGCCAAACAGAGTATTTTTAATTGAATTGTAGCATTTATGGCTGAGATCGAGGGCTGAGATTCAAACATGATTTGTCTTCCATTTAGCAAAATGTTTGATTCATTAGCTCATGAAAGGTAATTACTGATTTATTTTAAATTGGTTTAAATATGAGCTCCCCATGGGCTGACAGTTGTCTGATTAATATAGCAAGTATATAATTTTGCCATGTGTAACCTGCAACATTCCCATAACAGTGCTTATAGACGACAGCTAGAGATTCCTTTTACTAATTACCATTGGTCCTGAAGGTGTTTCTGAGGCAGTAGGAAGTTGGTTTGCAAAGCTAGAATCTCATTTTTATAAATGTTTAAAATGTATACTCTCATGTAATGAAGCTATTTCCTTATACAAACAGTCACTCTGTTGCTGCTAAGCTGCTAAGTCGCGTCAGTCATGTCTGACTCTGTGTGACCCCATAGACGGCAGCCCACCAGGCTCCCCCTTCCCTGAGATTCTCCAGGCAAGAACACTGGAGTGGGTTGCCATTTCCTTCTCCAATGCATGAAAGTGAAAGTGAAGTCGCTCAGTCGTGTCCGACTCTTCGCGACCCCTTGGACTGCAGCCTACCAGGCTCCTCCGCCCATGGGATTTTCCAGGCAAGAGTACTAGAGTGGGGTGCCATTGCCTTCTCCGTACAGCCACTCTACCACTGCCTTGTAATAATGTGGTGTTAAAATACACTTAGAAAGTGCTAAGGAGCTTGGGCACCAGTCCCTATTCTACCCCTCACCAGCAATGTGACCCTGAGTGAGTATTAGACTATCTGTGACTCAGTTTACTTGACTCTAAATATAGACAATTCCTGGAACATAGTGATTATTCAAGAAGTGTTAGCTATTATTCTGCTCAAGGAATGTTAACATTGAGTATATCTATTTTCCAGCCTCAGTGCAGAAAGCAGTTGGATGTAGGTTTATTTAGCAAAGAGTCATCCCTTGCAGGATAGACATTCTCCTTATCAAATAATATGATGCTGTGTTTTTATTTGTGGTGTTTCTTCATTCTTTTCTACAGACTATGAGTTTCTTTTTCAGAAGATGTGCCTTCAGAGAATACCTTCTACCCTTCTACTTCCTGGCCGTATGTTTTAGAAACCTAGTCCTTGTTCTAATAGCCTCGTGGAGCTCTCTCCTGATTACTCCAACCCAAATTCTCCCTCTTAAGAACATGTAGTAAGGAAGAACAAATCTGACTCGAAATTGGATTTGTTTCTTTTACTTTAATCTTTGTATTCTATTGCTTTTGCTACAAGTCAAGAATGTTGCCTATAGCCTGAAATATACAGGATAACCCACTCTCAAGGCTCCAACCTTTAAAGGTATAACAGGGATAAAACTCTGCAGAACAAAGAAAAGTATTTTTCTTATTGAAATTTTATAGAACGTCATGACCTGATCTGGTGGATGGATGTAAGAACAAGATTCTGACATGAAATGTGCACCATGAACTACATCCACTCCCCTTATTGCATTAAAGAAACCTGAATTCTAACTCAGGTAACATTGTTCTTTGGAACACTAGTCCACCATCTTCTTGGTCTGTGGGCTTTCCAAATAAAATCATTATTCCTTGCCACAACAACTCATCTCTCAGTTTATTGGCTTGTCATGTGGCAAGCACTATGAGCTTGGATTCAATAACAAACACTATTATTTATGTAGACTGCATGCATTTCTTAGTTATGTCCTGGTTTATACCAGCATTTGCAGTGGTTTATTCTAAAGCTGCACTATTTTAAGTTCACATGCTTTGTCTCTGTAACTGTATTGAAAGCTCCTTTAAAACTGGGATTGGGTGATACAGTTCTCTGAACTTCTGCAACACCTGACACAGAGCTGTGCAGGAAGTGCTTAGAAAGGAAGGAAACAAACAACATAGAAACCACTAGTGTGAGCCCCTCAGGTGATCAGTAGATTCTACTCCTCACCTGGGATTGTTAAGGGCACAAACTTTCAACAAACATATACATATATAAACAAGACTCACAAAAAAGAGAGGCAGAGAAAAAATAACCTCTGAGATCAAAATCTGGAATGCTTTTTCTGTAATGTGTATATATTGGGTAGGAATCCAAAGATTTTCTTAATAATTAGTCAGTTTAATTTATTTACACATAAGGCAATATGTTACATCTTTACATAAGTTCATGCATGTTATCATATTGTGTTTTTATTGTGAGGTAGTATTTTTATTTTTTCCCTTTTCTCCTTAGGTTTCCCTTTTCATTTTCTCTCTCCTTCTCCTTCTTACTCATCAACATAAATAGAAACTGTGTCCATATATATTTTGACCCTTGCTTCTTCATTTGATCATTCAACTCTATAAATTTATACATTAAGTGATAAATAAAAATAAATTAAAATATCACATTATGTGCATTTTTCTGCATCTTAATTTTCTTCCTCAGCTTGTAACTCCTATAACTCTCTCCATTTCAACTGACATGTATCCCTTGATGAAGGGAGCATTCAGTCATTTTCTTCTTGAGAGGCAGTCATTTGATTTCCATATGTTTTTTTTTTATCTTTGCAAACAATACCACAGTAAATATTTATGTCTACCTGACTTCATATAATAATGATTTTTCTTTTATGGAAAAGATTACCATTAATGAGGTTGCTGGGTCAAAATATTTTTGAAAGTTCAATGTAATAGATGCCACCAGTTGCTTTTCCAAATTTTATATCACTTTATTTTCCACCATTTTTTGTTTGTTTTTTTTTTTTACCCTATGAGAGTACTTTTTGCTCCACAGGCCTCTCACCAATAGACGTTATAACTACTTATTTCTAAAAACTAATTTCCTCTCCTAAGTATCTGTTACTTCACTGTGGTAACTCAATTTGCCTAAATTTGGGTGTAGGGAAGACTTCCACTGTGTTATATTTCTAGTAAATTCTTACATTTCTATGTGTTTTTAGCTATTTTTTGTGTAATATATAAATGTATGACTAATATATTTTCTTAATAAACTGTGTTTTTATTACTATACTGTGCATTTCTTTATCCTCTTTAGTGACTTTAAACTTAAATTTCCAATAATCTGCTACTGACTTTCATTCTTTCTTTTTCTTCTTTTCCTTTTTTACTGCTTTGTTTCCCTTTTATCTAATTGTTTTTTTAATGATTCACTTTAAATTGCTAATTTAATTGTAAATTTAAATGTTAATGGTTATCTTAAAAATAGTTTGTAGCTAGATTTTGCTTTGCAAGCAAACATAATAAAAATAGAATCAGTGATCTGGAAAAAAAAAAAAACAAAGTGTTTTAAATATTTGTATTCACAGGCACATGATTCTAATGGGGAAAGCTTTTATTGTAGTTATTTTTATTTCCTGGGTCAGTTCATAAGGTCTTATTTATTGTGGAGAATATATGTGATTGGCAAAGTGAAAACGGAAGTAGAAAATTGCAGAAAAAAGAGATTTGGAAAAATGCTGATGAACCTCTTTCCTCCACTTCTTGAAACCAATTTAGGTGTTCCTTCTGTATCAACCTTCTGCCTGACCGACAGGAAGCTATGTGCAAGATATCTTGAACTCTGTGGTAGTATGGCAAATAAAAATATGGAGTGCTCAGTTACATTTTATTTTCAAATAAACAATCAATACATTTTTTTAAACTGTATGTCCCTAAAAAATCATTATTTGTGTATCTAAAATTCAGATTTAATTGGATGTCCTGTATTTTATCAGGTAACCCTACTTTAAGGGAATCTCACTACAGATAACTGGTACAGGACTTTTTTCTTGGTGCACTAAGCAAGTACCTGGAGACATTATCAGGGACGCAATGTATAAGTCAACAAGTAGCATGTTCTGGGAAGATACTGGCACTAAGATTTGTTGAGAGCAGCTCTTCATCATAAGAAAAGGGTACCATTTGACAATGACCCTATGTAGGTTTGACTAACCCCTGCACCCCACAATACGAAAGGAGTTGAAAAACTAAACAAAATTTTCCATGACTCTGAAACTGTGAGAGTCAGAAGAAACTAGAGAACAGGTAGACTTCTTCCAGGTATTTCAGCTACAAACTGGCATCATGCCAGCTTCTAAATCTGAGTCCTTGTCTCAAAGAGAAGCAGCCAGCTGGAAATCTACCAATGACAGATTGCAATCACACCCTTCAATTATCATGCTTAAACCATAATGAACTAAAAATAGAGAACTAGTTCTAGTTATCCCTCAGCCTCTGAAGTGTCAGTCACAACGCATAGAACACATATAAAAAACACATAAGAATGCATTTGAATCAGTTTTAATGAGGTGGATGAAATTGGAGCCTATTATACAGAGTGAAGTAAGCCAGAAAGAAAAACTTCAATACAGCATACTAACGCATATATATGGAATTTAGAAAGATGGTAACCTTAACCCTGTATACAAGACTGCAAAAGAGTCATAGGTATATAGAACAGTCTTTGGGACTCTGTGGGAAAGGGTGAAGGTGGGGTGATTGGGGAGAATGTCATTGTAGCATGTGTATTATCATATGTGAAATGAATCACCAGTCAGGTTTGACACATGATACAGGATGCTTGGGGCTGGTACACGGGGATGACCTGGAGGGAGGATATGGGGAAGAGGGAGGTGGAAGGGGGGTTCAAGAAAGGGAACACATGTACACCCGGGGCGGATTCGTGTCAATGTATGGCAAAACCATCCAATATATTAATGTAAGGTAATTTGCCACCAATAGAATAAATTTTTTAAAAAATTTAAAAAAAAAATAAATTTGCAGCTATAAAAAATTAAATAAATAAAAATAAAATGTGACGATTAGAACATTTTAAATTACCTAAAAAGAAAAAACATGAAAACTCAAATTTAAAATAATGATACAAAACTTTAGGAAATTAGAATTCAGTAGGTACCATGGTTTAGCATAGCTGTTCCTAGGTTAACAATTCAGTAAATGCACTGAAATTGGAGATGACACTGTTGAAACGTGCTTTAATGGTCTAGAAGGCAAAATACGACCAAGCCATATCAGACTGGAGGCAAAGTATAGAGAGAAGGGAAACTGAGGAAAAAGAGAACAGTGACTAATGGGGACTTCTAAAGAATAAAAAAGATGAAGGAAAGGCATTAATGATATCATAAGAAACAACATCCTCAAATTAAAGCGAGCCCTAGGTCTGCAGATTGAGGGACTTCACTGAGCTGTGAGTGAAGGACACCGATCTAGGTATCATACTATACCCCAAACAAAGGAGAAGTGATGACACTGACACTCGCCATCTCTTTTGCAGTATTGGAGGCAAGAAAGAGAGGGTTGGCATACAGTATTTATAGGCTCCTGAAGGAAAGGGCTAAAGCTCTCAGGAGATGAGATGTAGACCTCCAGCTCCATTCAAATCCTTCTCTTCAAAAGCTTACAGGTCCACACACCAGGAATTTTATTTGTAAACCAAAACATGTCACCCCAAAATATGCCTCTTTGACGAAAAGATAATGTTGAGTTGATTATTTCAAGAAATAGCTGGCACAGGACAAGCTCTTAGGAAAGAAAGTGAATTTCCCTTTTGTAAAGGAAATTTACATTTTGTAAAGGAAATCTCTCTTTGTACCCAGAAGAGAAGGATAACTCTTCTTCACAAGAGACTCATCAATGGAGAAAGCACCACTCCAATCTCCACAACAAATCTTACTGTTTTTTGCTATACTTCTCCTGGTTACCTTCCCATAATTTGCCTCCTCTTGTCCAGAAGTCCACTGCTCCCTCTCTTTTAGGCTAAAATGGTATAAGAGTCTCAGTCTGAAACATCCCTTTAAACTATTTATGGCTGAATTTCTCCATGTATATATAAATAGAAATACATGTGTCAAAATTTTGCTTGTCTGTTGCTAATCTCTTTTGTTACAAAAGCCCAGTTGAAAATGTAGACCTCTAAAGAAAAAATACTTTTCCTCCCCTACAGCCTCAACCAGGAACTTCTGCCTGTGTCTGCCTTAGTGCCCATTGATGAGACATGCTTCTTCTAAGGCACTTTGCCTGGATCATTGTTTAAACTTCTGACTCAAAGTGCAGACTTATCTGTGCCTTCATTGAAGCTACTTTGTATGTGATTTCTGTGTAACATTTAAGAACAGTTCATCCCACCCTGGGATTGGTGCATCCAGTCTTTCTCCATATTGTACTTTCACCCTGATACTGTCCTACTTAGCCTCTCCAATCTGACCACTACTCACCAACTTTCAATTTTCTAGAAACCAAGTATTCACAGAATATCCCCTCCTCATAGCTCTAGCTTGAAGATACCATTCCCCCAGAAGCTTTGTGTTGATTTTCAAAACCTCTCGCTTGAGAGATGATCAAAAACATCCTTGTTCCCCAGAACTTTTCAGAGCCATATTTTTGCTCTCCTGCATCATCCCTGCTTTGCCCTCTGCCATCTGGCTATCGTACTCATGGTCCTTTTCATTTTCTGACCTACTAGTCACTCCCCCCAGATTAACTGAATTAATCTAGCTCATATTTCTCTCTAACTCTAAATATATAAATCTGAATGACAGTTTCTATGAAAGCATTTATTCTATGCTTGTAATATTTTAAAGATTTTTCAAAAGGCGTGAAACTATTTTTAATTGATCAGCACTCCATAAAATCAACAGGGAGAAGAAATAAGCCACATAGAATCAATACTTCAAGCACTATTGGGAGACAGGGAAATGTAATTTTATAATTATCTGTAAGTATAGAAGAAACAAAACAATAATTCCAATGTCTCTCCCACTGCCCAGTCTGTGCTACAAGCCTGTGGGTGGGGGAGCAGAAAAGAAAAGGTGAATGATTCTCCTTGAGTGAGAACAAGAGGACAGTGAAGATGAAGAGACAAAGCTATAGAAGAGGGAAAAATTTTCCTCTGTCTTCTTGGTTCTTAGACTGATACCATCAAATTCACATATGACAATTTAATAGCAGAAAAATTAAATTACAGATGTGTAGGGAATCAACCCTGAATATATATTGGAAGGACTGATACTGAAGGTGAAGCTCCAATATTTTGGCCACCTGATGCAAAGAGCTGAATCATTAGAAAAGACCCTGATGCTGGGAAAGATTGAAGGCAGGAGGAGAAGGGGACAACAGAGGACGAGATGGTTGGATGGCATCACCAACTCAACTGGCATTAGTTTGAGAAAGCTCCAGGAGATAGTGAAGCACAGGGAAGCCTGGCATGCTGCAGTTTACGGGGTCACAAAGAGTTGGACATGACTGAGCGACTGAACAACAACGAGAGGTCCCCTAAGACTGTGAGACCCACAGCAGTCAGGCAATTGTGACTTTTATGCCATTCTAAACTAAGAATGAGAAACGCTGAGAAACGTTCATGAGAAAGCATTGTGAGAAACAGTGGGCTGGATGAAGTACAAGCTGGAATCAAGATTTCTGGGAGAAATATCAATAACCTCAGATATGCAGATGACACCACCCTGATGTCAGAAAGCGAAGAACTAAAGACCATCTTGATGAAAGTAAAAGAGGAGAGTGAAAATCTTGGCTTAAAAATCAACATTCACAAAAGTAAGATCATGGCATCTTGTCCCATCACTTCATGACAAATAGATGGGCAAACAGTGGAAACAGTGACAGACTATCTTTTTGGCTCCAAAATCACTGCAGATGGTGATTGCAGCCATGAAATTAAAAGACTCTTGTTCCGTGGAAGAAAAGTTATGACCAACCTAGACAACATATTAAAAAGCAGAGACATTACTTTGCCAACAAAGGTTTTTTCCCAGTAGTCATGTTTGGATGTGAGGTTGGACTATAAAGAAACCTGAGCACTGAAGAATTGATGCTTTTGAATTGTGGTGTTGGAGAAGACTCTTGAGAGTCCTTTGGACTGCAAGGAGATCCAACCAGTCCATCCTAAAGGAGATCAGTCCTGAGTGTTCATTGGAAGGACTGATGTTGAAGCTGAAACTCCAATAGTTTGGCCACTAGATGTGAAGAACCAATTTATTTGAAAAGACCCTAATGCTGGGCAAGATTGAAGGCAGGAGGAGAAGGGGACTGGCATCACTGACTCAATGGACATGAGTCTGAGTAAACTCTGGAAGTTGTTGATGGCCAGGGAGGCCTGGCGTGCTGAAGTTCATGGGAAAGCAAAGAGTCAGACACTACTGAACGACGGAACTGAACTGAAGCTAAGGCAAATGGATAAGGGTTTGGGCTTCCCAGGTGGACAACGGTAAAGAATCTGCTCACCAATGCAGGAAGTGCTGGAGATGTGGGTTCAATTCCTGGGTCGGAAGATCTCCTGGGGTAGGGAATGGTAACCCACTCCAGTATTCTTGCCTCTTCCACAGAAAGATGATAAGAACAATTGTTCAGTAAACAAATATTTGCTATGCCATGCCATGCAGCAACAATTGGACAAAGAAGATTTGATCTCCAGGCCCTACATAGCCTCCCCCAAGCTTACCAAACAGAGTCCATATTCCTTGCAGTTATCTCTGGTGACAGCTCTCTTCCTGAATCAAGCCCTCTATCAAAATTCCTTCAGGCAGTTAACAGGGAGTGAATAAACACTAAGTGTTCTGGGCCTTGATTGACTTCAGCTCAAAACAATGCATATGACAAGTGGTATATTTGGGGGAGACTCATTGGAATCCTTTCAAGGCATAGACAAAAATCATTCTCAGAAAGAAAATGCTCAAAAATAAATGATAAAATACTGAGCATATATCAGAACTTGCTAATCCATAGAACTGACCACAGGAAAGGACCTTGAAGGGTTTCTCAGATGGTGCTAGTGGTAAAGAACCCGGCTGCTGATGCTCAAGACAAAAGAGATGCAGGTTCAGTCCCTTGGTTGGGAAGATCCCCTAGAGGAGGGCACAGCAACCATTCCAGTATCCTTGCCTGGAGAATCCCATGGACAGAGGAACTCGGTGGGCTACAGTCCATAGGGTTGCAAAGAGTTGGAAACAACTGAAGCAACCTAGCATGCAAGGAAAACTTGAAAGTAGATAGGAACAGAAGTGGCAGCCTCAAAGATGCACAGCTTCTGGAACAGAATCTTATATATTAAGAAGGTGTAACCTTTGGAGATGAGACAGTAAAAGGAAAATGGTAAAATGAAAAAAGTAGGAGGAAAAAATAAAAATCTTACAGAAAAGAAAGAGAAACAAGATAATCAACACAAGGATGAGATTCATCCAAACAAAGATGACTGGGAAGATGTTGATAAAGCAACTAACGTTAAGTATTTCATGGATATTTCATAGTTCCATGAATATATCTCATATACTCATGAGTGCTTCATAATTTCTAGCTAAGAGTAAAGCATGAATAAGGTCATGAGCAGAATGGGTACATATGTATGTGTATTGTGTGCATGTGTTTATTAGCATGACTGATTCTAAAGCTGGAACTCCAATACTTTGGCCACCTCATGCGATGAGTTGACTCACTGGAAAAGACTGATGCCGGGAAGGATTGGGGGCGGGAGGAGAAGGGGACGACAGAGAATGAGATGGCTGGATGGCATCACCGACTCGATGGACATGAGTTTGAGTGAACTCCGGGAGTTGGTGATGGACAGGGAGGCCTGGCGTGCTGTGATTCATGGGGTCGCAAAGAGTCGGACATGACTGAGCGACTTCACTTTCACTTTTCACTTTCACACATTGGAGAAGGAAATGGCAATCCACTCCAGTGTTCTTGCCTGGAGAATCCCAGGGACGGGGGAGCCTGGTGGGCTGCCGTCTATGGGGTCACACAGAGTCGGACACGACTGAAGTGACTTAGCAGTAGCATACTGTATTGGTATTTTTCTTTCTGGCTTACTTCACTCTGTATAATAGGCTCCAGTTTCATCCACCTCATTAGAACTGATTCAAATGTATTCTTTTCAACTGCTGAGTATACTCCATTGTGTATATGAACCATAGCTTTCTTATCCATTTGTCTGCAGATGGACATCTAGGTTGCTTCCATGTCCTGGCTTTTACAAACGGGCTGCGATGAACACTGGAGTACATTTGTCTCTTTCAATTCTGGTTTCCTCGGTGTGTATGCCCAGGAGTGCAATTGCTGGGTTGTATGGCAGTTTTATTTCCAGTTTTTTAAGGAATCTCCACACTGTTCTCCATAGTGGCTGTACTAGTTTGCATTCCCACCAACAGTGTAAGAGGGCTCCCTTTTCTCCACACCCTCTCCAGCATTTATTGCTTGTAGACTTTTGGATAGCAGCCATTCTGACTGGCATGAAATGGTACCTCATTGTGGTTTTGATTTTCATTACTCTGATTATGAGTGATGTTGAGTATCTTTTCATGTGTTTGTTAGTCATCTGGATGTCTTCTTTGGAGAAATGCCTGTTTAGTTCTTTGGCCCATTTTTTTATTGGGTCGTTTATTTTTCAGAATTGAGCTGCAGGAGTTGCTTGTATATTTTTGAGATTAATTCTTTGTCAGTTGCTTCATTTGCTATTATTTTCTCCCATTCTGGTTATTTTTAAAAAATCAGTTCAGATAAATTGGAACTCAATTTGTTCATGCTGCTGC
This sequence comes from Moschus berezovskii, assembly GCF_049115385.1. Classification (NCBI taxonomy): domain Eukaryota; kingdom Metazoa; phylum Chordata; class Mammalia; order Artiodactyla; family Moschidae; genus Moschus; species Moschus berezovskii. The sequence continues at coordinate 91,471,170 of NC_142470.1, forward strand.
TGCTGCTAAGTCACTTCAGTCATGTCCGACTCTGTGCGACCCCATAGACGGCAGCCCACCAGGCTCCCCCGTCCCTGGGATTCTCCAGGCAAGAACACTGGAGTGGGTTGCCATTTCCTTCTCCAATGTGTGAAAGTGAAAAGTGAAAGTGAAGTTGCTCAGTCATGTCCGACCCTTAGCGACCCCACGGACTGCACCTACCAGGCTCCTCCATCCATGGGATTTTCTAGGCAAGAGTACTGGAGTGGCTTGCCATTGTCTTCTCCGCAATTTTTTCATATTTGAGTGTTATTTCTGTCAACTTTCCTTATAACAGTAAATAATATTTTCTTTTCTTGAAAAGTTCAAAGATTCTTGATGAAATATTTTAAAACCACTCAGCACATCATTCAGCCTTTTTCAGAACTTTGTATATACAAAAAAATAATTCATTCTCAGATCCATATGCCAAAGTGTTTCTTATTCTCAGAGCTATAAGCATGTTCTGTCATGTTAAAATGACAAGAAACATGTAATAGTTGAGTTAATGGAGTAAGCTTTTCCCTTGAGAAAAATTTTACATTATGATTAATCAAATTTTGTGTATTTAGAATTATAATTAGAAGGGGCAAGCACAGTATTGTTTATACACATGGATCAAATCTCAGGACTCCTTTTATCGTCCTCCTGAATTGTTCTTTACAACAGCTTTGATGTTATTTAGTGGTTCTTCTTACCTGATCTGTTTGAACTTCAAGATAACATTGATTTACGTGGTTCAGTACATCTAATAATAAATCACTTTGGAGACACCATAATTCTAAAGGATCTTGAAGCAATGAAAGGTTTCTGCAGAGGAGGATTCTTTAGGGTACTTTTCCTCTCTATTAAAGAGATATAATGCTGTTTATTTCCAACCATTTAAAAGACAAATTTCAGAGTGTACAGAAACTGCTTCCCTGTTCAGTCCCTGTATAGCCATCTCTCAGTCCCCAGGGTTTAAACTTGTCATTCTGAGGATCTAGTTGGTAGTCCAGATATCCAATAATTAAGTAACTACTTGCAGTTTCCTAAATGATTGAATAAAAAGGAAATAACTTTTCTTGATACTTGATGTAAATATTAGGGGCTAGGATATCATATATTCCCAGTAATTTTACAAAGACTTCTGATCATCTTAAAATAAAAACAAAAACAATTAGAGAGCTTGCAAGATGTCATCTTAAAAACTGACATTAACAGAGGTGCATGTTTTGAGGCCAATATGTTCTTGTTGACTATCAACGATAAAGTTTATGTTCTGGACACATATTAAAAGAATTAAAACCAACTTGTAGAAACATAAAATCAGCAGCATAAAACTGATAACCTTAAACCTTACCCTTAAAAATATAAATTTTTAAACCCTTCTAGGATATAATTTTCTATCCCAACATTTCTCAAACTGGATTTACTGAAATACATTATTTTAAGCAAAAAGCTCAATATCCACTTTAGCAATAAGTAAACATTACATCACTGTAATACTGGCCAATACTGTACACTAATTACCTTATAAGAGAGTCCAAATTTGCATAAAATCTTTTTGAAGATTCAGTTCAGTCACTCAGCCATGTCCAATTCTTTGTGAACCCATGGACTGCAGCACACCAGGCCTCCCTGTCCATCACCAACACCCGGAGCTTACTCAAACTCATGTCCATTGAGTCAGTGATGCCATCCAACTATCTCATCCTCTGTTGTCCCCTTTTCCTCCCACCTTCAACCTTTCCCAGCATCAGGGTCTTTTCCAGTGAGTTAGTTCTTTGCATCAGGTGGCCAAAGTATTGGAGTTTCAGCTTCAGTATCAGTCCTTCCAATGAATATTCAGGACAGATTTCCTTTAGGATAGACTGGTTGGATCTCCTTTAGAAGATTAGAGAGTCAGAATTACTGAGATTAAAGAAAAACCCTTACTCTTAACAAGTGTAGTACTTATGTAAAGACATATTAGTTTTATATATATACTTTGTTAGTTTTATATGACCCCTTCTACTCTTATTTTGACACACCATATTTGGTTAAATTAGCATCCTAATTTCTTTAAGGATTGGCATCAGAACAGGGTCCAGTTTTACAGATATCTTGCCTTTCCTCTATTAGTCAGGGTGGCCCTAAAAGTGGAAGTTGCAGATTCCCAACAACAGGGACCAAAATTGACCACCTCTTGTGCTTTGAAATCTGTTACCATACTTTGGCCCAGGCCTCATAGCATCCCAGAAACTGCTTCTAGCCAAGGACTAATCATAACAGGTATACTGAAGCAGGTCCAGCGCTGGGAGACCTGAGTCTTTGACCTGGGGCTTGCTGATGACCTTGCTGAAACTACAGTAGGACACACAGCTGACCAGGGCACTTCTGCTCACCTTTGCTTCCTGCTTTCCTACACTTGGTCAGATTTACATTGTGGCCTCAAGGCTCTTCCATCTTTCTTGGGCTCCCTGTTCATTTCCTCTCAGAGTTTCCTCCTACTAAAATTCTTGCATATTTAATTCCACCTTGGCCTCTGCTTCTCAGAGGATCTGAACTAACAAGTGGTATCAGAAGCAGTTCCAGAAAATAGGCAGTAAAATGGGGACTTAGAATTGGCTCACCCACCAACTGATAAATGAAGAAGACTCCATCCTGGTTGATAAATGAGGTGCATACAGTGACTGACTGACAAAAGATGGTAGAATATTTGTTAAAGATTTCATGATGGTGAACCAGGAAAAATATATCGGTGGAGGGGAATTCTGTGCAAGATGCAGTGATGCAGGCATTTGAAAATTATGGGAACAATACTTACAGAGAGCCAAGTTGGCTGATTACTTTAAAGTTGTATTGCTATCCTGCAGAAAGATAATGAGTCTGAAAATCTATTACCAAGACTCACTGGAAAGGAGTCTGATGCTAGGAAGGATTGGGGGTGGGAGGAGACGGGGAGGACAGAGAATGAGATGGCTGGATGGCATCACCGACTCGATGGACATGGGTTTGAGTGAACTCCAGGAGTTGGTAATGGACAGGGAGGCCTGGCATGCTGTGATTCATGGGGTCGCGGAGAGTTGGACACGACTGAGCGACTGAACTGAACTGAACTGAACTGAATGGGTAAATGTGGGATCCAAAGGGCCTCTGTGGTAGTGTCTCTCCTGCCATGGAAGGCCAGACATAGCTGGGAAACAAAGTGACTATGTAATTGTTTGTGTAGCAGAGCTCCAAAAACATCTGAATGTTCTGTCTTGGCAAGTCTGTATATGAAGGTCAGGGACCTGGTGGGAAAAATATCTAGAGTCCCAAAACATGGGATGAAGACATCTAGACGGAAAGCCTTGAAGATGTTTGCTCTGCAATACACCCAGGATTCCTTGGGCTCTCAGAGGTGGCCTAAGGTTTTCAATCAATGCTAGAATTTCTATCATCCTAGCAAATGCTGAAGAAGCCTCTCCCCAGAAAGGCAGCAGGTGGCTCCTGAGGAACTTCTTCCACCTCCATTCTAGGTTCCAGGCCAACAACTAGGATTAAACTCCAAGCAAAACCCTGCTGGGATCTGCTGGGCTATGTACTTTAAAAATGCAAAAAGCTAGCCACTTGTTACCAGCAGCAACCAGTCCTGTCCTGGGATTGGACTTGGAATGTGAAAGATTAATGGGCTAGAATATAAACCTGGCTAGCAGAAATTCTTTAATTTGAGGGTCATTTTCAGGACATAGGACCTAAGAGAATGGGGAAATCTTGCTGCTGAAGTTGTTCTTAGAAGCCTTGGGAAAAAAAAGAGAGCGAGAGACCACTAATCACAGTGAGATAGAAATGACTCCCCTACCCTGGTAGACGTAGAGAAAGGAATAAAGAGGCTGAGGGACATGGACATGCTACAGTGAATATGCTAAATAAGGCCAGATGACACAGCAGAAGATTATGTTCTATTACTCTAAGAGGACTCAAAAGACAATGCACTCACCAAGGCCATCAGAAATGAAAAGGTGAAAGGGCCCCAGAATCATTAAAAAGATCCGTATTAATAGTAGCTATGCTCTACAGGCCTGGGCCCCAAGACCTAAGGGAATAGGTAACAAAGCTGAGCTCATTAAGGTTCATGGGGATCTTGGGCCTTGGAATAATCAAGGCCAGATCATGAGGTTTGATTCTCAGAAGTCATGAAGTAATAGCTGCCATAAAGAACCCCCAAAGTCAGAGGTTTAGCCAAGGAGATTAACCAGCAAGGAATGTGGAATTTACAGCAAAACAGACAGGCATAAAAAAAGGTGCTTAAGGTGAGAGAAGGTGATCACCCAATAAAAATTCACAACTCAGATATGAATAAAGACTAGAATGATGCTCAAGTACCTAGAAGAAAGGCCTTGTAACACTGTGATAAGTTTATACCAAGATGATTCTCCAGACTCTCCATAAAGGGACCTATTTATTGGGTGACTGTACACTGAGGAAAGATGGAGTAACCAAACATTTTGAGGACTTACAAACATAGGGTACAAAATTATCTTGAGCCCAGAGGCCCAAATCATTATCCTGGCTTACTATTAGAATGGGGGGATAGGTGGAACATGTGGAATGATGGGGGAAGTCCAGTTCTGATTTATTTATTAATTTGGGAATGAGGAAATGACTAATATGGACCCGTGGAAAGAGAAGAGGCCTAATGTGGGAAGAGAGAGCTTACTGACCACCTAATCAGGTCATGGAAGAAAAAGGGCTGACAGATCCGAGACTTTCTGGGGTCTGGAGTAAGAGATATATTTGAGTAAGCATCAAATGTGAGTATATCACTTGTTAATGTCTAGGGGTATGAACAATCAATTGATAGATGTCAGGGAAACTAAGGCAGATATGATGCTAGGACACCCAGGAGACACATCTAACATCTGACTCAGGCTTGAGGACAACCTGACAAGCCTTGCCAGACATCCCTTAGACTGCCCGGTAGTCAAGGATGCTTGCACTCAACCCTCCTTGCCTCTCCTTCACTCAAGGTCAAACTTGCATTGTGGTCTACAAGCTCTTCCAGCCTTCTTAGGCTCCCTTCACATTTTCTTTAGCAACTGCTTCAAAGACTTAATAAACTGTTTGCTAGTTCCATCCTATCTTGGCAACAGCTCTTGGAAGATCCAGTCTAACACAGTTACCCTTCCTTTTATGCTTCTAGCTTTACTAAGAAAATGTCTTTAATCTTTCCTTTTATCTTCTCTTTTATTATTCATGTTGATCTTCTCTGGTCCCTCTGCAATTCTAACAAACTAACTCAATTTTGCCAGGACTGGTTAGCCTCATTCCAGCTTCCTGAGAACAGAACTCCTGTGAGAAGTCCATACCACAGCTGGGTATCATTTTCACTTCTCTTGAAAAGAAATGCCATGAAATTTTAAGAAGATTTCTATTAATTCATGAGATTTTTCAAATGTCCTTGTGTTGTTCTTCCTACTACCCTTTCTTCTTCTTCTGCTTCCCACTCCATTCTCCTCCTCCCCATGCCCCATCCCCTCTTCCTTCTCCTCCTCTTCTTCATATTTTAACTTGCAAGTCCTGCTGGCATCTTTTAGTTATGCCTTTTCAGTGAAAACAGTTCTATCAGAATCATTAAGCAGCACATCTAGTCTTGCTAACAATTTAAAAGCAAATCAGCAAGGTGGCAAAAACAGAATAGTTAAGAGAAATTATCTCCACAGTGGCTCCACTCTCCATTCTATTTGATTCATGATCAATTTTTCCCAGTTATTTTAAATAACATAACATTTGTTGATGTTAAAAACAGGGTGCAGATTAAGGTAGTAGGCAAAAGTTCTAAAGAAAAGGTGAATTAACGTTACTACATTTAATTCTGATTTTTAAGCAGTTCAGTTATATCTGAACTTTCAAATGATCCTTAGTGAAAAAATAAAAACCTCAGGAAAGGGTACTTACTAGTGCAAAGGAAGAAAGTTCCATTGAAGCCACTAAAACCACTGTAGACACCTGTTCTCTTCAAAGTTAGCTACTACAAGGGAGTGAGAGGCCTACGGTGGTCAGGCAGAACTCACATGCTGCTGAAGAAGAACTCTCTCAACAGTCAGGAAATCCTTTGAAATGGTTTATACTGAGAAAGATGGCAACCTGAAAATGCTTTGGTTCACCCAATTTAAATGTAAAATGTACCAGACTGATTCGCTCTATGCTAATAGCTCACCTGTTTTCATTAGAGATGACAATTAATTATGGATAACAGATGTTGACTGTTAATCTGAAAGATCATTCAGCATTTAACTTATTAAAAAGAAGCATCTTCCTAGAATCTAAATTCTCTGCAGTGTTCTAACTGTAAAAGAAAAAAGTATTCAAAGGTTGAACACAACTATTTGAAGATAGTAGTCAAAGAATTACATAAGTGGACTACTTTTGATAGAGTGTATAATTATATTTTACAGGCATGCATGATTTATGACCCAGCCAAGTCTCCCTAATAATAACTTTTATTATGATAAGCTCCTATCACACTTCTAAAATAGCAAATAGGATATGAAAAAATGCATTTTTGAAGTTACATTAAATTCTTTCTTCAGTACGTATTTATATGAGATGAGTGACCCCTTTGTGGCTCAGACAGTAAAGAATCTGCTGGCAAGGCAGGAGATCAAGGTTTGATCCCTGAGTTGGGAAGATCCCCTGGAGAAGGAAATGGCAACTCACTCCAGTATCCTTTCCTGGAGAATCCCATGGGCAGAGAAGCCTGACAGGCTACAGTTCACGGGGTCGTAAAGAGTCAGACACCGCTGAGCAAATAACACTGGTAGAGAAGACAGACACAAGTTTTCCGCTTCTCAAGGAAGCTTTCAGTAGACGAGTAACTGGATTGTTTATCGCAAATTATAGTACTTGGTACAGTGAGTCAACTACTTATTCACTTGTATGGGAAGAAAAAGGCTTACCTATCTGATTTACCCAGGTAATATGAGTTTATTCAGTTTCCAGGTGGGCTGTCACTTTGCCAAGGGCAAATGTGTTTCATCCCTGTGTGAAGCTTATCACCTACTATATCTAGAAAGAGAAGAAGTTTCTTCCTCAAGAGTTTCTTTCTTTTTAAAATGTATTTATTTTTTAATTGAAAAATAATTGCTTTACAGAATTTTGTTGCTTTCTGTCAAACATCAACATGAATCAGTCATAAGTGTACCTTGTGGGAAGAAGTTTCATATGGCTATAGCTCTTTTTTTTGCCATGTCAAAACTTTTTATTTTGCAAACCTTGCTAGCTGAAGATGGATTCAAACAGAAAAGAATGAAAATTTAATAAAAGCTTAGCAACGAATATTATCTGCATTAACCCAGGCACTGTGCTAGAATTCCTGCCTTTAATAAATAAGTAACTCCAATACTTTGGCCACCTAATGTGAAGAGCTGACTCATTTGAAAAGACCCTGATGCTGGAAAAGTTTGAGGGCAGGAGGAGAAGGGGACGACAGAGGATGAAATGGTTGGATGGCCTCACTGACTCAATGGACATGAATTTGGGTAAACTCCGGGAGCTGGTGATGGACAGAGAGGCCTGGCGTGCTGCGGTCCATGGGGTCGCGAAGAGTCGGACACAACTGAGTGACTGAATGGAACTGAACTGAATATTAAAAGTAACAGGTCTCTATAAAGAGGTTTCACATATAAGTTGGAGAAAGTAGAATCTATCTCAATTTATTTCCCTCCCTAGAGTCCAAAATTCTTTGTAGGGACTTTATAAATTTTTAAAACAACTGTCATGTAAGTGTAATTAAAGAGTTCAAGATGGATAATAGAGAAATCTCCCCCTTTAATTGGTGAGGTAATTTCTATTAATATTCCTTTGGTAAATTGAGAGATGGCTTAGAAAATAAGGATTTTTATTTATTCTGTAATTGTTAGCGATTGGCAAGGACTTGGGTTTTTATTTAATGTTTCACTTTGCTTTATTATCTGGCAATGAAAGTTGAGGTTATCTGTTCATTGTGAGATACATCATAGAAATCGTGCCCCCAAATTACCTTGAATTGCAGCTCTTTCCTCACATGTACTTTCTGCATTCTCAGGATGGACTTCGTCTCATCTAACTGTATTCCGCTCTTTCCTCAAGGTCAACCTTCCTTTCATTTGGGAAGCCATTGCAGTTGGTGGTCACCACCACTGAGGACCCTCCTGGTCCCCTTACTTCCTTACTCCTGTGTAAACCTCCACTCAACATTCTTCAGATGATTCTCATTCATCGTTCTAAAGCAGAACAGATTTGGCGACCTTTATCCACCCTTTCCAAGTCTGGAGTGATGTGAGTTGATGTTGCCAGAAGTTAACTTGATACCACAGGCAAAAGGATGCTTTAACACAGACTCAGTGTATATTTTGATGCTTTTATAGCCATTGTTAGTAAGTCTGGATTTTGTCACTGTTTTCCCATCCGGGATTATTTGTTATTTGTAATTCCACTAGTGGGATTTCCACAAGACAAGAAACAAAACTTGCATTCTTGGTTAAAATGAGGTAACAAGTACAGAGTATATGTGAAAATAAGCGCCACCTGATGGACAGGGAGGCCTGGCGTGCCGTGATTCATGGGGTCGCAAAGAGTCGGACATGACTGAGTGACTGAACTGAACTGAACTGATCTTACAGTTTCTAATTACAAAATAGCTTGCTGAGTCATCCCTACCTTTTTTAAAGGGAAAAAAGTCTGAAAGGCCAGATTTCATAACAATAATTTTAATTGAATTGAATATAGTGTTGGAGTGTTTTCTGATGTAGTATAAAACTAGTACTAGTGTTGATTAAAAATAACTGTTTATTATGAAATAATTTAATTCACAATGACTTTATTCCCTCAAATTGCAGGGAGGTTTTCTCCATCGGTGTGCCATGCTACCTGCCACTCTTCTCCTCAGCCAAAGCTCACTCCGGTCCCATATTCCTAACCCTTTTTCTGTCTACACTATTGACCCTGGAGTATGTGTTTTCCCACCTAGTGCCTTCATACATTTCACGTAAATGTTTAGGGTTTATTTTTTCTTCTCATTCAATTACAATCCAATCATTACATTCATTTGAGCAAAACACTCTCTCTCTTTTTTTTTTTTCATTTTTCCTATTCCAACTCAAACTTCTTACCTAAAGTCCTTCCCTAGGATGCCAGCTGGAACCATTCCTTTCTCCTGTACTTTTCCACGGTTCCTCTATTTTAATTCATGTAACATACTTCAACCGAATAGACTGATTGCATGTATGTCTTTCCACTGAAAGACAGGCTTCTTGAGGCACAACTACAGCTTATGCCTTTTGCAGATGATCTATAAGTACTGGTCAAATGGACCTAAAATGTGGTATTTTCTCCTTGGAAGAGTTTAAGCCTATCAGAAATCTAGTTTGGTCTGCCAAAATTGCACTATATGTTTCTATAATAGATGTATTCTACTCCTTATTTTCCTACAAAATATTTCTGTTAGGAGACTTTCTTAACACACACACACACACACAGACACAAGTACATAATTTAAAATTCATGTATGATTTTGGAAGATATAATCAGATATTTCCATATGTAACAGAATGCTCAGTGACACTGCCTGAGAATTGGCTGCTGAAATCCAAAGGCAGAGACAAAGATGCTTTAAACACTTTCTATTCCAAAGGGAGCTATAAACATTCTGTGCCAGACATCTCGAATTTCCTAATTATTAGCAGAACCCACCCTGCTAGACCCAATCATCTCCACTACTCCTTTCCTACCTCTTTCCTAGTCTCTACAAAGTCAACTGGGGAGAGTTAGAGAGGGAGTAATAATTCGGATTCTGAAGCTTTGAGGATTTTATTTTTCTCCTCCTTAGTATTACCTCCCTAAGTGAGTGGGACTCACAGAGAACCACCTGAGAGACTGGGAGTAGCTGTGAGGTGAGTGGTGGTGGAGGGGGTGAGGAGCAAGAGAGGCTTGGTATTCCTGGTCTTGGGAAGCAGTGAAAATGTCTACTCTCGTAGTAACTGCTATGATGTTGTGGACTCAGTGTATCCCCCCCAAATTCATATGTTGAAGGCCTAACGCCTTAAGTGATGGTTTGGGGAGGGGAATCTTGGGTTTAGATGAGATCATGAGGATAGGGTCCCCATGATGTCCTTAAAGGAGAGGAAAAGACCAGTGCTTTCTCCATACACCTGTCATTGGAGGACAGAAAGAAGATGGATGTCTGCGAGTTAGGAAGAGAGCCCTCACCAGGAAAGTGATTTGATTTTTGACTTCCCAGCCTGCAAAACCATAAGAAATAAATTCCTGCTATATAAGCCACCCAGTCAGTAATATTTTGTCAGGCAGCCAGAGCTGACTAAGACACATGGCAAGTGCATATTTGTATCCAGGGCCATGTGAACTTAAGGAATTTAGCTAGGCTTGATTCAACTATTCACCATCCCAAGGGGTTTACCTGACAGGCAAGGAGACCAGAGGAAAGAGACTGTGGTGTTGAGTTGAAGGTGAAGTTGGGAATTTTAGTTTAAGGGATTAGATATTCTATACTTGTAAAACAGAACAAGTGTGCCCATGTTTATACCAAATATAGACGAAACAGCAAAAAAGGCAAGGAGACATGCACAGGTAAACAGACTGGTGAGACACCGTGTCCCTAGAGAAAGAGAAGTGGAAAGAGTTGTTGCCTTGGTTCCTGACTGCATATACCTCGCTTTCTTCAAACAAATATCAACCAAGCACCCAAGAGCATTTAAGATACCAGCCACACAGAAGCTGCCAAAGAATGGCCACTGTTAACCAAAGAAAGAGGGAGAAACAAGAGAAAAATGTTTACAGAGCAAATTAAATAAGGAACAAGCCCCTTTTCCTACACCCCACTAAACAGAAGGGAGCTAGCAACGTGCAAGAAGTGGAAGAAAGAATATATCTAGACACAACCCCAGTGATTCTTAAACTTTGTACAGAAGCCCCCTTTATGCCCTTAAAATCCTTAGGAATACAAGAGCTTTTTGTCACTAATCATTATATTTAGATTTAAAATTGAGAAAAATGTAAAATATTGATTAGTTAGTATTAAAATAACAATGTTGAAGCCATTATCTGTTAACATAAATAATATATTTTTATAAAAATATAGTTATAAAACAGAACACAATTTAGTGAAAACAGTGACATTGCTTTTTATTTTACAAATCTCATTAATGTATGGCTTAACAGAAGATAGTTGAATTCTCACATCTGCCTCTACATTCAACCTTTTGCAATATATTGGTTTGGTTCACGTACAGGAAGAAAAATGGGGCTTCATAAAGATACAACTCATTGGAAAAGGGAGAATATCCTTTTCAGATAATTGTGGATATTCTTCTTTAGTATTATGCTAAAACTCAACAGATGACACTAGTTTCTTAAGAGATTTGTTGCATTGTGGAATCTGATACTAATCAATGTACCTCTCTGTCCTTTAAAATCTATTGATCGACCTTGCATTTTTATGCAATTTTATCCAAACATGATTTTGTTACATTGTGCATTGGTCATTCCCTTTACAAAGTTTTTCCAAAGTTGACACAATTGTAATTGTGTTGGGGGTCCATATGCCCGGCCTTGGGTTCAAGTCATTTGAAGGAGTAGCACAGGAATGTACTTAATTCTATTGTCAGAGATGTGCAAAAACATGCAAAGTATCATCAACCAAAAAGCTCATTTGAGCCTTAATGTCCAGATATTGTATAAAGAGTCAGTCATGTAGACATATTGCTTTAATGACAGACTGGAACTACTCAATATTCAGCTGCCTAGTGGTGATAAAACATGGTCCATAAACTCAGGAATACAAAACACTCTTATCAGGCAAAATATTACAAAGTTCAGATGCTATCTACTATGAGTTAGTCAAGGGTCACTTCTTTCTTTGGAATGTGCAGAATTTGAACAATCCAAGCCTGCCAAGTTAACTCTTCACTGCACAATAATATAACAAAGTATTGCTTTAGTTACAATCACCAGTAATCTCATCACAAAATTTTGCAAGTATTGAGAAATTGTTAAGCTCTTAATTATAGATATGTTTTCTAAAATTTCAGTTTTTCCCTTGAAAGCTCAATTTTTTGTCATTGTCAAGAAATACTATTAATCGTTTTCCTTGTAATAACAGGCTCAGTTCCTTCACTTTTGAGAGATTATTAAATGTGTGTGCCAGCTAATTTGCTTCAGTCGTGTCCAACTCTTTGTGACCCCAGGGACTGTAGCCCTACATGCTCCACTGTCCATGGGATTCTCCAGGCAATAAAACTGAAGTGGGTTGCCATGCCCTTCTCCAATGTATCAAATACCCAAGTCTAAATGATCAAATTTTAGCTATCAGTTATTCTTACAGTATTCTTGCCTGGGAAATCCCATGGATGGAGGAGCCTGGCAGTCCATGGGATCGCAAAGAGTTGGACACGACTAAGCAACTTCACTTCACCTCACTTTTTCTTATGGGAAGGATGGCGGGAGGAAATGTTATTCCATGAAAAAAGTGGCTAATACAGCCTGCAAACCAAACAATCCCATACTTTATCTCTTCATAGCATCATACTTTGGTATATATTAGAAGTATTTTAGACGTTCTATTGGTTTTATTACATAAAACTTTAATAAAGTATATATTCTAGTGTTGAGATTTAGTAAAATTAATTAGTTTTACTGCCTTATATTCTTTTTTTTTGTTGTTAGCAAGAAGTGTTTATTTTTTTTCCAATTTTATTTATTTTTTTCAAGTTGAACAGACTAAATTTCTTTAAACAAACTTACTTATACTCGAGTCCTTTAAAAACTTAATAGCATTTATACATTGAAGGTATTTGATTTTCTTGTAACTAGCACTTCAAATGCAACAAGCATTTGAAGCAACAAGCATTTGACCCAACAAGTAAAACTTTCTACAGTTCATAACTTTTATAAATAAAATAAATTAAATGTACAGTGAATAAGTTCTCTGAAATATTTCAATATTTCTGCAGGTTTAGTAACATCATAAAATACATTTCAACTAAAATTCACAAATCTAAAAACCTGTTAGGCATTTTTAGGCGTTTTAAGATGGAAATGAAGACCAATGTTACATCGTAATATGCCAATTACAAATAGTACTTCAAATAGCAAATACTACAGTTTGTCCCAAACTTTAAAAACTATTCATGAACTCAACACTGAACTATTGATGGCTATGAGAATTGTTTCCTAGCCTTTTTGAAAATTTCAACCCATTTACGTTTAAGGTAATTATTGATAAGTACGATCCCGTAGCCATTTTCTTTATTGCTTTGGGTTCAAGTTTATACACTCTTTCTGTGTATCCTGTCTATAGAAGATCCTTTAGCATTTGTTGGAGAGCTGGTTTGGTGATGCTGAATTCCCTCAGCTTTTGCTTGTCTGTAAAGCTTTTGATTTCTCCTTCATATTTGAATGAGATCCTTGCTGGGTATAGTAATCTGGGCTGTAGGGTATTTTCTTTCATCACTTTAAGTATGTCTTGCCACTCCCTTCTGGCCTGAAGAGTTTCTGTTGAAAGATCAGCTGTTATCCTTATGGGAATCCCCTTATGTGTTATTTGCTGCTTTTCCCTTGCTGCTTTTAATATTTGTTCTTTGTGTTTGATCTTTGTTAATTTGATTAATATGTGTCTTGGAGTATTTCGCCTTGGGTTTATCCTGTTGGGGACTCTCTGGGTTTCTTGGACTTGGGTGATTATTTCTTTCCCCATTTTAGGGAAGTTTTCAACTATTATCTCCTCAAGTATTCTCTCATGGTCTTTCTTTTTGTCTTCTTCTTCTGGGACTCCTATGATTCGAATGTTGGAGCGTTTCACATTGTCCCAGAGGTCTCTAATATTGTCCTCATTTCTTTTAATTCGTTTTTCTTTTTTCCTCTCTGTTTCATTTATTTCTACAATTCTATCTTCTAGTTCGCTTATCCTGTCTTCTGCCTCTGTTATTCTACTGTTTGTTCCCTCCAGAGTGTTTCTGATCTCATCTATTGCATTATTCATTGTATATTGACTCTTTTTTATTTCTTCTAAGTCCTTATTAAATCTTTCTTCCATCTTCTCAATCCTTTTCTCCAGGTTATTTATCTGTAACTCCATTTTGCTTTCAAGATTTTGAATCATTTTCACCATCAAAATTTGAAATTCTTTATCAGGTAAATTCCCTATATCTTCTTCTTTTGTTTGTGTTGGTGGGCAATTATCTTGTTCCTTTACTTGCTGGGTATTTCTCTGCCTCTTCATCTTGCTTATATTGCTTTGCTTGGGGTGGCCTTTCCCTCTTCTTGCAGTTTGTGGAGTTCTCTTTATTACGTAGTTTCTTCGCTGTGTGTGGGGTTGGACGGGTGACTTGTCCGGGTTCCCTGGTTAGGGAAGCATGTGTCGGTGTTCTGGTGGGTGGAGCTGGATTTCTTCTCTCTCCTTTAGAAGACAATGGGCTGCTTTTCTGGGAGCCTGATGTCCTCTGCCAGTATTCAGAAGTTGTTTTGTGGACTTTACTCCGCGTTCAAATGTTCTTTTGATGAATTTGTGGGGGAGAAAGTGGTCTTGCCATCTTATCCCTCCGCCATCTTGTTCCTTCCTCCCCAGAACACTGGATTCTTATATTCCACTTGGTCGTGGAGTATCTCTTCCCAGCTGCTCCAGCAAGGCGCAGCCGCTGTACCTTACCTTGGACGAGGGGTGTCTCCTCAAGGCCGCGCCTCCTGCTTTGAATGTGGATCAGCTCCTCTCGGCCCTCCGGTGCCCAAGCAGCCACCGCCTCCTGAACGTGGTACAGCTCCTCTCGGCCACCGCCCTAACCCTGGGCGCGGGGCAGCTCATCTCAGCCACGATTCTGCACGTGGTCGGTTGCGCCGGAGCCGGGCGTCTCCCGCGTCTCTACTGCCTTATATTCTTAAGTGAAGCTGGTTGGTTTTTTTTTTCCTGTAAGTTCCTGGCATTGAAGAATACAATAATTACTAGTATAGTGTGGTGTCACTGCCTTTATTTCTGCTTAGGCATCAACAGTTTTACCCACCGTTGCTTTTGCAGAATAAATGCAATCTTAACACAGTAAAAAAAAAAAAAAGCAACATTATTATGAAAATGGTTTTGATCTCACAGACTTTCTAAAGTTGTCTCAGACCCCAAGGGTTCTATGGATCACATACTGAGAACTATTGTTTTAGACTTGTCATTTTATTCCTCTCTGTTAAAATGTGCAATACCTGTAGTCTTACCCGTGCCTAGAGTTAAAGATATGTTTTTTTTAATTAATTTATTTTTAATGAGGATAATTGCTTTACAGTATTGTGTCGGTTTCTGCTGTACACTAACATGAATCAGCCATAGGTATACATATGTCCCCTCCCTCTGGAATCTCCCACCCCATCGCATCACTTTACGTTGTTGCAGAGCACCCAGCTGAGCTTTCTGCATCATACAACAAATCCCCACCGGTTATCTACTTCACATGCAGTAACGTGCATGTTTCCAGGCTACTCTCTCAATGCGTCCCACCCTCTTCTCCCCCGACCATGTCCACGAGTCTGTTCTCTATGTCTTTGACTTCATTGCTAAGCTTCCAATGAAGGATACTTAGCAGAATATTTTGAGATTCACTGATGCTGCAGCATGTATCTATGGTTTGTTCTTTTTATTGCCAAGTGGCATTTCAGTGTATGGATATGCCACAATTTGTTTATCCCTTCTGTTGATGGAGATTTGTTTCCTGTTTATCACTGAGAGCTAAACTTTCCCTCTCAGTGCTGCTTTAAGCTGTATCCAACAAATTTCGATAGGCTGTGCTTTCATTTTCATTCAGCACAAAACATTCTCTGATTTCTCTTTTCTCTTAGGAGTTCTCCTTTTTATTTTATTTATTTTCATTATTTATTTTTAATATTGGAGGCTAATTACAATATTGTGGTGGTTTTGCCATACATTCACATGAATCAGTCATGGGTGTACATGTGTCCCCCCATCCTGACCCTCCCTCCCCATCCTACCCCTCAGGGTCATACCAGTTACACCAGCCTTGAGCACCCTATCTCAAGCATCGATCCTGGACTGGAGATCTATTTCATATATGATAACATGCAAGGAGATCCAACCAGTCCATCCTAAAGGAGATCAGTCCTGGGTATTCATTGGAAGGACTGATGTTGAAGCTGAAACTCCAATACGTTGGCCACCTGATGCGAAGAGCTGACTCATTTGAAAAGACCCTAATGCTGGGAAAGATTGAGGGCAGGAGGAGAAGGGGATGACAGAGGGTGAGATGGGTGGATGGCATCACCGACTCAATGGACATGAGTCTGGGTAAACTCTGGGAGTTGGTGATGGACAGGGAGGCCTGGCGTGTTGCAGTTCATGGGATTGCAAAGAGTCGGACACGACTGAGTGGCTGAACTGAACTGAATAAATATGTTTCAATGCTATTCTCTCAAATCACCCCACCCTCACCTTTCCCACAGAGTCCAAAAGTCTATTCTTTACATCTGTGTCTCTTTAGCTGTCTCGCATATAGGGTCATCATTACCATCTTTCTAAATTCCATATATATGCGTTAGTGTACTGTACTGGTGTTTCTCCTCTGACTTACTTCACTCTGTATAATAAGCTCCAATTTCATCCACTTCATTGGAACTGATTCAAATGCATTCTTTTTAATGGCTGAGTAATACTCCATTGTGTATATGTACCACAGCTTTCTTATCCGTTCATCTGCTGATGGACATCTAGGTTGCTTCCTTGTCCTGGCTATTATAAACAGTGCTGCAAGGAACATTGGGGTACACGTGTTTCTTTCAATTCTGGTTTCCTTGGTGTGTATGCCCAGCAGTGGGATTGCTGGGTCATATGGCAGTTCTTTTAACAGAACTTTGTTTAAACCCATAGAAGAATGATGCTTATTTTTTTAATTTATTTATTTAAATTGGAGGCTAATTACTTTACAATATTGTATTGGTTTTGCCATACATTGACATGAATCTGCCCTGGGTGTACACATGTCCCCCATCTTACCTCCCTCTTAAACCCTCCCTCCCATCTTAAACACCCTCCCACGTCCCTCCCCATATCCTCCCTCTGGGTCATCCCAGTGCACCAGCCCTGAGCACCCTGTATCATGCATCGAACTTGGACTGGCGATTCGTTTCACATATTATAACATACATGTTTCAATGCCATTCTCCCGAATCATCCCACCCTCACCCTCTCCCACAGAGTCCAAAAGACTGTTCTATATATCTGTCTCTTTTGCTGTCTTGTATACAGGGTTATCGTTACCATCTTTCTAAATTCCATATGTATGCATTAGTATACTGTATTGGTGTTTTCCTTTCTGGCTTACTTCACTCTGTATAATAGGCTCCAGTTTCATCCACCTCATTAGAACTGATGCTTACTTTTGATTCCACTGGAAGAAGTTTAGGTGTTTCAAAGTATTGAACTGATTGATATGAAAAGTCCTTGAAAGTCAAAGCCATTGAATAGGAAACAATGAAAATAATCTTGTCAGGGCCAAAAAATTTTATGCACAAGGTAATTTAAGAGCCTAGGGGGAAATGTATATATACTTGCTGTGCTGTGCTAAGTTGCTTCAGTCGTGTCTGACTCTGTGAGACCCCATGGACTGCAACCCCACTAGGCTCTTCTGTCCATGGAGATCCTCTAGGCAATAATACTGGAGTGAGTTGCCATTTTCTTCTCCAGGAGTATATATACTTAATGTACTATAATAAAAATGAAAAAATACTATTTCCAGCATTATCAAATGTAATATATTCTGAAATTAATTGATAATGTAGACTAGTGTAGCTGTTAGGCCACATATAAGAATTTTAAAACTATGACCAGAAGTCTGATTTTCTGTCAGACTTTCATTTTTAATACTTTTCTTGCTTTTCCCTCCCTCTTTCTTTTTAATGAGACATAATTTGGACAGGAGCCATTTTCCTATTACACACTAACTCACTTCTCCCCCAAGAGAGGGTTCTGTAAAACTGATTGCATAATGCTATTGTTTTTGTGTGCTATAGAAAATTTGACTAATCCATTCACTCTCACTGTGTCTATACTTTCAGTAAGTCCAAAGTAAATTACATAGGGTCTTTAATCAAAAGCTAATGAAAAGCTTTATCTCTTTAGATTTTCTTCCACTATCTATTTTTTTTTTAGCTTCTGCAACTGAAATCTAGAAGATTTTGCTTCAAAAATAAGGTTTAGTTGCATTATTTAAATTTCCACTTTTAAATTGTCTAAATTTACAATAAGCACTTTCGATTATGAAGGGTTACTATATTTTAAAAAAGTAGGGACTACTTTTCTGTGCTAAGTCACTTCAGTCATGTCTGACTGTTTACGACCCTATGGACAGTAGCCCACCAGCCTCCTCTGTCAATGGAATTCTCCAGGCAAGAATATTGGAGGGGTTTGCCATTTCCAACCCAGGGATCCAACCCATGTATCTTACATCTCCTGCATTGGCAGGAGGATTTTTTTTTACCACTACCACCACTGAGGACTCTTCTACTTGGGCACGGTCTTCATTACTAGGAAAGAATATTGTCTGTTTGCATTATCATCCCCTATAATGACTATAACTCACAATTAAAGTCAGTGAAAGTTAGTCATGTACAACTCTTTGTGACCACAAAGACTATTTAGTCCATGAAATTCTACAGGCCAGAATACTGTATTGGGTAGCCTTTCCCTTCTCCAGGGGATCTTCCCAACCAGGGATCAAACCCAGGGCTCCCACATTGCAGGCAGATTCCTTACCAGCTGAGCCACAAGGGAAGCCCAAGAATACTGGAGTGGATAGCCTATCCCTTTTCCAGGGGATCTTCCTGACCCAGGAATTGAACTGTGGTCTCCTTCATTCTAGGCTGGTTCTTTACCAACTGACTTATCAGGAAAGCCCAACTGAGCTATTAACTCACAATTAATCCACTATGTAAATAGCAAGTGAAGTGAAGTAAAGTTGCTCAGTCATGTCCGACTCTTTGCAACCCCATGGACTGTAGCCTACTAGGCTCCTCCCCTGGGATTTTCCAGGCAAGAGTACTGGAGTGGGTTGCCATTTCCTTCTCCAGGGGATCTTCCCCATCCAGGGATCGAACCCAGGTCTCCCTCATTGTAGGCAGACTCTTTACAATCACATACAAAAATTGTCATCATATCTTTGTTTTCTTTGAAGAAAATTTCTTTGTTAGCTTAGACATTATCCACACTTAAAACATTAAAAGGAAATCTTACACTCTCCTCATCTTATATGCTATGAAATTGAAAGTAATGTTACTTGTAATAGATATCAGGCCTAGAATGATTTAGCCCAAAGGACTTGCAAATTAGTAACATAAAATAAAATAACAAATGCAAAATAGATTACCTGTTATAAGAGAAGATAAAAAAGAGTTTAAACGTCAAAATATACAGATTAGGGTCATGAAGTAATATACCTCAATGAAAGTAGACTTTGAGTTGGGGCTTAGAGCAGGGAAAAAAAATTGGAACCGGTTGACATAGGTTTAAAAGGCAAAGCAATTGACAAGGATTGCCTAACAATAGAAGTGAAAACAGAAATACACTTTTAGAGAAGAATGAATAGTAAAATTTGTATAAAGTAAGGAATGAAGAGAGTTCAGTTCAGTTCAGTTCAGTCGTTCAGTCATGTCCGACTCTCCGCGACCCCATGAATCACAGCACGCCAGGCCTCCCTGTCCATCACCAACTCCCGGTGTTCACTCAAACTCATGTCCACAGAGGCGGTGATGCCATCCAGCCATCTCATTCTCCGTCGTCCCCTTCTCCTCCCGCCCCCAACCTTTCCCAGCATCAGAGTCTTTTCCAGTGAGTCAACTCGTCGCATGAGGTGGCCAAAGTATTGCAGTTTCAGCTTTAGCATCAGTCCCTCCAATGAACATCCAGGATTGATCTCCTTTAGAATGGACTGGTTGGATCTCCTTGCAGTATAAGGGACTCTCAAGAGTCTTCTCCAACACCACAGTTCAAAAGCATCGATTCTTCGGCGATCAGCCTTCTTCACAGTCCAACTCTCACATCCATATATGACCACGGGAAAAACCATTGCCTTGACTAGACGGACCTTGGTTGGCAAAGTAATGTCTCTGCTTTTTAATATACTATCAAGGTTGGTCATAACTTTCCTTCCAAGGAGCAAGCGTCTTTTAATTTCATGGCTGCAATCAGCATCTGCAGTGATTTTGGAGCCCCCAAAAATAAAGTCTGACACTGTTTCCACTGTTTTTCCATCTATTTCCCATGAAGTGATGGGACCAGATGCCATGATCTTTGTTTTCTGAATGTTGAGCTTCAAACCAACCTTTTCACTCTCCTCTTTCACTTTCATCAAGAGGCTTTTGAGTTCCTCTTCACTTTCTGCCATAAGGGTAGTGTCATCTGCATATCTGAGGTTATTGATATTTCTCCCAGCAATCTTGATTCCAACTTGTGCTTCTTCCAGCCCAGCATTCCTCATGATGTACTCTGCATATAAGTTAAATAAGCAAGGTGACAATATACAACCTTGACATACACCTTTTCCTATTTGGAACCAGTCTGTTGTTCCATGTCCAGTTCTAACTGTTGCTTCCTGACCCGCATACAGGTTTCTCAAGAGGCAGGTCAGGTGGTATGGGATTCCCATCTCTTTCAGAATGTTCCACAGTTTATTGTGATCTACACAGTCAAAGGCTTTGGCATAGTCAATGAAGCAGAAATAGATGTTTTTCTGAAACTCTCTTGCTTTCTCCATGATCCAGCGGATGTTGGCAATTTGATCTCTGGTGCCTCTGCCTTTTCTAAAACCTGCTTGAACATCTGGGAGTTCAAGAGAGTAGAAGAGAGAAAAGAGAAAGGGGAGGAACCCAAGACAAACCATGCCTGAGTAACTAGAAAATCTGAATACCTTTTATAGCAACAAAAACAGAAAAACACAAAACCAAAAAACAGGCACAGGGCAAAAATGAAACAAAGAAATTTGCACTGAAAGGTCTCATGACCAGGAAGAAAATGAGTTCATATTTGGATACATATTTTTTATCAATGTTTCTCAACAATATGCCTATCTATGTCAATAAACAATGTCTACAGATTCAAACAGTTGATTATGTGAACTGAATATTAAAAATAATTTTATTGCTAACTGAATGAGCACAGGCTTTGGAATTCAAGCCAGACTGAATCTTGATTCTTTTTCTATTTCACTCAGCTCCTCACCTTTCTCCTTACCTATCCTTCTGTCTGAAACATTTTGTTGCTTATGAATTTCAGACATAATGTCTGCAAGGTGCTATCTTGGGATGGGTTAGATTTGATACAAATGGATAATCTGAAATTCTATACTGTGTTTTTTTACTTGAGTTTGTGCACTCAAGTTCACGTTGCTCAGCGGACGGGAAGCAGCATAAGCCAATGACAAATAACCCAGCAAAGATTCCTGGTTGATTCCAAGAGTGAATTCCAATCATGCAGTCACATGTGGGGAGAAGGAATGATAGTCAATGACAACTCTATGTGTGTGTGTATGTGTTCAGTCCCTCAGTCATTTCCAACTCTTTGTGACCCTGTGCACTGTAGCCTGCCAGGCTCCTTTGTACATGGAATTGTCCAGGCAAGAATACTGGAGTGGGTTGCTATTTCCTCCTCCAGGGGATCTTACAACCCAGGGATCAAACCCTCATCTCCTGCATCTGCTGCATTGGCAGGCAGATGCTTTAGTGCTGAGCCACCTGGCAAAAAATGTGCTTATGGCTTCTGCAGAGACAAATGGGCTTGGCAATAAGGGGGCACTGCACCCACTTCAGAAATGTTTCTCAGTCTGTGCAAAGTAGAATAAGTACATTTCAAATAAGATTATGTTACTTACTGAAAGAGGAGACAACGTATCTGTCAGCCCTTTGTGACCTCTGGTGAGAAGTTTGAAGGCTACTTGATTGAGTTCTGTGCAGGCTGTCTGCTCAGGTTATATGGTTGATTCCTATTGGAATACATTTCTTAGATGCTGACATCTTTGATAAAGGGGTTTTAAATTCCTCTTCGTTAACGTCCCTTGACAGTGTTCTGAACTAATTAGTCATATTTACTGTAGATCATTTCCAAGATATTTTATTTTCAATAAACCTTAAAGAAGTATTTTATTTATCTAATGCTATCATCCCTTAGAGCGAAATACAATATTATCAACATTATTAGAACAAGTTTTAGGTTTGCTTTTAGAACTAGGTCCTAGAAAAAAAATGTATCAATCATTTAATCTTTACATTTTATATAATTGAGTATTAAGTGGAACAATGTCAGTTTATCTAGAGTTAAAAACTGATTTTCTGAAAAACTGATTAACAAGAGTTAGAGAAATATATAAAATTGTGACATTTAAATAGAGTTTGTTTGGTTATGATAGCAGACCAAACTTTAAAATCCTAAACATGTTTAATTAAAGTAATTTTTTGCAGAGCTATATTTGAACAGGCAATATAGTACCATCAATTATCTGTAATTATCCAGTTCCAATCAGGAAATAATAGAGATTTCAATTTAAACACAATAAGGATAATCACTCTTTCATTATTCTGATGGGCATGTAATTAACAACTTAAAAAATTTTTTTCATAGGGATATAACAGCCAGAGCTTCAATAAAGACTTTCAGTGTAAGCAGCTAGATTAACTATATTGTAGTTAAAACTGACCTTTTTTCATTGCAGTTTTAAATCTCATGCTAGTAATTTTTAAACCAAGGCCTATTTTTGCTTTTCAAGCACTGGCAAAAACTCATTATTACCACAATAGATATAGTACACCTAAGGACCTCATGGTTTGCCTTAGAAACCTTATCTTTTTTTTTTTCTTCTTAGAAACTTTATCTTGATACACAGGATGACACCTGCTTACCATCACTTAAAAAAATATTTTTTCAGTGTTTGTTTCTTATGACAATTAACATATACACAAATAAGAAATACCTATTGATCAAAACTCAAGAAGTAAATACCTGACCTGATAGAACATCTACTGTTGGCAGAATTTCTCTTCAATTCATTTTCTCATTTTTAACACAATTTTAAAGTGCTGACTTTATATAAAGCAGGCAAATTCTTCAAGTAATTTGCTATTTAAGTAAGCCAATTTTTATAGGGCTAAACAAGGATTGAAGAATAAACTAAAGTGAAACAGGAAGACAGACATGAGGAAAAAACTGACAAGTTATTGCTGAACAAATTGATAGAATGCTCTAATACCACCTTGGCATCCTTGGTTCAGTTAAAGGCAAAAGATAAAAATATTTTTAAAAAGCTAACAGGTTTAGGTGACTGCTGGTTTAGTATATTAACTCCCTGTCACTTAAAAATTTTATTTTTTAATACATTAAAAGACAAACTAAGGCATGTTAAAATTTTTAAAGTTTATTTGAGCAAATATCAATTCCAATCGACAGCATCAAACTGGAAGTAGTTAGGATAGCTCCACTGACAGGAGCTACGGGAGGTCTGTTAGATAACTTAGAAGCAAAGCAAAGAAATTATTTTATTGGCTGCAGCTTAAGTTGTTGCACTATTTTGCAAAGTCTAGTTGGCAGATTGTGACAGGCTGTTGTTCTTAACCCTGACTCTAATTTAGGATACAGTTTGCTTATGTAGACTACCAAAGCACCAGATCCACCTCAGTCTAATGGCCTCCTTGTTTGATTACTGTAACAGTAAATACTTGTTACAAATACAAAAGAATATGACAAATTTATGAAAAACTTGGTCATAAAAATATTCAATTTTAGGATGTAGATATATTAATAAATTGTTTTTACTCCCTCTATAAGTATATATTTTAAAATATTTATAACTATAGAGATTAAAAAGTTAATGAACTTCTCAGTTATCACTCATACACATTTTTGGATGCTGCTACATTGTCTGTATTTATAAGTAAAGTTTGCATGAAGTGAAGTGAAGTGAAGTGAAGTGAAGTCGCTCAGTCGTGTCCGACTCTTTGCTACCCCATGGACTGTAGCCCACCAGGCTCCTCCATCTATGGGATTCTCCAGGCAAGAATATTGGAGTGGGTTGCCATTTCCTTCTCCAGGGGATCTTCCCGACCCAGGGATCGAACCCAGGTCTCCACAATCTGTAATTTAACAGAGTCTGGTTTTAAATTTTCAGTTCAAAAGCACACTTCTTTTCCAACTGGATGACTGCCCAACTGATGCCATTCCAAAGAGCAGAATCCCAATCACCAACTTGAAAGGGGTATGGCTCAATGAAGACAAAAACAGTGACTGATGTACCTCAAAGATTAGGAAACAAAATCTATATCAATTATTCAAATAGAAATACTATAATTTATTTAACCATTCTCTTAGTTTCTGAACATTTCAGTTCAGTTCAGTTCAGTAGCTCTGAACATTTAGGTTGCTTCTGGCATCACCGACTCAATGGACATGAGTTTGAGTGAACTACGGGAGTTGGTGATGGACAGGGAGGCCTGGTGTGCTGTGATTCATGGGGTCGCAAAGAGTCGGACACGACTGAGCTACTGAGCTGAATTATCTATTTACATAAATAATTGTATGAAATTTTGGCTTCAGAATTAAACACAGGAAACAACATTTAAGTGTCTATATATGAATGAGTTGCATATCAGTCATTTTAATTATATGGGTATTCAGATATTAAGAACAAAACGACTACAATTCAGATACACAGGTTCATCATATGCATTTTATAATGAAAGAGGCAAATACAGGCATAAAGTAAATTATCTTTATCATCAAAGCTCATTTCATGTGGTATTTTCTTCCTGAATGTTTTGAAATGTTTTGAACAAATATTGCATATCTAATTTTGCATTTTGCTTTCCTAATCTATTTACATTTGAAGTTTCTCATTATTATTCAGAATTTACTCTAAAAGCCACAAAATAAGTAGCAACTTTCCTAAATATTCTGTAACAATTGGAATCAAAATTTTTCATCTGTTTCATGGTATAAATAATGTTGTGATGAGTATCTTTAAAAATATAGATAAAATATATAGTTATTAATATAGACATATAAATATAGATATATAGATATATATAGAAAAGAAAATATTTATATTTAACCATTTATATATTTATACCCATATCTATGCTTTGGCTTGGTAATTCACTAATTCTCTTTTTGGTCTATATCTTGAATATATATATATATATTTTTTATTGACTCCTGATACTACCTCCAATTAATTTTCAAAAGAGTTGTACTATTTCAACGTTACCTGAAATAGATGAGACTACCATTTTCATCCTGTCTTGGGCAACAATGAATATTTCAAAATAAATGTCTAAGTTAGTAGCAGAAAATCTATTCTTTTTATTTTTGTGTTAATATTAATTTGTTTACTTAATAGTTAGAGATTGGGTGTTTTCACATTAATATCAATTATTTTGTTTAATCATCCCTGTGAATTTGGAAACTGGTCCACTTATTTGTTAAGTGGTTGATATGTTTTCTAGAAATTTTTCTGAGATTTTTATATGAAAAAGATAGTAACACTGTCATATATAGTACACAAATATATTGATTGCATTTTACTATAGCTTATTTTGCTTTTTAGCATGCAGAATTTTTAAGTTATACTGTCATACTGTTATACTATTTCTCTCACCATATAAGGTTAGTGTTAGTCAGGGAGGACACTCATGGGTGCAGCTATCAGGGTGGGGGACAGTTGTCAGAGTGGAAAGTGGTGCGGCAGGCACCAGAAAGTCAGTCTATTATAATCACTGAGGAAGTGATTAAAAATGTGACTAAAAAGTTCCTTCAATAATCATGATTTACACTGTTTCTAGGACAATGTTTAAAATAATAATGTCTATAATAAAAATAATATTTAATATATTGTTTGAATTAAATTAAATATTTTTTAAATTATTGATTTTCTTTAGACTGTGAATAATATCCAAATCATTTAACATATGCTGAGATGTTATCATCATATAACATCTCACCGTAGGATATGGTGAAGGACGGAGGCCTGGTGTACTGCAGTCCATGGGGTCACAAAGAGTTGGACACAACTGGGGGACTGAACAACAACATTTAACAGAATTCAATCCATGTGTACATAACATTATTAGTAGCATATCAACCATGTAAAACAGATACATCTTTTCTTCCCCAACATCTTGTTTCTCCCCCTAAAAGGTTTTTCTATCTCTTTACCACTCAATGTAATATTAATTTACATTAAAGAGACAAAAAATTGAACAGTTAACTCTATTTTTATTTATTAATCTTTGCTAGTTGTATATTTTTATGTTAAAGTCAACTTGAAAGTCATGAATGTTTAACAAGTGATTTCTAAGATATCCTATGCTAAAAAATGTTTATTCTGAATTTACATTCTGTCATCTTGCTACATTCAGAATACTTGTTAAGTAAGCAAATCAAGACAATACATTTTTCCTTTACTGTTGATTAGACAAATGTATTAGTTTTTATTTCAAGTACTAGATTCAAACCTGACATCTGCAGGGTTTTCTTTCTTCTCAGTATTTTTACTTTTACCAGTGAGTGATTAGGGAAAAGATTTTCTTCTCTTTCTTTGTGGAGAGACAGACTAAACATTACATTTCCACACAGATTTCAGAAAATCTATACATTGTTTTGCCAATGACTACCACAGAAATTGCTTGGAATTTCTCCTAAGATGCAAAATATCAAACTTCCAAAGACATCCATTAGAAAGATATAAAAGAATAATTAATTTGTACATAGGCTTGAAATAATTTTGTTGAAATAAAACCACTTTAGTCTGTAACCTCTTTCGCACAAGGGTTCCCACATTTTACTCCACAAATTATGTAGCGGCCCAGTGTAGAAGTTTGTTTTTGTTTCTGTGGTTTACAACTTTTACTCACTGAGAATATGTTTCCACAGAACTTAAGGAAAGCCATCAACTGCATTGGCTTCCTTTGCTCACCAGAGATTAAAAAGGAGACCCTTTACAATAGTAAGTTAACGAACAGCCCATCATTTAATCCCTATATTGTACAGATGAGAAAGTTCCAAACAGCAATCTAGAGCCTCACAGTAATCAAACACATAGGAGGAAGGAGGAACTAGCATTGTAGGGATGTCTCAAAATGAGGAGGAGACTATTTGTCCTTATCATACAATCAATCCGAGCTTCAATACGATTTAAATCTTTCTAGAAACTTATATGTATGTGTTGTGAGCATTCTAAAACCATTTTGCATGTTAAAAAAATTTCCTTAAAGGAAAACAAAAATATAACTTCCCAAAGTCTGTGGGATGCAATGAAAGCAGTGCTTAAATAAAATTTATAGCAGTGAATACATATATTAGAAAAGAAGAAAGCACTAAAATTAATAATCTAAGTTTCTATGTTTTGAAAACTAAAAACAAAAAGAGAAAGAAGAGCATATTAAATTCAAAATAAGCAGAGGAAAAGAAATAATAAAAATTAGGGCAGAAATGAGTGAATAGAAAACAGTCAAAAGAATCATCAAAATCAAAATCTGGTTCTTTGAAGAGTTCAGTAAGTTGAAATCAACTTAAATGTCCATTAACAGAAGAATAGATAAAGATGTGGTACATATATGCAGTGGGATTATTCTGTTCACTTCAGTTCAGTTCAGTCCCTCAGTCGTGTCCAACTTTTTGCAACCCCATGAATCACAGCACGCCAGGCCTCCCTGTCCATCACCAACTCCCGGAGTTCACTCAAACTCACATCCATCGAGTTGGTGATGTCATCCAGCCATCTCATTCTCTGTCGTCCCCTTCGCCTCCTGCCCCCAATCCCTCTCAACAACAGAGTCTTTTCCAGTGAGTCGACTCTTCGCATGAGGTAGACAAAGTATTGGAGTTTCAGCTTTAGCATCAGTCCTTCCAATGAACACCCAGGATCGATCTCCTTTAGAATGGACTGGTTGGATCTCCTTGCAGTCCAAGGGACTCTCAAGAGTCTTCTCCAGCACCACAGTTCAAAAGCATCAATTCTTCGGCGATCAGCTTTCTTCACATTCCAACTCTCACATCCATACATGACCCCTAGAAAAACCATAGCCTTGACTAGATGGACCTTTGTTGGCAAATAACATCTCTGCTTTTTAATATGCTATCTAAGTTGGTCATAACTTTCCTTCCAAGGAGTAAGCATCTTTTAATTTCATGGCTGCAATCAGCATCTACAGTGATTTTGGAGCCCCCAAAAATTAAGTCTGACACTGTTTCCACTGTTTCTCCATCTATTTCCCATGAAGTGATGGGACCAGATGCCATGATCCTAGTTTTCTGAACATTGAGTTTTAAGCCAACTTTTTCACTCTCCTCTTTCACTTTCATCAAGAGGCTTTTGAGTTCCTCTTCACTTTATGCCATAAGGGTAGTGTCATCTGCATATCTGAGGTTATTGACATTTCTCCCAGCAATCTTGATTCCATCTTGTGCTTCTTCCAGCCCAGCGTTCCTCATGATGTACTCTGCATATAAGTTAAATAAGCAGGGTGACAATATACAGCCTTGACGTACTCCTTTTCCTATTTGGAACCAGTCTGTTGTTCCATGTCCAGATCTAACTGTTGCTTCCTGACCTGCATACAGGTTTCTCAAGATTATTACTCAGTCATAAAAAGGAATTGGATTGTGTCATTTACAGAGATGTGGATAGATCTAGAGACTGCCATACAGAGTGAAGTAAGTCAAAAAGAGAAAAAAAAATATTATATAATATCACTTTTATGTAGAATCTAGAAAAATGATACAGATGAACCATTTGCAAAGCAAAACCAGAGACATAGACATTGGGAACAAACATGGATACAAACGAGGGTAGAGGGGTGAGATGAATTGGGAAATTGAGACTGACATATATACACTACTATAGAAACTCCAATACTTTGGCCACCTCATGCGACGAGTTGACTCACTGGAAAAGACTCTGATGCTGGGAGGGATTGGGGGCAGGAGGAGAAGGGGACGACAGAGAATGAAATGGCTGGATGGCATCACTGACTCAATGGACATGAGTTTGAGTGAACTCCGGGAGTTGGTGATGGACTGGGAGGCCTGGCATGCTGTGATTCATGGGGTCACAAAGAGTTGGACATGACTGAGCAACTGAAATGAACTGAACTGAACTAACGAGAATCTACTGCATGGAACGGGGAACTCTACTCAACCCTTTGCGGTGACTTCTTAAATGGTAAGGAGATCCATAAAAGAGGATATTATGTATATGTATAGCTGATTCACTCTTCTATTCAGTAGAAACTAACACAACATTGTAAAGCAACTATGTTCCAATAAAAATTACTTTAAAAAAAAAAGGTTAGTAAAGTTAATAAAGTTATGGTTTTTCCAGTAGTTATGTGTGGATCTGAGAGTTGGACTATAAAGAAAGCTGAGCACTGAACAAATGATGCTTTTGAACTGCGGTGGAGAAGACTCTTGAGAGTTCCTTGGACTGCAAGGAGATCCAACCAGTCCATCCTAAAGGAAATCAGTCCCTAATATTCATCAGAAGGACTGGTGCTGAAGCTGAACCTCCAATACTTTGTCACCTGATGCTTAGAACTGACTCATTGGAAAATATTCTAAAGCTAGGAAACATTGAAGAGAGGAAGGGAAGGAGAAAACAGAGGATGAGATGGCTGGATGGCATCAGCAACTTGATGGACATGAGTTTGAGCAAGCTCTGGGAGTTGGTGATGGACAGGGAAGCCTGGTGTGCTGCAGTCCATGGGATCACAAAGAGTCGGACATGACTGAGCAACTGAACTGAACTGAACTGAGTAAGCCATGAGTCAGGTAAACTAAGAAAAAGAGAAAACACAAAGAACTACTATATAAAAGAGAAGAGACTACATCTCTCTGGATCCCACAAACACTAAGGATAATAAAGAAATTTTATTAACAACTCTACTGCACAAATTTGACAACTTTGATAAAAGAGACCAACAGTTTGAAAAATACAATCTACTCAGTCATGCAAGGTGAAATAGCAATCAAAATAGGTTATGTCTATTAAATAAATTGAGTCAATAATTCAGTCAGTCAGTCAATCAGTTCAGTCGCTCAGTCGTGTCCAACTCTTTGTGACCCCATGAATCACAGCACGCCAGGCTTCCCTGTCCATCACCAACTCCCAGAGTTCACTCAAACCCACCTCCATCGAGTCGGTGATGCCATCCAGCCATCTCATTCTCTGTCGTCCCCTTCTCCTCCTGCCCCCAATCCCTCCGAGCATCAGAGTCTTTTCCATTGAGTCAAATCTTCTCATGAGGTGGCCAAAGTATTGGAGTTTCAGCTTTAGCATCAGTCCTTCCAATGAACACCCAGGATTGATCTCCTTTAGAATGGACTGGTTGGATCTCCTTGCAGTCCAAGGGACTCTCAAGACTCTTCTCCAACACCACAGTTCAAAAGCTTCAATTCTTCAGCGATCAGTTTCTTCACAGTCCAACTCTCACATCCACACATGACCACTGGTAAAACCATAGCCTTGACTAGACGGACCTTGGTTGGCAAAGTAATGTCTCTGCTTTTTAATATGCTATCTAGGTTGGTCATAACTTTCCTTCCAAGGAGTAAGCGTCTTTTAATTTCATGGCTGCAATCAGCATCTGCAGTGATTTTGGAGCCCAAAAAATTAATAATTATTAACCTTCAAAAACCAAGCACCAAGATCAGAGGGTCTAATTGGTAAATTCTACCAAACATTTTTGGATGAAATTATACGAATTCCTACAGTCTCTTCCAGGAAGTAGAAGCAAAGGGTGTACTTTCTAACTCTCAATAAAACCAGTACTACCTTCCAAAATAAGACAATGACATCACAGGAAAAAAAAAATTACAGGTCAGTATTTCTCATGAACATAGATGAAAAAAACTTCAACAGAACGTTAGCTAATGAAATCTAATAATATATAAAAATAATTGTTTATCATGACTAAGTGGTATTTACACCAGGTATGTAATGATAATTAAAATTTGAAAATCAATTAATGTATTCTATCACATGACAGGCTAAAAACAATAATCACATATGCTTTAAAATTCTCCAATTCCTCCAAAACTAAAATTTAAGAATATAAGAAGTTGCAAAAGAAATTAGTTATTGATTGTTTTTTTACATGATTCTAGGGATGCATTTTCTCTACTTCTGTGTGCTTGAAATTTTACAAATATAAAGTGAAATAATAAAATCAAATTCATCCAAAGTAGTCAAGGAACTAAACTCACAAGAATAAATTTTGGCAACCAGATTAGCA
Source organism: Moschus berezovskii (assembly GCF_049115385.1). Classification (NCBI taxonomy): domain Eukaryota; kingdom Metazoa; phylum Chordata; class Mammalia; order Artiodactyla; family Moschidae; genus Moschus; species Moschus berezovskii. The sequence goes on from NC_142470.1 coordinate 91,502,439, forward strand.
AGAAAAATTGAAATTAATCGATTATCTTTTAAATGCCTTCTAAAGAGTTAAATACGGACAGATGTTTCAAGATCATTTTGAATGAAGTAAAAACATTTTTAAAAGAAAAAGTGCAATTTTCAGATCCTCATAAAATTTAGTTATTCAGAATTAAGACCCTAGAACAGTATCCAAAAATCATGATGTAGAGGAGATAACAACTCATTTCTAGAAATGGAGAACAGCCATTGCCCTTTCCTCACACACTTTCAAAGTTCAGTCACCTTTAATAAGAACCTTGATGCATTCATTTGCATAAAACCATTAAATGCTAGATCAGAAGGAAACATGAGAAATCACTCTAGTCTCACCTGTGTTATCCAAGATATTATTTTGAGCTACCAGTAGACATTGTCAAGCCCTCTCATTTCAAAATGAGTAGATTAACAATATACTCTAATTTCAAATTATACAAAAGGCTGACATTTGTTTTAGAAGCTAAGCTCCTCTTTGCAAAAAATAATAACCACTAATAATAAGAAACAGCTTACAATTTAACAGTTCTCATTTAAGGAGTTCAAAGTAACCACAGACTTTATTTTGGCCTCGCAGAGTTCCAAGCCATGAAAACCTTAGAAATTATATAACTGCTTCATTATGAATCATTCTTATTATTTTACAAATTATGAGTTTGAATATGCTACTTAATACTAGAAATGTTTTTGACATCTAATTTACTCCTAAGTAAAGGCTAATATCTATATGCTGAATATATCTACTGTCTGATGTAGAACTATTAAATGAAGGAGTTGGCAAATTATTGCCTTCAGGCCAAATCTGACCCAACATATGTTTTTGGAGATAAAGTTTTACTGGAACACAGCCACATATATTCACTTATGTATTGTCTCGGCTGCTTGTACAAGTACAGAACTGAGTAGTTAACAAAGACCACAGGACCCAAAAACCTAATATACATTATTTAGCTCATTATAGACAAAGTTTACTAAACTCTCATTTAAAGTATGATTTTCAGCCAATTGCAAATGTCACAGACAATTTCCAAAATAACTATGCTAATATAGAGAAATTCTTGTTCAGTTGCATATATATAAGAATAATAACCATATCAATGTATGTTCATAATTCTGACTCTATGAATATATTTTGTGGGAATTTTTTTAGGTTTTCTTAATTTAACCAGAATAATTAGCAACAATGATTATATTTCCAGGAAAAATAATATATAAAGTATATATTATATACTCTAATATTATACTAAATAAATATACATATAGTATATATTTTTCCATGCTTTCCACTGTAACATTGGTGATAAGCTTGTAGGTTGTGTCTAGAAAGAAAAAAATGAATAGGATTCCTAAACTCTAAATTCTTAATCTGGAACCTATTACTACCATAGCTATTATTTCTGGGTCAGAGAGAGAGAAACTGGGACTGTTTCTCAAGGACATCGTTTACTTCGATATGGTCAAAAGAATTTGATAAATGGAATAAAAGCAAGAGAACCAATCTCTTCAACCCCTTTCTTTAGGCCATATCATCACTCTCCAGCTACAATCTTGAACATTATGCTTTATTCACTTCTGTCCTTAAATTCATATAGAGATATCAATGAACTTCAAATAGAACTAGGAATATATTTGTTATGGATCTGTTAAGGAAAATGGGTAAAGGAAATGGATAAAATCCAATGTTCACAAAATTATGTCACACACTTTTAGAATTTCAACTTTATCTAGAGAGTTTGGAATTTGAGAACATCATTGAAAAGAACATGGCCCTTTCATGATGGCTTTGACACTCATGAAAAATATGATTTTATTACAGCAGAAACATGAGTCTATTTGGATTTTGTTATTTCTTGAAAAGGCCTGTTATAAGCATCTATCAAGCTGAATATGTGTTGTACAGGAAAACCAGACTTTCTCTACAGATAAAGTATCAGTAGAATCTTGTGAATTAGAATCAGATTCATAAAAGGAAGCTGAACAAAAGGTCCTTATAAAATATTTTTTCCCCTAAAACTTTGAAGATCAGCCACAATATCTTACAACATGTTAACAGAAACCTTCAAAGTTAGTTTCATATAGAGCGCTGTTTAGTTAATGAGTCAATTAATATTGAGGCTGCAGTCACTGGTGTTTATGTGATAAATAAAGGAATCACAGTTTGTTATGTAAGCCATTGAAATTAACTGGGAAATGAACTGATGAATTACATCTTATTCTAGACTTATATTTAAAACATATGTACAATGATCACAGTGATGGTATACCTCCTACTCCATGAAGTATCTTCCAAAGAGACAGATGTCTCAAAAATTATATATTGTGACATCCAGAACCTTGGGAAAATTCTTTAACTACCAAATGAAAAGTTCTTCTTTCAATTGCAATGACTAGTAAACGTGAGAAGACATACTCTGCATATTGCTATTTCAGTGCTCTTTATAAATTAGTAAACTGCCAACTTAATTCAAATGAAGTAGATTTCTTAGGTGTCTGGTTACCTAAGAAATACTCCTTATTTTGAAATGTGCTATAAAAATAATTTTTAACAAACAAAACAAAAATATCATTGATACATTAAAAAAGACAAGGATTATCCATTGCCTGGCTTATGACAGACGTATTTCAAATTTGTACAGCACATCTATGCAAGGACCTGGTAATAGCCAAGGGCATCTTACCTGCTTTTATATAAAAAAAAATTTTAACCTGAATCAGTTCAGTTCAGTTCAGTTCAGTCGCTCAGTCGTGTCCGACTCTCCGCGACCCCACGAATCACAGCACGCCAGGCCTCCCTGTCCATCACCAACTCCCGGAGTACACTCAAACTCATGTCCACAGAGTCGGTGATGCCATCCAGCCATCTCATTCTCCGTCGTCCCCTTCTCCTTCCGCCCCCAACCTTTCCCAGCATCAGAGTCTTTTCCAGTGAGTCAACTAAAGTCTATTAAAATTTTTTGATTGATTTTATTTTTGAAAACATATTTTGTCAAGAGAATATGCTTCTTTAGTATACTGGAGACACTACTATGACAATAATAGTATGCTGGATTTATTTACTCTTACTCTGTATTTTATGACTAATAGTGATTTGATGAGAGATTCTTCCTTAATAGATGAAACAGTAGCCAAGTCAAAATAAAGTTGGAGAAACTGAAGTTTGGAGATTTATCTTATGCTTATCTGACATGGTTTCAACAGTGGTATGAATAGTGCTAGACATCCTTATGCATTAAAAAATACATATTAATATCTATACGAGATAAGGTATCATTTATGGTTGCACGTAAATAAAAAAGTCCAGAAACAATTTAGATTTGTTATAGGTTGCTGAGAACTACTTTTAAAAAATAATTAGCCTCATAATAAAATTTGAAGTTTATCAAACAAGTAGATATTTTAAAAGTATATGTGAAATGAATTGCCAGTCCAGGTTTGATGCATGATACAGGATGCTCAGGGCTGGTGCACTGGGATGACCCAGAGGGATGATATGGGGAGGGAGGAGGGAGGAGGGTTCAAGATGGGAAAGACATGTACACCTGGGGCAGATTCGTGTCATTGTATGAGATTTAATTTTAAAAAATAATGAAAAATAAAAAAGTATAATGTTTATTTGTATAATATTATAAAATGAAAATAAAATATTTCGCTCTTCCATTCTGTAGTTATTTTAGAAATGAAGAAATGAAAAGATTTATGCCAGTAATTCTTAAGAATTTGAAGAATTGCAATTTGTCATATCAATAAGAACCATTATTTTAGAAACTAAACTATCTAAATTTGGAATTGAATCTCATAAAACCTTGTTTGCATGGGAGATTTATGATGAATCTGCAAAGGGAAAGGAGATATTTTACCTAAAGAATGTTGATGAATACTATTTTAAATGTACTTATTTTTATGGGTTTTGACACTGATGCTGGGAAAGATTGAAGGTGGGAGGAGAAGGGGACTATGGAGGATGAGATCGTTGGATGGCATCACCAACACAATGAACATGAGTTTGAGTAGGCTCCAGGAGTTGGTGATGGACTGGGAAGCCTGGCGTGCTGCAGTCCATGGGGTCACAAAGAGTCACTGAGCGACTGAACTGAACTGACTCAGTATATCACTACTTATTCTGCCATTAATCACAATCAACAAGGCATTCAAGTGGTCACAACTTTCTATTAACTCACTGGATTGTGAGAAATCACAGAATGAATCAGCTAACTTTACTGTAAAGCAAAACATAATAGCAAATAGCAACATTGCTGGATTTTTAAAAAAGCAAAAAGCATGAATATTTCACAATGGTAGTGGTCTATAAGATATTTTTCAGAAAATGTTAAAGGTGTGTCATATCAGTGATGCTATTCAGTTGATATACATCTACTTTAAGTTGTTGTGCAACTTGCCAAGTTGCTAAGAATACTAGAGTTTAGAGCATTACAGGAAATAGTAATGTTAGTCAATACACTGAAATTTTCATGTTAGCCATTTGTGTAAAACTCTTCCTCCACCAAAGCATTCACCATCACTGTTGTGAAGATGTGAAATTGATTGATTGGATTTACACCTCCTCTGTCTTCTCTTCCCACCTTTTTCGTGACAGTGCTAATGAACTGTCAAACAACTAGAAAAGAACAGTCAAATACTGGCAGTGGGAATACGCAGAAGTGAGGGGCACAGAATTAAGCCTATTACGTTATCTGTGCTTTTTACTATTATTATTAATTGAGAGATGAATGTAATGAGCTTTTGCTTGGCTTGGGACAGTCTCAATTTTTATCATCTGGATAGCATGCCTCATATATATGGCACACAAAATATCAGCATAACAGAAATAATTCTGTTGACACTTTGACTGTCTAAATGTGACCCACTTATCTTAGCATTTACCTAAAGATGAAGTGTTACAGGGTAGAGTCATTGAGTGGCTCCAGAAATCATTAATAAACTGTCAACACACTCTTAGTTCTGGTGCCAAAAGCAGAATTTGTTTAAGCGCTAACTATATCCTTTGGCAGAGCTTGGCCGGCAGGCGCCAAGGCTACATTTGATTCTTATAACCAGAAGAATAGCGTGGAAAAATGCTGCTTCAAATTGTCTTGATCAAATATCACTGATATTTGACAAGATATAATCTTATCCAAAAGGACCATTGGAGAACATTAAATGACATGTTAGAAATTAAAGTTTACTTTTACATAAAAAATTCAACAACTGAGGGTGTTGATAGGGTACTTAGAACAATATTTCAAACAGTCTTCAATGAAGGTATGTTGAACTAAATTGATCAGAATGAGTAGGCTCACTAACATAGACTGATGAACTTGCACATGGAGTACTGGATTTGAGGTTGCTGAAAGCTGAGTAACATAGGGATACTGAAGTATTTATTTGATATATAAGAAGTAAAGAGTGTTTCTCAATATGGAATTTAAGAATAATATGTATTTAATAATTGAAGAATATTTATGTATTATTACTAATATTATTAAATTGGTAATTACATAATAATTAGAACTCTGGGTGCAGGGTTGACGCAAATGAAAATGAATCATAATTTTTTCTGGGCATCTGCTTTCCCAGAATAGTTCAAGAACTTCAAAGAGCTTTGAACTACCTAGGTCTTACTGTTTCCACATCTGGTATTTCTTTTGGGGGTTACTTCTTGTCTTGACTTTTTCACTCTACACTTAACTTATAGATTACTGCTTACCCCCTCCTCTGTTATCTTAATCTTTGGAGATCTAACTTCTTCCTGCTGGGTCTCAATAGCTGCCACTGACATTACCTTGCCCAGTGTTAGCTTCTTCATGGCTGTTTCTGTCATTCCATTATGTAGTCCTGCCCCTCTGCCTGGTACGAGTATTATTACTCAGGGCTATCAATCCTGGATGTTCATTGGAGGGACGGATGCTAAATCTGAAACTGCAATACTTTGGCCACCTCATGCGACGAGTTGACTCACTGGAAAAGACTCTGATGCTGGGAAAGGTTGAGGGCAGGAGGAGAAGGGGACGACGGAGAAAGAGATGGCTGGATGGCATCACCGACTCTGTGGACATGAGTTTGAGTGAACTCTGGGAGTTGGTGATGGGCAGGGAGGCCTGGCGTGCTGTGATTCATGGGGTCGCGGAGAGTCGGACACGACTGAGCGACTGAACAACAACAACAACAACAATGTGGTTATTTATCATTTCAGCCAACTATATGTATTTATTATATTCTATCTTCAGTTCAAAGTTGAGTTGTCAATAGCAACTGCTTCTTAAAAGTCAGTGTAGTAAATATCTTCCTCTCTCTTTCTGTTGGTTTTCTTGTTCATGTCAATCTGCTGTGTGGTGGGCAAAGTTCTCTGAGTTTAGTACCAAGTGGGAAAATGAACATTAGAGATGCCACAAGGTCCTTAGTGACAATCTATCTAAGGTAAGTTTGATGGGATTTCACTCATTTTAGAGCAACTGGCTTTGAATTTGTTTTAATAATATTATTCTTGAAAAATATATTTCAATCGTATAAAAGGGGTCTTTTCTGGCATTGTGACCCAGCATGGCTGCAGGCAGAATCACAGGATTTGTAACAGAATACACACACATCTGTTCCTACTCAGATTCTGCTCTGGAGATTCTTGAGAGTAACAGTGACTTCAATCAACATCATTATCATAAATGTACCCTCCAAGCTCTCTTAAATAAACCAGGCAAAATCAAAATACTCTACTTATATGAATTTAATTTCAAAACAGCAAGATCAGGAATCGCAGAACTTAAGATATACCACTAGCTATTATCTGAGGGTAGAGGGAGATTACTGATAAGACATTCTTCACCACATGCTCCCCCATTCATTAAAACTCTGTTTTTTTCCTTTCTTTCATTTATCAACACCACTCCACAGTTGGAAGTAAAAGATTGAAACTGAGGCAGTGAGACTGTAAGTAGAGACTCTTGGCTCCCCACTCTACTTCACCATTAACTGAGCTTGCTACTGATGCATATTGGGATTGCAGATTAGTTATTCTATAGGCTTTACCATTGTGCCATATTCTCCAGCAGTAGCTAACCAAAGATTTATGGCTCAGATTATATTCCAACCAAAAGTAAGACATGAGAGCACCATTTCTGAAAATAGAATGATTTACCTCCTCCCCAGTTCATAGCTGTCCCTCTTTTCCCTATATAATCTCTGAGCAAAGCCTGAAGAGTTTGGACTTGGTTCTTAGAGACAGGAGGCCATCTTCTCCTCAGGACTGCCAGCTTCCTCAATAAAGATATCTTTCCTTTACCTGACACCTGTATCTCAGTATTGGATTCAACTGAACCTGGATTCATGGGGTCGCAAAGAGTTGGACACAACTAAGCAACTGAACTGAACTGAACCTGAGTATGGCAACAATTTTTATGTATTACAACTCATTGCAATATCCACATGGCATTTCAAAGTCTATTTAAAAAGTGTACGCTCTCACCTCTATTAAACAGTGTTATAACCAAATATTAACAAAGCAGTCTGTAGATCGGACATTTTCCTTTTGCTCAGATTCACATTTTCAAAGGTTAACAGCTAACGACTTAGTTAAATTCACCATCCCAAGAAAGTCTGATTAATTACTTGGAATTCAGAATACTTACTTATGAGAATAAAAATCTCTGTAGAACAGAAATTAAATATCAAGAACGTCTTTCCAAAATGAGACTTCAGAAAAACTTATGACTAAAAATGGAGGATATATGTGGAAACTATTTAAGAATTTTGAGCTCAGTATTACGAAATTTTCAGAGATTTCATAAACAGCTAGCACAATCCACTTTTATACATGAATTTAAGTGTAAATATTTAATTTCTTATACTCTTAAAGTTAGGATTCATGAATCATCAAACCCAATTTTTCTCTTGATTCAAAAATGCCTCCTGCCTCTTCAAAAGAGAGGCATTTGACCTCTTCTCAGCCACCACTAGAGTTTTCTGCTTTAGAACATTTCTAACTGACTTAAAATTCTTCCTCACATTGGTCCAAAACCTACCCTCTCTACTCCTGCCCAGGGGAGTAATATAGCACCAGTGTTTTCTCTCCATATGACAACAATTTAAGGCAACTATCCTATTGTAGCTCAGTTGGTAAACAATCCACCTACAAGGCAGGAGACCTGGGTTCGATTTCTGGGTTGGGAAGACCCCTGGAGAAGGAAATGCAACCCACTCCAGTTTCCTTGCCTGGAGAATCTCATGAACTGTAGCCTGCCAGGCTTCTCACCATGGAATCACAAGAGTCAGATATGACTTAGCAACTAAACTACCACCACCACCACCACCATCCTATTATTCATAAAGTCATTTCACATATCTTATAAATTATAGAGCCTTCCTGTCTTGACCACATATTAGTTGGTCAGTGTCCTTCTTCACATGTTCTATGTCATATTTTTAGCCTAAAGTAATCTTATGATGAACAAAATCAACATGTTTTTCCTTCTAACTATTACCAAGGGAAGTCTTCATTACTTATCATTTGAGAAGTTGTTACGGTAATGTGAACATTTACATCTCTTAGGTTTCATTGTCATCACCTACCTTATCCTACCTATCCATAGTCCCATCACCTACATATCCATGGCCCCTGATGAGTTGACCCTGGACCATGTGATCTCAAACTCTGATCACAACTGACTGGACTGAGTGTGCCTCCACACCTACCTATTCAAGAGAAGTCATCTTATGACTATTCAGGGATGTGTCTCTTTCAGTTCAGTTTAGTTCAGTCACTCAGTTGTGTCTGACTCTTTGCAACCCAATGGACTGAAGCACTCCAGGCTTCCCTGTCCATCTCCAACTCCCAAAGCTTGTTCAAACTCATGTCCATTGCGTTGGTGATGCCATCCAACCATCTCATCCTCTGTTGTCCCCTTCTCCCACTTTCAATCTTTCCCAGTATCAGGGTCTTTTCAAATGAGTCAGTTCTTCACATCAGGTGGCCAAAGTATTGGAGTTTCAAAGACAAAGTATGTGTCTCTTTAGTGACCTGTATTTTTTAAAAAATGAGAAAAAGGGCAGATTAGGTCAATCATCTCAGGAATTAAAACAAAGACAGTATATCTCAAAGTGTAATACATATGTCAGTAGTTGTTGCTTAGTCAATAAGTTTGACCTTTTTTTGACCCCATGGGCTATAACCCACCATGTTCCTCCATCCATGGCATTTTCCAGGCAAGAATAGTGGAGTGGGTTGTCATTTCCTTCTCCAGGGGAACTTGCAGACTCAGGGACTGAACTCACATCTCCTGCATTGCAGGCAGATTCTTTACCATTGAGCCACTTTGGAAGCCCATGTACAAAATTATTTTATATGGCATATATATGATTTAAACAAAGGATGTTAATTATGTTTGATTGTCCATGTATTAGTAAAAACTAACATATCAAAACTACCATTTTATGGGCTGCTGCTGCTGCTGCTGCGTCACTTCAGTTGTGTCCGACTCTGTGTGACCCCATAGACGGAAGCCCACTAGGCTCCCCCATCCCTGGGATTCTCCAGGCAAGAACACTGGAGTGGGTTGCCATTGCCTTCTCCAATGTGTGAAAGTGAAAAGTGAAAGTGAAGTCGCTCAGTCGTGTCTGCAGTGATTGTTTAAAGCAGATTAAGAAAAAAAAAAAAAGATCAGTTTAAAATTGGTAAAAAGAAAAAATAGTAAGTAAATAAAAGAACCCTAATGAAAACTAATGACCAGAACATATCTTGAGGACAATTCCTCTGGTGTCAGTTTTTATTACAAAATACACCTAGCTACCTTTCCTGAGAATGTACACATTCAAGTTTTATAATCACTTATTTCTTAGCTCCTTTAAATCACTGATAAATTTGGGAATGAGATTCACAGATAGAAAGGAAACTACCAATTATTTGTGCCTATTTTCTATCAAATATTAATAAAATCCCACTTCTTACAAATTAACTAAGGCAAAGCCTCCCTAATCTACTAGGGCAGATTTCCTAATTCTGTATCTGTGTTTCCATAGCTGTTTTCATTTCTACTTTTTGGAGTTATGGAATCATGTCTATTTTGTTGACATTCCAGGAGTTTATGACTATATGCATAGTATCCAAAAAGTGAAAGTGAATGTGTTCGTTGCTTAGTCCTGTCTGACTCTTTGCAACCCTGTGGACTTGCCAGGCTCCTCTTTCCATGGAATTTTCCAGGTAAGAATACTGGAGCAGGTTACCATTTCCTTCTCCAGAGATCTTCCTGACCCAGGGATTGAACCTGGGTCTCCTGTATTGCAGGCAGATTCTTTACCATCTGAGCCACCAACTTTGTTATTACTGTACAAGTTATTTTTCATATAAAGGTGACAGGTAAAGGTAAAGATAAAAATCAAAATACCTGGAAAGGTGACTTTTCTATGATGAGGAAATAGGGAACAAAGTAAAGAGATAAGGATTAGGGCAAGGCAGACATGCATTTGAGGTCATGGTCCTCTACATAGTAGCTAAATGAACTGAAGCAAATCATTTCTGATTCCTGAGTCCAAACTTCCTTGTCTGTAGAATGTGAACCTATATTTAAAGTGTCAGGGATAAAGTAAATCCATCCAGCAACTACCATGAATAACACTGCATTATTCATACTTTTTAATTCAGAAAAATATTAATGAGGTGTTACTGAACTCAGGTTGAGGGGCTTTCTGCTCAAAAGCCAATACTTGAGAGACAAGCACTGGTTGTAAAAGGAAAGGTCGCTTTATTCAGGAGGTCGGCAACCCAGGGCAGAGGTGGACTCATGTCCAAAAATAAATTCTGAAGATCCTGCTCAGTCACGAAAGTTTTGAAAGGGAGAGTCATTTGTGGTGTCTTCATTTTCTTCCACTATGTGCAGAGTTTCTTCTGATTGGCTGGTTGGTTGTTGTTCAGTCACTCAGTTGTGTCTGATTCCTTGAAACCCCACGCACTGCAGCACATCAGGCTTCCCTATCCTTGACCATCTTCCGGAGCTTGCTCAAACTCTTGTCCATTGAGTCAATGATGCCATCCAACCATCTCGTCCTATAATCCCCTTCTCCTGCCTTCAATCTTTCCCAGCATCAGGCTCTTTCTCAATGAATCAGCTTAGCTTCAGGTGGCCAAAGTATTGGAGCTTCAGCATCAGTCCTGCCAATGAATATTCGTTGGTGGTGAGGTAATAACAGGGCAATGTTCCAGGAACCTAATGCTCATACTGAAGTTATCATCCTCCACCTGGATGGAGGAGACCTTGGTTCCTACAGAAGAACTCAAAGGTATCATTATGTATATTCTTTGAGGAAGAATCAGGACTCTATCCCACATCTGCACTTTGTTTCTTGATTGCTGTTCCTTTGTTTCTGCATTCCCTCCCTTCACTGATAAGCAACTGTCGGAAACTGCTGTTTAGGACTCAGAGAAGGTCAAGAAGGCTGAAGGAAGCTTATTTCCTATGAACAAGAAACAAGGGACATGGAAGGTATTTGTACTTCAAAGAGTTTCTTAGAGTCCTACTCCATTTCACAAGGTTTTGAAAATAAACTTTCATGTGACTCACAAAAACTTTTAATCAGCATTCTTTCTTAAGTAAATAATCAAACAGACAAAAATACTGAAACTGTAAAACTTACTTTGTGATAAAGCTTATGAATGAGCCAAAAATTATAAACAATTAAAGAGAACACCTAGAGCCAGACATCTTGGAATGTGAAGTCAAGTGGGCCTTAGAAAGCATCACTATGAACAAAGCTAGTGGAGGTGATGGAATTCCAGTTGAGCTATTTCAGATCTTGAAAGATGATGCTATGAAAGTGCTGCACTCAATATGCCAGCAAATTTGGAAAACTCAGCAGTGGCCACAGGAATGGAAAAGGTCAGTCTTCATTCCAATCCCAAAGAAAGGCAATGCCAAAGAATGCTCAAACTACCGCACAATTGCACTCATCTCACACACTAGTAAATTCATGCTCAAAATTCTCCAAACCAGGCTTCAGCAATATGTGAACCATGAACTCCCAGATGTTCAAGCAGGTTTTAGAAAAGGCAGAGGAACCAGAGATCAAATTGCCAACATTTGCTGGATCATGGAGAAAGCAAGAGAGTTCCAGAAAAATATCTATTTCTTCTTCATTGACTATGCCAAAGCCTTTGACTGTGTGGATCACAATAAACTGTGGAAAATTCTAAAGAGATGGGAATACCAGACCAGCTGACCTGCCCCTTGAGAAACCTGTAGGCAGGTCAGGAAGCAACAGTCAGAACTGGACATGGAACAACAGACTGGTTCCAAATAGGAAAAGGAGTATGTCAAGGCTGTATATTGTCACCTTGCTTATTTAACTTCTATGCAGAGTACATCATGAGGAACGCTGGGCTGGAAGAAGCACAAGCTGGAATCAAGATTGCCGGGAGAAATATCAATAACCTCAGATATGCAGATGACACTACCCTTATGGCAGAAAGTGAAGAGGAACTCAAAAGCCTCTTGATGAAAGTGAAAGAGGAGAGTGAAAAGGTTGGCTTGAAGCTCAACATTCAGAAAACAAAGATCATGGCATCTGGTCCCATCACTTCATGGGAAATAGATGGAAAAACAGTTGAAACAGTGTCAGACTTTATTTTTGGGGGCTCCAAAATCACTGCAGTTGCTCATTGCAGCCATGAAATTAAAAGACGCTTACTCCTTGAAAGGAAAGTTATGACCAACCTTGATAGTATATTAAAAAGCAGAGAGATTACTTTGCCAACAAATGTCCGTCTAGTCAAGGCTATGGTTTTTCCCGTGGTCATGTATGGATGTGAGAGTTGGACTGTGAAGAAAGCTGATCGCTGAAGAATTGATGCTTTTGAACTGTGGTGTTGGAGAAGATTCTTAAGAGTCCCTTGTATTGCAAGGAGATCCAACCAGTCCATTCTAAAGGAGATCAATCCTGGGTGTTCATTGGAAGGACTGATGCTAAAGCTGAAATTCCAATACTTTGGCCACCTCATGCGACGAGTTGACTCACTGGAGAAGACTCTGATGCTGGGAAAGGTTGGGGGTGGGAGGAGAAGGGAACGACAGAGAATGAGATGGCTGGATGGCATCACCGACTCTGTGGACATGAGTTTGAGTGAACTCTGGGAGTTGGTGATGGACAGGGAGGCCTGGCGTGCTGTGATTCATGGGGTCGCGGAGAGTCAGACACGACTGAGCAACTGAACTGAACTGAACTGAAAGAGAACCCAGTTGAATTTGCTATTTCATAGCTTTCTTTTGTATTCTTGTTAGTTTATTGATACTGGGTTTCTTATTTCAAGTTTTATATGAAAATGTATATATATTTTTTAAAATCTTCCACTCACTTTTAAAACAGTCATTATCCTGGTGAAATTTTATCCCAATTAAAATGAGATTTATTAAGCGGTCCATTTTCAAGGATAGCTTGCTTTAAGTCAAAGTTTGCTGATGTAGCAGCCATAAGGGTTACAAATCTGAAAAGTCCAGACAAAAAAAGGGAGAGAGGATGCTTAGGATATTCAGGCGGGCTCATTCTATTGGTGAATTCAAAACATAAGAACAGAAATAAGTATATGGGAAAGGGGAAAACAATATATTAGGGAGGAGACAGCCCATTAAGAGGAAGGGAATGAAAGATTGTTCACCCCTGTAGCACTCAGCCAATGAGGAACTGGGGAAGGTACTTGCATGCTAAGGAAATACATTGCTCGGTGTGCCCGATTACCAGACACCCTATCATGCAAGGCCATCATTAAAAGTCTCGCCTTCTCTGTGTTTTGGGTCTCCGAGTCCATCCCTTGGTTTTTGGCTAGGGAGCATGTTTCTCACATTAATTTCAGTTCAGTTCAGTCGCTCAGTCGTGTCAGACTCTGCGACCCATGAATCACAGCACACCAGGCCTCCCTGTCCATCACCAACTCCCGGAGTTCACTCAAACTCATGTCCACAGAGTCAGTGATGCCATCCAGCCATCTCATCCTCTGTCGTCCCCATCTCCTCGCACTCCCAATCCTTCCCAGCATCAGAGTCTTTTCCAGTGAGTCAACTCGTCGCATGAGGTGGCCAAAGTATTGGAGTTTCAGCTTTAGCAGCAGTCCTTCCAATGAACACCCAGGATTGATTTCCTTTACAATGGACTGGTTGGATCTCCTTGCAGGCCAAGGGACTCTCAAGAGTCTTCTCCAGCACCACAGTTCAAAAGCATCAATTCTTCGGAGATCAGCTTTCTTCACAGTCCAACTCTCACATCCATACATGACCACGGGAAAAACCATAGCCTTGACTAGACGGACATTTGTTGGCAAAGTAATGTCTCTGCTTTTTAATATGCTATCTAAGTTGGTCATAACTTTCCTTCCAAGGAGTAAGCGTCTTTTAATTTCATGGCTGCAATGAGCAACTGCAGTGATTTTGGAACCCAAAAAAATTAAGTCTGACTCTATTTCCACTGTTTCCCCATCTATTTCCCATGAAGTGATGGGACCAGATGCCATGATCTTTGTTTTCTGAATGTTGAGCTTCAAGCCAACCTTTTCACTCTCTTCTTTCACTTTCATCAAGAGGCTTTTGAGTTCCTCTTCACTTTCTGCCATAAGGGTAGTGTCATCTGCATATCTGAGGTTATTGATATTTCTCCCAGCAGTCTTGATTCCAGCTTGTGCTTCTTCCAGCCCAGCATTCCTCATGATGTACTCTGCATAGAAGTTAAATAAGCAGGGTGACAATATACAACCTTGACGTACTCCTTTTCCTATTTGGAACCAGTCTGTTGTTTCATGTCCATTTCTAACTGTTGCTTCCTGACCTGCATACAGGTTTCCCAAGAGGCAGGTCAGGTGGTCTGGTATTCCCATCTCTTTCAGAATTTTCTACAGTTTATTGTGATCCACACAGTCAAAGGCTTTGGCATAGTCAATGAAGTAGAAATAGATGGTTTTCTGGAACTCTCTTGCTTTCTCCATGATCAGGCGGGTGTTGGCAATTGATCTCTGGTGCCTCTGCCTTTTCTAAAACCTGCTTGAACATCTGGAAATTCACGATTCATATATTGCTGAAGCCTAGCTTGGAGAATTTTGAGCATCACTTTGCTAGCGTGTGAGATGAGTGCAATTGTGCGGTAGTTTGAGCATTCTTTGGCATTGCCTTTCTTTGGGATTGGAATGAAGACTGACCTTTTCCATTCCTGTGGCCACTGCTGAGTTTTCCAAATTTGCTGGCATATTGAATGCAGCACTTTCACAGCATCATCTTTCAGGATTTGAAATAGCTCAATTGGAATTCCATCACCTTCACTAGCTTTGTTGATAGTGATGCTCTCTAAGGCCCACTTGACTTCACATTCCAAGATGTCTGGCTCCAGGTGAGTGATCACGCCATCGTGATTATCTTCATCTAAAATGGACTGGAATGGATTAATTTAACTCAGATGACCATTATATCTACTACTGTGGGCAGGAATCCCTTAGAATAAATGGAGTAGCCATTATGGTCAACAAAAGAGTCTGAAATGCAGTACTTGGTTGCAATCTTAAAAACAACAGTATGATTTCTGTTTATTTCCAAGGCAAACCATTCAATATTACAGTAATCCAAGTCTATGCCCCAACCAGTAATGCTGAAGAAGCCGAAGTTGAACAGTTCTATCAAGACCTTCAAGACCTTTTAGAACTAACACCCAAAAAAGATGTCCTTTTCATTATAGGAGATTGGAATGCAAAAATAGGAAGTCAAGAAGCACCTGGAGTAACAGGCAAATTTGGCCTTGGAGCACGAAATGAAGCAGGGCAAAGGCTAAAAATGTTTTGCCAAGAAAATGCACTGGTCATAGCAAACACTCTCTCCCACATTAATTTAAAATGTTTTAATTTTTATTTATAGAGATTAGTTAATTAAAAGTAGCTTAATTCTAAATGATAGAAATTTATGGTTTCAAAGTCCTTATCTAAGACTATAAGGAACAAGATACCTAAGGTAATATTTCTGAGTATAACATAAAATTGGAGTAGTTTTACATCTCTCCAATTAAATCCAAATCTCATCAGAGCATTTAGTCTAAGACATTCTGAATAGAAACTGGTTGCCTTTTATTTTAATAATTTTCAACGATACTATTTACATATATGCAATTTCAGAAATTTAAAGTAAATATACTAATTTATACTCAAATGCATTTGGAAAGGGAAAATATGCAGTGATGGAATTTTAATTTGTGTTTCTTCTAGGCTCATGTACAAGAAAGATTTGATAAAAGAATGAAAGAGTAAAATATGATATTTTTAAAAATACATAAGCAAAACTGGAAATTTTTTAGTCTTCCTTCCAATTAGATGTTGTCACTATGGTAGACAAGTTTAGAGTGTGTCCTTCTGTAGAGTAGAAGTGTGAAATGAATGTGCAATTTCAGAAGAGTGTAATATAATCAAAAATCATTGGTGAACTGTAGATATCAGGAAAGACATTAAAAACCCAGTCATGGAGCTTGTAAAAATTCAAATTCCATTAAACAGAAACCCTGAGAAAATCAGTGAACTAAGTCACAAAGGTAAAATAAGATTGAAGTGGTCGATACTTTGTGCCCCATGTCCTCAGCTATCTATGATTTGTTTTAGAAACAGTGACCCTGATGGCAGGAAATTGAAAGCAAGATATTCCTTCATATATTATTCTTTACTATCTGTCATTTAACAATTAATAGTAGCTCGACAACCAGAAGCCATGCTTGAGGACAAATGACTATTCAGGCAATGCAAGTGGCTTCACTGCTGCTGAATATAAACAAATCTAACCACTTTTCTCCATGACACTATCACATCTCATATACTACATACTTTACATATTTAATTTGTTAATAAAATATCTTTCCTCACCAAAGTTAAAGTTCTTTAAAGACATAAATATCTAGAAGGGAATCTGGGACAAAGTAAGTGTTCAGTTAATGTCTATTGAATAAATGAAAGAGAATGAATGAAAATGCAAGTAATAATTTATCTGTGAATTATATTTCAATACAGGAAAGGCAAAGAGTGCTAACTTTAATTAAAATTGCCAGAATGAATCAGACATGGACTTTTTCTTCAAAATGCTTATGGTCTAGTAGAAGGTTGTTCATCTTTATAAGTAACTTTAGCATAGTATAGAGAATGCTGAGCATTTAGAAGTCAATGAGGTCAATAAGACAGAAAAAGTAGAGTGCATGGAAAACAAATGTGTGGTTATCAAAGGGGAAAGGAGGAGGGAAGGATAAATCAGGAGCCCAGGATTAGCAGATACACACCATTACATATAAAATGGGCTTCCCTGGTGGCTCAGATAGTAAAGAATCTGTCCGCAATGCAAGAGTCCAGAGTTTGATCCCTGGTTTGGGAAGATCTCCTGGAGAAGGGAATGGCCACCTACTCCAATATTCTTGCCTAAAGAATTCCATGAACAGAGAAGCCTGATGGGCTACAGTCCATGGGGGCGTAAAGAATCAGACACAACTGAGCAACTAACACTAGTATTACTACTATTCAGTATATTGTAATAATATATAATAAAAAAGGATCTGAAATATATATATGCATGTGTGTTAGTCACTAAGTCGTGCCGGACTCCTTGTGACCCCATGGACTGCAGCCCACCAGGCTCCTCTGTCCATGAGATTCTCCAGGCAAGGATACTGGAGTGGGTTGCCATTTCCTTCTTTATATATAAATATGCATACATACATATTTATATATCGAAAGAGAGAGAGAACTAAATCACTTTGCTGTATATCTGAAACTAACACAATATTGTATACTAACTATAGTGCAATAAAAAAAGAAGTTCAAATGCAAGATGGAAACATTAATAAAAGTCAAACTGTGCATAAATGTGGTGAGAGACTTTCTCACTTTTCCTGCACTACATCCCCATCCCTACACTTCACCCCTCTGCCTATTATGTAACTGCACATCTAGCAAGAAGGAATAATGTTCTGAAAAATTAACCTGAAAACATCGGTGGACTCATGAATTAATTCTCCCATATATTATAAGCAACCATGCCCACCTTCCACACATGCACATATACACACAAACACAAACACACAGACAACACACACACACACTCATATAGCACCATTAGTTTTCTTGGGTTACATTTACAAACTTACACCATGCTACCCTCCTAACATGAGAAAAGCATGTCCCCAGTACATGCGCACTGATACAGATAACCACTGCATACTCAACAAATCATGGCCAAATAATGCCATAGCTGCGAGAAGATGTAATGAGAAGGCTCACAGCAGGGAAAAGACCTGCAATTTCTTTGCTCAGATGATAAATACAATAGTGTCACAGCTCCTACTAGGTAACCCAAGGAAGGAGGAAAAGGAAGGATTCCTCATCAAGATATCTTGCACTTATTTTAAACTAGCTTAATTTTAGTATATTCTGCCTGTCTTTACCATTAGGATCAAGGAAAATCCCTCAAAAAATAAAAAAAAATAATAAATTAAAATTGATTCAATGTGTCCCTCTCTATGAGATTCCTTTATCATCACAGGTGCTACTGTGTGACGCAGACCAGCCCAGAGCATAAACTCTGAGAACTGACTAATCAGATGAACCTATTAAGACCTAACTTCTAAGACCATTTTTGAGTATCTGAGACAGTACAGGAAACTATTCTGAGAAGCCTTGATTCCTTAAAGGTGACATATAATAAAAGTTTTGATGAACATCATTTTGATGTTTTTGATTGTAGGTCATTTTGACTTGCTGGATCTCCTCTTTAGGAGTTGGGAGGCTTTAGTGGAGCTCCCCTAGATTATCACACTTTTTTCTCAATTTATTTAAGATTTGATATCTTCTTTTCAATCTGGCTGAGGATTTGACCAACTTGCTAATGTCATTCACTATTCTATTATTATTCCTCCTTTAGTTGTTCTTTTTTCTTTTTTTAACCAGTAAGTCTCACTCTAGAAGAGACAAACTGGCCCCAGAGAAATTCACATAACACAGAAAACCTGAATAGAAATACCCTAACTTGCTTCAGAAATGCCACAATGTGGGAACAAATCCTTGTTACAGTTGAAAATTCATTTAATGGGACCTGATATGGACAGAGGAGTCTGGTGGGCAGCAGTCTCAGTTCAGTTCAGTTCAGTTCAGTCGCTCAGTCGTGTCCGACTCTCCGCGACCCCATGAATCACAGCACGCCAGGCCTCCCTGTCCATCACCAACTCCCGGAGTACACTCAAACTCATGTCCACAGAGGCGGTGATACCATCCAGCCATCTCATTCTCCGTCGTCCCCTTCTCCTCCCGCCCCCAACCTTTCCCAGCATCAGAGTCTTTTCCAGTGAGTCAACTCGTCGCATGAGGTGGCCAAAGTATTGCAGTTTCAGCTTTAGCATCAGTCCCTCCAATGAACATCCAGGATTGATCTCCTTTAGAATGGACTGGTTGGATCTCCTTGCAGTATAAGGGACTCTCAAGAGTCTTCTCCAACACCACAGTTCAAAAGCATCGATTCTTCGGCGATCAGCTTTCTTCACAGTCCAAATCTCACATCCATACATGACCACGGGAAAAACCATTGCCTTGACTAGAGGGACCTTGGTTGGCAAAGTAATGTCTCTGCTTTTTAATATACTATCAAGGTTGGTCATAACTTCCCTTCCAAGGAGCAAGCGTCTTTTAATTTCATGGCTGCAATCAGCATCTGCAGTGATTTTGGAGCCCAAAAAAACAAAGTCTGACACTGTTTCCACTGTTTTTCCATCTATTTCCCATGAAGTGATGGGACCCGATGCCATGATCTTTGTTTTCTGAATGTTGAGCTTCAAGCCAACCTTTTCACTCTCCTCTTGCACTTTCATCAAGAGGCCTTTGAGTTCCTCTTCACTTTCTGCCATAAGGGTGGTGTCATCTGCATATCTGAGGTTATTGATATTTCTCCCAGCAATCTTGATTCCAGCTTGTGCTTCTTCCAGCCCAGCGTTCCTCATGATGTACTCTGCATATAAGTTAAATAAGCAAGGTGACAATATACAACCTTGACGTACACCTTTTCCTATTTGGAACCAGTCGGTTGTTCCATGTCCGGTTCTGACTGTTGCTTCCTGACCTGCATACAGGTTTCTCAAGAGGCAGGTCAGGTGGTCTGGGCAGCAGTCTAGAGGGTCCCAAAAGAGTCAGACTTGACTTAATGATTAAACAACAACAAAAATGGCAGCTCAAGAGATCTGGTAGACCTGAAAGATTTTGACCCACAATGACAAAGATTCCTCTTCTAGAAAATAGCAGAACGCCTACTTAGAAGAAAACCCGTTTACATTCTGATATATTGCCAGGAGCAATATCAATAACCTCAGATATGCAGACGACACCATCCTTATGGCAGAAAGTGAAGAGGAACTCAAAAGCCTCTTGATGAAAGTGAAAGAGGAGAGTGAAAAAGTTGGCTTAAAACTCAACATTCAGAAAACTAAGATCATGGTATCTGGTGCCATCACTTCATGGGAAATAGATGGGGAAACAGTGGGAAAAATAAAGCCAGACATTTATTTTTTTAGACTCCAAAATCACTGAGGATGCTGATTGCAGCCAGGAAATTAGAAGACGCTTACTCCTTGGAAGGAAAATTATGACCAACTTAAATAGCATATTAAAAAGCAGAGACATTACTTTGCCAACCAAGGTCCGTCTAGTCAAGGCTATGGTTTTTCCAGTGGTCATGTATGGATGTGAGAGTTGGACTGTGAAGAAAGCTGATCGCCGAAGAATTGATGCTTTTGAACTGTGGTGCTGGAGAAGACTCTTGAGAGTCCCTTGGACTGCAAGAAGATCCAACCAGTCCATCCTAAAGGAGATCAGTTCTGGGTGTTCATTGGAAGGACTGATGTTGAAGCTGAAACTTCAATACTTTGGTCACCTCATGCGAAGAGTTGACTCATTGGAAAAGACCCTGATGCCGGGAAGGATTGGGGGCAGGAGGAGAAGGGGACGACAGAGGATAAGATGGCTGGATGCCATCACCGACTCGATGAACATGGGTTTGGGTGGGCTCCGGGAGTTGGTGATGGACAGGGAAGCCTGGCGTGCTGTGACTCATGGAGTCGCAAAGAGTCGGACACGACTGAGCCACTGAATTGAACTGAACTGAAACTGGTGAGTTTGTTTATTTTTTTAAACCATTGCAACTTTCTAATGAAACTCATTTTGAATAGCTTTAGGACAACTGAGAGATTTCTTATAGCTCTCTAGTCCTCAAACATTAAGATCAAATGTTTGGAAGAAGTATCAGGAATTTACATAGATCAGAACTTAAGTTTTATAAAAGATAGAATAAGACATATTTTCTACAAAAGTCTATGATGTGAGAGTTCAAAGGTTAATTTAAAAGGTAGTTTTTAGGGAAGAGAAATAGGGGAAGAGGAAGGAAGAGTTTAAAATTTTTCTGAGTGTACTTTAATAGGAAAAGTTTTTAATTTTTCTTTATATTTCCCCTCACTTTAATCTTCTCCATTATGGTTTCCATAAGAAACATATGAAATCATCAGGGCCTAATATGATACTCAGTATATACTTTTACTTTGCATCTATTTTGTTAATTTTATATGTTTTATTTCCCATTTTAATTTCACTTATTTTCACCCTTCTTTGCCCTAATTTCCTTCTAATCCTCATTCTCCTCTTTCAGAAAGCACACATTTTCATCATTGCTTGTGAGAAATAAGATAAGCACCTCTCTCTAAATGATGTTATCAAAAATCCAAAATGATTTGTAACATCCATTCCATACACAGTGCACCTCAAAATTTTCTCCATAGCACAAGGAGGAGGGGAAGTGGTTTGACCACCGTGTCACTGACGGATGGGATACCATTGTCAAGTTTAGCAAGGTTCAATAGCTCCTGAGTTTTTCTGCCCTGAATACACCCCAGTGGGTCTCACCGGTACTGCAGCCCTGCTGTGAAAACTCATTCAGTTCCATTCCCCAGGTCTCCCTGAAGATCACACTGAAGCCCAATATGGACCTGTGCCAGGCAGGAGGTTATTTTGTGAAAATCAGCCAAGATTTCTTTTATTTCCTTTCATCACTTGACTCCCAGTTAAGCCCCTGGTGGGGAATTTTTGAGGTTAAGGTTACCATCCGGTATCTATTACTCCAGAAGGACAGTTGCATCCTATAATTGGAGGCTTCATCTCAGCTTTATATTGGAAATTTAACACAGGGAGTGTCTGAAAGTCAGAAGCAGAAAACTGGAATATGGGGATTCTCTGTCATTTACATACTCTTTTGCAACATATGGCAGTGTCTGGAGATGCCAACTACAGTCATTCTTAATTAAAAAATTAGATGGTAGATATACAGCAGTATGAAGGTTTTCCTCTGAGCTCTTTTACATTATTCAACCTTGCCATATGTCCACCAAAGAAAAAAAATTTGGAAAGAGGAGAGCAGCAAAAGTCCAGAGATTGGAGAGTTTATTTTCTTAATTTAATATCATAGTAAAGCTATATGAACAGTTTCATATAAAGTTTTAAATTTGATGGTATAATGATGATTTCATCTCATTACATAAAGTGAGTATATATAAATTTATAGCATATTAATTTCCAGTCTGTGATAATTTGCATATTGCTGGGATTATTTTTCTTTCATTGTTGAAACAAATTGGACTCCAAAAAAAAACTGTATAAGAAGAATGCATAATCAATTTATAAAACAAATCACTTTCAATTATTTTTAGATATACTTTCACATAAATATGTCAATTACAAATCTTTTAAGATATATTGATTAAAGTGGAACCCCTAACCAGCAAACATTTTCCTAATATGGCTTATATTAATTTTACTTTGGAATTAGGGCTTCCCTGGTGGCTCAGCTGTAAGGAATCTGCTTGTCAATGCAGGAGATGCAGGTTCGATACCTGGGTCAGGAAGATCCCCTGGAAAAGGAAATGGCAACCCGCTCCAATATTTTTGCCTAAGAAATCCATGGACAGAGGAGCCTGGTGGGCTACAGTCCATGGGATCACAAAGAATCAGACATGACTTAGTGACTAAACAACAACTATGGAATTAACAGAATATTTCTATTAAATAACCTCCAATTGCATTGAATAAAATTCACTGATTTATACTAATTTTTCCTCCCAATTAGGTTTTGCAGTTTTACTTGAAATTCATGGGGCTTTGTAACTCTGTTCCTTGATATCTTCCAAAAATTTTGGAAAATTACTGTATCTGCAAATGTTTCTTCTATCTTACATCTATGTTGCTCTATTCTTCAATTCCAAGTAAATATAACCTTCTCACTGTATACTCTTGAGTCTCTCTATTTTGTACTTTTTACATTTTGTTTCTTTGGCTTCCTTCTGGAAGGATGTTTTTCAATCTATTTTCTGATTCATGAATTCTTTCTTTATTTGTATTTAATCTATCCTTATCCACCTCCTGAGTAATTAAATTTGGGTATTATATTTTTTCAGTTTTAGAATTTCTAGTCAGTTCTTTTCTTTAAAATCACAATATTAATATGTGTTAGTTTCCAAATCCTTGATCATATTTTTAGGTTCAGCTTTTACTTCCACAAGCATAGTGAACAAATTATTTTCCCCCAATCTGAACATAATATTTCCACTCTGACATACCTCTGGGTCTATGTCTGTTGTCTGCTGTGTGTAGTGGTTCCTTTTCATGTTGCCTTTTACTCTGTGCTTCCTATTATCTTTGTTGCCAGATATAGCTTTTGAAAACTTTAGTTTAAATAATTTGAGGCTTAAGATGATATTATTTTCCAGGGAGAATTTTCATTTACTTTACAGATGCTTGGATGCCCTAATTTTCAAGGCTCATCTTCATCCAATTTTTCTGGATCACTTAAGTGACTTGACAGTGGACTGCAATCTAATCGAAGACTGTTTTACTTCTGACTCAGTCTTTTTCCTAGACTTACTTCTCAAATTTAAGACAGGGAAGTTCATTCAGGGACCTCACCTTTGGTAAGTCCTTGATTCCCACTTTATTCCTGAAGTCCTAAAATCCTGCCAAAGGCGTTCTCACAGCTCCTCTGGATTAGCAAATGCTCTTTGATGAAAAATAGGTCAAATCTTCTCCCTGAATTCTTTATTCTCTTACATCTTCATCTAGTTATTCCTCAGTATCTTGTTAACTAATTGATGTTTGGAAAGATTTTTTAATCTATCTATATTTCAAAATTATAATCAGCAAGAGGATTGTTTCAAATACTCAGTGTGACATTACCATAAACTGAAGTGCTTTCCTAAGTACTCCTAACCAGGGAGTTTTTAGAACATACCTAATGACTGTATTGATATGTATGTATACCCATGTTATTGTTTTCATTGGAAATGAAGGCAAGGTAGAGCCAACTGAAAATTTCTCCATCAATCCTAAATAAAGTAAAATTACCAGTTTGTACATTAGAAACCACATGGAGAATTTAAGAAGGAAATCTTGTGACAACTGAGGATAGAGCAATGTCCTAACAAGACCTATGTATCAAGATAAATGATAGTTTGAAGATGTTTGTGGCTATGCCAAAACTGCATATATCAAGTCCAGATGATTCTCATGATTACTAGTAATATAAATTTATGTCTAGTAGATGTGTGTATAAAGGTTAAAGAGAGTGATGGGTGGCTGGAATAATAAGGGACTGACATGTGGTGATCTAGCCCCTAATTTGACACAACTAGGGCATCACTGACCCGATGGACATGAGTTTGAGTGAACTCTGGGAGTTGGTGATGGACAGAGAGGCCTGGCGTTCTGTGATTCATGGGGTCGCAAAGAGTCGGACACGACTGAGCGACTGAACTGAACTGAACTGAAGAAAGGCTCTCAGGCAACCAGCTGTTCAGGGCAAGCAAAGAGTAAACAGGAGGGTTATTTAGCTCCAAGCTATTGACTTCGTCCAGCAGAACTAAAATGCCTAAATTTTAATTAGGAAAAAGGACAGAGTTTCCTCCATAAAGAAGGGATAAATAGGGAAGCAACTGCCAGTGTAAATCCTAGGAAAGTTCGATCATGGAGATCTGAGAGCATATACAAAATTTAGAAAATAAATAAATCCACCTATTTATTGAATAACAGCTATGTGCAGGTCACTGTATTCAGCAATGAAATACTGGTTACAGATATTTTTAAAAAGCCAGTCATTCATAAAATATTTATTGATGGTCTATTGTCTACCTAGAAATTGACATATAACTAGTGAACCAAACAGATTAACATCCATCCCTCCTAGCACTTACCTTCTTTCAGGGGAAATAGGAAAAGTGACATTATTGGAACAGATAGATGGATCTATTGTGAGTATATTCAAAGCAGAGGAAAGTAAGAGGGAAGTGGAAATAGACCTGTCTCATGAAAAAAGTTACATTTAGACACTGGAGAAAGGGCTCCCAAGAGACAGAGAGTTAGTAAGGCAAGTATCTACGAGTCCTCTGAACAGAGGCAACTGTTCCCTAGTTCAAAGACCCTAACATGGGAACCTGCCTGATATGTTAGAGAAATGGGGCAGGAATAAGTATGGTTGGAATGGAGTATATGAAGAGGAAGGTGGCAAGGCATAAAATCATAAAGTTATAGACACCTAAACATATCACTGGAAAAGACACTGACGCTGGGAAAGATTGAAGGCAAAAGGAGAAGTGGGCAGCAGAGGATGAGGTGGTTAGATAGCATCACCGACTCGATAGACGTGGGTTTGAGAAAACTCCAAGAGATAGCGGAGGACAGAGAAGCCTGGAATGCTTCAGTCCACAGACTCGCAAAGAGTGGGACATGACTTACTGACTGAACAACAACAAAACATATATAGCCTTGTAAGCCTTTGAATCTGAGTGAAATGGAGCATTTTGTGAGATGTTAAGCAGAAGAGTGATATCATCTCCTATTTTAACATAATTAAGATAGATTGGTAGAGGCAAGAAAAGAATCAGGGACACCTGTTAGGAACCCAGGTGAATGATGGTAGTAAAGTGTAAGTACTTGGGAAACTGACTGGAAGAGTAATTCTGTAATCTACATTTATCTTCTGCCTCTAGGTAGGAATATAGACATTTCCCATCAGACACATTCCTCCCTACCTAACACAAATGTCCATCAAAGTTCTACAAATTAAGGTCATTTGATACAATCTATGCCATGCGAGATTCTGAAATTGAGATTTTTATTTATCTCAATTGCTTCAGAATAATGACTACCATAGACTTCCCAGGTGGCGCTAGTGGTAAAGAGCCCACCTGGCAATACAAGAGATGCAAAAGACACGGGTTATATCCCTGGGCCAGGAAGACCCCGTGGAGTAAAAAATAGCAACCCACTCCAGTATTCTTCCCTGGAGGATCCCATGGACAGAGGAACCAGGCAGACTATAGTCCATGGGTTTGCAAAGAGTCAGACACAACTCAGCACTCGACCACCACAGGTTATGAATAAATTTTCATTTACCAAATAATTAAATTTCTTGGCAGTTACAGCCCTACATTATAAACACAAGTTTCAGCTTTGATCAATAACACTTAGAACTGGAATGGACCAACAGACTGGTTCCAAATAGGAAAAAGAGTACATCAAGGCTGTATATAGTCACCCTGATTATTTAACTTCTATGCAGAGTACATCATGAGGAACGCTGGGCTGGAAGAAGCACAAGCTGGAATCAAGATTTCTGGGAGAAATATCAATAACCTCAGATATGCAGATGACACCACCCTTATGGCAGAAAGTGAAGAGGAACTAAAAAGCCTTTTGATGAAAGTGAAAGAGGAGAGTGAAAAAGTTGGCTCAAAGCTCATTCAGAAAACTAAGATTATGGCATCT
Organism: Moschus berezovskii; assembly: GCF_049115385.1. NCBI lineage: Eukaryota > Metazoa > Chordata > Mammalia > Artiodactyla > Moschidae > Moschus > Moschus berezovskii. The sequence goes on from NC_142470.1 coordinate 91,529,268, forward strand.
GGTCCCATCACTTCTTGGCAAATAGATGGGGAAACAGTGGAAACAGTGTCAGACTTTATTTTGGGGGCTCCAAAATCACTGTGGATGATGATTTCAGCCAGGAAATTAAAAGATGCTTACTCCTTGGAAGGAAAGTGATGACCAACCTAGATGGCATATTAAAAAGCAGAAACATTGCTTTGCCAACCAAGGTCTGTCTAGTCAAGGCTATGGTTTTTCCAGTGGCCATGTATGAATGTAAGAGTTGGACTGTGAAGAAAGCTGATCACCGAAGAATTGATGCTTTTGAACTGTGGTGCTGGAGAAGACTCTTGAGAGTCCCTTGGACTTCAAGGAGATCCAACCGGTCCATTCTAAAGGAGATCAGTCCTGGGTGTTCACTGGAAGGACTGATGCTAAAGCTGAAGCTCCAATACTTTGGCCACCTCATGTGAAGAGCTGACTCACTGGAAAAGACTCTGATGCTCAGAGGGATTGAGGGAGGGAGGAGAAGGGGACGACAGAGGATGAGATGGCTGGATGGCATCACCGACTCGATGGACATGAATTTGAGTGAACTCCGGGAGTTGGTGATGGACAGGGAAGCCTGGCGTGCTGTGATTCACGGGGTCGCAAAGAGTCGGACACAACTGAGAGACTGAACTGAACTGAATAATAGCCTTTCATGCAGATTAGGTGACAGATGCCTTGGAGCTGGCGTGTGGAGGACAGTCCTGAAAATGTGATGAACTAACCCGCTGTGCTCCTCTTCACTCATTGACTGTCACTGTCTCCTCATCCCATGCGTTGCGTGATCCCTATATGTTCCAACTGCAGCCATGGGTATTGCAATTTTATTTCCTTTCATGTTATTCTCTTTGACTATCCTATGAAAGTTTTAGTCTTATGTAGTTCAATACATTATTCCTCAAAAATTAGCCTCCCTGTGATTTTTCTGGGCCTGTGGTAAAAAGAACCAGGCTGAGGAAAGATGCAGAATCTCTTCTTCTGTCATATGCTCTGTGATTTCGTGTGGTTCTCATAAGCTCCCAGTCTTTTCATCCATGCTATAAGGGTAACAATACTACTTCATTAGGATGCTGTGAGGATCACGCAATCTGGGACATTATCTTTAGCATTAAATAATGTGATGAATAAAAAATATTTAACCAAAGTACTTGGGATATATAGGTCCTCAGCTGGCAATTATTGGTATTTACTGTTGACCTTTTATTACTATTATTAATATCTATCTTTTTCTCATCCCACTAAAAGGAAAGCTCATCAAGGATAGAGATTTTTGTCTGTTTTATTCTCTGATACATCCCTAGTGCTTATAACAATGACTGGCAAGTAACAGGTACTTAATAAATAGTTACTTAATGAATAAAGACTTAATAGATGAACCCTTTTTTTTTACTTCAATTGCATTTACACAATGTATGTTTTACCATCCTGAGTACATGCTCAGCTGTGTCTGACTCTTTGCAATCCCATGGACTGTAGCAGGCCAGGCTCCTCTGTCCATGGGATTTCCCAGGCAAGAATACTGGAGTGGATTGCCATTTCCTATTCCAGGGTATCTTCCCAACCCAGGGATCAAACTCTGCATCTTCATGTCTCAGGCACTGGCAGGTGGATTCTTTACCATTGTGCCAACTGGGAAGCCCATAACCTTGCCATAATTGAGCATTATAACATTTTTTGCTTGTGCATGAAAGCAATAAATCATAACTGATTATTTAACTTTTCAAATACTAGTAAGACAGCATTATTAAAAAAAAAAAAACTTTGTTTCTTGAGGGGGTGACAGAAATAGTAAAAGCGAGGTCATAACCAAAGTTGAAGTATATACTTCAAATGGAAGAATTATCTTAAAATAACAAAATAAAACAATTATAAAACATTGCCCACCTCTTTAGATAAGTGAAATTCTTTGGCACGCTCTCTTCTCAATTTCAGGTGATGGTCTGGTCTTACTTCTTACAGAGAACACAGATGAAATCTATGTCACATCTCCTGCTCGCCTGTATTTACACCTAACCTTCTCGCCTTGTCATCTGCTGCTAAAGTGGATGAAGCATCGCTCATCCTATCAAAGGTCAATATACTCTTTTGTGATCTAAATTGCCATCTCTTCTCTTTAACAAGATCTTCTCTCTTAAAATTATCCCTCTTTCTTTAATTATTTGTTTCTTTCTCTCCAATGGATCATTATCACAACTGCATGAAAATATGTATGATGAAATAGGTTAAATATAATTAATGAAACATCAGATTTTGCCTTTCTTAGTGCATGACTTTCCTCCTAGTTAGTCTTAAGATTATCTTTCATTCTGAAGGATAAAAAGAAGAGTTAAACTCCCTTTCCTCCTATTTTTGTATGCTCAGAGAGAATACAGAGAATTAAAATTTAAGATTTAAAGAACGATCTTACAGTTCCTGGGGGAAGGATGGGGCAACAGGATTGTTAGGTAATTTGGGATGGACGTGTACATGCTGCTATATTTAAAATGGATAACCAGCAAGGACTTAACTGCATACCACAGAGAACTCTGCTCAATGTAATGTGGCAGCCTGGGTGGGAGGGAAGTTCTGGGGGAGAATGGATGCTTGTAGATCTACAGCTGAGTCCCTTTGCTATTCACCTCAAACTGTCACAACATTGTTAATCAGCTACACCCCAATACAAAATAAAAGGTTTTTTAAAAAATAAAAAAAAAAGTAAAGAACATCAATACAGAAAGAGAAGGCATGTATACTAAAGCTGACCTCTTTTTGACTCCAGAGAAGGGGAGGACATCACATGTTAGTGTCTGAATATTCCTCTCCCTATGTTTGGTGGAATATAGAAAGCATTTGCACTGAATAAATGAAAGTATCACCAAGTGCAGTGGGTGCACTTATGACTCAGGAAAGAGGCTAATTCTTTGACTGACCAGATCTCTGAAGCAAACCAAAGAATAATTTTACTAGTTTGGGGGAGTGCAATGTGGTCAGCCAGAGGATGCCCTTGATGTTTAAATATCTGACTGTGCCCTCAGCATGTGGGTGCATGGATGCAATGTTGATTCCCCAGACCTGCCTTATCTGATAAAATCACTTTGGAGCATTGGCTGGTCCCTACCACTGGACCAGAGGGTGGGATACAAGATATGCTAAGGACTCAGGACAACAGCGGAGAAGACAATGGCAACCCACTCCAGTACTCTTGCCTGGAAAATCCCATGGACAGAGGAGCTTGGTAGGCTGTGGTCCATGGGGTCGCTAAGAGTGGGGCACAATGGAGCGACTTCACTTTCAGTTTTCACTTTCATGCATTGGAGAAGGAAATGGCAACCCACTCCAGTATTCTTGCCTGGAGAATCCCAGGGACAGAGGAGCCCTAATAAGCTGCTGTCTATGGGGTCGCACAGAGTCGGACACGACTGAAGAGACTTAGCAGCAGCAGTAGCAGGACAATAGTGGATGCTGAGATAGCTAGAGAGCATCCTTGAGCTTTGAATTAGACAGAGAACCCAGGAGAGTGAGCAGGCCATGCATTAGAGCAGCCACAGACTTTAGCAATAAGTACCTGGAATAAAAGACATCATCAACTAGGAGAGAAGAGAGGACCACATAGGATCTGACTCCTTCCCTTCACCACCGGGATGTAAAAGCAATGTCCCCAACCCCCAATACAAGGGAGAGAAGTCATATTGGAGACAAGCAGGGGGAAGCAACTTGGTAACTCGGTTACTTCTTCCCTTCCTTTTTAAGGATAATTTAAATCATCAGATTGAATTAAACTTTAACCTAGGAAAAAAAAAAAACACTTGTTTTAACTTTTTTTCTCCTCTAGCCAGCAGGTGGCAGCTAATGAGAAGGCAAGCTAACAGTAGACAAAATTACATATTTTCTACACATCAAAATTAGAGTGTATGATTGTATGATTCTATTTTTTGCTTGTTTACTTATCTTAAAAAAGAAGAATTCCCTTAACCCCAATTATCTTATCATCTACAAATCCTATTTTCTTCATCTCCAAATTTGTGCAGTTAATTTTCTTCCTGCTATCACCAGTTTCCTCTGCTTTCATTCTCTTTTCACCTCCACTCTGATTGCTCATCACTCCTCATCACATCACTAAAATCCTTTTTATCAAATCACCAATGAACTGCAAATTGCCAAGGCCAATCAGCATTCCTATTCCTCTGCCTTCACTTTATGGATCTCTCAGCACTATTTGGCACAGCTGACCAACTCCTCTCTCTAAAATATTTTATTCTGGATTTTGGTATTTGCTGATTTCTTCCATCTCACTGGATGATGCATTTCAATTATTTTTGTTCAGTTTTTAACCCAATTATCTTTCCCACACTTTTCCTGTGTGACCTTGTCTACATCTGTGGCATTTTTCACGTAACATTTATCCAGCAGTGACTCCCGTCTCTTTCCAGAAGTTCCAGACATCATGCTTGACCATGCCTCTTTTCCTCACATTCCATATCCAACTCATCAGCAAATTCTTTGCCTTACGTTTCCAAACCCATACACTTATTACCAATTCCAAGACCACTGCTCTCTTCCAATCATTATTATTCCAATCTTGTTCTCTCCGAGACTAACCCATTAAGCACTGTGCTGATCTTTCTTTGCATCCCTTTTGTCCCATATTCATAATAGCCAGAGTAACCTGTGATATTTCTTTTTAAATTATTTATTTAATAGGAAAATCATACAGTTACAGGAATGTTTGTTACTGAATAAAAATAATGTCTACTGAAAAAGTCAGTTTGATCTCATGGAGGAAGCCTACTGTGGAGTGGCCACATGTATAGTTTAATCAGTATTTGAGGTTTGCATTTCCACAGAGCAAAAACCTATGTATAAAAGCAGGCCCACCCACAGATTATTTCTCTGAGTACAAAAAAACCTGAGAACTATTTTAAACAAAAGGTGGTCTCTAGAAGAGATATACAGAGAGATTGACAGACCTATAGCAGAATGAGAAAAAAAAAAAAAATGATAAAGTATCCCATAAGCACAGTGAATGTTCAACAACTATTTGTTGTTGTTTATGATGAAAACAACATCATAGGGAGAAGGAAATGGCCACCCACTCCAGTGTTCTTGCCTGGAGAATCCCAAGGACGGGGGAGCCTGGTGGGCTGCCGTCTATGGGGTCACACAGAGTCGGACATGACTGAAGTGACTTAGCAGCAGCATGATGAAAAGCCTTTCCAATAGGATCAATGCAACGCCTGGTACTGGAATTTTTTCTCATTTTTCCAGAGTTGACAGACATGAAAGAGACATTGAAAGAAAAGTTTGCATGGATTCTGTTGAGCTGAATAGGGTAAATGAACATCTCTTTAGAAAGATGACAAGAACCATAACCATCTATCTCACAAATGTGTATCATTAATCCAATGGAAACAGTGAGAAAGAGCATGAATCAAAGCAAATCAGAGGTAAAGCAGAAACGGCACTGAGCTGGGAGTTACAAAATCTGAGTACCAGAGACAAATCTCTTATTAATGGACAGTGTCACCTTGAGCAAGTCTTTAAGCTTCTAGCTGCTTGTAAGGTAACTGGACTAGGTAAGCTTCGAGGTCCTCCTAATTTGTAATCTTCTAGAATTTATATAATTGTAATCCTGCTAATGGAAATCCAACAGATGTTACACTGATTACAGAAGATTAGTGGAATTACCTTCACATACAAAGAAGGCACCACGCATTTAGACATGTGGGGCAGCTATCCAATGGAGCTGTCCCCTTGAGGATTCTGAACTGCTGATTGACTACAACTCTTAAGTTCCCATTACTTACTTATTTATACTTCTAAAACTTACCAGGGGCCCTTTGCTTGAGGATAGAGAGAGGTAAATTTTTCATTGTGTAGCTGCCTGAAATAAAAATTTGGAAGAGTTACTATAAGGCATAAAATGTCTTAAGTATATACATTATATACAAAAACCATAGCATAACTTTGGTTGAATTGTGTTTTCAAAAAGCACATATCAGAATACATAATAAAGCTTGCAATTTAAAAAGTACATGAGGTTATATGATAGGTTAGAGTTGCTATTGGAGAAGGGAATGGCAATCCACTCCAATATTCTTGCCCGGAGAATCCCATGGACAGAGGAGCCTGACGGGCTACAGTCCGTGGGGTCACAGAGTCAGACACGACTGAGTGACTAACACACACACAGATTTGCTATGGTTTAAAATAAGATTTTTTTAATATATAAATTTCAATATTATCAAGAAAGTAGTAAAAAAAACAATAGTTTAGGCAATGCATTTGGCCTACATTTGGATAACAGCTTACACTGAGGCTTACAGCTCCATTGGAAGGTGGAGTTTCATGAAAAAATTAAAATGTAGGCTCTGAGAAAGCTTGTCTTTCATGGAACACTTTGGAGGAAAGTACCATGAGCTAAAGAAGTATCCCAGTTAAAGAAACAGTGCCGTGATAAGCAGATGATAGCAAACAGTAGATCATCTTGAATGAAAAGGTATTATCAATAGAATGAAGCCTTGGATAAACTGGTTCCATTCCATTCCGTCGCTCAGTCGTGTCCGACTCTATGCGACCCCGCGGACTGTAGCCTACCAGGCTTCTCCGTCCATGGGATTCTCCAGGCAAGAATACTGGAGTGGGTTACCGTTTCCTTCTCCAGGGGATCTTCCCGACCCAGGGATCGAACCCGGGTCTCCCGCATTGGAGGCAGACGCTTTAACCTCTGAGCCACCAGGGAAGCCCTGGTAAATAACAAAAATTAAGATAGTTATCACTGACTTAGTACCTCCTACATGCCAGGGCAATACTAACTGCTTTACATTTCTCAATTCATTTTACCTTCACAGCAAATTTAGGAATTATATAATATTATCAATATTCCCATTTTGCAGGTTAAGAAGTTGATGCTTAAAGAGATAAGGTAATTGTCAATAGTGACAAAGGTAGTATGAAATTGAAAAAAAGAATAAAACTCAGTAAGGCCCATTCAAATCTGACCTAACACTGTTTCCTTAAGTTACCTTAAGTTACCTAAATGGCTAAAAATTTATTATTCTGCAAAGAAGTTGTATAGGAGGATCAAGCGAAGAGCAGGTACCTCACAAAGCAAAGGTTTTAATAAAAATAATACTTGAAGTCAAAGTGATTTATGATAACTAAAGAATGGAAACTCATTGCTTCTGTTGTATTAGAGCACCATATTTCAAATTTCTTATATGAAAGCAAGTACTCATATATAAATTCAAAGTTACTAAATAATGAAAGGAAATGTTGTGAAGTAGTCTAGTTTTTTAAAAAAGCTTGGATATATTTGATTTGAAATTTCAAACACTACTCATTTTATCAAAATACAGCTGTATACATTCCATAAGAAGGCAAAGTACTACTTTAAATAGACTTCTTTTTTTTTAAACCAGAAATTTATTGAACTCAAATCTAACCTGGAAGACAATTTGGTGTGCATAAACTCTAATTTGTTAATGAAAAAGGAAACTTTAGTCATTTAATAAGAATTGATAAAATGTTACCAAAATTATCATTTGATAATGGCAAGGTCTGTCTAGTCAAGGCTATGGTTTTCCTGTGGTCATGTATGGATGTGAGAGTTGGACTGTGAAGAAAGCTGATCACCGAAGAATTGATGCTTTTGAACTGTGATGCTGGAGAAGACTCTTGAGAGTCCCTTGGACTGCAAGGAGATCTAACCAGTCCATTCTAGAGGAGATCAATCCTGGGTGTTCATTGGAAGGACTGATGCTAAAGCTGAAACTGCAATACTTTGGCCACCTCATACGACGAGTTGACTCACGGGAAAAGAATCTGATGCTAGGAGGGATTGGGGGTGGGAGGAGACGGGGACGACAGAGAATGAGATGGCTGGATGGCATCACCGACTCGATGAACATGAGTTTGAGTGAACTCCGGGAGTTGGTGATGGACAGGGAGGCCTGGTGTGCTGTGATTCATGGGGTCGCAAAGAGTCGGACAAGACTGAGCGACTGAACTGAACTGAATGGAAAATTGAGTGTATTGGTTATTGCGGTAAGGGTGATCACTATCTCAATAGAATATGAATAGCATTTCAGAGAGGCGACAGGAAAATTGGGATTTCCCTGAGGACTTGCAGCCTGGCTTAAGGCAACTATCTGATCAGGATTGGGTAAAGTTCTTAATATAACACGTTAGGATTGATAGACATATCAAGCTAAGGCTTCAAGGAGAGGGTTTAAAGGAAGTCTTCAGAAGCAGTCTTTCCATTTTGTCTACTGTAAATTGGACAGTCTGATATTCATTTTAAATGGGCTTCTGGGAAGTTCTTAGAATGAACAGTAGAGTTATTCGCAATTTATCCTGAGCAAGAGTTGACTGGAGAGTAATGTCATGCAAATGTAGATAGAAAGCTGATGGTTTTAGATGGTTTTGATTCCAGAATCATGAAAACAGAAAATGATTTTAGTTGGTTATTTAATTTCTTAAGAAAATTAATTATTTACTATATTTTGTTCATTATCAATTTTTGCATAGTTTGAGGAAAAATTTGAAGAATAATTCTTGATAAAGTGTGATTGAGAAACTTTAAGTTCACAGAAACTTTCATTAAATTCTGCTCATTAATGTTTATAATTGTTATTACTGACTGACATTTTATGATATTTAAATAAATATGATTCTCATTTTGCTGTTTTCATCCAGAAACACTACCTTATGACACAGAAAAAGACAAAATATTTTCCTTTACTAATAAACTAGTAAAAGGAGAAGAGGCATAATTTTAAAAAATCAGATGGATTGGATAGATTTCTCTTCAGTTAATTTTCAAACTTCCCTGTATTTCAGATGGTAAAGAATCTGCCTGCAATGCAGGAGACCTAAGTTTGATCCCTTGGTCAGGAAGATCCTTTGGAGAAGGAAATGGCAGCCCACTCCAGTATTCTTACCTGGAGAATTCCAGGGACAGAAGAGCCTGGTGGGCTACAGTCCATGGGGTCACAAAGAGTCAGACATGACTGAGTGACTAACACACACTATTTTCAAACTTAATTGAAAATAAAGTTAAATGATTAATGTGATAAGAACTATAAAAAACACATAACACTACAAGGTTTAAAAAAAAAAAAACTATTAGTTCTTACTAGTGGCCACAGGACTGGAAGAGGTCAGTCTTCATTCCAATCCCAAAGAAAGGCAATGCCAAAGAATGCTCAAACTACCGCACAATTGCACTCATCTCACACGCTAGTAAAGTCATGCTCAAAATTCTCCAAGCCAGGCTTCAGCAGTATGTAAACCGTGAACTCCCAGATGTTCAAGCAGGTTTTAGAAAAGGCAGAGGCACCAGAGATCAAATTGCCAACATCCGCTGGATCATGGAGAAAGCAAGAGAGTTTCAGAAAAACATCTATTTCTGCTTCATTGACTATGCCAAAGCCTTTGACTGTGTCGATCACAATAAACTGTGGAACATTCTGAAAGAGATGGGAATCCCAGACTACCTGACCTGCCTCTTGAGAAACCTGTATGCGGGTCAGGAAGCAACAGTTAGAACTGGACATGGAACAACAGACTGGTTCCAAATAGGAAAAGGTGTACTTCAAGGCTGTATATTGTCAGCCTGCTTATTTAACTTATATGCAGAGTACATCATGAGAAACGCTGGGCTGGAAGAAGCACAAGCTGGAATCAAGATTGCTGGGAGAAATATCAATAACCTCAGATATGCAGATGACACTACCCTTATGGCAGAAAGTGAAGAGGAACTCAAAAGCCTCTTGATGAAACTGAAAGAGGAGAGTGAAAAGGTTGGCTTGAATCTCAACATTCAGAAAACAAAGATCATGGCATCTGGTCCCATCACTTCATGGGAAATAGATGGAAAAACAGTGGAAACAGAGTCAGACTTTATTTTTTGGGGCTCCAAAATCACTGTAGATGCTGATTGCAGCCATGAAATTAAAAGACGCTTACTCCTTGGAAGGAAAGTTATGACCAACCTTGATAGTATATTAAAAAGCAGAGACAGTACTTTGCCAACCAAGGTCCGTCTAGTCAAGGCTATGGTTTTTCCCGTGGTCATGTATGGATGTGAGAGTTGGACTGTGAAGAAAGCTGATCGCCAAAGAACTGATGCTTTTGAACTGTGGTGTTGGAGAAGACTCTTGAGAGTCCCTTATACTGCAAGGAGATCGAACCAGTCCATTCTAAAGGAGATCAATCCTAGGTGTTCATTTGAGGGACTGATGCTAAAGCTGAAACTGCAATACTTTGGCCACCTCATGCGGAGAGTTGACTCACTGGAAAAGACTCTGATGCTGGGAAAGGTTGAGGGCGGGAGGAGAAGGGGACGACGGAGAATGAGATGGCTGGATGGCATCACTGACTCTGTGGACATGAGTTTGAGTGTACTCCGGGAGTTGGTGATAGACAGCGATGCCTGGCGTGCTGTAATTCATGGGGTCGCGGAGAGTCGGACACGACTGAGCGACTGAACTGAAGTGAACTGAACTGAACTGAATGTTAGTTCCCAAATTGGTGCCAGTACCTGGAGGGCCAGAAAAGACTGAAGATAGAATCAGGCCACTCCAGAATAGTAGGTGGTGAGTTTAATAAGCAAGGGAATTTACATAAGAGGCTTGCCTTGGCTGTCTGCAAATACCACTGAATCTCTGTATCTGCCACCAGAATTTTAAAAGTTTATGTGTTTGTATGCAAGTTGCTCAGTCATGTCTGACTCTTTGCAACCCCATGGACTGTATAGTCCATGGAATTCTCCAGACCAGGATACTGGAGTGGGTAGCCTTTCCCTTCTCCAGGGGATCTTCCCAACCGAGGGATTGAACCCAGGTCTCCCACATTGCAGGCAAATTCTTTTCCAGATGGGCCACAAGGGAAGCCCCAAAATACTGGAGTGGTTAGCCTATCCTCTTCTCCAGTGGATCTTCCTGACCCAGAAATCAAACCGAGGTCTCCCACATTACAGGCAGATTCTTTACCAACTGAGCTATCAGGCCCTAACTGGATTTGGTCAATATTTACTCAATCCCAGATGGTCTCAACAATACCTTACTCTCTCAAGCCTGTGTCCCTAAAAGTGATGCCCACTGTAGGAATGATGGGAAGAATACACATTCCAAGGACTGGGGAGATGGTGAAAAGACTTGCGTAGCCTGGGTCTAGCTCATGGGCCAATCCAGAGGTCATGTTCTCTCAATGACCTCCTCCAACACCTACTTATCCCAGTAAGTATTGATAAGGAAGTGGTGTTTAAGCTAATCTTGAAGGAGGTGAAAGACATTCCTAAATGAGAGGATATAAAGGGCCAGAAGCTTCAGAACATAGGCTGATTGACCAAATACATTGCCTAGGCAATTACTTTTTCCAACATTCCCAATCTACGGGAATGGGAGGCTCAGCCTGACAGAAGTTGCTCTTATTTCTTTTCTTAAACTTGGTTCCTTTTCTTGGCCAGAGCAAGAAGACTGTTTTAAAAAGCAATCCATTTCACTCCATTAAGCCATTAAATTGGTTATAATGGCAATGAAAACCTCAAATGAAACTGTAAATATGTTTTCTCAATGGCATTTAACACAATTATAAATTAAATAATTCTATGTGACATGGATCATCTTTGCATCTCTAGTGTCTAGTATAGTGCTGGGCCCATGGTGTGACTGGATTACAAAGTGACTATATCAAATGTATGAATTCATTTGGTTTGGCTTAAAATGGAAGTTTGTTTTTGTCCAAAGAAAATATCCACTTTTAAAACCAGTTTCTATTACATATATATATAGAGAGAGAGAGAGGCAACTTTCAAAAGCTGAAAACGACTCTTGGTTAAAACAGTCAGTAAGACAACTCTGGGCCTTGTAAAATTATACAGTTTTATATGTTTCTGTTAGCATAACCTTTGCATTGCTTTTCTAATTTTACTTCCTAGACTTTTACCTTTGTTGCTGCTCTTGTGAAATATGCTTCTTTTTTCCTTTGTCTTATATTTTGTTGTGATTTTTTCTCTGAAACTAAGTGGTTCATACAAATATAGAAACTTCAGCCTTTGCTTTGAAAACACCTACTCTCCACAGGGAATATACTTATTTCAGATAGAATAACAGTATACTTATTCAGTTCAGTTCAGTCGCTCAGTCGTGTCCGACTCTCCGCGACCCCATGAATCACAGCACGCCAGGCCTCCCTGTCCATCACCAACTCCCGGAGTTCACTCAAACTCATGTCCACAGAGTCGGTGATGCCATCCGGCCATCTCATTCTCTGTCGTCCCCTTCTCCTCCCACCCCTAACCTTTCCCAGCATCAGAGTCTTTTCCAGTGAGTCAACTCGTCACATGAGGTGGCCAAAGTATTGCAGTTTCAGCCTTAGCATCATTCCTTCCAATGAACACCCAGGATTGGTCTCCTTTAGAATGGACTGGGATAGAGGACCTCAATAGTAAAAGCCAAATGTTCATACTTCTTTAATCTAGATGTCCTTTTGCAGACACTGTCTTGTCACTTATCCAATCTGTGACCTTTCTATTGGTAAGAAGAGTGAACTAGAAATTTGATATATCCTCAAATCCTACATTATCAATTGACTTTGATGGGCTGCTTCACTTCCAACTCATTAATCTAGTCTGGCAGAAATCATCTTTATGAAGCTGGATTCAAGGCACACATGCTTTCCTTCCTTTCATGTCCTTGGCAGCTCTCAGCAATGTATTCTGATGTTCCTCACCTACAGGTGAGTGACACAACTTCAGAAACCCTAAACAGTGCAGCCTCCAGGGACATTGGTTTTTGAAATTAAATCTCTTTTCCACACTTAAATTTTCCTTAGTGTTTTCACCCTTTCTCACATGCAGATTTCTCTGATGCGTGTACCAGGATATTTTTATACTAACAATGGAGAGTGCCATTTTTGCATTTGAGAAAATGTCTTTTTCTTTTCTTTTATGTATCTCACTCATTAAGACCAAGGGTAGGCATTATATTAATGGCCTGTAAGTATACTCACTGAATATGTTTCTTTCTTTTCTTTAAGAAGTTAATAAGCACCAGAAATCTACCCAGACAATTGGACTAACTCTGTCAGAACCACAACACTGGTCACAATTTAAAATCAGCCAGATGCAACCATGTTGCTTCAGAAATAGCTTTTGTTTGGAAGCAGAATATGGCAATTTGTTTCAGTACAAATTCAACTGGAAGGGACAATAAATATCACTTTCACTGCTATCTTTTTCAAATATTCTACTGATGAATGTATATTCTTACATAGATTCCCATAAACAGGGAGAGCAGAGTAGATGGGGTCAGTTTTTAGGGGGAGTTTCTCTGAATCATGTCAATGAAGCACAGTGTAGGGTGCAAGAGTTTTCACAAGGTTCCTATACTTCCCTCAACAAGAGGTAGGTTTAAAGCCTTTATATTCCTACTTGAGGTATTTCTTCACTATCAGTGACACATATTTAGAATAGCATAAAAGAAAAGAATAATTGGAAATGTGTCAATTAGGTCTCTTACTTTGAGAGTTTAACATTTAAAGGAAAAACTGAAAGCCACAGCACTGAATATTCCCTAATTGTATCAGACATAAAAAGAAGGTATGATTTCATTCCTTATGGAATTCTTCAGCCTATTCCAATTATATTATTTACACCAGGCTTTATAAGATTAGTTAAATTGAGTCTTAAGTATCTTTATATAAATAATATAGTCAAAGCTTGTTGACTTGAATTCAATTATATTCATTTTTGATGGTGTAATTGGTATCAAATTTAACTCTAATGATCTGCTAAAGTTATGGTTTCCTTTGTCTTCCTAGTTTTAATGGAGCTATTTAAAAGAGCAAGGCAATTGTTATCTCTGTTATCCTTAAACAAAAAAGTATTTGGTTTAAATTTATTCAAACTAGAGAATAGAATACTAATTATTATTCACAAAGTTTAAAAAGATCCTATTAGGTGGTTCACATTAAAGATGGAGAAAAAACAATTCTCTGCTAACCCTTTAGTTTCTAGAGGTTCACCCCTTGCTAATAAGTGACCTCAACCAAAGGAATGCCTCTTTATAAAAGGATTGTAACCCGCTGTATCGTCTTCATAACTGGCTTACAGATGTCTCTTTCATAGCAACTAGAATTCCTTCTCCTTTGAACCTTTTGATACCGAATGTAGGCACGGCTTTGCTATCAGTTGTAAGATGGAGTAAAGTTCTAGGTGGGAGCTTTTAAGTTCTCTTGCCTCACAGAAATTTTAAAGCGTATCTGTCTTCTTGAGGTCAGTCACACTGCTAAACATTCTACCTCAACTTCTTTTTCTTTTCAGAGCTATTATTTCCAGAAAACTGCCTTGCAGAAAAGGAGCTGCCTCCCCAAACTGGTGTGTGGGGGTACATGAAAGCCATACTATTCATGCTAACAGTGGACCACTGGAGGAGTACATGCTCACAGATTTACTCCTGTAATCTTGAAGAAGGTGTATTTTCTGTCAATTTTCACTTTTACCAGCCCTTGCTCTCTGGTGAGCGACTCTTTAATGTTCTGACTTCTCTAGCATGGTTGCTAGTATCCCCATCCAGGGCTTCACAGAGACCATGTGCTTTATGGTAGAATATATTTCTTCAAGTGAGCTCTGGGAGAACTAGAGACTTTGAGGGGTAAATTCGCTTCAGATTTCTCTTAACCTAACACTCTATCCCATTTAACAACTCTACAACAGCATACCCCAGAAATCTGCTTTATATATTAATGGCAACACTATATATATGTTAAAGTGTGTTTTACTTTTGAGTTTTAGCTGCTACTTTTAGTTCTGTTCTGTGCTGAGAGAACATACCTAAATTTCCTTTTACATAGCAATTCATTAAATATTTTCTTTTCTTTATCATGCATCAACATTAAATCTGCAATTTTTCTAGCTTTAACTTGCTATTATTAAGGTCTATACTATCTTATGATATTGAGGTCTCAACACATCCTTTCAGCAGGATGAAAACTATGAATATAATGCACAACACACTCTCCTTCATCTTGAACTCTGTTAAATTTTGCTGTTAGATAATAGAAACTAAATACTATAGAATGTTTGTTAATCAGTCAGATAATTTAATATTATCTAATATTAAAATTTTTGCCAACAAAATTTGCTATAATTTCCTCCAAAAACTTCTGCCAAATCAATATTTTTTTCATCATGTAGTTAATGAGATACACAGGACTTAACTTTTGCCTATTATTGAATTCAGCTTGACATTTCAGTCTATCAGAGAATTTTGAGTATTAAGTTTGACATTAAACACATTAATGTCACTTAAATTTACTGTCAATCAAAACATTATATACATATATATAATAGAGATATATTATATATCTCTAGCTTATGAAATGCTTCTGAAAACAAAGAAGGGACTACACAAAAGAACATTACCAAAAATCCATCAATAGATGCATAAAAAACATGTAACCAAATCCAATACCCAAATTCTTATCAAACGAGGAATAGAAGGCAACTTCCTCAACCTTATTTAAATATATATATACCAAAACCTACAGCTAACATTTTACTTAATGGTGACAAAGTAGATGTTCCCCCACCCTAAAAGTTAAGCACAAGGCAAGGATGTGCTCTCTCATTACTCCTATCCAATGTCATACTGGAAAGCCTACCTAATGCAATAAGAGAAGATAAAAGTAAATAAACTGGGAAGGAAGAAAGAAACCTATCTTTGTTCACAGATGACATGATTGTCTACTTAAAAATCATTCAAGAAACAATAACAACAGTAAAATACTTTGAACTAGGTAACAATTAAAAGAAGTTGGCAGGATAAAAGGTAAACCTCCAAAAGCCAGTTTCTTGCTTATCTATCAGCAATTAGAAATTAAAACTTGAAAATAAAATCACAGTTCAGTTCAGTCGCTTAGTCGTGTCCGACTCTTTGCGACCCCATGAACCAGAGCACGCCAGGCCTCCCTGTCCATCACCAACTCCCGGAGTTCACTCAAACTCATGTCCATCGAGTCGGTGATGCCATCCAGCCACCTCATTCTCTGCCATCCCCGTCTCCTCCTACCCCCAATCCCTCCCAGCATCAGACTCTTTTCCAGTGAGTCAACTCGTCACATGAGGTGACAAAAGTATTGGAGTTTCAGCTTTAGCATCAGTCCTTCCAATGAACACCCAGGATTGATCTTCTCTAGAATGGACTGGTTGGATTTCCTTGCAGTCCAAGGGACTCTCAAGAGTCTTCTTCAGCACCACAGTTCAAAAGCATCAATTCTTCGGCGATCAGCTTTCTTCACAGTCCAACTCTCACATCCATACATGACCATGGGAAAAGCCATAGCCTTGACTAGACGGACCTTGGCTGGCAAAGTAACGTCTCTGTTTTTTAATATACTATCTAGGCTGGTCATAACTTTCCTTCCAAGGAGCAAGCATCTTTTAATTTCATGGCTGCAATCAGCATCTACAGTGATTTTGGAGCCCAAAAAAATAAAGTCTGACACTGTTTCCACTGTTTCCCCATCTATTTCCCATGAAGTGATGGGACCAGATGCCATGATCTTTGTTTTCTGAATGTTGAGATTCAAGCCAACCTTTTCACTCTCCTCTTTCACTTTCATCAAAAGGCCTTTGAGTTCCTCTTCACTTTCTGCCATAAGGGTGGTGTCATCTGCATATCTGAAGTTATTAATATTTCACCCGGCAATCTTGAGTCCAGCTTGTGCTTCTTCCAGCCCAGCGCTCCTCATGATGTACTCTGCATATAAGTTAAATAAGCAGGGTGACAATATACAGCCTTGACGTACTCCTTTCCCTATTTAGAACCAGTCTGTTGTTCCATGTCCAGTTCTAACTGTTGCTTCCTGACCTGCATACAGGTTTCTCAAGAGGCAGGTCAGGTGGTCTGGTATTCCCATCTCTTTCAGAATGTTCCACAGTTTATTGTGATCCACACAGTCAAAGGCTTTGGCATAGTCAATGAAGCAGAAATAGATGTTTTTCTGGAACTCTCTTGCTTTCTCCATGATTCAGTGGATGTTGGCAATTTGATCTCTGGTGCCTCTGCCTTTTCTAAAACCTGCTTGAACATCTGGAAGTTCATGATTCATATATTGCTGAAGCCTAGCTTGGAGAATTTTGAGCATGACTTTACTAGCGTGTGAGATGAGTGCAATTGTGCGGTAGTTTGAGCATTCTTTGGCATTGCCTTTCTTTGGGATTGGAATGAAGACTGACCTTTTCCAGTCCTGTGGCCATTGCTGAGTTTTCAAAATTTGCTGGTATATTGAGTGCAGCACTTTCACAGCATCATCTTTCAGGATTTGAAATAGCTCAATTGGAATTCCATCACCTCCACTAGCTTTGTTTGTAGTGATGCTCTCTAAATCCCACTTGACTTCACATTTCAAGATGTCTGGTTACAGGTAAGTGATCATGCCATCGTGATTATCTTCGTCGTGAAGATCTTTTTTGTACAGTTCTTCTGTGTATTCTTGCCACCTCTTCTTAATATCTTCTGCTTCTGTTAGGTCCATACCATTTCTGTCCTTTATCGACCCCATCTTTGCATGAAATTTTCCCTTGGTATCTTTAATTTTCTTGAAAAGATCTCTTGTTTTTCCTATTCTGTTGTTTTCCTCTATTTCTTTGCATTGATCGCTAAGGAAGGCTTTCTTATCTCTCCTTGCTATTCTTTGGAACTCTGCATTCAGATGCTTATATCTTTCTTTTCCTCCTTTGCTTTTCACTTCTCTTCTTTTCACAGCTATTTGTAAGGCCTCCTCAGACAGCCATTTTGCTCTTTTACATTTCTTTTCCGTGGGGATGGTCTTGGTCCCTGTCTCCTGTACAATGTCACGAACCGCTGTCCAGAGTTCATCAGGTACTCTATCTATCAGATCTAGTCCCTTAAATCTATTTCTTACTTCCACTGTATAATCATAAGGGATTTGATTTAGGTCATATATGAATGGTCTAATGGTTTTCCCTACTTTCTTCAATTTAAGTCTGAATTTGGCAATAAGGAGTTCATGATCTGAGCCACAGTCAGCTCCTGGTCTTGTTTTTGCTAACTGTATAGAGCTTCTCCATCTTTGGCTGCAAAGAATATAATCAATCTGATTTCGGTGTTGACCACCTGGTGATGTCCATGTGTAGAGTCTTCTCTTGTGTTGTTGGAAGAGGGTGTTTGCTATGACCAGTGTGTTCTCTTGGCAAAACTCTATTAGCCTTTGCCCTGTTTCATTCCGTGCTCCAAGGCCAAATTTGCCTGTTACCCCAGGTGTTTCTTGACTTCCTACTTTTGCATTCCAGTCCCCTATGATAAAAAGGACATATTTTTTGGGTGTTAGTTCTAAAAGGTCTTGTAGGTCTTCATAGAACTGTTCAACTTCGGCTTCTTCAGCATTACTGGTTGGGGCATAGACTTGGATTACTGTAATATTGAATGGTTTGCCTTGGAAACGAACGGAAATCATTCTGTCGTTTTTAAGATTGCATCCAAGTACTGTATTTTGGACTCTTTTGTTGACCATGATGGCTACTCCATTTCTTCTAAGGGATTCCTGCCCACAGTAGTAGATATAATGGTCAACTGAGTTCAATTCACCCATTCCAGTCCATTTTAGTTCGCTGCTTCCTAGAATGTCGACGTTCACTCTTGCCATCTCCTGTTTGACCACTTCCAATTTGCCTTGATTCATGGACCTAACATTCCAGGTTCCTATGCAATATTGCCCTTTCAGCATGGGACCTTGCTTCTATCACCAGTCACATCCACAACTGGGTATTGGGTTTGCTTTGGCTCCATCCCTTCATTCTTTCTGCAGTTACTTCTCCACTGATCTCCAGTAGCATACTGGGCACCTACCGACCTAGGGAATTCCTCATTCAGTATCCTATCATTTTGCCTTTTGATACTGTTCATGGGGTTCTCAAGGCAAGTATACTGAAGTGGTTTGCCATTCCCTTCTCCAGTGGACCACATTCCGTCAGACCTCTCCACCATGACCTTTCCGTCTTAGGTGGCCCCACAGGGCATGGCTTAGTTTCATTGAGTTAGACAGGGCTGTGGTCCATGTGATCAGTTTGATTAGTTTTCTGTGATTGTGATTTTCATTCTGTTTGTCCTCTGACAGATAAGGATAAGAGACTTCCTGATTTGAGAGAAGGACTGAGGGGGAAACTGGGTCTTGTTCTGACGGGTGGGGCCACACTCAGTAAACCTTTAATCCAATTTTCTGTTGATCGGCAGGGCTATGTTCCCTCCCTGTCCTTCGACCTGAGACCAAACTATGGTGGAGGTACTGAAGATGGTGGTGAGGTCTTTCAAAAGGTCCCATGCATGTACTTCAGCATTCAGAGTGCCCAATCCTGCAGCAGGCTACCACTGACCCACGCCTCTGCCAGAGACTCCTGGACACTCACAGGCAAGTCTGAGTCAGTCTCTTGTGGGGTCACTGATCCTTTCTCCTGGGTCCTGGTGCACACAAGGTTTTGTTTATGCCCTCCAAGAGTCTGTTTCCAGAGTCTTGTGTAAGTTCTGGTGGCTCTCTGGTGGAGTTAGTTAATGGTGATATCCTCCCAGAAGGATTATGCCAAACCCATGTCTGCTGCACCCAGAGCCCCTGCCCCTGTTTCAGGCCACTACAAACCAGTACCTGTGCAGGAGACACTCAAACACTCAAAAGCAGGTCTGGCTCAGTCTCTGTGGGGTCTCCTGGTGTACAGAAGATTTTGCCTATGCCCTCTGAGTGTCTCTGGCTGGTATGGGGCTTGATTCTAAATGTAATTTCTCCCCTCCTACCATCTTGCTGGAGCTTCTCCTTTGCCTATGGACGTGGGGTATCTCTTTTTGGTGAGATCCAACATTCTCTTGTCAATGGTTGTTCAGCAGTGAGTTGTAATTTTGGAGTTCTCACGTGAGAAGATGAGCACACGTCCTTCTACTCTGCCATCTTGATAATCATAAAAAAACTGTATATAAGATCTATATGAAGAACACTGTTAAAAAACAGATTGAAGATATTAAAGAACATCTAAATAAACAGATACTTTATATTTTTGGATAGAAAGACACAATATTATTAATGTGTTAGTTTTTCTTAACTTGATATAGATGTAACAAAATCCCAATCCCTGTTTATATCCCAGCAAATTATTTTATGGATATCAGCAAACTGATTTAAAGTTTATCTGGATAAAACCCAGAAGAGACAACACAATAATGAAGAAGAAGTTTAGAGCATTGGCACTATCTGATTTCAATACTTACTTACTATAAAGCTGCAGTGATCAAGAGATGTGGTATTGGGGAAAGAATACAGAAATAAATCAATGGAACCCAATAGAGGAACCAGAAATAGATCCACACAAATACGGTCAATGGATCTGACAATAGAGCTGACGAAATTTGATGGAGAAAGCATAGTCTTTTCAACAAAGGGTTCTGGAACAACTAGATATCTATACACAGAAAATTGAATAGACACTGACCTTATACCTTTCATAAAAGGCAACTTAAAATGGATCACAGACCTAATTGTAAAATATAAAACTACAAACTGTTTAGAAGATAACATAAGAGAAAACCTAAGTGACCTTGTATTTGGCAATGCCTTTTTAGATATACCACCAAAAGTAAAATTCATTATAGAAAAATTGATAAATTGAACATTATTAAAATTAAAAGCAACTGCTTTGTGACAGACATTCCTAAAAGAATAAAAAGATAATCCACAGACTGAGAGAAAATATTTGTTATCCACTCATCTGATAAACATTTGTCAAGACCAATAGAAATGAACATCATAAAAAGTGAACCATAATATAAACTATGGACTTTAGTAATAATAATGTATCAATATTGCTTCATTAATTTTAATAAATGTACACTAATGTAAGATGTTAATAATATGAAAGGCTCTGGTGGGGGAAGGAGTATTTGTACTCCTATGTACAGGGGGAACTAACTCTGTGTACTTCCTGCACAATTTTTCTGTAAACTCAAAATTGCTCTAACCAATAATCTTTCAATAAAAAATAATTTTAAAAATGAATTGGAGCAATGAAAATAGAATATATTATAGATAAAAATCACTGAAATATGCCTGGAAATTACTACACTGAAATTAGCAAATATAGGAGGGAAATTAAATACTTATTCTGCTTTTCTATATGAAAGTGAAAGTGAAGTCGCTCAGTCATGTCCGATCTTTGTGACCCCATGGACTGTAGCCTACCAGGATCCTCTGTCCATAGGATTTTCCAGGCAAGAGTACTGTAGTGAGGTGCCATTGCCTTATCCAGGGGATCCTCTTGACGCAGGGATTGAACCCAGGTCTCCAACATTGCAGGGAGACGCTTTACTTTCTGAGCCACCAGGGAAGTCCACTAGGGAAGAGGTACCAAGGAAGTTTTTATATGAGGTCTACTATAATTGCAGAGGAGAAAATTCTTTTTTTGGAAACATTTCAACTGATAAACAGTGAAAAATGATAAAATTAGAATAGCACTATTCTGTAGCTCCTAAATGGATTAATGGACCTAAACAAAGATCATCAGTTACTGATAGCATCAGAAAGAGAAAAACAACACACTTATGAATCTCCTTACAGAAGTTAACTGTCTGTTAAGGAGTTTACCTCAGTTCAGTTCAGTTCAGTTCAGTCGCTCAGTAGCGTCCGACTCTTTGCGACCCCATGAATCACAGCACGCCAGGCCTCCCTGTCTATCACCAACTCCCGGAGTTCACTCAAACTCATGTCCACAGGATCAGTGATGCCATCCATCCATCTCATTCTCTGTCGTCCCCGTCTCCTCCAGCCCCCAATCCCTCCCAGCATCAGAGTCTTTTCCCAGTGAGTCAACTCTTCACATGAGGTGGCCAAAGTACTGGAGTTTCAGTTTTAGCATCAGTCCTTCCAATGAACACCCAGGATTGATCTTCTCTAGAATGGATTGGTTGCATCTCCTTGCAGTCCAAGGGACTCTCAAGAGTCTTCTCCAGCACCACAGTTCAAAACCATCAATTCTTCGGCGATCAGCTTTCTTCACAGTCCAACTCTCACATCCATACATGACCACGGGAAAAACCATAGCCTTGACTAGACGGACCTTGGTTGGCAAAGTAATGTCTCTGCTTTTTAATATGCTATCTAGGTTGGTCATAACTTCCCTTCCAAGGAGTAAGCGTCATTTAATTTCATGGCTGCAATCAGCATCCGCAGTGATTTTGGAGCCCAAAAAATAAAGTCTGACACTGCTTCCACTGTTTCCCTATCTATTTCCCATGAAGTGATGGGACCTGATGCCATGATCTTTGTTTTCTGAATGTAGAGCTTCAAGCCAACCTTTTCACTCTCCTCTTTCACTTTCATCAAGAGGCTTTTGAGTTCCTCTTCACTTTCTGCTATAAGGGTGGTGTCATCTGCATATCTGAGGTTATTGATATTTCTCCCAGCAATCTTGATTTGAGCTTGTGCTTCTTCCAGCTCAGCGTTCCTCATGATGTAAACTGCATATAAGTTAAATAAGCAGGGTGACATTATACAGCCTTGACGCACTCCTTTTCCTATTTGGAACCAGTCTGTTGTTCCATGTCCATTTCTAACTGTTGTTTCCTGACCTGCATACAGGTTTCTCAAGAGGCAGGTCAGGTGGTCTGGTATTCCCATCTCTTTCAGAATACCAGACCAGGTGGTCTGGTATTCCCAAACTCTTTCCACAGTTTATTGTGATCCACACAGTCAAAAGCTTAGGCATAGTCAATGAAGCAGAAATATATGTTTTTCTGGAACTCTCTTGCTTTTTCCATGATCCAGCCTAAATACATTAAAAATAATTTAATCTGAATTTGATCAAACCTTTAGATATAGTTTTAATTTATGATAAATATAAGTACACAGAAATCTGTTTAAAATAGCACAAACTACAACCCCAACTTACACTGGAGAGTTTTTGCAAGAAAAATCTTCTGTTTTCTTGTAAAAAATTACTGAAAAAAATAAAAAAGATGAAGGAGGAAACTAAAGTTTAAAACAGTCTAAAACCTAAACATAATGTGACCTCCTGGAACAGATCCTAGATTAGTGGTAAAACTGGTAAAATTTAAGTCAGTCACTAGTTAGTCTATAATATTGTATTAATGTGAATTTATTAGTTTTGATGTATTATAATTTTGTAAGATGCTAAAATTAGCAAAAATTGAGTAAAGGACATTTGAGAACCCTCTGTAATATCTGTGCAGATTTTCTATAAATCTAAAATTATTTTGAAACAGAAAGCTTATTTTTAGAGACACTTAAAAGTTATATCAGCCAATATTGGACATCATTTTGATTACAATGCAAACAGAGGCTGTAAAAACTAACTATAAGTATACGGCAATTGGGAAATGTGACCATGAGGCTAAAAATTTGATGACATGAATTAGAAGTTATAATACTAATTATTGTTAATAATTTGGGCATTATAATTTCACAAAGGTTATGTTATTAAGGAATTTGCTTAGTGTTAAAGGTATACACTGATACATTTCAAGACGCAATGATGTAACATATCTGATAATTGCTTCAAAAGAACCTGGGTGGAAGTATCCATATGTTAACAAGTTTAAAAAAGAAAGATAGGTTATGTGTCAGTTACTGTTGAAGATTAAGTTCAGGTATTTAGGAATTTACATATGGTTTCTCATTTTAATTCTCAATACTTTTGTAATATAGACATTTTACAGTTGAATAATCCAAGTATCATAGTTGTTAACTATCTTCCCCTAGGATACAAAACCATTAAGTAATAGAACCAAGATTAGAATCCAGATCTGTCTCTGAAGTTGGTGCCCCATTCTTGAGAAAATAATTTCTAGTAAGTGTGCTATTTCAAGACCACAAGATCCAGGCCACAGGTGAGAGAGAGCAAGCCTTCCTAGATATCAAGAACTCATTCATAAGTGATCCCACTGTGCCACATGCGATGCAGGGAAATCTGGCTATCTTGGTTGTGCTTTCTAGCAATGGCAATGGCTTACACTCCCTTAACCATATCATTATATTTAGTTCCCTCTAATACCAACAGGTCACTATCAAAATGGTAGATGACTGAGGTCAATGACGCAGGTTGAAGTCACTTTTTTTTTCTTTTTGTATTCTCTGAAATCAATGTGATTAGAATATGTGAAATGACAATGGTGATGATGATAAGAGTGATATTGACAGAATCATGTCCTAGTTAGCTGGTCATCCAGATGGAAGTAAGGAAAGGGACAGACTTCCTGCATCACATCTTCCAGGCAAAGCTTGAGTTTGTTGCAGTTTGGTACAGATGAACCTCATGGTTTTAGGATGAAGCCTCAGTAGATTTCTACATGAAAAGATACCAGATGGATGATTCTGACAACCTATAGGGTCCATCCTATGACAAATTCTGAAGTGATCTTAAAATGTTTCTTATTGTAGCTATTATTTGAATGTACTTGCAGCTGGCACTGATTCAAGGATTCTGTATAACTGTGTTATATATAAAACTCAATATATTTTGATAGTAAATATTAATGAGTTAGATATAAGGGATGCTAAAGGGATGCTCTGTAACTGGCTATACAACTAATTTTCATATTGTTCTCTGATAATAATGTTAATAATAATAGTAAAACAAAAAATCTTATTCTTTTCCAGAGTATGTAACTCTATATGAGTGCCCTTATTTTAGTCTCATAACAACTCCTTAGAAATAAAACTACTGGATCTATTTTATAAAAGAAAACACATAGAAAATAAAATTATCTGTAGAAGGGCAAACAGCTAGAATCAGCCCAGATCATGTCTCTTCTGTGAGGTTATTATTTTCCTGGTATTAAGGAACTGCCATCACAGTTTCCGCTGCTACATTAAAACATGACATTTCCTTGGCAGAGACACCTTATATTCTTCTTCTGCTATCTTAATGGCAAGGGGGAAATTGTGGCTAAACACAGCCACACTCTCTGGGGAATGAAGTAACAATCTCAGCACTCACTGTATTATAGGTAGATTGGTGGCTCTTAAGAAATTTCACTCAGTGAAGTCTTGTTCTCTCCTGCTCTGGGATCAGAAGTGATATCAATCACAGGCAAGGGAAGAATTTCTGCCAAAAAGATATCATTAGAAAAGAGTAATGAAAAGGGTGAGGGGACCTCTGATTCTCCTCTATAAGGCAAGTGTTTATGGCTTTGTCATCCATTTTGCAGAGGATTATGCCATGTATTGCTTTAGGTCCTGAAACTGGCTCAATCTTTTCAAATCTTTTTTATAGGTAATATGTATATATATTTGGTGTGTGTGTGTGAGAGAGAGAGAGAGAGAGAAAGAGAGATTGGTTAGTAGATTAGATATGGCTGCAAATTCTCTGTCATTCCTCCGATGAGAGATGGTCTCTGTGTCACCTCCCTTTAAGTACAGGTAAGATCTGTGACTGCTCTGATCAATGGAATTAACACAAGTGACACTATCCTAGCTTCCAGGCTGAGGTCAGCTTCTACTTTTATACTTCCTGTCTTGTGAAACACTTCCCATCTCATTTATGAAACATTTGCTCTGGAGGAAGTCAACAGCTTTGTAGGAAGTGTGACTAGCCTGCAGCGAGAGCCCTGGATACATGAGTAGGAAGGGCACAGAAGACAGATGCCCAGTAGAGAGAGAGAGGCCAAAGAGTACTACAATGCCAAACATGTGAGTAAAGACATGATTTTGCAAAAGAGTCCTTACATCCGGGGTACCCCTGATGATGTCATCTGACTCAGAGACAAAACACTCAGTCAAGCTCTTTCAGAATTCCTAGACTCACAAAGTTGTGAGCAACATAAATTGTTTTCAGCCACTAGGTTTTGGGGTACTTTGCAACAATAGATACATTTTAAAATATACTAAAAATAATCAGATAATCAGAGGTTTTTTAAAGTAGCCTTTCTGAAATAATTAGGAGAACAAACCCAATAAAGGAAATTTTGGTTGAAAGGAAGAGGTGAGCAACATTTTTCAAACTGAAACTCAATCTTAGTTATTTGTGATTAATACCTGAGATTAATGTTTCTGAATTTGATGGTATGGTGAAACAAAGGTGTCAAGGGATTCATTTTACAGTTTTGATATAAAGTGGTAGTTTTTCAGAAGATAAAAGGCCTATGATGGGAACTTTTCTATGTACTATATTTCTAATATAGTAAGGGATAATATCTCTCCTGTAGGAAAATAGACAATTTGCTTGCAGGGGGACTTGGGACATATGAGAATGCTCAGTTCCTATGACAATTATGATATGGAAGTGAGAACAATAAATGTTTCAAAGATGTAGAATGTTTGTCCTCAAGAAGGTAAAAAAAAATTGCAGAACCTAGAAATGTATATAGATTTTTCATATTCTTTGATAAATATCAAAACACTGATTTTAAGTCCAGCTGGTTACTGGCAGTGGCTTGAATGCATAAATTTACTTTTGCTTTCTTCAATAATTTCATTAAAACAACAGTAAAAGATGTTTCAAACATCATAAGCCCACAACAAAAGCCAACAAATAGGAAAGAAGATGAGCAATAAAATTTTGGAAACTGAAAGACAGAACCTTAAACTGACTTAGCAGTCAGAAAAAAAGCAGAGATATAACCTGATGTACATTGCTGATTCACCACAAAGAATTGGGGGCAAAAGGTGTATTTGGAAAAGGGAATGAAGATGGGTCTGAAAATATACTCTTCAAGATGTAGTTAATTCTCCTCTACAAAATATCCTTTCTGCTATCTTGTTATTACACTAAAGGCTTACTTTTTGCAGAGGTGCCAGGGTCACCCAACCTTCAGGATCTAATGCCTGATGACCTGAGGTGGGGCTGATATAATAATAATAGAGATAGAGTACACAATAAATGCAATGGTCTTGAATCATCCTGAAATCATTCCCTCCTCCCTGGTGCGTGGAAAACTTGTCTTCCACAAAATCAGTCCCTGGTGCCAAAAATGGTTGGGGACTGCTGAAAGGATCTTGAGGTTTGAGAACAGGATGAATGTAGGGATAAAGTGCCAGCAACAAAGTGATGAGAACCCACACATATTGAATACTGAGGCCCAAACTCAACTCCATTTCTTGACTCTGCATTCAGGGAAGGCGTTTAATTCTATTCTCTCCAGACATGAAATTGAAAGGTCCTTCTGTAGGAAATCTGACCAGTTCTAGGAGGAGTAACCTAAAATTACTTACATCAGAGACTCCTCAAAGAAACAGACCTAACGAATCATCCTGCAGCAAAGCTCTGAGTGGATAAACTCACAAACATACGTACTCAAAGTGTTTTCACACTGCTCACTCTTAAACCTGAGTCAACACCCTACGCTCGCCAGGTTCAAACTATCAGAAGAAAGATTCCCATGCAACAAGTAAAGAACAAATCAAACAAAAGCAATAAGCAGAGTATGTAGAGAAATGAGAATGATAGAGGGAAAGTTATATTTTTATCCTCAGAGAAGTAAGAGAAGAAACTGCATTTATGAAACAAGAACAGAAATTACATTACAAAAGAATAAGCCCAAAAGAACTGTCTTTAGATGAAATTAAGGGGAAATGGTAATGAAACAAAGAGAAATATGGATGATGTTAACAAACTGGGTGATGAGAAATCCCAGATTACTAGAAACTCTAGATCATGGAGCATTCGCATGCATTAGTCTCTCAGTCCTGTCTGACTCTTTGCGACCCCATGGACTGTAGCCCACCAGGCTCCTGTATTAACTCATTTAACCCTTATTGTAACCCTACAAAATGAGTTTATAATTATCCCCATTTTAGAAATAAGGAAACTGAAGCACAGAGTTCAGATAACTCACCCAAAGCACACAGCCAGGCCATGGCAGAACTTGAGTAAAGCCACTCTTAATCCACACTCTTAATCCTTCCCTCTCTCTTCTTAGCCCCTCTCCCCTCTTACCACCTCTCTCCAAGAGCAAGGCCAAGAAGAAAGAGCAACTGTGTAGCAGGAACTGCAGGAAATGAAATAGAATCAAAGATTCTATTCTCTTTTGAACTCAAAATAGGCAATATTCCTCTGATGAGAGAGGATACTGCTATACATGGAAACTGAATCTGAGAACAACTAGTTGAAAGGGAAGATGGCCCAATAGTTTCAAGCTGTGGGTGAGTGCAAAAAAAACCCTAAAGAGTCACTAAGAAATTAAAAGGGATGTGTTCGTGTAAGTATTTGAGAACCTCTGGAATCAAAGCAAATATCTCTTATAAATCGTTCCAGGAGGACAGAGCTTCAGAAGAAAAAGCAATCTCTAGGAAGGAAAAACAACTTGATGAGGGTAGAGTAGAAATGTACAGGATATAAGAAGGTTTAGGTTGTAGGAAGGATTCAGAAAGCGCAGGAACAACAATTAAAGATCAGCACAGCTTCTCACAGTGAAGCAGCCCCTCCAAAGGCAAAGCCTGGTGCACTCTGGGAAACCTGCATGGGGACAGGAAACCTTCGGCACCAGGCCTAGCTCAGATTCAGAATCAGTTCACAGAGAGCCAAAGGACCATAACCTAACCACCAAGAAGGCAGCCCTGTATTTGTATCAATAAGCACATGGATTCCTTGTTCACCCAAGACTGGAATTAATCTTTTGATAGAGTTCAACAGAAATATTCCTCAAGAGACTGCAGCTTATTTGAGTAGAAACAATATTCATGCATGACACATACTAACATTAAAAGGTCCCTTAATGATTGGATTATTAGGTCAGAAATTATGTCAATATATATCAAAGTCAAAATACACTCTTTGCAACAAAGAGTGTTAACAAGTTACACTTTTTCAATCTTGGGCTTTCACTCTGTCCTCATCTGTAAAATGGGGACAATAGGAGAACATCCTCATGGGCATTCTGTGAATATTCAGTAATATTCAGTAAAATAAGTCTGGCACATAGTAGTGTTAGCCACAAATCATGTCCAATCTTTGGGACCCCGTGGACTGCAGGCCGCCAGGCTCCTCTGTCCATGGAATTCTCCAGACAATAATATTTAAGAGGGTTGCCATTTTTTCTTCAGTGGATCTTCCCAATGAAGGGATAGAACCCAGGTCTCCCCCATTGCAGGCAGATTCTTTTACCATCTGAGGCACCAGGGAAACTTGGCACATAGTAAGCATTCAATAAATATTTGCCCAGGTTATTATTATTAATATTGTCCAATTGCACAGTTATGGAACACACTTTGGTCCCTGGTCAGCTGGGTGCATATAGATAGGTTCATACAATGAAAAAACAGGGATATACCCTTAAATTCCAAAGTAACTCAGCTGCAAGTTCATAAAACCAGAAAAAACTCCAGGTTTTACATCTGGAATCTCCTGCCTGTGACAACATCTGACACTCAATGAATCCATAGTAAATAATAAGCAAAGAACTGTCATTACTCCTAGAGAAATAACTCAAAGCTCACATCTAATATTCATTATTTTAATACTACCAGCTTGTTGCTATTATTATCTGAGAAGGTATAATTTTTGACATTTTTTAATTTTCTGCACAAGTAAATGATGAATACATCTTCATCATACAGATTTAGTATGGTTCTTGTTTGAAAAATTTGAAAAATTTTTAATGAAAGAAGAAATATATATAATTTCAATTTTAAAAATCAAAATAACGTTCTTAACATTAGTCTACAAGACAGTATAGTTATTCTAAGACTAAGAATAATAGGTATTGGCTTAGTAATAAGCAATAAAAAATTCACAATGATATTCATATTCTCATTCAGCTTTAAGAAACAAATATTTAACTTTTTCTTTTCTTTAAGTACATAGAACTCTTAGTAAATACCTCTTATTTTTTCTGTCTGAAATGAACAATACACATTGTAAAAACAGAATGTACTTCTCTTCTGATTTGGGGATCAAAATATGTTGCAATAATTTGTATTATTTCCAATGAAAAAGGTGTAAGTCCACTAGATGCCCAATCTCAGGGTAATAATCTAAATATTTAACAGATTCTGTCTGGATATTGACTGATGTAATGAATGTTAGCTGTAAATAACCTATTCAGCTTACAGCTGAGTGTCAGGTAGATCTGACCCCCATTCTTTTAAAAGCACATGTTTAAGCCAAATTAAAGGAAAAATATATTAACAGAAGGAAAAATATATTCACAAAACCTTCCAGGTGCATGTGTTGTTCTTTTCTTGTAGCAAACAAGTGAAGGGGAGCATAATTTGTCACCCTAAAATATATCTCTTTAGCATAAGAATTATTTTAGACAGATTATTTTTAAGAAACAGCAGACACAGGAGGTCTGAAAACTGAGTCAGAAACATTTACATTTATAAGGGAAATGTCCACTTGTAAGGGTGTCTTCCTCTCTGTACCAGGAAGAGTCATTGTTCAGTCACCAAGTCGTTGCCAACCCTCTGCAAACCCATGTATTGCAGCATGCCAGGTTTCCTGTCCTTCACCATCTCCTGGAGTTTTCCCAAGATCATATCCATTGAATTGGTGATGCCATCCAACCATCTCATCCTCTGTCACCCTCTTCTCCTTCTGTCTTCAATCTTTCCTAGCATCAGGGTCTTCTCCAATGAGTCAGCTGTTTGCATCAGGTAGCCAAAGTATTGGAGCTTTAACATCAGTCCTTCAGTGAATATTCAGGGTTGATTTCCTTTAAGATTGACTGGTTTGACCAGGAAAAGAAAGATGACCAAATCTCTAGAAACTCTTATCAGTGGAGAAGGAAATGACCTAAATCTGTATAATAGTCATACTCTTGTTTATTGTACTTTTCTTGATGAACTCCCATAACTGACTCTCCAACCCCTCAGCACCATCTTTTGTCTTTAGCTAGAGCTCATATTTAAAGTTATGGCTTGGACCATTTCAGGCAGTTACTCAGTTTTCCTGGGGATTTTTCACATATACAAGAAGTATGATGTTCAGTCACTAAGTCATGTCTGACTCTTTGGGATCCCATGAACTGCAGCAGACCAGGTTTCCCTTTCCTTTACTATCTCCTGGAGTTTGCTCAAACTTGTGTCCACTGAGTCAGTGATGCCATCTAACCATCTCATCCTCTGTCACCCCCTTCTCCTCTTGCCCTCAGTCTTTCCCAGCATCAAGAGGAGCTAGACATGTTATAAACTTCTATTCTTTTCTCATGTTAATCTGTCTTTTTATTACAGGGATGTCTCAGTCCAGGACCTAGAAGGGTAGGAGGAAAACTATTTTTCCTCCCCTATCCAGGTATATTCTCCAAGCCTTTCAAAAGTTTTGTAGCAAGCAGCACAATATTGAGTTGTCACTCTGTATAACCATCCTACAAAAAACTTAATGGATTATAGTGGATCCTTAATCACTTAGAAAAACAAAAATACTGTGTTAGGATTTGTTCAGTTGCTAAGTTGTGTCTGATGCTTTGTGACTCCTTGGACTGCAGCACACCAGGCTTCCCTGTCCTTCACTATCTTCCAGAGTTTCCTCAAACTCATGTCCATTGAGTCAGTAATGCCATCGAAACATCTTACCCTCTGTTTCCCCCTTCTCCTCTTGTTAGTGTTAGGACTAGGACAGCAGAAAATATATGTTGTGCATAAATGCAATATGTTCATTTTTCACTGATTTTATTTCCCCTGTGGCATACATAAATACTTTCCATAGGTTTTTGTCAGCTATATTATTAATTTTTATTTTAAATCCCAGTGTAGTTTCCTCTAGTCTTAAAAATGCTTGTCTTTGTATCTGTATATTGCCCTGAGAGGAGATATTACAACATTTATTATCCAATAGAGCTTCCTTGACTTACGTAGGGGAGATGATTTTTCCTATTGATTTCTTTGATGTTTATTACTCATGTATTTTCTTCAGCTACACATTTCTCTGTTTGCATTTTTTCCTTTCCAATTGCATGGGGCTTTGGGGTATCACAGAACCACAAGAATCTTTCTATTAGCTACCTTGTTTTGGGGAAGAAGAAATTTTCCTCTATGTTTCTTGGTTCTTCTGACTGGTCTAAGAGTTAAATTGACATGAGACAGATTAACAGGAGAAAAGTCAAACAAAGTATAACAGTGTGTACACATGGGAGAAACCTAGGAAAACTGAGTACCTCACCAAAATGACTGAAGCCTTCACCTTAAATATCATCTTCAGCTAAAGACAAAAGAGAAAGTTGGGGATCTTGGTTTGAGACTTGAAAGGGGAGGAAGCAATGCACGTGGAGATGGAAAACAAATGTTTGGTAAATAAATGTTTGCTAGGTCTTACAGAGACAATGGGACAGAGGGAAATTTTAACAGACTTTGCCAGCTTCTTCCCTCCCCACCACATCTAGTTCATTTTACAGTTATTTAACTGATAGCTTCCTTCCAGAAACAGGGCCTCTATCTAAACCCTTTTAGGTGAGTAAGGGGAGGTAACATGAAAAAATTCCTGGGTCTTTTCTTTCTGAAAAATAACTAGCCTAAAAAAGTCCTTATGCCAAAAAGACACATTTTGGGATGGCAAATTTTGCTCTCCTACATGTGTTTTTAATTATTTTGATTTAATCTCAAAGTTAGAATGCAGTTTCCTCATTAAAGAAATTTCTCTTTATTTCAATATCAGTGTTTGCGAACTGTTTCAGACTGGCAAACACAGTTAAATACCATTAATGCCAAGGATGATTTCATTGCATTTTCTATTTTTCTTTCATTTGTAGTATCTCTCAGGATACCTTAGGCCTCCTCTGCTTATGATGTGATCAGGCTTCAGAAGGCTTTACCTCTGACAACTGATTAACAGTGAAGAATACAGCAACAGGGGGGCCCTACAGGCCCAGCTTCAATTACACTGGGGTGAATATGAAATGCAGGTTACTTCTCTTTCTCCCTCTTAGACAGGCTCTATACCCCCTTACTACAATGATTCTGCTTTCTGGATTGGGGGTGAGGGGGCTTCCCTTGTGGCTCAGCTGGTAAATAATCTGCCTGCAATATGGAAGACCTGGGTTTGATCCCTGGGTGGGGAAGATCCAGAAGGGAAAGGCTACCCGCTCCAGTATTCTGGCCTGGAGAATTCCATGGACTGTCCACAGTGTTGCAGAGTCGGACACGACTGAGCAACTTTCACTTTCATTTTTCTGGTGTAGTGGTGGTTGTGGTTTATTTGTTAAGTGGGAAGTGTCAAATGATTTGACCTTGACTTTCTCTCAGGGCTCTACCTGGCAGAACTAAGTGTGCTGGGGCTGTCAGGGTGCAAAAACTGTGGGAAAAAAATTAGTAGGAGGTTCCAAATGACTTTGAAGCATTCTGAGCGCTAAACGTGAGGCCAAGTCTGTGACAAGCTTACAAGTCAAATATGCAAACTCATTCAATCTTAAAAGGAGGCCATTATCCATATTATCCATACGGAACGATTATAGTAATTCAAAAAGCCAGAATTTTTCCCTGTATTGTTTCTCTACCCTTTCAATGACATGGAATTATTCAATGAATAATTAACCTTGACTGTACTAAAGCAAAAAGAAATAAAGACACACAGATGCTCCCACCAGATTTCTAGTCCTAATACATAATACTCTGGGCTACTACTTCTTTTATCTTGTTGGCTGTGAGAGGTGGTGGGTTTTTGTGGAGTTTTTTGTTTTTTTTTTTTTTTTGAGAAATCTTAAAAGTAGTAACTGAAAAATTAGATGAAATTAGAATTATAACCTGAGAACCATTCTAATAATACCCAACTGGAATATATGAACTACTCCAGATTAGAAAATGATAAAGAAAATGATTAAAAGTAGAGAACTATTTTGAATAAGTTTAGAGGAGTATTTCAAGCTGCAATAGCTGTAATGAGCAGATACAAAGCAAGGAGAACAGGTCACATGTACTCATCTCTCTGAAAGCCAACAATGGGAGGTACAGTGCTGGCATTTGAGTCACTAGAACCAAGTGAATGATTAGCTTTAGAAACGAAAACAGGATTCTGCTATTAGTGCTGCCATTTAGCACCTTTTGAACCTCAATTTTTCTTTCCAAAAATTGGAAATAATGCCCTGCCTGCAATTAATGAGCTTTTGTGAAGATTATTTTAAAACATTTATTAAAGTACCCTGTAAACTATACAAACATGGAGAGTGGAGAGCTGGGATTATAGTAGTCTTTACTGATGGGGTGAATGAGAAAAGAAGCACAAACTCTGTCTATCTAACTATAACAGCGACTTGTAGAAAAGCACTAAATTATGTCCTATCTCATACCTGTTTCTGGTTTAATTTCACATGTGTGATGATTATCCTTTAGAGAAAACAATGTGTAAGTTTCTAGATCACTGCCATTTTTGGTTGGTACTTTTCACTCACATGTTACAAAGTCATACAGGTTAGTGGAAAGAGCCTGAATGCAAAGGCAAAGATTCTTGATGTTAAACCCCAACTTTGCCACCCTGTATTTGTGGGAAGGCACACAAGCCAAATAAGTTCCTAAAAGGTGACATTTTTCATCTCTAAAATGAGCATAGTAAAACCTACCTCATAAAGTTGCTGTAACGATCTAATGTATATAAAGCATCTGGAAGACTGTTTGGTGTAGCAACAGGATCTTTATTATGTATTTCTATTTTCAAAATGATTTCCAGACCCTCTCACTTGAGCTTACACAGAAGATATTTCCAGATGTGACTAGTCTAAGACACAAGGAATTCTACCTTCAAAGTGTCCTCAGGAAAACCATCAAAGCCAACTCATCCCTTCCAAATTTACTTTTTAAGAGCTTACCTTCTTAAATATCTTTTTCTTACTTAAGTTGTAATCAAAGAAATTATCACTTCATCTTTCATAATTTAGAGAAGCCAGAAAGAGAAATCCTTTCAAAAGTTCCCACATAACCACCAAAGTAAATGTTGACTTCCTCAGCTAATGAGTTGCCATAGCTGAATTTCATTCTTTCCCTGAAGAGTTGGTGATCTTATTATACCTGAGAACAGACTAACCCAACCTCTACTTAGTCACACTTTCAGTGCTTCTTTCTACCATTTTCCCTTTCTACACTTATCAAAAAATTTCTGCTTATTTTTCAAGATTAAGGTCAAGTTCTATCTAGTCCCATGAAGTTTTCCTGTCCACTTGTCCCCATACTGTCTTTTCTGACTCTGAATTATTATAGTGCTTATTTTCTGTACCAATAACTCCATACCTTACTTGCACAATAATTTAACCATTTAACCATTATTATTCAGGGCAGAGTTCTATGTTTTATACATTGTTGTCTCCCAAGAGGATCTAAAATCGTCCTATAGATAGAATCATCTTTCTAGTTTCAAATTATATAAGTGGATCAGACAGAAAAATTTTATTGAAAGCAACCCAAAGCATTGTAATTCAGATACTGATAATCTGGATGTCTCTGCTCCAGTGCTCTGATTCCATTATCCAGAAAGATGAATTAATTACACTTTCCTTTTTCTATTAAGCAATTTTCCCATTTAGCCACAAGGTCTTTAGTTATTTTCTTGGCCACTCATATTTGTTTTCAAAAATGTTAGCAAGCACTGACAGGAATCGCATGCTGAGTAGCCCACAGGAGCAGATACAGCTCCTCGCCTGCAGTTGCACGAATATTCTCACTATCTATACAATATTTACTCTGTTTTTCAAAGAGACACCTTTCATTCCCAAGGTTGTAAATCTAACCTCTTTTTTCTAAAACAAAACGACACTAAACAAGAAAAAGAAGAAAGAATTGCAGTAGTGATGAGGTGGAGTGATAAATGCATCACATTTTCAGCATCAGCTAGGTTAAGATCTGCACACATTTTAGAAGAGACAGAAAGAAGAATTGGTGTGTAATGGATAAAAAATATAGGCTCACACTGGGAAACCACTGTCTGTTGAATGTTTTTTGAAAATAGTATGCTTTTCCTAAACATATACTGCTGCTGCTGCTGCTGCTGCTGCTGCTGTTGCTGCTGCTGCTGCTGCTAAGTCGCTTCAGTCGTGTCCGACTCTGTGCGACCCCATAGACGGCAGCCCACCAGGATCCCCCGTCCCTGGGATTCTCTAGGCAAGAACACTGGAGTGGGTTGCCATTTCCTTCTCCATTGTATGAAAGTGAAAAGTGAAAGTGAAGTCTCTCAGTCGTGTCCAACTCTTAGCGACCCCACAGACTGCAGCCCACCAGGCTCCTCCATCCATGGGATTTTCCAGGCAAGAGCACTGGAGTGGAGTGCCAGTGCCTTCTACTATAAGAAAAGTGGTTGAAGTACATTTTCGCTTAAGAGGCAAAAACTCCAGTCACCTTTCCACCATCAGGTTTCTTGGACTTCTTTTTTTTTTTTTTTTTTGATAGTACAAATCTTAAAGTGTATGTTTATTATTCATAATATTACTATGAAGTTAAAATGGCTCATAAACATGGCTTCATTCACTTTTTTTTAAGAATTTTAGGAATCTTTATTTAAAAACAACCTTATCTTAAAATGGAGTAACTTTGGTTTTACAAGCAGCAAGCAAAGTACAGAAGCAAAAATGCATTACAGGAGCATTAAGTTCTACATTTGGTCACAGCGTCTAATCTGAAATCACACCCATAATATCATTAATCACACCCATAATCAATAATCACACCTGCCTACAAAAGGCACTTTCCATTTCAGAGTCTTGCTAAGAGCCCCAGGCCCTAGTTAGTGAGATTGGAATACAATAAGCCCTGCTGCTGCTAAGTCACTTCAGTCGTGTCCGACTCTGTGCGACCCCATAGACACAGCCCATCAGGCTCCCGCATCCCGGGATTCTCCAGGCAAGAACACTGGAGTGGGTCGCCATGTCCTTCTCCAATGCATGAAAGTAGAAAGTGAAAGTGAAGTCACCCAGTCGTGTCTGAGTGTTAACGACCCCATGGACTGCAGTCTACCAGGCTCCTCCATCCACGGGATTTTCCAGGCAAGATTGAATGCTGTAGGCAGGGATGGCTCTGCCACGATCTGAGTCCTGGAGTCAGTATCCAGTATGCACTATACTAGTATGGAAAATTGTTGTTGCTCTAACGTAACCATTTTAATATTTTTGTTCTTTCCCACAATTTGTGTCTAGTCTGTAGTCACAAGAATTACTCAGCCAACACAACATAATGTTATTGCTAAATACTAAGAAAGAAAATAGCTGCATATTCAGTTCAGTTCAATTCAGTCACTCAGTCGTTTCCGACTCTTTGCAACCCCATGAATCACAGCACGCCAGGCCTCCCTGTCCATCACCAACTCCCGGAGTTCACTCAAACTCATGTCCATCGAGTCGGTGATGCCATCCAGCCATCTCATTCTCTGTCGTCCCCGTCTCCTCCCACCCCCAACCCCTCCCAGCATCAGAGTCTTTTCCAGTGAGTCAACTCTTGGCATGAGGTGGCCAAAGTATTGGAGTTTTAGCTTGATGCTGCTAAGCACTTCAGTCGTGTCTGACTCTGTGTGACCCCATAGACGGAAGCCCACCAGGCTCCCCCGTCCCTAGGATTCTCCAGGCAAGAACACTGGAGTGGGTTGCCATTTCCTTCTCCATGTTTAAGCTTAGAGAAGCCTAAAACAGCAGGAAGATCCTAAGACATTTGGCCAGTGTTACATATCAAGGTGGGATGGATAGTCCCCAAGAACTTTCAACCTGATAAGACTCAAATGTTCATCAACTCCATATTTACACCTTACTGGGAGGGGGGGAGTTCTTCTGGCACTTTCCCAATGCCTGAAGAGCTACCACACACTGTACAATCTTCTAGTTAAACATTTATAGGAGATAGCCTTCCCACAAAAGCAATGTCCTCAACCTCAAACTGTGGATGACCTTTCAGCTTCAGTTGTTTTATTAATGTATGCCAAACTACAGATAAAACTTGGGGTTACAAGATTATTCCAGGGCTCCTGACTTTTCTTTCTTGCAATCAATATGGCACTGTCCCTTTTCACTGTCCTAGTAAGGAGAGAGAAATTATTATGAAAGGCAACTGAGTGCTATAGGAGATGAAAACCAACAATCCTAAATGCACAAAATAAATACTTTCAAAGCCCTTCATTTGAAATTTTAAAATGATCAAATCTCTGGAATACAGGGTCAGAGTAAAACCTCTAAATACAGGGTCAGTTCATGTTCATAAGTTATATTTCCAATAAGTCTAAAATTTGGAAAAGAAGATGAATACATAGTATAGCTGGGCATTCATCATTTTGCTTAATATATATGAAATGTGATATTTTAATTAGCTATTAATTACAGAAATCAGAAGCTCCATTATATACACCCCCCAAATAAACCTGTGAATCAGTGTTCTAAAAGCTAATTTCTTTGCCTGGGCAAAACTGGAGATCTTATTCAGCCAAAGATGTTAAAGGATTTGCTAATTATTCAGCCATAGCCCTTTAGCCCTTTCCCCTAACACATACCCAGAAACTGTATTTCTGAAAATTGGGCCAGACAAGAAGATATTCTCATCTGAATAAATATGATAATGATGACAAAGAAACTCTGGGAAAGACTTTGATAATCTGTGAGATGAGAAGTAAAGAAGATATAAGATGGATGAGAAGAGGTGGGGGGAGTAGCTCAGCAACAATTGAGAAGGAAGTGGTGACATGTAGTCAAATTGAAATGTCTCAGGGGGACCTTCAGAGAGAATCTGTGACAATCTGTCCCTACCCCTGCAGCTTAAAATAATATATGGTTGTGATTACTTTTAAATTGTCATCATCCTGTTGCTACTACTTTTGAGGCAGGAGTTTATGGCTTACTTTCCTTTGGAAATAAGAGAGCAATAATTTTATCTGAAATGTAGCTCAGGTGATGACTTCAGCACAGCTGACTTGCATACGGTACCTAAGTGTCAGGGTGGTCACAGGTGTCCTGAGTCCTAACAGGGTTCACACTAACTAGACAAAAGGAGCCCTTTCAGATCCAGTGGTGTATTTTTGTTTGTTTTCTGTTTTAAGTAAGTGTTAGTTGCTCAGTCGTGCCTGACTCTTTGTGACCCCATGGACTACAGCCCACCAGGGTCCTTTGTCCATGAGATTTTCCAGGCAAGGATACTAGAGTGGGTTACCATTTCTTTCTCCAGGGGATCTTCCCAACCCAGGGATGGAACCCGGGTCTCCTGTACTGCAGGCAGATTCTTTACCGACTGAGCACTTCATTTTAACACCAAGGATTGGAAGGGAATGAACATTAAATAGAAAACATGCCATCTTAAAGAAATTCATATGATGATAGTTCTATCAGCCTTTCTGATTGATATTTAAGGGATCAATCACATGATCAAATAACACTCTTTTTAACACCAACAGGATTTTCTATAACTGAGTATATAAATTCTGAAATGTAACATATCTAGGCTAACCCTAGGATTAAACCCAGCTGAAAAATTCTGGTTTCATTCACCATGATTGGAAGTTTAGAGTCATAGTTGATGGAACTCAGAAAAACAGATATTTAGGCATGCACAAATTAGCCTAGAGGAACTGATATTCCAGAATTTTTCAATTCTATTTGCTCAAAGTAGACAGACATTTTGTAAGTAGACAAATGGCATTGATAAAAATAGAAATACAAAACATATATAGATGTTTACTACAAAAAGTAAGCAGTAGAAAAAAATAAGGCAGATCTCCAACAAAGTAATCATCAAAAGCAAACTGCCACACCATTGAGATCTAACAAAGGACAGCATGGAATATGCTGTAAGATAATAACAGAAAGTAAGCTATAAAAAGCAAAGATACTTTTTAGAATAAAGGAAAAATAACATACTCAGAAACTCTTTAGAAATGTTTCAAATAAAGTGCTGTATTTGAGAAAAGAACAAATAGAAAGAAAATGGGTAAGAGGTCTCAATTCCCTCCCAGTCTCTCTTTCACTTTTGGACAATATTTGAGAGCTTGTATCTATCCCTGTAAAAATATGGTTGCCTACAGTTTAAAAAAAATTACATCTCATTTCTTTTCACTTGTTCAATTCTTTAAAAATCATGTCAATTATGCTCAACTTTATTAAGTTCATCTTATCATATATTAAAGAGTTTGATATCAAATACATTTGTATTTTAATGATGACAATTTCACTTTAGCAAATAAAATTTTAAGTCCAAAACACAACTATTATTCCTCTAAAATAAGAACTTTACAGAGCTGTTGAGAGAGTCAGAGATAATTATATGTTGCCAGAAATGTTACATGTTTCTGGTAATGGCTAGTCCTTTTGAAGGAGGTTGACATTATCTTCATTACCTCCACCATAGTTTGGCCTCAGGTCAAACAACAGGGAGGGAATACAGCCCTGCACATCAACAGAAAATTGAATTAAAGATTTGCAGAACTTGGCCCCACCCATCAGAACAAGACCCAGTTTCCCCCTCAGTCAGTCTCCCCTATCAGGAAGCTCCCATAAGCCTTTTATCATTCTCCATCAGAGGGCAGACAGAATGAAAACCACAATTTCAGAAGGATAAAAATATGATCACGTGGACCACAGTCTTCTCTAACTGAATGAAAGGATGAGCCTGTAGGGTCACCCAGGATGGATGGGTCATGGTGAAGAGTTCTGACAAAACATGGTCCACTGGAGAAGGGCATGGCAAAACACTTCAGTATTCCTGCCTTGAGAACCCCATGAACAGTATGACAAGGCAAAAAGACAGGACACTGAAAGATGAACTCCCTGGGTCAGTAGGTGCACAATGTGATACTGAAGAACAGTGGAGAAATAACTTCAAAAAGAACGAAGAGACAGAGCCAAAGCAGAAACAACACCCAGTTGTGGATGTGACTGGTGATGGAAGTCAAGTCCAATGCTGTAAAGAACAATATTGCATAGGAACCTGGAATGTTAGGTCCATGAATCAAAGCAAATTGGAAGTGGACAAACAGGAGATGGCAAGAGTGAACATCAACATTTTAGGAATCAGTGAACTAAAATGAACTGGAATGGGTGAATAATTCAGATCCCCATTATATCTAC
This sequence comes from Moschus berezovskii, assembly GCF_049115385.1. Classification (NCBI taxonomy): domain Eukaryota; kingdom Metazoa; phylum Chordata; class Mammalia; order Artiodactyla; family Moschidae; genus Moschus; species Moschus berezovskii. Next base: position 91,570,217 of record NC_142470.1, read on the forward strand.
TGCTATGGGCAATAATCCCTTAGAAGAAATGGAGTAGCCCTCACAGTCAACAAAAGAGTCCAAATGCAGTACTTGGATGCAGTTTCAAAAACAACAGAATGATCTCTTCATTTTCCAAGGCAAAACATTCAATATCACAGTAATCCAAGACTATGCCTCGACCAGAAATGCTGAAGAAGCTGAAGTTGAATGGGTCTATGAAGACCTATAAGATCTTCTAGGATGAACACCCAAAAAGATGTCCCTTTCATTATGGAGGACTAAATGCAAAAGTTGGAAGTCAAGAGATAACTGGAGTAATGGGCAAATTTGGCGTAGGAGTAAAAAACAAAGCAGGAAAAAGGCTAAGTTTTGCCAAGAGAAGGCACTGGTCATAGCAAACACCCTCTTCCAACAACACAAGAGATGACTCTACACATGGACATCACCAGATGGTCAATACCAAAATCAGACTGATTATATTCTTTGCAGACAAAGATGGAGAAGCTCTATACAGTCAGCAAAAATAAGACTGGGAGTTGACTGTGGCTCAGATCAAGAACTACTTATTGCCAAATTCAGACTTAAATCGAAGAAAGTAGGGAAAACCACTAGACCATTCAGGTATGACCTCAATCAAATTCCTTACACTTATACAGTGGGAGAGAGAAATAGATTCAAGGGACTAGATCTGATAGAGTGCCTGAAGATCTATGGATAGAGGTTCGTGACTTGGACAGGTGGCAGGGATCAAGACCATCCCCAAGAAAAAGACATGCAAAAAGGCAAAATGATTGTCTGTGGAGGCCTTACAAATAGCTGAGAAAAGAAGAGAAGCTAAAGGCAAAGGAGCAAATGAAAAATATACCCATTTGAATGCAGAGTTCAAAAGAATAGCAAGGAGAGATAAGAAAGACTTTCTCAGTGATCAATTCAAATAAATAGAGGAAAACAATAAAATAAGAAAGACTAGAGATCTGTTCAAGAAAATTAGAGCTAACAGTCAGTCAGTCAGTCAGTTCAGTCGCTCAGTCGTGTCCGACTCTCCGCGACCCCATGAATCACAGCACGCCAGGCCTCCCTGTCCATCACCAACTCCCGGAGTACACTCAAACTCATGTCCACAGAGTCGGTGATGCCATCCAGCCATCTCATTCTCTGTCGTCCCCTTCTCCTCCCGCCCCCAACCTTTCCCAGCATCAGAGTCTTTTCCAGTGAGTCAACTCGTCGCATGAGGTGGCCAAAGTATTGCAGTTTCAGCTTTAGCATCAGTCCCTCCAATGAACATCCAGGATTGATCTCCTTTAGAATGGACTGGTTGGATCTAGAGCTAACAAGGGAACATCTAATGCAAAGATGGGCAGAATAAAGGACAGAAATAGTATAGACTTAACAGAAGAAGAAGATACTAAGAAGAGGTAGCAACAATATACAGAAAAACTATGCAAAACAGATCTTCATGACTCAGATAACCACGACGGTGTGATCACTCACCTAGAGTCAGACATCCTGGCATGCAAAGTCAAGTGGGCCTTCAGGTCAGTCACTCAGTCATGTCCGACTCTTTGCGACCCATGAATCACAGCACGCCAGGCCTCCCTGTCCATCACCAACTCCGGGAATTCAACCAAACTCATGTCTGTCGAGTCGGTGATGCCATCCAGCCATCTCATTCTCTGTCGTCCCCTTTTCCTCCAGCCCCCAATCCTTCCCAGCATCAGAGTCTTTTCCAGTGAGTCAACTCGTCGCATGAGGTGGCCATGAGTTTCAGCTTTAGCATCAGTCCTTCCAATGAACACCCAGGATTTATCTCTTTTAGAATGGACTGGCTGGATCTCCTTGCAGTCCAAGGGACTCTCAAGAGTCTTCTCCAGCACCACAGTTCAAAAGCATCAATTCTTCGGCGATCAGCTTTCTTCACAGTTCAACTCTCACATCCATACATGACCACTGGAAAAACCATAGCCTTGACTAGACAGACCTTGGTTGGCAAAGTAATGTCTCTGCTTTTTAATATACTATCTAGGTTGGTCATAACTTTCCTTCCAAGGAGTAAGCATCTTTTAATTTCCTGGCTGCAATCAGCATCTGCAGTGATTTTGGAGCCCCCCAAAACAAAGTCTGACACTGTTTCCACTGTTTTTCCATCTATTTCCCATGAAGTGGGCCTTAGGAAGCATCAATGAAAAAAGCTAATGGAGGTGATGGAATACCAGTTGAACTATTTCAAATCCTAAAAGATGATGCTGTGAAAGTGCTGCACTCAATATGCCAGCAAATTTGGAAAACTCAGCAGTGACCACAAGACTGGAAAAGATCAGTTTTCATTTCAATTCCAAAGAAAGGCAATGCCAAAGAATGCTCAAAGTATTATACAATTGCAGTCATCTCACACGCTAGCAAAGTAATGCTCAAAACTCTCCAAGCCAGGCTTTAACAGCACATAAACCATGAACATCCTGATGTTCAAGTTGGATTTAGAAAAGACAGAGGAACCAGAGATCAAATTGCCAACATCTGTTGCATCATCGAAAAAGCAAGAGAGTTTCAGAAAAAAATTCATTTCTGCTTTTTTGACTACACCAAAACATTTGACTGTGTGGATCACAACAAACTGTGGAAAATTCTTAAAGAGATGGGAAACCAGACCACCTTACATACCTTCTGAGAAATATGTATGTAGGTCAAGAAGCAACAGAACTTGACATGGAATAGCAGACTGGTTCCAAATCAGGAAAGAAGTACGTCAAGGCTTGCCGGGAGCCAGTGAGGGAAATCCTACCCTTGGCAAAGGTCAATTGGGGAAGAGGCCTGACGGGCAAAGGCTAATCAGGACTCGAGGAACCCCCTGGACTTACCCCAAAGAAATCCGGAGTCTGACCGCCTTACTATCTTACGCCTCTTACCAAGTCCTCTAATACTTACGGGGGCTTCCCCCCAACCACTTTTCTCTAAAAACATTAATTCAGAGCTGTAGTTAAAAAGTTCTCCTCGGCTTAATAGGAGCGTTCCAATCCAAGCCCCCTCTGATAGCTTTCTAACTTGCCTGACAAGTTTGTCCGGGCTCTTACAACTACGAATGTGACTGTTTACAGCCTCTCAGACATGAAAGGACAGAAAGCCTAATATTCTAAAATACAGGAATTTGTTGAAGAAGTTAAAATCATTAGAATAGTACTAAAAAAGATTTCATTGTTGAATCAATGCTTGCTGCAAAGTTTCCATATTTTCTATTGTATCCTTGGAAATACATTAATCACATATAGAGAAAATAAGTAGTAGCCTTTGATTCAACCACATCAGATCTTAAGTTAATAAATTCTTTTCTTGTAGCTCACTACACCCTTGCCTTATAGGAATGTAACCTTGTCATGTGTCTTTGGAGAATAGCACCTGACTTTAGGGAAATCACCTTGAAAGAATATAAGCCTTTTTCTAGCAAACTAACCTTTGTTAGGAAAGAGGGCCATAAACTGTTAGCAGGCCCCCTGGCCAGAAGATGATGTAAACCACCTAAAACTTTTGTATATCATGAGACATACAAAAATAAGCCCTGATCCTGATAAGGGTCAAGATTGCTGATCCCACGTGATTTTGGTGTGACTCTATACCTCCCTTTCTTTAATTTTATGTGCACAACTTAGGGTATAAAAGCAGCACTGGAAAGTAAAGTTTTGGGCCTTGCTCACTGAAGCTCGGTCTCCCTGTGTCGTTTTTTCTCCTTTTCTATATTTTCTGCTTGAGATCCTTGGAGCACTAGGCCTTCTGCGTTTACTTATCTGCCTGAGCTTCTAAGACCCACTCGAGGGGGTGCCCTGGTGGGGTGCCTCCAGTGATTCAAGAGGGCGCCTGCGGCCTACGTAAACAGAGCAAACCTTGTGCTGAGTTTTATTGGTTTCCCACGTAAACCAAGGAATAATCAGCCTCTGTCTCTCTCTCTCTCTCTCTCTCTCTCGCTGACGCCAACACCATTCATCCCGAGGATACCCTGGGTCCATATTGAGGCAGTTCCCCGATAAAGGCTGTATATTGTCATTCTGCTTATTTAATTTATATGCAGAGTACATAATGAGAAATGCTGGGCTGGATGAAGCACAAGCTGGAATCAAGATTTCTGGGAAAAATAACAAGAACCTCAGATGTGCAGATGACACCATCCTTATGGCAGAAAGGAAAGAACTAAATAGCTTCTTGATGGAAATTAAATAGAAGAGTGAAAAAGTTGGCTTAAAACTCAATATTCAGAAAACTAAGATCATAGCATCTGGTCCCATCACTTCATAGCAAATAGATGGGGAAAAAAATGGAAACAGTGACAGACCATCATTTGGGGGCTCCAAAATCACTGCAGATGGTGGCTGTAGCCATGAAATTAAAAGACGCTCACTCCTTGGAAGAAAAGTGACCAAACTAGACAGCATATTAAAAAGCAGAGACATTACTTTGCCAACAGAAGTCCGTCTAGTCAAAGCTATGGTTTTTCCAGTAGTCATGTATGTATATGCGAGTTTAACTATAAAGAAAGTGAAGTGAAGTTGCTCAGTCGTGTCCGACTCTTTACAACCCCATGGACTGTCGCCTACCAGGCTCCTCTGTCCATGGGATTTTCTCGGCAAGAGTACTGGAGTGGGTTGCCATTTCCTTCTCCAGGGGATCTTCCCGTCCCAGGTATCGAACCTGGGTCTCCCGCATTACAGGCAGACGCTTTACCGTCTGAGCCACCAAGGAAGCCAGTATAAAGAAAGCTGAGAGCCAAAGAATTGATGCTTTTGAACTGTGGTGTTGGAGAAGACTCTTGAGAGTCCTTTGGACTGCAAGGAGATCTAACCAGTCCATCCTAAAGGAAATCAGTCCTGAATATTCATTGGAAGGACTGATGCTGAACCTGAAACTCCAATACTTTGGCCACCTGATGCAAAGAACTGACTCATGGGAAAAGACCTTGATGCAGGGAAAGATTGAAGGCAGGAGGAGAAGGGGACGACAGAGGATGAGATTGTTGGATGCATCATCAACTTGATACACATGACTTTGAGTAGGTCTGGGAGTTGGTGATGTACAGGGAAGCCTGGTGTGCTGCAGTCCTTTGGGTTGCAAAGAGTCAGACACAGCTGAGTGACTGAACTGAATTGAACTGATAATGAATAGGCAAATAATTCTTATAAGACTTTTAAAGGTACTGTCTCCAGTATCCCCCAGATTCTTTCAAGTTTTGAAGCAAAACACTATAAAAATAATTCCAAAAATGCTATGTTGCCTATACTGTTGCTCCAGAACTTCTTAAAAATAGTAAATAACTAACTTTGAGCACTATTATGTGCATAGCTATGTTTGAAAATGCTCACAATATTGTTTACTCTTATCATATCATTTAAGTCGGAAACTTTTGATTTAGACCAATTAAGGCTTTTCAGGTAAATACACAAACCATGAGCGATTTTCTAGGAAAATGCAATGTTTATAATAGGAGAAAGATCAAGTTAAAGTAATTTGGTAGAGCAAAAAAAAAAAAGTCAACTGAAAATTAAAAATGAGGTATAGTGCTGTGATGTATATAGTCCAGAGAATTGACCCTCCCTTGTCTATTCTCAGGGCCAGCACTAAGCATCTATATATATATATATATATGAAAATAATAATTCAATGGATTATTGGGAATAGTCCATTGGGAATCGTGCAATGGACTATTGGGAATACAAAGCAGCTGGAACTCCCTCACACTGATGGTGAGCATATGAATTAATCAAACCATTTTGGAAAAAAAAATTCACAGTATATATACCTTCAGTTCATTTCAGTTCAGTTCAGTTGCTCAGTCGTGTCCGACTCTTTGCAACCCCATGAATCACAGCACGCCAGGCCTCCCAGTCCATCACCAACTCCCGGAGTTCACTCAAACGCATGTCCATCGAGTCGGTGATGCCATCCAGCCATCTCATTCTCTGTCGTCCCCTTCTCCTCCCGCCCCCAATCCCTCCCAGCATCAGAGTCTTTTCCAGTGAGTCAACTCATCACATGAGGTGGCCAAAGTATTGGAGTTTCAGCATTAGCATCAGTCCTTCCAATGAACACCCAGGGTTGATCTCCTTTAGAATGGACTGGTTGGATCTCCTGCAATCCAAGGGACTCTCAAGAGTCTTCTCCAGCACCACAGTTCAAAAGCATCAATTCTTCGGCGATCAGCTTTCTTCACAGTCCAACTCTCACATCCATACATGACCATGGGAAAAACCATAGCCTTGACTAGACGGATCTTTGTTGGCAAAGTAATGTCTCTGCTTTTTAATGTGCTATCTAGGTTGGTCATAACTTTCCTTCCAAGGAGTAAGCGTCTTTTAATTTCCTGGCTGCAATCAGGATCTGCAGTGATTTTGGAGTCCAAAAAAATAAAGTCTGACACAGTTTCTCTTTCCCCATCTATTTCCCATGAAGTGATGGGACCAGATGCCATGATCTTTGTTTTCTGAATGTTGAGCTTCAAGCCAACTTTTTCACTCTCCTCTTTCACTTTCATCAAGAGGCTTTTGAGTTCCTCTTCACTTTCTGCCATAAGGGTGGTCATCTGCATATCTGAGGTTATTGATATTTCACCCGGCAATCTTGAGTCCAGCTTGTGCTTCTTCCAGCCCACCGTTTCTCATGATGTACTCTGCATATAAGTTAAATAAGCAGGGTGACAATATACAACCTTGACGTACTCCTTTTCCTATTTGGAACCAGTCTGTTGTTCCATGTCCAGTTCTAACTGTTGCTTCCTGACCTGCATACAGGTTTCTCAAGAGGCAGGTCAGGTGGTCTGGTATCCCCATCTCTTTCAGAATTTTCCACAGTTTATTGTGATCCACACAGTCAATGGCTTTGGCATAGTCAATGAAGCAGAAATAGATATTTTTCTGGAACTCTCTTGCTTTCTCCGACCCAGCAATTCTACTTCTAGGTTTATACCTAATGAAATGAATGCTTATGACCACTAAAAGACATGCATGAGAATATGCATAGCAACCTCATTTATAGTATCCCCAACTGAATATATCTCAAATATCCATCAATAGTCGGATGGGCAAATAATGTACATTTCATTCATAGAATGAAATACTATGCAGCGATAGAAAATAACTAATGATACTTTCGAAGTGTGGATAAATCTAATAGACAAATGCTGAGTGAAAGAAGCTAAACAATAAAGAGTACATGCTGCCATTATTCCATATATATGGGTTTTAAAACAGATGAAAGTGATCTTTGGTGGTGGAAATCAGGGTAGTATAGGCATTCTTGGAAGAGGGTATTTACTGGGAAGGGGAATGAAGGTTTTTTCCTAGTGACTGGCATGCTATGTATAATGATCTGGGTGGTATTTACAAGGATATTCACATATGTTTAAATATACATATATAGAAAGAGGGACAGACAGACAGAGAAAGAGAGACAGAAAGACAGAGAGAGACAGAGATAGAGACACAGACAGACAGAGAGAGGGAAAGAAGAAGTGCAGTCTCCTATCTGGCCTCAGATTCTGGGATCATCTTTCATGAAAGCTACAGTCACTTCATTGCAGGCAAGTGTATTTGTGTGTGTGTAACTGAAGTTAAGAAGGCAAGTAAACTAGAAAAATTGGCTCATAACCATGCAAATTTCTATTTTTCCACTCAGCAAAGACCAATATTTTAGCCCTTATCTACTGTCTTCTATTTGTTGTGCTTCTGTGTTCCTCCCTCAGATTCCCAGAGATTCATCTGTCTAAGACATGTGGCTGACATGTTATACTAAGCCTCACAGAGTCTAGCACAGAGCTGGACAGGCACATGTAAATGTTCCAATCTTCTTCACAGTAATTGCAATACCCACATTTGTTGATTACCACTCTATATCTCACAAAATACTCTTACTACCAACCCTATGATATAGGTATTTTTATTCCAAGTCTAGAGATGAAGAAATTGAGACTCAGAGATGTCCTGTGAATTATAAGTGGAAGAGAAAGCCCTCAAATGCTGTATACAAATCACAACAGTTACTTCCAACTCTTAGAGGACTGATTATAAAACATCTGCTTAGACGGTCTTTCTTCACCATATCTCTGCCCTGAGTGATCCATCTGGTACCCCTGCCAACATCAAAACCCATGCTTATCAAACAACATGCCCTCAGTTCTCTGGTAAATGTGGTCAAGGTCTCACAAAGGGCCAATATCCATGTAGTTCACCTGATGGTTTGCAGCTTCACAGCCATCTAAATGGTGTGCTATCACTTCTCAGTGTATCCTCATATTAAGTCAGTTCAAATGAATCTGCTTAAGACCCTTCAGTCTTTCCCTTGGTGTAATATGTAATCTCCTGTCTAATTATTTATGTTTAAATTTATTATGTAATTAGAAAAGTTTTATATTTATATATACATAATGATCCCTTTAGTTTGAACATTTCTTAATCTATTAATAAAATCACAAATTTGAATTTTGTTCTTTCTTAATCATGTCTAGAAATCAATTCCAGATCTCTTAGGATAGCCAATTATTTTCTGTACTATGACTGAAGTAGACTGGTACTTTGGTGATAGTATGATAGCAATTCATGTCCACAGAGACAGCTTCTCTGGAAAAAAAAAAAAACAACGTCTTATTTTGCAGTCTGCATTGAATAACACTGTCAGCTTTCAAATTTCTGACAGTTCCACATCCTTTCCTCACCTAATTCTACTTGACAGCTAAAACTAGATCACACTTATAGTACATCATCACGATTTTAGGTGGCATGGGCATTTGTTCCATATGATGATCTGTCAAATATAATTCACAGACAGGTAGAATTTACTTGCATGTTGGCTAATTCATATTCATTATTAACTTACTGTGAACAGCTAAACAATGCAGTATCTCATAGAAGGCTTATTATCCCATAAGTATAGCCCAGATTAAACCCTTGCAAGAAGTCTAAGTCTAGTTGTAGGTGCTTTTAACTTGAGAAAAAGGTATTTTAAAGACATAGCTACTAATAGAGGTAGAGTGGTGATAGCACCGATCATTGAAATGAAAAGTTTTGGAGGAATGCATCTGTCACTGCAGATGTACAAGAGACCTCCCTGGGTTTCAATTTGATTTCATAATTTATTATATTATCTTAAAACCACAGCCTCATTTTCAGTTCAGTTCAGTTCAATCACTCAGTCATGTCTGACTCCTTGCCCCATGGACCACAGCACACCAGGCTTGCCTGTCCATCACCAACTCCTGGGACTTGTTCAAAGTCATGTTCATTGAGTCGGTTATGCCATCCAGCCATCTCATCCTCTGTTGTCTCCTTCTCTTCCTGTCTTCTATCTTTCCCAGCTTCAGGGTGTTTTCCAATGAGTCAGTTCTTCGCATCACGTGGCCAAAGTATTACAGTTTCAGCTTCAACGTCAGTCCTTCCAATGAACACCCAGGACTGATCTCCTTTAGGATGGACTGGTTGGATCTCCTTGCAGTCCAAGGGACTCTCAAGAGTCTCCTCCAACACCATAGTTCAAAAGCATCAATTCTTTGGTGATCAGCCCTCGTTATGGTCCAATTCTCACATCCATACGTGACTACTTGAAAAACCATAGCTTTGACTAGAGAGACTTTTGTTGGCAATGTCTCTGCTTTGTAATATGCTGTCTAAATTTGCCATAGCTTCTCTTCCAAGGAGCAAGCATCTTTTAATTTCATGACTGCAGTCACTACCTGCAGTGATTTTGGAGCCCAAAAAAATAAAGTCTGACACTGTTTCCACTGTTTCCCCATCTATTTGCCATGAAGTGATGGGACCAGATGCCATGATCTTAGTTTTCTGAATGTTGAGCTTCAAGCCAACTTTTTCACTCTCCTCTTTCACTTTCATCAAGAGGCTTTTTAGTTCTTCTTCAATTTCTGCCATAAGGGTGGTGTCATCTGCATATCTGGGGTTCTTGATATTTCTCCCTGCAATCTTGATTCCAGCTTGTGTTTCACCCATTCTGGCATTTCTCATGATGTACTCTGCATATAAGTTAAATAAGCAGAGTGACAATATACAGCCTTGAGGTACTCCTTTCACAATTTGGTACCAGTTGGTTGTTCCACGTCTGGTTCTAACTGTTGCTTCTTGACCTACATACATATTTCTCAGGAGGCAGGTCAGGTGGTCTGGTATTCCCATCTCTTTAGAATTTTCCACAGTTTGTTGTGATCCACATAGTCAAAGGCTTTAGCATAGTCAATGAGGCAGAAGTAGATTTTTTTTTCTGGAATTCTCTTGCTTTTTAATGATGCAAGTGATATTGGCAATTTCATTTCTGGTTCCTCTGTCTTTTCTAAAACCAGCTTGAACATCTGGAAGTTCATGGTTCACATATTGCTGAAGCCTGGCTTGGAGAACTTTGAGCATTACTTTACTAGTGTATGAGATGAGTGCAATCGTGTGGTAGTTTGAGCATTTTTTGGCATTACCTTTCTTTGGGATTGGAATGAAAACTGACCTTTTCCAGTCCTGTGGCCACTGCTGAGTTTTCCAAATGTGCTGGCATATTGAGTGCAGCATTTTCACAGCATCATCTAAGGATTTGAAATAGCTCAACTGGAATTCCATCACCTCCACTAGCTTTGTTCATAGTGATGCTTCCTAATGCCCACTTGACTTCACATTCCAAGATGTCTGGCTCTAGGTGAGTGATCTCACCATCATGGTTATCTGGATCATTAAGATCTTTTTCACAAGTTTTTCTGTGTATTCTTGCCACCTCTTCTTAATATCTTCTTCTTCTGTTAGGTTCATACCATTTCTGTCCTTTATCAAGCCCATCTTTGCATGAAATGTTCTCTTGGTATTTCTAATTTTCTTGAAGAGATCTCTAGTCTTTCCCATTCTATTGTTTTCCTCTATTTCTTTGCATTGATCACTTAGCAAGTCTTTCTTATCTTGCCTTGCTATTCTTTGGAACTCTGCATTCAGATGCATGTATCTTTCCTTTTCTCCTTTGCCTTTCACTTCTCTTGTTTTCTAAGTTATCTCTAAGGCCTCCTCAGACAACCATTTTGCCTTTTCTGCATTTCTTCTTCTTGCAGATGGTTTTGATCACCTCCTCCTATACTCTATCCATAGTTCTTCCAGCACTCTATCTATCAGACCCAATCCCTTGAATCTATTTCTCACTTCCACTGTATAATCATAAGGGATTTGATTTAGGTCATACCTGAATGGTCTAGTGGTTTTGCCTACTTTATTAAATTTAAGTCTGAATTTTGCAATAAGGAGTTCACGATCTGAGAGCCACAGCCTCATGTTACTCACCTGTAAATAATTTTTTTGGTAAAAATTAGATGAGGTGGTGTTTAAACTGGAGAACAAAGCTGAGCAGGTAGTTACAAGATAAATAGATCTTTAGAGATAATTTTCCTTGACCAACTTAGACCCAACATAGCTTTGGTCCTCATATTATTGTCTCTCCTCTGAGGACAGACGCCCTGGTGATAATTAGTTCTGCTACTGAAGCTAAGAATCTGTGAGCTGGACTATGAAAATCACAGAAGAATTTGCAATGAGTAAAATGCCATCAAGGGGCCCTACTTTGTTTCTTTTTTTTCCCCAATATTGGGGTTGGATTTGAACTAGTCTCTTTATCTGTCAAAAAGCAATTTACATTTCCTCCTAATTATGGAGTTTTGCTGATTTTGCTTCTCAAGGAGATTTTACTGAACCATTTTCTTCTTTAAATATTCTCTTTCAAGTTCTCACTAAAATATCCAGAGAAGACTTTATTATCTTTATCAGCAAACCTGAGTTACCTTCTAATTTTTCTGATTTAGATTTCCTCACTTTTCCTAGGAGATGTTTTCTCACCTGACAACTGTCTGTGCCTTAAGAAAAAAAAAATGAGATAACCTTCTGCAAATATTTCTAAGTATACAATTAAAGTAATAATTTGATATTCTGTTTTCATAATGTTTCATATACAACCAAGAAGTCTAGGCACTGCCACTTCGCTGCTATATAACCTTGTAATGTTGTGGCTCCCTGTGCCTCACTTCTTTCATCTGTAAAATGGATAAAACATTAGTATTAAAAGTAACTTAAGGACTGTTATGAGGAATAAACAAATATCTGAGAAAATTTAGTATAGGATTGTAATGTAAGAATTTAATAAATGCCAGCAATAGATGCATTTAACAATAAAAAATACATTTAAAACACTTAGCAATTAGTTTTATTCATTTTAAATGCTTAATATAAAGAATACTGTGTAGTTTTTTTTTTTCTTTGCTTTGTTTCCAACCCTGGCTGCTCTTAGTTTCTAAGGTATTGGAGGTTTTATCTGGCATATGGCAGACAGCAAACAGATGTTAAGTTTGTAAGTTGATGCAAAAAAATGAAAAAAAAAATTTCAATGTTCAAATATAAAGTCTTTACATTGTTACTAATAATTTTAAAGTGTTTTGCACTTATTAGTGGTGTATTCAATAGGAAGAAGTCTGCCAAATAACAACAGGGATATTTACCTATGGATATTAATTAGAGAAGAGAACTAAACAGAAAAGTCATAGTTCTAAGCATTTTGTGAGATAAGGTTTAGAATGTCTCCCTTCTAATAACTTTAGTACTACAAGCTTAGGCATTTTTAAATAAAATGGAATAATATTGATAACACAGCTGAATAAGTAAATGCATTTAAAGACATGCTATTCTGAAACGTATTTATTAACTCAACTGCCAACAGTGTGCTGTAGGCAGTGTTTTAATTAAGACTAACCAAAGGTATAATAATCATGTAAAATTATCTGATCATTTATGTATATTAACACTTTTGGTCATGATGTACCAGGTTCCTCTCTTTAAATAATAGATTGCTACAGCAAATCTCCTTATGGGTAGCAAGGTACGTGTGCTCAGTCACTCAGCTGTGTCTGACTCTTTGCAATCCCATGGACTGTAGCCTGCCAGGCTCCTCTGTCCATGCAAGAATACTGGAAGAAGTGAAAGTGAAAGCTGCTCAAGAATACTGGAGAGGTTGTCATTTCCTACTCGAGGGGATCTTCCCAACCTATGGATCAAACTTGTGTCTCTTGTATCTTCTGAGTTGGCAGATGGATTCCTTACCACTGTGCCACCTGGGAAGCCAGGTGTTGCTTTATTGTACTTTCTTTCATTAAAAATATTTATAAAGGTATTTTTACCACTGATCTTTATATGAGACTGCAATTAATACTATTCTACTTAATGGCCATTCTAACAACTGGAATTGAGCAACAGTGGAAAAGAGTGGGCAGCCATTTCCTTCTCAGGGAGTTGTATCATATATAGTATCAATTGCTATGACAATAGTTTTATAATCCTACACTAGTCATATTAGATCTATTAGTTTACTTACCAAATGATTCCATAAGAATATTCATAAATAATGATTAAAGCCTAAGTGATTAGTTTTTCTTTGACCTTCTTTTATTAGTTTCCCCCGAAGGGTTTTTTATTAAATTCTGATGACTCAGCTAGTCCGACTTTTCCTTCTTGAGCTATTGGTACTTCTAGGGAAGCAGCATGTCCCTTTCTAAAGAGTATAGGTCAACCCCATTTCACAGCATACACATTTTCACAGTATACACATTTATTTCAATGACTTGCATGAATTGTGTGTGTGACTCCACTGACATTTAGTCAGTTAATGTGCACTACTGAAGCAGGCCCTGCTGGTTGCTCTATTATGGTGTAACCTTCTGTATCCCTCACTACAAAGGTAAAGTAAATATCCATTTCTGAAAAGAACTGCTGTAATAGTATTTAACAGTATTTTCTGAGCATATGCTAGCGCTGTTTTTCTTTCTTGCTAAACCAACTTGCATTTATCTTCTTACCTTTCCTCCCACTGAGTATAAACAAACCTGAAGGCAAACTACTACCATGGAAGTCCATTTACTAGCAAAGAAAAGAAAAACAAAATAGCTTTAATCTTAATTCAGCTCAATTCAACAAGCATTTATTAAGCACTCATTTCATGCTAGATGCTGATCCAGGAACTGGGGAAACAAAATGCAATTACTTTCTGTCCTTAAGGAGTTTAGCAGGGGAATGGGTATATTTTAAAAAAAAGAAAAAAAGTTGCAATTTAATAAGTGCTAAAAATATATCTTTAATGTAATGTATGATGGTCTATAAGACTCATTTTAGCATAGTAGTTAAAACATGGACTGTGGAGGACCATATTGCCTGGGTTTCAGTCCCAACTATAACACTTAGTATGTGGGTGAGTTGGGGCAAGTAACTTAACCTTTCTGTGTCCCAGATTTTTAACCTACAATGAGGATAAAATTAATACCTACAGACTCCTTTGGTATCTGCTGGCCTTACTAAAATCCACAGTTCTCAAGTCCCATATGGGAAATGACATGGTACAGTCAGTCCTCCATATTGACAATTCTGCATCCATGGATACAAATAGCTGAGTGTATTTGTATCACTCCAAATACTATAAGTGTCACTATAAGTTAATATTCATATTAAATATAAATTAGTTATTATTTATGAAGTTGTGAATATGCCAGTAGTATCTGGCATATATTAGGTGTAATGTAATTGTTTGGTGAATATAATAATGGAGGGTTAATTAATTGCTTAGGAGATAAGAGAAATGTTGATCCCAGTGGAACATTTAAGAGAAATATTTCAGAAAAAAAAAAAAAAGAAATACTTCAGAGAATTGGCATTACTTAATAAAAGTCTGTAAAGATGAGTCATATTTTACAAAAAGGGCAAGAAGGAGGAAACAAGAAAGGATACGTGAGTGTGTCAAGTCCCTAGAATATCTAGTAAAGGTCTAGCAAAGGACCTTCTACAACTAGAAGAAAGCCTTCATTAAAAAGAGCAAATGAAACTGAGTCTGATCATGAGGATGGGAACAAATTGCATAGGAAAAAGTTAAAAACAAAATTAAGTGATCAAGAAATGGAGTTTTTAAATTTATAAAGAATGGTCTGATTAGATTTGTTTTAGACAAGTTTCATTTATAGTATGGAAGATTAATTGGATTAACAGGGACTAGAGATATGATGACTGGTTAAGAAATCATAGTCTGGGAAAAGACATCCTGGCACAGAAAAGCAGGATGTCAAAGCAGGCCAGGAGAAGGAGGTGAGAAAACATGGATCCATCCTAGTAGAATACAAAACCTTTCGCATGGGTGAAATGACCAACCTCCTCTGAGAGAGAAGCTAACATACTCTGTAAAATGCTTAAGCAATTTTCTGATAAATGCTAGTGATGAAAGATTTCTTCTGGAAAGCTTATAACTGACCAGTCTATCTAGTTGTCAGTTAAGAGTAATGACATTTAACCGGATATTCTCTTTTTCTTGTATTTAGTCTAACCAGGGTCATCTAATCATTCTTTTTCCCTGTAATAAATATCCCAACTAAGGGAGAATCTTAAAATTAGTCTTCTTAGGTCTCCTTCCTTAGAGAAAGCTTGATATAAAATTTGACACATGCCCATCACCAAATTAGGAGGAAAATAACAGACAAAGAGAGCAGAAATTTGGAGGAAAACAATGCCGTTGGTTGGAAGTTTTTGAGTTAAAAGAACCTGTAGAATATCCAGGTAGAAAGTAGGAAGAGGATGAATGCAATTACTATTTGTTGAGTGTGCTACATAGAAGGCACTATGACAAATATTTACTTATTTTTAAACTTAACAACAATTTTGCAATTAATATCATCATTCCCATTTCGTGGATACAAACACTAAAATAAAGGGATGCTATGAAATGTTTCCAAGGCCACTTAACTAGTAGATTGCTACAATGAGAACCAGATCCTAATGCCCTGATGTTCAGTTCAGTTCAGTTCAGTCATTCAGTCATGTCCGACTCTCTGCGACCCCATGAATCACAGCACGCCAGACCTCCCTGTCCATCACCAACTGCCAGAGTTCACTCAAACTCATGTCCATCAAGTCGGTGAAGCCATCCAGCCATCTCATTCTCTGTCGTCCCCTTCTCCTCCCACCCCCAATCCCTCCCAGCATCAGAGTCTTTTCCAGTGAGTCAACTCGTCTCATGAGGTGGCCAAAGTATTGGAGTTTCAGCTTTAGCATCAGTCCTTCCAATGAACACCCAGGACTGATCTCCTTTAGAATGGACTGGTTGGATCTCCTTGCAGTCCAAGGGACTCTCAAGAGTCTTCTCCAGCACCACAGTTCAAAAGCATCAATTCTTCAGCAATCAGCTTTCTTCACAGTCCAACTCTCCCATCCATACATGACCACGGGAAAAACCATAGCCTTGACTAGACGGACCTTTGTTGGCAAAGTAATGTCTCTGCTTTTTAATATACTATAAGGAAACTATAAGCAAGGTGAAAAGACAGCCTTCAGAATGGGAGAAAATAATAGCAAATGAAGCAACTGACAAAGAATTAATCTCAAAAATACACAAGCAACTCCTGCAGCTCAATTCCAGAAAAATAAATGACCCAATCAAAAAATGGGCCAAAGAACTAAACAGACACTTCTCCAAAGAAGACATACAGATGTCTAACAAACAGATGAAAAGATGCTCAACATCACTCATCATCAGAGAAATGCAAATCAAAACCACAATGAGGTACCATTTCACACCAGTCAGAATGGCTGCTATCCAAAAGTCTACACGCAATAAGTGCTGGAGAGGGTGTGGAGAAAAGGGAACCCTCTCACACTGTTGGTGGGAATGCAAACTAGTACAGCCACTATGGAGAACAGTGTGGAGATTCCTTAGAAAACTGGAAATAGAACTGCCATACAACCCAGCAATCCCACTCCTGGGCACACGCACAGAGGAAACCAGAATCAAAAGAGACACATGTACTCCAATGTTCATCACAGCACTGCTTGTAATAGCCAGGACATGGAAGCAACCTAGATGCCCATTTGCAGATGAATGGATAAGAAAGCTGTGGTACATATACACAATGGAGTATTCAGTTCAGTTCAGTTCAGTTCAGTCGCTCAGTCGTGTCCGACTCTCCGCGACCCCATGAATCACAGCACGCCAGGCCTCCCTGTCCATCACCAACTCCCGAAGTTCACTCAAACTCATGTCCACAGAGTCGGTGATGCCATCCAGCCATCTCATTCTCCGTCGTCCCCTTCTCCTCCCGCCCCCAACCTTTCCCAGCATCAGAGTCTTTTCCAGTGAGTCAACTCGTCGCTCAGCCATTAAAATGAATGCATTTGAATCAGTTCTAATGAGGTGGATGAAACTGGAGCCTATTATATAGAGTGAAGTAAGCCAGAAAGAAAAACACCAATACAGTATACTAACACACATATATGGAATTTAGAAAGCTGGTAATGATAACCCTGTATACGAGACAGCAAAAGAGACACAGATGTATAGAACAGTCTTTTGGACTCTGTGGGAGAGGGCAAGGGTGGGATGATTTGGGAGAATGGCATTGAAGCACGTATATTATCATATGTGAAACAAATCTCCAGTCCAGGTTCGATGCATGATACAGGATGCTCGGGGCTGGTGCACTGGGATGGCCCAGAGGGATGATATGGGGAGGGAGGTAGGAGAGGGGTTCAAGATGGGGAACACATGAACACCCGGGGCAGATTCCTGTCAATGTATGGCAAAACCACTACAATATTGTAAAGTAATTAGCCTCCAATTAAAATAAATGAACTAAAAAATAATTTTTTTTAAAAAAAGGAGTTTTGAGTTATGAATTTGAACCCCACACTATAATAGATCTGAATCTCAGATTGGCCTTCAATTTGACCCAACATTCTGATCTCCCACTGGGTATGGCATAATCTAGGGTTAGGTCATCTTTCTATGGACATGGACCAGTTACTCAGGACATGAGTGTTAAATTCAGCAGCCTTTGGGTAGAAAGACTCCAAGAAACAGAACTATCTGCCACTGGCTAATATGAGTTGGGAGACAAAACTCATTAGCCATTAGAGGGAGTTTCTTTTGAGTCACATCATTACATATCTATTAAGCATTTTCTCTGTTCTCACCTGTGTGATAACAATAGATTAGATCAGAAAGGGGAAAAAAAACAAACATTGATCTCTGCCCTCCTATGACTTGCAATCTAGTTTAGAAGAGAATTAATATACGTAAAACTAAAATATAATGTCCCAATCACAAAAAAATTCAAGCCCTTTATGGCCAAGACATCTTAACGTATATTATCTTGTACAGATATAGTACAAATCTTGTGAGGTAGAAAAAAAAATCTTCATTTTTACAGATGAAAAGAATACCTAGAGAAAAATACCCTAGAAGTGGCATTTTATTAGTGACTCCAGGTGATGCCCACACAGCTCTTCTCCACAAGAGGTACTTAGGAATCAGTAAACTTATTTATACTGTGCATCATATAGAATGACTCAGGGACCAGTGGAATTTCTCTCACTTGGGAGCTGGTAAGTGATGCAGAATATTGGGCTCCACCTCAGATGTACTGCATTAGAATCTGTATTTTAATGATGATTCTTTTAAAATTAAATTCTATAGTCCTGACATGAAAAGCTATAGGCACCCTAAAACAAAAGAAATTAAAGTAAGCTAACCTAATTGATAAAATCCTAACAGAGCAAACAGAACTAAGGGTAAATAGGGTTTGGATCAGCACACAGGCAGGGGAAGGACATTTGGAATTCAGGAAGACAACAGCACTAAAAACACAAGATGGACCTAAATCCAGAGCCTCATGAACTCGTGATGAATTTGACAAGAAGTTTTTACATCAGACCTCTCCTTTAGGAAGCAACCTAAATCCCTTGGACCAGTCTCTTCTCCTTTTCTTTAGTACTGTATCCACAAATTGAGAACATTGAATGAAACTCCTGATTTTATTCCCACACTGTAGGCATGTCAGATGCTCCCATAAGTGACCCATTTTCAAATAAAAGTAGTCTTCTGAGAATACTTCCTTGCTATCCACAGGCGGTCTGATTTGCTAAGAACTTTCAGAGGTGACTGTGGTGAGGCTACTGAAAATTTAATTTTCCCTTTGGTTCTGAAACAGAAAGCACTTTTAACAACACTATTGTTTGGTCTGGAATTGTGGCTAGTGTCAGATAGACTGAGGGTGCTGAAGGACAGATTAGATTATATCAGAAGGCATTGTCCTCTGCTCCCCTCTGTGGCCTAAAAGCAGTAAGGTCAAGACAGGAAACACTTGAAACACTCCCAGGACAAGCAGAAGCACAAGTTGAGAGAGCAGTGTCGGGATAAAGAGTGGGGACACCTGCACTCAATGATATACAGGTTGCCACATGCAAAGCTTGAGTCCTAAGCACAGAGGTCATACCGGCTCAGCCACTCAATCGTGTCCAACTCTTTGGGACCTCTATGGACTGTTGCCCACAAGGCTGCTCTGTCTATGGACTTTTTCAGGCCAGAATACTGGAGTGGGTTGCCATTTTTTCCTCCAAGGGATCTTCCCAACCCAGGGATCAAACCTGCGTTCGTGCATCTCCTGCATTGGCAGGCGGATTCTTTAACACTGCGCACCACCTGGAAAGCCCAAGGACAGAGGACAGAGATGCAAATAAAAGGCCACCCTCTGAAGGGGAAAGCAGGTTCATAGGAAGAACTCACCCTTGAACGAGATCCTTATGGGATGGGGACACATGCTGGCTCTGCACCAAACAGCAGCTTGGTACAACGAGCAAGGCTCACTTCAGCCCAGTGGCAGAACTCTAAGTGCCATCTTAGGCTTTAACTTTGCCTGAAACTTGCCACCAAATACTCAAAACCTTGAGTGCCTTAAGTTGTTTAGTTTGTGTTCTGAATTCCTTTTGTATGACAGATCAGTGTTGGGTTTTTTACTTTGTTTGTATTTTACATTTTTCTTAAACCCTCAGGTATAAGTTGGCTCTGGCAATTTAGCAAGTATATCACTTGAACTCTAAAGAATTCTGTTTTCCAGGTCCCAAGTTTTCAATAGCTAAAATCTGTGGGAATTTTGGAGAAAGATATTTAGTTTAAAATCTAGAAATTCCAACATGATGCTCTTCTAGAGGTGAAGATAGATATTTTGAATAAAGCAAATAGTTATTAATAAGTTTATTTTAACCAATGCAAGCTAAAGTACTAGATATATAACAGTTGTGATGTAAGGATTAAAATGAGAGAGATAAAAGGGGACATCAACTAAGGAAGTTCCAATTTTGTCAAGTAGTTGTGCATAAAATCATCAGCTCCCAGACTTGCATAAATTAGTTCTGCTCTTCCCTCTCTGAATTCCCTAGAGTTGGCAGTATCCCACCCGTTCCTAAGTTTGCTCTTAAATGTCACTAGAGCCTCCACTCAGAATTACAATCTAATTACAACATGCACATTTGGGGATACTTTTATGTTAAGAATTTGTGCAAATTTAACAAATGAAACCAGATGAATTAAAGCACAGAGAACCACATGAGAAACATAATGTAGATGCAAAGATAAAAACCATTAGGCAATATTCCCAACATTTTCTCCTTTAGCATTAAGTGTTTATCAAGGCTGCACACTGCAATAATGGTGACTAATGTTGCATGGTATAATGGAAAATGATTGAGTGATATATTACAGCAGTAGCTCCACATCTGAGTGTGTACTTAACAGCTTGGTTGGTTTCAATATGTGCCAAAATTACAGATACTGAGCTGGCAGGTTTAACTAAAAATGGTTGAGAAAGAAATCACTGAAATAAAATGCAACAGGGTTAAATTATCTTAACACTACTTCCCCCTATTATCACACAAAATGACTTTGCTGCTCTTCAGCAAAATTATTTTCATGTAAAATTTCACTTAGTCCTTATAACATTTTCATGGGTGCCCTGCTAATTAAAGAACAAAACACATCATCCTTATACTGGTGGAGGAAAAACAGCATTCACAATGGTTTTCCACATTGTCCCTGAGTCTTGGAGACTTGGTATGACCAAACCAACCATCACTAAAAACCTTGTCTGTGAGGCAATATTAAATGAGGGTTTAGCTAACATTTATATTCCAGGTCCTAAATATAGTAATTGTTCAAGGTAAAACAAAGTCTTTTACTTCCTTGTAGGGCAGTTTCACACATATTTCAAATCAATTCTCACTCTTTTAATCAGTGACAAAGAGGAAGGTGCCAGATCCTTTAACTTTAATTCTTTCCAACAATACAACCTAATGGAAAAAAAAAATTTCATCAATTCGACCTTACAGTAAATATCTCAGTTCAGTTCAGTTCAGTTCAGTCGCTCAGTCATGTCCAACTCTTTGCGACCCCATGAATCACAGCACGCCAGGCCTCCCTGTCCATCACCAGTAAATATCTACTAAACTAATTATATTTACCTAATTATCTACATTAGGATTATGATGAGATGGTTGTATGGCATCACCGACTCAATGGACATGAATTTGAGCAAATAGAGGGATGGAGATGAGAGCCTGGTGTGCCTCAGTCATGGGATCACAGTCAGACACAAACTTAGTGACTGAGCAACAGAAACGACAATGATTTTCATTACATAATTGGGCATGCAATTCCTGAAAAGTGCTTAAAACCTAAAAGTAGTGTTAAAAGGTCTCAATATAGAAATCCATTGCTGGGAGAAATATCAATAACCTCAGATATGCAGATGACACCACCCTTATGGCAGAAAGTGAAGAGGAACTCAAAAGCCTCTTGATGAAAGGGAAAGAGGAGAGTGAAAAGGTTGGCTTGAATCTCAACATTCAGAAAACGAAGATCATGGCATCTGGTCCCATCACTTCATGGGAAATAGATGGAAAAACAGTGGAAACAGTGTCAGACTTTATTTTTTTGGGCTCCAAAATCACTGCAGATGCTGATTGCAGCCATGAAATTAAAAGACGCTTACTCCTTAGAAGGAAAGTTATGACCAACCTTGATAGTATATTAAAAAGTCAAGGCTATGGTTTTTCCCATGGTCATGTATGGATGTGAGAGTTGGACTGTGAAGAAAGCTGATCGCCGAAGAATCGATGCTTTTGAACTGTGGTGTTGGAGAAGACTCTTGAGAGTCCCTTATACTGCAAGGAGATCCAACCAGTCCATTCTAAAGGAGATCAATCCTGGGTGTTCATTGGAGGGACTGATGCTAAAGCTGAAACTGCAATACCTTGGCCACCTCATGCGACGAGTTGACTCACTGGAAAAGACTCTGATGCTGGGAAAGGTTGGGGGCGGGAGGAGAAGGGGACGACAGAGAATGAGATGGCTGGATGGCATCACCGACTCTGTGGACATGAGTTTGAGTGTACTCCGGGAGTTGGTGATGGACAGGGAGGCCTGGCGTGCTGTGATTCATGGGGTCGCGGAGAGTCGGACATGACTGAGCGACTGAACTGAACTGAACTGATGTATAGTATTGAAATATATGTATATATATTTATTAGAAAATAATTATTGATAAAATCATAGTAATGAGATATATAAAACAGTACTGTAGTTCTCTAAGTTAAAAATTTAAATGCCAGAAATGCACATATAAAATAATTCCAGTATATGGCTGTATAATCATTCTTCTTACCCTAGTCTTTGTTTTCCCAGGATTGTTACAATTTCCTAAAGATTCAATATATGATATGATTTTTCACATTCTTTCAAACTTTTTTTCCAATCCTACTTTTAAAATAATTTCTTTTTTTTTCTTTAGCACTTCCCTTTTATTCATCAATTCTGAATTTCCTAGATAAATATATCTAGTAATAATTGGAATTCATAACTTTCTGGGTAAAAGGAATGATCAAACCTACAATGTGTTTCAACAAAATATTTATATAATTAACAATGGTTGTGAGAGTTGGACTGTGAAGAAAGCGGATCGCCGAAGAATCGATGCTTTTGAACTGTGGTGTTGGAGAAGACTCTTGAGAGTCCCTTATACTGCAAGGAGATCCAACCAGTCCATTCCAGGGGAGATCAATCCTGGGTGTTCATTGGAGGGACTGATGCTAAAGCTGAAGCTGCAATACTTTGGCCACCTCATGCGACGAGTTGACTCACTGGAAAAGACTCTGATGCTGGGAAAGGTTGGGGGCGGGAGGAGAAGGGGACGACAGAGAATGAGATGGCTGGATGGCATCACCGACTCTGTGGACATGAGTTTGAGTGTACTCCGGGAGTTGGTGATGGATAGGGAGGCCTGGCGTGCTGTGATTCATGGGGTCGCGGAGAGTCGGACACGACTGAGCAACTGAACTGAACTGAAATGAACTGAATGTTCACATTTTAAATGAGTAGATAAACTGTAATAATACTATCTCTAGATTACCTTAAAATCACAACTTTGCAAAGTACACAGTATTGGTTCAAATGTATATCTCTGTTTTTGACATCTGAAAGATAGGTAAGAAAATAGAACATTCTATATATCTAAAAGTCATCATATCCAATTCTTATTAAGCACTTAGGAGGGATCTATTTGAACATTTCATCATCTTCCACCTGGTAAATGCCTAGTAAAGATTTGAAGAAAGCAAAAATATCAGTGTTCTCTTAAATTCATCAAAAAATTTATAATCTCATGTTTTGCTTATACAAAGTTGGCAAAACAAAAAAATGTTTGCTAAGTGTAGAAATTATTTATCAGTTTTATACTTGCTGATAATTACTCTAACATATCTATCAGAAAAATAAGGAAGATGGATTCAGGACCACAGCTAATAAAATAAATAAGATCAAGATGGAGACAATACCTTCAAATGCTGAAAGGAGATGTTACTCCTTCCAGTTAAATTGATAATGGTTGAAAGGTTACATAAGATTGGAGCTCTTTTATTTATTAGATTATAGGGGATATATTAGTCAATCATAAAGGAAGTTAAACAGTTTCACCTTTTGAAACTAGTGTATTTCAGTTCAGTTCAGTTCAGTTGTGTCCGACTCTCTGCAACCCTGTGAACCTCAGCACACAAGGCCTCCCTGTCCATCACCAAATCCCGGAGTCCACCCAAACCCATGTCCGTTGAGTCGGTGATGCCATCCAACCATCTCATCCTCTGTCATCCCCTTCTCCTCCTGCCTTCAATCTTTCCCAGCATCAGGGTCTTTTCCATTGAGTCAGATCTTTGCATCAGGTGGCCAAAGTACCATAGTTTCAGGTTCTGATTCAGTCTTTCCAATGAATACTCAGAACTGATTTCCTTTAGGACGGACTGGTTGGATCTCCTTGCAGTCCAAGGGACTCTCAAGAGTCTTCTCCAACACCTCAGTTCAAAACCATCAATTCTTAGGCCCTCAGCCTTCTTTAGTGTATTTAGCAGGAGAAATTAATCTCCTCAATTAAGGTAATCTAAACTTTTAAACTGATTAAAATGATTCCCAGTAGAGGATATGCTAAATGATTGCTTGTTATTGAAAACAAGAATTTCAGCCAGAACCTCAGAGACTATCATTAATGTTATCTCAATTTAGGCCTGTTGAGTCTATTAGTATGCTTATACAAGATACTAAGAGAGAACATTGATAAGTAGAAAAGAGGGAATTTAGATATCATATATTCTGTAGAGGTTATTTTTTAAAGTGAGTCAGTTACAAAAAGCACTGAATTACTTTATAAGCATTTGATAAGATCCTACTGGTTAGACCAGCAGAGAATGTTAGATTATTTTTCCCCCAATGAAGTACCCTTATCAGAGGAAAATCAAACTATAACTACAGGGATCTGCAATTAAAATACAAATCACCTAGCCAAAAGTACAAAATGTCTTTGAATAATTGTGTTTGGCCTTTAAAACCCATTCAGTTCAGTTCAATTCAGTTAAGTCGCTCAGTCGTGTCCGACTCTTTGTGACCCCATGGCTCACAGCATGCCAGGCCCCCCTGTCCATCACCAACTCCCAGAGTTCACTCAAACTCATGTCCATCGAGTCGGTGATGCCATCCAGCCACCTCATACTCTGTCGTCCCCGTCTCCTCCTACCCCCAATCGCTCCCAGCATCAGACTCTTTTCCAGTGAGTCAACTCGTCGCATGAGGTGGCCAAAGTATTGGAGTTTCAGCTTTAGCATCAGTCCTTCCAATGAACACCCAGGATTGATCTCCTCTAGAATGGACTGGTTGGATCTCCTTGCAGTATAAGGGACTCTCAAGAGTCTTCTCCAGCACCACAGTTCAAAAGCATCAATTCTTCGGCAATCAGCTTTCTTCACAGTCCAACTCTCACATCCATACATGACCATGGGAAAAACCATAGCCTTGACTAGACGGACCTTGGTTGGCAAAGTAATGTCTCTGCTCTTTAATATGCTATCTAGGCTGGTCATAACTTTCCTTCCAAGGAGCAAGCGTCTTTTAATTCCATGGCTGTAATCAGCATCCGCAGTGATTTTGGAGCCCAAAAAAATAAAGTCTGACACTGTTTCCACTGTTTCCCCATCTATTTCCCATAAAGTGATGGGACCAGATGCCATGATCTTTGTTTTCTGAATGTTGAGCTTCAAGCCAACCTTTTCACTCTCCTCTTTCACTTTCATCAAGAGGCCTTTGAGTTCCTCTTCACTTTCTGCCATAAGGGTGGTGTCATCTGCATATCTGAGGTTATTGATATTTCTTCTGGCAATCTTGATTCCAGCTTGTGCTTCTTCCAGCCCAGCGTTCCTCATGATGTACTCTGCATATAAGTTAAATAAGCAGGGTGACAATATATACAGCCTTGACATACTCCTTTTCCTATTTAGAACCAGTCTGGTGCTCCATGGCCAGTTCTAACTGTTGCTTCCTGACCTACATACAGGTTTCTCAAGAGGCAGGTCAGGTGGTCTGGGATTCCCATCTCTTTCAGAATTTTCCACAGTTTATTGTGATCCACACAGTCAAAGGCCTTGGCATAGTCAATGAAGCAGAAATAGATGTTTTTCTGGAACTCTCTTGCTTTCTCCATAATCCAGCAGATGTTGGCAATTTGATCTCTGGTGCCTCTGCCTTTTCTAAAACCTGCTTGAACATCTGGAACTTCACGATTCACATATTGCTGAAGCTTAAATTGAAGAAAGTAAGGAAAACCACTAGACCATTCAGATATGACCTAAATCAAATCCCTTATGATTACACAGTGGAAGTAAGAAATAGATTTAAGGGTCTAGATCTGATAGATAGAGTGCCTGATGAACTCTGGAATGAGGTTCGTGACATTGTAGAGGAGACAGGGACCAAGACCATCCCCATGGAAAAGAAATGCAAAAAAGCAAAATGGCTGTCTGAGGAGGCCTTGCAAATAGCTGTGAAAAGAAGAGAAGCGAAAAGTAAAGGAGGAAAGGAACGATATAAGCATCTGAATGCAGAGTTCCAAAGAATAGCAAGGAGAGATAAGAAAGCCTTCCTCAGCGATCAATGCAAAGAAATAGAGGAAAACAACAGAATAGGAAAAACAAGAGATCTTTTCAAGAAAATTAGAGATATCAAAGGAACATTTCATGCAAAGATGGGCTCAATAAAGGACAGAAATGGTATGGACCTAACAGAAGCAGAAGATATTAAGAAGAGGTGGCAAGAATACACAGAAGAACTTACAAAAAAGACATTCACAACCCAGATAATCACAATGGCGTGATCACTCACCTGGAACCAGACATCTTGGAATGTGAAGTCAAGTGGGCTTTAGAGAGCATCACGATGAACAAAGCTAGTGGAGGTGATGCAATTCCAATTGAGCTATTTCAAATCCTGAAGATGATGCTGTGAAAGTGCTGCACTCAATATGCCAGCAAATTTGGAAAACTCAGCAATGGCCACAGGACTGGAAAAGGTCAGTCTTCATTCCAACCCCAAAGAAAGGAAATGCCAAAGAATGCTCAAACTACCGCACAATTGCACTCATCTCACACGCTAGTAAAACCCATTAGTACTCTCTAATTTATCTTTTTTTTTTAATATAAATAGAAATGTTGATCCAGTCCTCTGAGAAGTATATGTCAAAACAGGATTAATTGTGGAACCAACTTGTGAGAAGAAAAGTTTGCGAAGGGAACTGGCAAGGGACCTGAAGGAGGTCTGGAGGGCTGTTTGACAACACTCCAGTCTGTTCCTTGTGAAGGAAAGTGAGGAAGAAGGTAGGTTGAATGGAAGAGTCTTAGAAGGTAGTGCAGGTCCAAGGAAGTTTGACAAAGACAATATAAGTCCTTGATCTAAAGGTCACCTTTTGGAAAAGCTCTCTATTTCTAAGAAATGGGCCTGCCTTATCCCTGTTCTGCTTAGCCATTGGCTGGGAACAGCCCATAAGAAATGTGGGAAACAGGCTCACTAAAAGACTAATACTGAATCATAGTCTATAATCTTATGATTATGTATTACTCATTTATTATATTCAAGTATTTTGCCATGGAATTCTCCAGGCAAGAATACTGGAATAGGTAGCCATTCCCTTATCCAGGGGATCAAACCCTGGTCTCCTGCATTACAGGCAGATTCTTTATGTCTGAGACACCAGGGAAGTCCTATTATATTATATATTATGTATTATTGTATAGACTGCCTCCCCTCCCCCATTAGGACTTCTGTATAATAACAGGATGTCAATTGGAAGAATAGAAATGTCCAAGCTCTATTTAAGAATTAATTTTTAGGAAAACCTAAAGATAACATGGAAGAGAAAAAAAGAAAACTAGTGGAAATTGAAGATTTAGATAACTACAGTTAAAGCAAACTTTAAAGACAGCCAGACTCCAGGGTCTGAATCAAGATGGTCAGTCAGGAAAATCCTGAGCTCATCTTCCTCAATGGGCACACCAAAATCACAGGTGTTTACAGAGGAACTACCTCTGAGAGAGACCCAAAGAAAGCAGACAAGATTCTTCGCAAGTGAAGATAAAAAGAAGAAAGCCATAATGAAATGGATAAAAATAGTCATAGAATCTATCTAATAGCATCCATACCCTTGGTGCAATGACCTACCGGTGAGAGGAAAATCACAACCACAGAGGTCCTCCCTGAGAAGTAAGGAGTCCCATCTCCACATCGATCTCCCCAGCCCAGGGGTCTGGTACTAGGAAGACAAGTTTTCAAAATTTCTGGCTATTAAAATATACGGGGTTTATATTTAGGAGAGCTGGAGGACTGCAAAAATCCAAGTCTCCATTATCAAAGGGCATCCACAAAATCTCACTTGATCCAAGTATCAGCATAGAGACAGTCTGAAAATTACTGGAGTCATTCCCACTTGCTGATCTTTGAGATACTTTTAAAGAAGCATGGAGGCTGGGACTAAGATGCTGGAGAAAGCTAATTCTGTGATTTTGTCTATTATGCTGAGGCTGACATTAATGGACGCCATTTGGGGTTCATCAGTGTGCTCACAGAAGTTCCACACCACCAAGCATCACCATCACCCACATTGGGGGCCTAGGCTGCCCACAAATGTACCTGTAGCAGTCATGCACCCCTGGGACTCACAGCCAGCAATGTCAGGGACCTATCCTACCCACTAGCATGAATGCAGAAACTGTACATGGTGGAACCTTGTGGCCAGCTAGGTCGGGGAACAACCACACATTCTAGAACACCTGCAGCAGTTAGCCCCATCACAACAAAAAGATGCATGCAGCCTACACAGGGAACACCCCTGAAGCATCTGACTCTGGTGGCCAGAGAAGAGTTTGTTGCTGGATCCCATGGAGCAATTCCTACCTATGGCTGTGTCACCAAGATTGAGAGATATAACACACATATCTGAAAAAAGAAATAAAACAAGAATTTGGCAATATGAGGACACATATGAATATTTGAATATGTTCTAAATGAAAGAATAAGGCAAAAACTTTAAAAAAAAAATAAAATAGAAGAAGCAACTTACCCAATACAGAGTTTAAGGTAATGATCATAAAGATTCTCGCTGAACTCAGATGAATGAATGCTCACAGTAAGAACTTCAAGAGTTAAAAAATGTAAAAAAGAACAAATCAGAGCTGAATGACTGAAATGAAAAATGCACTAGGGGAAACAATGGTAGATTAGATGATACAGAAGAACAGACCAGTGATAAGACAAAGCAGGAGAAATCACTCAAGTTGAACAGAAAAAAAGAATTAAGATAAATGAGGATAGTTTAAGGGACCTCTGTCTCCTGCATTGTGGCTCAGAGGTTAAAGTGTCTACCTTCAATGCGGGAGACCCGGGTTCTATCCCTGGGTTGGGAAGATTACCCTGGAGAAGGAAATGGCAACCCACTCCAGTACTCTTGCCTGGAGAATCCCATGGTCGGAGGAGCCTGGTAGGCTACAGTCCACGGGGTTGCAAAGAGTCGGACACGACTGAGCAACTTCATTTTACTTTCACTTTTCACTGAGACAACATCAAGTATACTAACATTCCATTCTAGGACTCTCAGAAGGAGAAGTGAATTAGAAAGGGGCAGAAAACTTATTTGACGAAATGATAGCTGAAAACTTTCATAACCTGGAGAAGGAAACAGACATACTGGTCCAGGAAGCACAGACTTCCAAATAAGATGACCCCAAAGAGGTCCACACCAGGACACATTATAATTAACATGGCAAAATAAAAATTAAAACTCTTAAATGTAGCAGGAGAAAAGTAACTAGTTACATACTAGGGAACTCAGATAAAACTATCAGTTGACATTTTAGCCCAAATTTCACAGGCCAGAAGTGAGTGAAATGGTATACTCAAAGCACTGAAATAAATAAATAAATAAACAAAAAGAAACCTTTGACCAAGAATATTCTAGCTAGCAAAG
The DNA here is from genome assembly GCF_049115385.1 of Moschus berezovskii. Classification (NCBI taxonomy): domain Eukaryota; kingdom Metazoa; phylum Chordata; class Mammalia; order Artiodactyla; family Moschidae; genus Moschus; species Moschus berezovskii. Next base: position 91,599,873 of record NC_142470.1, read on the forward strand.
CTACCATTCAGAATGGAGGGAGATATAAAGAGCTTTATACACAAGGAAAAGCCAAGGGAGTTCTCCACCACTAAATGATCTTAAAAGAAATGTTAAAAGGATTTTTCTAAATGAAAAAGAAAAAGCCAAAACTAGAAATATAAAAATTATGAAAGAAAATATTCTTACTGATAAAGGCCAACATAAACAAAATAGCAGATCAACCACTTAAAAAACTAGTAGTAGGTTGAAAGACAAAAGTAGTAAAATCATCTATATCTACAGGTTGTAGCTAAGGAATACACAATGTAAAGATACAAAACATTACATCAAAACCAACCAATGTGGAAGGAGGGGCAAAGTTTAGAATGAATTCAAATTTAAGAGATTATCAATAGCTACACACATACGTAATTATATAGTATCATCAGAGTAATCACACACCAAACCCTTTAATTATCTATTAAAAAGTAAAGAGAAAGGAATCTAAACATAATACTAAAGATAGTCATCAAATACAAGGAAGAGAGCAAAAGGAAACAGGGGAGATAAAAAGAAAGAACTACAAAAAACAAAACAATTAACAAAATGGCAATAAGTATATACCTATTAATAATTACTTTAATGGACTAAATGTTCCAAACAAAATACACAGGACTGCTAAACGGACAAAAATAACAAGGAGCATATATATGCTGTATCACATCAGCTCTAAAGATACTCATAATTGAAAGTGAAGGGGCAGAAAAAGATATCCATTTAAATAGAAATAGAAAGCTAGAGTAACAATACTTCTATCAAGAGAATAAAATGTGAAACAAATACTGCAACAAGAGACAAAGAAGAGCATTGCATAGTTACAAAGGAATCCACTCAACATGAAGATATAATACTTGAAAATATCTATTTGACCAATAAAATTAATTAAAGATAAAATGTAAGACTTGAAACTGTAAAAGTCTTAGAAGGAAACAGACAGTACACTTTAACACTGGTCTTTGCAATATTTTTTTTAGATCTGTCTCTTCAGTCAAGGGATATAAAAGCAAAAATCAGCAAATGGGACAATATCAAACTAAGAATTTTTGCACAGGGAAGAAAACCATTAGCAAAACAAAGAAGTAAGGTACTGAGTGGGGAAAAAAAGATATTTACAATGATATACCCAAGAGTGGTTAATATCCAAAACACATAAAGAACTCATACAACTTAATACCAAAAATTACAAGCAATCAAATTAAAAAGTTGGAAGAGGAGGTCAACTGACATTTTCCCAAAGAAGACGTACAGATGGCCACATGGAAAAATGCTCAACATCTCTAATCATCATGGAAATTAAAAAATCAAAGCCACAATTAAATATTATCTCACACCTGTCAAAATGGCTATTATCTAAAAGAAAACAAATAACAAGTGTTGGTGAGAATGTGTAAAAAAGGGAACCCTTATAAACTGTTGATGGGAATGTAAATTGGTGCAGTCCTATGGAAAACAGAAGAGATTCCTCAAAAAATTAAAAATAGAACTACCATATGATTCAGCAATCGCATTCCTGGGCATATATCTGGAGGAAACCATAATTTAAAAAGATAATACACACCAATGTTCATTGCAGCATTATTTACAATAGTTCGGACATGGAAACCACCTAAATATCCATCAACAGAGGAATGGATAAAGAAGATAGGATACATATGTGCAATGAAATATTAGCTATAAAAGGGAAAAAATTGGATCATTTGCAGAGATGTGAATGGACCTAGAGAGTATCACAGCATTCTGAAGTCAGAAAGAAAAAGACAAATACCATATATTAAGGCATATAAGTGGAATCTAAAAATAGTGTAAGTTCAACTTCCCTGGTGGCTCAGAGGTTAAAGCGTCTGCCTCCAATGCAGAAGACTCAGGTTCAATCACTGGGTTGGGAAGATCCCCTGGAGAAGGAAATGGTAACCCACTCCAGTATTCTTGCCTGCAGAATCCCATGGACAGACAGTCCACGGGGTCGCAAAGAGTCGGACACGACTGAGCGACTTCACTTCAGTATAGCTCAGTCTCTCAGTCATGTCCAACTCTTTGCAAACTCATGAATCACAGCACGCCAGGCGTCCCTGTCCATCACCAACTCCCAGAGTTCACTCAAACTCATGTCCACAGAGTTGGTGATGCCATCCAGCCATCTCATTCTCTGTCGTCACCTTCTCCTCCCACCCCCAATCCCCCCCAGCATCAGAGTCTTTTCCAGTGAGTCGAATCTTCGCATGAGGTGGCCAAAGTGTTGGAGTTTCAGCTTTATCATCAGTCCTTCCAATGAACACCCAGGGTTGATCTCCTTTAGAATGGACTGGTTGGATCTCCTTGCAGTCCAAGGGACTCTCAAGAGTCTTCTCCAGCACCACAGTTCAAAAGCATCAATTCTTTGGCGATCAGCTTTCTTCACAGTCCAACTCTCACATCCATACATAACCGAAAAACATAGCCTTGACTAGACGGACCTTGGATGGCAAAGTAATGTCTCTGCTTTTTAATATGCTATCTAGGTTGGTCATAACTTTCCCTCCAAGGAGTAAGTGTCTTTTAAATTCATGGCTGCAATCAGCATCCACGGTGATTTTGGAGCCCCCCAAAATAAAGTCTGACACTGTGTCCACTGTTTCCCCATCTATTTGCCATGAAGTGATGGGACCAGATGCCATGATCTTAGTTTTCTGAATGTTGAGCTTCAAACCACCTTTTTCACTCTCCTCTTTCACTTTCCTCAAGAGGCTTTTTTGTTCCTCTTCACTTTCTGCCATAAGGGTGGTGTCATCTGCATATATGAGGTTATTGATATTTCTCCTGGCAATCTTGATTCCAGCTTGTGCTTCTTCCACCCCAGCGTTCCTCATGATGTACTCTGCATATAAGTTAAAAAAGCAGGGTGACAATATACAGCCTTGACGAACTCCTTTTCCTATTTGGAACCAGTGTGTTGTTCCATGTCCAGTTCTAACTGTTGCTTCCTGACCTGCATTCAGGTTTCTCAAGAGGCAGGTCAGGTGGTCTGGGATTCCCATCTGTTTCAGAATTTTCAACAGTTTTTCGTGATCCACACAGTCAAAGACTTTGGCATAGTCAATGAAGCAGAAATGTTTTTCTGGAACTCTCTTGCTTTTTCCATGATCCAGGGGATGTTGACAATTTGATCTCTGGTTTCGCCTTTTCTAAAACCTGGTTGAACATCTGGAAGTTCATGGTTCGCGTACTGCTGAAGCCTGGCTTGGAGAATTTTGAGCATGACTTTACTAGCATGTGACATGAGTGCAATTGTGTGGTAGTTTGAGCATTCTTTGGCATTGTCTTTCTTTGGGATTGGAATAAAGACTGACCTTTTCCAGTCCTGTGGCCACTGCTATGTTTTCCAAATTTGCTGGCATATTGAGTGCAGCACTTTCACAGCATCATCTTTCAGGATCTGAAATAGCTCAACTGGAATTCCATCACCTCCACTAGCTTTGTTTGTCATGGTGCTTTCTAAGGCCCACTTCACATTCCAGGATGCCTGGCTCTAGGTGAGTGATCACACCATCCTGATTATCTTGGTCATGAAGATCTTTTTTGTACAGTTCTTCTGTGTATTCTTGCCACCTCTTCTTAATATCTTCTGCTTCTGTTAGGTCCATACCATTTCTGTCCTTTATCGAGCCCATCTTTGCATGAAATGTTCCCTTGGTATCTCTAATTTTCTTGAAGAGATCTCTTGTTTTTCCTATTCTGTTGTTTTCCTCTATTTCTTTGCATTGATCACTGAGGAAGACTTTCTTATGTCAGGGGCAGTGGCCTAGAGGAGCTACCCCACGCCCGAGGTCAGGGCCGGCGGCCAACAGGAGCAACCCCATGTCCAAGTGTCGGTCGCTGCGTAGGTACAGGAGTGCCAAGAGGAGCTACTCCACGTTCAAGGTCAGAAGGGGCAGCTGTGAGGAGATACCCCTTGTCCAAGTTAAGGTGCAGCGGCTGCTCTTTGCTGGATCAGCCATGAAGAGATACCCCATCACCAAGGGAAACCCAAATAAGACAGTAGGTATTGCAAAGGGCATCAGAGGGCAGACGCACTGAAATCATAATCACAGAAAACTAGTCGATTTGATCACATGGACCACGTCCTTGTCTAACTCAGTGGGGCCACCCAAAATGGGCAGGTCATGGTGGAGAGGTCTGACAGAATGTGGTCCACTGGAGAAGGGAATGGCAAACCATTTCAGCATACTTGCCTTGAGAACCCCATGAACAGTATCAAAAGGCAAAATGATAGGATATTGAATGAGGAATTCCCCAGGTCGGTAGGTGCTCAGTATGCTACTGGAGATCAGTGGAGAAATAACTCCAGAAAGAAAGAAGGGATGGAGTCAAAGCAAAAACAATACCCAGTTGTGGATGTGACTGGTGATAGAAGCAAGGTCCGATGCTGTAAAGAGCAATATTGCATAGGAACCTGGAATGTTAGGTCCATGAACCAAGGCAAATTGGAAGTGGTCAAACAGGAGATGGCAAGAGTGAACGTCGACATTCTAGGAAGCAGCGAACTAAAATGGACTGGAATGGGTGAATTTAATCAGATGACCATTATATCTACTACTGTGGGCAGGAATCCCTTAGAAGAAATGGAGTAGCCATCATGGTCAACAAAAGAGTCCAAAATGCAGTACTTGGATGCAATCTCAAAAATGACAGAATGATCTCCCTTCATTTCCAAGGCAAACCATTCAACAGTACAGTAATCCAAGCCTATGCCCTGACCAATAACGCTGAAGAAGCTGAATTTGAACAGTTCTATGAAGACCTACAAGACCTTTTAGAACTAACACCCAAAAAAGATGTCCTTTTCATTATAGGGGACTGGAATGCAAAAGTAGGAAGTCAAGAAACACCTGGAGTAACAGGCAAATTTGGCCTTGTAGCACAGAATTAAGCAAGGCAAAGGCTAATAGAGTTTTACCAAGAGAACGCACTGGTCATAGCAATCACCCGCTTTCAACAACACAAGAGAAGACTCTACACATGGACATCACCAGATGGTCAACACCGAAATCAGATTGATTACATTCTTTGCAGCCAAAGATGGAGAAGCTCTATACAGATAGCAAGAGACCTGTGGCTCAGATCATGAACTCCTTATTGCCAAATTCAGACTGAAATTGAAGAAAGTAGGGAAACCACTAGACCATTCAGATATGACCTAAGTCAAATCCCTTATGATTATACAGTGGAAGTGAGAAATAGATTTAAGGGACTAGATCTGATAGATAGAGTGCCTGATGAACTATGGATGGAGGTTCATGACATTGTACAGGAGACAGGGACCAAGACCATCCCCATGGAAAAGAAATGCAAAAAAGCAAAATGGCTGTCTGAGGAGGCCTTACAAATATCTGTGAAAAGAAGAAAAGCGAAAAGCAAAGGAGAAAAGGAAAGATATAAACATCTGAATGCAGAGTTCCAAAGAATAGCAAGGAGAGATAAGAAAGCCTTCCTCAGTGATCAATGCAAAGAAATAGAGGAAAAAAATAGTATAGATGATCCTATTTGAAAAGAAGACATATTTATTTTATTTTAAAAGATCACATAGTTATTGAGTGTCTGGATCAGGATATAAATGAAGGTAATGTGGTGATGGAATCTGCACTTCACTCATACTGTTTCCCAAGTTTTCATGAAAAGGAATTCTAGGTTTATTCTACTGCAACATTTTCAGGTATCAACATGCCTTATTTCTTAAAGTTTTGTCTTTCTGTTATCTCTGTCATTCTTCAGGTCTCCCAAGTTTTATGTGATGCTCTCATTTTACCACTGGTTCTAGAAATGCAATTTATGTAAACCAGAAGCCAGAGGAAGGGGAAGAAATGATTCCTTTTTCTAAAGAAATAATATTTGTGGGGGCTGTTGGCCAGGCCACTCAGCATGACTATTCATCATGAACATCCTCTAGGATGCTCTGAATGCTAGCTACATTGCCATGATGTGGTATGGCCAGGAAAACTTGGACAAGTTGACCCACATAAGTGTCTTCCCAGTTGAGAACTGCCTGAGTGCACTGTTGAATCCAACACAAATGACCTGCAGGTGAGCTTTGTCATGGCATTTTTATAAACTGCTCTTATTCATTGTTCATAATATAATTTGAATAAATATAGTCTGAAAGTCAGTCTTTACCTGTAGCTTCAGAAAAGCATCAGGCATACAGCTGACTCTTTTCGACAGGTCAGGACCTAAACAGTAAAATCTCAAAAGTTCTAATTACTCTTTGCTCTGCTCTGACATAGATCAGTGACCCAATCTACATGGACTTAATGTCAACCTCACATTTCTTGCTAATACAGTTTTGACTGGAAGCACACAGACAGGCACACACATTCCTTGGCCAGTTCACCTGTAAAATATTAAAAATTAGAGTATTTACAGAGGCTTTTGAAGTTCTAAATTAACTGCCATTAGTCTGATATATTGTCAGAGTAGAATGGTTATATCCCTTGTTTACGAAAAATATAAAAACAAACAGTGACAATCCAACAAATAAGCATCTGCTCACCTACTGCAATTTGAGAGAGATAGAAGTCACTTTTAATATTTTCATTCTTTCACCCCAAGAAAAGTTCACCCATCTACCTACTTGAAAGTCAATACTTAAATGTCAAGGCATTGGCATTCAATAAAGACTGTTCATAATTGTAACTACTCTGCCTAATATTGCATTAACTCATTAGCAACTGAGGGGACAAGGATACAAGCTTTAGAATTATAAAGTGTGAAGTTCAAATCTTGTTTTTTGTCACTTTTTAGCTTTATGACTAGGTAAAGCAGGTAATTGTTCGTATCACTTAAATATGGGAATAACAGTACCAACTTGTGAGTTTTCTGTGAGGATTAAAGAGGTACAGAGTGCCTGTGATAATGAGTTGGTCATGAGAGCTGAACTTAGAAACTTCCTATTTGTCTATAGACAACTTGAGGGCAGACAACACTACTGCAATGAACAAAGTTTGAGAGAGACTAAAATTCAGAATTTCTTATTACACTGACTTTTCATTGCTTGTGACAGCTCATGACCTAAAATGTGACTTATTTTGGTTCTTTCTAATTCAAGAAATTTACTGATTCAAGTGCAAATCTCTTTTTATCTCCAATTTCACTAGACTTGATGTCTCAAGTGTAGTTTTTAGATTCCAAAAATATTCAGTGGTTTACTTCTTATATTCAAGACCCCATTTTTGTTCTTAAGCTTTATATCCAACATACAAACTTTTTATTCTATTTACATTCCCAGAGAATTTTAACAATGATCACATTTATAAACTTAAACTGTCAATGTTTTAAATTACATTCATAAATTTAATATATTTCATTTCCTGTTTAAGTACTTTGGTTAACTTAAGAAATAAAATTTCCCCTAATGTTTTTAATAAAACCAGAAGAATTAAAACAATAAATCTGGTGATTCTTCAATTATTTTAAGTTTCCCAATATAATACATAATCTTAGTAAATTATAAGTCTAAAACTTATGGCATATTTTAAATTAGAATCACAGGTTAATTTTTTACTTGAAAAAGTCAAATCCTCTTTATTATTACAACAAACAAAAATGCTATATTTGGACAAATTCTTCTTTAGCATAAAAATATTAATGCTACAGATATGACTCTATCAGTAATTTTATATGTTTAATCCTAAATCTTTCTGTGATTAAGGATGTTAAGGAAACAATTATATCACCCTATCCATCGTCTCAGAAAGTTATTCAGGTCATTAAAGGATCAGGAATACATGTCAGTTATAGAAGATTTAGAGCTACAGATATCTAGGGTGACTTTTTTTCCCTCCCAATCCCAACTGTCAGGATGTCTTCCATTTTTAGGCACTTTATCTTAGAGTCCTAAACTGAAGAAGGAGGGTGGTAATGTAACCCATTTTCCTATACTTGAATCACATCCTTACCTCATTCTGCTATTTTGTTATATAACTTTGCAACATTTCACCTGGGCTGTTATATCGGTCAATAAAATCTGGCTCTAATTTTATAGATCCAATAACTTCATAGAAATTAGTGATTCTTTACAAATGCACTCTATCTTTAAGGGTGGACACTTTTCAGATTTTAAAATTATAGCCATGGGAACTCTGCACACCTCTTGCGGCTCTTTCCATTTATACAATATTAAGCTCATTGTCTTGCTTAAAACTAAAGGAAAGAAAAGGTTCAACTTAAATACAACCTAAAAGCAGGTCAGGAAGCAACAGTTAGAACTGGACATGGAACAACAGACTGGTTCCAAATAGTAGAAGGAGTACGTCAAGGTTGTATATTGTCACCTTGTTTATTTAACTTACATGCAGAGTACATCATGAGGAATGCTGGGCTGGAAGAAGCACAAGCTGGAATCAAGATTACTGGGAGAAATATCAATAACCTCAGATATGCAGATGACACCACCCTTATGGCAGAAAGTGAAGAGGAACTCAAAGGCCTCTTGATGAAAGTGAAAGAGGAGAGTGAAAAAGGTGGCTTGAAGCTCAACATTCAGAAAACTAAGATCATGGCATGTGGTCCCATCACTTCATGGGAAATAGATGGGGAAACAGTGGACACAGTGTCAGACTTTATCTTTGGGGGCTCCAAAATCACTGCAGATGCTGATTGCAGCCATGAAATTAAAAGACGCTTACTCCTTGGAAGGAAAGTTATGACCAACCTAGACAGCATATTAAAAAGCAGAGACATTACTTTGCCAACCAAGGTCCGTCTAGTCAAGGCTATGGTTTTTCCAGGGGTTACATATGGATGTGAGAGTTGGACTGTGAAGAAAGCTGATCGCCAAAGAATTGATGCTTTTGAACTGTGGTGTTGGAGAAGACTCTTGAGAGTCCCTTGGACTGCAAGGAGATCCCACCAGTCCATTCTAAAGGAGATCAGTCCTGGGTATTCATTGGAAGGACTGACGCTAAAGCTGAAACTCCAATACTTTGGCCACCTCATGTGAAGAGTTGACTCACTGGAAAAGACTGATGCTGGGAGGGATTGGGGGTGGGAGGAGATGGGGACGACAGAGAATGAGATGGCTGGATGGCATCACTGACTCGATGGACATGAGTTTGAGTGAACCCCGGGAGTTGGTGATGGACAGGGAGTGCTGTGATTCATGGGGTCTCAAAGAGTCGGACACGACTGAGTGACAGAACTGAACTGAAAAGCACATACAAAAAATTGTGTCAGATTAACCAAAGGAAAAGACATGGACTCAGATGCCATGTTGAAAAGCTCTATGGGGTGCCATTCACACCAGGGCATGGAATTGTGAGTGTGTCAGGCACTGTTTTGGGTATGAAAGGTACATTACTAAGAAGAAAGACAAGGCCCTTGCTCTTCAGGGGCTTATTTAAGTAGGACAAAAAGCCAATAAGTGTGTGATCAAATAGCAAAATCAGATCATTAAGAGTTTCTTTTTTTCTTTTTGATGAGTGCCATAAAGGCAATAAAGCAGAAAGGCATAATAGAGAGTAGCAGTAGATGACTATGGAAAGAATCATTTTGAAAATGGTAATCAATAACGCCTAAGGAGGTGACATTTGAGCTGTTGGATGACAAAGATTAGCTCGGTGAAAAGCTAGGAACAATTTTGAAGGCAGTAGGTACATAAAAGATCATCTGAAGTACTATTGGCACTTTTCCAGGGAGGAGAAGACCAGACCAGTATGACTGGAGACAAATGAGTAAGGAAATGTCTGATGTGAGCTGAGGATGAACAGAGCATGGGATAGATCATACAGGACTAAGAGGCGTTGGTCGAGCCATGGTAAGAAGCTTGAATTTATTAAAAGATTTTTGACTTTTCACCAAGGGAGATATATGTTTTGGTTTATTTTTTTAAGATTCCTTTGGCTTTGATGTAAAGCCTAAATATTAGGGAAACAAGAAGGCCCAGGTGAGTGATATTGGTGGCTTAATCTAGAGTTGGAAGGGAAGATAAGGGACACGGACAGTCTTGAGATGTTCCTTGGAGGCAAAATTTTCAGAATGGTTTAGATGCTGGGAGATGATGGAAAGTGTTATGTTAAACATGATTCCTGGTTTGTGGATTGGCTGGCTAAGTAGATGTTCATGCCACTGGTCAAGATGGAGAAGATTATGGAAGAGAAGGTGGTGGGAAAGAGGGAGGCAATTTGTGATGCAAAAGAGAGAGGCAGTAACTATGGGAACATAGCCTTGACATGAGAGGAGATGGAGGTCAGAATACAGGAAAGATGGGGCTGGGGGAGACTAACTTTGGGCAAAAGAAGAACTTTTTTTTTGTAATCAAAGGAAAAACAAAGAAATGGGCAGATGGTAGCTAAAGTTTAAGATTTTGAGGAGGAAAAATAAAGCCATTTAAGTGAATTATTGCTGATAACAACTGAAAGAAGGAATAATACAGTTTATATATTATTTTTATTACAATCGATCCTAAAGGAAATCAGTCCTGAATATTCATTGGAAGGACTGATGCTGAAGCTGAAGCTCCAATTCTTTGGTCACCTGATGTGAAGAAGTGCCTCACTGGAAAAGACCCTGATGCTGGGGAAGATTGAGAGCAGAGGAGAAGCGGGCAACAGAGGATGAGATGGTTGGATGGCATCATTGATTCAGTAAACACATATCTGAGTAAACTCCAGGAGTTGGCGATGGACAGGGAAGCCTGGCATGCGGCAGTCCAACGTGTCTCAAAGAATCGGATATGACTGAGCAACTGAACCACAACAATGACTAAATTAAAATTGCTTTGTTTGCTAATAAAGTTCTTTATCAAGTGAAAATGTAGATAAAAGTAACTTAAGCCTGATTGCTACAGTGTGTTTTCATTACAGATGTGAAAATATAGACAAGTGATGCTTTTGAACTGTGGTGTTGGAGAAGACTCTTGAGAGTCCCTTGGACTGCAAGGAGATCCAACCAGTCCATTCTAAAGGAGATCAATCCTGGGTGTTCATTGGAAGGACTGATGCTAAAGCTGAAACTCCAATACTTTGGCCACCTCATGCGACGAGCTGACTCACTGGAAAATAGTCTGATGCTGGGAAGGTTTGGGGGCAGGAGGCGACGGGGACGACAGAAAATATGTCTGGATGGCATCATCACCATCTCAATGGACATGAGTTTGAGTGAACTCCGGAATTTGGTGATGGACAGGGAGGCCTGGCATGCTGTGATTCATGGGGTCGCAAAGAGTCAGATATGACTGAGCAACTGAACTGAACTGAGCACTTATTAGTAATCAGACTTGTTCGTTGATCATTTTCTTCTGGTGATCAAAATATTTTATTTTCCCTTTCTACTATATTTTGTGATGTACTTACTATAGATAACACTGCATGCAATGAGAAGATTAATTTGTTCTGGGGCTATGAAGCTTACAGCAAAGAGACAAACAGCGGTTTTGTATAATACATAATTATTTACTAGTTTGGGGCTACCCATTGGCATATTACAGAAAGAGCTTGGAAACTAAAATCAATACACATAATAATTGCCTCTCCTGGAAGAAGTCCCAGGAGGCCTTAACTGGGAAGACAAGTGAGGCAGGCAAGCAAAATATCACAAAGTCCATTGGGAAAAAAATCACATTTTTTCCTCTGTATCATGTTAACTGTTTTCAATTACCTTTATTTCCTTTATTTAGACGGTGTTAGGTGAATAGGGGAGAAAAGGGAAAATGCTGATATAGACAGTCATCTGACCATGAAAGCTTACTGTGCCAGCCAATAGGAGACCAAAATTCTCCAAAGAGTGCCAAGACTGTTCAAATTGCCATGAGTTAACACAATGCATACCTAAACAAAACTAAATTGAAAAAAATAGCATCTTACATTTATATGTAATTCTATTTTTCAGTATTTTTAAGCCATATGGATTATTGTAAATATATGGAGAAACAGATACATTCAAACAATATTCAGGAGGCAAACTCAGAGGAATTGGTTAAAAGAGTAGGAGTCAGAGATTATTTTCAGGTTTCCTTGTATGACCAGATGGTTGGTAGCACTAATAAATAATGTTGGGAATATAAAATGAAGGTAAGGTCTGAAGCAAAGTTGATGAGTTTACTTCTGTGTTAACCGACTCTGAGGTACCTATATAGAATGATCATTCTTCATGATTTGCGTGAACTGTGCTGATTTATGCCTACTGTCCTGGCTTAGTTAGTAATAGCACCCTCAAAAGTCTCTTGCTTTGGGCAATAAATTATATGGTAATTCTTAACCTATAAACCTTATAGGTAAAGATGTCCTTCAGATGGAGGCCTAAGAGTCACAGTAGTACATAAGAGTCAAAACAGAAATCTGGGCTTAGGATGATGTAGAAGCAAATAGCAAGATTCTGTTATTAAGTGAACAAAGGAAAAATGTAGTTTGAGGAATGAAGTAATAAATCCATTTTGATTTTAAAAAGTACTACATACGTCAAAGATATCTTTGGGTAATGAATGGAGAAACAGCTTTGAATCCAAATAGTGAGGTAAAGACTTAGAGGCCAGATAAAGAGCAATTGATCAACAAATGCATAATGCAAACACTGAAGACCTAGGGATAACTAAGTTTCAGGGGTCAGTGTCCAGGGTCATATGGATCAAAAACCAGCAAGAGAAACTAAAGGTGTCTAGCAGTGTGACCCAGCTTCCCTGGTAGCTCAGCTGGTAAAGAATCCGCCTGCAGTGCAAGAAACTCTGGCTTGATTCCTGGGTCAGGAAGATCCCCTGGAAAAGCAATACGCTACCCACTCCAGTATTCTTGAGCTTCCCTGGTTGCTCAGACAGTAAAGAATCCGCCTGCAATGTGGGAGACTTGAGTTTGATCCCTGGGTGGGAAGATCCCCTGGAGGAGGGCATGGCAACCCACTCCAGTATTCTTGCCTGGAGAATCCCATGGACAGAGCAGCCTGGCAGGCTACAGTCCATGGGGTCGCAAAGAATAGGACACGACTGAGCGACTAAGCACACACACATGGCAGTGTGACCAACCCAGTGCTGGATGGATATCATAGAATGGTAGCTGCTCCTTTGGGGTTTCCTGTTCAACTTGAAATTAAGGCCTATACTTACATTTTATGGATTCTTAGCAAATATCAATCTCTATGCTAAGCTGCGCTGGACACTAGGATCAAAAATTAAACATAGGGCTTCCCTGGTGGCTCAGTGATGAGGAGTCTGCCTGCCAATGCAGAAGACATGGGTTCAATCCCTGGTCCGGGAGGATCCCACATTTTGTGGAGCAAGTGAGCCCATGTACCACAACGGCTGAGCCTGTGTTCTAGAGCCTGGGAACCACATCTACTGAGCCCACATGCCGTAACTACTGAAGGACAAGGCCTAAATCCCGTGCTCCACAAGAGAAGCTGTCACAGTGAGAAGACTGTGCACTGAAACTGGAGAGTAGCCCCTGCTAACCACAACTGGAGGAAAGCCTGTGCAGCAACAAAGACCCAACACAGCCAAAATAAATTAAATCAAGCATAGTAGTATCCCTACCATCAAGGAGCTCACAATCTGGATAGTACTGAGTTTAAGTTAAGCATGTCTAACCAGAGCTCAGTCTTAACAGCCCAAAACAAGTCTGTTCTCAACAAGGCAGGAAATACTTCTTCAGGCCATCAGTCCTCCTTGGGTTTGCTAGATTCCATCATTTTAGTGCTGAGAGGCCAGTGCAACAAGAAAGAACACTGGATTATAAACCTTAATTTAAACTATCTAATAAAATCTATCTGTAATGCTGGGCTAGTGGGCTAAGCATCACTTTGTGCAAGTAAATTAATGCCTCATAGGTCTGTTGGGCTTCCAGTGGAAAAAGGCAATAGAGCCCCTTAAAGACCCAGATAACTCAACCCATGTTGAATTTAATTATGTGACTCAAGTCATGGATATCTTAGAGTATGGCTATTACCTTGAATTCAGGTGTTCACATAGTGAAAAAAAGAGGTAATAGGGAAAAGGACCTAGTGTTGATGTCATCATATTTCCCACCAGATTCTTACAAATCTGAGTTTCTCAATGAATAGACTGTAAAAGATACATATATAACCTTGTCTATCTGTTCAAGCTGGTTTTAGCAAAGGCAGAGGAACCAGAGATCAAATTGCCAACATCTGCTGGATCATCAAAAAAGCAAGAGAGTTTCAGAAAAACATCTATTTCTGCTTTATTGACTATGCCAAAGCATTTGACTGTGTGGATCACAATAAACTGGAAAATTCTTACAGAGATGGGAACACTAGACCACCTGACCTGCCTCTTGAGAAACCTATTTGCTGGTCAGGAAGCAACAGTTAGAACTGGACATGGAACAAATGACTGGTTCCAAATAGGAAAAGGAGTACGTCAAGGCTGTATACTGTCACCCTGCTTATTTAACTTATATGCAGAGTACATCATGAAGAACGCTGGGCTGGATGAAGCACAACCTGGAATCAAGATTGCTGGGAGAAATATCAATAACCTCAGATATGCAGATGACACCACCCTTATGGCAGAAAGTGAAGAAGAACTAAAGAGCCTCTTGATGAAAGTGAAAGAGGAGAGTGAAAAAGTTGGCTTGAAGCTCAACATTCAGAAAACTAAGATCTTATCATCCGGTTCCATCACTTCATGGCAAATAGATGGGAAAACAGTGGAAAAAGTGTCAGACTTTATTTTTCTGGGCTCCAAATTCACTGCAGATGGTGACTGCAGCCATGAAATTAAAAGACGCTTACTCCTTGGAAGGAAAGTTATGACCAACCTAGACAGCATATTGAAAAGCAAAGACATTACTTTGTCAACAAAGGTCCGTATTGTCCAGGCTACGGTTTTTTCCAGTAGTCATGTATGGATGTGAGAGTTGGACTATAAAGAAAGCTGGGAGCCAAAGAATTGATGCTTTTGAACTGTGGTGTTGGAGAAGACTCGAGAGTCCCTTGGACTGCAAGGAGATCCAAGTACATCCTAAGGGAGATCAGTCCTGGGTGTTCATTGGAAGGAATGATGCTAAAGCTGAAACTCCAATATTTTGGCCACCAGATGCGAAGAGCTGACTCATTTGAAAAGATCCTGATACTGGGAAAGATTGAGGGCAGGAGGAAAAGGGGACAACAGAGGATGAGATGGTTGGATGGCATCACCAACACAATGGAAATGAGTTTGGGTGAACTCCAGGGTTGGTGATGGACAGGGAGGACTGGCATGCTGTGCTTCATGGGGTCGCAAAGAGTCGGGCCTGACTGAGCGACTGAACTGAACTGGGTTACTTAATTCTCTAAAAAATAAGATTTATTTTTACTAACTTTGATACATCATGCATTCTATGTTCTTATAGAAACTGTTAACTTCATGAAACTGCTATTGCAGACTAACTAAAGTTAGAACTTTAGATATCTGCAAAATATGATGGGCACCCATCACTTTCCTTCACAATCACACCGTAGGTGCTTCTCCTGCTCCAGTTAACCCTTGGGTAGTGTGAGGTGAGCAGCAAAATCTCATTTTGTCATAGTGATACGCGTTGTTCACCCTTGAAAATCCTAAACTCATTCTCAGCAGGTTTTAATAGTGACAGGAAGAAAAGCTAGCATGTCGAAAAGGATGTAAAGTATTGCCTGCCACAGCAAGGCATGCAATACATATAAATATATGAATTAAACTGGGATACGTGTCTGCAGTTAAGAACTTCATGTGTGCAAGCAAGATTAAAATTAATAGGTGAAAAAGTTTTTTTTTTAATGTTCATCTATTTCTAAAATGATCAGTCATGTCTTCCAGAAAATTTGCAGATGTGATGCTTAAAAAAATCTTTTTGCATCTTTGTTCAGTTGTACAACCAATTCTGACATGTGAAATGACTTGTTAAATGTCTGCTCTTCATCTAGTCACTTTGGTCTTGCACAGACATGGATGTGTCCATACTTTCTAAAAAGGAAAGAAAAGCTTCTGCTTTGTCCTCTGAAGCTGCCTATGGTATGAATCCACTATCCTGTGCTTAACTGGCACATATTCACCTCTAAACCTCTTCCAGCTAATGGTCAGTCTGGACCCACCTGTGGACAGGGAGAGAAGTGCAGCTATAAGGAATAACACTGTTCACATTTTCCATGTCTCAGCATACTTAGCATCACCATTTAATAAATTATAGGTTTAGTTAAGAAGATAAACACCTCAGCAGAATGGATCCTTGGTCCATTCAGCTCAGTGACTTTTTCTCTGACAGAAGCACCAAAGTATATGCTATATGTATGGAAGACTAATATCTCCTTGAATTAGTAGCAAAAGTTTAGGGTTATTTCCCAAAGAGCATGCATCCCATAATAAAGTTCATTACACATTATAGTTTTCAAAAATTTATTTAAACCCACTTATAGCCTTTATTTTAAAGTTCATGGTGTCCCAGGTCATAAATTAGTGTTGCGTATAAATGAACTTCTTTTGAACTTCGAGAGTGATCCTTAGTACCTATCATCATCAAAGATTTGATTAATTTTAATGTATACATACATATATTTAAAGAGTCTCTTTATCACTCACATAATTACCCATCTTAACTTTTATTCTTCAAAACTAGGAATTTTAATCACTAAGTTTTGACTTTGATAGCAACTATTTTATACATATCCTCTTTCTCTTAATCATTTTGATTCTTATTCTTCAACTGTTTCCCCCTTGAGTTATTTTGATACTAATATGAGATACAAAATCTCTATGTATTCCTTAAATATTCTAAGGGAAAGGATGTCACAGTTTTATAAAAGTAAAGGATAAATCAAACTTTTGCCACACTTGAAGAACCTCTTCGGCTTTCACTCAGGATCTCATTTTGAGATACAAAAATGTAACCTATTTGAATTTCATTAACTCAACATGACTACTATCCTGATCTCTCTTTCAAGTCTATGGACTTAATTTTAGTGTTAATTCTATTATTAAGTTGGGTATAAGGGTTTTCATTAAAATGACTTTTTTAATGTAAAATGAAACCTGTTATTTTCTCAATCTTTCTTGAGGTGGCTGTGGCTATTTTACATATGTTCGATGGCTATCAGAACTATGCCTTACTTAGGAGTGCAGAACAGTTGTGGTGTGTCAGCACTCTTTTCTTCCTCTCTCATCACAATGGCACCAAACTTGAGGATTTTAGGAAGCTGTTTACTTATAAACACTGGACAGAAGTCAAGAGCTGAGTGTAAAATGAAACCAAAAATCATTATTACTTGAAAATTTATTACTAAAGATTTGTAGATCACAAAGATGCTAATTATATCTATTAACACTTTTGACTGCTTTTTGCCATAATTACTCTGTTATTTGTCATTTTTGTTTTCTTAGAGAAACTGAGAATTACAAGCTTTCCTGTAGTATGCATATTACTCCATGTCTTCAGAACTCTTTCAAAGTTTAAGGACTCCTTATTAGTCCTTTCAGTACTAATAAGATTTTTAAACACTAAAGGTACTTTTGCTTGATTTTCTCATTGTAATTAGCTGTGTCTCAAGCAGCCAAAATCACCCTTCCCTGTTCTCATCCACATGGTACAGAGAGTTCAAGAAATAAACTTTTTCTAAGCAGTAAACCACTCTCTGTGTTCTGGAGGCAGACAAGGAAGGCAGGGTAAGCCTCCTGTTTCATATCTCCTTCTAGTCATAAAACATGCAGTTTGTCTCTGAATTCTGCCACATGACAAAGGAGTGGAAAGAAAGGAGCAGGTACACAGGTAATAGAAACTCTGTGAATCTATGTGAACTTTAAAATACATTTTGTTGTGGGAGATTGACACTGAAAATCTGTTTTAAAAGCAATGTAACAGTCTGTGATGGCGCTAGGTTGTAAAGCTGGAAGGCTAGAAGAATCTGGTAGTAGGATCAACAGGGTGATGAAACTTTCTTCAGAGCGCTGCACATTTGTACCTTCACTTGGCAGAGTGAAACATTCAACAGAAGAACAGGACAGAAAAGAAAAAAAGATTTTAGAAAAAGATTTAACTTCAGAAGAGGGAATAATTCATCTGTGGAAGATACTCTAATATATACCAATAGATGGATACAATACTGTCCACCTATAAATCAACCTCCACTCATATGTTTAACAAAACCTTGATGCTCTTTCTTTTCTTTTTTTGGTAGCAGGCACTCTTCTAGGTTCTGAGGGTAAAAAAAAGAACATGGCCCTTATAGGGGTTCCCATATAGAAGGGCACACCGCCAATTTAAAGACCCATTTAAAGTAAAAATGGAGGCATTGGGAGTAACCCACAAAACAAATGAGACAGGTTGGGACCTGGGAGCCTTTTTTGCAGTGCTGCAATGCTTGTACCTGGACATACCTCTACTCCAGCAACAAAATACAAAGAAACTGTATGACACTAAAAGTAACTGTGTGCATGCCCTGTTGGGGCAAATTCTGGACCCAGAAGATACAAAGAGATCAAAAAACCCAACTGCCACTTTTGAAGAGCCTGGAGCAAAATTAGGGTACTGTACATGGCCCCTGCACACACCACCACCTAAGGGGTAGGCAATCACCTAAGCCGCCCTACCAGCCCAATGCCTGGACACACTCCTTCCCTCACTTCAAGCTGTCCCACCTCCTCAGGGAGCAAGCAAGCAAGGCAACCTGCTCATTCTTACCCTCCCCTGCTACAGCAGGGGCCCCATTAAAGCCTTGCCTGAATTTCTTGTCTGGTCTCTAACCAAGAACCCTGTTTGGTAACACAAAGACAGAGTACCTGGGAACCCTGCAGCCTTTGAGAATACACCTTTTATGAAGCAGAAAGAAAAAGGAGACAATCTGATCAGTTGCTGTTTAAAGGGTGTATTTATCTTCATTAGTTCTAGTCACAGATGATTTGACATGTGCATCACTGAAGTCCATTTTCAAGTGGCTTTGAAGAGCAGTGAAATGTACTTGGAACTTGACCAGAGCCGTTTTGGCTTTTCCATCTGCACCAGCAGAGAAAGATTGGTGTGTAAACTATTGCACTTATGACAAACAGGATCCTAGAATATTAAGTTGCATCATTTTTTTCAAAGACAGAGTGAAGTACCACTTTCCCAGTGCATACACTCTAGAGACGAGTTTTATGTCAGCCTCTTGAAGGTTTCCCATATGACCCAAAATATGACCTGAATTTGAAAAACCCAATGTGCCTTATATATTGTTATTACAGAACTATTATTAAAAAAAAACTATTTTCAATGTGAATTAGCCCATTTTAGGCAATTTGTGCATGAAATAAATAGAAAATAATACAAGTGAAATTGAAGTGGGGATCTTTGGATAAAGAAAAGTACTCAATATAATAATTATAACTGTTCTGATTTCTTATTTTAATAAGAAACTAACTCCCAGGAATCCAAAAATGTTTGCATCCTAATAGTTATTATCCTGCTTGTGCCAACTCATAGCTTGGTAAGATTTCCTATTCCTATTGATTCCACTGGTTCTAAAAGGAAATAGAAATTCCACAGGGCTTCCAGACAGGAAAGTAGGTAATGCCAACAGGATTACAGCTCTTCACTTATACTGGTGTCCATGATAAAATGTGCAAGATTTGAAGAAAGAACCCTAAGATATATTAAACTGGGAATCATTACTGGGCAAACAGTGTTCCACTAGCCAGGATCTATTCTATCAAGTGGAAAAATAAAAAACAGAAGTGCCACAAACACAACTGTTATGCTTGTTAATATTAATGTGATGTGATGAGATGTATAAACTACCAAAGTTTCTCAACAGTTGTCAGTGGAGGGAGTAGATGCTGATAAAATTACCATCTATATTCCAACATTATTTTAGTGAAAAGTATTTTTTTCCACTCTCAAAATAATACGTTTTCCCAGAATGCATTTAATTACAGTTCCCAATTCATCAGTAAGGAATTTCAAATACAATGCATTTTGAAATAAGGCTATAAAAAGGCAATATGATTCACTCAAATGAAAGAAGAGATATTTAAATTAGATTTTGTAACACCATGGTATAGTCAATATCTGTTTTTATTTTTATCTTTTATTTCTCAGAGGAAATAAAGCTCGAATTAGAATTGAGAGGTAGAAAATTTTCTAGTCCATTGATCTTCAAGCATGTTTTTAATGTGCAAAAGATTTTATTCAAAACCAATCTAAAAAACAAATCCAGCAAAATAAAGCTGTTCTTGCTTTTGTGTAACCTTGCATGAGATGGCACTGTCTTTGTTTGGTCTTTGCTCTCTCCCTATCCCTCAGATCCCGTCTTTATTTACTTCACTAATTCCTCTTTCCACTTTCAAGTGGGAACATATTTGGACATATTTCCCCAAGTGTAGAACTTGACTCTTCTGTTCTTTCTTTCAATTCAATTTCTCAAAAGAATAGATTTGCTTCCTGCCTCCACCCCCACCCCACACCCAACTCTTAACCACATCCTCTAGCCAGAGAGCCTTGGAAATGTCAAGAAACCTTTCCAACACCTTATGGCCTCTGTTTCTAACTCTTCCATCCATAGACACCATGACTCGGGGTTTCTTGGAGTAGAATTTGAATCACAGGAGAAATAAAAACAGCAGATTACTTATTTGAGAATTTTGTCAAAGAAAAGAAGAGAAATTAAATATTTCCTAAAGAGCAAAGGAAGAGTTGACTTTATAAAAGGCTACCTCTGTAAAATAGGATGTTAATACCCTCAACATTATACAATTCTCAGTATACTTGATCCCTGTGGTCTTATTTTGACTGCTCCTTGTTTTTCTCCCCAAATAATGGGAATCAACTTAGGTTTGACCTGACCATGGCCTTTATATGGGCCCACGCTGAGCTGGAATAACACTAAATATACATAGACATGGCATTCTTAAAAGTTCAGATCAAGTATGTACCATTAATATGTTATATGGAAAACATGTCTATGCACCATAGGAAACATGTCATATGCACCATTGATTTCATTATCACTTGTGGAAAGTGACACTACTGGTCTTATAGGTACTTATTTATAGCTTGTCTTCATCATTGATGAGGCATGTCTTATTTCAAACAACTAGCTTTGCTCCTTTCTATATAGATTTCCTTCATCAAGAGTAACAGGAATAATTCTCTAATTTACAACTGTTTATAGTTACAAGCACTTTTTATCACAAATTATTTTACTTGATCTACCAGCAAACTGGCCAACTATACATTAAATAAGGAAACTGAGAATCAGTTAATAAGTGATGAAAGTAAGTCTAAACTTAACATCTATCATCTACTATCCCCTCACTCTGCTCTTGACAACTACATTCTGCTGAGTCACATGGAACACAGTTATGCTTGATACTCTACTCAAGAGAGTGAAAGCATAAAAGCACCCTTGAGACACCATAAAATATATAAAATATAATAAAAACGTAAAATAAGTACAAGTGAAAGTCTGACTGATATTTCTGAGGCTCCTTTAAAAAACACCAATGAAACCTGGTGGCTCAGACGGTAAAGAATCTGCCTGCAGTGCAGGAGACCTGGGTTTGATCCCTGGGTAGGGAAGATCCCCTGGAGAAGGGAGTGGCAACCCACTCAAGTATTCTTGCTTGGAAAATTCCATGGACAGAGGAGCCTGGTGGGCTACAGTCCGTGGGGTCACAAAGAATCAGACATGACTAAGTGACTTACACTTAACCTAATGAAACCAGATCCTTTGACACTGGCATTTTTTTGAAGCCAACATAAATCCACACAGGTGGCAATTTTTTTCGCTATTGTTTCTTCTTTGATTATTAGCACTGACACCAATTTTCAAGGAATAAAAATATAAGGCACACCATTAAAATTTTGCACAAAACCTGGTAGCCTCTTTGCACCTTCAAGATTTTTTCATGTTCAACTTTCTTGATTAAAATAGAAATGTTAAAAACTGCACATTTCAAGTCACTACACATGGTTATTTTAAGCCTACAAACAAATTTTAAAGGAGTTATTAATCCTATTGATGGTAACCTTGTTCACCAGGCTGAGGCACTGTTTATCAGTTTTCTCCATTGCACAGGTACTCTTTTCTCCATTCCATATTGTACTCTTTGAAAGGAAGTCACTATGCACAACCCACACTTATGGAATGGTGTGTTATATGCCACCTCTTTGAAAGAGGAGCATCTATATACATTATTTGGAAACTACTATAAATGAAATTTGTTTACTCTCCTTTGTATTTATTTACTCAATCATCTATGTAAGTATGGATCCAAGAACACTTATTCTACACTTTGAAATACAGCCCAATAGACATTATTTTGTTGTTCAAACCTTAGCCTTTGGGAGCTCTTTCAGTTGGTTCCAGTGACCCTTTTAGCACACCCTATTCAGTGCATGTGTGTGTGTGTGTGTGTGTTTAAACTGTCTTACTTTCTGGCACTACAAGATGTTCCAGGCTCATCTTGAGTATATCCTACTCCAGTCCTAGAATCAGCTGTTTTTCAAAGGAGTAGAATGAGCTTTAAGACAGGGATATGTAGATTCAATTCCTGGCTCCATACTTACTCGCCTATGATCTTGGGCAACTTATTTAGCATCTCTGAGACTCAGCTTCCCTCACTTGTAAAATGAGAACAGTACTAACCTCAAAGGTTAATACTAGTACTGAGTCTGGTACACTAGTGCAAAAACCCAGTGACAACTAGGTTTGAACAAGAAAGCAAAGGTAAAAGCCTAGTTCCTAGCTCTTTAAATACTTAATAAACATTAATTCTTTCTCATCCTCTGATTTCAGTGAGCAGAGCAACCTACTTCTTCTCCACTAGAAGTCTCCCTGAATCATTGTCCATTTTCTATCAACTGAGGCAGCCTTCAAAATCATTAGCCTGGAACAGTCACTCTAGTTATTAGCAATCCAGGGATGTGTCTCTCTGTGCATAAACTAAAACTTGCACATACGTGCACACAGACACACACACAGGCACACATATAGATGTTATATTACTTCATATTTTTCCAAGCTAACATCTGTCCTTGATATAAGATATATTTTATATTAAGTACTCAAAGCAGGAATTTTGAGATACTAGTATTTCAGATGATTAATTTAGAGAAAAAGTAAAAATATCTGTCAAAATGAATAGTTACCATAACAACTATATGCAAGTGTTTTGCTTTGTGGGGTTTTTTTGTCCTTGCTTTGGCAATCATTTCATCATCATTTTAAAATTTCAGTTTCCATGACAACTAAATGTAGTTAGCGCTACCTCTAAATATACTCCCCAGGTATTTTTTTCTTCAATGAATCAAGGGCTTTCATTTTATACTAAAGAGATCAAGGCTATCTGGAGAAACTTAATGCAAAATCTATCAAAGACAATCCTTTAAAATGAAAAGATGGTTAATAGCAAATAGAGTAACATTATGGATATGATCTATTTTTATCTCTTAACCATGCTTATCAAGGAGTTTTAAGGAAATATACTAGAAATTACCAAAGCAAATTTGGCTAAATTTCTAGCACAGGTTATGCTCAAAGAAAGAAGTATTTAGTTCAGAGTCAGACCTCATCTTGTGTTGATATTAGTTTGTATTTTTATAGCACAGCTAATCTTTTACTCAGAGATGTGAAATACACAACTCTGGTCCCAATGAACTGCACTTATCTGCAAAGACTTCCAAGGAATTGAACATATTTTTGCTGAAGTTGAAGTTGTAATTTCATTTTTCCACTCCAGTAGTACTATTTCAACTTCTCTCTTTTTTCACTTATTGTCCCTTAATTCTCTCCTTTTATTCTATTTTTTCCTCTTTCTTCTCCTTCACTTTCTCCATTTCTTCTCCACCCACTACCTACTGTGCTATATGTTGGTAGTTAATAAGCAGTGGTACACGACTGAGCGACTGAACTGAACTGAACAGTAGTAAATCAGGACAGGAATATGCTTAATAAACATTTTCTTGGGGTCAAAATACTACTTGGGAAAAAACTCTAATCAAAATTTCACAGAATCAGGATACAAATACTTTATAGAAAGAATACTCTAAGGAGGGGATTCAATATTTGCTTAACTTTCAGAATCATTTGAGAGATCATTGTCATGAAAAGCTGACTGTATAACGTACTAAAGTGAAAGAAAGTGAAGTCATTCAGTTGCGTCCGACTCTTTGCGACCCCATGGACTGTAGCCTACCAGGCTCCTCAGTCCATGGAATTCTCCAGGCAAGAGTACTGGAGTGGGTTGCCATTTCCTTCTCCAGGGGATCTTCCTGACCCAGGGATAGAACCTGGGTCTCCCACATTGCAGGCAGACGCTTTACTATCTGAGCCACCAAGGAAGCCAGTATAATGTGCTGCTGCTAAGTCGCTTCAGTCGTGTCCGACTCTGTACGACCCCATAGATAACAGCCCACCAGGCTCCCCCGTCCCTGGGATTTTCCAGGCAAGAGTACTGGAGCGGGTTGCCATTGCCTTCTCCAATGCATGAAAGTGAAGAGTGAAAGTGAAGTCTCTCAGTCGTGTCTGACTCTTCGCAACCCCATGGACTGCAGCCTACCAGGCTCCTCCGCCCATGGGATTTTCCAGGCAAGAGTACTGGAGTGGGTTGCCATTGCCTTCTCCAGTAGTGAGTATCAAAAAAAGCATATGACTCTGGTTCAGCAATTGCAAGAGATAGACAATTATTGTTCTGTATGTGTTTTTGTTCAGACGTGTTCTCCATAGATAGGCCAAAAAGGTATACATAAAAATAAACCCTTGTGTGTGTGTGTGTGTGTGTGTGTGTGTGTGTGTGAGAGTCGCTTAGTCATGTCTGACTCTTTGTGACCCCATGGACTCTAGACCACCAGGTTTCTCTGTCCATGGGATTTTCCAGGCAAGAATACTTGAGTGGGTTGTCATTTCCTCCAGGGGATCTTCCTGACCCAGGGATCAAACCCAGGTCTCCTGTATTGTAGGCAGATTCTTTGCCATACATAAAAATGGTCCTCAATGAGATCTTTTTAAAGATTCTACAGCTGCTAACTTACCTGGGATCACTAAATGCTAATCAACATAGTGATACCATATGATGCTACTGTTTTTCTGAGCCTTTTACAAATTCAAACTCTATAAAATCAAGCATAAGATTAGTAAGCAAAGCAATCATGGTCCCATAGTTCAATTATTTTTACTGTTGTCAGCTTTACCTTTTCAGAAAGGCCCTTGGTTACTGATTTCTAGTTATATTTTCCTTTCAGTATTCCTCAGAAAAAATATTTTATATGGAACAGGTCTTTCCCACTCACTTTGTTTTTACTTTTAAGAATGGGGGCTGGAGAAGATATAATTATCAAAAGATACAGAAACTTGGGAAATTGCAGATAGTGCATCAAACTTAAAAGTTTATATGTTAAAGTTAGGATATTATTTCAGCTGTAACGCAGACTCAAACAGTGATTTGAATAGGATAGAAATGTTTTATTCTCTCACATGGCAGGTTTCTGAAATGGCTATGCTACACTGTTGTTACTTACAGGCCATGGTGCCTTGCCTTTCCTGGGATGTCATCTCGGTTCAGGATGTTATATAATTATGTTCATGTTCCAAGCAACAGATGAAGGAAGGGTGTGAGAAAGATGTCACCCTCCCTTTTAGGATATGAGCAAGAAGTTCCACACCTCACTTCTGTTAACACTCTTTTCTTCAGAACTTTGTCTAGTTTGTCACGGAACAGCTAAAACAGATGGCTATTTCTAGGAGATACTTGGGAGACAATTGTCAATCTCTGTTAATTTCCATTTTCACTAGGAAATTGTGTGTGCATGTTTGTATTTCTAATTTTCCCAAACTCAAAGGAGATGTAGAGGAAATCAAGATAATTCTTTAATCTTATACAAATTTGGGCCTATAAATTAGATAAAACTGTCCAGGAAAACATGCCATAGGAAAATATCAAGGTTTAACCACAGTTCTAATTTATGTACATTGAAGTATGGAGAAAGAACTCCAAGTACTTTAACCTTTAGGAAAAACCCATCACAATTAAGAAAGCTGGATTTAGTACCTGAAATAGTATAGAAAGATCCATCTTTGTAATGGATCATGGAAAAATTGGTGTCTTCTATACCTTTTTCAGAGAAGCCAAGTAGGAATTATAGAAGTATAGATTACTTTCAATATCAAAATCAGCTTTAGGCTTCAGAAATAGTTTCCAGACAGTGATTTCATTTCAATAATATCTACTTGGCATATTTTTAGTTTGTGCACGAAAATGTAATATCAACTTCCTAAAGAAAAATCTAATTTTCCAAAAGGGATATGGTTTATGAATATATAACTCATATTCTCAACTTAAAAATGCTTAAATTAGAGTGGTTTACCATAGCTACTACAACAAGTCTACGATATAGTTCAATATGGTAACTCATACAGGGTTGAAGACTGGGTTATCTAGGGGCAGAACTTGTGTCAAAGATTCATGTGCACAAGACTTAGAGCAGAAGTACAGTTCAGGAACAGCATTCAAAGAAAGAAGGAAAGCAGGAGCAAGGATATAGTTTCAGGGTCGCGGAGAGTCGGGCACGACTGAGCGACTGAATTGAACTGAACTGAACTGAAAGTCTAGCTTTGACCTGATTCATGACGGTTTCTCGACTTTCATCATTCTTATTCAGCAGGTCACAGAATCAGTATGAAGTTTTTATCAGCACTAAGTGCATTTCAATTGTATATTGGGCAAAAGGGAAATGACCATTG
The DNA here is from genome assembly GCF_049115385.1 of Moschus berezovskii. Lineage (NCBI taxonomy): Eukaryota > Metazoa > Chordata > Mammalia > Artiodactyla > Moschidae > Moschus > Moschus berezovskii. Next base: position 91,626,531 of record NC_142470.1, read on the forward strand.
GATGTGTCCACACACCCAGTAAACCAGCAGTAAAGTCAATTATCTGACTTATCTGTGCTTGAAAATCATAAATCTATAATTATATTTTTACACAATTTTACACTTTAAATTATTGGACTTAAAAGATTATCACACTAGTATATCAAATTATCTTAAAATGTGTAAGTAGATGAAAAGTACATAATAAAATTAAAATTAATTTTAGTATTTTTACTTTATAATAATTAGTTCTTAATTTGAAGTATCCTGGAGTTGAAATATGTGTATCCACTAGTGAGAAAATTATCTCAGTTCGCTGAGTTTATATAACATCTTGAACAAGAGACAAACAGTTGTTAACATGCAGAGAAATTTGTTTCCAATATGGACAATGAGGCTGAGCTCTTTTTAATACTTCAAACTTTTAAGTACTTCAAAACAATCTATTCTTATAGCTCACACAGTCTATTTTTCCAACTCCCACCAGGTTGATCATTTGATGGAACCTTGAATTGAGGATATTTTAAAATATTTAAATATTTTCCTGCCTAGCCCTTTGATTTAATGGAATCCTAGATTATGTGTTAATATGTTTCTGTCATCTTCCTTTTAAGGACCCTGATTGAGTCTTGGCAGACTACATTTCTCTGTGTCCCTAATATTATGCTGTACAGTCCTTAGTTGCTCGGTCATGTCCAAGTTTTTGTGACCCCATGGACTGCAGCCTGCCAGGCTCCTCTCTCCTTGGGGATTCTCCAGGCAAGAATACCAGAGTGTGTTGCCATGCCCTCCTCCAGAGGATCTTCCCAACTCAGCGATCGAACCCAGGTCTCCTGCACTGCAGTCTGATTCTTTACTGACTGAGCTACTAGGGAAACCCAAGAATATTGGAGTAGTAGCCTATCCCTTCTCCAGGGGATCTTCCCCACCTAGGAATCGAACCAGGGTCTCTTACATTGCAGGCAGATTCTTTACCAGGGAAGCTTTACCAATATTCTTTACCAATATTATGCTCCTCTTTTGTATACTTAAAATGACTTTTGATATTTCATAGTAGTTTTACTTGATTGTGGATGCAACTTCCAAAGTCCTTCTACTAACAAATAATAAAGTGCCATTGCACATTCAAAAAGCAATCATTTCTTTATCTGAAAATTCCACTGCTGCAAATTTGTCTAACCATCCATCCATTCAGTCATCCACTGAGCATTTAGCAAAACTATTCATGGTATGAAAGCCTTTGCAGAGAGGAAATCAATTTACTGTCTCCTGTTGTGGAGAAATGTGTAAGAAAAAAAGCATTTCAAGTTCTCTCATCTATATGATGAGAATAATGAATATAAAATTCTTTCCGCAAAGCTGAAGAATATAGTCAACCTTGAAAAAATGGTAGTACAGGTACACCAGAGCACTTAAGATAAAACAATAAAGATAAATCTGAACTCTGTATGGAGGTGTATCCCTGGAAAATGAGCATAAGGATCACCCCACCTCTTTGTGAAAATCATCCGTGAGGTTGTTACTTGTTTGTGATCAGGGTGAGTATAAGGCATTGTAGATTCAATCTCAGTGGTTTCTTAAATGACAGTGGAGCTTGGAGCATCATGGTACTTAACTGTACTCTGAATACATGTTTCTACAGTTTGTAGAAACAAAAGTATTCATTAACAATTATCTGTTAAGTATTCACTATTCCTCCATTACTTAGCATTGCTCCACATGCTAAGGATATGGGAGTGAACACAACAGGCAGACCAAACCCCTGTTTTCATGGAGCTTACATTCTGGTTGCTATGATTGCCAGACAACTAGGGTAGAGGAGGGAGCCAAGAGGTTTTTTTTTTAATTCCTGTAAAAAGTGGACAAGACATTTTTTAATGCCTGGTATAACTCATTTTTATATGAGAGGTATCAGTAGCTATGTGGCCCTGTGGTGAACTCTGGAGCATTCTGTGTTGTTTCTTATTTGTTTTATCAACTCCAGTTAATTTTATATATGTCCCACTGAAGACAATTTATAAAACTTTCTTTCGACCCCTTTCTCTTATTGCATCATGAAAACCACAGAGTTAATAAATGTGAAAAAAGTAATTGTGGTATACATAGTATGAATTATTACTATACTATAATCTGTGTTGAATTGTGCATTACAGTTCTATTTCAATACTTGCTGCACTTTAAGGCATCTTGAACTGATTTCTTAGAGTTTTATAGTTTCTCTTAGGACCTTTATGTGAATGATTAAAGACATTTGATAAAAAGTGACTTGAACTGGAATTTATATAATTATTTAATATTCTTTGGGATTGATTCTAATGAATTGTTATAGTCTACCATTGGTCTCTTCTCATACAGTTTTTACTCCATTGCTTTGTTAAACAGATTGCTATACCCTTTACCAGAATGAGTTTACTTAATTGGCTGATCTCTAGCTATTTTGGTGTTTGCATCTCCGTGTATTCCTGGTGAGTTCACATAACTTATGTATTATGGATATCATGCATACTATATTTTCATTTTTAATTTCTGTGATTGATAGTGATTCAGTCTTATTGCCAATATGTTTTCTTGCATTATTTTATTTTAATATTTTGATGGTAACATTTAAGTTCTACTTTCTTCTTAAATGATTTCAAATTTCAGATTTTAGTCAGTGAAGCTCTACTGCAAGACTTTATTATGAACTCCACATGCAGTCTTTCCTGACACATGGAGCTGAGCAATTTCCAAACTTGTAATGTTAACAGAATTATCAAAGCTCTGCAAAATAAGCAGGTAGTTCAATTTGTGAAGTTCAAATTCTATAAATGAGTCAAATTGATTGAGTCTCAGGAAGAAAATTCATAAATGTTTATGGTAGCATTATTTAAAATTGCTCCAACTGGAAATAACACAAATAACCATAAACAGGTAACAAATAGATTGTTCTATGTGCAGAGAATAAAACATAATCTGGCAGTAAAATGAGATGAACAACTGTTATCATGGACAGCTTACAAAAACATTCTGCTGAGTGAAAGAAGGAAGAGGAAAGTAGAATATATACTCAACAATCCAACTTATAAACGATGCAAATTAATCTGTAATGCCACAAAGTAGATCAGTGGGGAAAGGAATGGGAAGAGGGATTGACTTCAAAGGAACAGAGGGATTGGGGGAGGTAGCAATGAAGATATTTTGTTCTATAATGAAGTGATGATTTCATTGGCATCTACAATCAACATGATTCACCCAATTGTACACTTCAAATGAATAAATGTATACATATAAGTTATTTTTCAACAGAATCAATAGGGAGGGGGCAGTCCTAAAATGGCAGAGGAATAGGAGGGGAGACCACTCTCTCCCCCACAAATTAATCAAAAGATCATATGTTCAGTTCAGTTCATTTAAGTCACTCAGTCATGTCCAACTCCTTATGACCCCGTGAACCGCAGCACGCCAGGCCTCCCTGTCCATCACCAACTCCCGGGGTTTACCCAAACTCATGTCCATTGAGTTGGTGATGCCATCTAACCATCTTTTCCTCTGTTCCCCTTCTCCTCCTGCCTTCAATCTTTCCCAGCATCATGGTCTTTTCAAATGACTTAGCACTTCGCATCAGGTGGCCAAAGTATTTGAGTTTCAGCTTCAATATCAGTCCTTCCAATGAACACCCAGGACTGATTTCCTTTAGGATGGACTGGTTGGATCTCCTTGCAGTCCAAGGGACTCTCAAGAGTCTTCTCCAACACCACAGTTCAAAAGCATCAATTCTTCTGCGCTCAGCTTTCTTAGAGTTGAACTCTCACATCCATACATGACCACTGGAAAAAACATAGCTTGACTAGATGGACATTTGTGGACAAAGTAATGTCTCCACTTTTCAATATGCTGTCTAGGTTGGTCATAACTTTCCTGCCAAGGAGCAAGCATCTTTTAATTTCATTGCAGCAATCACCGTCTCCAGTGATTTGTGGAACCCAAAAAAATAGTCAGCCACGTTTCCATTGTTTCCCCATCTATTTGCCATGAAGTGATGGGACCAGATGCCATGATCTTTGTTTTCTGAATGTTGAGTTTTAAACCAACTTTTTCACTCTCCTCTTTCACTTTCATCAAGAGGCTTTTGAGTTCCTCTTCAATTTCTGCCATAAGGGTGGTGTCATCTGCATATCTGAGGTTATTGATATTTCTACCAGCAATCTTGATTCCAGCTTATGTTTCCTCCAGCGCAGCGTTTCTCATGATGTACTCTGCATATAAGTTGAATAAGCAGGGTAAAAATATACAGCCTTGACGTACTCCTTTTCCTATTTGGAACCAGTGTGTTGTTCCATGTCCAGTTCTAACTGTTGCTTCCTGACCTACATACAGGTTCCTCTAGAGGCAGGTTAGGTGATTTGGTATTCCCATCTCTTTCAGAATTTTCAACAGTTTTTCATGATCCACACAGTCAAAGGCTTTGGCATAGTCAATAAAGCAGAAATAGATGATTTTCCTGGAACTCTCTTATATTTTCAATGATCTAGAGGATGTTGGAAATTTGCTGTCTTATTCCTCTGTCTTTTCTATATCCAACTTGAACATCTGGAAGTTCATGCTTCATGTATTGCTGAAGCCTGGCTTGGAGATTTTTGAGCATGACTTTACTGGCATGTGAGATGAGGGCAATTGTGCAGTAGTTTGCGCACTCTTTGGCATTGCCTTTCTCTGGGATTGGAATGAAAACTGACATTTTCCAGTTCTGTGGCCACTGCTGAGTTTTCCAAATTTGCTGGAATATTGAGTGCAGCACTTTCACAGCATCATCTTTCAGGATTTGAAATAGCTCAACTGGAATTCCATCACCTCCACTAGCTTTGTTCGTAGTGATGCTTCTTAAGGCCCATTTGACTTCACAGTCCAGGATGTCTGGCTCTAGGTGAGTGATCACACCATCGTGATTATCTGGGTTGTGAAGGTCTTTTTTGTACAGTTCTTCTGGTATTCTTGCCACCTCTTCTTTATATCTTTTGCTTCTGTTAGGTCCATACCATTTCTGTCCTTTATTGAGCCCATCTGTGCATGAAATCTTCCCTTGGTATCTCTAATTTTCTTGAAGAGATCTCTAGTCTTTCCCATTCTATTGTTTTCCTCTATTTCTTTGCATTGATCACTGAGAAAGGCTTTCTTTTCTTTCCTTGCTATTCTTTGGAACTCTGCATTCAAATGGGTATACCTTTCCTTTTCACCTTTGCTTTTCACTTCTCTTCTTTTCTCAGCTATTTGTAAGGTCTCCTCAGACAGCCATTTTGCTTTTTTGTGTCTCTTTTTCTTGCGGATGCTCTTGATCCCTGTCTCCTGTACAATGTCATGAACCTCTGTCCATAGTTCATCAGGCACTCTTTCTATCACATCTAGCCCCTTAAATCTATTTCTCACTTCCACTGTATAATCATAAGAAATTTGATTTAGGTCATACCTGAATGGTCTAGTGGTTTTCCCTACTTTCTTTAAGTCTGAATGTGGCAATAAGGAGTTCATATCTGAGCCACAGTCAGCACCCAGTCTTGTTTTTGCTGACTGTATAGAGCTTCTCAATATTTGGCTGCAAAGAATACAATGAATCTGATTTCAGTGTTGACCATCTGGAGATTTCCTTGTGTAGAGTCTTTTCTTGTGTTGTTGGTAGACGGTGTTTTCTATGACCCGTGCGATCTCTTGGTACAACTCTATTAGACTTTATCCGGCTTCATTCTGTACACAAAAGTCAAATTTTCCTGTTACTCCAGGTATTTCCTGACTTCCTTCTTTGCATTCCAGTCCGCTATAATGAAAAGGACATCTTTTTTGGTTGTTAGTTCTGAAAGGTCTTGTAGGTCTTCATAGAACTGTTCAACTTCAGCTTCTTCAGCGTTACTGGTCAGGGCATACACTTGGATTACCATGATATTGAATGGTATGCCTTGGAAACAAACAAAGGTCATTCTGTCGTTTTTGAGATTGCATCCAAGTATTGCATTTTGGACTCTTTTGTTGACTATGATGGCTACTCCATTTCTTCTAAGAGATTTTTGCCCACAGTAGTATATACAATGGTCGTCTGAGTTTAATTCACCCATTCCAGTCTGTCTTAGTTTGCTGATTCCTAGAATGTCAACATTCACTCTTGCCATCTCCTGTTTGACTACTTCCAATTTGTCTTGATTCCAGGTTCCTATGCAATATTGCTCTTTATATCATCGGACCTTGCTTCTATCACCAGTCACATCTACAACTGGGTGTTGTTTTTGCTTTGGCTCCATCCCTTCATTCTTTCTGGAGTTATTTCTCCACTGATCTCCAGTAGCACATTGGGCACCTACCGATCTGTGGAGTTCATCTTTCAGTGTCCTATCTTTTTGCCTTTTCATACTGTTCATGGGGTTCTCAGGGCAAGAATACTGAAGTGTTTTGCCATTCCTTTCTCCAGTGGACCACATTCTGTCAGACCTCTCCACCATGACCCATCCATCTTGGGTGCCCCACATGGCTTGGCTTAGTATCATTGAATAGACAAGCTGTGGTCCGTGTGATCAATTGGCTAGTTGTCTGTGATTGTGGTTTCAGTCTGTCTGCCCTCTGATGCCCTCTCTCAGTGCCTACCGTCTTACTTGGGTTTCTCTTAACTTCAGTTCAGTTCAATTCAGTCACTCAGTCGTGTCCGACTCTTTGTGACCCCATTAACCACAGCACGCCAGGCCTCCCTGTCCATCACCAACTCCCGGAGCCCACCCAAACCCACGTCCATCAAGTTGGTGATGCCATCCAACCATTTTATCCTCTGTCGTCCCCTTCTCCTCCTGCCTTCAATCTTTCCCAGCATCAGGGTCTTTTCCAATTAGTCAGCTCTTCGCATTAGGTGGCCAAAGTATTGGAGTTTCAGCTTCAACATCAGCCCTTCCAGTGAACACCCAGGACTGATCTTCCTTAGGATGGACTGGTTGGATCTCCTTGCAGTCCAAGGGACTCTCAAGAGTCCTCCAACACCAGAGTTCAAAAGCATCAATTCTTCGGCGCTCAGCTTTCTTTAGAGTTGAATTCTCACATCCATACACGACCACTGGAAAAACCGTAGCCTTGACTAGACAGACCTTTATTGGCAAAGAAATGTCTCTGCTTTTTAATATGTTGTTTAGGTTGGTGATAACTTTCCTTCCAAGGAGTAAGCGTCTTTTAATTTCATGGCTGCAATCACCATCTGCAGTGATTTTGGAGCTAGGAAAAATAAAGTCAGTCTGTTTCCACTGTTTCCCCGTTTATTTGCCATGAAGTGATGGGACTGGATGCCATGATTTTAGTTTTCTGAATGTTGATCTTTAAGCCAACTTTTTCACTCTCCTCTCACTTTCACCAAGAGGATCTTTAGTTCTTCTTTACTTTCTTCCATAAAGGTGGTGTCGTCTGCATATCTGAGGTTACTGATATTTCTCCCAGCAATCTTGATTCCAGCTTGTGCCTCTTCCAGCCCAGCGTTTCTCTTACCTTTGGTTTCTCTTACCTGCACTCCAGCATAGTGCAGCCGCTGCTCCTTACCTTGAATTGTGGTAGCTCCTCTTGGCTCCAGCCCCTAAACTTGGGCGCGGGTTAGCTCCTCTCAGCCGCCGCCCTGACCTTGCACATGGGGTAGCTCCTCTCAGTTGCTCCTGCACCTTCACGCAGCCACCACTCAACAAAACAACTTCTGAATGCTGGCAGAGGATATCAGGCACCCAGAAAGGCAGCCCACTCTCTTCGAAAGGAGGTAGGACAAAATATAAAAGATAAAAAGAGAGATAAAAAATTACGGTCAGAGACCTGTCCCGGGGAGGTAGTCGTGATGGGTGAGAAGTTTCCAAACACTAGAAAACCTTCTCACCTGTGTGTCTGTGGGGAGTTTTGTAATCTCAGAGGGCAACATAGTTCAGTTCAGTTCAGTCACTCAGTCGTGTCGAACTCTCCGTAACCCCATGAATAACAGCACGCCAGGCCTCCCTGTCCATCACCAACTCCCGGAGCTCACTCAGACTCAAGTCCACAGAGTCGGTGATGCCATCCAGCCATCACATCCTCGGTCGTCCCCTTCTCCTCCCGCCCCCAATTCTTCCTAGCATCAGACTCTTTTCCAGTGAGTCAACTTGTCGCATCAGGTGGCCAAAGTATTGCAGTCTCAGCTTTAGCATCACTCCTTCAACGAACACCCAGGATCGATCTCCCTTAGAATCGACTGGTTGGATCTCCTTGCGGTACAAGGAACTCTCAAGAGTCTTCTCCAACACCACAGTTCAAAAGCATCAATTCTTCGGCGATCAGCTTTCTTCACAGTCCAACTCTCACATCCATACATGACCACGGGAAAAACCATAGCCTTGACCAGACGGACCTTTGTTGGCAAAGTAATATCTCTGCTTTTTAATATATTATCAAGGTTGGTCATAACTTTCCTTCGAGGAGTAAGTGTCTTTTAATTTCATGGCTGCAATCAGCATCTGCAGTGATTTTCGAGCTCAAAAAAATAAAGTCTGACACTGTTTCCACTGTTTTTCCATCTATTTCCCATGAAGTGATGGGACCAGAAACCATGATCTTCATTTTCTGAATGTTGAGCTTCAAGCCAACCTTTTCAATCTCCTCTTTCACTTTGATCAAGAGGCTTTTGAGGTCCTCTTCACTTTCTGCATTAAGGGTAGTGTCATCAGCATATCTGAGATTACTGATATATCTCCCAGCAATCTTGATTCCAGCTTGTGCTTCTTCCAGCCCAGCGTTCCTCATGATGTACTCTGCATATAAGTTAAATAAGCAAGGTGACCATATACAGCCTTGATGCACTTCTTTTCCTATTTGGAACCAGTCTGTTGTTCCATGTACAGTTCTGACTGTTGCTTCCTGACCTGCATACAGGTTTCTCAAGAGGCAGGTCAGGTGGTCTGGGATTCCCATCTCTTTCAGAATTCCCCACAGTTTGTTGTGATCCACACAGTCAAAGGCTTTGGCATAGTCAATGAAGCAAAAATAGATGCTCTTCTGGAACTCTCTTGCTTTCTCCATGATCCAGCGGATGTTGGCAATTTGATCTCTGGTGCCTCTGCCTTTTCTAAAACCTGCTTGAACATCTGGGAGTTCACGGTTCACATATTGCTGAAGCCTGGCTTGGAGAATTTTGAGCATCACTTTGCTAGCGTGTGAGATGAGTGCAATTGTGCGGTAGTTTGAACATTCTTTGGCATTGCCTTTCTTTGGGATTGGAATGAAGACTGACCTTTTCCAGTCCTGTGGCCACTGCTGAGTTTTCCAAATTTGCTGGCATATTGAGTGCAGCACTTTCAGAGTATCATCTTTCAAGATTTGAAATAGCTCAACTGGAATTCCATCACCTCCACTAGCTTTGTTCGTAGTGATGTTTTCTAAGGCCCACTTGACTTCAAATTCCAAGATGTCTGGCTCTAGGTCAGTGATCACGTTATTGTGACTATCTTGGTCGTGAAGATCTTTTTTGTACAGTTCTTCTGTGTATTCTTGCCACCTCTTCTTAATATCTTCTGCTTCCGTTAGGTCCATACCATTTCTGTCCTTTATCAAGCCCATCTTTGCACGAAATATTCCCTTGGAATCTCTAATTTTCTTGAAAAGATCTCTTGTTTTTCCTATACTGTTGTTTTCCTCTATTTCTTTGTACTGATCACTGAGGAAGGCTTTCTTATCTCTCCTTGCTATTCTTTGGAACTCTGCATTCAGATGCTTATATCTTTCCTTTTCTCCTTTGCCTTTTGCCTCTCTTCTTTTCACAGCTATTTGTAAGGCCTCCTCAGACAGCCATTTTGCTTTTTTGCATTTATTTTCCATGGGGATGATCTTGGTCCCTGTCTCCTGTACAATGTCACGAACCTCCGTCCATAGTTCATCAGGCACTCTATCTATCAGATCTAGTCCCTTAAATCTATTCCTCACTTCCACTGTATATTCATAAGGGATTTGATTTAGGTCATATCTGAATGGTCTAGTGGTTTTCCCTACTTTCTTCAATTTAAGTCTGAATTTGGCAATAAGGAGTTCATGATCTGAGCCACAGTCAGCTCCTGGTCTTGTTTTTGCTAACTGTATACAGTTTCTCCATCTTTGGCTACAAAGAATATAATCAATCTGATTTCGGTGTTGACCATCTGGTGATGTCCATGTGTAGAATCTTCTCTTGTGTTGTTGGAAGAGGGTGTTTGCTATGACCAGTGCGTTCTCTTGACAATACTCTATTAGCCTTTGCCCTGCTTCATTCCGTGCTCCAAGGCCAAATTTGCCTGTTACTCCAGGTGTTTCTTGACTTCCTACTTTTGCATTCCAGTCCCCTATAATGAAAAGGACATCATTTTTGGGTGTTAGTTCTAAAAGGTCTTGTAGGTCTTCATAGAACCATTTAACTTCGGCCTCTTCAGCGTTACTGTTTGGGGCATAGGCCTGGATTACTGTAATATTGAATGGTTTGCCTTGGAAACGAACAGAAATCATTCTGTCATTTTTGAGATTGCATCCAAGTACTGCATTTCGGACTCTTTTGTTGACCATGATGGCTACTCCATTTCTTCTAAGGGATTCCTGCCCGCAGTAGTAGATATAATGGTCATCCGAGTTAAATTCACCCATTCTAGTCCATTTTAATTCACTGATTCCTAGAATGTCTATGTCCACTCTTGCCATCTCCTGTTTGACCACTTCCAATTTGCCTTGATTCATGGACCTAACATTCCAGGTTCCTATGCAATATTGCTCTTTACAGCACCGGACCTTGCTTCTATCATCGGTCACATCCACAACTGGGTATTGGTTTTGCGTTTGCTCCTTCCCTTTATTCCTTCTATAGTTATTTCTCCACTGATCTCCAGTAGCATACTGGGTACCTACCGACCTGGGGAATTCCTCATACAGTATCCTATCATTTTGCCCTTTGTTACTGTTCATGGGGTTCTCAAGGCAAGTACACTGAAGTGGTTTAGGAGGAAAAAAATAAGAACTCACAGATTACATGCCTAGCCGCGACTCCAAGCAGACAGGTAGCGTGGACACTCGTTTCTGCCAGCAGCGGGGACTGAACAGGGAGGGCAGGCTGCAGGGTGGGGACCAGGCCTGAGGGCCCTGAGGACAATCTGAGGCAGTTAACATGAGATAGCAACCCAAACTGTGGTATAGCCAGTGAGAAAAAAAAAAGAGAGAGAGAACTTTCTCTGGAAAAGCTCTGAGGCACAGCCTGCCCCACTTACAGAACAAAGGACTGAGTGAAACCAGAGAAGAGCTAGCCAGCTGCAGACCGGCCCCTCCCCCCACCAGAGGCACAGAGGCAGGCAAGCAACAGTGGGAGCCAGAAAGCAAGAGGCAATCTCGGCCCCAGAGATGGCATCCTCCACCAAACTGTGAGCAGGCTCCCAGTTACTAACGAAGTCTTCCTGGGATCCTGGACGATTGACATCCACCAGGAGGGTCACAGTCAGAGATCAGCTCCCCAGAGTAGACACATGACACACCTGAGATAGTGTTCTTGCAGCACACCCAGGAAACCGAGGGACAGGGACTGGGACTAGGGACGTGACAAGATGCGCCACACACCTAGGAGAGTGTGCTCACCAAGCACCTGGTCACCTGAGCTCTGCGGACCTGGGAAGGGCACAAAACAGGCCCAACCAAGTATGTGCCTTTGTGGAGTACCCAAGAACCTGAACCTGAGTGGCTTAGACCTGGGAAGTGCATGAAACCCAAGGCCCGCATAAGACAGTTCCCCTGAAGAGCAATCTGGACCCTGAGGAGTGTAGACTTGGAAAGCACACACGCCACGAGCAGGGGCAAACCCACTGTGGCTCAGACACTGTGAGCACTCCCCACACATACCAGTGATATTTGTTTGCAGTGTTCCTCCCTCCCTACAGCACAACTGAACAAGTGAGCCTCAATGAGTGACCACCTTCACCCCCTTGTATCAGGGCAGAAATTAGACACTGAAGAGACCTGCAAACAGAGGAAGCCAAAATAAACAAAGAAGAGGGAACTGCTCTGGAAGTGACAGGTGAAACAGATTAAAACCCTGTAGTTAACACTGACTACATTGGAAGGAGCCTATAGGCCTTGAGGGGAGAAGGAAATGGCAACCCACTCCAGTACTCTTGCCTGGAAAATCCCATGGACAGAGGAGCCTAGTAGGCTGCAGTCCATGGGGTCGCTAAGAGTTGGACACGACTGAGCGGCTTCACTTTCACTTTCATGCATTGGAGAAGGAAATGGCAATCCACTCCAGTAGTCTTGCCTGGAGAATCCCAGGGACGGGGAAGCCTGGTGGGCTGCCGTCTATGAGGTCGCACAGAGTCGGACACGACTGAAGTGACTTGGCAGCAGCAGCAGCATAGACCTTGAGAAGAAGTATAAGCTGGAACAAGGAATTATCTGAAACTGAACTGACCCCACAATGCCCTCAACAGCTCCAGACAAATTCCTAGATATATTTTACTATTATCATTTTTTAATTTTTTGAATTTTTTTAAGTTCTTTATTACTCCTTTCATTTTCATTTCTATAACCTACAATTACCTTGCAAAAAAAAACCTATTTTTAAAGCAAATTTCATATATATAATTTATATAATTTTTGTGATTTTTTTTTTAATATTGTATTTTTGACAGTCTAACCTCTACTCTAGATTCTTAATCTTTGTTTTTTGGTTATTGTTATCAATTTTGTACCTTTAAGAATCCAATCTTAAGTACCCATATTAATTTAGGAGTGTGATTACTGGCTTGATTGCTCTCTCTCCCTCTTTGGACTCTCCTTTTTCTCCCCCAGGTCACCTCTATCTCCTCCCTCCCCCTTCTCTTCACTACCCAACTCTGTGAATCTCTTTGGGTGTTCTGGGCAGTGGAGAACACTTCAGTTCAGTTCAGTTCAGTCGCTCAGCCGTGTCCGACTCTTTACGACCCCATGAATCACAGCACGCCAGGCCTCCCTGTCCATCACCAACTCCCAGAGTTCACTCAGACTCATGTCCGTTGAGTCGGTGATGCCATCCAGCCATCTCATTCTCTGTCGTCCCCTTCTCCTCCCGCCCCCAATCCTTCCTAGCATCAGACTCTTTTCCAGTGAGTCAACTCGTCGCATCAGGTGGCCAAAGTATTGGAGTTTCAGCTTTAGCATCAGTCCTTCCAATGAACACACAGGAGAACATTTAGGGAACTGATTACTGGCTAGATCTGTCTCTCTCCTTTTCACCCACCCCCTCTTCTCCTCCTGGTCACCTCTATCTCCTTCCTCCCTCTTCTCTTCTCTATATAACTCCGTGAACCTCTCTGAGTGTTCCATACTGTGGATAGCACGTAGAGAATTAATAACTAGCTAGATTGCTCTCTTCCCTTTTGATTCCCCCTCTTCTCCTCCTGGTCACCTCTATCTCCCTCCTCCCTCTTCCCTTCTCCATGTAACTCTGTGAACCTCTCTGGGTGTCCCTCACAGTGGAGAATCTTTTCACCATTAATCTAGATGTTTTATCATTGGTGCTGTATGGATGGAGAAGTCTTGAGACTACTGTAAAAATAAGACTAAAAGACAGAGGCAGGAGGCTTAAAAACAAAACTTGAGAACTCCAGAAAATTCTTGACTCCAGGAAATATTAATCAACAAGAGCTCATCCAAAAGCCTCCATACCTACACTGAAACCAAGCTCCACCCCAAAGCCAACAAGTTTCAGAGCAAGACATACCAAGCTAATTCTCCAACAACGCAGGAACATAATCCTGAGCATTAAAATACAGGCGGCCAAAAGTTACACCAAGCCCACAGACACCTCAAAACACTACTGGACGCTTCATTGCACTCCAGAAAGAGGAGACCCAACTCCATCCACTAGAACACTGACACAAGTTTCCTACTCAGGAAACCTTGACAAGCCACTTGTTCAACCCCACCCACAGGGAGGCACCTCCACATTAAAGAGGAACCACAAACTACCAGCATACAGAAAGGCCACCCCAAACACAGAAATCTTAACAAGATGAAAAGGCAGCAAAATATTCAGCAGGTAAAGGAACATGATAAATGCCTAACAAGCCAAACAAAAGAGGAGGAGATAGGGAGTCTACCTGAAAAATAATTCAGAATAATGATAGTAAAAGTGATCCAAAATCTTGAAAACAAAATGGAGATACAGATAAATAGTCTGGAGACAAGGATTGAGAAGACACAAGACAGTTTAACAAGGACCTAGAAGAAATTAAAAAAAGTCAATCAATAATGAATAATGCAATAATGAGATCAAAAATACTCTGGAGAGAACCAACAGTAGAATAACTGAGGCAGAAGATAGGATAAGTGAGGTGGAAGATAGAATGGTGGAATAAATGAAGCAGAGAGGAAAAAGAAAAAAGAAATGAGGACAACCTCAGAGACCTTTGGAACAATGTCAAAAGCCCTAACATTCGAATCATAGGAGTTCCAGAAGAAGACAAAAAGAAAGGCCATGAGAAAATACTTGAAGACATAATAGTTGAAAATTTCCCTAAAATGGGAAAGGAAATAGCCACCCAAGTCCAAGAAACACAGAGAGTCCCAAACAGGATAAACCCAAGGCAAAACACCCCAAGATACATATTAATCAAGTTAACAAAGATCAAACACAAAGAACAAATATTGAAAGCAACAAGGGAAAGACAACAAATAACACACAAGGGGATCCCCATAAGGATAACAGCTGATCTTTCAATAGAAACTCTTCAGGCCATGAGGGAATGGCAGGACATACTTAAAGAGTTGAAAGAGGAAAATCTACAACCCAGATTACTATACCCAGCAAGGATCTCATTCTTCAAATATGAAGGAGAAATCAAAAGCTCTACAGACAAGCAAAAGCTGAGAGAATTCAGCACCACCAAACCAGCTCTTCAACAAATGTTAAAGATCTTCTCTAGACAGGAAACATAGAAAAGGTTTATAAACTCAAACCCAAAACAACAAAGTAAATGGCAACAGGATTACACTTATCAATAATTACCTTAAGTGTAAGTGGGTTGAATGCCCCAACCAAAAGACAAAGACTGTCTGAATGGATATAAAAACAAGACCCCTATACATGCTGTCTACAAGAGACCCACCTCAAAACAAGGGACACATACAGAATGAAAGTGAAGGGCTGGAAAAAGATATTTCATGCAAATGGAGACCAAAAGAAAGCAGGAGTAGTAATACTTGTATCAGATAAAATAGACTGTGAAATAAAGGCCGTGAAAAGAGACAAAGAAGGACACTACATAATGATCAAAGGATCAATCCAAGAAGAAGATATAACAATTATAAATATATATATTCACCCAACATAGGAGCACCAAAATATGTAAGGCAAATGCTAACAAGTATGAAAGGGGAAATTAACAGTAACAAATAATGCTGGGAGACTTCAATACCCCACACACAGCTATGAGTAGATCAACTAAACAGAAAATTAGCAAGGAAATTCAAACTTTAAATGATACCCTGGATCAGTTAGACTTAATTGATATTTATAGGACATTTCACCCCAATACAATGAATTTCAACTTTTTCTCAAGTGCACACGGAACCTTCTCCAGGATACATCACATCCTGGACCATATATCTAACCTTGGTAAATTTAAAAAAAAATGAAATCATTTCAAGCATCTTTTCTGATCACAATGCGGTAAGATTAGATGTCAACTACGGGAAAAAAACTATTAAAAATACAAACATATGGAGGCTAAACAACATGCTTCTGAAATCACAGAAGAAATTTAAAAAGAAACAAAAATATGCATAGAAACTAATGAAAATGAAAACACAACAACCCAAAACCTATGGGATTCAGTAAAATCCGTCCTAAGGGGAAGGTTCATAGCAATACAAGCTTACCTCAAGAAACAAAAGAAAAATAGAATAAATAACCTAACTCTACATGTAAAGCAACTAGAAGAAGAATAAATGAGGAACCCCAAGGGTAGTAGAAGGAAAGAAATAAAAATTAGGGCAGAAATAAATGAAAAAGAAACAAAGGAGACTATAGCAAAATTCAACAAAGCTAAAAGCTAGTTCTTTAAGAAGATAAATAAAATAGGCAAACAACTAGCCAGACTCATCAAGAAAAAAAGGGAGAAGAATCAAATCTACAAAATTAGAAAGGAAAATGGAGAAATCACAACAGACAATACAGAAATACAAAGGATCATAAGAGACTACCATCAGCAACTATATGACAATAAAATGGACATCTTGGAAGAAATGGACAAATTCTTAGAAAGTATAACTTTCCAAAACTGAACCAGGAAGAAATAGAAAATCTTAATAGATCCATCACAAGCACAGAAATTGAAACTGTAATCATATCTTCCAGCAAACAAAAGCCCAGGACTAGATGGCTTCACAGCTGAATTCTAACAAAAAGTTAGAGAATAGCTAACATCTATCCTACTCAAACTCTTCCAGAAAATTACAGAGGAAGGTAAACTTCCAAACTCATTCTATGAGGCCATCATCACCCTCATACCAAAACCAGACAAAGATGCTACTAAAATAGAAAACTACAAGCCAATATCACTGATGAACATAGATACAAAAATCCTTAACAAAATTCTAGCAAACAGAATCCAACAACATATTAAAATGATCATAATTCATGACCAAGCAGGCTTTATCCCAGGGGTGCAAGGATTCTTCAACTTTCAGAAATCAATCAATGTGATACGCCACATTAACAAATTGAAAGATAAAAATGATATGATTATCTCAATAAATGAGGAAAAAGCCTTTGACAAAATTCAACATCCATTTATGATAAAAACCCTCCAGAAATCAGGCATAGAAGGAACATACCTCAACATAATAAAACCCATATATGATAAACCCACAGCAAACATTATCCTCAATGGTGAAAAATTGAAAGCATTTCCCCTAAAGTCAGGAACAAGACAAGGATGCCCAATCTCACCACTACTATTCAACATAGTTTTGGAAGTTTTAGCCACAGCAATCAGAGAAGAAAAAGAAATAACACTAATCCAGATCAGAAAAGAAGAAGTAAAACTATCACTGTTCGTAGATGACATGATCCTCTACATAGAAAACCGTAAAGACTCACCAGAAAATTACTAGAGCTAATCAATGAATATAGCAAAGTTTGAGGATACAAAATTAACACACAGAAATCACTCATATTACTATACACTAACAATAATGAGAGAACAGAAAGAGAAACTGAGGAAATAATTCCATTCACCATTGCAACAAAAAGAATAAAATATTTAGGAATATATCTACTTAAAGTGACAAAAGAACGATATATAGAAAACTATAAAACACTGATGAAAAAAATCAGAAAGGACACTAATAGATGGAGAAATATACCATGTTAATGGATCAAAAGAATCAATATAGTGAAAATGAGTATACTACCCAAAGCAACCTATAGATTCAATGCAATCGCTATCAAGCTACCAACGGTATTTTTCAGAGAACTATAACAAATAATTTCACAATTTGTATGGAAATACAAAAAACCTCGAATAGCCAAAGCAGTCTTGAGACAGAAGAATGGAACCGGAGGAATCAACCTGCCTGACTTCAGACCATACTACAAACCTACAGTCATCAAGACAGTATGGTACTGGCATAAAGACAGAAAAATGGATCAATGGAACAAAATAAAAAGCCCAGAGATAAATCCACGCACCTATGGACACCTTATCTTTGACAAAGGAGGCAAGAATATTCAAGGAGAAGAGACAATCTCTTTAACAAGTGGTGCTGGGAAAACTGGTCAACCACTTGTAAAAGAAAGAAACTAGAACACCTTTTAACACCATACACAAAAATAAACTCAAAATGAATTAAAGATCTAAATGTAAGACCAGAAACTATAAAACTCCTAGAGGAAAACATAGGCAAAACACTCTCTGACATAAATCACAGCAGGATCTTCTGTGACCTACATTCCAGAGTAATGGAAATAAAAGCAAAAGTAAACAAATGGGACCTAATTAAAATTAAGAGCTTTTGCACAACGAAGGAAACTATGAGTAAGGTGAAAAGACAGCCTTCAGAATGGGATAAAATAATAGCAAATGAAGCAACTGACAAAGAATTAATCTCAAAAATATACAAGCAGCTCCTACAGCTCAATTCCATAGAAATAAACAACCCAATCAAAAAATGGGCCAAAGAACTAAACAGACCATTCTCCAAAGACACACAGATGGCTAACAAACACATGAAAAGATGCTCAACATCACTCATAATCAGAGAAATGCAAATCAAAACCACAATGAGGTACCATCTCATGCCAGTCAGAATGGCTGCTATCAAAAAGTCTACAAACAATAAATGCTGGAGAGGGTGCGGAGAAAAGGGAACCCTCTTACACTGTTGGTGGGAATGCAAACTAGTCCAGCCACTATGGAGTGTGGAGATTCCTTAAAAAACTGGAAATAGAACTGCCATATGACCCAGCAATCCCACTGCTGGGCACACACACCAAGGAAAACCAGAATTGAAAGAGACACATGTACCCCAATGTTCATTGCAGCACTGTTTACAATAGCCAGGACATGGAAGCAGCCTAGATGTGCATCATCAGACAAATGGATAAGAAAGCTGTGGTACATATACACAATGGAATATTACTCAGCTATCAAAAGAGTGTATTTCAATCAGTTCTAATAAGGTGGATGAAACTGGAGCCTATTCTGATCGCCAGTCCAGGTTCGATGCATGAGACAGAGTGCTCAGGGCTGGTGCACTGGGATCACCCTGAGGGATGGGATGGGGAAGAAGGTGGGAGGGGGGTTCAGGATTGGGAACACATGTACACCAATGACTGATTCATGTCAATGTATGGCAAAAACCACTACAATATTGTAAAGTAATAAACATCCAATTAAAATAAATAAATTGAAAATAAAAAAGAATCTATAAGGAAAATGATATCTTGAGAGAATGAAAGAAAAATCATATATAAAGTGAAGCCAATATAGTATAACATTAGAATCATCCTCAATATTAAAATTTTAAATTCATTAGTACTTTCAAAATGAGGAATAAAGAGTAATTTAACTCTTTGTTCTAGAAGTCTTATTGAAATGTCTCTCTTTTTTCATGTTATACACACACATGAGCACACACACATGCCCTTTAAATTTCAAATCCAAAAGGCACTTACATTATCCCCTTTACAGTACTAACTCAGGTCCTAAAACTGAGATAAGAAATTATGAGCCAAATGAAAATACATGAAAGTGATGAAGAACAGAAATTTTTATTCCCTTAATCTTTCTATTCTTGAATGATACATGCAGTCTCAATCCTTGGTGCCTATGGTGTTTATGCTGCTAATCATGCTTTTGGAGGAAGCAAAGAGTCCTAGATTTCCTGCAAGCCCATCCTCATCAGCCACAGTTGGAAATAATCATTGCAGAATTTGCTTCAGTAACCATATTGGATACCGCAGTTTGCAGTAACATTTTGACTGGCAGCTTCTATTTCTTAGAAAACACAAAACTGAGTTGCATGAAAAAATCAGGGGTTACTGTCAGAGGTCTCCATCTGAATATGGGTCATGTTAGCAGAGCTCCAGCACAGATTCAGATCATCTCCTGATTGCCATTATAAGGGAAGAAACTGCACTTAGAAATCACTGCACTTCTGATGGAAGGATTGTTCACGGAGGGCAGAGTCACTTATAATATAGCTAGTACCTTCTTACAGCTGACTTCCACAAACATCCTCCCAATTGAAATAATTAAAAAATTTCTCATTAAGGTGGGCTTGAATTGCCAGGCTGCTTTCACAAACCCATAATGGGAAAAATTAACTCAGTATTCCTTCTGCCTGGAGTTCTTCATGCCAGTGTTCATCCCAGATATCTGCATGGTTTGCTCTCTCACCTATTTTGCTGCTGCTGCTAAGTCGCTTCAGTCCTGTCCAACTCTGTGCGACCCAAGAGACGGCAGTCTCCCCTGTCCCTGGGATTCTCCAGGCAAGAACACTAGAGTGGGTTGCCATTTCCTTCTCCAATGCATGAAAGTGAAAAGTGAAAGTGAAGTCGCTCAGTCGTGTCCAACTCTTCGCGACCCCATGGACTGCAGCCCACAAGTCTCCTCCGTCCATGGGATTTTCTAGGCAAGTGTTCTGGAGTGGGGCACTTCTCCACTCACCTATTTTCAGTTCAGTTCAATTCAGTTCAGTCACTCAGTCGTGTCCGACCCTTTGCGACCCCATGAATCACAGCACGCCAGTCTTCCCTGTCCATCACCAACTCCCGGAGTTCACTCAAACTCACCTCCATCGAGTCGGTGATGCCACCCAAACAGCACCTTCTCAGCAAAACATCTTTGACTACTTCAAATCAAACCTTACCAAATCTCATTCTCCTACACACACACACAGGCACACACACACCACTGCGTCCCTTTCCTGTTTTATATTGTATCCCTCATTGCATCAAATGATAAACTTTGCCTTTTAAAACTCATTTATTTTCCATCTTCCTTCCTCACCCCATTAACTTCCACATTTTTGTTTTCTGATTTGTTAACTTACTACTGTATTCTGAGGTCTAAAAGAGTTCCTCGAATATAATGGGCACCAATTATAAATTGGTGAAGAAATGAATGGCTATAATATAGGAGATGTTAGTTCCAATTCACAGATTAGAGCCCAATTAACTAACAGACTGGTAGAAGAAAACAGGAAGCTTTCCTCACATTTTGATAGGAAAGCTTCCATGAGTCTTCATGAACAGAACATCTAGAATTCTAAGCTCTAGTATTTTCCAAACAATTGTGATTATTGTTCCATATTTCTTGATATATGTTTGTTATTTTAAAACATCTGTGGATAATTATACTCCAGAAATATACATTATATTTATTTCTTAAAGAAGCATAAAGCACACTAAAAGCTCTGAGAAATTCTATGATAATATACAAATTAAAAAAAAAAAAAACATCAATGAACTACGATTTTTAAATCCACTTTCCTAAATTTATTTGACAAAAATGTTCCCTCCTCCCTTGGAATATCTATTTACATCTCTCCAGGCAATAGAAATCAGGGAAGCACATTTAGGAAATTTTACAGAAAAATTCTACTAGTCATTTAAGAACTCAGAAGGTATAATACCAAAACAGAATTCTGAAAAGAATTGCTCAAGAATTAAATTTAACCAAACAAGAAGTAAATCATAAAAATGAATCAAAGCAAGAAAGGCAAATATTTTGTTAAAACAGTGTGAACTATCGATTTATATTTAAAGTTTGATAATAAATTTATATAGACATAGGGCTAAATCCATGTAATTGCTGGTTAATTTTTTGAAGTTTAGTGTAGTTAAGGAAAGGATTTTGAAACAGAATAATACAAAACTAATGATGATGATATTAAAAAGCAGAGACATTACTTTGCCAACAAAGGTCCGTCTAGTCAAGGCTATGGTTTTTCCCATGGTCATGTATGGATGTGAGAGTTGGACTGTAAAGAAAGCTGATCGCCGAAGAACTGACGCTTTTGAACTGTGGTGCTGGAGAAGACTCTTGAGAGTCCCTTGGACTGCAAGGAGATCTAACCAGTCCATTCTAAAGGAGATCAATCCTGGGTGTTCATTGGAAGGACTGATGCTAAAGCTGAAACTCCAATACTTTGGCCACCTCATGTGACGAGTTGACTCACTAGAAAAGAGTCTGATGCTGGGAGGGATTGGGGGTGGGAAGAGATGGGGACGACAGAGAATGAGATGGCTGGATGGCATCACCGACTCGATGGACATGAGTTCGAGTGAGCTTCGGGAGTTGGTGATGGACAGGGAGGCCTGGCGTGCTGTGATTCATGGGGTCGCAAAGAGTTGGACACGACTGAGCGACTGAACTGAACTGAACTGAATGATGATGTTACATGAGAATGTAGAAAATAATCAAAGTTCACTTATAAACTGTGGATAAATTCTTCAGTAAACTTTGGGACAATTGACCCTCCATTTGGTGTGGGGAAATGCCCACTGTGCACACAAAAATTAATTACTGATTAATTATGGGTTAAAATTTAACATAAAAAATCATGACAAGATGAATAAGAAAAATAATATTTCAAAAATCTGGGGCTAACATCTTTAATGGGGTGGCAAAGAGTTGGACACAACTGATCACACATGCAGAATGTTTTTTGAAGCAGAATGCCATGGTCAGAAAACTAACCAAAAGAATCAAATTAAGTGTAATGTTTCCATTGTACTTAACTATTTGTACATCAAAAAAGTTAAAAAAAAAAAATCAAGTAGAAACAACAGTCTTTAAAATAGATGACCAAGCATTATGCCTTTTACTAAGACAGAATTTTTGTAATTTAATAAGAATCAATACAAACACCCTCAAATCCATGTTTTTGTTTTTGTTTTTTTTTTTCATAAAAAAAGAATACTCAAGTAATGCATTAAACCTTTGAAGAGAGGCTTGAATTCTTTTAATTAGCATCTTTCAATTTGTCAGAATTAATGAGATTTGTATTTCTTAGAATCAGCAAGTGTTTGGGGAAATAGGTATTCTCAAATGTATCATTGACAGGAGTGTTCTTCTTTCTCAATATATATCCAAATTAAAACTATTTTCATCTGAACAACTCTACTTCTAGAAACTGATGCAAATGAAGAAATTAAAAATATGGAAAAGAACATGTCTACGTTCAATGGAGCATTTTTTTTTTTTTAATTCGGATTCATCTTTATTGTTGCTTAGTAGCTAAGTCACGTCCAACTCTTAGCGACCCCATGGACTTAGCCCACCAGATATCTCTATGGGATTTTTCCAGGCAAGAATACTGGAGAGGGTTGTCATTTCCTTCTCCACAGGATTTTCACAATCCAGGTATCAAACCCATGTCTCCTGCCCTGTCAGGAAATGACAAGCAGATTCGAAAACTGCTGAGTCACCAGGGAAGTGCCTTTCAGAAATTAACTATTAACAGTTAAAATGTGGGATGATTTATAGCATATATTAAAAATATAAGCTTTGGAATTAGGACACAGCTACATTGAATACTTACACCTTGAGCAGTCTTAATTTCCTTAAGTCTTTCTCATGTAATATACATATATACACGTGAACATACTGATTCAATAGAATACTATGTAGCTCTTCAAACAAATGACATCAGTCACCCCGACATGGAAAAAGTCCATGATAAATCATTAAGTGAAAAACAACCTGGTCCATTAGACAGTTTAGATATCTCATACATAGGAGACAAGAGTTCAGTCCCTGGATTGTGAAGATCCCCTGGAGAAGGGGATGGCTACCCACTCCAGTATTCTTGCCTGAAAAAAACATGGACAGAGGAGCCTGGTGGGCAACAGTCTATGGGGTCTCAAAGAGTCCGACTTTCACATGCCTGACTATATATCAAATAGCATATCATGAAAAAATACATATTGAAGTATTAGCAGTGATTGTGTCAGATAAACAAAGTGGTAGATTAGGGGAAAGGACTAGGTATAAGAGGAGGTTTTGGTTTTCTACTTTATATATTCTATAATCTTTAAACATTTTTCAACTAATGCAAATTGCTTTTAATCGGCAACAACAAAAATACCTCCCCAAAATACCAAGCCAAACAAGTCTATTTAGTATATATTTGCAACACTCTCTGAAGCTTCCTCATAAAGGCAGAGCATGTTATCAATGTTGTTCAATGTCTTTTCAATTTAAAATTAAAAAAGTAAAGTCCACCCTGTACTCAAAGTTAGGTATATATGAAATTCATAGATCTCCATCTACTAATCTTTTTTTAAAAAAAACTTTCCAATATTTTTTTTTTGAATCCTAAGGACTGAATTCTCCATCAGGTAATTAATCCTATTACAGGATTAGAATAAGATTTAATAATGAATTCAGGGGATGCTATTTAAAATCATTTTTTAAACACTTCTGGATTTAAAAGTGAAGTAAGACATTGAGTTGAGACACAAAAAGTGAGCTAATCTCAAAGTTAGAGGTTAATCCTAAAATTTTAAACTTTAATAGTTATTACATAATTTTTTCATTTGGAGGAAAAGGCTTAAATGTTTCTTCCATGTCTGCTTAAATAACTTCTCAATGAAGATGGTGATTGCAGCCACGAAATTAAAAGATGCTTACTCCTTGGAAGGAAAATTATGACCAATCTAGACAGCATATTAAAAAGCAGAGAGTTTAATTTGTCCACAAAGGTCCATCTAGTCAAGGATATGGTATTTCCAGTGGTCATGTATGAATGTGACAGTTGGACTATAAAGAAAGCTGAGCGCAGAACAATTGATTCTTTTGAACTGTGATGTTGGAGAAGACTCCTGAGAGTCCCTTGGACTGCAAGGAGATCCAACCAGTCCATCCTAAAGGAGATCAGACCTGGGTGTTCATTGGAAGGACTGATTTTGAAGCTGCAACTCCAATACTTTGGCCACCGGATGGGAAGAGCTGACTCATTTGAAAAGACCCAGATGCTGGGAAAGATTGAGGGCAGGAGGAGAAGGGGACGACTGAGGATGAGATGGTTGGATGGCATCACCCACTCAATGGACATGGGTTTGGATGGACTCCAGGAGCTGGTGATGGACAGGGAGGCCTGGCGTGCTGAGCTACATGGGGTCGCAAAGAGTCGGACACAATTGATCAACTGAACTGAACTGATAGCAATTCACTGAAATTTAATTATAAACCGGAAGGTGATTCTTCTGCCACACCTGGACACTGGTATAGACTTATCCAACATTCATTTTAAACTGGAACACAACTCCAAGAGTAAGTGAATCAATGATGTGTGTGGAGTAAGAACATAGGATTACACAAAGAAAGATAACCTAGTGATTTTACTTCTCTAAAAAGAGTAGATCTATTAAAGCATCTTCTGGGGATAATTTTCTGACTAAGAAGAGAGAGTTTACCTTCCACTTGGTGACATGAATTTATGCTAGAAATACACCAATATTTCTGGAGCTCATATAATCAGAAACCCAACATCTTCAGAACACCATTTTTGAAATAAATCTTTGTACAATAGAGTAAAACCTTTCATATTGACTAATTTAGATAGATCATAATTCAGAGGATATTCTACATTGGAAATGTACCATTAAAATATATTTTTAACTTAAAAACTGCTATTTCATAAATCGGGCTAGCCAAGTGGTGCTAGTGGCAAAGAACATGCCTGCCAATGCAGGAGACATAGGAGACCCAGGTTCAATCCCTGGGTTGGAAAGATCCCCTGGAGAAGGAAATGGCTACCCACTCCAGTATTCTTGCCTAGAGAATCCATGAACAGAGGAGTTTGGTGGGCTGCAGTCCATAGGGTTGTAAAGAGTCAGACATGCCTGCAGCAACTTAGCACTCATACATGAAGAGGTGAAATATTATTGCACTTTCCTAAACAAAATAAATAATCTGAAGCCACTGAAATAAGATGACATTTTTAGAACCACTATCAGTTCAGTTCAGTCGCTCGGTCGTGTCCAACTCTTTGTGACCCCATGAATCATAGCATGCCAGGCCTCCCTGTCCATCACCAACTCCCAGAGTTCACTCAAACTCACCTCCATCGAGTCAGTAATGCCATCCAGCCATCTCATTCTCTGTTGTCCCCGTCTCCTCCTGCCCCCAATCCCTCCCAGCATCAGAGTCTTTTCCAGTGAGTCAACTCGTCGCATGAGGTGGCCAAGGTATTACAGTTTCAGCTTTAGCATCAGTCCTTCCAATGAACACCCAGGATTGATCTCCTTTAGAATGGACTGATTGGATCTCCTTGCAGTCCAAGGGACTCTCAAGAGTCTTTTCCAGCACCACAATTCAAAAGCATCAATTCTTCGGTGATCAGCTTTCTTCATAGTCCAACTCTCACATCCATACATGACCACTGGAAAAACCATAGCCTTGACCAGACGGACCTTGGTTGGCAAAGTAATGTCTCTGCTTTTTAATATGCTATCTAGGTTGGTCATAACTTTCCTTCCAAGGAGTAAGAGTCGTTTAATTTCATGACTGCAATCAACATCTGCAGTGAGTTTGGAGCCCACAAAAATGAAGTCTGACACTGTTTCCACTGTCTCCCCATCTATTTCCCATAAAGTGATGGGACCAGATACCATGATCTTTGTTTTCTGAGTGCTGAGCTTCAAGCCAACATTTTCACTCTCCTCTTTCACTTTCATTAAGAGGCTTTTGAGTTCCTCTTCACTTTCCGCCATAAGGGTAGTGTCATCTGCATATCTGAGGTTATTGATATTTCTCCCAGCAATCTTGATTCCAGCTTGTGCTTCTTCCAGCCCAGCGTTTCTCATGATGTACTCTGCATATAACTTAAATAAGCAGGGTGACAATATACAACCTTGGCGTACTCCTTTTCCTATTTGGAACCAGTCTGTTGTTCCATGTACAGTTCTAACTGTTGCTTCCTGACCTGCATACAGGTTTCTCAAGAGGCAGGTCAGGTGGTCTGGGATTCCCATCTCTTTCAGAATGTTCCACAGCTTGTTGTGATCCACACAGTCAAAGGCTTTGGCATACTCAATGAAGCAGAAATAGATGTTTTTCTGGAACTCTCTTGCTTTCTCCATGATCCAGCGGATGTTGGCAATTTGATCTCTGGTGCCTCTGCCTTTTCTAAAATCTGCTTGAACATCTGGAATTTCACGGTTTACATACTGCTGAAGCCTGGCTTGGAGAATTTTGAGCGTGACTTTACGAACGTGTGAGATGAGTGCAATTGTGCGGTAGTTTGAGCATTCTTTGGCATTGCCTTTCTTTGGGATTGGGATGAAGACTGACCTTTTCCCATCCTGTGGCCATTAGTTAAGTCCTAATGCCCTAACTTATTTTCTATAATTATGAGAACAATTGATCTTTATCGGTTCTGTGAAGTTTGATGTCATTTTCAAAACTTTCAAATCAACAAACAGTAATAGAAAATGGTGGAATTTAATGGCATACATAAAGTAAACAGGTATAGTCTCCCCTCCTCTCCACCTCTTATGCAGTGCCAGAAAGGAAGGGATATAGTCAGAGGCATATGATTGTTGACCTTTAATACTGAAAGGAAATGAAAGGTATTCCAGAGGAAAGGAAGTAATTTTTTTTTTTTTTTTTTATGGTTTGAGGGTGCTCTAAGCTTTTTTGGTCCCATCACTTCATGGGAAATAGATGGAAAAACAGTGGAAACAGTGTCAGACTTAATTTTGGGGGGCTCCAAAATCACTGCAGATGCTGATTGCAGCCAGGAAATTAAAAGATGCTTACTCCTTGGAAGGAAAGTTATGACCAACCTAGATAGTATATTAGAAAGCAGAGACATTACTTTGCCAACCAAGGTCCATCTAGTCAAGGCTATGGTTTTTCCAGTGGTCATGTATGGATGTGAGAGTTGGACTGTGAAGAAAGCTGATCGCCGAAGAATTGATGCTTTTGAATTGTGGTGCTGGAAAAGACTCTTGAGAGTCCCTTGGAATGCAAGGAGATCCAACCAGTCCATCCTAAAGGAGATCAGTCCTGGGTGTTCATTGGAAGGACTGATGCTAAAACTGAAACTGCAATACTTTGGCCACCTAATGCAACGAGTTGACTCACTGGAAAAGAGTCTGATGCTAGGAAGGATTGGGGGTGGGAGGAGAAGGGGACGACAGAGAATGAGATGGCTGGATGGCATCACCGACTCTGTGGACAGGAGTTTGAGTGAACTCTGGGAGTTGGTGATGGACAGGGAGGCCTGGCGTGCTGTGATTCATGGGGTTGCAGAGAGTGGGACACGACTGGGTGACTGAACTGAACTGAAGATTTTTTCTTCATTTTTATGGAATTATTTCTAAGAAATGTTTGCATAAATATTTTATGTCACTGACAAGTCAAATTAGTAACAAAACCATAATTTATTGTTAAGCAACAGTCAGCAATTATGTTGAAATAACTGTCAGCTAACTTCCACATAATATCATCACAAAGAAAGGATTACAGTCCTCAATTTTTTATCTAATAACTGTATGCATGCATGCTGTTGCTTCAGACATGCCTGATTATGTGCAACTCTATGGACTGTAGTCCACCACGCTCTTCTGTCTAAGGGATTCTCCAGGCAAGGATACTGGAGTGGATTGCTATGCCCTCCTCCAGGGGATCTTCTCAACCCACTGATTGAACCCATGTCTCTTATCTCTTCTGGATTGTCTGGCAGGTTCTTTATCACTAGCACCAGCTGGGAAGCTCAACAAATAGTGAAATAGTTACTTATATAAATGATTAGCATTCATAAATGTATTATAAATCATAGTCATGGGTTAGGCTTTCATTGTGAATTTCCTAGATACTCTCCATTATGACATGAAGAGTGTGAAAATATTTTCCTACTTAGATAGTTGTATTTTGTACAGGTTTTCTTAGACTTCAAGACATATTTCAGGTAACTGTTTTGGGAATGCAAGTAGCTGTAATATTTTCATTACCATATTATCCATTTATATACCATCTCTCTTCCTCAAGGTTCTCAAGGTGATATACAAACATTAATTGCCAAGAACTGATAGTTTTCCTTCGAGATATGTAAGCCTGAAGTTCGACTAATTAAAAATTATAATCAAATCTCCATCTTACACACACACACCACACACAGACAGCCAGACACACACACAGCTTATTTACTATTTATAAACTAACCCTTTCTAGGTTGTGGACTATTCAGAAACGAGTGATAGGGTAAAATAGCAGAAGCTACCATCAGGACTCATGAGAATCTGGCCCTTATTTTGAAGTGATTTGTCTATATAGGAAAACTTAAATGAGAGGATATGAAACTAAGTCCATGAAAATTTTGATTTTTTATCAATAAAAATTATAGCAGCAAAAAATAATCAGATGGTACAAAGCTAAGACCATGAGAAGTTTGATTATTATACAAACACAATTCTAAGCTTTCACTTCCAGTATAAATTATTGAAGTTCCTTCTCCATTTTAGTATTACATTAGACTCTCAAAGATGCATGTGATATTCTGGGCTTTCCTTGATATCCTCATTAATGTCAGTTCACTTCTGTCTAGTGATTCTCTGCATTTGTGCTACAAGCCTAGCACACTGCCTCCCTGATTACACTAGGAAGCCAGCCCCTCTCAGTTCTGGCCAACTTTGCTGTCCAGAATTAAAACAGAGTCGAAAATTAATTTTTTTATTTAGTAAATTTAGTGAACCTCCAGTGAGACTAGATCAGCATAAAAAAGAGCAGGCAAATAACCAATACCGAGAATGAAAAGGAAACACCCATACATAAAGATCAGACATTAAAATACAGTACAATATAAACAACTCCGTTGACAAAATTTTAGATGAAATTAGAGACGCCGGCCCCGGCGCAACGAACCAGGCAAAGAGGTGTGGCCGAGAGGAGCTACTCCGCGTTCGAGGTTAGGAGGGGCGGCCTTGAGGAGATACCCCTCGTCCAAGGTAAGGTACAGTGGCTTCACTTTGCTGGAGTGGCTGTGAAGAGATTTTCCACCACCAAGATAAGAGAAACCCAAATAATACAGTAGGTATTGTGAGGGGGCATCAGAGGGCAGACACACTGAAATCATAATCACAGGAAACTAGCCAATCTGATCACATGGACCACAGCCGAATGTGGTCCACTGGAGAAGGGAATGGCAGACCACTTCAGTATACTTGCCTTGAGAACCCCATGAACAGTAACAAAGGGCAAAATGATAGGATACTGAATGAGGAATTCCCCAGGTCGGTAGGTGCCCAGTATGCTACTGGAGATCAGTGGAGAAATAACTATAGAAGGAATAAAGGGATGGAGCAAAAGCAAAACCAGTACCCAGCTGTGGATGTGACCAGTGATAGAAGCAAGGTCCGGTGCTGTAAAGAGCAATATTGCATAGGAACCTGGAATGTTAGATCCATGAATCAAGGCAAATTGGAAGTGGTCAAACAGGAGATGGCAAGAGTGAACGTCGACATTCTAGGAATCAGTGAATTAAAATGGACTGGAATGGGTGAATTTAACTCGGATGACCATTATATCTACTACTGTGGGCAGGAATCCCTTAGAAGAAATGGAGTAGCCATCATGGTCAACAAAAGAGTCCGAAATGCAGTACTTGGATGCAATCTTAAAAATGACAGAATGATTTCTGTTCGTTTCCAAGGCAAACCATTCAATATTACAGTAATCCAGGCCTATGCCCCAACCAGTAATGCTGAAGAAGCCGAAGTTAATCGGTTCTATGAAGACCTACAAGACCTTTTAGAACTAACACCCAAAAAAGATGTCCTTTTCATTATAGGGGACTGGAATGCAAAAGTAGGAAGTCAAGAAACACCTGGAGTAACCGGCAAATTTGGCCTTGCAGCACAGAATTAAGCAAGGAAAAGGCTAATAGAGTTTTGTCAAGAGAATGCACTGGTCATAGCAAACACCCTCTTCCAACAACACAAGAGAAGACTCTACACATGGACATCACCAGATGGTCAACACCGAAATCAGATTGATTATATTCTTTGCAACCAAGGATGGAGAAGCTGTATACAGTTAGCGAAAACAAGACCAGGAGCTGACTGTGGCTCAGATCATGAACTCCTTATTGCCAAATTCAGACTTAAATTGAAGAAAGTGGGGAAAACCACTAGACCATTCAGATATGACCTCAATCAAATCCCTTATGATTATACAGTGGAAGTGAGAAATAGATTTAAGGGACTAGATCTGATTGATAGAGTGCCTGATGAACTCTGGACAGAGGTTCATGACATTATACAGGAGACAGGGACCAAGATCATCCCCATGGAAAATAAATGCAAAAGAGTGAAATGGCTGTCTGAGGAGGCCTTACAAATAGCTGTGAAAAGAAGAGAGGCAAAAAGCAAAGGAGAAAAGGAAAGATATAAGCATCTGAATGCAGAGTTCCAAAGAATAGCAAGGAGAGATAAGAAAGACTTCCTCAGCGATCAATGCAAACAAATAGAGGAAAACAACAGAATAGGAAAAACAAGAGACCTCTTCAAGAAAATTAGAGATTCCAAGGGAACATTTCATTCAAAGATGGGCTCGATAAAGGACAGAAATGGTATGGACCTAACAGAAGCAGAAGATATTAAGAAGAGGTGGCAGGAATACACAGAAGACCTGTACAAAAGAGATCTTCATGACCAAGATAGTCACGATAACGTGATCACTGACCTAGAGCCAGACATCTTGGAATGTGAAGTCAAGTGGGCCTTAGAAAGCATCACTACTAACAAAGCTAGTGGTGGTGATGGAATTCCAGTTGAGCTATTTCAAGTCTTGAAAGATGATGCTGTGAAAGTGCTGCACTCAATATGCCAGCAGATTTGGAAAACTCAGCAGTGGCCACAGGACTGGAAGACGTCAGTCTTCATTCCAATTCCAAAGAAAGGCAATGCCAAAGAATGCTCAAACTACTGCACAATTGCACTCATCTCACACGCTAGTAAGTCATGCTCAAAATTCTCCAAGCCAGGCTTCAGCAGTATGTAAACCGTGAACTCCCAGATGTTCAAGCAGGTTTTAGAAAAGGCAGAGGCACCAGAGATCAGATTGCCAACATCCGCTGGATCATGGAAAAAGCTAGAGAGTTCCAGAAAAACATCTATTTCTGCTTCATTGACTATGCCAAAGCCTTTGACTGTGTCGATCACAATAAACTGTGGAACATTCTGAAAGAGATGGGAATCCCAGACCACCTGACCTGCCTCTTGAGAAACCTGTATGCAGGTTAGGAAGCAACAGTTAGAACTGGACATGGAACAACAGACTGGTTCCAAATAGGAAAAGGTGTACGTCAAGGTTGTATATTGTCACCTTGCTTATTTAACTTATATGCAGAGTACATCATGAGGAACGCTGGGCTGGAAGAAGCACAAGCTGGAATCAAGATTGCTGGGAGAAATATCAATAACCTCAGATATGCAGATGACACTACCCTTATGGCAGAAAGTGAAGAGGAACTCAAAAGCCTCTTGATGAAAGTGAAAGAGGAGTGAAAAGGTTGGCTTGAAGCTCAACATTCAGAAAACAAAGATCATGGCATCTGGTCCCATCACTTCATGGGAAATAGATGGAAAAACAGTGGAAACAGAGTCAGACTTTATTTTTTGGGGCTCCAAAATCACTGCAGATGTTGATTGCAGCCATGAAATTAAAAGACGCTTGCTCCTTGGAAGGAAAGTTATGACCAACCTTGATAGTATATTAAAAAGCACAGACATTACTTTGCCAACCAAGGTCCGTCTAGTCAAGGCTATGGTTTTTCCTGTGGTCATGTATGGATGTGAGAGTTGGACTGTGAAGAAGGCTGATCGCCGAAGAATCGATGCTTTTGAATTGTGGTGTTGGAGAAGACTCTTGAGAGTCCCTTATACTGCAAGGAGATCCAACCAGTCCATTCTAAAGGAGATCAATCCTGGGTGTTCATTGTAGGGACTGATGCTAATGCTGAAACTGCAATACTTTGGCCACCTCATGCGACGAGTTGACTCACTGGAAAAGACTCTGATGCTGGGAAAGGTTGGGGGCGGGAGGAGAAGGCGACGACAGAGAATGAGATGGCTGGATGGCATCACCGACTCTGTGGACATGAGTTTGAGTGTACTCCGGGAGTTGGTGTTGGACAGGAGGCCTGGCGTGCTGTGATTCATGGGGTCGCGGAGAGTCGGACACGACCGAGCGACTGAACTGAACTGAAAAAGTTCTATAAACCACAACTCATAAAACTAAGAAAGAAAAAATAGAAAACCCACATAGAACACATTTAACTATTAAAGATATTCTCAATAATTTCAGGCACATAAGAAATGCCAAACACCTATGGGGTGTCAGTACTACATATGTCACTCTTTCCCTGGAATTATTTTTCCCTTCTGAAAATAGAAAGTCCAACTGTATTATCATTGCACAAAGAAACATCCAGACCAATGAGGTTTCACCAGAGAATTCTGCCAAACCCATGAGAAAGAAATAACACCAGTGTTATGTACCCTTTTCCAGAGAACAGAAAAAGTAGGTAAATTCTTCAGTTTCTTGTGAAGCCATCATAATCTTGGTACCAAACCAGAAAGATAACAACACAAGAAAAGAAAATACAGGCCAAGATCACTGACAAACATAGATGTAAAAAATTCTATGCAAAATATTAGCAAAGCTATTTCAATAAGAAATGCAATATATCATAACAAAGCAGAATTTATTTCAGAAACACAATGTTGATTTAACATTAGAAAATCACTGTACTCTGTCCTTTGAATAAAGAAGAAAAATCACATTATCATCTCAATTAAAGTAGAAAAAAAGTTTAATGAAATTTAATATTGATCCATGATTTAAAACAAAAATCTTGGGAAACTAAAAATGGAAGGGATAATTTTAAATCTTTTATAGGTATCTACCGAAAACCTACAGGAAATATTTGATAAATAGATATATTTTTTCTTTGAGTTTAGGAATAAAACAAGGATTACTTGAATTAAAAGCTTTTTTTAAAAAAAACTAGGTGCCCATGATACACACATACATACATGCACACATGCAACAAAGGTAAGAAGTTGTCTTCAGGAAGGTAGAAATATATCAAGTAAAAAGAAATAAGATTGATCAGGTGTATTCAGAACTATGTGTTAATGTAACAGCAGGAAGGATAGCTTGATGTTTGAGATCATACCAATCAATATTTACAATAGATTTAGAAGATAACAGTACAGCAATTCAGAAAATCTGAATTTCAGGCAAAGGGGATGGAGACAAGGTAAGAATGTCAAAAAAAAAAAAAAAAAATCTTACCCTAGTAACAATTCTAATCAGATGTAGGTGAATTCTGCATGGGATGTGCCTGTGGCTGTCCCTTTAACCAGTAGGCTACTTTCATGAATATTTCAGTTCCCTATGCCTGTGGGAAGCCCACTGAGAGAGGTCTTCTTAAGTGTTGTCATAAATGTTTACTTTCCTTGGTAAACCAGATAAAACACAACATGCAACACTGATTCATCAACCCTGTAAGTACAGCTCCCTCCCAAATTGTAATCTCTTCCTGGAGCTATGAAAAAGTTTTCTCTGTTAGCCTCAATTTCCTTATCTGTAAAATGGAGATATTAATTGTCACTCATCCAGGGCCAGACATTCTGGAGTGCAAAGTCAAGTGGGCCTAAGGAAGCATTGCTGCAAATAAGGCTAGAGGAGGTGATGGAATTCCAGCAGAGCTATTCAAAATCCTAAAAGATGATGCTATCAAAGTGCTGCACTCAATATGACAGCAAATTTGGAAAACCCAGCAGTGGCCACAGGACTGGAAAAGGCCAATCCTCATCCCAATTCCCAAGAAGGGCAGTACTAAAGAATGTTCAAACTACCGAACAATTAATTGCACTCATCTCCCATGCTAATAAAGTGAAGTGAAGTGAAGTGAAAGTCACTCAGTCACATCTGACTCTGAGACCCCATGGACTATAAAGTCCATGGAATTCTCCAGGCCAGAATACTGGAGTGGGTAGCCTTTCCGTTCTCCAGGGGATCTTTCCAACCCAGGGATCGAACCTAGGTCTCCAGCATTGCAGGGAGATTCTTTACCAGGTGAGCCACAAAGGAAGCCCCATCTTGCATGATAGGCTTCACATTATGTGAACCAATAACTTCTAGACATTCAAGCTGGGTTTAGAAAAGGCAAAGGAAACAGAAAACAAATTGCCAACATTTGCTGGATCATAGAGAGAGCAAGAAAATTCTAGAAAATCATCTACCTCTGTTTCACATAAAGCCTTTGACTGTGTGGATCATCAAAAAAAAAAAAAAAAAAAACTGTAGAAAACTCTTAAAGAGATGGGAATACCAGACCATATTCTAGTCTCCTGAAAAACCTGTATGTGGGTCGAGAAGCAACAGTTAGAACCTTGTATGGAACAACTGGCTGTTTCAGGATTGAGAAAGGAGTACCATATGCTGTTACCACCCTGTTATTTAACTTCCATACAGAGCACATCACGAGAAATGCTGAGCTGGATAAGTTACAAGCTGGAATCAAGATTACCAAGAGAAATACCAATGACCTCAGATATGCAGATGATACCACTCAAATGGCAGAATGTGAAGAGGAACTAAAGAACCTCTTGATGAGGGTGAAGGAGGAGAATGAATAAGCTGGCTTAAAGCTCAATATTAAAAAAAGAAAAAAACTAAGATCATGGCAACAGATCCCATCACTTTACGGCAAATAGAAAGGGAAAGGGTGGAAGAAGTGAGCAATTTCCTTTACTTGGCCTCTAAAATGACTGTGAATGGTGACTGTAGCCATAAAATTGGATGTTTGCTTCTAGGCAGGAAATCTATGCAAACCTAGACAGTATGTTAAAAAGCAAAGATATCACTTGCTGACAAAGATCCATATAGTCAAGGCTATGGTATTTCTACCAGTCATGTACAGATGTGAGAGCTGGACCACAAAGAAGGTAGAATGCCAAATAATTGATACTTTCAAATTGTGGTGCTGGAGAAGACTCTTGAGAGTCCTGTGAACAGCAAGGAGATCAAACCAGTCAATCTTAAAGGAAATAAACCCTGAATACTCATTGGAAGGACTGATGCTGAAGTTGAAGCTCCAATACTTTGGCCACCTGATGTGAACAGCAAACCCATCAGAAAAGAGCATGATGCTAGGAAAGATTGAAGGCAGAAGGAGAAGAGGGTGACAGAGGATGAGATGGTTGGATGGCATCATTGATTCAATGGACATGAACTCAGGCAAACACCAGGAAATGGTTAGGGACAGCCAAGACTGGCATGCTGCAGTCTGTGGGGTTGCAAAGAGGTGGTCATGATCTGGGAACTGAACAATGACATTTGTTCCTACCTCAGAGGGTTATCCAGGTAACAGTTGACATATATAAAGTGTTTAGAATATTGCTTGTCATAAGTGCTTGAGTAAGTGCTCAGTAGGTATTAGCTATTATTTCTTGATCATTAATACCCATGATAGGTGGGTGTATTCTTTAGTTCTGAAACAACAATTATATCAGAATATAATCAGTATATTGGATTATTTGATCTTGTGTGGCAGAATGAGAATATCCATTGCCCAATCCATGTCAAGCTAAGCCAAGAAGCTGGTCTTTTCCCAGTCTTGCTTTCCTATAGATTGACTTCAAGCATCAAGCCTCAAAGCCCATTCTTGCTGATTTCCCATCCCATGCTCCCCTATTTCAGGTGATAAGTAGATGCATGTGTGTTCAGTTGTGTTCGACTCTTTGTGATCCCATGTACTGTAGTCTACCAGGCTGCTATGTCCATGGAATTTTCCAGACAAGAACACCGGAGTGTGTTGCTGTTTCCTTTTCTAGGGGATCTTCCTGACCCAGGGATCAGATCCATGTCTCTGGCATCTCCTGCATTGCAGCTGCATTCTTTACACGAGCATCACCTGGAAACCCCACTTTAGGTGAAGAGCTACTCAGATAAAAGCTAGTATTTTCTCTCTCTCACAGACACATAAATTCTCACTTGCATAGACACACGCATGTATATAAGATTTGCAAAACAAAAATTACAGACACAAGCTATTTGTTCCAAGAAAAGGAAGTCTCCCCACACAATCCCCAGAAGTCTTAGAGCTGCAGCTCTGCCTCAGCCTCCCATAGGATTTCCTTTACCAATTTTTATTAAGAATCTCAGGCTACAAGTGCTGCATTTAAAAAATAGTTTCCTTAAGGAAAATTGAAGGTTATCTCTGCATTATGAGATAGGTCTTAAAGGATACATTTGGGTACGTTTCCCCCATCAAACAACGGGCAGTCTTCTCTAAAAGTACATTCAAGTTTCAACCTCTCATAAAATAGAAAATGCTCTCAGCTTGTGAATAATAATAATTAAAAAAAAACACACAAAACTTTAGTGTTGAGTTTCAGACAGAATTGTAAAATTCAGAGAAAGCTTGATAACATATTCTCAGGATCTTTTTTAGGACAATTGTATGATTCCATGTTTCAAATATTTTCCTCGAAAGTATTAAAACATGAAAAATAGGCAGAAGACCTTATGTTTGTCTTAATTTGGGCTTCTATTCTTTGAAATTCTTACCAACTGTGAATTTTTAAGGATAGGGAATGATTACCTGGGGAGCCCATTGTGACAGCCATTTGTACAGAAAAGTGAAAGTTGTTCAGTCCTGTGACTCTTTGAGACCTCATGAACAATACATTCCATGGAGTTCTCCAAGCCAGAAAACTGGAGCAGGTAGCTGTTCCCTTCTTCAAGGAATCTTCCCAACCAAGGAACCAAACTGGGGTCTCCTGCACTGTAGGTGGAGTCGTAGAGGGAAGCCCTTACTTATACAGAAAGACTTGGAAACAAGTCACTTCTGTTACACTATGGCCACCGTGCAGCAGGTGTTGGTGGCCTCAGGCATCACCTTGTGGCTTTAGGGGAGAAGAAACAGTTGGAGATGATGTTAGATGGGACCAGAATCCTGTTGTAAATGCCTAGGTTTGGTGCAAATGGAGATAAGACGTGGATTTCCATTAGTACTTTTCTCCAGATGAATTGTTATTCAGTGAGCCATCAGTTGTTACCAATGTGCTCACTAAAACTTCAGTAAGTTCTAGAGTAACTAAGGCAAAAGGTACTATTGCCTCACTGGCTCAAACATAATTTGCAGGGAACATAAGTCAACTTATATATGATTACATGAGGTCCTAATCATTGATTAAAAAATAAATCAGTGGCAGCATGTATATGCCTTTCTCACTGTGATTTCCTACATTTCTTTCAAGGTGAATATGCCAAACTCAGAAAAAATAGAAAATAAAGCTCATTTATCTCACAAATGGAAAAAAAGGATTTGCAAAAGCAAAAAAAAAATTAAAAAACGCTCTCTTTAACTTTCTTATTTACACATTCTAGACTGACTGTATGGTATATTTATTTCCAAAATGCTTCTTTCTCTTTTTATCCACTTTATGTATCTTACTGTCACAGCATTCTGTATAGATTAATTCACAGAACTATAAATAATTTTCCAGGCGCAAGACTTAAAAATTCATAATTATTCTTATACAACTAAGGTTTTGTAGTGAAATTGCTGATAAAAACATTCATTTGAATGTACATCAATATAAATGATATAAAATAACAATATATATTATATATACATAATAAAATATCTGATATGCAGCATGTTATAGCTGATATGTGTGTGTGTGTGTGTATAGCCTTTGAGTTTTATATATATAGGCTCAGGTTAGAGACAAAATCCAGTCAGTAGAAAAATGTCTTAAAAGTATCGCCAAGCCTCATTTGGTAACAATAGTGATGTGTGACAGCCCTTAATGAAATATCATATATTTTCAATTAAAATTTTATATACTGGAAGTTTACTTAAATTGTTTTCAAATCTAGAGCTCAGTGAGGCATCAGAAAATGAACTATGTGCTATTTTGAAGCATTCATGTGAACACTCAATCATTATTTTTCATTATTAAAAAAACCACTCTTCCTCAAATAGTAAATATTGAGAGAAATTAGTGTCTTATACTACATCTATTTTTATTTGAATGATTTATCTATTTCTGAAGAGTAAAGGAAAATTAAACTTCATCAAAAGTCTTATTCATGCTTTCCAAACCAGAATTAATAGCCTGTCATTTCACTTCTGCCGTTCTTTCGATTCTGTGATTATGGAACAGCAGTCCTGTGATTTGTTTCTTCCATTGTGGGCAGCTGATTGTATACTGCAGGTAGTTGATATGTCTGAAAGGAAAGTTATCATCAGTGCATTGTGGGAATTGGGGGTACAGAATCCTTGCCAGTTACCATCTGAGTATCAGAAAAAGCACAAAACACATTCAGCACCTCCTTTTACTTGTCACAGTTATAAAAACAGTAGACATACACATTTTATAGGAAAGAAATTAAATTCTTCAAACAATCCCTTTAGATGGAATTGGCAGATTCCAGATTATCATTGTGAGATCACTCAGAAAAGGAAAGTGCAATTTTACATAAAATTGTTTTTCATTTATTTTTATTATGTGTGTATTCTTATATATTATCAAGCTAATGACTCTAGGAATTATTAAATTAGTAGATTTTTTGGTGGTTTAGTCACTGAGTTGTGTCCAACTCTTGCAACCCCATGGACTGTAGCCTGCCAGGTTCCTCTGTCCGTGAGGATTCTCCAGGCAAGAATACTGGACAGGGTTGTATTTCCTTCTCCAGGGAATCTTCCCTACCCAGGAATTGAACTCAGGTCTCCTGCATTGCAGGCAGATTCTGAAATGTTGTTGCTGAGCTGTGAAAGACGCCAGGATTCTTTGCCTCTGGAGGAGAGGAATTCAATCCGAGGCCAGGGATGGGCTTGCTCACTCAGAGCTTTTGTGTAATAAAGTTTTATTAAAATATAAAAGAGATAGACAAAACTTTTGACATAGAAATCAGAAGGGGGCAGAAAGAGTGCCCCACTGCTAGCCTTTAGCAGTATGTTATATACCTATCAGCAGGCTGTTAATTAGAGAAAGGAAATGTCTCAGAACTCACAGTGGCACCAGGCCCCTCACCCAGAGAATACTCTTTGAGATAATATTGGCACAAGATGAGTCATCCCAGGCCATAAACAACTGACATGAATCTTGAAGAAAGGCAGGTTTCCAAGTAAATATATAGTTTCATTTAACATAGATTAGGAGAACAATGTATGAGTAAAACATACTGGTTTGTTGAGCCCTTATCGAAGAAAGACAGAGTCTTGGGTAAATACATAGTTCATTAACATAGCTTAAGAAAAACATTTCCATAAGAAAATCCCATTGATTAGTTCAAGGTTTGAGAAAAGTTAAGTTTAGGTGGAACCAGGTGTCCTCATGGTAACACACAATTTTAAGAGAAATCTTTTAATTTTGTATAGTGAAGGAAAAAAATGACACATTTCCTCCTGCCACTTAAGACAGAGAGAAAAAAAAGTCTGACACTTGCAGCCTATTTCCTCCATTTGGAGACCCCTTGCTTTCTTCTCTGTTATCCTCTCAATTCTTTACCAACCGAGTCCAAGGGAAGCCCTGCTAAGTAGATTTTGGCATCTGCTATTTCTCTATTTTTCAATTGCATAGTTAATTTATGTAATTGCCTCCTCATTAGGAGTTCTTAAGAAATAATATCACCATTTAGTTGGGTAGGTTTCATAGGCTTGGCAAAATTGATCAATATCCATTCATTATTATTTGGTTTTCATAATACTTTTGGTAAAATTGGGCTCACATTATTTTACCAACAAAGGACCTAAAACTCAGAGAAAGTATATGACTTATTTCAAGTGTGTACTGCCTTTTTAAAAGCTGTAACTAAATAGAATTTTCCTATTTCTCCTAGGATGATATTTCTACTCTACAATATGGCTACCCATGATGATATTTCTCCATGAATTGTACAAAATAAAAGTAAAGATAAGAGCAATTACCATTTTTCGTCATTTGATTTGGGCTGTTAGTACACCAATAGTTTGGATAATAATCACCTAATACATGGATTATTATAATTTTTAAAAGTACAAAAAACAATCTGATGGTTGTTGCTAGACACTAGTCAGCTGATATACTAGTTAAGAAACATTCACAAACAAGACTAAAGGGAAACTGAGGCTGGAATACTACTGAAGACACTTTTCTTCAACTACTTGTCACCCAAATTTTTATCTTCCTCAACTGTTATTCCAGCATCCCATAATTATTTTGAACACTGGAGAGGGGTAGATGAGGTTCCTTCCTGCTCCATCACAGAATGTATTTTGTCCCTACTAAGAAGTAAGATATGTCAGTAACAATTTAAGCCAGTACACCTTTATTTATGCCAATGCATTCTGACATATGGGCTTCTATGGTGGCTCTATAGTAAAGAATAGACCTGCCAAGCAGGACATGGGAGTTTGATCGCTGGGTTGGGAAGATCCCCTGGAGAAAGAAATGACTGAGAAATCCCATGGACAGAAGAGTCTGGCAGGCTAAAGTTCATGGGGTCAAAAAAGAGTTGAGCACAACTTAATGGTTAAACAACAAACAATATTTTGGCATATGCTATCTCATTTAATCCAAAGAAAATCTTTGTGAAATAAGTGAAGATAAAAACCACATTTGAGAGTGAGAGAAACCACTGGAGCTTGGCAAAGTGAAATAATTTCCTTAAGGTCTCACAGCTCATGTAAAAGGCAGGTGAGGAAAAATAATT
Organism: Moschus berezovskii; assembly: GCF_049115385.1. NCBI lineage: Eukaryota > Metazoa > Chordata > Mammalia > Artiodactyla > Moschidae > Moschus > Moschus berezovskii. Next base: position 91,667,726 of record NC_142470.1, read on the forward strand.
CTTTTTTTTCATTCCAAATTCAGCATTTTTGAATCACATCTGTGAGACCAGATAATTTATGAACTTTCCCTGAAAATATTTTTTGCGTCTTCTGTCCTCTCAGTAGAAGTGACTAGCTTATTGCCCCTAGGATATTGAGTGCATAAAGGTTTTCTTCTCTCTCTCAGGTGGACACAAATGGAAGGCCAAGACCTCTTATACATTTTCCTTTCCCATCAACTAAAATGGTAATATGTAGGTTCCTTTTACAAGAAAAATGCAAGCATGAGGCCAAGTGGGATAGGAAACAGATTTTGTACTGTTTGAAGCCTACATGACTTGAGTGGCTCTTTTTAAGAAAAATAATTTAAAATAATAGATACAAATTAGGCATTCAAGCAAATGTTTGTTTAAAACAGGAAGTCTCAAACATATCACAAATTTAAAAAACAACTTGACAAACTATAATATGTGGAAAACTAACATATCATTAGTATTAACACATGTCTAAAATACTAGTTCCCTACATTCTCTGGCTGAATATCTTTTCCCTCTTCAGATGACAAGGATTTTGTCATATGATTTTCAATAAAGAAAGAAAAAAATGATTGTGAATCTTCTGGAATGTTTTCATTTTTCTCCCTACTCACAAACTTGGGAGCCAAACCTCATAAAGCACATTCATAATGAAATATGCCCTCTGGCCTCCATCTTGGATGAGTGGGCACAGTAGGTAGGATGACCCTTCTACATCAGAAGAGTTTAAATAAAGTCTAGTCAGTGCTCAATAAAGGAGGAGCTCAGAAACAGTAGCTTAGAAAACCTTGCAGGTAACCATCTAACCTGAACTGGTGGTTCAGAATTGCAAAATGCTCCTGGTGCCAAACCATAAGAGAGGCACTAGCATATATGGTTCCTTCCAACTTGAGAAAGTGAAGCAAAGGGAAGGTTTTTCCTACAGACGCCGAGCAAAAAGTAGTCTGCTCTCAGTAGCAGTACTAATAATGCTCTGATTAGTCTGCCTTTTCATCTAATTCATTCAACAGATGTGAGTGTGCATGCAGTCACACAAGGCCTTCAAATACTAGATAGTATGCTAAACTAAACACTGGAAACATAATCCCATCTAGGGTTTCCCAGGTGGCGCTAGCAGTAAAGAACCCACCGGCCAATGAAAAGGACATAAGAGATGGGGGTTCGATTCCTAGGTCTGGAAGATCCCCTGGAGAAGGGCATGGCAATTCAGTCTGGTATTCTTGCCTGGAGAATCCCATGGACAGAGGAACCTGGTGGGCTACAATCCATAGGGTCACTGAGTTGGACACACCTGAAGCAACTTAGCACACAAGCACACTATTTTAGAGTTTATCCTTCACTCTGAGCAGATTGGAATATATAGGGAATTTCTATTAACAGGTGGATAGAAGATCCTGGGGTGGAAAAAAGTGAGTTCCCTGGGAAACTCTGAACAATTGTTCTTTCAATAATTTTAAGAAATTCTTGCCTCTCGACTGCAGGTTGAAGGAACTGGAATATTACTTAGCTTTTATTATCATAAGAATTAGTACCATGCAGGCATATTTCATTTGCTGATATTTGGCATCCCAGGACCTTGTAATACAAATGAAGTCTCTGTAGCAATAATGGTACTAGCTACATAAAATTACTGAAGCAATTTAAGCCATAAAAGAAATATCTCCTTACATGAACTCTCTAAGACAGAGCAAGGCAGAGCTACCCTATTATTTTTTAAACACATACCATAGCAGGGAAGTTTTAAAGATGCCATAAATCCCTTCAGTAGAATTTAGGCAATCATTCACATGTCATGTCACATTTGGGGGCACACTTTCATCATTACTTATTGTGTCTGTCACAAATACTTGATATTACAAACAAAACCCTTATTTTAAAAACCTTGTTTTCTGGCATGTAATTATCCTCCCAAAGCTATAATCCTTTGTGAAATCATAATTTATTTATATAGAACTATGATTATGACTTCGGGTAAGGGAATAAACAGGAGGAACAGATGAAAATTTTCTGTATGCTTCTTTCATGCAAATCTTTCTAGCATAAAAGCAAGAATTAAGAAAATAGAAAATGCATGATGAGCTGTGGCTAAATATATTGGTTCTAAAATTTTCTCAGAACCAGGTGATTGAAAGTACACATCTTATTGAGGATGACTGCAAGTGCTATCTCTTTTCCTCTTTAATCTGGGGGAGGGTACTTTAATATTTTGGAAATTTTTTACTTGATTCTTAAATTTCACTCCTCCCATAAATATATTAATAACTTTTTCAAACACCAGTTTCACCCAAATAGGTAAAAATTTCTAAAGGTCATAATTATTTCAGCAGCTTTCAGGATGAATTCTACTAATTGCTTTGTAGGTCATTGACTTTCCAACACTGTATATTTACAATAGTAAAAAATGTTACTGTAGAACCTTACGTATAATACACTTCTCTACTGATGGTAGATATACTGTGATTAACTTATTCAATTTGAATTCCCCACCCCCAACCAATGGAAATTGGTTATGGGATTATAATATCCAATGGTATATTTCTTCTAAATTCTTATTGTTGACACTGTTGTTGTTTTTTTTAACACTACTGATCTACCTGACTTCTTGACCATTTGCCCTTCCCTCTGGTCACTGATTTCCCTCTCTCCTGGTTCTCCTTCTGCATCTCTGATCATTCATTCTTGGTTTCACTTTTGTGCTTCCAAGCATCTTCTATCACCTAAATGAGGTAATTTCACAAACCTCCAACACTGAATTTTTGCTTCGATGTCTCTCATTCATGTTTCGATGTTTACTTCAAATCCAGTGGCATCAGATGTTGCCACTGCACATCAATGTTTGTCAGGTCAAACTCTTCCTACCCTCATTTTCTAATTTATCCTCACTATGCTTCCTCATGGATATCCTCCTCAGGGATAACATCTTTACACAATCAAAAGCTAAGGGAAATCTTCTTTTTCTAAAATATATTCCCTTTCTTTACCATTTATTGCTGCTAGTGGCTGCAGCAATCTTTTTACCTCCCAGACTAACAGTGAAGTCATCTTTAAATTTTCCATCTGCCTCATCATCTCAATCCAGTCTGTCACTGTATTAATACTCTCCCCTTACTTAAAATATCTCCTTTCCACTCCTATACTAGTCCCATAACTGGAGCTTTATCAAGATCAACTATTTACTTTCCAGCTGATTTCCTAGCCTCACCATTACTCACACTGACAAACAAACAAGGATTGATCATCCTAAAACAGCCCATTAAGCATGCATGTTTCTATTTTAAGAACGTGATGCAGTTGCCTACTTTCCACCTCCTACTTCTGATTTAGTATCTTATCCATCTTATTTATCCAACCTAATTTCTGACTCATCCCCATTACATGGTTTATAATACAGTAGTCCCTCTTCTCAAATATTTTCCAACTGCTCTTTCTCTTAGTATCTTTGTTCCTGCTGTCCTTAACCCAGTAAGTCATAATTCTTTTCTCCACCCATTAAAATTACACTCCTCCTTCAAAGTCAACCAAAGTTCCCTGCTTCTAAGTTCATATACACCAATCTCATTCATCTCTAATGTGCTATTACACCCAAGTTCTCAGCCACTTGGCACAATTCTAATAAATGGTTGAGGCTGCCTGGATGATAGTTTGGGGCTAGATCTCACAGAGTCCTGCACCTTATTGAATTCACCATCATTCTAACCAAGGGAAAGGAAAAACTGGATTAAATCTAAGTCCAGGTCAACAATCCACAGCCATATGAACTCAAGAAAATGATTTATATATTCTTAAGTTTTCAATTTCTCACATTTAATATTGGAGTATTAATATCTACTTTCCCTAACATACTATACTATTATGGAAATTGAACAAGATAATCTATGCAGAAGAACACTATTAAGCATTATACAAATGTACAGAATTCTTATTAATTCATGATAACAAGATTCATGAGACACATTTCTAAGTCATGAAGTTAATTTAATAATTTATAAAGAGGAATAAATATTTCCACTGACTAGAAAGATGAATGTGCTCTTGAGATAAAACCATACTTGGATAAAAGATGGAAGGAACTGAGTAAATAATTATAAGACTTAGGAGATATGATTATTTTTTTTCCTTTATTTTATTTTTTAAATATAAATGTATTTATTTTAATTGGAGGCTAATTACTTTACAATATTGTATTGGTTTTGCATACATCGACATGAATCCTCTATGGATGTACACGTGTTCCCCATCCAGAAACCCCTCCCACCTCCCTTACCATATCATTGTTCTGGGTCATCTCCATGCACCAGCCCCAAGCATCCTGTATCATGCATCGAACCTGGACTGGAGATTCGTTTCACATATGATAATATATATGTATCAATGCCATTCTCCCAAATCATCCCACCATCGCCCTCTCCCACAGAGTTCAAAAGACTGTTCTATACATCTGTGTCTCTTCTGCTGTCTCACATTCAGGGTTATCATTGCCATCTTTCTAAATTCCATGTATATGCATTAGTATACTGTATTGGTGTTTTTCTTTCTGGCTTAGTTCACTCTGTATAATAGGCACCAGTTTCATCCACCTCATTCTGTTCTATTCAGTCGCTCAGTCATGTCCGACTCTTTGCGACCCCGTGGACTGTAGCTTACCAGGCTTCTCCACCCATGGGATTCTCCAGGCAAGAATACTGGAGTGGGTTACCATTTCCTTCTCCACCTCATTAGAACTGATTAAAATGTATTCTTTTTAAAGGCTGAGTAATACTCCATTGTGTATATGTACCACAGCTTTCTTAACCATTCGTCTGGGGATGGACATCTAGGTTGCTTCCATGTCCTGACTATTATAAACAGTATATTCCTAAGAGATTTGAATCATTGGAGAAGACTCTTGAGAGTCCCTTGGACTGCAAGGAGATCTAACCAGTCCATTCTAAAGGAGATCAGTCCTGGGTGTTCATTGGAAGGACTGACGCTAAAGCTGAAACTCCAATACTTTGGCCACCTCATGCGAAGAGTTGACTCACTGGAAAAGACTCTGATGCTAGGATGGATTGGGGGCAGGAGGAGAAAGGGACGGCAGAGAATGAGATGGCTGGATGGCATCACCGACTCGATGGACATGAGTTTGAGTGAACTTCGGGAGTCGGTGATGGACAGGGAGACCTGGCGTGCTGCGATTCTTGGGGTCGCAAAGAGTCAGACACGACTGAGCAACTGAACTGAACTGAACTGAACTGAAACATGCTGAGCTTTCCACTGACCCACACTAACCAAAAACAAACAAAAAAAAGATTACACAAGTTCAAAGTAATCATCCAGTAAAAAACTTCTTCTTAGAAAAAGAATTAACATTCTTCAGAGGAATATAAGTTAGCACAGGGTCCCTTTAATGTATACTATTCAAAATGTCCACAAGCAATCAAAAATTACTAGATATGCACAGTAACAGAAAAATGAGAACCATGTTCAAGGGAAAATGCAGACCAAAAGAAAAATACTTGACCTAAGTTAAACCAGATGCTAGATTTAGCAGACACAATCTTAAACATACACATACACATAGTGTTAAAATGCAGGCCAGACAACATAATGTTGAGGTTCTATCTTTAGAGTATTGAATAAAGAAGGAAAAATATTAAACAATTCTACATTTAGTCAAATATTTTTAAAATAAACATGAAATTAAAATATTTTCAAATGAATAAAAAAAGTGAACAAATTGTCAGTAGCAGACACGCACTGTAAGATACACTAATGGATGTTATTCTGGATGAAGGAAAGTGATAGTAAATTAAAAATTAGATCTAAAAGGCAAAAACTGAATGAAAAAGAAAGCAAAACTTAAAACTTTACAGAAATAAATTTTAAAAAAACCCAATCTCAGAACAGTACAGGGAATTCTTATATAACTTCTACCAAAAATACATATGTTCTCATGTTATTAACACCTTTCATTAATCTGGTAAACTTGTTACAATTAATATTACTAATTTTGGACAATTAGCCATTATCGCTTTAAATGTTTCTTCAGCTCCTTTCTCTTTTTCTTTTCCATTGGGTATTCCCATTCCTATTACTATCACATTTTTTTTGTTTTTTCTCATAGTTCTTAGATATTCTGGTCTTTATTATTACTTTTTTCTCTTTGCATTTCAGTTTGATATGTTCCTATTGACAATTACCATGTACATGTTCCTGTTTATGGTTACAGGTGTTTCTGCTTTATTTTAGTGAATCTTAGCTGTTGTTCTCTGCATTTAATTCACCTCTCCAGTTTTCAGAGTGGTGGCTTGCCCTATGGCCTCAACTCCCTGATAGATCTAAGAAAAGTGATTAATTTTCAATTCTGTGTTTTGTTTTGCATGTGTCTACGTGAAACAAGAGTGATGACTTCCAGGCTCCTCATGCTTGCACATTAGTTCCCTAGACTTATTCATCCTATATAACTATAGCTTTGTACCATTTGACCAACATCTTCTCATTTCCCCCAAATCTCTAGTCCCTTGTAACCACTGTCACCAGGAAACAATTGGAAAATTTTGTATATTTTATATACCTTCCCTGTGATTTAGCAATTCCATCTATAGGTTTAATGGAGAGAAATGTAAATTTCCTTTAAGAGAAATATTTGTACAAAAATGTTACAGCAGCATTATCCATGATAGCAAGAAGTTAAAAATAATCCAATATCTATTAACAACTAATAAAGAAATATATGAATATTTGTTCAATGGAATAATACTTATCAATAAAGTATGTACAATCTGTGAAAAATGTAGAAGATTAATCTTACAGACATAATTGCGAGCAAAAGAAGCAGAAGAATTAAAAATATCATCTGGTATTTTTTTCGAAGTTTAAAATAGTATGCCCTGGCAGCGCAGACGCGAGAGATGCCGGCCCCTGCGGTGCAGACGCGAGAGAAGCCGGCCCCAGCGGCGCAGACCATGTGCAGAAGCATGGCAGAGAGGAGCTACCCCACGTCCAAGGTAAGGTACAGCGGCTGCGCTTTGCTGGAGGAGCTGTGAAGAGATATCCCACGACCAAGGTAAGAGAAACCCAGATAGGACGGTAGGTATTGCGAGGGGGCATCAGAGGGCAGACTGACACACTGAAATCATAATCACAGAAAACTAGTTGATCTGATCACATGGACCACAGCCCTGGCTAACTCAGTGACACTAAGCCATACCGTGTGGGGCAACCCAAGACAGACGGGTCATGGTGGACAGGTCGGACAGCATGTGGTCCACTGGAGAAGGGAATGGCAAACCACTTCAGTATACTTGCCTTGAGAACCCCATGAACAGTATCAAAAGGCAAAATGATAGGATACTGAATGAGGAATTCCCCAGGTCGGTAGGTCCCCAGTATGCTACTGGAGATCAGTGGAGAAATAACTCCAGAAAGAATGAAGGGATGGAGCCAAAGCAAAACAAATACCCAGTTGTGGATGTGACCGGTAATGTAAGTAAGGTCCGATGCTGTAAAGAGCAATATTGCATAGGAACCTGGATTGTTAGGTCCATGAATCAAGGCAAATTGGAAGTGGTCAAACAGAAGATGACAAGAATGAACGTAGACATTCTAGGAATCAGTGAACTAAAATGGACTGGAATGGGTGAATTGAACTCAGATAACCATTATATCTACTACTGTGGGCAGGAATCCCTTAGAAGAAATGGAGTAGCCATCATGGTCAACAAAAGAGTCCAAAAAGCAGTACAGTACTTGGATGCGATCTTAAAAATGACAGAATGATTTCTGTTAATTTCCAAGGCAAACCATTCAATATTACAGTAATCCAAGTCTATGCCCCGACCAGTAATGCTGAAGAAGCCGAACGGTTTTATGAAGACCTACAAGACCTTTTAGAACTAACACCCAAAAAAGATGACCTTTCATTACAGGGGACTGGAATGCAAAAGTAGGAAGTCAAGAAACACCTGGAGTAACAGGTAAATTTGGCCTTGGAGCACGGAATGAAGCAGGGCAAAGGCTAATAGAGTTTTGTCAAGAGAACGCACTGATCATAGCAAACACTCTCTTCCAACAACACAAGAGAAGACTCTAAACATGGACATCACCAGATGGTCAACACCGAAATCAGATTGATTATATTCTTTGCAGCCGAAGATGGAAAAGCTCTATACAGATAGCAAAAACAAGACCAAGAGCTGACTGTGGCTCAGATCATGAACTCCTTATTGCCAAATTCAGACTTAAATTGAAGAAAGTATGGAAAACAACTAGACCATTCATATATGACCTAAATCAAATCCCATATGATTATACAGTGGAATTAAGAAATAGATATAAGGGACTAGATCTAATAGAATGTCTGATGAAATATGGACGGAGGTTCGTGACACTGTACAGGAGACAGGGACCAAGACCATCCCCATGGAAAAGAAAAGTGAAATGGATATCTGAGGAGGCCTTACAAATAGCTGTGAAAAGAAGAGAGGCAAAAAGCAAAGGAGAAAAGGAAAGATATAAGCATCTGAATGCAGAGTTCCAAAGAATAGCAAGGAGAGATAAGAAAGCCTTCCTCAGCGATCCATGCAAAGAAATAGAGGAAAACAACAGAATAGGAAAAACAGGAGATCCCTTCAAGAAAATCAGAGATATCAAGGGAACATTTCATGCAAAGATGGGCTCAATAAAGGACAGAAATGGTATGGACCTAACAAGCAGAAGATATTAAGAAGAGGTGGCAAGAATACACAGAAGAACTGTACAAAAAAAAAGATCTTCACGACCAAGATAATCACGATGGCATGATCATTCACCTGGAGCCAGACATCTTGGAATGTGAAGTCAAGTGGGCCTTAGAGAACATCACTACGAACAAAGCTAGTGGAGGTGATGGAATTCCAATTGAGCTATTTCAAATCCTGAAAGATGATGCTGTGAAAGTGCTGCACTCAATATGCCAGCAAATTTGGAAAACTCAGCAGGGGCCACAGGACTGGAAAAGGTCAGGCTTCATTCCAATCCCAAAGAAAGGCAATGCCAAAGAATTCTCAAACTACTGCACAATTGCACTCATCTCACACGCTAGTGAAGTCATGCTCAAAATTCTCCAAGCCAGGCTTCAGCAATATGTGAACTGTGAACTTCCAGATGTTCAAGCAGGTTTTGGAAAAGATAGAGGCCCCAGAGATCATATTGTCAACATCCGCTAGATCATGGAGAAAGCAAGAGAGTTCCAGAAAAACGTATATTTCTGCTTCATTGACTATGCCAAAGCTTTTGACTGTGTGGATCACAATTAACTGTGGAACATTCTGAAAGAGATGGGAATACCAGACCACCAGACCTGCCTCCTGAGAAACCTGTATGCAGGTCAGGAAGCAACAGTTAGAACTGGACATGAACAACAGACTGGTTCCAAATAGGGAAAGGAGTACGTCAAGGTTATATATTGTCACCCTGCTTATTTAACTTCTATGCAGAGTACATCATGAGGAACGCTGGGCTGGAAGAAGCACAAGCTGGAATCAAGATTGCTGGGAGAAATATCAACAACCTCAGATATGCAGATGACACCACCCTTATGGCAGAAGGTGAAGAGGAACGAAAAAGCCTCTTGATGAAAGTGAAAGAGGAGAGTGAAAAGGTTGGCTTGAAGCTCAACATTCAGAAAACAAAGATCATGGCATCTGGTCCCATCACTTCATGGGAAATAGATGGGGAAACAGTGGGAACAGTGTCAGACTTTATTTTTTTGGTCTCCAAAATCACTGCAGATGCTGATTGCAGCCAGGAAATTAAAAGACGCTTACTTCTTGGAAGGAAAGTTATGATCAACCTAGATAGCATATTAAAAAGCACAGACATTACTTTGCCAACAAAGTCCGTCTAGTCAAGGCTATGGTTTTTCCAGTGGTCACGTATGGATATGAGAGTAGGACTGTGAAGAAAGCTGATCGCCGAAGAATTGATGCTTTTGAACTGTGGTGCTGGAGAAGACTCTTGAGAGTCCCTTGGACTGCAAGGAGATCCAACCAGTCCATTCTAGAGGAGATCAACCCTGGGTGTTCATTGGAAGGACTGATGCTAAAGCTGAAACTCCAATACTTTGGCCACCTCATGCGACGAGTTGACTCACTGGAAAAGACTCTGATGCTGGGAGGGATTAGGGGCGGGAGGAGACAGGGACGACAGAGAATGAGATGGCTGGATGGCATCACAAACTCTGTGGACATGAGTTTGAGTGAACTCCGGGAGTTGGTGATGGACAGGGAGGCCTGGCGTGCTGTGATTCATGGGGTCACAAAGAGTCAGACAAGACTGAGCGACTGAAATGAACTGAACTGAACTGAACTGAAGCTATGGTGGTGGGAGAAGACAGGGGTGTGTGGCGGAAGTGAGTAGACTATTAGATGCACTAAGTGACTTTTGTCCTTTAGAGATGATGGAAATATTTTATGCCTTGAGTATGGCATTCTTTACACTGGTGTTGAATATTGGTAAAAACTCATTTAACTTTTTATTTATAATCTGTGCATTTTACTGAATGTAAGTTAACTTCATTAAAGTTTATTTAAAAACAAATTTATTCATACTTTGTCCTGAGTCTAGAGGAAAGTCTAGCATATAATAGGTTCTTGACAAATATTAGTCAAATGAATGAGTGAATTAACAAATGTACAAATGTATGAACCCTTAAATAAATGAATATAAAACAAAATATAAAACAACATATAATTTAGTTCTGGGATCAACTGCATAGATAATAATTACTATAGACTGTCAATGAAGGAAGAGCTTGGTGAGAAAGTTTAGAGGGGACAGCAAAGTGATTCCAATTGGACCTGGAAAGACACACTGATTATAAATAAGAAATGGCTCCCCTTTTGAGAAAAGAAGATTAGCATGAGAAATAGTATCAAGACAGGAATGAGTATGAGTATTCTTAGAATAATGAAAAGACAACTGTTGATTTGAAATCTCCTACTAGAATTAAATAATTTTAATCAGTAGTTATTTTAATCAGTAATTATAACTAAGTATAAGGGATGGACTGAATTTATGAATGAAAGAAACCAGGAAAATCTAGTATAATCTATGATAGTATGATAGTAATCAGTACCAAGAGGTAAGAGCTCAAATTATGGTACCAGAATGTGACATAATAAGAAATATATATTTAATCTCTGTCATGGTCCCTGAGATGAGTCTTCTAAAAATCTGGTAAATTTCTGAGTGATAACAGTGCTAGGAGCATCTTTTCTTCTAATATTTGGTATTTGATCCCAGTTCCTGACCCTTGGAATCTCTGGAATGATAGGAGTGTCTTTGTATAAAATGAATGATGGTTGGAGGTTCCTGGATAAGGTCAGGATAAGAGTACTGGAAAGACTTATTGCATGATCGAAGACTGGAATTTTCAACCTCACATGGACCTTTGACGAGAGGAGAGTGGCTGGAAACTGAATTAATCACCAATGGTCAATGATTTAATCAACTATGGCTATGTCGTGAAACTTCTGTGCAAATCACAATGAAGGGGTTCAGAGAGCTTCAAGGTTGGTGAACACACGGAGGTACTAGGGGGTGGCACACTCAGAAAGGACATGGAAGTTTCCTGTCCCTTCCTACCTACCTTGCCCTATGTATCTATTTTATTTAGCTGTTCTGCATTGTATTCTTTACATTAAACTAGTAACTGTAACGGAAAATTTTTTCCTGAGTTCTGTGAGCCACTCTATCAAATTATCAAACTTAATGAGGAGGGCATGCGGACCTCCAACTTATAGCCAGTTGGTTGAAAATATGGGAGGCCCAGATTTGTGACTGGCATCTGAAGAAGGAGAAATCCAGTGAGACTGAGCCCTTAACCTGTGGGCTCTCACACTAACTCTGGGTAGAGGGCCCTAGATTTGAATTGAATTCTAGGATACCCAACTGGTGTTGTATAATTGGTCAGTGTGGGGAAAACTTCACACATTCAGTGTCAGAAGTGTTGTGAGTAGAGAGAAATGGTTTCCCATTTATAGAAGTAGGAATGATAATCAAGAAATAAATGAGAAGTTTGTAGGAAATAGCACAAGAAGCTAAGTTTAGTTCAATAAATATGCCTTGATAACTTTTTTCTTACACCTCTGCTTCTACTATCCTAGGCCCCAATCAGCAAGTCTTTCCCTATCGGTAGTCTTCTACTTGGTCTCCCAAGTTCAAGCCTTTTCCTCCTTTATCCCCCAGTTTCAATTTAGCTCACATAAAACACTCCAATTCCCAATTCAAAACCTTCCAATGGCTTCCCAGCGTTCTGACAAATTAAATACAACCAACAAGAGCCTTCATGATCTTTGCCTAACTAACACTCCAGATTCATTTCCCATTACTATGCCTGTGCTCATACGACTCAGGTCTACTCACTCTAGCAGTCATGTGATGGGAATATATCGCTGCTTTCTATATTATGGTCTGTATCTAGCAAACTTCTCTCAAATATTCATAAGGTTTGATTCATTACTCCATTCAAAGTTAAATTCAAACGTCATTGCCCCAGGGAAGACTGATTTCATCACTCTATCAAAAAATAGGGTCAAAATTATCCTTTTACTTTCTATCCCCTTATTGTGCTTTATTTTTCATCATCAACTTCATATCTTCAGGAAAGAATACTGCATAGCTATTTATTTGCTTGCTGATAGGGCTCTTAATAATGACTCCCGACAATCTTTTTTAAGTAAATGAACAGATCAGAAAAGTCCAATTCCAACTTCTACTAGCTTTGTGAACTTGGGGAAGTTACTTAAATATTCTCTCAGAATCATCACTTCCTTAATGGAGATAAGACTACTGCTCTCCAGGGTTTTATGGGGATTGAATTGAAGACTGTATTTAAAGAACCCAGTGTAGTGCTAGTCCAGAGTAAGCAATAAATAAATGGTAGTCCTGACAGATTCAGTTCAGTTCAGTTCAGTTCAGTCGCTCAGTCGTGTCCGACTCTCCGCGACCCCATGAATCACAGCACGCCAGGCCTCCCTGTCCATCACCAACTCCCGGAGTACACTCAAACTCATGTCCACAGAGTCGGTGATGCCATCCAGCCATCTCATTCTCCGTCGTCCCCTTCTCCTCCTGCCTCCAACCTTTCCCAGCATCAGAGTCTTTTCCAGTGAGTCAACTCGTCGCATGAGGTGGCCAAAGTATTGCAGCTTCAGCTTTAGCATCAGTCCCTCCAATGAACATCCAGGATTGATCTCCTTTAGAATGGACTGGTTGGATCTCCTTGCAGTATAAGGGACTCTCAACAGATTAGGTGTATCAAATATATTCCAGCACCTTAAAAGATGATAAACTTTAAGTTTCTTCCATTTCTAACATAGTGGGGAAATATTCCCCATAATCCCAATGATTGTTCTTCTCAGAGTCCCATTTGTGTAGCCACTTAAGGCTCTGGGAAAACTGACATGAAAAATTATTAGCAAAGTTTCAGGGCATAAAGCTTCATGTTCTCATTTGTTCAATTTTTAAAACAGACTGAGCTCACATGCTCTTCCTGTAGAACAACCATTTATGGTGCTCACTGATATGGTGATTCCTTCAGGCAAACTGACTATAAACTTGTTCAAGAGAAAATGAAAAAAAAGTCTCACCTTTCATTTCAGTTAAAGTTATTGGAGTTTTGGTTCCACATGATTCCAAGTATATAAAAATTCAGTCTGGAATGAAGACACTTAAAATGCAATTGGTGAATGTACCATAAAGGGATGAAACATCACATGACCTGGGGCACAACAGATGCTTCCCAGAGCAGGTCATGCAGGGGAGTAAACATGTATCATACCCACCACAACAGGAAAGTAAGTTCCCAGAACCATGCCACTGAACACTGACAAACAAAATCTGTGCTCACTCTGTATTATGAAAACAATCTTTGGTTTTAGGAAATACATTGGAAAAGTGTGAGAAGGAAAGCCTGGTCTATTGAAGCTTTATCATTTTAAGAATTTATCTCAGCACCCAGGCAAGTCATGCCTGGTCTCTGGAAACTGATTTCATGTGACCACAAATCCTACAGAGGAATTTTATGCAGAAATTCAGGTACTCCCCAACTAGTTTTACCATCACTATTCTAAATTGTTTCACATATTACTAGTAGATGAATCTGCCCAAAATGCACTGTTTTTCCTGCCAGACCTTTTCACAGGCACTTATTAGGTTTCTCATTGCTTGTGATTTGAAGCTCAAATTTCTGAGGTCAAAATAGAAGGATATGAACATTTAACTCTTGCTTATCTTTCTAACCTTATTTCCTACTATTCCCTTCAATATGCTCTTACTTCTTGATGAATATAACTTTCCAACAGTGCTTTTCTATCCCTGGGCATTTCTTACCTCATTTTTCATTCTAGATGACTCATTGAAAAATAAATAAATAAATAAAGTGTAATCCACCAGGATCCTCTGTCCATGGAACTCTCCAGGCAAGAATACTGGGGTGGGTTGCCATGCCCTTCTCCACAGGATGCTCCCAACCCAGGGATCAAACTCAGGTCTCATTGTAGGTAGATTTTCTTTTTTACCATTTTGAGCTACCCAGGAAGCCCTGATGAGATAGCTCGTCAGACTCCTCTAATTTCTTAAATATCTTCAGAATCTCTTGATTTTAACTTTGTATTTTATTTCTACCCTTTGTAACACTACATGTTTTACAGCTCATCCATTTTATTCATTCTGTAAATTTCTACCAGCTGCCAGGTATCATGCTATGAACTGGAGCTACAATGTTGAAAAATAATGGAATTTATTACTGATCTTATGGCAATTTTAACTAGTGAGTTTTTAGATATTAACTAAATAATGGTGTAAAAAATGTTCTTTCATAACCATAACAGTGAATGAGAGGAACAAAGGCTGCTGCTGCTAAGTCACTTCAGTCGTGTCTGACCCTCAGTGACCCCATGGACTGCAGCCTTCCAGGCTCCTCATCCATGGGATTTTCCAGGCAAGAGTACTGGAGTGGGGTGGAACAAAGGCTATGAGATCCTAAAATACTTAACTTGATCCAATCAAGAAGATTAGGAAGGATTGCCTGAGGAAATGACAACTGAGATGATGTAATTTGAGGAATGACTTCAAGTTTACTGGATAAAGAATGTAGCAGAACAGAATACTGACTTGGAACAGAATAAGGCAAGAACAAGGGACAGATGGAGTGGGAAAAGGGAGTTGTGGTATATAGAAAGACAAATTTGGAAAATTAGGTAGTGGCCAGGCGATTGATGGGCTAGTAGACCAGTGGTTTCCAAATGTTTTAGTCTCAGGAAAACTTTACCCTCTTAAGAGTTAATGAGTACTTCAAAGAGCTCTTGTGCTTTATAGCTGTCAATACTGTCTTGTAAATTAAACTTAAGAAATTTTAAAAGATTAATTCATTCATTTCAAGTAACAAAGATAAATCTATGATGTGTTAACATGAATGACATTTTGAGTTAAAAAAAAAACTATGCTTATGATTGTGAAAGGAGAAAGGTGGGGAGGATAAATTAAGAATGTGGGATTAATGTACACACAGCACTATAGATAAAATAGATAACCAACAAGGATCTACTGTATAGCATGGGGAACACTCAATACTCTGTAATAACCTATGTGAGGAAATCTGAAAAAGAATAGGTATATGTATAACTAAGTCACTTTGCTGTACATCCGAAACTAACACATTGTAAATCAACTATATTTCAATATAAAATAAAGTTTATATATATATAAAACAAAAAAGAATTAGAGAAGAGTGATTTTTTGTTTGTGTTTATGCAAGTCCCTCTAATATTTGCCTTAATAGAATCAACTGGATTCTTACCTCTGTTTCTACATTTACTCTGTTGCAATATTACAGGTCAGGTTGCCATGAAAAACACCAGTCCATTGAGGGAGAATGAGAGTGAAAAAATGGTAGTATTAATAAGAAAATAATTCTGATCTTGTAGAATCCCTGAATAGATAACTATTTGTGATCCTCTGGACTGTAGCCTGCCAGGCTCCTATGTCCATGGGATCCTCCAGGCAAGAATCCTAGAGTGGGTTGCCATGCTCTCCTCCAGGAGATCTTTCCTGGGCAGGGATCAAGCCCAAGTCTCTTACATATCCTGCACTGGCAGGCAGGTTCTTTACCACTAGTACTCTGAGAATGTTGGTGTTTTGTCATCCAGTCATGTCTGACTCTTTGTGACCCCATGACTACATCACAGCAGGCCACTATGTCCCTCACCATCTCCTGAAGTTTACCCAAGCTCATGTCCATTGCACTGTTGATGCCATCCAATCATCTCATCCTCTGATGCCCTCTTCTCCTTCTGCCCTCAATCTTTCCCAGAATCGGAGTCTTTTCCAATGAGTTGGCTGTTCGCATCAGATGACCAAAATACTGGAGCTTCAGCTTCAGCATCAGTCTTTCCAACAAGTATTCAGGGTTGATTTCACTTAATATTGACTGGTATGATCTCCTTGCTGTACAAGGGACTTTCAGGAGTCTTCTCTAGCACCACAGTTTGAAGGCATCAATTCTTTGGCATTTTGCCTTCTTTACAGTACAGCTCTCAAAACCATGCATGACCACTGGGAAGACCACAGCCTTGACTATATGGACCTTTGTCGGCAGAATAATGGCTCTGATTTTCAACACACTGTGGAGGTTTCTCATAGCTTTCCTGCTAAGAAGCAATCATTTTCTGATTTCATGGCTGCAGTCACCATCTGCAGTGATTTTAGAGCCCAAGAGGAGGAAATCTGCCACAGATTCCACCTTTTCTCCTGTTTGCCATGAAGTAATGGGACTGGATGTCATGATCTTAGTTGGTTTTTTTATATATATTTAGCCTTAAGCCTGGAGAAGGCAATGGCACCCCACTCCAGTACTCTTGCCTGGAAAATCCCATGGATGGAGGAGCCTGGTAGGCTGCAGTCCGTGGGGTCGCTAAAGGTCGGACACGACTGAGCGACTTCACTTTCACTTTTCACTTTCACACATTGGAGAAGGAAATGGCAACCCATTCCAGTGTTCCTGCCTGGAGAATCCCAGGGACGGGGGAGCCTGGTGAGCTGCCGTCTATGGGGTCGCACAGAGTCGGACACGACTGAAGTGACTTAGCAGCAGCAGCAGTCTTAAGCCGGCTCTTGCACTCTCCTCCTTCACCCTCATCAAGAGGTTCTTTAGTTCCTCTTCCCTTTCTGCCAATAGAGTGATATTATCCACATATCTGAGATTGTTAATGTTTCTCTTGTCTATCTTGATTCCAGCTTATAACTCATCCAGTGCAGTATTTCTCATGATGTGCTCAGTGTATAGGTTAAACAAACAGGATGACAGCAGACAGCCCTGTTGTACTCCTTTCTCAATTTTGAACCAATCAATTGTTCCATTCAGGGTTCTAACTCTTGCTTCTTGACCCACATATAGGTTTCTTGGAAGGCAGGTAAGATGGTCTGGCATTTCCATATCTTTAAGAGCTTTCCACAGTTTGTTATGATCCACATAGTCAAAGGCTTTAGTGCAGTTGATTGAACAGAGGTAGATATTTTCTCTAGAATCCCCTTGGCTTTCTCTATGATCTAGAGAATGTTGGCAATTTGATCTCTGGTTCCTCTGCCTTTTCTAAGGTATTACACATACCTCTGAGAATAGGTATGTGTAAATGCATACGGCAAGTAGCTTTAGTTGTGTCCAATTGTCTGCAACCCTATGGACTGTAGCCCACCAGGCTCCTTTGTCCATGGGATTCTTCAGGCAAGAATGCTGGAGTGGATTGCCATGCCCTATTCCAGGGGATCTTCCCGACCCAGGGACTAAACCCACACCTCTTACATCTAACCTGCATTGGCAGGCAGGTTCTTTACCACTAGCACCATCTGGGAAGCCGATGTGTACATATGTAATTCCAAAACAATACAGTTATTGTGATGCTTTGCTTAGTCTTTTTTTTTTTTCCTATTGATTGAAGCAAAGGTGCAAGGTTTTTAAACTTGCCTGAGAGACAATAAGGTATTGAAATGGCAATGAAAAACACATCTCCCAGAATTAGAAGAAATTAGGAGAGGCATAGATCTCATACAAGATGAAGTTACAGGATCATTTATTTAGGTCCATCAGAAGTATTTAAACATTAGAGAAACTTAGGTATTCTACAACAAAATAAGTAAGCAGGAACAGAAAAGTTGAAGGACTTTCACTGCTTGTACTTTTGATTTGGGTTAATAAAAAAACTAAGCAGACAAACCAGACCAAACAGACTGTTGGCAGCATCCATGGCAAGAAATGAAGGCAGTTACTAAAAGAAGTTACAAGTATTTGACACCAACTTGCTTAGGAAGTATTCCAGATTGCTTCTTCAAATTTTATTTGGGACAAGTCAATGACACTGAAAGAAAATCAGTTAATTTAAATTCTAATTGATGAAATAACATGTATACAAAATATATCATTCTATTCCTCTTTATTTTTATTTTCTTATACCTGCCTCAAGTTACTTTGTTAATCTCTCTTAAGAAAGGATTCATTTTTGGTTGAAAGAACATTTTGTGGAAAGAAGGTCATTCATTAATTTATAAATGTTTTGTTGAGTCGTTCTACATATGATACAATATAATATTAAATTGAAAGCAACTCAAATATGGTGTAAGTTTATCCACTGTTTGATCTCCTTAGAAAGAAATAATGAAGGTAACCCTTTCATAGGGTTAATACAGATGTATCACCGAGGATACTGTTAATATTTTCAATATCAGAATTTAAACAGAAATAATATCAGTATGTATGTCACTGATCTGCCTCAATGTGCACCCCTGAACTATTGCTATGGATCAGGGAATGTAAATTTTACCAGGTCACACTGACAGTCAGTTGCACAGACTTACCCCACACCTGTGACCTTGTAGTACAGCATATGTTTCAGAGCCAAGAATGTTTGAGGAATACAAAAATGCATGTAGATTCTGTCAACCGAAAGAGAATAAGATTTATGAAGCTGAACCCTTAAATTTTTCAGTCCAAATTTGACCGTGATCTTGCTGTTGATGTTCAATGGATAAGTCTGTCTGACTCATTGTGACTCCATGGAATGCAGTATGCCAGGCTACTCTGTCCTCCACTATCTCCTGGAGTTTGCTCAAATTCATGTCCATTGTGTCAGTGATGCTATCTAACCATTTCATCCTCTTCTGCCTCCTTCACCGTTTGTCTTCAATCTTTCTCAGAATCAGGGTCTTTTCCAAAGAGTTGGTTCTTTGCATCAGGTGGCCAAAGAACTGGAGCTTCAGCTTCAGCATCGCTCCTATGAATACTCAGGGTTGATTTCCTTTAGGATTGACTGGTTTGATCTACTTGCAGTCCACAGGACTCTCAAAAGTCCTCTCTAGCATGACAATTCAAAGCATCACTTCTTCATTGCACAGCCTTCTTGATGGTCCAACTCTCACATCCCTACATGACTACCGGAAAAAACTATAGCTTTGATTAGACAGACCTTTTTCAGCCACGTAATGTCTCTGCCTTTTTAATATGCTGTCTAGGTTGGTCATAGCTTTCCTTCCAAGGGAACTGCTAAGTCACTTCAGTCGTGTCCGACTCTGTGCGACCCCATAGACGAAAGCCCACCAGGCTCCCCCGTCCCTGGGATTCTCCAGGCAAGAACACTGGAGTGGGTTGCCATTTCCTTCTCCAATGCATGAAAGTGAAAAGTGAAAATGAAGGCGCTCAGTAGTGTCTGACTCTTCGCGACCCCATGGACTGCAGCCCACCACGCTCCTCCGTCCATGGGATTTTCCAGGCAAGAGTACTGGAGTGGGGTGCCATTGCCTTCTCCAAGGGGAAAGCTTCTTCTAATTTCATGACTCCAGTCACTCTTCACAGTGATTTTGGAGGCCAAGAAAATAGTCACTGCTTCCACTTTTTCCCCTTTCTATTTTCCATGAAGTGATGGGATCAGATGCTATGTTCTTCATTTTTTGAATGTTGAGTTTTAAGCTAGCTTTTTTATTCTCCTCTTTCACCCTCATCAAGAGGCTCTTTAGTTCCTCTTCACTTTCTGCCATTAGAGTGGTATCATCTGCATATCTGAGACTGTTGATAGTTCACAGGCAATCTTAATTCCAGCTTGTGATTCATCCAGACTGCATTTCACATGATGTACTCCACATATAAGTTAAATAATCAATGTGATAATATATAGCCTTGTCATACTCCTTTCCCAGTTTGGAACCAGTCATTTTTTCCATGTATGTTTCTAATGGTTGCTTCTGTGACCCAGTGAAAATAAAATCATTAAAACCTCAGCCTAGTATGTATGTGTGGACAACAAATAATAGTATAAATAAAGACACATACAAAATGCTACTGGAGCAAAATGCGAGAGTTTAAAAAGTTACTTAGAAAGAGGGAACCCTTAAAGGAAATGCTTGAGTTATATTCTAAACACTGAAGAGACATTTGTCAAGAGAAGAAAAAGGAGCAATGCTTGCCAGGTGGATAGAAAAAAAAATCACCAAAGGCACAGTTGAATATAAAAGCATCATATATTTGTGAAACAACAATTACTTAACCTTGATAAAGAAGGATATTTGGATTGGGACTGGAAGAGCATGACCCTAGTGGAAGACTGAGTGGAAAATATCTGATGGTAAAGGCCCTCATGTATCAGACAAACGGGTGTGGGCTTTACATTATGTATGTGCAAAGAAAAGATTTTAACATTGAGTCCCTATTTTTAATAATATTATTTTGAAAGTTTAATATATAAAAATGAATACAAGTGAACAAGGAGTGGGGTACCCATGCTATGCTTCTAGTCCCCTCAAGCCCAGGGGGAATAGAGAAAGGAGCTAAGAGTCAAAAGATACTGATGAGGGAGAGTTGAGTTGCCCCATCCGTCAGACACACTTACTCACAGAACCTACCAGCTACCTTCCTATGGGAGAAGAGTAGAGGCTTCCCTCCCACACTCTAACTTGAGTTTCTCTCTACATTTTAATAGTACCTCCCTCTTACTGGTCACCATGAGCTTCTCATCCTCCACTTGTCCTTAATAAGTTGCTTGGCAAAAGTCCCACCTTAAGCCATTTCTTACTCTACACACTTTCTGTGAGATCACATCCTCTCTTATGACTTCCCAAACATCTCTCTCTCATAGTTTGAGATTTCAACTGAGATTCTAGCTGGGCTTTTCTACTTGACTGTCTCAGACATCTCCAACTCAGAATGCTAGAACTGTCACATTAGAAAGGATTCAAAGGATCATCCCTTCTTATGTCCACGTTTTATAAAGGAAAAACAAAACCCAGGGATATTCATTGCTCTCCTCAAGTATATCTTCATTATCTGAAATCAGAACAGAATGCAATGTACTCATATTTTTTTTTAATTTCCTCCATTATTTAATTTGATATATGCATTGGAGAAGGAAATGGCAACCCACTCCAGTGTTCTTGCCTGGAGAATCCCAGGGACAGGGGAGCCTGGTGGGCTTCCGTCTATGGGGTCACACAGAATCGGACACGACTGAAGTGACTTAGCAGCAGCATGCATTGGCTCCAATGAGCATCTATGCTGTGGGGATAGCACTGAGCTAGGTACTTTAGAACTTTAGCACTGAGCTAGGTACTTTATGCTGTGGGAATAGCAGTAAACTAGGTACTTGAGCAAGACACTTCAGGCAGCTTATAATCGAGTAAAAAGATACTGTGTACTGTAATACATGGCAAACTATAAATGCTCCATGAAAGCTATAAAGAAAGAGTTATATGGATTTAAACAAAGGTCAGTTTGCATTTTGTTTCCATTTTTTAAATATGTAATATGCATTTATATGTTTCTCACATAAATTTAGATACTCCAACCACAGTTACTTTTACATATCAAACATACAGTTGACAAACTCATATTCCCTTTTCAAAGGAAAGCCACAAATTAACTTTAGGATCATAGCTGGAGTTTTGTGTATTTTTTCCCCAAAAGGAGCACAGAGATATTAACTTCTCTGAGACTGGAGAAATTCTGGGGTAGAGACAGATACAGAGAGTAGAAAAGCAATTCAAGCCCTGAACAGCTGGTGTGTTGCAAAAACTGCACAACAGATCATCAAACAAGTTGCCTGGACTGTTTCTCATACTGCTGCAACACTTCAACATAGCCTGAGATTCAGAAAACAACCTGTTTGTTTATTTCAACTGCAATAGCCATGAGACAGCCCCAGTCATGGAGCTATGGTATACATAGTAGCTCTTTCTGTCTTCTGTCAGACTTCTGCAGGTTCAGAACTCATTAAGGAAGCAAAGAGATATGTAGAGCTCAGTGAAGTGAAATGCATATCACTAGAAACCGTTTCAATTGCAGTCTGTAGAGAGAATACCTATTAGAAAAGATGTTACTGCATGAGATCCCTAAAGTCCTCTTATGGACTGTGAGCGATGATAATGAGGAACAAGAGTTCAGCAAGATCCACTGAGAATCTAAATTTTAATAGGAGTCTGATTGGCATTTTCCTAGGTTATACCCTCTGGTTCAGAAAAAGGAGGAAAATTATGACAGTGAAAAAGCAACAGCAACCCTCTCAGGGTCCTCTAGAGCTCTTGTACCTGCAAAATTCAAAGCAGAAGAAAATGATCACAGATTCATTTCAGGGCAGTAGGAGAGCTATTGGGAAAAAATGCCTTGAGACTTAGTGAAAAGACTGGAAAACAAGCTTCAGAGGGGAAACTATAGGCAAGAATTCTGAAAAAATTATCCTTCATGAAATCAATATATGTAACATATATATACAAATACAACATAAAACGTAGGACTAAAGAATCTAGAGACAGCATAGTTTTCAAACCTTATTAAGAATTTGAATCATCTGGATAACTTATTAAAAAGCAGCTTCTGATTTGGTAGATCTGGGGGGGGGGGGTGGGCCTGGGATTCAACACCTTTAACAAGCTTTCAGATGATGATGCATGTCCCATAAACCCATGGGCCACAAGAGGAAAGTTCATTACATTAGAGGTCAGAATACCTGGATTGCATTCTTCGCCCCTCTCCCCTGGCCACACACACGGTCACCTACTTATAAACTTCGTAATCTGTAGCCAGAAATCCAATCTCTCTGAGCCTCCATTCTTATAAAATGGGATACTAATTATCTGCCTGAAATACAGCCTCACTGAAAATAATGAATGAGAAAATGCTTTAATTATAAAGCAATATATAAATAAAAGTTATAGTTATTAGAAGAAACAAAAACATGAAAATACATATTCTCTCAAAAGAAAAGAAACTGAGGGTAATTATATACTATACTAGAAAGGTTTTGTTTCTGTAGAAAACTGAAATAAATTGCTTTCCATCTCTGGAGACAGCAGCTCTAAGCACCCACAGCATCAGTTCTCAAACTCTGTTGCCCATTAAAATCACTCAAAAAGCTTTTAAAAAATATCTCTGCCTGGTCACTTTCCATCTTGCCTCACAATTCTGATGCAATTGGTCTAACAGGGGACCCAGACACTAAGAATTATTTTTTA
This sequence comes from Moschus berezovskii, assembly GCF_049115385.1. NCBI lineage: Eukaryota > Metazoa > Chordata > Mammalia > Artiodactyla > Moschidae > Moschus > Moschus berezovskii. Next base: position 91,691,249 of record NC_142470.1, read on the forward strand.
ATTCAAGTAATTTTAACATGTAATCAGTGTTGATAACTACAGGCCCTTGAGACAGATGCTTATTGAGGAAAACTGGCTGGGAAAGTGAGAAAAGTTGACCAGGTGACCACAGAAAAAGAAAAGAAGGTCTGGATGAGTATCCATCAGTGTGCACCTCCCCACTGAAGGAAAACTGGTTTCTGCACTGAGAAAATACTCAAAGAAAAACAGGAACAGCTGGTGAAAGTGATAATAAGGCTTATTTCTCCTCTGGATGGGAGGATCAAATGAGATAATGCCTTTGAAGGTACCTGAATGTCTGTGAAGTGCCATAAAAATATGTAGTGTTTTCATGAACAGATTCATCAAATAACTCTTAAACCTAAGCAAGTAAGATACAATAAAGAGAAATTCTTTAAACCAGTCTCCTTCAGAATGCATCTAATACAATGTTTTGCAAACTGATAAAATTTTATGAAGGTATATGTGTGGTAGAAGCTAAATAGAATCTCCAATTATTATCTGCATTTCTGTTGCTATTCTTGTTCTTGACCTTAAAGATTACTCAATTTATCAAATTAAAAAATTGTACTCTTGAAATTTCAGTTTTGAAACAAAAACAAGTTTTTGGACGCCTCTTAAAAATTTAAGTGACTGGCAAGCAAAATTAAAAAAAAACAAAAATTTGGGAGGAGGGAGGAAGATGTGGAGGAATAGGACGGGGAGATCACTTTCTCCCCCACAAATTCATCCTAAGAACATTTGAAAACTGAGTAAATTCCACAAAACAGCTTCTGAATGCTGGCAGAGGACATCAGGCACCCAGAAAAGCAGCCTATTGTCTTCAAAAGGAGGTAGGAAATAATATAAAAGATTAAAAGAGAGACAAAAGAGGTAGGGACAAAGATCTGTCCCGGGAAGGGAGGCTTAAAAAAGAGAGAAGTGTCCAACACCAGGAAACACTCACTGGCGAGTCTGTGGTGAGCCTTGGAACCTCAGAGGGCAACATAACTGTGAGGAAAAATAAATAAATAATTAAAACCCACAGATTACGTGCCCAACCATAACTCCCAGAGGAGAAACAGCGCAGATGCTTGCATCCATCACTAGCAAGCAGGGGCTATGCAGGGAGGCACGAGCTGCATTGCTTAGAGTGAGGACTGGGCCTGAATGCCTCGATGGCAATCTAAGGAAATTAACTTGAGATAGCAAGGAAGGCTGTGGGATAGCTACCCTGCATAAAGGCGAAAAGCCTTAACCTAATACACTGGCAGACACGCTCACAGAACAAAGGACTGTATAGAGAGAGCTCCTGCCTGCAGAATGCTCATCACCCATCGCCTGCCGAGATAGGCAGGGGAGGGCAGCCAGAGCTGGAACGGGGCAACCGAGGCCCCAGAGAGGCATCCGATACCAAACTGCAAACAGGCTTCATTGCTAACCAAAACTTCTTGGGATTCTGGCCGGTCAACATCCGCTTGAGAAGATGTGCTGGTTGTACACCCAGAAAACCGAGCAGCAGGGATCAGGGAGGCAATAAGTCGCAGCGACAGCACTCACCAAACACCTGGTCACCTGAGCTGCTGGGACCAGAGCAGGGTACAAAACGCAGGCCCAACCTAGTCTGTGCCTTTGTGTAGTACCCGAGTAAATGAACCTGAGCAGCTTAGACCTGGGAAGTGCATGCAACCCAGTGCCGGCTTCAGACAGTTCCCAGCAGAGCAACCTATAGCCTGTGCAGTGTAGACTGGGACAGCACACACGCCATGAGCAGGGGCAAACCCAGTGTGGCCGAGACACTGTAAGCACTCCCCACAGACGCCAGTGATATTTGTTTGCAGCACTCCTCCCTTCCCAGAACAGGACTGAAAAAGTGAGCCTTAAAAAGTGTCCACCATCTCCACCTAGTGTCAGGGCAGAAATTAAACACTGAAGAGACCAGCAAACAGAAGCTAAAACAGAGGGAACCACCTTAGAAGTGACAGATGGAGAAGTCTTGAGGCTACTGCAAAAATAAGACTGAAAAACAGAGGCATGAGGCTTAAGTCCAAATCCTGAGAACACCAGAGAACTCCTGACTCCAGGGAACATTAATCAATAGGAGCTCATCAAACGCCTCCATGCCTACACTGAAACTAAGCAACATCCAAGGGTCAACAAGTTCCATTGCAAGACAAACCACACAAATTCTCCAGCAACACAGGAAAATAGCCCTGAGCTTCAATATACAGGCTGCCCAAACTCACTTCAAACACACTGACATCTCATAACTCATTACTGGACACTTCATTGCACTCCAGAGAGAAGAAATCCAGCTCCAACCACCAGAATACCAATACAAGCTTCCCTAACCAGGGAAACTTGACAAGTCACCCATCCAACCCCACCCACAGCGAGGAAACTCCACAATAAAGAGAACTCCACAAACAGCCAGAAGACAGAAAGGCCACCCCAAACACAGCAATATAAGCAAGATGAAGAGGCAGAGAAATACCCAGCAAGTAAAGGAATAGGATAAATGCCCACCAACCCAAACAAAAGAGGAAGAGATAGCGAACCTACCTGATAAAGAATTCCGAAAAATGATAGTGAAAATGATCCAAAATCTTGAAAACAAATTGGAGTTACAGATAAATAACCTGGAGAAAAGGGTCGAGAAGATGCAAGAAAGGTTTAACAAGGATCTAGAAGAAATAAAAAAAAGAGTCAGTATACAATGAATAATGCAATAGATGAGATCAATAACACTCTGGAGGGAACCAACAGAATAATGGGGGCAGAAGATAGGATAAGTGAGTTACAAGATAGAAGGGTAGAAACAGAGAGGAAAGATGAAAAATAAATTAAAGGAAATGAGGACAATCTCAGAGACCTCTGGGACAATGTTAAATGCCCCAACATTCGAATCATAGGCGTCCCAGAAGAAGACAAAAAGAAAAACCATGAGAAAATACTTGAGGAGATAATAGTTGAAAACTTCCCTAAAATGGGGAAAGAAATAATCACCCAAGTCCAAGAAACTCAGAGAGCCCCAAACAGGATAAACCCAAGGCGAAATACTCCAAGACACACATTAATCAAATTAACAAAGATCAAACACAAAGAACAAATATTAAAAGCAGCAAGGGAAAAACAACAAATAACACACAAGGGGATTCCCATAAGGATAACAGCTGATCTTTCAATAGAAACACTTCAAGCCAGGAGGGAATGGCAGGGCATACGTAAAGAGTTGAAAGAAAATAACCTACAGCCCAGATTACTGTACCCAGCAAGGATCTCATTCAAATGTGAAGGAGAAATCAAAAGCTTTACAGACAAGCAAAACCTGAGAGAATTCAGCATCACCAAACCAGCTCTCCAACAAATGCTAAAGGACTTTCTCTAGACAGGAAATACAGAAAGAGTGTATAAACTCGAACCCAAAGCAATAAAGAAAATGGCAACGGTATCATACTTTTCAATAATCACCTTAAACGTAAATGGGTTGAATGCCCCAACCAAAAGACAAAGACTGGCTGAATGGATACAAAAACAAGACCCCCATATATGTGTTGTCTACAAGAGACCCATCTCAAACCTAGGGACACATACAGACTGAAAGTGAAGGGCTGGAAAAAGATATTCCACGCATATAGAGACCAAAAGAAAGCAGGAGTAGCAATACTCATATCAGATAAAATAAACTTTAAAACAAAGGCTGTCAAGAGAAGGAACAAGATGGAGGAGAAATAGGATGGCGAGACCACTCTATCCCCACAAATTCATCAAAAGAACATTTGAACTCAGAGTGAAGTGCACCGAACAACTTCTGAATGCTGGCAGAGGACATCAGGCACCCAGAAAAGCAGCCCATTGTCTTTGAAAGGAGGTATGAAGAAACGTAAAAGATAAAAAGAGAGACAAAAGAGGTAAGGACGGAGCTCTGTCCTGGGAAGGGAGGCTTTAAAAAGAGAGAAGTTTCCAAACACCAGGAAACACTCTCACTGGCTAGTCTGTGGCGAGCCTTGGAACCTCAGAGGACCACATAACTGGGAGGAAAAAGAAAGAAATAATTAAAACCCACAGATTACCCGCCAAACGGTGACTCCCAGCGGAGAAGCAGTGAAGACGCCTGCATACGCCATTAGCAAGCGGGGGCAGGGCAGAGAGGAGCCAGCTTAACTGCTTATAGAGAGGACTGGGCTTGAATGTCACGAGAACAATCTGAGAGATCTAACAGGGGATAGCAAAGCAGACTGGGATAGCTTCCCCACAAAAAGGCGGAAAGTTCTAATATAAGACTCTGCCAGCCCCGCTGACAGAACAAAGGGATGAGCAGAGCAAGCCAGCTGCGGTCAGCCCATCCCCCATCCCCCGCCAAGACAGGCAGGGAGGTCAGCCAGAGCCAGAGGGGGCAAACGCAGCCCCTGAAAAGCATCTGATACAAACTGCAGGCAGGCTTGCTGCTAATCAAGACTTCTTGGGCTCAGGCCGATTGATATCCGCCTGAGAAGGTGTGCTGGTTGTACACCCAGAAAACCGAGTGGCAGGGACTGGGGAGGTGATAAGTTGCAGCAACCGTGCTCGCCAAACACCTGGTCACCTGAGCTGCTCAGACCAGGGAAGGCACAAAACGCAGACCCAGCCAAGCCTGTGCTTTTGTGGAGTACCCAAGAAACTGAACTTGAGACGCTCAGACCTGGGAAGTGCATACAACCCAGCTACGGCCTCGGACAGTTCCCGGAAAAGCAACCTAGAGCCTGTGCAGTGTAGACCGGGACAACACACGTGCTGTGAGCAGGGGCAAACCCAATGTGGCCGAGACGCTGTGAGCACTCCCCACAGACGCCAGAGATATTTGTCTGCAGCGTTCCTCCCTTCCCAGAACAGGACTGAACAACTGAGACTCAAAAAGTGTCCACCCGCCCCCTAGTATCAGGGCAGAAATTAGACACTGAAGAGACAAGCAAACAGAAGCTAAAACAGAGGGAACCACCTTGGAAATGACCGATAGAGACGTCTAGAGGCTACTCCAAGAATAAGACCAAAAACCAGAGGCAAGAGGCTTAAGCCCGAATCCTGAGAACACCAGAGAACTCCTGACTCCAGGGAACATTAATAGATAGGAGCTCATCAAATGCCTCCATACCTACACTAAAACCAAGCACCACCCAAGGGTCAACAAGTTCCAGAGAAAGACATACCACACAAATTCTCCAGCAACACAGGAAAATAGACCTGAGTTTCAATATACAGGCTGCCCAAAGTCACTCCAAACCCACTGACATCTCATAATTCATTACTGGACACTACATTGCACTCCAGAGAGAAGAAATCCAGCTCCACCCACCAGAACACCAACACAAGCTTCTCTAACCAGAGAACCTTGGCAAGACACCCGTCCAACCACACACACAGTGAGGAAACTACATAATAAAGAGAACTCCACAAACAGCCAGAAGAGGGAAAGGCCACCCCAAGTAAACCAATATAAGCAAGATGAAGAGGCAGAGAAATACCCAGCAAGTAAAGGAACAAGATAAATGCCCACCAACACAAACAAAAGAGGAAGATATAGGGAATCTACCTGATAAAGAATTTCGAATTTTGATGGTGAAAATGATTCAAAATCTTGAAAGCAAAATGGAGTTACAGATAAATAACCTGGAGAAAAGGATTGAGAAGATGGAAGAAAGGTTTAATAAGGACATAGAGGAAATAAAAAAGAGTCAATATACAATGAATAATGCAACAGATGAGATCAGAAACACTCTGGAGGGAACAAACAGTAGAAAAACAGAGGCAGAAGACAGGATAAGAGAGCTAGAAGATAGAATTGTAGAAATAAATGGAACAGAGAGGAAAAAAGAAAAACAAATTAAAAGAAATGAGGACAATATTAGAGACCTCTGGGACAATGTTAAACGCTCCAATATTCGAATCATAGGCGTCCCAGAAGAAGAAGACAAAAAGAAAGACCATGAGAGAATACTTGAGGAGATAATAGTTGAAAACTTCCCTAAAATGGGGAAAGAAATAATCACCCAAGTCCAAGAAAACCAGAGAGTCCCCAACAGGATAAACTCAAGGCGAAATACTCCAAGACACATATTAATCAAATTAACAAAGATCAAACACAAAGAACAAATATTAAAAGCAGCAAGGGAAAAGCAGCAAATAACACACAAGGGGATTCACATAAGGGTAACAGCTGATATTTCAACGGAAATTCTTCAGGCCAGAAGGGAATTCAAGACATACTTAAAGTGATGAAAGAAAATAACCTACAGCCCAGATTACTGTACCCAGAAAGGATTTCATTCAAATATGAAGGAGAAATCAAAAGCTTTACAGACAAGCAAAAGCTGAGAGAATTCAGCATCACCAAACCAGCTCTCCAACAAATGCTAAAGGATCTTCTCTAGACAGGAAACACAGAAAGGGTGTATAAACTCGAACCCAAAGCAATAAAGAAAATGGCAATGGGATCATACTTATCAATAATCACCTTAAACGTAAATGGGTTGAATGCCCCAACCAAAAGACAAAGGCTGGCTGAATGGATACAAAAACAAGAAACCCATATATGTTGTCTACAAGAGACCCACCTCAAAACGAGGGACACATACAGACTGAAAGTGAAGGGCTGGAAAAAGATATTCCATGCAAATAGAGACCAAAAGAAAGCAGGAGTAGCAATACTCATATCAGATAAAATAGACATTAAAACAAAGGCTGTGAAAAGAGACAAAGAAGGAAACTAAATAATGATCAAAGGATCAATCCAAGAAGAAGATATAACAATTATAAATATTTATGCACCCAAATTAACAACAATGCAATAATAGTGGGAGATTTTAATACCCCACTTACATCTATGGATAGATCAACTAAACAGAAAATTAACAAGGAAACACAAACTTTAAATGATACAATAGACCAGTTAGACCTAACAGATATCTATAGGACATTTCATCCCAAAACAATGAATTTCACCTTTTTCTGAAGTGCACACTGAACATTTTCCAGGATAGATCACATCCTGGGCCATAAATCTAGCCTTGGTAAATTCAAAAAAATTGAAATCATTCCAACCATCTTTTCTGACCACAATGCACTAAGATTAGATCTCAATTACGGGAGAAAAACCATTAAAAATGCCAACATATGGAGGCTGAACAACATGCTGCTGAATAATGAACAAATCATAGAAGAAATCAAAAGAGAAATCAAAATATGCATAGAAATGAATGAAAATGAAAACACAACAACCCAAAACCTCTGGGACACTGTAAAAGCAGTGCTAAGGGGGACGTTCATAGCAATACAGGCACACCTCAAGAAACAAGAAAAAAGTCAACTAAATAAACTAACTCTACATCTAAAGAAACTAGAAAAGGGAGAAATGAAGAACCCCAGGATTAGTAGAAGGAAAGAAATCGTAAAAATTAGGGCATAGATAAATGCAAAAGAAACAAAAGAGACCTAGCAAAAATCAGCAAAGCCAAAGGCTGGTTTTTTGAGAAGGTAGATAAAATTGACAAACCACTAGCCAGACTCATCAAGAAACAAAGGGAGAAGAACCAAATTAATAAAATTAGAAATGAAAATGGAGAGATCACAACCGACAACACAGAAATACAGAGGATTATTAGAGAATACTATCAGCAATTATATGGCAATAAAATGAATAACCTGGAAGAAATGGACAAATTCCTAGAAAAGTACAACTTTGCAAAACTGAACCAGGAAGAAATTGAAAATCTGAACAGACCCATCACAAGCATGGAACTAGAGGCTGTAATCAGAAATCTTCCAGCAAACAAAAGCACAGGTCCAGACGGCTTTACAGCTGAATTCTACCAAAAATTTAGAGAAGAGTTAACACCTATTTTACTCAAACTCTTCCAGAAAATTGCTGAGGAAGGGAAACTCCCAAACTCATTCTATGAGGCCACCATCACCCTAATCCCAAAACCTGGTAAAGATCCCACAAAAAAAGAAAACTATAGGCCAATATCACTGATGAACATAGATGCAAAAATCCTTAACAAAATTCTAGCAATCAGAATCTAACAACACATTAAGAAGATCATACATCATGACCAAGTGGGCTTTATCCCAGGAATGCAAGGATTCTTCAATATCCGCAAATCAATCAAAGTAATACACCACATTAACAAACTGAAAAATAAAAATCATATGATTATCTCAATAGATGCAGAGAAAGGCTTCGACAAAATTCAACATCCATTTATGATAAAAACCCTCCAGAAAGTGGGAATAGAAGGGACATATCTCAACATAATAAAAGCTATATATGACAAACCCACAGCAAACATTATCCTCAATGGTGAAAAACTGAAAGCATTTCCCCTAAAGTTTGGAACAAGACAAGGGTGCCCACTCTCACCACTACTATTCAACATAGTTCTGGAAGTTTTGGCTACAGCAATCAGAGCAGAAAAAGACATAAAAGGAATACAAATTGGAAAAGAAGAAGTAAAACTTTCACTGTTCGCTGATGACATGATCCTCTATGCAGAAAACCCTAAAGACTCTACCAGAAATCTACTAGAGCTAATCAATGATTACAGTAAAGCTGCAGGATATAAAATCAACACACAGAGATCCCTTGCATTCCTATACACTAATAATGAGAAAATAGAAAGAGAAATTAAGGAAACTATTCCATTCACTGTTGCAACGAAAAGAATTAAATACTTAGGAATATACCTACCTAAGGAAACAAAAGACTTGTACATAGAAAACTATAAAACACTAGTGAAAGTAATCAAAGAGGACACTCATAGATGGAGAAAAATACCGTGTTCGTGGATTGGAAGAATAAATATTGTAAAAATGAGTATACTACCCAAAGTAATTTATACATTCAATGCAATCCCTATCAAGCTACCAACGATATTTTTCACAGATCTAGAACAAATAATCTCACAATTTGTATGGAAATACAAAAAACATCAAATAGCCAAAGCAATCTTGCGGAAGGAAAATGGAACTGGGGGAATTAACCTGCCGGACTTCAGGCTCTACTACAAAGCCACAGTCATCAAGACAGTATGGTACTGGCATAAAGACAGAAATATACATCAGTGGAACAAAATAGAAAGCCCAGAGATAAATCCACGCATCTATGGACACCTCATCTTTGACAAAGGAGACAAGAATATAAAATGGAGAAAAGACAGTCTCTTTAACAAGTGGTGCTGGGAAAACTGGTCAGCCACTTGTAAAAGAATGAAACTAGAACACTTTCTAACACCATACACCAAAATAAACTCAAAATGGATTAGAGAGCTAAATGTAAGACCAGAAACTATAAAACTCCTAGAGGAGAACGTAGGCAAAACACTCTCTGACATAAATCACAGCAGGATCCTCCAAGACCCACCTCCCAGAATATTGCAAATAAAAGCAAAAATAAATGGGACCTAATTAAAATCAAAAGCTTCTGCACAGCAAAGGAAACTATAAGCAAGGTGAAAAGACAGCCTTCAGAATGGCAGAAAATAATAGCAAATGAAGCAACTGATAAAGAATTAATCTCCAAAATATACAAGCAGCTCCTGCAGCTCAATTCCAGAAAAATAAATGACCCAATCAAAAAATGGGCCAAAGAACTAAACAGACATTTCTCCAAAGAAGACATAAAGATGGCTAACAAACACATGAAAAAATGCTCACCATCCCTCATAATCAGAGAAATGCAAATCAAAACCACAATGAGATACCATTTCACACCAGTCAGAATGGCTGCTATCCAAAAGTCTACATGCAATAAATACTGGAGAGGGTGTGGAGAGAAGGGAACCCTCTTACACTATTGGTGGGAATGCAAATTAGTACAGCCATTATGGAGAACAGTGTGGAGATTCTTCAAAAAACTGGAAATAGAACTTCCATATGATCCAGCAATCGCACTCCTGGGCATACACACCGAGGAAACCAGAATTGAAAGAGATGCGTGTACTCAAATGTTCATTGCAGCACTGTTTATAACAGCGAGGACATGGAAGCAACCTAGATGTCCATCTGCAGACGAATGGATAAGAAAGCTTTTGTACATATACACAATGGAGTATTCCTCAGCCATTAAAAAGAACGTATTTGAACCAGTTCTAATGAGGTGGATGAAACTAGAGCCTATTATACAGAGTAAAGTAAGCCAGAAAGAAAAAGACCAATACAATATACTAACGCATATATATGGAATTTAGAAAGATGCAAATGATAATCCTGTATATGAGACAGCAAAAGAGACACAGATGTATAAAACAGTCTTTGGGACTCTGTGGGAGAGGGTGAGGGTGGCATGGTTTTGGAGAATGGCATTGAAACATGTATATTATCATATGTGAAATGAATCACCAGTTCAGGGTGGATGCATGGTACAGGATGCTCGGGGCTGGTATGCGGGGATGACCCATAGGGAGGATAAGGGGAGGAGGGAGGTGGGAGAGGGGTTCAGGAGAGGGAACTTATATACACCCGGGGAGGATTCATGTCAATGTCTGGCAAAACCAACCAATATAATATTGTAAAATAATAAGCCTCCAATAAAAATTTTAAAAAATAATAAAAATAAAAAAGAATTTTAAAAAAAGTGAAATTTAAAATAAATAAATAAATAAAACAAAGGCTGTGAAAAGAGACAAAGAAAGACACTATATAATGATCAAAGGATCAATCTAAGAAGATATAACAATTATAAATATGTATGCACCCAAAACAGGAACACTGCAATATGTAAGACAAATGCTAACAAGTATGAAAGGGGAAATTAACAATAACACAATAATATTGGGAGTCTTTAATATCCCACTCACACCTATGGATAGATTAACTAAACATAAAATTAACAAGGAAACACAAATGCTAAATGATACAATAGACCAGTTAGACCTAATTGATATCTTTAGGTCATTTCACCCCCAAACAATGAATTTCATCTTCTTCTCAAGTGCAAACGGAGCCTTCTCCAGGATAGATCACATCCTGGGCCATAAATCTAGCCTTGGTAAATTCAAAAAAATTGAAATTATTCCAAGTATCTTTTCTGACCACAATGCAGTAAGATTAGATCTCAATTACAGGAGAAAAAATATTAAAAAATTCCAACATATGGAGGCTGAACAACACGCTGCTGAATAGCCAAAAAATCATAGGAGAAATCAAAAAAGAAATCAAAATATGCATAGAAATGAATGAAAATGAACAGACAACAACCCAAAACCTCTGGGACACTGTAAAAGCAGTGCTAAAGGGAAGGTTCATAGCAATACAGGCATACCTCAAGAAACAAGAAAAAAGCCAACTAAATAACCTAACTCTACACCTAAAGCATCCAAGTATTGCTCTTTACAGCACTGGACCTTGCTTCTATCATCGGTCACATCCACAACTGGGTATTGGTTTTGTTTTTGCAGAAATGGAGTAGCCATCATGGTCAACAAAAGAGTCCAAAATGCAGTACTTGGATGCAATCTTAAAAATGACAGAATGATTTCTGTCCATTTCCAAGACAAACCATTCAATATTACAGTAATCTAGGCCTATGCCCCAACCAGTAATGCTGAAGAAGCCGAAGTTGAACGGTTTTATGAAGACCTACAAGACCTTTTAGAGCTAACACCCAAAAAAGATGTCCTTTTCATTCTAGGGGACTGGAATGCAAAAGTAGGAAGTCAAGAAACACCTGGAGTAACTGGCAAATTTGGCCTTGGAGCACGGAATGAAGCAGTGCAAAGGCTAATAAAGTTTTGTCAAGAGAACGCACTGGTCCTAGCAAACACCCTCTTCCAACAACACAAGAGAAGACTCTACACATGGACATCACCAGATGGTCAACACAGAATTCAGATTGATTATATTCTTTGCAGCCAAAGATGGAGAAGCTGTATACAGTTAGCAAAAACAAGACCAGGAGCTGACTGTGGCTCAGATCATGAACTCCTTATTGCGAAATTCAGACTTAAATTGAAGAAAGTAGGGAAAACCACTAGACCATTCAGGTATGACCTAAATCAAATCCCTTATGATTATACAGTGGAAGTGAGGAATAGATTTAAGGGACTAGATCTGATAGATAGAGTGTCTGATGAACTCTGGACGGAGGTTCGTGACATTGTAAAGGAGACAGGGACCAAGACCATCCCCATGGAAAAGAAATGCAAAAAATCAAAATGGTTGTCTGAGGAGGCCTTACAAATAGCTGTGAAAAGAAGAGAAGCGAAAAGCAAAGGAGAAAAGGAAAGATATAAGCATCTGAATGTAGAGTTCCAAAGAATAGCAAAAAGAGATAAGAAAACCTTCTTCAGTGATCAATGCAAAGAAATAGAGGAAAACAACAGAATAGGAAAAACAAGAGATCTCTTCAAGAAAATTAGAGATTCCAAGGGAACATTTCATGCAAAGATGGGCTCGATAAAGGACAGAAATTGTACGGACCTAACGGAAGCAGAAGATATTAAGAAGAGGTGGCAAGAATACACAGAAGAACTGTACAAAAAAGATCTTCACGACCAAGATAGTCATGATAACGTGATCACTGACCTAGAGCCAAATATCCTGGAATGTGAAGTCAAGTGGGCTTTAGAAAGCATCACTACAAACAAAGCTAGTGGAGGTGATGGAATTCCAGTTGAGCTATTTCAAGTCTTGAAAGATGATGCTGTGAGAGTGCTGCACTCAATATGCCAGCAAATTTGGAAAACTCAGCAGTGGCCACAGGACTGGAAGAGGTCAGTCTTCATTCCAGTCCCAAAGAAAGGCAATGCCAAAGAATGCTCAAACTACCACACAATTGCACTCATCTCACACGCTTGTAAAGTCATGCTCAAAATTCTCAGAGCCAGGCTTCAGCAATATGTGAACCGTGAACTCCCAGATGTTCAAGCAGGTTTTAGAAAAGGCAGAGGCACCAGAGATCAAATTGCCAACATCCGCTGGATCATGGAGAAAGCAAGAGAGTTCCAGAAAAACATCTATTTCTGCTTCATTGACTATGCCAAAGCCTTTGACAGTGTGGATCAAAATAAACTGTGGAAAATTCTGAAAGAGATGGGAATCCCAGACCACCTGACCTGCCTCTTGAGAAACCTGTATGCAGGTCAGGAAGCAACAGTCAGAACTGTACATGGAACAACAGACTGGTTCCAAATTGGAAAAGGAGTGAGTCAAGGCTGTATATTGTCACCTTGCTTATTTAACTTGTATGCAGAGTACATCATGAGGAACACTGGGCTGGAAGAAGCAAAAGCTGGAATCAAGATTGCTGGGAGAAATATCAATAATCTCAAATATGCAGATGACACTACCCTTATGGCAGAAAGTGAAGAGGAACTCAAAAGCCTCTTGATGAAAGTAAAAGAGGAGAGTGAAAATGTTGGCTTGAAGCTCAACACTCAGAAAACAAAAATCATGGCATCTGGTCCCATCACTTTCTGGGAAATAGATGGAAAAACAGTGGACACAGTGTCAGACTTTGTTTTTTGGGCTCCAAAATCACTGCAGATGCTGATTGCAGCCATGAAATTAAAAGACGCTTACTCCTTCGAAGGAAAGTTATGATCAACCTTGATAATATATTAAAAAGCAGAGACATTACTTTGCCAACCAAGGTCCGTCTAGTCAAGGCTATGGTTTTTCCCGTGGTCATGTATGGATGTGTGAGTTGGACTGTGAAGAAAGCTGATCACTGAAGAAGTGATGCTTTTGAACTGTGGTGCTGGAGAAGACTCTTGAGAGTCCCTTGGACTGCAAGGAGATCCAACCAGTCCATTTTAGGGGATATTGATCCTGGGTGTTCATTGGAAAGACTGATGCTAAAGCTGAAACTGCAATACTTCGTCACCTCATGTGACAAGTTGACTCACTGGAAAAGACTCTGATGCTGGGAAGTGTTGGGGGCGGAAGGAGAATGGGACGACCGAAAATGAGATGGCTGGATGGCATAACCGACTCTGTGGACATGAGTTTGAGTGAACTCCGGGAGTTGGTGATGGACAGTGAGGCCTGGCGTGCTGTGATTCATGGGGTCGCGGAGAGTCGGACACAACTGAGTGACTGAACTGAACTGAACACCTAAAGCAACTAGAAAAGGAAGAAATAAAGAACCTCAGGGGTAGTAGATGGAAAGAAACCTTAAAAATTATGGCAGAAATAAATGCAAAAGAAACAAAATAAACCATAATGAAAATCAACAATGCCAAAAGCTGGTTCTTTGAGAGGATAAATATAATTGACAAACCATTAGCCAGACTCATCAAGAAACAAAGGTAGAAAAATGGAATCAACAAAATTAGAAATGAAAATGTGGAGATCACATCACACAACACAAATACAAAGGATCATAAAAGACTACTATCTGCAATTATATGACAATAAAATGGACAACTTGGAAGAAATGGACAAATTCTTAGAAAAGTACAACTTTTCAAAACTGAACCAGAAAGAAATAGAAAATGTTAACAGACCCATCACAAGCACAGAAGTTGAAACTGTAATCAGAAACCTTTCAGCAAACAAAAGCCCAGGTCCAGATAGCTTCACAGCTGAATTCTACCAAAAATATACAGAAGAGCTAACACCTATCCTATTCAAACTCTTCAAGAGAATTTCAGAGGAAGGTAAACTCCCAAACTCATTCTATGAGGCCACCATCATCCTAATACCAAAACCAGACAAAGATGCCACACACAAAAAAAACAACTACTGGCCAATATCACTGATGAACATAGATGCAAAAATCCGTAACAAAACTCTAGCAATCAGAATCCAACAACACATTAAAAAGATCATACATCATGACCAAGTGGGCTTTATCCCAGGGATGAAGGATTCTTCAGTATCCACAAATCAATCAATGGATACACCACATTAACAAACTGAAAAATAAAAATCATATGATTATCTCAATAGATGCAGAGAAAGCCTTTGACAACATTCAAGATCCATTTATGATCAAAACCCTGCAGAAGGTGGGAATAGAAGGAACATTCCTCAACATAATAAAAGCTATATGTGACAAACCCACAGCAAACATTATCCTCAATGGTGAAAAATTGAAAGCATTTCCCCTAAAGTCAGGAACAAGACAAGGGTGCCCACTCTCACCACTATTATTCAACATAGTTTTGGAAGTTTTGGCCATAGCAATCAGAGCAGAAAAATACATAAAAGGAACCCAAATTGGAAAAGAAGTAAAACTCTCACTGTTTGCAGATGACATGATTCTCTACACAGAAAACCCTAAAGACTCTACCAGAAAATTACTAGAGCTAATAAATGAATATAGTAATTTTTCAGGATATAATATCAACACACAGAAATCCCTTGCATTCCTATACACTAATTAAGAGAAAATAGAAAGAGAAAATAAGGAAACAATTCCATTCACTATAGCAACGAAAAGAATAAAATACTTAGGTATATATCTGCTTAAAGAAACAAAATACCTGTATATAGAAAAATATAAAACACTGGTGAAAGAAATCAGAGAGGACACTAATAGATGGAGAAATATACCATGTTCATGGATTGGAAGAAAAAATATTGTGAAAATGAGTATATTACCCAAAATAATTTATAGGTTCAATGCAATCACTATCAAGCTACCAACGGTATTTTTCACAGAACTAGTACAAATAATCTCACAATCTGTATGGAAATACAAAAAACCTCGAATAGCCAAAGCAATCTTGAGAAAGAAGAATGGAACTGGGGGAATCAACCTGCCGGACCTCAGGCTCTACTACAAAGCCACAGTCATCAAGACTGTATGGTACTGGCATAAAGACAGAAATATAGATCAATGGAACAAAATAGAAAGCCCAGAGATAAATTCACGCATCTATGGACACCTCATCTTTGACAAAGGAGGCAAGAATATTCAATGGAGAAAAGACAATGTCTTCAACAAGTGGTGCTGGGAAAACTGGTCAGCCACTTGTAAAAGAATGAAACTAGAACACTCCCTAACACCATACACCAAAATAAACTCAAAATGGATTAGAGATCTAAATGTAAGACCAGAAACTATAAAACTCCTAAAGGAGAACATAGGCAAAACACTCTCCAACATAAATCACAGCAGGATCCTCCATGACCCACCTCCCAGAATATTGGAAATAAAAACAAAAATAAACAAATAGGACCTCATTAAAATTAAATGCTTCTGCACAGCAAAGGAAACTATATGCAAGGTGAAAAGACAGCCTTCAGAATGGGAGAAAAATAATAGCAAATGAAGCAACTGACAAAGAATTAATCTCAAAAATATACAAGCAATTCCTGCAGTTCAATTCCAGAAAAATAAACGACCCAATCAAAAAATGAGCCAAAGAACTAAATAGACATCTCTCCAAAGAAGACATACAGATGGCTAACAAACACATGAAAAGATGCTCAACATCACTCATCATCAGAGAAATGCAAATCAAAACCACAGTGAGGTACCATTTCACGCCAGTCAGAATGGCTTCTATCCAAAAGTCTACAAGCAATAAATGCTAGAGAGGTATAGAGAAAAGGGAACCCTCTTACACTGTTGGTGGGAATGCAAACTAGTACAACCACTATGGAGAACAGTGTGGAGATTCCTTAAAAAACTGGAAATAAAACTGCCATATGACCCAGCAATCGCACTCCTGGGCATACACACCGAGGAAACCAGAATTGAAAGAGACACGTGTACCCCAGTGTTCATCACAGCACTATTTATAATAGCCAGGACATGGAAGCAACCTAGATGTCCATCTGCAGACGAATGGATAAGAAATCTGTGGTAGATACACACAATGGTGTATTACTCAGGAGTTGAAAAGAATACATTTGAATCAGTTCTAATGAGGTGGATGAAACTGTAGCCTATTACACAAAGTGAAGTAAGCCAGAAAGATAAACACCAATACAGTATGCTGCTGCTGCTAAGTCACTTCAGTCGTGTCCGACTCTGTGCGACCCCATAGACGGCAGCCTACCAGGCTCCCCTGTCCCTGGGATTCTCCAGGCAAGAACACTGGAGTGGGTTGCCATTTCCTTCTCCAATGTGTGAAAGTGAAAAGTGAAAGCGAAGTCGCTCAGTCATGTCCGACTCATAGCGATCCCATGGACTGCAGCCTACCAGGCTCCTCCATCCGTGGGATTTTCTAGGCAAGAGTACTGGAGTGGCTTGCCATTGCCTTCTCCGCCAATACAGTATACTAATGCATATATATGGGATTTAGAAAGATGGTAATGATAACCCTGTATACGAGACAGCAAAAGAGACACAGATGTATAGAACAGTGTTTTGGACTCTGTGGGAGAGGGCGAGGGTGGGATGATTTGGGAGAATGGCATTGAAACTTGTATATTATCATATGTGAAACGAATCTACAGTCCAGGTTCGATGCATGATACAGGGTGCTCGGTGCTGGTGCACTGGGATGGCCCAGAGGGATGATATGGGGAGGGAGGTGGGAGAGGTGTTCAAGATGGGGAACACACGTACACCCGGGGCAGATTCATGTCAATGTATGGCAAAACCAATACAATATTGTAAAGTAATTAGCCTCCAATTAAAATAAATAATTTTTTTTAAAAAAAGAAAAAAAATTTAGACACAAGCAGATATGTCCAAGAGATATGTTCCCTCTTCTCCACACCCTCTCCAGTATTTATTTTTTGTAGATTTTTTGATGATGGCTATTTAAAAAAATATAGACAAAAGCAAGAGAAAAATTTAAGTGACTAGAAAGCCAAAATTAAAAAAAAAATAGAAACAAGATAAATTTACATAATAAATGTGTATCAAAAATAAAAATCCAATAGAAAAAAAAGCACCTACCCAAAAGAAGGTGTTAAATAGTTGACACAGCATTCTCTAGTCTCCACCATGGCACACAAAAAAATCATAGTCTTTTGTCATGAGTATCTAGGAAACCATGGCAGGCTCTTACCCATAAAAAATAGTCTTGGATTGAAAGTCCTTCAGGGTTGTCAGGGACTTTGAAGCTTGGCAAAAGTAACAGTGTTGAAACACAAATCAGCTAGTAGGGTAAATAGCACTGGGGAAAAAGCAAAACTCAAAAAATGTAAAATTATGGAAATACAAGTTTGTAAAATTCCCTGGGTGTTTTCTTTCTTGTTTTTGGAATTCAAGGACATTTGTTTGGTGGTGCAGAATAAATTGCAAATAGCTAGTACTTAATGTGGAGCAGGAAATGACAATCCACTTCAGTATTCTTGCCTGGAAAATTCCATGGACAGAGGAGCCTGGCAGGCTACATGTCACATAGTCACATGACTTTGCGATTGAGCACACAGCACAATACTTACTGAGCACTCTGTGCTAAACACAGAGAATTCTTTAAATTCTTGGAATAGCTAGTTAAAGTAGGTATTATTATTATTATCATTATCCTTATTTTACAGGTAAAGAAGCTAGGGCAACATCAAACACTTGTTCAGTATGCCAGGATTAGAACCTAGACAGCTTAATCCAAGAGACTATACTACATGATACTCACTCTAACTTGATAGGATATTATTCCCAGATGAACCTATATTAACCAGTGAAATATAAAGGAAGTATTTATGGGAAGGACTTGTTCTGATTTAATGAAGTTGACCCCAACATGCTATTAGCTGATGCTCTCTTTATTTCTTGCTCTTAGTTCAAGCTGTACCATCTACAAGTATAGCACTTTTTCCAGTGAATTTAATTTTTATATATCTATTTTTCCTCATTCAGTTCAGTTCAGTTCAGTTCAGTCGCTCAGTCGTGTCCGACTCTCCGCGACCCCATGAATCACAGCACGCCAGGCCTCCCTGTCCATCACCAACTCCCGGAGTTCACTCAAACTCATGTCCACAGAGACTACAAACTATTATCATAAATGATCAGACTATGAATGCCACTTTTCTAAGAACTGTGTCTTGTTCATTTTTGTATCAGCAGCATCTGACAGAATATAAATTTGAAGAATATTCAGTATTGAATGGACCATTCAAGAGTAGCTAGCTAACTAAGTGAGGCTAAAGAAATTGTAAACTGATAAAAGTTAAGAGCAAAGATTTAGAATTAAGCATTAGCCCAAAGCATGATAAATCACTTGGTAAGGAGAGTGTAAAGACAAATTAGAAAAGAACCAAGGTAAAGGTATATGTTTACATAGTTTGGCTAACTTATCTTAAACCCAGGATTTAGAAGGAAATATTTTGAATAAAGTATTATTAATTTAAAAAAATCATATACATTTTTAAAATCTCTGGAAAATGAAAAGAATAAAGGAAGAACAAAAGGAAAGAAGGCCAAACAAAATAGAAAGAGCCTTATGGTTCATTTATGCATTCTTCAATATTTATTGACTGTGTATCAGCTGTTTCTCTAGGTTTTGAATAAAACAGTTGTCCATATAAAAAGATAGAAGATTTCTCTGCTCAAGGATCTTATGTACCAATAAGGAGGAAAATTATAAGACAAATATAACAAAGGCATTGAGGCAGTGGTTAAGTGCCATGAAGTCAAAAGAAAGTTGCATGAAGATAATGCAATAAGGTAAGATTGCAGAGAGGAGTATAGACACTTGGTGTGTTAAAGGACAGTCCTACAAAGAAAGCGGCATTGAGCAAAGACTCGTAGGGTGAGAAGAAAACAGCCAGATGAATATCTGTGACAGTAGTTTTGCCAAAAAGAATGGCAAATACAAAGGCCCCGAGGCAGGAACAAGCATGTTCCTGTCTTTGAAAGCTTTGATACCTTTGAAAAAGAGGAAAGGCCGCTGTAGCTGAACACAGATGAGTGTTCAGAGCAATCCAAACAGAGGGCTTTTGGAAACCAAAGAAGGTGGGTCACGTCAGTTACTGATGAAACATGGAAAATAGGGTGGAGCTAAGTCTTAATCAAGGCAAATTGGAAGTCGTCAAACAGGAGATGGCAAGAGTGAACGTAGACATTCTAGGAATCAGTAGATAAAATGGACTGGAATGGGTGAATTTAACTCAGATGACCATTATATCTACTGCTGTGGGCAGGAATCCCTTAGAAGAAACGGAGTAGCCATCATGGTCAACAAAAGAGTCCGAAATGCAGTACTTGGATGCAATCTCCAAAACGACAGAATGATCTCTGTTCGTTTCCAAGGCAAACCATTCGATATCACGGTAATCCAAGCCTACGCCCCAACCAGAAACACCGAAGAAGCCGAACTTGAATGGTTCTATGAAGACCTTCAAGACCTTTTAGAACTAACACCCAAAAAAGATGTCCTTTTCATTATAGGGGACTGGAATGCAAAAGTAGGAAGTCAAGGAACACCTGGAGTAACAGGCAAATTTGGCCTTGGAGCACGAAATGAAGCAGGACAAAGGCTAATAGAGTTTTGCCAAGAGAACGCACTTGATAGCAAACACCCACTTCCAACAACATGAGAGAAGACTCTACACATGGACATCACCAGATGGTCAACATGGAAATCAGATTGATTATATTCTTTATAGCCAAGACGGAGAAGCTCTATACAGTTAGCAAAAACAAGACCAAGAGCTGACTGTGGTTCAGATCATGAACTCCTTATTGCCAAATTCAGACTTAAATTGAAGAAAGTAGGGAAAACCAAGAGACCATTCAGATATGACCTCAATCAAATCCCTTATGATTATACAGTGGAAGTGAGAAATAGATTTAAGGGACTAGATTTGATAGAGAGACTGCCTGATGAACTATTGGATGGAGGTTCATGACATTGTACAGGAGACAGGGATCAAGATGATCCCCATAGAAAAGAAAAAGAAAAAAGAAAAATGGCTGTCTGAGGAGGCCTTACAAATAGAGAAAAGAAGAGAAGTGAAAAGCAAAGGAGAAAAGGAAAGACATAAGCATCTGAATACAGAGTTCCAAAGAATAGCAAGGAGATATAAGAAAGCCTTCCTCAGCGATCAGTGCAAAGAAATAGAAGAAAACAACAGAATAGGAAAGACAAGAGATCTCTTCAAGAAAATTAGAGATTCCAAGGGAACATTTCATGCAAAGATGGGCTCGATAAAGGACAGAAATGATATGGACCTAACAGAAGCACAAGATATTAAGAAGAGGTGGCAAGAATACACAGAAGAATTGTGCAAAAAAGATCTTCACGACCAAGATAATCACGATGGTGCGATCACTCACCTAGATCCAGACATCTTGGAATGTGAAGTCAAGTGGGCCTTAGAGAGCATCACTACGAACAAAGCTAGTGGAGGTGATGGAATTCCAGTTGAGCTATTTCAAATCCTGAAAGATGATGCTGTGAAAGTGCTGCGCTCAATATGCCAGCAAATTTGGAAAACTCAGCAATGGCCACAGGACTGGAAAAGGTCAGGCTTCATTCCAATCCCAAAGAAAGGTAATGCCAAAGAATGCTCAAACTACCACACAATTGCACTCATCTCACACACTAGTAAAGTCATGCTCAAAATTCTCCAAGCCAGGTTTCTGCAATACATGAACCGTGAACTCCCAGATGTTCAAGCTGGTTTTAGAAAAGGCACAGGACCAGAGATCAAATTGCCAACATCCACTGGATCATGGAGAAAGCAAGAGAGTTACAGAAAAACATCTACTTCTGCTTTATCGACTATAACAAAGCCTTTGACTGTGTGGATCACAACAAGCTATGGAAAATTCTTCAAGAGATGGGAATACCAGACCACCTGACCTGCCTCTTGAGAAACCTGTATGCAGGTCAGGAAGCAACAGTCAGAACTGGACATGGAACAACAGACTGGTTCCAAATAGGAAAAGGAGTTCGTCAAGGCTGTATATTGTCACCTTGCTTATTTAACTTATATGCAGAGTACATCATGAGGAACGCTGGGCTGGAAGAAGCACAAGCTGGAATCAAGATTGCTGGGAGAAATATCAATAACCTCAGATATGCAGATGACACTACCCTTATGGCAGAAAGTGAAGAGGAACTCAAAAGCCTCTTGATGAAAGTGAAAGAGGAGAGTGAAAATGCTGGCTTGAAGCTCAACATTCAGAAAACTAAGATCATGGCATCTTGTCCCATCACTTCTTGGGAAATAGATGGAGAAACAGTGGAAACAGTATTAGACTTTATTTTTTGGGACTCCAAAATCACTGCGGATGCTGAATGCAGCCATGAAATTAAAAGACGCTTGCTCCTTGGAAGGAAAGTTATGACCAACCTTGCTTGCTTGCTAAGTCACTTCAGTTGTGTCCGAATCCATGTGACCCCATAGACCGCAGCCCACCAGGCTCCCCTATCCCTGGGATTCTCCAAGCAAGAACACTGGAGTGGGTTGGCATTTCCCTCTCCAATGCATGTAAGTGAAAAGTGAATGTGAAGTTGCTCAGTCAGGTCCGACCCTCAGCGACCCCATGCAGCGTACCAGGCTCCTCCGTCCATGGGATTTTCCAGGCAAGAGTACTGGAGTGGGGTGCCATTGCCTTCTCCAACATAGACAGCATATTAAAAAGCAAAGACATTACTTTGCCAACAAAGGTCCATCTAGTCAAGGCTATGGTTTTTCTAGGGGTCATGTATGGATGTGAGAGTTGGAATGTGAAGAAAGCTGATCGCCGAAGAACTGATGCTTTCGAACTGTGGTGCTGGAGAAGACTCTTGAGAGTCCCTTGGACTGCAAGGAGATCCAACCAGTCCATTCTAAAGGTGATCAGTTCTGGGTGTTCATTGGAAGGACTGATGCTAAAGCTGAAACTGCAATACTTTGGTTACCTCATGCTTCAAGTTGACTCACTGGAAAAGAGTCTGATGCTGGGTGGGATTGGGGGATGACAGAGAATGAGATGGCTGGATGGCATCACCAACTCAATGGACATGAGTTTGAGTGAACTCCGGGAGTTGGTGATGGATAGGGAGGCCTGGCGTGCTGCGATTCATGGGGTCATAAAGAGTTGGACACTACTGAGCGAGTGAACTGAACTGAAGGTTTATAGTAGGCTACTAGGATATCACTGATGTTTTTAAGAGTGCAATTTTAGTAGAACAATTAGGAAGGCCGGCTTCTGATTGGAGGGACTCCAGAAAATTGAGTTAAGTGACAAGAAAATGAAGACCTCCACAGCTTTTTGTAGATAAAGAAAGAAGAGAGACTGGAGTCCACTGAAATGCAATCAAGAGCGATGATCACCAGTCAAGATCTCAAAGGATTTAGAGGATATGATTCAAGACATAAAGAGAAACCATATTCAGAGGGAGAGCAGTTTTTGTACTGTAAAGAAAGGGGGGAATAATAAATATATACATTAAATATAAATAATATTTTATATACCTAAAATATAAATAAAAATAATAAAAATACGGTAACTGAAAAACGTGAGGTGGGAAGGAAAAATCAGAGATCACTCATGGCTTCCAGTATTTTATTTTCCTCCACTAAAGCAGATAGTAAAATCATCTCCCAATCTTTAAAAGTATTTGGGGTGGATTTTAGCAGCTGAAGTATCTCTAAAGAATATCTAGCCATATAACTTTTGATAAACCAAAACAGTTTAAAGAACTGTCCGTGATTACTTGTCAAATGTTTCCATGTAGTTCCTAACTACAGTTTTGCAAAGATGTGTTATAAAATTATTCTGATTTCTGCCTACAAAAAGAAATAACTATTTTTCAAGTACTTCGTATGTGCTAGGCAATGTGTTAAACACTTCACATGACTGTTTTCATAAGAACTCTATGAAATAAATATAACTAATATCCTCATTTTACTGATAAAATAAAACAGGCTTGAAGAATTTAAACATTCAACCCACAGGCTCAGAATAGCTGGTGAGAGAGTAGAGATGTGAATACCAGTTGTCTTCTTTCACAGCTTATCCACATTTATCTACCCCAGGTGTCTCCCTAATGCCATAGACTAGAGCATCCCAGCTAGTCCAGAATTTTTTTTAATCTTTACCTATGTTCCACACTACTATATGTAAATGGATAACTTATAAGAACCTGCTGTAGAGCACAGGGAACTGTACTCAATACTCTGTAATGGCCTATAAGGGAAAATAATATTTTAAAAATAAAGTGGATAGATAGATATATACACAAATATATATGAAGGTGAAGTCACTCAGTCGTGTCTGACTCTTTGTGATCCTATGGACTGTAGCCTGCCAGGCTCCTCTGTCCATGGTATTTTCCAGGCAAGAATACCGGACTGGGTTGCCATTTTCTTCTCCAGGGGATCTTTCTGACCCAGGGATCAAACTGAGATCTCCCTCATTGCAGGCCAACTCTTTACTGCCTGAGCCACCAGGGGATCTCATATGTGTATGTGTGTGTATATATATATCAGTTCAGTTCAGTTGCTCAGCCGTGTCCGACTCTTTGCGACCCCATGAGTCACAGCACACCACGCCTCCCTGTCCATCACCAACTCCCTGAGTTCACTCAAACTCATGTCCATCGAGTCGGTGATGCCATCCAGCCATCTCATTCTCTGTCATCCCCATCTCCTCCCATCCCCAATCCCTCCTAGCATCAGACTCTTTTCCAGTGAGTCAACTCGTCGCATGAGGTGGCCAACGTATTGGGGTTTCAGCTTTAGCATCAGTCCTTCCAATGAACACCCAGGATTGACCTCCTTTAGAATGGACTGGTTGGATCTCCTTGCAGTCCAAGGGACTCTCAAGAGTCTTTTCCAGCACCACAGTTCAAAACCATCAATTCTTCGGTGATCAGCTTTCTTCACAGTCCAACTCTCACATCCATACATGACCACTGGAAAAACCATAGCCTTGACTAGATTGACCTTTGTTGGCAAAGTAATGTCTCTGCTTTTTAATATGCTATCTAGATTGGTCATAACTTTCCTTCCAAGGAGTAAGCGTCTTTTAATTTCATGGCTGCAATCAGCATCTGTAGTGATTTTGGAGCCCAAAAAAATAAAGTCTGACACTGTTTCCACTGTTTCCCCATCTATTTCCCATGAAGTGATGGCACCAGATGCCATGATCTTCGTTTTCTGAATGTTGAGCTTCAAGCCAAACTTTTCACTCTCCTCTTTCATTTTCATCAAGAGGCTTTTTAGTTCCTCTTCACTTTCTGCCATATATATATGTCACCGATACTGATTCACTTGCTCTACACCTGAAACTAACACAACACTGTAAATCAACTATACTCCAATAAAAATTTCTTTTAAAAATTTTATCTATGTTAAGAACGTAAAACTCAGTTTTCTTATATTTGGTTATCTAGTGAAACGATATCAAGTCCATAAGTTAGGGCAGTCCTCTGGATTTAATATGTAACATTTAGTACAATTAATTTTAGACACATTCAATAATAAAGACTATAAATAGCGCCAAGACATCTTCAAGCTTAACTATTTTAACCTCAAAAATGCATGATTCTCTTACAACTTAAAGTTTGCCATGTATACACATTCTTTACATCTAGAATTAAAGAAAATCCCAACTGGCTGCTATAGCTAATCCTTTGCCTTGCATAAAAAGAAAAAAACAAGCCTCTATTTCAAACAAACTTGTAGTGATACGTGCCATACAGATAAGTAGGTTCAGCTGCAAGTCTGAATAACCTTTCAGTAACTGACATAATAAAAGTAAAGTAAGGAATATAAAAATATATGGCATATGTATATACATGATGCATAGTTGCTGAAAAAACAGAATAGCACAATTGAGGAATAAAACCTAGCAATCTTTATATCAAAGCAGTTTGGAAAATTCCTGGCAAGGAATTTGGTGTTGGAGCTATGGTTTTCATTCTGAAATCCAACATTCTTCCTTTTTACTTTGATGATTTAAAAGTCCTAAATGAGGGTTTGGATAAGGATGGTTGTGGAGAATCAGAGAATGAAGTGGGTACAAAGAGAAAAAGATTGAGGAACTGCTGAGACCAGAAATAAACATTTACCTTTCAAGTGGAAATTGAGTGAGGTAAACCCCATTGGAGACAATACGCTGCACACAAAAGTGAAGAGCAGAGGTGGTTAATGGACAGAATGACTCACCTGATGCATTTTTCCAGCAAACGGAATTTCTGAATCAAGCATCTTTTGTTATGAATGTCAAGAGAATGCAGACAGTCTAAATCCAACAAAGGAAATCATTGATTCAAAACGAATAGATGAAAACTTATTGATAACGAGCCCCAGAACAATTTAACCTCAAAAATATTTGGCTGTATATACTAAATGTGTCTCAGCTCCTTAGGGAATATCATGCCCAAAGACTCATCCCAGGATTTTATCATTAGCAAATTCTCTTTAATTAGAATGACTTTTATTTGGTACTGAGGTCACATTTATAAAAATCTATTCTCCCTAGAGGGAAAAAATGTATTGAGGTATTCAGTCATGTGTTCGGAAGTTTTGCTTACATCTAATATAGTATATTTAAAAGCAGAGACATTACTTTGCCAACCAAGGTCCGTCCAGTCAAGGCTATGGTTTTTCCCATGGTCATGTATGGATGTGAGAGTTGGGCTGTGAAGAAAGCTGATCCCCGAAGAATTGATGCTTTTGAACTGTGGTGTTGGAGAAGACTCTTGAGAGTCCCGTGGACTGCAAGGAGATCCAACCAGTCCATTCTAAAGGAGATCAATTCTGGGTGTTCACTGGAAGGACTGATGCTAAAGCTGAAACTGCAATACTTTGGCCACCTCATGCGACAAGTTGACTCACTGGAAAAGACTCTGATGCTGGGAAAGGTTGGGGGCGGGAGAAGAAGGGGATGACCGAGAATGAGATGGCTGGATGGCATCACCGACTCTGTGGACATGAGTTTGAGTGAACTCTGGGAGTTGGTGATGGACAGGGAGGCCTGGCGTGCTGTGATTCATGGGGTCGCGGAGAGTCGGACACAACTGAGCGACTAAACTGAACTGAACTGAACTGAATATTCAACTCAGGAGCTTCCAGATGTGTCATGTTGCTTTGGTTTTATCTATCCTTGTTACCCAAGGGCATTTGGGCAAACTAAATCTCAATCTACTGTAATTGAGAGAAATTAGGGTCTTTATCAGGTGGCTCAATGCTAAAGAATCCTCCAGCTAAGCAGGAGATAAAGGTTCAATCCCTGGATCAAGAAGATCGCCTGGAGTAGGAAAGGGAAACCCACTCTAGGATTCTTGCCTGGGAAATCTCAAGGACAGAAGGGCCTGGTGGGCCACAGTCCATGGGATCACAAAAGAGTCAGACACAACTTAGCGACTAAACAACACAAGAAAACGTCTTTATAGTACTGATGAGTTTCAAGTTAATTTGAGACAGTGGATAATTTTCACAGTTTCAGCTGAATGTTACCTCATGCTTCATCTAGACCTTTACAATTCAATGAAGGTTTTCAGACTTTGAGAAACACAATATGTGTGAATTCAAGTCACATCTTTCTCCTTTTCATCCTTTTATCTATCAGCCTTGAGTTTAAAAAAAAAAGATTATTTTCTGAAGGGCAATGGAGGGGGTACATAGGAGAACAAATCACAAAAGAAAGAGCACTTAAGTAGGGATGGTTCCTCTAACAGAAGAGATAAGTTCCACAGTTTGTGCTAAGATTGCTTATGCCGTCATGTTTAATTCCCTGTAAAATACACATCAATGCATCCCATAATCCCAGTATATTAATGAAGTAGTCAGGCAAGCACCAAGGAAGGAAGGAAGAAAGGAAATGCTCCTTCACTGTTGTTTAAAAAGTAAGATAAACAGTCAAGCAAACTGCAGCTTCTGCTGTAGATACTCACTTTCCTATCCCCTTCAGATAGTCTAAATTCTTCAGGCAGAACATTTTAATTTCTCCATATTCAGTTCAGTTCAGTTCAGTTCAGTCGCTCAGTCATGTCCGACTCTTTGCGACCCCATGAATCATAGCACACCAGGCCTCCCTCTCCATATTAGTCACTTTCTATTTACTATCCCAAACCTTAGGGATATAAAATTCTCTGTAGGGAATTCATTGTTAGAAGAGGATTGCTAGCATTCACTCCTAATTATCTAGACTACAGGCAGTGGCAGTTAAGATCAAGGGCTCTCTCCTCTCCTGACAGGAGGGGGGCCACATCCAACCAAACTCAGCTTCCTAAGGCCCCAGAGTCTTCCATGTTGCAGTGTAGCTGGCTTTCTCGACAACTTTTGTAATCAGCTGACACCTAACCCAAAGTTTTCAGTGCCAATAATCAGATAATTCTCACTCACAAAACTGTTCTTATGCCATATCAGAGAATGCAATACGTAAGGTCCCTTCCCTGGAATGCCAACCTCAGTAAAGGGCTGAATTAAACGCTGTACAGCTCTCTAGGAAATGAACACTGGAAGCCCATGCCTCGTCTCTCCTAGACTGCCCCATGCACTTTTTTCACTTTGCTAATTTTAATTTGGATACTTTCACTGTAATAAAACTTAACCGTTGAGTATAATTGCTTTTGTGAGTTCTGTCAGTACTTATAGAAAATCACTGAATCTCTGGTTGGTGTTGGGGACCCCTGACCAAACTGACCCACACCTGCATGTTTAGCAGTCTGCTGATCCCATGTTAAAAAGGACAAAAGGAAAGTTGGAGGACTTGCATGTCTCCTTTACCACCCTTGACTCGGGAGTTTCCCTAGTGCAATCCCCTCCTTATTTCATGTCAAACTGCATGATACTATGTAATTCAATGACAATGCATGCAGAAAGCCTCAGTTCTTATTCATTACATCACACATTGCTAAGATATTTATGAACAAAGATTAAAGAAATGTTATGCTTTTTCCCATTTCATTGTTTGAAATTTTAATTGAAAATTTGAGCCTAAAACAAAATTCACTTTGATTTCTTTCAGGATTCTGGTATCATTGAGTTACATAAGATATTCTTTATTTTCTGCCTATTATCAACTTCTCAAACCCACTGTTGGTTTAAAATGCATAAAAATACCAGGCATGAAGAAACAATTAGGAATAAGATATAGAATATGAGAAGAGCTAAAATAATAAATAAAATAAATATGGGCATGCCAAAACGTACAGTTTGTTACACATTTATTTCAGTAATTTAGTATTCTTACGAGGTTTTTAAATATACCATTGTACATTGTGAGATTCCAAGAAATCATCTATATGCAGATTTTCTATAAAAAGTTACCATTAAAAAACAGAAAAATCTCATCTCTAAGATATGTGTTACACTGATTCACCTACTTGCAAAACACAGTTCAAACAATGTTACAATCTATGAAGAACCTTGGCCACTTACCTGTGTCAATGTGACAAAGATGGTACATAGATTATTTTTAGGAGTAAATTGGGCAATTGCGACTAGCAAAGATCAAGGCCAAATTATGAACTCTGTTAAGATTGGCTCTGCCTCCATTTTTAGGTTTTTTCTTTGTCCCAGTCCCCTATTACATAACTACATCTCTTCTTTTCCATCGTCCAAGTATCTGCTCACATGGACTTCTGCATGGCAGGCAAACTGAACCCACTGCTCTCCAGGTATGAATGGCTGCCACGTAAGGAACATAGGAGGCACTCAGTGTTGATCAAATAAACAGTCTTAATTTAATATATACGTATATGATTATATATGAAAAGGAATATCCCTTTCAGGGAGACATTCCTCTTACAACTTAAAACTCAAGATGATAATCAGTTAACTACACATCCCTTTGTAGTGTTGGTCTTTTTTAGCAGAATAAGTAAATTCTGTGTCTTCTATGAGGATATGATCTTTTTGTACCTTATATATCAAAATAGACTAATAACACAGTTTTCAAAATTTTGTAAACAACAAAAAAGAACTCTTGCTTTTGTCACAGTTTAGAATGGGGTATTTATTTAGGGAATGTAAGTACAATAGACAACTGAAGTAATTTACACCTAACAGAATAAAACCTATTTTAATTGCAAGAATTGTTGTTGGTTTTTTAAATAAAATCTTTCAGAAGAACTCCCTTATCCCTCTAGTACTTTATTTCCATTCACATCTGTGAAACTTACCACATTCTATTCTATATTAAAACTACTCACGATAGTATGATATATTTCTTATAATGGATTTCTTGAAGATAATGGCCTCAATTCTATGTAATCCTAGAAGAGTTGTAACAGTACTCAGCAGATGGCAGTTGCTCTGTAAATATTGGTTAACCAAGCAATTTATTTCTTCCTAAAGGAACCTTGCCCCATGTTTTTTGAAATACGTTTGTACACATGTATTTATGTATGAGTTTTCTTTTTTCCCTGTACAAAAGCTCAGATTGATTATAACTGAGAATCAGAGCTAACCTGTGAGATATGAGTAAGTTTTCCTTTAAGGTTCTGTGTAGATAAAGCAAACTGTTATCTCGACTACTTACTACCCCAGGTAAGCAGTTACCACCAGCAGGTGCAACCAGGAGGGCCTTCTGCAGATGCCAGCTGTCAGTTCCCTCTTGGTCACCTTGTAATTACTTGCACTCTTGACTGGTGCCCAAACTTCTGGATCATAGTGTACCATCTGGACTTCTGTCCTCCTCCAAGGGCATTGTCTGCACTGGACCACTGCTTATTTGTTAATTATGACACTGACTAGAGCAAAATCTCCTAACTGAGGATCACTGAGATGTTTTTTTCCCCAACCTTAAAAATTTCCAAGCATTCTCAACTTCATCCTAATTTTCAGTTTAACATACATTCTTTGTGTCTTAAGAATAAATCTTGTTAAAGATTTGCCCAGAGAAATAATCCTTCTCTAATTGTTCAGGGATTAAAGTTTTTAAAAGAGGACACTGTAAGAGCAAACAAACTCACTATAGGTTAAAGCTGGGGCTGGAATGTTCCAGACTTGCCAGCCAAGCCCAGCCAACTGCCTGTGACTTTCCACACATCAGCAAGTTCCCCTCATAAAAGGTTTACAGCTCAAGCCAGGCTGACTGCAGACAGATTTAAACCAACACAGTACAAAAAAGTGAGGGGAAAACAGTGTGAGACCAATTAAAACAAATTGGTAATGAAAGCAACAGCTGGATGTCAACATGTTCTGCTCTGTTAATGGCATGTCAATAGGGTGATTTTTAAAGAAACCGGTGCTGTCTGAAGGAAAGGAGAGACCAGTGCCCTAATGGGACAGAACAAGCCTGGACCACACCAGAAACATTCCTGCCCACTCACTTGGGGAGGCCACCTGTGCAGATGAAAACCCATTCAAGAAACTTGCCTCTCTTCTAAAGCCTCCCAATGAACTGTCACCACAGGGAATAGCATCCTTCCACCTTAATGCAGAGCTTATTTGACAAATGATGTTATGACAGAGGAAGACAGCCAACACAGTCTTCAATTCACTGGGAAGGCAAATAACCTAGGTTCTGAGTTCAGCACTGCTATTCCAACCTTGGTTCCTGCTACAACTCAAACACACTGCAAAAATAAGAATATAATAACACCTTATTTTTTGCCTGCCTTACAGGAGTTATCTCCAAGATGACATGAGAAGTTATACACAAAGACAGTTCAGACATTACAAGTATTGTCCAGAAAATAAGAAACTTTTCTTAAATGGCTGGATGGAGTGTTCTTGAAAACTGGTTTCACAAATGTTCAAGAGCATATAAAGGTGAGTCTAATGTTGAAGCACCTTTCTTCTTCTCACAGTACAGGCAAATCCAGGACTATATCACTGCTGAGAAATTGTAGATCATATGTAGTATTACCTGTTGGTTGAGTGCATATGTGTTAGATCTTTTAATCTAACAAGCCTCTGAATTAGGTACTATTATTCCACATTATGGATTAAAAAATGGACATGAGTTTGAGTAAATTCCAGGAGACAGTGAAGGACAGGGAAGCCTGGTGTGCTGCAGTTCATGGGATCGCAAAGAATCGAACATGACTTAGCAAGTGAACAACAACATAGAGAGGTTGAGTAAGTTGCTCAAAGTCACACAGCTATTTAGTTGCAGAAGTAGAACTTGAACCACGAAGCCTTTGCTTTTAACCACCATGCTACATCACATCATTTTGCCCATTTAAATGCAACAGAATTATGAAATAGGATTAAATTCCATCAGACAACAGCAAAATAGTATGTGCCAAGGGCCTAAATAAGGACAAGTTACCATAATATAGCTTGGGGTAATTTGAATTTTCACCCAATAAATCAGCTTTAACTTAAATGGCCAATCCAAGGAGATACCTCACACCCTCCTAAGATGTGGGTCCTTTCTGGGAAAATGGGGTTTTCCATAAAGATACAAAAGAAGCCCATGAGAGAACATCACCTGTGAGCAACAATCAAGCCCAGAAAAGGAAACATGCCAATTCAAAAAAGTATCAGTTAACAGATATATTTTCTACTATCTTCCAATCCTACATGCCCTCGTTCTAACCTTATTGGAGCCAAAGGCTACCTAGAGAGAAGGAATAGATGAGGAGAAGTAAAACTTCCATACAGGGATGGAAAAAAGAGAAAAACCATCTCCACCACCTACCACTGCAGGCCCCCAATTGAAGGAAGGGAGTACGAACACAGAATTAAGTAAGGAACTTTTATTTCCCTGGAGGCAACATTTTAATTACTGGTCTTGTGACCAGCTATGACCCAGAATTTTTTTTTTTTTTAATGTACTGTATGGGGAAACTAGAGAAACTCAGGAAACATTCCACATTTTCTTTCAATGTCAGGAAAGAACTAGGCTTCTGAGGGAGTTTGGAATTAAAGAGAAGAAAAACATTAAGTTGCTTTATAAATTACCCCACTCTTTTAAAATATTGTGTTACACTTTCCTAGGCTTAGAAGTGGAAATGGCTAGGGTTTCAGAAATATTTTTTCCAAAGTAGACATGTAGCATGGTTTGAAACCTGCTAGGTATTTCATAGGAAGAATGCTTGTGGGAAGAAAAGCAGGATCAGGAAGAACCTTCTATGTTAACATATCCCCAGGCCAGGCCAGCTCCTTTGAAGTTCTCTGTGTGTGGAACTTCTTTCTTGCTCTCAGCCCCCAGCCTGAGGCTCTGATAAAGCAGCCAGCCTGTCTGCTGCTGCTGCTGCTGCTGCTAAGTCACTTCAGTCGTGTCCGACTCTGTGTGACCCCACAGACGCCAGCCCACCAGGCTCCCCCGTCCCTGAAATTCTCCAGGCAAGAACACTGGAGTGGGTTGCCACTGCCTTCTCCAACGCATGAAAGTGAAAGTGAAGTCGCTCAGTCGTGTCCGACTCTTTGCGACCCCATGGACTGCAGCCTACCGGGCTCCTTCGGCCACGGGATTTAAGCCTGTCTAGAATTCCAAAGAATAGCAAGGAGAGATAAGAAAGCCTTCCTCAGCGATCAATGTAAAGAAAGAGAGGAAAACAACAGAATAAGAAAAACAAGAGATCTTTTCAAGAAACTTAGAGATTCCAAGGGAACATTTCATGCAAAGATGGGCGCGATAAAGGACAGAAATGGTATGGACCTAACAGAAGCAGAAGATATTAAGAAGAGGTGGCAAGAATACACAGAAGAACTGTACAAAAAAGACATTCACAACCCAGATAATCACGATGGCATGATCACTCACCTGGAACCAGACATCTTGGAATGTGAAGTCAAGTGGGCCTTAGAGAGCATCACGACGAACAAAGCTAGTGGAGGTGATGGAATTCCAATTGAGCTATTTCAAATCCTGAAAGATGATGCTGTGAAAGTGCTGCACTCAATATGCCAGCAAATTTGGAAAACTCAGCAATGGCCACAGGACTGGAAAAGGTCAGTCTTCATTCCAATCCCAAAGAAAGGCAATGCCAAAGAATGCTCAAACTACCGCACGATTGCATTCATCTCACACGCTAGTAAAGTCATGCTCAAAATTCTCCAAGCTAGGCTTCAGCAATATGTGAATCATGAACTTCCAGATGTTCAAGCAGGTTTTAGAAAAGGCAGAGGAACCAGAGATCAAATTGCCAACATCTGCTGGATCATGGAGAAAGCAAGAGAGTTCCAGAAAAACATCTACTTCTGCTTCATTGACTATGCCAAAGCCTTTGACTGTGTCGATCACAACAAGCTGTGGAAAATTCTGAAAGAGATGGGAATCCCAGACCACCTGACCAGCTTCTGGAGAAACCTGTATGCAGGTCAGGAAGCAACAGTTAGAACTGGACATGGAATAACAGACTGCTTCCAAATAGGAAAAGGAGTACGTCAAGGTTATATATTGTCACCCTGCTTATTTAACTTCTATGCAGAGTACATCATGAGGAACGCTGGGCTGGAAGAAGCACAAGCTGGAATCAAGATTGCTGGGAGAAATATCAATAACCTCAGATATGCAGATGACACCACCCTATGGCAGAAAGTGAAGAGGAACTCAAAGACCTCTTGATGAAAGTGAAAGAGGAGAGTGAAAAAGTTGGCTTGAAGCTCAACATTCAGAAAACAAAGATCATGGTATCTAGTCCCATCACTTCATGGGAAATAGATGGGGAAACAGTAGAAACAGCGTCAGATTTTATTTTGGGGGGCTCCAAAATCACTGCGGATGCTGATTGCAGCCAGGAAATTAAAAGACGCTTACTCCTTGGAAGGAAAGTTATGACCAACCTAGATAGCATATTAAAAAGCAGAGATATTACTTTGCCAACAAAGGTCCGTCTAGTCAAGGCTATGGTTTTTCCCATGGTCATGTATGGATGTGAGAGTTGGACTGTGAAGAAAGCTGAGTGCCGAAGAATTGATGCTATTGAACTGTGGTGCTGGAGAAGACTCTTGAGAGTCCCTTGGACTGCAAGGAGATCCAACCAGTCCATCCTCAAGGAGATCTATCCTGGGTGCTCATTGGAAGGACTGATGCTAAAGCTGAAACTGCAATACTTTGGCCACCTCATGCAATGAGTTGACTCACTGGAAAAGAGTCTGATGCTGGGAGGGATTGGGGATGGGAGGAGACGGGGACGACAGAGAATGAGTTGGCTGGATGGCATCACCGACTCGATGGACATGAGTTTGAGTGAACTCCGGGAGTTGGTGGTGGACAGGGAGGCCTGGCGTGCTGTGGTTCATGGGGTTGCAAAGAGTCAGACACAACTGAGCGACTGAACTGAACTGAACTGAACTGAGTGCCTCCTAAATGCCTATTATCTTTAGGTATCTCTCTGATTCTTTCCTTCTTCCCCTTCTACCTCTTGTCCTTTGGAGAGTTGTATTTCTGTCTGTGAGATGTCAAGTGTAAAATGGACCAAGTAGTCATTTCCCCAGCCAAGAATATATACTCATAGATCTAGGTAATCATGCATCAGGGATTGAAAAAAAAAATAAACCTGAGGCATTACAAAATAAAAAGAAAACTAAGCACAAATAAACACTATACCAGTTTGGTGAAGAGTGATAGGAAATCTAAGCAACACATTGCCTAACATTTGATGGATCCCCCGTAGCCTTTGGGGAAATGGCAAGTGGACATATTTGCATGCAAGAAATAAAGAAAACTGAATGAATTTCATTTTCAGAAAGTGAAACAATAGGTTACATGTATACATATGTCCTAGGCAATTTTAGCCATAGGTTATAACAGAAGTCCAAATGTGTAATTTATGAATATAACTGTTCATTTTTCCCACGTAGGCAATTTGATAATTAAATTGCTGTTGTTGTTGTTTAGTTGCTAAGTTGTGTCTAACTCTTTGCGACCCCATGAACTGTAGCCCACCAGGTTCCTCTGTCCATGGGATTTTCTAGGCAAGAATACTGGAGTGGGTTGTCAGTTCCTTCTTCAAAGGAAATTCCTGAGCCAGGGATCGAATCTGTGTCTTCTACATTGGCAGACAGATTCATTACCACTGAGCCACCAGGGAAACCCCTTTTTAATTAAATAGTCATTACCAAAAATATAATTTTAATAATTTGTTGATATTCTAAAACCTAATGAATATCAAAAGGCATAATCTTCCTGGAGATTCAGCCTGCTACTATCCTTGGGACCAAAGCCCTGGAGCCAAGGGGCAGAAGCCTTCAAAACTTGTTCCAGACTTCCTTCAGAACCAAGATTAGTATTGATGTAGTGTTCTTGTAGCATAAAATCATGGAGAAGGAAATGGAAACCCACTCTAGTACTCTTGCCTGGAAAAATCCCATGGATGGAGGAGACTGGTAGGCTGCAGTCCATGGGATTGCTAAGAGTCAGACACTACTGAGCGACTTCATTTTCACTTTTCACTTTCATGCATTGGAGAAGGAAATGGCAACCCACTCCAGTGTTCTTGCCTGGAGAATCCCAGGGATGGGGGAGCCTTGTGGGCTGCCGTCTATAGGGTTGCACAGAGTCGGACATGACTGAAGTAACTTAGCAGCAGCAGCAGCATAAAATCAACAAAATGAGAATAAA
Source organism: Moschus berezovskii (assembly GCF_049115385.1). Classification (NCBI taxonomy): domain Eukaryota; kingdom Metazoa; phylum Chordata; class Mammalia; order Artiodactyla; family Moschidae; genus Moschus; species Moschus berezovskii. The sequence continues at coordinate 91,727,508 of NC_142470.1, forward strand.
ATCTCCAAAGTGGAAATATGAAGCTACATCTATCACTACCTATTATATCCATGTCATCACTATTTACTTCTCATGGCAGCTCTATGAGGCAGTCAGTTTTATCCTCATTTTACAGATGAGGATACAGATGAGAATACTGGTACTCAGAGAGGTTGTGTCATGCTCAGTGGTGGCCAGAGCCAAAGCTCCTGAATGCCAATGGGATAATGGAACACAGTTGGGAACAAAAGAGTTAAGTGCAACTGCAAATATGCATTTCTGCCCTGTTCCTATTGTCATCCTATTTGAATACAGAACTAGAGATGCTCCATGATCACAGAATATAGCGCTAGAGATGCTCCATGACCCCAAAATGTGTGTCTCTGAATCCAAAGTTTCCCATTTTGTAGACACTGGTCACATAATGATTACTATCCACCCTAATGTGCTCACCTTGACTAATCACATTTGCAACAACCTATTTCCAAAAAAAGTCACAGCCTGAGGTCTGAGGTACGAGGTACTGGAAGTTAGGACTTCAACATACTTGCAACAACCTATTTCCAAAACAGTCACATTCTGAGGTCTGAGGTACTGGAAGTTAGGACTTCAACATGAATTTTGCAGGATCCAAGTCAATCCCTAACAGAAGAGAACACACACACACACACACACACACACACACACACACAGTGTTTTCAGTGAAGTACAGAGTTGAAAGTCAGTTTTGGCAGTGGTTCCAGGTTTAATAGGAAACAGTCCAATATCAGCTTCATTGCAAAATTTAAAAAAAAGCAATCTAGAAAATGATATCAGTAAATCTTTGAGCCAGAATTTATTTTAGTAACTTAAGAGTCAATTAGTATGGCTAAAGTAAAAGGTCATGTGGTGAAAAGAGGCAGATGAGAGAGAGAGGTAGCCAGACCTAGAAGGCCTGATGTGCCAAAAAAGGATCTGAGACTTCATCTTTTCTCAAATTCCTAACTTTTCCCCTCAAGTATTCCCTCAAAGCAAGGGAGAGTGACAGGACATCTTAATAAGGTCTAAGGATATAGTCTCAAAAGGGCCCACCACTGTACAAAATGTCTCTGAAGTATTATGTTTCATCCTAACATTTCACCAACATTTGCCTTAAGCTCAATAATTAAGTACATTTTATTCTAAGAGTGTCCTTTATCACATCTTCAAGTAAAAACTTTCTCTGAAAACTTTTAGTCTCCTGGAGTTAACTTTAACATATCTTGAATGACCTATTTAAAAGGAAAGTGACAGACTAGAAGATACTTTTCATGTAAAATTGACAAGGGACTTATTTATAAAACTAATACCAATGAAATCCTTCAAAATTGGGGGAAAAAAAGAAACCAACAAAAACCCTATGGAAAAACAAAGAAATTTATAAATATTAATTTTATGGAAAGAGGAATCCAAAAAGCTAATGGGTATATAAGTGAAAGCGTTAGCTGTTCAGTTATGTCTGATTCTTTGCTACCCCATGAACAGTAGCCCACTAGACTCCTCTGTCCATAGAATTCTCTAGGCAAGAATACTGGTGTGGGTTGCGATTTCCTTCTCCAGGGGATCTTGTCTACCCAGTGAATTGAACCTGGATCTCCTGCATTGCAGGCAGATTCTTTACCATCTGAGCCAACATGGTAGCCCCAAGGGATATATAAAGTGTCTTTATTTCCATGAAAATGTTTCTGAGCGCTCCATTCTTGATCTCTAATCAACTATAATCTGTTTGTTCATTACTACACAATCACTATTTCTGTTACTATGGTTTCATAATGTATCATACTATTGAGCAAGAGAAGTTTTCTGTTTTCAACATGACCATAGTAAACCACATTTCTTGATAACCCCGTAAAAGCATTATAATGATTTTGGCAAATTACTTCAAAAATTCATACTAGAAATTTTAATGCACTCGAATTGAATTTACACATTGTTCACTCACTCACTCATCATTTGTTGAGCACCTGCCATGTACATGATAATGTTAAAGTCATCAGAGACATAGACATGAACAGTTGTTTATTTCTGGAAGTCACTCCTGACTTTGTGTGGACACTGTTGATTTTTTATATTGATGCTTTATCTACTAACATAAATGGCAAATAAAGGGAGCAAGCTTCCTATAAGACATGAGTGCCCTGGGTCAAGACAGAGAGAAGTTTCCAAGGAACACAGTTGTACTTCTAATGAGTATAACAAGAGCGGACAGTCCGGCCCAGACTATAAAGCCATACACTATCTGTCTCTTATCTATCCTTCACAAGCAAAAATAGCTGATACTCCTAGGATAAAATGGACTCACAAGCAAGAGTAACCAGATATTTAAGCAGTACAACTACAACTTAAAGGAGAGAGAAAAAGCAAAAGAGAGCAAAAAGCAAAAGAATGAACAACCTATATCAGATGAGTAACAAATATTGATAAGATAGTTTAACATTTTTAAATTAGTATTCAAAAATACCCCAAAAGAAATAAGTGAAGATATCAGTAACATCAAACAGGACACACTGGAAATATGGTTTCAAAGATGTAAAGAAGTTAATAGGAAAGATCTATAACAAAATGCATTATACTAGGAAAACAAAATTGTATCCTTGAAGATGAAATCAAGGTACTCTTTCAAAAGTCATCAGGAATGGCAACACAGATCAAAAATATCAAAACAAAATTTAAGATATACATAATAGGTGTCTGTGAATGATAAATATGTAGAAAAAAATGAAAACATAATTTCTAAAAATCAGTGAAAATTTATCAGAATTAAAGGTTAAAATAAGAATAGCAAGGAGAGATAAGAAAGTCTTTCTAAGTAAACAGTGCAGAAAAATAGAGGAAAACAATAGAATAGGAAAGACTAGAGATTTCTTCAAGAAAATTAGGGATACCAAGGGAACATTTCATGTAAAGTTGGGTATAATATAGGGCAGAAATGGTATGGGCCTAACAGAAGCAGAAGATATTAAGAAGAGGTAGCAAGAATACACAGAAGAACTGTAAAAGAAAGATCTTAATGGCCTAGATAATCATGATGGTGTGATCACTTATCTAGAGCCAGACACCTTGGAGTGTGAAGTCAAGTGGGCATCAAGAAGTATAACTACGAAGCTAGTAGAGGTGATGGAATTCCTGCTAGCTGCTGCTGCTGCTGCTGCGTTGCTTCAGCGCCGTCCCTGGGATTCTCCAGGCAAGAACACTGGAGTGGGTTGCCATTTCCTTCTCCAGGAATTCCTGCTTAGCTATTTCAAATCCTAAAATATGATGCTGTGAAAGTGCTGCACTCAATATGCCAGCAAATTTGGAAAATTCAGCAGTGGCCACAGGACTGGAAAGGTCAGTCTTAATTCCAACCCAAAGAGAGGCAATGCCAAAGAATGTTCAAACTACCGCTCAATGGCACACATTTTATATGCTAGCAAAGTAATACTCAAAATCCTCCAAGCTAAGCTTCAACAGTATGTGAACCAAGAACTTGCAGATGTACAAGCTGGATTTAGAAAAGACAGAGGAACCAGAGATGAATTTGCCAACATCTGTTTGGATCACAGAAAAAGCAAGATAATTCCATAAAACACCTACTCGTATTTCATTGACTACACTAAAGCCTCTGACCATGTAGATCACAACAAATTGTGGAAAATTCTTAGAGATGGTAATACCAGATCACCTTACCTGCCTCCTGTGAAACCTGCATGCAGGTCAAGAGGCAATAGTTAGATCCAGACATGGAGCAAGGGATTGGTTCCAAATTGGGAAAGGAATATGTCAAGGCTGTATATTGTCACCCTGCTTATTTAACTTATATGCAGAGTACATCATGAGAAATGCTAGGCTGGAAGAAGTACAAGCTGGAATAAAGATTGCCAGGACAAATATAAATAACCTCAGATATGCGGATGACACCACCATTATGGCAAAATGTGAAGAAGAACTAAAGAGCCTCTTGATGAAAGTGAAAGAGAGAGTAAAAAAGTTGGCTTAAACTCAACATTCAGAAAACTAAGATCATGGCATCTGGTCCCATCACTTCATGGGAAATAGGTAGGGAAACAATGGAAACAGCGATAGACTTTCTTTTTTGGGTTCCAAAATCTCTGTAGATGGTGACTGCAGCCGTGACATTAAAAGGTGCTTACTCCTTGGAAGAAAAGTTATGACAATCCTAGACAGCATATTAAAAAACAGACACATTACTTTGCTGACAATTTCCATCTATTCAGAGTTATGACCAGTTTTCATGTATGGATGTGAGAGTTGCACCATAAAAAATACTGAGCATCAAATAACTGATGGTTTTAAACTGTGCCATTGGAGAAGATTCTTGAGAGTCCCTTGAACTGCAAGGAGATTAAACCTGTTAATCAAGGAATCAATCCTGAATATTCATTGGAAAGACTGATGCTGAAGCTGAAGTTCCAATACTTTGGCCACCTGATGTGAAGAGCCAACTCATTGGAAAAGTCCCTGTTGCCGGGAAAGTCTGAGGGCAGGAGAAGAAGGGAATGACAGAAGACGAGATGGTTGGATGGCATAACTGACTCCATGGACATGAGTCCGAACAAGCTTGGGGAAATGGTGAAAGACAGGGAAGCTTGGCCTGCTGCAGTTCATGGGGTTGCAAAGAGTTGTACATGACTGAGTGACCAAAAAACAAATTGAAAAAAGAAAAATTTCTAAAATTTTCCAGAAAAAAGTATCACCCACAAAGATAATGTATCAAATTGATATCCATCTCAACAATATCTGAACACTAGAAACAAAACACAATGGAATAATACATGTAAGGTGTTGATGGAAAAGAATGCTGAAATTAGAATTGCATATTCATAAACAATATTTTGTTGTAATGGCTGAATACAGACATTAATAGATATACATTAGTCACTTATCACTTCCTCCATGGTCACAAGTCTGTTTAGATTCACACAAAATGAATAAGGAATTATTTCTTGAAAGGAAGAGTGTCAAAGTCTCATTGGAAGAAGAGTTGCTGGGATTTTTGGAAAATATTAATTCAAAATGCCCCACCATACAGAAAGATTTATAAAATATAAAATTAAGTCAAAAAGCAAGATATATAAATCTGTGGAGTATGCTACCATTTTTGAAAACAAAAGGTAAGAATTAAGTTTGAATAAGGAAACCCTTATATTATATTATATATATATATATATATATATATATTATAAACTGTGGAACATTCTGAAAGAAATGGGAATACCAGACCACCTGACCTGCCTCTTGAGAAACCTGTATGCAGGTCAGGAAGCAACAGTTAGAACTGGACATGGAACAACAGACTGGTTCCAAATAGTAAAAGGAGTACATCAAGGTTGTATATTGTCACCTTGCTTATTTAACTTATATGCAGAGTACATCATGAGGAACGCTGGGCTGGAAGAAGCACAAGCTGGAATCAAGATTGCTGGGAGAAATATCAATAACCTCAGATATGCAGATGACACCACCCTATGGCAGAAAGTGAAGAGGAACTCAAAGACCTCTTGATGAAAGTGAAAGAGGAGAGTGAAAAGGTTGGCTTGAAGCTCAACATTCAGAAAACAAAGATCATGGCATCTGGTCCCATCGCTTCATGGGAAATAGATGGAAAAACAGTGGAAACAGTGTCAGACTTTATTTTTTTGGGCTCCAAAATCACTGCAGATGCTGATTGCAGCCATGAAATTAAAAGATGCTTGCTCCTTGGAAGGAAAGTTATGACCAACCTTGATAGTATATTAAAAAGCAGAGACATTACTTTGCCAACCAAGGTCCGTCTAGTCAAGGCTATGGTTTTTCCCGTGGTCATGTATGGATGTGAGAGTTGGACTGTGAAGAAGGCTGATCACCGAAGAATCGATGCTTTTGAACTGCGGTGTTGGAGAAGACTCTTGAGAGTCCCTTATACTGCAAGGAGATCCAACCAGTCCATTCTAAAGGAGATTAATCCTAGGTGTTCATTGGAGGGACTGATGCTAAAGCTGAAACTGCAATACTTTGGCCATCTCATGCGATGAGTTGACTCACTGGAAAAGACTCTGATGCTGGGAAAGGTTGGGGGCGGGAGGAGAAGGGGACGACGGAGAATGAGATGGCTGGATGGCATCACCGACTCTGTGGACATGAGTTTGAGTGTACTCCAGGAGTTGGTGATGGACAGGGAGGCCTGGCATGCTGTGATTCATGGGGTCGCGGAGAGTCGGACACGACTGAGTGACTGAACTGAACTGAACTGAACTGAAGGAAACCCTGAAGGAAACCCTGAACTGAAGGAAAAACACACAAGAACCAGTTAAATTTTGTGGAGGAAACTTGAGGGAATTGTATGGCTATAGGTAGCTAAATGAGGCCAGGTGAAAGAGATATTTCACTTATGTTGTTTTTTCAAACTTAGGAATATGGATCATTTGGGAAAATATTAAAAAATAATAACTGATAAACACATCAACAGATGCACACATTTACACACATGTATATCATTCTTCTCTGGTGTATATATATCAGCTGTATGTGTACTTGGTGGCTCAACAGTAAAGAATCCACCTGCTAATGAAGGAGATACAGGAGATGCGGGTTCAACCCCTAGATCAGGAAGAGCTCTTGGAGGAGGGCATGGCAACCCACTCCAGTATCCTTGCCTGGGAAATTCCATGGACAGAAGAGTCTAGTGGTCTATAGTCTATCGGGTCATAAGGAGTCTAACACAACTTAGTGACTTGACAACAATATCATTTTCCACAAGTATAACTATGTAGGTTTATGTTCTTTTTAAGTTTTAAGAAGCATTTACATATGTAAGCCTTCCTTGGCACCCCCAACCAAAAATATTTTGGGGTTCAAAAAACTACCTTAAATGTTCTATATGCTGAGGAATAGGAAATTGACTTTTCTACATTCATACTTAGTATGAAGGTCAGTGATACACACCCACAGTATAGGCTTGGAATAATTCTTTTTCATTGCATTTGATTTCTTACTGTCAGTTGATTTTGAATGTTTAGTAATAATTTCTCCCCTCTCTTAATAACTGGAGAAGAAAATGGCAACCCACTCCACTACTCTTGCCTGGAAAATCCCATGGACGGAGTAGCCCGGTAGGCTACAGTCCATGGGGTCGCTAGAGTTGGACATGACTAAGTGACTTCACTTCACTTCACGTCTCCTAATAAACAATGTTTATTTAGTGTTACCTGAACCTAGCTATTTGCTAATCATTTAAAATGCAATGTATACTTTAATCCTTACAATAACATTATAAAAAAGGAACTATTATTTTGTCATTTTTATAGATGAGTTTCAGTTCAGTTCAGTCACTCAGTCGTGTCCGACTCTCCGCGACCCCATGAATCACAGCACGCCAGGCCTCCCTGTCCATCACCAACTCCCGGAGTTCACTCAAACTCATGTCCACAGAGTCGGTGATGCCATCCAGCCATCTCATTCTCAGTTGTCCCCTTCTCCTCCCGCCCCCAATCCTTCCCAGCATCAGAGTTTTTTCCAGTGAGTCAACTCGTTGCATGAGGTGGCCAAAGTATTGCAGTTTCAGCTTTAGCATCAGTCCTTCCAATGAACACCCAGGATTGATCTCCTTCAGAATGGACTGGTTGGATCTCCTTGCAGTCCACGGGACTCTCAAGAGTCTTCTCCAGCACCACAGTTCAAAAGCATCAATTCTTTGGCGATCAGCTTTCTTCACAGTCCAACTCTGTCATCCATACATGACCACGGGAAAAACCATAGCCTTGACTAGATGGACCTTGGTTGGCAAAGTAATGTCTCTGCTTTTTAATATACTATCAAGGTTGGTCATAACTTTCCTTCCAAGGAGTAAGCATCTTTTAATTTCATGGCTGCAATCAGCATCTGCAGTGATTTTGGAGCCCAAAAAAATAAAGTCTGACACTGTTTCCACTGTTTTTCCATCTATTTCCCATGAAGCGATGGGACCAGATGCCATGATCTTAGTTTTCTGAATGTTGAGCTTCAAGCCAACCTTTTCACTCTTCTCTTTCACTTTCATTAAGAGGCTTTTGAGTTCCTCTTCACTTTGTGCCATAAGGGTAGTGTCATCTGCATATCTGAGGTTATTGATATTTCTCCCAGCAATCTTGATGAGTTTGCAAAGTACCAAATTATACATTGTATGTAGTGGTGATAATGCCTGTGGAAGGTTTAATAGGCTCCAAAACTTAATCTCTAAACTCAATTGCAAGATCACACATTCTAATACTGGAGTTAACACTCATCTGGAAAACTCTTTAGTAAACCAAGAGATCATTTAGTCAGAGGTAACTTTAAAGAGTACTTAAACCCATCTCTTCATAATAATGATAGAAAAGGAAATTTAGGTCAGAGAAACAAATTATCACGCAAACCCCACACAGCTTCTATGAGTAGAATCCTGGTCTCCTGACTCCTAACTATGCACTTCCCACTGCAGCAAATGTCCTGCTTTAGAAACAGAATTCACTTGTCACCTAATAACCCTGCCTCAAAAACCTGTGACAGGTTTTGTTCAAATCTACTGCATTTTGAGGTACATACACTAGAGCTGCAATAGCTGAGTTGGAGGCTGATTAGCATCACAAAGAGAAAAATGACCCACTTTCCCTTGGCTATAAAAAGAGTTCTAATTATGTTAACATTTAGAAAACATTATAGGTGATATGGGAAGCTGTTAAACATCCGTGGAATCTGAAATGTCCCTAACCTAGGAATTCCTTTCAGTTATGCAGATGAAGAACACTGCAAGAGGAAGGCATTTCAGATACTCCCACTGTCTTTTTGACCTCAAGCACAGGCTTCCTTGGTGGCTCAGTTGTAAAGAATCCACCTGCCAATGCAGCAGACATGCGTTTGATACCTATGTCTGGTCCAGGAAGATACCCTGGAGAAGGAAATGGCAACTCACTCCAGTATTCTTGCCTGGAGAAACCCATGCAGAGAGGAGCCTGGAGTGCTACAGTCCATGGGGCTGCAAAGAGCAGAACACAACTTAGGGACTGAAGGACAAAAACAAAAGATACTACCAAGCAAGACTTCAAACAAGAGCTGTTTTATTCACTAAGACTAACTTTGAACACGCCTACTGCCCAGTTTGTCCTATGCGTTTGAAGAGTATGACCCAGAAAGAGCCTTTCATTGGTATTAAATATCTATCCATACATGGAACAATGAGTTCGCACCTTCTCTGGGTCTGGCACACTCTCTAGGCCAGGATGAGATGAGGCAGAGATGAATCAAGCACAGTGGCTGACAGCTTCTAACCACCAGCACAGTGTGGATCAACTCATTTTCAAAGTTAATGCCAATGTCAAATGTTTTCTACTTTACAACCCCTTGATTCTTCAAAAAAAAAAAAAAGTTGTGCTTTTTTTTTTTAGCTTTACCATGTTAATCATTTAACAACAATTTTTTAAAACCCCCAGCTGTGAAACTAATATTCTACATACATTTTTGTTTTCATATAATAATCATTGCTGTTGCTGAGACGGTAAGGAGCAGACTTCCAAAAACTAACTTCACATTAAAATCCCTTGGTTAAAGGTTTTCACTATCCCACCCATAGTCAAAGCCAAAGTTTAGGGCTATAATAGAAAACATGAAGAAAAAAAAAATATCACAAGAGAAAGCAACAGGAACTGGAAGAAGCTATAGTAGAAATTAACTTCTGATAGGATAATTCATAGTGCTTAAATTATTTATGCCTAACTCATTTTATTGTCCTATGCCAGGTTTTCACCAAGCCAAGATAAAGTTAAGATTTTTTCAAAGATGCTGCCTTAAAAGAAATGCATCCAAGGTGCTAATTTCTGATGTTAAGGATCAACACTTAGCTGAGCTGTGTGAATAATAAAAGCACCTGATATTATACATATTTCTAACAAAACATTGTTTAGTATTCCTGATTTCCAAGACCTTGAAACATTTCTATGCTGATTCTCTTCGCTTCCAACAAAGAGCATAAGACTCAAGCACAGGGTTAAAAAAGAACCTCCCCTACTACCTGAACCAATACAAGAAAGTATCCTTGGCTGTCCCAGTGACGCATTAGAAGTATCCATCTCCTGGATGCAGGTTTCTTTTTTAATGCTTTTCTTACAATAAGGTCCAAAGTTGTTCTTTTTTAAATCAGTTTTCATTATTCTGTTATGATACTGATATACACTGCCATGACTTTACATTCTCATATTCTCCAAAGATGCAGCAATATGTCATGAATGGGTTTACACTGTGAAGAAGGAAATCTAAGTACGAAAGTCAATGTCACAGCTGATTCTCAATCAGTAAAAAACTCTCTCTGGATAACACATTCAAATCTATAAAGTGGGGTTAATTTTACTCTGTCCTAATTTTCTGTCCAAAGTTTTATAAACCACAAAAGAGAAAATTCATGTGAAAGCCCTCTGAAAACCTTAGATGATAATAAATTTGTAGTGCATGTATACTCAGTCACTCAGTGGCGTCCAACTCTTTGTGACCCTCTGGACTGTAGCCCGCCAAGCTCCTTATTCACAGAATTTCCCAGGCAAGAATACTGGAGTGGGTTACCATTTCCTTCTCCAGGGAATCTTTCCTACCCAAGGATTGAATCCAGTTCTCCTGTGCCTCTTACATTGACAGGTGGATTCTTTACCACTGAGCCAACTGGAAAGCCCAGTAAATTTGTAGAGCACTATCTAAATAAAAATTACAGTTGTAATAAAAGTGATTAATTAAAACAAACTGTCACTTCATTAGTGACGCTTCCCACCTGGCCTTTACAGAGTGTATTAGAGCTATCCAGAGAAACATCAGAATGAGCAGGGTGCATGTGTGTGTGTGTGTGAATACACACAGAAAAACATTTTTCTTAGGCCCACATGCTTGCAGAATTTGTTAAGTCAATATCTGCAGAATAGTCCAGCAGGCTGGAGATTCAAAAAATAGTTGCATTCAAGTGCAAAGGCAGATTGCTGGCAGAATTCCTTTTTCTTCCATGAAGGTCAACTCTTTCCTATTAAGGCCTTCAACTGATTGGATGAGGCCCATCTGCTTTACTCAAAGTCTACTGATTTAACTGATAACCTCATTATCAAAGGGGCTCCCCTGGTAGTTCAATGGTAAAGAATCTTCCTGCAATGCAGGAACTGCAGAAGATGCAGGTTTGATCCCTGGGTCAGGAAGATCCACTGGAGGAGGGCACGGCAACCCACTCCAGCATTCTTGCCTGGAGAATCACATGGACAGGGGAGCTTGGTGGGCTACAGCCCATGGGGTCATAAAGAGTTACACAACTGAAGCAACTCAGCATGCATACACAAATTCATCTTAAAAATGCATTCACAGGAAAGCCCAGACTAGTTTTTGGTCAAATATCTGGGTACCATACCAAATCAAGTTGACACATAAAATTAACCATCACAGAGAATTACTATCCAGATCTACTTTCACAGAAAGTTCATTGAAGAATAATGACTTTTAAATCTTCATCAACCCATGTCTATAAGATTTTGCAAGAATAAATACATAAAAAATGCTTGTTGAATAAGTGGTTGGAAATTAGAAATGCATCCAGAGTAATATGGTTTTATGGTAACCTTCATTTTCCTAAATAAATCTGTAAATATCAAAACTAAGAGGAAACATACAAAAGGTAAAGCTATGGATATTCAAAGGGATTGCTGTCCAAAATAGCCAAGATAGACCACGGAGAACACCGGCTTTTCCTTTCTTTGCTTTCTTCTCAGGCTCTGAAGTCACCATCTAATCTAATGCTGGCCTTCTTTGGTACCCTTCACTAACCTTTAAGTTTCATCCACAATTTCCCTAATTTATTGACTACCACTAAATGAACCATATGTAAGTGAAAGTGAAAGTCACTCAGTCTTGCCTGACTCTTTGTGATCCTATGGACTATAGCCCACCAGGCTCTTCTGTCCATGGAATTCTCTAGGCAAGAATACTGGAGAGGGTAGCCATTCCCTCTCCAGGGGATCTTCCCAACCCAGGGATCAAGCCCAGGTCTCCTGCATTGCAGGCAGATTCTTTACCATTTGAGCCACCAGGGAAGCCTGTAATCATCCTGCAAAAGACAATCTACCACAGATTAGAACATGGGGGAATTAAAAGTCTAATAAAATTCTATGTGTCTTATAATATTCCAATAAATATTGGCTTGTAGAGAAAGTAAATAGAATCTTGTGATGTTCAATTTTTCTATTCTACAAATTTCTAACACAACATCATTGGTTGAATTGTCTATTTAATTAACTATACCATGCTTTCTGACTCAACTAGATTTGGAAAATTATAATTTATTAGATACAATTTATAAACATTTCATGCTAGCTGGTTGTAAAATCAAGTATTACCATATGTCATTTTAAAAGTGCAAAATGTAAAAGGGAATAATTAGCCTAAAAGATAGTTAAGTGTTCACTGCATTTCATGCTCTGCCAGGTAAACTGATGAAGTGTTTAGACCTGGTAAATCTGCCCTTGTATTTGTGCTGGAATGACCATTACAGTTGGTTATCCTCAAGGAAAGTGTTGAAACTGCTCTTTGATAACTGGATGCTCAGGTAAGGAGGGGGAAAAAAAATCTCTCAAGGAAGAACTAGACATTTTTCCTTGTATGGTTGCTGTGGTGAGGTGAATTAAAAATCATATTTAGATTCATAACTTCTGACTATAAGTTCCCCTTCAGCCACATACTAGCTGAATGACTTGGCTATTAAGATAAATAATATTTAAATCCTGAATTGCACCTATGACTAATGGAGGCAAAAGAAATATCTGTGTCTATTGTATACGAGTATTTCCCTAGTGGCTCAAATGGTAAAGAATCTGCCAGCAATGCAGGAGACCTAGGTTTGATCCCTGGGTCGGGAAGATCCCCTGGATAAGGAAATGGAAATCCACTCCAGGATTCCTGCCTGAAGAGTCCCATGGGCAGAGGATCTTGTAGGGCTACAGTCCCTGGGGTCACAAACAGTTGGACAGGACCAAGCAACTAATACACATTCCCAAGGAATGATTTCCTATTATAAATATATATGGTTTTAAATTATCTTAAGGTAATACTGTGGTTTAGAGCTTAACTATTAAATGCCTCACAAGACAAAAAAGTCTCATTGCATCATTAGGGAAATTATTCAAACTTTCTGAGCCATTTTGGCCACTGATTTTTTGACACTCTGATTTTAAAAAATGATTATGAGGTAAATGTACTAACATCAACACTCCGTTATAAACCTTTATGCTAAGTTGAAACTTATTCTAAATTGTGCACATAATAATCACTCCAACTTCCCCCCAGAGAGAAAAAAGGGTCTTCTAACTTGACAAATAAGGTTTTAATCTCATTGACAATCGTAATACCAACTCACAGGCACAATCAAAAAGTAAGCCTAACTTCTGTCTCACCTATACACTTAAATCTCATCTTTTGTAAATTTTGTAACATTCTACTTTTTGTTTGTATCTATTCATTTATTACATACACTGTTGGCCCTTGAATAACACAGGTTTGAAATGCATGGGTACACTTATAATGCAAATTTTTTCACTTGTAAATACTACAGTACTGCCCCAACCACAACTAGTTGAATTCATGGATGTGGACCCTCTGATACAGAGGAATCACATACAGGGAAGGCTGACTATAAGTGATACTCATATTTTCATGATGGAGCAGCATCTCTGATTCTCATGCTGCTCAAGGATCAACTATATATCAACCTATTATGAATGAAATATATATATACACACACATATCAATAACCACATACAGACATACACACACATACTAGGTATATCAAGATACTGCTGCTGCTGCTAAGTCACTTCAGTTGTGTCTGACTCTGTGTGACCCCATAGACAGAAGTCCACCAGGCTCCCCCGTCCCTGGGATTCTCCAGGCAAGAACACTGGAGTGGGTTGCCATTTCCTTCTCCAATGTGTGAAAGTGAAAAGTGAAAGTGAAGTCGCTCAGTCGTGTCTGACCCTTAGCGACCCCATGGACTGCAGCCTACCAGGCTCCTCCATCCATGGGATTTTCTAGGCAAGAGTACTGGAGTGGCTTGCCATTATATAAATCAAAGCAAACTATATAGAAACAGTCTCTGCTCTCAGGGAGCTTACTTCCTAGGGCGGTTATTAGATGTTAAAATCGCAGAACAGAGAGTGCTATAGAACATATAATAAATGTATGTTGAATATCTTTTATCTCCATATGCACAGAAATAAATGCACCCCTCAAGACCTAGTACAAATGCTACATTCTTCATGAATACTTTCCTGATATTTGATCCAATTGGAAGTCACCTTTTCCTCCTCTCAACTTCCATAGTAGTTTATTATTCATTTATATATTTTTCACTCAACATATATTTAATAAACACTTACTCTGTACCAAGAACCTTCCCAGGTGGCTCATTGGTAAAGAATCTGCCTGCAATGCAGGAAATGCAGGTCCTATCCCTGGGTTGGGAAGACATTCTGGAGAAGGAAATGGAAACCCACTCCAGTATTCTCACTTGGGAAATCCCCATGGACAGAGGAGGCTGCCAGGTTACAATCCATAGGGTCACAAAAGAGTCGGACACAACTTAGCAACTAAACAACAATAATTCTGTACCCAGAATGACAATTCAAGAGAAACTTGCTTAATAAATGAGCCACCTGGTGCATGGATGTTAGACAACTAAGCAACATTTATCACCCACTTACTAAAGACAGGAAGTGATGCTAAGTGCCCTCTGTACATTTTTTTTTTTTGAATAGCAGCTATTATTTACTGAGTAATTACTATATGTCAGGTTATTTTACATATATCATGTTTAATTTTTACAGCAACCCTGTAAGATAGGTTTTATTACTTCCATTTTACAGATGTGGAAAATGAGGCCTATAGAAGATAAATGATTTACTTAAGAGGTACAGCCAGCAGGTAACCCTGGTTTGTTCACCAAACCACTAAGTTTCCAAAGCCAGTGCTCTGTCGTCTGCACTGAACTGGCTTCTGCATCCTTGTCTCCTCCTTCACTGGGGAAGGATTCCATGGCATTCCAATGTGGTAGAGATGGTTCAAAAGACTGAGGATATAGCAGCAAAAAAACAAACAAGTCTCCTTTGAAGCTTATGTTCCAGTGGGAGAGTCAGACAATAAAATAAGCAAAAAATGAGCATGTAAAATTTAAGTGAGACATAATCACTTAGTGTGAAGTGTCATGAGAAAAGTAAAGTGTGTGGTACGCAGATAGGGATGATGGTGCTGTAATTTTAGATGAGGATTTAATTTGAATGGGGTTCTGAATAAACTGAAAGAGCGGAACACAGGGCAGGTGTGAGGGAAGAATATTCCAGGAAAACGGAAAAGCACATGTAAAGTTCCTGAGGCCAGAATATGTGAGTGTGGCTAAAGAGGAGTGAGTGAGTGGGAGAGAGAGCAAATGAAGCCAGAAAGAGAGCTAAGAGGCAGATTCTGTAGTATTTTATAGGTCAGGTCAAGAGGTTTGTTAGGAAATCATTATGATGCTGCCTTAAAATTACAAAATGTTTACATTTCAAGTTGGCAGATGTGGTAGAGTATAACATAGTAGGAGGAAGAACATTGTACCTGCATCCAAACAGATAAACTCTCTGCTCTCCCTGAAGAGAAGTCAGCATGTGGATTCCTTCTCCAAATCAAGTTACTAACATTCCCTGAGCCTGTTTTTTGTTTTGTGAAATGAAGACAGAACTGCCTGAAGGCAGGGATGAAAAAATACAGTCCTAAAAGCCAAGAGTTAAACCTTAAAACTGCCACAAGTTATATGAAATCCCTTTCATATGAAGCACACCTAATGGAAGAAAAAGTATTTCTATGCCAGAAGCAGAAGGGAAAAGAAGCTGGCTGTTACTATATTGTCATAAGTCGCATATCTCAACTCAATGAGTTCATCAGAAAATGAATCAGTCAGCAAGGAGTATGAGAGAAAGGAAGGCATGAATTATCACTATGCTTCCAGCACTGACTGGGAAACAAAGTGTCCTGGGAAGATAAAATGATGCAAGCATGCCCAGTTCTCCTTGTTGTTGAGACAGATCTATCAGACCATTGGAGCCTGATGCCCTGAAACATATGCGCTATCCAGCCAACTCTCCTTGTTCTGATTTCATGCTCACAAGCTACCTTCTGATAATCTAGCCTCCCAGGATGTTTCTCTGCAGCAGGAGAATGTTCTGGTGCACTAGAAAGTTACATTTCTTTCTATAAATTACAGCATTGGCATTCTGTATTTCATACTTCATTCTCCTGTGGATTTAGCTGATGTGAATCAGCATGCCTAAGTCCAATAACGCTTTGAGACACTGACACTGTCTCTGCTTTCTGAAACTGTGAGGCTTAGGGGTCACACCCTGTGTTGTGATGAGCTCAGCAGGGGATGCCTCTCCAGGGACTGCTGTTAACTAGCTATCCACACATATTATTTTTTAACTTCTCCATTGCCTAATTCACAAGGGTTGCAGGGCTCACATAAAATAATGCATTCAAGAGCTGTAGAATTCTTTGGGGGAACACTGAAAAGATGGTAAAAGAAATAATCTACGTGTGCATTATGGACCTTGTACATCTGGCTATTTGGAACCATCTGTGGTATAGAAGAAAAACCTTCAATCTAGGAACAATGGGCATGCCTGCCCCAGGAAGAATGAAAAACTTAGAAAGAAAGGTGCAGAAACTGAATCATCTTTCCTTGTCTGAATACTTTTATTCCAGGGATAGAAATTCTGGATTTTCCTTTTAAGAGTGCAACACTCCAATACAAAAATTTGGAACTACCAGTGATTCTTTCATAAAGTATATAGATATTAAAATATATAGAGATATAAGTATGTAGCACATTGTATGTGACAGGTAAGAGGCCCAGCTATATAACCTTGTTGGACCCTGTGAAAAATAGTAATTCAGAGTCCTTTGTTCAAAAATCAAGGGAAAATGCCATAAAATATATTAAAATATATAGATCTTTCTTTTCTTTCATTGTCTCTCTCTTCACTTGTTTTGGCATTTTTCATTTGCTACTTAATGTCATTCTAAGTAAAGAAGAAATAATCTTAAAAAATGTTAGCACTGATTTTATTGTCCATTTTTAATTTGTACAATGCCAGCCCTGAAAATAAAAGAGCGCTCTTCTGCACAATAATCAAAATTAGGCAATTCATACCTCTCACAGGTCACATGAGCACAAGTATTTCTTTCTTAGAACAAAGAAAGCACTGAACAAAAATAATTTAGCTGTTTTTGCTTCTACCAATGTTCTCTACCTTTAGTTTACTAATGAATAAGGCCAGATTGACAGGTAAAGGAACTATGAGGTCTTTCCTTTTTTTAATGTCATTATTATCAGTGTAAGCAGTTTAATACAAGGAAGCAACATGAGTAAGAATGAATATGATAGGGTTTTTGGTCACTGTATTTCTTAGAATGTCATTGCCTTCTTTCTGCCTTTGAAAAAAGTTCCGATTTGAATAAAAATTATGGTCTCTTGATGTTGTCAGCAAGCTCCACACTTCTCACACTTAGCCAGTCATAGATATAATATATTTGATGTAATGTAGTTACCTTGTCTGGAGAAGGAAATGGCAACCCATTCCAGTGTTCTTGCCCGGAGAATCCCAGGGACGGGGGAGCCTGGTGGGCTGCCGTCTATGGGGTCGCACAGAGTCGGACACGACTGAAGCGACTTAGCAGCAGCAGCAGCAGCACTTACCTTGTCGGAGAAGGCAATGGCACCCCACTCCAGTACTCTTGCCTGGAAAATCCCATGGACTGAGGAGCCTGGTGGGCTGCAGTCCATGGGGTCGCGAAAAGGTGGACACGAGGGAGCGACTTCACTTTCACTTTTCACTTTCAGCATTGGAGAAGGAAATGGCAACCCACTCCAGTGCTCTTGCCTGAAGAATCCCAGGGACCGGAGAGCCTGGTGGGCTGCCCGTCTACGGGGTCGCTCAGAGTCGGACACGACTGAAGCGACTTAGCAGCAGCAGCAGCAGCTTATACTGACTTAGCATCTCGCTGATCTCCCGTGCATCTGGGTCCACTAGGATTCTTGCTCATAGGGCACTGCAAATGGTCTGTGCTTATGCAGCAACAAGGAACAGAGAGATCACGCACATTATGTGGATCTCTTCTGCTTTCAAGCATGCTTAAAATATCAGGAATAATAAGAAATTATTAAGAATTTTAAGACAGCATAATGTTCAACCAAGCATGGGTTTGTTCTGACCGTGGTGGCTTGATCAACTGCCCAGGTCACAAGACCATGAAGCCAGCCCTGACAGGCACTGCTTTGCTAAGTTACTTCAGTCGTGTCTGACTCTTCCCAACCCCATGGACTGTAACCTACCAAGTTCCTCTGTCCATGGGGATTCTTCAGGCAAGAATGCTGGAGTGGCTTGCCATGCCCTCCTCCAGGGGATCTTCCTGGCCCAGGGATCAAACCCTCCTCTTTTATGTTTCCTGTGATGGTAGACGGGTTCTTTCCCACTAGCGCTACCTGAGAAGCCCCTGCTCTAAGAAGAAATAATTAAACTTTAACAACTATAAGAGGTTAGCAGTATATCTCCCATTTCAGAAAGAACAAGCACAGAGAGGTCAAGTAGCTTTTTCAAGTGTTACTAAGATCTAGTAAGTGGCAGAGCTGGGGTTTGAGTCCAGGCTTTTAAATTCAAGACACCATGTTCTTAACCAACACACAATGTTGCTTCTAAAGACACTGATTTTAAATTCAGCTTCAAGATTCCTTGCTCTTCTCTACCTCTTCACTTTCTAAAAATATAAAAGGCAATTTATATTCATCATTTAAAAAAAAACCCACATATATTGTGTGCAATTATTGTCATTGCCTATAGTTTACAATAACTGGTATAAAGAATAATAATAGTTATCACTGAATGCTTTTCTCTGGGCCTAGCAATTTGATAAGGTGGTTTCAGTTTTCACCTGTGCTTCCAGTATTCTTGCCTGGAGAATTCCATGGACAGAGGAAGCTGGTGGGTTACCTTCCATGGGGTCGTGAAAAGTCGACCACAACTGAGCACATCAGCACACAGATAAGAACATAGAAGTTTAAAGCAATTAAGTAACTTTTGTCAGACTTGGGTAGTAAGAGTCAGACAACTTGGCACCAACATCCAGAGGTTTACATGCTTTGTCATAGCACTATAATTTTCCTGTTGCCCATTTTAAATGTGCCAAGGTAAGCAACAGGGATCAGACCTATACGGATAGACTTGATTTCTGCCAGATTTCTGTTCAGTCCCACATGTTCAAAATTAGAAGTATAATTCAATTGCAAGAAGTAGTGTTTGATATTCAAATATGTACCCCAGTGCAAATTCACTGTTTTTCTCTGAGAGAGTCTTCCTCTATGTGTAGAAAGTTCAAATAGATTTAGCCCAGGATGAAATGTCAGAAATATAAAGAAGACACAAGAGCTTGAGATGCTGCCCTTGGAAAAACTGTTATCACTAACTGATAATCTCTAAGCAAATAGAGATAGTAATTGGATGAGCTCTCTTAATTGAATCCAATAGAGAAAGGAGCTTAAGTCCTGCCTTGTTCCTGATGTCCATTAACACTACATAATTCTTTGGACAAACTTGAGATCAAAAGAGACGGGCATAAAACTGGAAAGCTCCCAGAGAAGTCTCAAAAACAGTTTTCTTTCTACTTAGAAGCTGTTTTCAGAGAACATAATTGTTACAGTAGATCACAAAATTAAATAACAAAATCAGAATAAGCATCTCCCAAAATCTTACTAAATTGGGTGACATAAAAAGAGAAAGAAAACCTAAAGAAGTAACTTTGGTTTAGGACATAAAATTAACTGAGGAGCTAAGGGACTATTAAATTCCAGAAGCCTTGTGCAGCGATGAAAGACTTTTAAATCTCTGGCAAATTTTCAAGACACATAACCGAAAATTAGGACTGTTCTTCCTAACAGATTTTTAATTATAAGAGGATTTTATTCAGAAGTAGCTGAATTCTTTCACCCTTAATTGTATATTCTGCAATTAACTAAGATCCATCACAGAACACTTGATTCTTCTATTGCTGTTCACCTGAAGGAAATCAACCCATCAGAGACGTTTTCAAAATAACTGAAGACTTAAATTAATTTTAAAAAACAGTAAATAGATAAAAGAAGCACACCTTCTAGTGAAAAAAAAGGCACGTATTCCTTTAAGGAACCACACACCTCCTATTTATGTTTTTGTTTTTGTTTTTTTAATAGAAGCTGTTTTAAGTTGAGTTCCTCCAGAAGAAAAGAGCTGCAGACAAAGGAATACATGCACTAGGAGTTTGACAGAACTGTCAGGAATATGGGCTTCCTTGGTAGCTGAGACAATAAAGAATCTGCCTGCAATGCAGGAGACCTAGGTTTGATATCAGGAATGAGGGATAAGGGAAATTAAATAGGGAATAAGGGAGAATACAAGAATACACTATGGAGTTGGCTTCTGCCACTATGAGGAAAAAATGGTGCTACAATTGAAAGGATCAAATGAGAAGCAATAGGAAATATATCTCAGGATATGTCTGCCTAAGAAAAAAGGCAGGCATTTATTCACTGGTCAAAGGACTCCCCCCACTAAAACACACAGTCACATGCACACACACACTTACTTCAAAATCAACACTTGTGAGTGCCACTGGGCTCCTGTGAATGTCACATATCCTTGTGAAAAAGAAGCTATAGGTCAGGCAGCCAGAGGCATGTACTGGGCAGACCCGAGACGGGTGCTGTCAGGATGCTCCTGCCTGAAGCTGGGTAAAGCCAGCATAGAACAGGTCACTGCAGCTGCAGCAGAAGGTATGACAGACAGAGAGGATATAAATGGTTCCAAGAGGAGCCTGATAGAGTAAACATCCCTGCTTCAGACCAATTTCCATTCTTGGGTTCCTAAGCAACTGTTTTAAATTTGGTGGCACAGATGAACTCTACTACTGTCTTCTTAAAGTAATAATAATGATGATTCACAAGCGTACCTTGAAGTGGGTTTAAATTTTCTCCATTCCCAAATCCCTCACATCCTGAACTCTCCTCTTCTAATAAAGAGTGAGCCTCTGTGGAGTCCACATTAGCTCCCCACAGGTTTGCTGCTAACTCTATTCACTCACACACCCTCCTGGTTAGTGATGCCTCCCTGAATTGCCAAATCTAGCCGTCTTCCCTCTGCCTAGAGCACTCTCTGTGTTCCACTGCACTGGTGTGGTTAGGCACCCTGTCCCTGAAGATGAAGAGTTTTTGCCTCCTCTGTCATTTTTCTTCAGCTTCTTCTGTTTCTCTGCATTGACTCTCATCATCCCTTCCAAGATTACTTTCTCTCTCTTCTCTCCAAAGGTCTAATTTCCTCCAAGATCCCACTCTCTATCCTCAAAATTCCCTCAGTGATAACAATAGCATCTGTGTCCCCACCATAGAATGTCCTTTCACCTACTCCCAATTGTCCAATCACTCCTTCAGCTGTATTCTCTTTGTTTTTTTATTATTAATTTATTTTAATTGGAGGCTAATTTCTTTACAATATTGTGGCAGTTTTTGCCATACATTGACATGAATCAGCCATGGATGTACATGTGTCCCCCCATCCCAAACCCCTCTCCCAGCTCCCTCCCCATCCCATCTCTCTGGGTTGTCCCAGTGCACCAGCTTTGAGAGCCCTGTTTCATGCATCAAACTTGGACTGGTCATCTGTTTCACATATGGCAATATAAATGTTTCAATGCTATTCTCTCAAATCATCCCACCCTCAGCTTCTCCCACAAAGTCCAAAATTCTCTTCTTTATATCTGTGTCTCTTTTGCTGTCTTGCACGTAGGGTTGTCGTTTACCATCTTTCTAAATTCCATATATATGCATTAGTATACTATATAGGTGTTTTTCTTTCTGACTTACTTCACTCTGTATAATAGGCTCCAGTTTTATCCACTTCATTAGAACTGACTCAAATGTGTTCTTTTTAATAGCTGAGTAAGGGCTTCCCTGGTGGCTCAGAGGTTAAAGCATCTGCCTCCAATGTGGGAGACCCGGGTCCGATCCCTGGGTCGGGAAGATCCTCTGGAGAAGGAAACGGTAACCCACTCCAGTATTCTTGCCTGGAGAATCCCATGGACGGAGAAGCCTGGTAGGCTACTGTCCACCGGGTCGCATAGAGTCGGACACGACTGAGCGATGGAACGGAACGGAATATTCCATTGTGTATATGTACAACTTTCTTATCCATTCATCTATCAGTGGATATCTAGGTTGCTTTCATTTCCTGGCTATTATAAACAGTGCTGCGATGAAACTTGGGGTACACGTGTCTCTTTCAATTCTTATTTCCTTGGTGTGTATGCCCAGCAGTGGGATTGCTGGGTCATATGTCAGTTATATTTCCAGTTTTTTAAAGAATCTCCACACTGTTCTCCACAGTGGCTGTTCTAGTTTGTATTCCCACAACAGTGTAAGAGGATTCCCTTTTCTCCACATCCTCTTCAGCATTTATTGTTTGTAGACTTTTTGATGGCAGCCATTCTGACCAGTGGGAAATGGTACCTCATTGTGGTTTTGATTTCCATTTCTCTGATAATGAGTGATGTTGAACATCTTTTCATGTGTTTGTTAGCCACCATCTGTATGTCTTCTTTGGAGACATTTAGCTTTTTGACCCATTTTTTGATTGATTCTTTTTTTTTCTGGTATTGAGCTGCATGAGCTGCTTCTATATTTATAGAGCAGTCTTAAGGGTGGAAATCAGCATCCCAAGAGCAGCTTGTTCTAACTAAACCTATGACCTTGTCTCTCAAGCTTTATCTCATGTGTTTCCTATTTCTACAAATGACACGTTCATTCTTGCAGCCTCCTAGCTCCTAAATTCTGTTTATCAGCACCCCACACACATTTATTCTACATATTTACCAAGAAGAAATAGTATATGATTCACCTCCTTTTAAGTAAGTCAATGGAAAATGCACTCAAACTATAAATGCCCAGGAGTTCATTTATATCTTTAACAGTCTCCAGCCTGGTGACCCCCTCTGTTCTAGAAAAGTCTGACAGACAAAAGGTAAGGTCCAGAAAAGATCATCCACTCAGGACCAGCCAAAGGTTAGGCTCAAACAGTTCTAAAACTCTTTTTTTTAAATACATCGTCATATAATTCTGATTTTTACATACTTGAGTAAATAAATCATATTGTGCACTCCTTTTAAATGTTTTCTTTATTGTCAAAAAGTCATATAAAATATATTATTTTAACCATATTAAACTATACAGTTCAGTGGCATTAAATACATTCACATTGTTGTGCTGTGTAATTCTCACCATCTATCTCCTGAATGTTTTACCTTCCTAAACTGAAACTCAGTTCAGTTCAGTTCAGTTGCTCAGTCATGTCCAACTCTTTGTGACCCCATGAACCGCAGCACGCCAGGCCTCCCTATCCATCACCAACTCCCGGAGTTTACCGAAACTCATGTCCATTGAGTCAGTGATGCCATCCAAACATCTCATTCTCTGTCATCCCCTTCTCCTCCTGCCTTCAATCTTTCCCATCATCAGGGTCTTTTCAAATGAGTCAGCTCTTTGCATCAGGTGGCCAAAGTATTGGAGTTTCAGCTTCAAACTGAAACTCTGTCCCTATTAAATAGTACCTCCCAGTATCCCCTCCTTCCTCATCTACCAATATACTTTCTGACTATGAATTTGTCTGTTACAGGTACCTCATATGAGTGTACTCAAACAGTATTCTTCTTCACCTAATGTATTGATATATTGGAATGCATTTTTAGAATCAACTTAATATATGTCTTATGAACAGATTGTACCTTCTTTTTCTCCTGCGTTATATAGTAGATCTTCATCAGTCATCTACTTTATATACAGTAGCATACATAGGTGAGTGTATACTTTTTGCTTCTCCCTTGTTTCACATTCCACTCACATGCCTTCCTTCCTGCTTCCTCTCCAAGTTAACAGTCTAAATGTATCCTTTAATATTTGTGTTCCATGCTCATGTAGACACGTATATATTCACATATACACATGCATATGTATATACATATATACCCATATCTAAGCTTTAGTAAGACATTATAAAAATTGGATGATTATGGTACTTTAGCGATTGTTCTTCTGTGTAATTTCACAGAAATCTTTCAAAGTACCTAGTATAATTCTCATTCATTGTTTTTAGTGATTTGGAAGCACAATAATTTATCTATCCTTTGTATTACTGATGCATTTTTTCCCACTCTGAATAATGCTGATGTAAACAAACTTGTAGATAATTATATGGACTTAAAGTTTTCTTTATATAGAATAGATTATCAGGAAAGGGATTACAGGGCCATTAGCATATGTGTACAATTTTATATCTGCTGAGGGGATTGTTTTTGTATTTACTTTAGTATTTTATAAGCATGCCATTTTTCCCACTCCTGGTAGCAATAGATTTTATATTCATCTCTATATTTGTCAGTCTGAACAGTAAAATTAGAAATCTACAACTTTATTTTTTCCTGACTACTTATGTGTGTATGCATATTTTCATGTATTTTTGACGATACAAATTTTCAGTTTGTAAAACATTTTTTTCCTTACTCATTGCTACTTTTCTATCACATCTTTCTCATCAATTTTTGAGTCTTTTGTACAGATAGTAGCTTTTCCCTCCAGTTTACAAGTCTTTTTCAAATTTACTGTTGGTTTATTCACTTCATTTATGGTATCTTTGTCATGATGAAAAATTTGTAATAATATGTACTTAATTAATTTTCACTTTTCTATTTATTTATTTTTGCTGCACTGGGTCTTGCTGCACCCAGGCTTTTTCTAGTTGTAGTGAGCGGGGACTACTCTTCAATACAGCACATGGTCTTCTCATTGCGGTGGCTTGCTTTGTCACAGAGCATAGGCTCCAGGGCAGATGGGTGGGCTTCATAGGCAAGATGACTAACTGTGACCAAAATTGAACCATCATACAATTTAATGTTTTTGTTTTACTCTATGAAGGTAGAAGGAGAAAAACAAATAATGGCCAATTTTTCAATTCTATCTCTGTATTGTAAAAGACAGATGAGCAAGAAGAGCTTCAGAATAGACCTAATGAAACTCCCACTATGAAAAGAAAATGTTGAGCACCCAAGAAAATTAAGAAAAAGAGTGAAAACCAAAATGCACAAGAGAAATTGGTAGCTCAGGATTAGGAGAATTTAAAAGATCACAATACAAGTAAAAGATAAAATAAAGTATAAATCTTATTATGATATATTTACATTGATCATATACTTATTTATTCATTCAATTAGTAATTACTCATTAGACCAATTCACTATATTTCAGGCCTTGTAATAGCTACTAGGGATACAGAAAATACTCCTGACTTCAGGAAGCAATTATCTTTCTTCCTTCTCTTCTTGTTCTCTTTCTTCTTTTATTAATAAACTCTTCCTACCATAGGATCTGACACATAACAACTATTCTATAAATGTTCAGATAAAGAAACCAATATCTTAGGGCTAAGTATTATTTAAAATAATATAATAAAATTTTAAACAAATTAAGTAGGTGAAAAGAATAAAGAATACAACACAAAACAATTAAGTCAAAAGAAAACAATGAAAAATGTTAATTTTTTATTTAACAGACATCTAAAAATATATCTACTCTGTAACCCACACTAGGTTAAGAGCTATCCATAAGATTTATATTTTGGTTCTCTCTTAAAAATTCCTACTTATTTTCTAATATGTGGCAATTTTTCATGCATTATAAGCAAATTTTCTTTTACATTATTGAGGATAGTCATAAAAATTTCTTTAAAATACCTCTTCAGTTCCAACATTTTGGTCACCTTGCAAGTCAGTCTTCATTGTCTCCATTGTCTGTCTTCTCTCTTCAGAATTGATCACATCTTCCTGGTTCTCAAATGCTAAATAACTTTTAATTATGTCATAAACACTATTGTGGAGACTTGGTTCCTTGTTTGTTTCAGTAAGTAATTAATATGTTTGAACTCAACTGGTAAATTCTGTATTTTAAGAGATAATTCAAATTTCAATTCAGTTCTTTTGACCTCTGCTTGAGAGCCTGGAAGTTTTTCCATTCACACATGGTTGAAGCATGGGTGAGTGAGATATTTAGGCAAAGTTTCTCTACTTAAAATTTAGAGCTTCCTGTTTGTTACTTTTTCTTTCTTGAGATTCCTTTTTCCATTTTCTGGCAGCTTTGGTGGTTCCAAACTATGTTCTCTGGCTCTTTGAAATTGAAAGTTTTTTTCTGTTTCTACCGTCTCTATCAGCCTCTCAAATCACTGGCCACAGCTTATACACAGGTTAAAATCTATAAAAGTAGAAAAGTCAGATCAGAGTGTTTTTCCCTCTTCCATACAACTCCTCTAAAATACACTTGCTTTTGTTTCACTTTCTAGTGCCATGGTTTTCATTTTTGTTTTCTAATTTTACCCAGACTTTATAGTTGCTATCTATGGAAGAGTCAATCTGGTAGGAGCTTTGTCAGTCACATAAGAAGCAGAAGTCTCCAATACATTTTAAAAGTTTTTAACTTGCAGGTAAAAGAAAATATAAGTATTTAAAATGTGAGTATTTTCACTCTAAGTATTTTGTGAATCAAACGGGTATAGATATAAAAGTACAGGGTGAAAAATATAAAATCACTGAATAAGGAAATAATGTCCATTTGTTGTATTTTAAGTCCAACTGTGAGTTCAAGCATGTCTCTGTTAATTATAATTATATTTTGCAGTTGAAAAATGACTTCTAAGGTTATTAAGGCAATTATTTTCTAATAAATACATTTTGAAGGCAAAAAAACAAAAGTTGGAGGTATCTGAAGAAATCAGTATTAGTATCTATTAACTTGGCTTAAAAGTATTTGTTTGATTAAATTTGGTAGTTTTCTGCCAAATTTGAGGGAAAGGGAGATTCAGCTATTTCCTCACAATCATTCTTTAATCAATTCATAAAAACAAATTTATAGTTTCCTTAGCATGAGCCACTGAGGCCACTGCAAACTATACATCCTCTGGGTGACAAAATAAATATATATAGCCATTTTATTGATCCATATTCCAAGCTGCACAAACTTTTAAACTGAGAGTGACATTGTTGGATTTTATAGTATCTTAAAGGGAACTTAGGTGTAGGTCTAGATATGAACAGTAAAAGAAGTATAGTTGGTTTTATTTCTTAAGAGTTGAACAGAAAATTTAGAAAACTTCTTTGACACAACTCAATGCAAATTGTTTCTCTACTCTTCTAATTTTCTCAAAAATAACCTCACAAAAAAGGTACAGTTATAATTAATCTTTTAATATTCCTAATTAAGAAGTGAGAAATCACCCAGAAGCTAGGAAGGGCTTTGTCTCCTTTAGCAGTGGATCTCTTCTTGGCAATCAAGTAAGTAAAGTCGCTCAGTCGTGTCCGACTCTTTGCGACCCCATGGACTGTAACCAGGCTCCTCTGTCCATGGGATTTTCTGGGCAAGAGTACTGGAGTGGGTTGCCATTTCCTTCTCCAGGGGATCTTCACCACCCAGGGATCGAACCCGGGTCTCCAGCATTACAGACAGATGCTTTATTGTCTGAGTCACCAGGGAAGCCCCTCCTTGGCAATAGAGGCCCATAAATTTTACTTCAGACAGCAAAAATTTCCCCTTTTGTAGGTTAATACATCAGAGTCATGGGCCAACCCTAATCCCAGCAGACCAGAAAGGGCAGCCTCAGTCCAAAAACGATCACTTTCCACTGTCCACTAGACTGCTGGTTTGAATAGCTCAAGGTTATCCCCCAGTGCCTCCAGCTTCCTTAGGATGACAAGAATAGGGAAGATCGCTGGAGACTGCCTGAGTCTAATATACTATCTGGAAATTTTAGGGATTTTTGTTGTTGTTGTTGTTGTTAATAGAGATCTTTATTTATGAGAGATTTTAATACATAAAATTGGCTTCCCAGGTGGCACTAGTGGTAAAGAATCTGCCTGCTAGTTTAGGAGATGCAAAAGACTTGGGTTCAGTCACTGGGTTGGGATGATCCCCTGGAATAGGAAATGGCAACTCACTCCAGTTATTCTTGCCTGGAGAATCCCATGCACTGAGGAGCCTGGCAGGCCACAGTCTACAGTGTTACAACAACTCAGACACAACTGAGCACACACGCACTATTACTACTTAGTACATGATGGAAATTTCAGTTTTAACCCTAATTAGGACATCATTTCAGATAAGCTCAATGAAGTCTAGATCTTGCATCACAGAAATGACCACTGCTTCTCTAATCCCCAACTGTACCTCACTGATTTCTCCAAATATAGGTAATTAGACATACAGTCCATCTGAGCTCTACAATATATTCGACCTTCTAAGTCTTCAGGATACTTAATTCTCACAAATTTTCTCCTTGGGGCTCTTCTCTGAGAGGTTATGTTGCCCTTTGAGGCTACTTCAGTAACTGCACATTTTTCAACTTAATTGTGGCAGCCAGTCCGAGATGCATCATTTGTTTGCCACTTTTCCAAGCTAATGACCCAGTATGAGCATGCCAATATCAAATCAGTACCATGAGGACTAGCTACCTTTCCAGTTCCATGCATGGGGACCAGGGACGTTGCCTATTTTTTATACCACTATAACTCTAGCACTTAGACCAGTGCCTGATGAACAGCTGCTTATATTTATTTGATGAATAAATTAATAACCAAATTAACAAGCTAAATAACTCCACATCCCCTAAGAATCTGTATTCAAAAAAAAATGGAATTGTCCTTGTTCTTCTCTTCCTGAGAATTGCACTCTTAGAGTCATTAGGTGGGACAAGGTAATGTAGCTGTCCACACTGGAGGGGATGGGACAGGAAAGCTGCCATCTGAGAAAGACCCTGAGTGGAGAGAAAGATGGCTACACCCAAAGGGTGGATTGTTGTTAGATGTAGAGTGTCGACGTTCAAACAAGGTGAGGCTGGTGCCCATGAAGGAGATCAGACCAAGCAAGGTGAGGAGAGCAACATATAGGGATGGTCCAGAATGGAAAAAGTAGCATTCCAACAGAGGGACGAACCAGCAGGTAGTGTCAGAAGTGAAGAAGGTAGCCTCCAGAGGTGAAGGCAGAGGTGTAAGGGGAGTCAGATTCTGACTGGGTATTCATGAGAGGGGGCAGTCAATCCTGTGCAGATTGTCAGAATTCAATCATGAAGAGGAGCAACATGGTTGGGGCAACAGAACCCATGGTGAAAAGGGCATCCATGCCTAGGGGTGGCCTGGCAGAAAGTATGAAAAGACAAGCAGGCTCATAAATAATCCACGCTGGGGATGCATCTTATAATGAAGAGGCAGAGCCAGAGAGAGTTGAGGTGTATGTCCGTGATAGAGAAAAATATGCCCTGGCGTTTTGGACTACTATACCGAGGGTGGGTGTGGGGAGAAGGAGGTGAGGTGGGCAACACCTGAGGAGAGAGTAAGAAGAGATAGGTTGGTTAACATGCAGGCAATAAGCAAAATAACTAAATATATTAGAGTCATTGGATCTACGTTTCACACTACGAGAGAGAAGTGTTACAAATGTGGAAAGGGGAAAACTAGAATAAACTCTTTATTTTCTTGGGCTCCAAAATCACTGCAGATGGGGACTGCAGCCATGAAATTAAAAGACGCTCGCTTCTTGGAAAAAAAGCAAAGACAAACCTAGACAGGGCAAACCATAGCTTTGACTAGACAGACCTTTGATGTCTCTGCTTTTTAATAGGCTGTCTAGGTTTGTCATAGTCAAAGATATGGTTTTGCCAGTGGTCATGTATGGATGTGAGAGTTGGACCATAAATAAACCTGAGTGCTGAAGAATTGATGCTTTTGAACTGTGGTGTTGGAGAAGTCTCTTGAGAGTCCCTTGGACTGCAAGGAGATCCAATCAGTCAATCCTAAAGGAAATCAGTCCTGAATATCCATTGGAAGGATGCTGAAGCCAAAACTCCAATACTTTGGCCACCTGATGTGAAGAACTGACTCATTGACCCTGATGCTGGGAAACATTGAAGGCTGGAGGAGAAGGGGACGACAGAGGATGAGATGGTTGGATGGCATCACCGACTTGATGGACATGAATTTGAGTAAGCTCCAGGAGTTGGTGAAGGACAGGGAAGCCTGGTGTGCTATAGTCCATGGGGTAGCAAAGATTCAGACACGACTAAGCAACTGAACTAAACTGAGAATAAACTATGCTGTTGGACTGAAATTAGAGGCATCTATGTAAACTCATGGCTTTAAAAATAGACATAGAGAAATTTAGATGTTGATGTGTGCACACGTGTACATATGTAGTCTATCTACTGCATGGGCCTGGGAGCATTGGCACCTCAATAATCATAAACACATCTAGCACCCAAATCTTGACTTCTAAATGCCATTCTCAACTACAAGGAATTAGAGTTCCTGGAAGATATAGCTGATTTCAGGGCAAGCTGAAGCAGGGCAAGTAAAAATTGAGAACATATTGTGTAAGGAAGTAAGAAAGTATTCAAAGAAGTTAGAGATATGTCAAAAAGACAGAGAAACCTGATAAAAAGGAACTCTACCTGGCAAAATTGGGGAAAAATCAAACATCAAAATAAATAACAACAACTAATAGCTCAAATAAAATAAAACAGTTTTAATGTATCTATACAGATAAAACTAAATAGGAAATGATTAATTTGAAAGTTTAATGAGGAACATTATATTTACATAATTCAAAGTGCTTTCTCATGGTTTCCTTGTTACCTGCAAAAGGGAAAAGGTAAGTGGAAAAGCCTGACAGACACCTCCAGAATATATATGGAATTTAGAAAGATGGTAACCTGAACCCTGTATAAGAGACTGCAAAAGAGACATAGGCATATAGAACAGTCTTTGGGACTCTGTGGGAGAGGGTGAAGGTGGGATGGTTGGGGAGAATGGAATTGTAGCATGTATATTATCATAAGGGACCAGTCCAGGTTCGATGCATAAATTTTCCTCTGTTCATTTCTTTGCATTTGTGCTTTTTCAATAAAAATACTTTTAACTGATAAAAAATAAATAAATAAAAGTTAAAAAAAAATGATCAAAGCTAGCATCACTAATTTTGAACAAGTCATAACTGTATACCCTGTGATAGGATATAAAAAAACATATCACTTCTGTGATATTGCCAAAAATGCATAACCTGAATCTGGTCATAATGAAAAACCTAAATTGAGAAGCATTTAACTGAAAAAAAAAGTAGACTATATTCAAAAGTACCCAAGTCATGAAAGTCATGGAAAGATTGTCCTAAGACCTAATGAGAATAAAGAGAAATGACAATGAAATATAACAATGATTTTGAATTTGATCATCCTACTGTAAAGAATATATGGTGACAATTGCTGAAACGTGAATGCATTTGATGATTAGATAACATTGTAGTCATAGGGTTGTGTGAAAAATCACTCCATACACTAAGTTAAAATATTCCGAGGTGACTGGGCAGCAAGTCACCAGCTTGAGCTCAAAAGGTTCAAGGGGAAAAAAGACATGTATACTGTACTTGAAACTTTTCTGTAAATTTATGATTGTTTCAAAATTAAAAATACATATTTTTAGTAAAACTGTGAAACTTTATTTAAAAGTTTTAATGAGGGGAAATGAAGATATATGAACTCACTGTATTGGTTCCCCTCCCTCTGTGTTCTCTGCAGAAATCAGACTGATAAACAAACAGTAAAATGTGGTTGAGTCATCCAGAAGTTCTCTTTCTCTGTCCTCCAAAATCTACTGTTCTGCAGCATACATCTTAACTTGTAACCTATAGTTATATATATATACACACATCATATATGTGTATGCTACATACTATATTAAACAATATATGTGCATTCTATATACTGCATTAAACAATATAGATGTTTTCACTGAATAGCTAATAGATTTACCACTGGCACCAATTTATACATAAATTGTATAAATACAATAAATAAATTTCCTATATTTAAATGCGTTCATGCAAAAAATACTCTACCAGGGCAAAGTTATTTAAAGAAAATAAAGCCAAATTGTAAAGTCTTGCAGTTGCTGCTGCTAAGTCGCTTCAGTCGTGTCCGACTCTGTGTGACCCCATAGATGGCAACCCACCAGGCTCACCTGTCCCTGGGATTCTCCAGGCAAGAACACTGGAGTGGGTTGCCATTTCCTTCTCCAATGCATGAAAGTGAAAAGTGAAAGTGAAGTTGCTCAGTCGTGTCTGACTCTTTGCGACCCCATGGACAGCCTACCAGGCTTCTCCTTCCATGGGATTTTCCAGGCAAGAGTACTGAGTGTGAGAGAACCACAAAAAATTGCATTAAACACTTGAATGCCTTTCTATTTAGGTTAATGTGGTAAAGCTAGTTTGTTGTTCTGGAATTCTTTTCCCTTCCCGCCTGGGCTCACAGGCAGACTTCATTTCATACAGCACTTGTTAACCTAGATTCCTCAATGACTATGCAGAGCAGAGAGCCCTCCTTCCCCATCACCATTTTATCTTTAAATGAGAAAAAGTAAGTTTCTGCATTTTAATTCACTGAGATTTTCTCCTGCCATAGCAACTGCTACCATCACCAAATCCAGTGAATGTTTTTCCTCTCAGATCTGATGTGGGGACCACAGTTGATTGTGGGGGACTGTTAAGTCCCTGAGTTTACTTATAGTGAAGCATTTATAGGATTAACCAGCCATTCTCCTGCTAATACTAGCTCCTTCTTAAAGAATGAAACTCTCCAATTGTGCTGATGAAACCATTCCTTTTTCCCCACCTAT
Source organism: Moschus berezovskii (assembly GCF_049115385.1). Lineage (NCBI taxonomy): Eukaryota > Metazoa > Chordata > Mammalia > Artiodactyla > Moschidae > Moschus > Moschus berezovskii. Next base: position 91,760,316 of record NC_142470.1, read on the forward strand.
CAAAAACTTGCTTCCAGGAAGGGAGTGAAGGGGAATCAAATCGGACAAGCTGCCAGATTCCTCACTATCTATCCATCCACCTGTTAATGCCTATGGACAGAAGCCTCTAAAAGCTACTGGGTGCAGAGTGTCAAATCTAGTGCATGAGAAAATGTGCACAAAGTGTGATATTACTTCAGATAATTCTAGAATAGTGTCAGTATAAAAGCAGAAGACCTAGAATGCTGTGGCAGCAAACAGCAGAAGACTTAATCTGGTCTAGTTATGAGGAGTCTTCCCAGAGAAAATCACTGCTAAGGTTGCTTTCCTGTACTGGGGTTTTTGCTTATCCATCTTTTACCCTATGTGGGATTCTCCATGGTATCTGACAAGCCATTTTAATCTTTACTTTCTATTGTTTTCCTCGGTTCAGACAACTTTCAGTTTTCCCATCTGTAAAGTGGGAATAGAAATACACATTTCACAGGTAGGTTTAAGACAAAGAAGTATGAGGAAGTGCCTAGCAAGCTAAATGACACACAATAGGCAACAACAAATGTGATTTTATACCTTAAGGCCCCAGGTTTCTTCAACATGATGATCTAAGCTACAGACAAACACGTGTATTGTGTCAATATCTTATTCTTCACCCACTTTGGCAGTTTATTTTGATCTTCTGTCATACACTTAAAGAAAAATAAATATTTGAGTATTAAATTTGTGGTTTCCCTGAATCTTACTCTTCCTACTTCAAATCTTCTTTTAGTTGAACTTGACCATATCTTTGTTCTCCCATGTTAGTGAGAAATATAGGTATCTTGGCTCAGGTTAAACCCTTTGCCCACCTCCCTGTGTATAAAGTAATGACCTTGTCAACCCAGAGAGCCACTGTCAAATCACTATCATCATCATCACTATTGTCATAATAATATTAATATTAGAGCTATATTTTATTGAATTTTTACTAAGTATCAGGTATGTTCTAGGTACATATAATGCTATTTTTACATCATAAACTCTGAAGTAGTTTGTAATATTTACATTTTAAGAATGAGTATATATCAAAGCTTACAGTGGTTGAAGTATTTGCCCAGGATAACACAGTTAGTTGGCAACAGAAGTGGGATCCAACCTGAAGTCTGTTTGCCTCCAACAGCTATGTTTTCCACTAAATTAAACGTCTTTCCACAAGACCTTTCAAAATGCTTTCTTGTAACATTTTTATTGCTACATTTTTGAGCCACAGTCATAGTGGCATTTAATGTACCAATTTGATATACCAGTGGGTCATCAAATATCAGTGCATCAAAATGCCATGAACCGGGAACATGAGGATAAGGTCAGGAAAAAGCAAAATAAAAGCCTAAACTATAGAGATTGAATGAAAATGTACCATTTTGGAAATTATAACGTAACATTATAATATCACTAAAGAAAGACGAGTACATTGTGCTTTAATAACTGATCCTATTATTACTTAAAATCAGTTTGTTTTTCAAACTGCTGCTTTTCTCCTAGTTTTAGTTTACTGGCAATTGGATTTCCCTATTGGAAGAGGATATACTAATCAACTGAATCAGATACCTAGTTCTGTTCAACAGGGATCAGATCTTCAGTCTTTGTGCGTGGGTGTTATATGAAATGCACTCTAGAAGGGACTCTATTTCTAGGCATAAATAATTGACCTTCATGTTGATTATTGGTCTGTGTTTGACTCAGTGTCCAAAAAAACTGGTGGCTCAGGAGTAAAGAATTCTCCTGCCAATGCAGGAGACACAGGTTAGATCCCTGGGTCAGGAAGATCCCCTGGAGAAGGAAATGGCAACTCACTCCAGTATTCTTGCCTGAGAAATCCCATGGTCAGAGGAGAAATTGGTACAGTACATGGGATCACAAAGAGTTGGACACAACTTAGCGACTAAACAACAACCCCACAAACCGCACCCTGAGGAATAAGTAAAATTGATTCCTAAGGTCAAGAAAACCGCATCTGTAAGCCAAAGCAAGCATGAATCCTCCAACTACTGCTCCTTTAGAAGACTGCTGAATTAGATATACAACTACTTTCCACCCAGGGAGGAAAGCTTGGAATATGTTAGGCAACAAGACATTCCCTAAGGTCTCAATGTCTCTCCTAAATGCTTTCTTGATTGAATACCATCCAAGGATGCCCCTCACCCCAGTTCTTTTAAGAATCTGTTACAAAACATTTCCTTTGTACAAGTCCTTAAACTATTTCTTTCTAGTTTCATTTGGATTTCCTTTATTTGGAAGGGAAATCTTGCTCCCTTGTTTTGATTTTGACATTAGTCGTCACAAGTCTTCCAAAGCTCTTCATTTTCTTGAGGAAATTCATTTGTAACTTGCTGCACAAACTGACTTTATAAGTTTGGCCTCTGAAGAGATAATTGAGCACATTGCCTCAACTCACCCAACCCTAAGGAATGGAATAATTGTATGAATTACTACTCTCCAACTGATTCATTGTGGCCAAATGTCTGCCACTCGGACTTTATGGAGCCAAGTTTTTCAAATAATAACTGAAGATAATCAGACAGAGAAAGTGTGTTGGCACATTGATACCTACAAAATACTGCTACATTTCATAAAATCTCCCTTAGGACAGATTATCTAGAGATTACTCTCAGGTAGAAATTTATTGAAATTATATAAATTAGATAAATCTACAGAGATAATTACTGGAAATAGAAATATTCTTTTTTGTTCATCTATATATTTCCCTATCACCAAAGAGGCATATTTCTTTATATTGTAGACTCTGACTTCTTCTTCCTTATATTGTGCCTTAAGTGAAATATTCCACATGTATTTGAAGCGAGACTACCATTAATTCCTATGGCAGTTGCTTATGCAGTTATTTCCCTATGCATGAACCTTCAAGTTGTGAGCTTTCAAAGATGTGAACCTGTGTTCCCATGCCCAATCACCTAAGTTAGTTCATGTGTCTGGCATACATCATCAGGTGCATGCATCCTCTACAAGTGGTTGTGTTTTTGTGTACTTTTCTAAATCTCTCAAACAATGAAATTTCTCACATGGTTAAAATTGATGTATAAAACAATGCAAGATATTTGAGGGCAGAAACCTGGCTACTCATTTTTGTAAGCTTTCTAGCACCCATATCTGAGCATTGTATGTAATTAAGATTCAATACATATTTGCTGAGTGATGTTGATACACAGGAGGGTATAAGAAATTATTCGCCATCAAAAACAAATTATAGTTAATATTTTAATGTCAAATACATTTGGGAAAGGGCATTTTAGTTTTTGAAAACTAGAAATCCTTTCATATTATACATTTAATAACATTCTTAACCTTAACATTAAATATTCTAGATTATAGAATTTTTTTATTCTACCAGATTTTAATATAATTTTCAACAAAGACCTCATATATTTCTTTGTGGTGATTGAAAGTGAAAGTTGCTCAATCGTGTCCAACTATTTGCGACACCTTGCACTATACAGTCCTTGGAATTCTCTAGGCCAGAATACTGGAGTGGGTAGCCTTTCCCTTCTCCAGGGGATCTTTCCAACCCAGGGATCGAACCCAGTTCTCCTGCATTGCAGGTGGATTCTTTACCAATATCTTACTAATTGTGTCTACCTCATCCCCATTATGTAATGTCAGGAATCCAATCTATAGTAACAGATAGACTGATAAAATAAGTAGTACACTCAGTCCCCTACATATGAATAAGTTCTTTTTCAAGAGCATGTGTGTAAGTCAAACTTGTTTTTAAGTACAACAGTTAGCCTCAGTACCCAACTAGCACAGTTGGCTATATAGTACTATACTGTAATAAGTTTGTAATACTTTTTCACACAAAAGAATACATAACAGAAATGAACAAACACAAGAAAGAGAAAACACTTTTAATCTTATGGTACAATACCTTGAAGGATACAACAGTACAGTACAATAACTGGCATACAGAAGATCTTGTGAACAGAAGAGATGATTTACTGACTGGAGGAGGGAGAGTGGATGGGAGATGGTAGAGCTGAAGGATCATCAGCAGTAGGAGATGGAGGGCAAGCTGCAATTTCACTCACATCTGACGTTGATGGCACATGGTCTGATTCCTTCCTTCTGTCTACCCTCTTGAAAAAATTGTCCAGTGATGTTTGGGCAGTAGCTCTTTTTTCTCGTCATAGATGACATGGTAGCACTGGATTGCATTTTGAATAGCTGCAGGAGCACTTGTGTACAGTTCTACATTTGGGTCCTGTGCCTCAAAAACTAACAGTGCCTCCTCAAATAAGAAGATCCCTTTTCCGTCTCCTGCATCAAACATCTCTTCAGTTCTTCAGTTCCTTCTTCCTCTTGTCTCTCCTCATCCTTTCTCTGGGCCTCCAATTCCATCAGGTCATCATTAGTAAGCTCTTCATGTTGCACAGTGAGGAGTTCAATGTTGTTCTCTTGCAGATCTAGCTTGAAATAAAGATACTACTATATTTGACATTAAAATATTAACTATAATTTGTTTTTGATGGCGAATAATTTCTTATACCCTTCCTGTGTATCAACATCACTCAACAAATGTGTATTGAATCTTAATTACATATAATGCTCAGATATGGATGCTAGAAAGCCTACAAAAATGAGTAGCCAGGTTTCTGCCCTCAAATATCTTGCATTGTTTTATACATCAATTTTAACCATGTGAGAAATTTCATTGTTTGAGAGATTTCTGACTGAGTATAAGATGGCAGGGTGTTTATCTTACAAGAAAAGATAAGGATCTCATGGAAAAAAAATAGAACATTCTGGATTCTTCCAGGATATATTTTGCCCTCTGTCACAGTAGGCAATTACATAAAAGCATCATAGGTCCTCTTTATCCTCCCTGCAAATATCTATAATATAAAGTCCAAATGCCTTATCATGGCATGAGAAGCCCATCACAATTTGGACTTCCCTGCATTTTAACTCCAATGATTTCAGCTAAGGCATATATTAAAAACCAGCAAGGCTGAGGCAACAACCAACAGGAAACAAACAGTAGCATCCCTGGAGCAGGGTCTTGGAGGTCTCCTTCAGTGTTTCATCTCCTTTAGTCTTTAGATTTGGGGGGGTGGATTTAAGGAATGAGGAAGGCAGCCTGTTTGTCAGTGGGAGGATGACACAAAGGATTTGAGGCAGTGGTAATTTATAATGCAAATGAAAGTATTTCAACACTCTAGCCAACAGTTAAAATGTGCGCCAGGAGACTATCAGCTTGCTTCCAGCTACACCTTAACAAGTAACCTTCACTCCTGTCAAAGCAATCTAGTTAGTATTCCTGAAATATTTTATCTCTAACCAGCTAATATCCTCTAAATGTTTTATACCCAACTAGTTAAAATTCCTTAAATGTTGCACACCAATAGCTCCATGAAGCATTCCAGAGATGTTTCACTGCAATGGAGTTCCCTCTGCCTGAAATTCAGTCCTTCCCGCTGACCTCTCACCACCAGGATAAATACATTTCAAGACCCTGCTCAGGCTTCACAAAGAAGACAGTGCTTAAACCTGGTGCCCAAAGGCTCCTTTCTTAGTGCTTCTGGTTTTCCCCAACTGGTTCATCAAATGACAACATTAAAGACATCTTTTCTATGCCCTAACCCTAGACCACATGATGGCAACTTCACGCTTATGTGATTAAATTTTTCTTCATTTCTGGATTGTTAACTCCGAGAGTGGAGAAGGCAATGGCACCCCACTCCAGTACTCTTGCCTGGAAAATCCCATGGACAGAGGAGCCTGGTAGGCTGCAGTCCATGGGGTCGTTGAGTCGGACATGACTGAGCGACTTCACTTTCACCTTTCACTTTCATGCCTCAATGAAATCGGAATCTCTTCCTTTAAACTTTGCCTATCGGCTGAATAAAAGTAAATTAGTGCATTTGCTCAATGCTATTAGATCAGTGATTCTCAAACTTTATCACACATCAGAGTATCTTGAATGGCCTAATAAAACACAAATTCCTGAGAGCTATCCCCAGGTTCTGTTTCAGTAGGTCTGAGAACAACAGTGACTCTAACCGTGATACCCAGACCAACAGCATCTGCATCACCTGGAAACTTACCAGAAATGAAACTTCTAGGCCCCTACCCTAGACTTATTTAATCAGAAACTGTGGGATTTGACAGAGAAATCTGCTTTAAAAGGCCCTCCAGGGACTATTAAATATTGAATATCAATGGAATATTATACCCTCTATATTAGGGATGATGTCTTCTCTATAGTGTTTTGAGTATGATAGCATATCTTTTTTTAAATTTTGTTTTGTTTTGTTTGTTTTAATGTTAACTGATTTTCCAGTGTACAAAGTGGCAGATACTCAGATTGGTATGATGGGATAATTAGTTTCCACAGAATCCTCCCCAACATTTTCAGTGCAATTCTTGCCTCTGGCCACTACCAATTTTCATGTACTGAAAGTGAAAGTTGCTCAGTCGTGTCTGACTTTTTGCAACCCCATGTACTATACAGTCCATGAAATTCTCCAGGCCAGAATACTGGAGTTGGTAGACTTTCCCCTTCTCCAGGGGATCTTCCCAATCCAGGGATCAAACCCAAGTCTCCCACGTTGCAGACAGATTCTTTACCAGATGAGCCACAAAGGAAGCTCATGTACTAGATCTTCCTTATCATTAGAATACATTATGGTGATTTGACCAATAGGAATATTTTACAGTGGTGCAACTGACAAAGACCTGATGAGATTGTTAAATACCTAATAAAAGTTGATTCTGGAGATAGTCTGAGTCCATATAATAAATTGCAACTTGACAGATAAAATAATTGTGAGCAATAATAACCTTAATATTTATAATATTGCCATATATACCCACCCCAGAATTAAAATATTGATTTTCACTTCCATCTAGTAATAAAAATATTGGATAAGATAGCAACAATAAGGTATGTTGTTAAAGCATTGATCCAAAAAAAGATTTTGCTAGGATTTTCAGTGATGATTTTTCTCACACTAGTCAAAGGGATATAGTAGTCTCAGAGGGTGTGGTCCAGGGCCAGGACTTAGTTTAAAACCTGCCTGTCCACAGTCCTTGGCTTCCTTACCATGTGTAAGGAGTTAAATAATTTATTAGTAACCATTTTATATTCAAGCTGTTCAGACCAAATTGCTTACTTAGTTGTGATAACATGTTAGATTAAGGGTAGGGCATAGGTTTTAGACTAGTCCTGAGTTCAAATCCAAGATCTCCTTCCTGTGCAGAATTAGCCATGTCATCCTTGTAATGCCACTATTCCTAAATCTCAACTTCCTTAATAAAGCAACATTAATAGCTATAATGTGCACTCAGGTTATAGTCAACTCTAAATTGATTCTAAATCCTATACCACTAACTATATTGTAGATATTTTCACCCTCAATATGTCTGTTGTTGATCTTTTGCTTGACTACTCACTAATATCTAGTTTGTTTTTTTTCCTTTCTGGATATATCAGTCTACACTTGTTAAGCCCCATGTAGTTAACTGGGGAAATATAATAATTCTAATGCATATCTGAGCAAAAGTGACACATATTAATTCTGGGCTAAGTTGGTAAAAAATTAAAAAAAAAAAAACCTACACAATTTTCCAATCTTTCTCTTCTTCTACTGTGATCAGGAGGAGACTTTTTCTTGATAATACAGGGCCCACCGGATCAAAGCTGCCTGGTCTGCTGAATCACCACATGGAACGTAGCTGCTATGGAAAGGCACTGAGAACAGAATTGAACAAGTGTTACGGGAATATATTTTTGAAAAACACTGAAATATGGGGATCATTTATTATGTATCATAAGCTTAACTTATCTCAACTGATACAATGTCTCAAAAGAAGCACATCTTTTTAACCATAAGCACATTCAGTTCAGTTCAGTCGCTCAGTCGTGTCCAACTCTCCGTGACCCCATGAATCACAGCACGCCAGGCCTCCCAGTCCATCACCAACTCCCAGAGTTCACGCAAACTCATGTCCACAGAGTTGGTGATGCCATCCAGCCATCTCATTCTCTGTCGTCCCCTTCTCCTCCCGCCCCCCAACCTTTCCCAGCATCAGAGTTTTTTCCAGTGAGTCAACTCGTCGCATGAGGTGGCCAAAGTATTGGAGTTTCAGCTTTAGCATCAGTCCTTCCAATGAACACCCAGGATTGATCTCCTTTAGAATGGACTGGTTGGATCTCCTTGCAGTCCAAGGGACTCTCAAGAGTCTTCTCCAGCACCACAGTTCAAAAGCATCAATTCTTCGGCGATCAGCTTTCTTCACAGTCCAACTCTCACATCCATACATGACCACGGAAAAACCATAGCCTTGACTAGACATTTCCAAAATCATATTTTCTTTCAACTATACTAAAAGGTGAATTTTAAGTCATTTTTGTGCTTTTCTTAGCTCCATGTTTTGCTGTATCCCATCATTAAAAATTAGAAATGTTTCTTGACATTCATAAATTCCTAAGAAATAACTGACTTTTATTTTGCCTCTAGATGAGAGACAATTTAATCATTTTGAAAATTTAGAAAACTTTTATCTGTAGCACTTGCTTTTTAGGAGGCTTTCTTTTGCCCTGTACTACAAGACTGTCCTGGCCTGGCTTTCAAAACCCTCAGTTTTACCTCTCACTGTAATCCCATTGCACTTCTCAGCACATACTCCTACCTCCATCCAGTCTCCTGGGACATGCCACTGCAGTTATGCCTCTGTACCTTTGCTCTCTGCCTCCTCCACCTCCTCAGCCATCAGACTGAAATCCAAATCCCATCTTTCCATGAATCCCTTCCTGATTTTTCTAACTTCGCTGATGTCCCCTCACTCAAAACTCTTTTTTCATGAAGAAATATGCCTTAGAGTTCACTGTAATACTTCTCGTCAGGTCATAGTCACACTTTATACTGCTTCTGAATATGAGGCAGTATTTAATACAATACAAACACTAAGTGCTTAATATATTTTACCTACTTAACTCATCAATAGACTTTCATCTGAAATTCTGTTTCTTCCAGGGAAACTAACTAAAAATATAACCCTGCCTTTTCATCACAATATCTCCGATCCTGGAATCTTCCATCAGAAAAGATGGCTGACAAAACAGTGATTTGTTCATTAAAAAAAAAAAAGGAATTTTACCTTAAATGGTAGTTTTGAAAACTTCACATTCTTAGTAAAAAAATAGTGACCTATAGCATTTCTTAGTATTTGCTTTCAAAAGTGAATTCAATTATTTTCTGGTTATATATTGTCAGGCAAACTTTGTAAGTATTGTCAGGTTAGTTCCATAAACGAAACTGGATTGCTCAGTTACAGTACAGAAGTGCTCAGATGATAATGTAGATAACATAGGTGGTTTTATTTGTATTACATTCATTGCTTTCTCCTAAAGTTATACGGAATATAGTTGGTATTTTTCTGTACTCAAAAGGAGTCTCTTCTGAATTATGTCTTCCAGTGATGATTAGTAATTATTATAGCTTTAGATTGTTTGTTTTAAATGCTTTCCAATAAAGTTTTCTCAGTAATTAAATTCTACTGACCTAGTTTTCACATCCCTGGCTTATAATCCATTTCATCTCCTAGGTTTATAATAAGCAATTACACAGGCAAATGATAAAATAGCAAAAGAAAAAAGTAGACAATCCAAATAAATCACAGATCATCAGCCACCAGATATATAAGAGGTAGTTGTAATTTGATCATGAGGGACACTCTCTAAATGCAATTACAACACTTCCAAGATAACACCATTTCCTCCTCATTAGTACACACTAGTCCTTTGTAGAGACATGCTGTAGTATTTCACATTCAAAGCTTACCTTTTAAATCTGTTCACTAATGAGTTTCAGTGGGTTGTTGCATTTCTCTAAAATACTTTTCAAACCTCAGTTGTGCTGCTAATGAAAATTGCTGCTCCAACTTTAAAAAATATAGGCCTGAATCCATTGCTTAGAGGAATCATTCTTGGATGCTTAAATCTCTCTTTAGCTACAAATGTTGTCAAGAGACTTTTTAAAAAATTGGTTTATTCATCAGATATTTATTGACCTCCAGTGCTAGGTATTTAGGACATAGGAGTAAATCAGATATATAGAGTCTCCCCTGCCTACATGAAATTTCTCTAAAGCTGTGCTGTCCAACATGGGACAAATTTAATGTATTACATATTAAAATTACAAAACTTTGAATATGTTGTTTTAAACATGATATAATACTCAATGGACATGAGTTTGAGTAAACTCCAGGAGTTGGCGATGGACAGGGAGGCCTGGCATGCTGCAGTCCATGGGGTCGCATGACTTGGACATGACTGAGCGACTGAACTGAACTGAACTGAATATTAAAACTAATTTCACCTATTCATTTTTGCCTTTGTTAACACAGGTGCTAGAAAATTTACAGCTGCATAAGTGGTTCGAAAGTGCATCTTACATTGTATTTCTAGTAGATGGTGCCTTTCTAAAATCTTCAAGAAGACAGATCATCAAATAAGTAATTACAACAAAAGGTGATGAGAAATTAGGTGAGGAAAATATGAGAAGCCCTATAATATTAGGTAGCAGAAGCCCCTGAGTCATGGTCAGATATCAGGGTCCTTCTGGTGACCAGAGTTACATCAGAGGAGTTCCAGAGTTGAATGACTAATTGGCTAATTTAATAGATTCTCCTTTTGCCCTCCCCTGGCATATTGCATATACTATTTTAGCACTTACAACAGTTATATTTAAAGTATTTTAATTCAATAACAAATACTTATTCAACTAAACACTCTTATTTGTCTTGCTATCCCTAAAACACATCAATACTCCTAATAAGTTGTGGATATACATTAAATGATGAAAAATGCTCTCTGGGGAACTGTGAACCAGAGCTAACAACCTGGAATGTCTTTGTATACAAGAAACACTAGTGTCACTCAGCCCAGTATACTGCCCTCCCCGCTCAAGAACTGGGATATTTTGTTATTCACGTCCTACAGATGTCCAGCCTGGTGGAACTGATTTTTAATGATACTATTGTCAACACCTGATGATCCACTGCTTCCTAGATGCTTGCACTTGGAAACAGTCTGCCATCTAATGTGAAACATAGCAAGACAGTTGTGCTGCTGGAAGTCATACACTAGTAACAGATACAGTCTCACATTCATAAAGAAAATTGGACAGTGCTCTTGCATGGTAGACTTTCATCTCAGTCTGAAGCTTGATATATCTTTGACTGATAGACTACCAGAGGATGTGTTGGCTTCCTAAATATGGTTTATGTCCTTGCCTAATATTGTTATCACCTTGTGTGTTGCTGAGGTGGAAAAAAAAATCAATCACTGCAGTTAGCCTGTATTTCAGAAACTCCACGTTTGTCTGGCAGGAGTTTGCATAAGGCCGCTTTCTTCCCCAGTCTTTTTCATGCTCCCAGTTTTTATAAAAGGGAACATGATACTCTTCAAAAGATCTTAGGCAGGTCCCTAAAAAGCACTGATCAATGAAAATAGCTTCAGCGTGATGATTTCAAAGTGTTGAAGTTCTTGTATCTTTATACAAGCCTTAGGAGTAATTTTATTTTTTTTAATTAACTACTGAGGAACATTGGCCCTAGGAACAAATTATTAAGCAAAGAAAACAATTTTAACACTTTAACTAGTAAATTTAAATAACTTACTGGTTATTTTGTGTCTGTTTACCTGACACAATCAATTAATCAATTGACATTTTTAATGATCAAGCCTTCATGCTGGGTCAGCATTTGGCAAATACTAAAATACATGTAAAAGGTTTAAAATATGGTTTTCACCTTTATTGGAATTAAAAGCTAAGACAACTCAAATAGAATAGCATGTCAGTTCACAGACATATTAAACCTTTTTGAAGAAAAAAACAAAAACCTAAAATTTCTCTTGCAGTAATTGGTGAAGAAAAAAGACATGCATATGTCTACCTTGAAATGCAAATGCAACTGTCACTGATATTTACAATATATCCAGCCATTATCAATACCTTCAACCCTGTTGTATCACTTTTCCAGATTTATTTTCTGGTACAATGACTATAAAATGTATCTCCATAATATATGGTTCCATACAAAATAACTTTGAGTAATAGTAAACATTTCATGTATTACTTGGAAACTAATTTCTTCCTAACACTAAAGAAACTTTGTTTAATCAAACAATTCTCAAATGTATTTGGTTATAGCCCCAGTTTATCACATAATACTTAATAGCATCCCAAGGGACACTTTGGATTCACTTTTAGAAACTGATTTTCTTAATGCATCAAACCAACAGCCACATAACTAGATGAACAAAGGACAGAGAATATTAGGGGTGGGTCCATTTTTTCAGGATAGAGTAGAATACAAACATCTATCTCAGACGGTCCTATGCAGGCCTGTAGCACAGATCCCAAGTAGGTACCTCTGATCAAGGAGAAAGGGCCTCAGAGCTTACAGTGCAAAGCAGTGAAAGAGTACGGAAGAAGACAGAGTGAACAAAGACAGAAGGTGCCGATCTCACACCTTCTTTAAAGTCAATTTCTTTCTTCTGCTTTCTCTCACTTCTCAGTCTTTCATCTCTGATCTCAGAGGAAAGAACATCATTTTCCATTTAATTCAATTTAATTCAACAAATTAAATTCTCACTAGGTTAGGAGCCCAAATGTGCTGCACAGGACACTAAAAACTGAGTAGCTGTCTCTGTCAGATAGTTGAAAAACATGACAAAATGTCAGTACACATTGTTTAAAGTGATTGAATCAAATGAATATAAATCTGTGCCTTTTCATTATAAAATTTAATTTAAAAAAAAGGAATCTGATAATCTCCCAACTTTCCCATTACTGAAAAATGCTTATCAAACACATAGCACTTAAGGGTAGAAAAAGCCTGCATGATGAAAAATTATAATATTTTAAATCACAAAATTCAACACATCAAGTAAGAAATGTTGAGCCAGAAAAGAGAAAATGGAGAAATCCTGACTTTCCTTTCCTTGATGAATTCCTCCAGATACCATTAAGGAAATTATGCTGTGGTATCTCCAAATGTATTGACATATTCTATTGCATTAGGCTAAAATAATATGCCTTCCTATACTAGACTGTTTGGCTTCCCTGGTGGCTCAGAGGAAGAAACTACTTGCAATGCAGGAAATGCAGGAGGCATGGGTTTGATCCCTGAATTGGGAAGATCCCCTGAAAGAGGACATGGCAACCCACTCCAGTGTTCTTGCCTGGAGAATCCCATGGACAGAGGAGCCTGGGACTACTCTATAGTTCATAGAGGTAAAAAGAGTCGGACAGGACTAAATCAACTGAGCACATGCATTAGATTAGTTATGATAGATTCCAATGTCTTGCCTACTAAGCATCAGTGAAATGTGATGCTCAATTATTTAAAAGCCTTTCTAAGCAGTGATGAATCTGATAGCCAGTACTATAAGCACAGAGGACAAAAGGGAAAGTATTTTAAATTTCATACATATGAAATATCAGTTCAGATGATTAAAGAAGTGAAAAAAGTGAGAAAACATAAATATGATCATTTCCTACATTACCTGAGACTTCAAATGGAATGTATAAAATGAACAAGTCATGAAAGGACTTAAGGAAAGACTAGTGAAACCTTTGGTGAAGTCCAGGAAAACATCTTCATTGCCAAGAAAGAGGTGTCTGAAGGCTAGGGCAGGATCTTTGGGGACCATAAAGAGAAGTCCTTTTTAGGTGCAGGGCAGAATATGAGAGACCCCAACTGAGGTGTAAGATAGTGCTAATGGCCATCATGGTGGCCATATTGAAGTTGCTTCAGCTCACAGTAGGCAGAAGATCCTTGGAAGACTGAAGATTCCACAGCTCTGAAAGTTTCATTCAGAATCTCAATACAACACTTGCGGCTGGCTGTGATGGGGGCAGGATTTCAAAACATCTGTGGATCTAAGTAGCCAGTTCAGAGCAGATAAAGAAAGCAAAGGCTTAAGGACATTTTCTGGAGCCTCAAAGGTTCTGAACTCAGTATGAACAGACAATGAAGTTGTATTCAAAGTCTCACAGATGTTCTTTCTTTTGAGAAACTAAAAAATTTGCAATTATTCATTGAGTTACTATATATACATATAATTCCAGGGCCCTGTGATGACTCCTTTGGATGTCTAGCTCCTGGTTGAACCCTCCATGAACTCTGCTATCATTAGGCAAAATATTAAGAGTTTAACTGTTGTTATAAATTCTATCAATAGCACAATTTCATTGTTGTAGTTGATCTCCACATGTTGAATTCTTGTTAGCTTCTTCTTTTTTGTGTGTGTGATATTATTAGAGTTTCTCTTTTTATGCCCTAATTTGATGATTAAGTTTCTAGGAACAGATTCATTGTGTGAAAACATTGCATTATCACTTTATTTGAAACCAAGTTCTGATTATTTTCTGGTATATTCTGACATCTTTCAACAACTTTTACTTTTGAAATAACATCTGCTTTAGTTCTTTTTCTTTGTTAATAAAATATTCTGAAAACTTCATGGCAGCTATTTTTGATCTGCAATCCTTGCAAACACACACACACAAATACACATGCACATACACACACATAACTTTTACCAGATAATTGGATTTAATGGATAAGAAGAACAGTTTATGGTATTGCATTTTTTGAACACTGATGCGAATTTAAAGTTTTATTTATTTATTTATTTATTTTTACTTTTGTTGAAGGTTCAGTTCAGTTCAGTTCAGTCGCTCAGTCGTGTCCGACTCTCCGCGACCCCATGAATCACAGCACGCCAGGCCTCCCTGTCCATCACCAACTCCCGGAGTTCACTCAAACTCATGTCCACAGAGCTGGTGATGCCATCCAGCCATCTCATTCTTTGTTGTCCCCTTCTCCTCCCACCCCCAACCTTTCCCAGCATCAGAGTCTTTTCCAGTGAGTCAACTCATCGCATGAGGTGGCCAAAGTATTGCAGTTTCAGTTTTAGCATCAGTCCTTCCAATGAACACCCAGGATCGATCTCCCTTAGAATGGACTGGTTGGATCTCCTTGCAGTCCAAGGGACTCTCAAGAGTCTTCTCCAGCACCACAGTTCAAAAGCATCAATTCTTCGTCGATCAACTTTCTCCACAGTCCAACTCTCACATCCATACATGACCACAGGAAAACCATAGCCTTGACTAGACGGACCTTTGTTGGCAAAGTAATGTCTCTGCTTTTTAAAATGCTATTAGGTTGGTCGTAACTTTCCTTCCAAGGAGTAAGCGTCTTTTAATTTCCTGGCTGCAATCAGCATCCGCAGTGATTTTGGAGCCCAAAAAATAAAGTCTGACACTGTTTCCACTGTTTTTCCATCTATTTCCCATGAAGTGATGGGACCAGATGCCATGATCTTTGTTTTCTGAATGTTGAGCTTCAAGCCAACCTTTTCATTCTCCTCTTTCACTTTCATCAAGAGGCTTTTGAGTTCCTCTTCACTTTCTGCCATAAGGGTAGTGTCATCTGCATATCTGAGGTTATTGATATTTCTCCCAGCAATCTTGATTCCAGCTTGTGCTTCTTCCAGCCCAGCGTTCCTCATGATGTACTCTGCATATAAGTTAAATAAGCAAGGTGACAATATACAGCCTTGACGCACTCCTTTTCCTATTTGGAACCAGTCTGTTGTTCCATGTACAGTTCTGACTGTTGCTTCCTGACCTGCATACAGGTTTTTCAAGAGGCAGGTCAGTAGATATAAAGAGGGTATGTGTTAGTCATTCACATCAGACTCTTTGCAACCCCATGGACTGTAGCCCACCAGTCTTCTCTGTCCATGGGATTCTCCAAGAATACTGGAGTGGGTTGCCATTTCCCTCTCCAGGGGATCTTCCTGACAAAGGGATCAAACCCAGGTCTCCTATACTGAAGGCAGATTCTTTTACCAACTCAGCCACCAGGGAAGCCTTGTATAAAGAGAAGAGATAGCAATATATAAAATTATATATAAATTTATATTTATAAAAATAAATAAAATCATATATAACTAGAACAGATGGCAATAGAGACAACAATCTATTTCTATATGAGCAAGAAAAATGCGAGATGAGATCAGACACAGTCTTAGTGGAAACATCACAGCTAAAGTCATGTTTCTATTTGAGAAACTAACATGTATAGACAGAACAGTGACCAAAATCCTTAAGAAGCAGAACTTATGACAACACAAAGCCAGGTTCTAATTCTGGGTCTATCACATATGGACCTAGTGGCTTCATGGTCTCATCTGTAAATTTGAGACTAAAAAATCTGCCCAAGAGGGTTACCATAAAAAATAAATGCATAAGAGATAGAGTTGGTTCACAAACACTGACCAGTATCCACTCTAAGCTCCACTCACCCATCTACATTTAACACGGCCATTTTCATTTCCATTAGATCATTATTTACTTGCTTTGAAAGTAAGGAATAGGAAATAAGAAAAATTTTTAATATTATGGACAATCAATAGGCTTCCCAGGTGTCACAAGTGGTAAAGAACCTGCCTGCCAATGCAAGGATGTAAGAGACAAAGGTTCAATCCCTGGGTCGGGACGATCCCCTAGAGGAGGACATGGTAACCCACTCCAGTATTCTTGCCTGGGGAATCCCATAGACAGAGGAGCCTTGCAGGCTACAATACATATGGTCTTATAGTCAGACATGACTGAAGTGACTTAGCACAGCACACAGAACAGACAATCAAGATGAGGATCATCTGATATTACTCAAGATATAGACATGCTGACTCATTGCAAAAGTCCCTGGTGCTAAGAAAGATTGAGGGCAGAAAGCTAAGAGGGCATCAGAGGATAAGATGGCTGGATGACATCACTGATACAATGGACATGAAGTTGGGTGAACTCTGGGAGATGGTGAGGGACAGAGAGGCTGAGTATGTTCTAGTCCTTGGGGTTGCAAAGAGTCAGACATGACTGGGCAACTGAACAACCAACAAAGACACGCTATACAGCCTTTAAAACTCAGCCTCCTTTTCAGGCAAATACCTGACCTTGCATTTACTATATACTAGCAGTTCTCAGAAAACAGCTGACAAGACTACAGTAAATTTCTCCTTTGTGCTTTTACGACCAACCCCTGTTGGTATTATTTAACTTCAACATTGATAGTAATATGTTTCTGTTTATTCTAAGCTGAAACACAAAAAGAAAGATGGAATCAAGAGTCATTTGTTTAGTCACCATTCCAAAATTCAGACCTTATGAATAAAAGAGATCTGGGAAAAACGCAGCACTCAATTTCTTCCCATCTATACTAGATAAGATACCAGATGAATTCAGACTTTGGAGAAATCTATGGCTCATTCATTTTCAGTATAATTCATTAAGACTGTCCCATGAGTGGAAACACTGGAATTTCAGAGGTTTATCTCGTAAGAGTCACACATTGAATTGAAATAATGGCGTCTTTCTGTTACCTTAGATAAAACTGGCTGTATCTAGAAGAAAATGTAGAGTCTATTATTCAGTATTAATTAACTGAATATTAATTATTGTTCTTATTGCTTCAAATCAGTTTAACATTATTTTAATTAAAAGTTAACCCTTTGATGTTTAATTAAATTTCCAAATTTAATGGAGTTGAGGTAATAACACATTGCTTTTGACTTGTATATTATCTGCTTTTCATTCCCCAAAAACAGACAGCTTAGAAGGAAGAATCCCCATTCTTTAAAGATAAGCATATACACTAGGTCCATTCCGTTCCGTTCCGTCGCTCAGTCGTGTCCGACTCTTTGCGACCCCGTGGACTGTAGCCTACCAGGCTTCTCCGTCCATGGGATTCTCCAGGCAAGAGTACCGGAGTGGGTTACCGTTTCCTTCTCCAGGGGATCTTCCCGACCCAGGGATCGAACCCGGGTCTCCCGCATTGGAGGCAGACGCTTTAACCTCTGAACCACCAGGTAGGTTGTCTAAATTATCCTCATTTCCTATGGCCAATTTTTAAACAAAAAAGTTTACTTTTATTTTAAGTTCTCATTGAACAATAGCTAGACCCCACTCATTGAAACTGGACAGGGACACAACATGCATAAAAGGGCTTCTCTTCTCTCTCAGATGAATTATATCTGTAGACAAAATCACTATCACAGAAGATGTTCATTCTTCCCAGGCACTAAATCACTGCTATTGCTGGAGGATGCAACATACTTAGAAACAGAAATTTAAGGGTACTGCTTAGCGTTCAACAAGTCTAATGAATTTAGAAAATTAATTAAGAGAATAAATAAGACCAAGATGGTAAAGCCTATATAATTGTGTTAGGTCGTCTGTCAGGGAGCTATTTCGTTAAGGCAGGTAATGAGTTCCAGGTTAAGTAGAAGATGCGGCGTGGATGGTATAAGACTGCATGTAACTCAAAGCTGCTTTTAGGAAAGTAGTTCAGTTGCTCTATCAGTGGTGCAGGCTGACTCTACATAGGTGCTATATGAGAGTCTTTCCATCACAGGTTCTCAAACTGGAATCTACTTAAAAGCTTACCTCTTCATTTTACAGATGAGAATTCCAGAGAGGTGAGGTGGTTTATACAAGCTCAAAAAGCATACATGTATGGAAGTTGTATGTACAGTAAGATCAAAAAGATTCAACAGTGGGGTAAAAGTGGATTGAATGAGTTAGATTCAAACAACTGCTCATATTGGAGTAGGAATATGTACTCTGGAAAAAGTACAGATTTCAGTGTCAGAGGGACCTAAAGTTCTTGTGGCTGAAAGCACCCTCCTGTCAGGAACATCTTTTAAATTTGAAAATGTGGCTTGACCTTGATGGGTAAGGGGTTTCAAAAACCAGCTTCACTGTCTTCCGCGGACCATGACATATGTTCAGAAGAACTGTTGACCACCCTTCCAACCACTTATGCATTATATCCAATATTCTTGTAAAAAAGAACTTCTCTGACCTTCATGTGTAAGCTTAGCGCCCATAACACCATTATGGCCACAGAGCTGCACTCTCTCTTTCTACACGCATTACAGCAATCTGTTCCACTTTCTCTTTCTGCTCATGTACAGAAAGGAACATATGGGTTTTATGGTTAATATAATGAAAAAAATACTGAATCTAAAGAGAATTCACATGAATCTAAGCAGCAGTATATAGTCAGCTTGACTAATATCGTTAGAAACATAATTCTAAAAGTTTTAATGATCCTTTATGGGATATAAATGAGCTCATTGTAGCTCAGACAGCAAAGAATCTGCCCACAATGCAGGAGACCTGGGTTCAATCCCTGGGTCAGGAAGATCCTCTGGAGAAGGGAATGCCAACCCACTGCAATATTCTTGCTACAGTATTCCATGGACAGATCATGGAGTGGAAAGAGTCAGACACGACTGAGCAACTAACACACACACATGGGGTGTAAGTGTCTATGAAAACACTATCCTGAGGTAAGGGCACACCTGCCTTTAAAAACAGGAAGACCATAAGACAGGATTTATAAGATTCAAAGAAAATAAAGTGATACAGTCAAAATCTCAGTGGGTATGGAATGGTGCTTTAACTACAATTTAGCAAAGGAAGAAAAAAAATAGAGAACTATTGAGCTTTTCCCACACAGAAACCATTTTACAAAACGTAAATTTCATTTCCTTTAAAATTGTTTCTCCCTGTAAATGACTAAAAGTTAATTCCTGTACCTCTCCTAACTATATAACTGAAGACTTACCTGACTGAGCTCTTTACAATTTTCAACAATTTTCAGCTCATCAAGTGGGGTAGTATCTTAACAGTAGAAGTGGGTAAGGAATTAATTTTACTGCCTGAAGCCCAGTACCCCTCATGTTCCTGAGTGAGCCTTTCCATAGCCAAGCCACAGTCACCAGGTCACCTTCACCAGTCACCAACTCAGAGTTACCAATTTACAGTCACCTATAACCAAACCATAGTCTTCATTCACCAGTTTACTTGTACCAGTAACCAAGTCACTGAACCACTCCTAGCTGAAACTAGTTACCAAGTAAGCCATCAATCCATATTGTGCTTTATCCATTGGGTTAACTTTACCAGAGGCTGGGTTTTTTGTGTTTTTTTTTCTGTATAGCACCAGATATTAAATTCTTTCATTTTCTAACAGCCACATAGATGCCATACCACACTAGTGACATCCAAACACAATTAACATATAACTCCCTTAAGGTCAGAGCAGTAACCTATGTACTATAAAAGGAGTCTGCCATCCTGATTTCCTTGTCTTCTTGTCATTAAGATGCCAGGTTTCAAGAGTAGTGACCTCCCCAAAGAGCATAGGAACTTCTCTGAGGCTAAAATAGAATGCTGACTTTGGACTGCCTGGGACCAAGATTGAGAGGTCCAGTAGATGAAAGCAGTATTATGCTCAAATTGAAGACCACTGTACTCCACATTCTCCCTGTTCCATATATCAGACTTCTAGGACACATGGTAACCTAGTGGCCAGACATGTCCTTCCCACAAGCTTTACTTAACCCTGGAATTTGTTTTAATGTGATGAAGTTCTGAACATTTTAAAATCAAAGAATTTCTAGCACAAAAACAGACACATAGATCAATGGAACAGAATAGAGAGCCTAGAAAGGAACCCTCATTTATATGGAAAATTATTTTAACAAAGGAAGCAAAAATATACAATGAGAAAAAAACAACCTCTTCAATAAACCATGTTGGGAAAACTGGACATACAAAAGAATCAAACTGGACTACGTTCTTACAACATATAGAAAAATAAACTCAAGATAGATAAAGAATTAAATGTAAGACCTGAAGCCATAAAACTTACAGAAGAAAACACAGGCAGTACACTGCTTGACATCTGTCTTACCAATATTTTTTGATATGTCTCTTCAGGCAAGGGAAACAAAAGCAAAGATAAACAAATACAGCTATATCAAACTAAAAAGCTTTTGCACAGTAAAGGAAAATATCAACAAAACAAAAAGGCAACCTACTAGATGGAAAAAATAATATTTGTGAGTGATACATCTGACAAGGAATTAATATCCAAAATATACAAAAAACTCATTCAACTCAACATCAAAAAAAAAAAAACCTCAATTTAAAAAATGGGCAGAGGACATGAATAGACTATATAGCCAACAAGCACATGAAAGGATGCTCAATTCTGTAATTGTCAGAGAAACACAAATCAAAACCACAATGAAATACCACCTCACACCAGTCAGAATGGCTATTATCAAAACAATAACAAGTTCCAGTGTGGATGTAGAGAAAAGGGAACACTTGAGCTCTATTGGTGGGAATGTAAATTGGAGTAGCTTCTAAGGAAAACAGTAAAAAGTGGGTTGCCATTTTCTTCTCCAAAAATTAAAAATAGAACTACCTATTCTTTAGCGATTCTACTCCTGGGTATTTTCCAAAAACAAACAAAGGTAAAAACAGAAAATTAAAGACATGTGCACCTTTATGTTCATTGGATATGTATATATATATGTATGTATTTATATATGTTTGTATAAAACCCATAAAAAAGAATGGAATCTTGCTATTTGTGTGACAACATGGATAGACTCAGAGTGTATTATTTAAGTGAAATAAGTCAGAGAAAAGCAAACACTGTGTGATTTCACTTATATGTCTAACTAAAAAACAAAATAAATGAATGAACATAACTAAACAGGAAAAGAGTCATAGATACACAGAATAAACTGGCAGTTGCCAGAGTGAAGGAAGGTGAGGCCAGAGAGAAACAGGTGAGGAAGTTGAAAGATACAGACTTTCAGTTACAAAATAAATGACTCGCTGTAATGAAATATGCATTGTGAGGAATATAGTTAATAATTATATCTTTGTATGATGACAGATGGTAATAGGATTTATCATGGTGATCATTTTAAAATGTACAGAGACACTGAATCACTATGCTGTGTACCTGGAACTAACATCATGTTGTAGGTCAAATACTGGAGTGGGTAACCTTTCCCTTCTCCAGGTGATCTTCCAGGGATCAAACCCAGGTCTCCCACATGGCAAGCGGATTTGTTACCAGCTGAGCCACCAGGAAAACCCACAAAGACATTGAATCACTATGCTGTGCACCTGGAACTAACATAGGGTTATAGGTCAATTATACTTCAAAAACAAACAAATTCATAGAAAAAGAGATCAGATATGGGGTTATTAGAGATGAAAGGAGTGGGGGGAAAATTAGACAAAGGCAGTTACAAGGTACAAATATCCAGTTAAAAGACAAATAAATACTGTGGATGTAAGGCACAACATGATAAATAAAAGCAACTTTATGTTATATATTAAAGTTATCAAGAGAGTAAATCCTAAGAGTTCTCATCACAAGGAAAAAGCACTTTTTATATTTATTTAATGTTTTATCTACACAAGGTTCAGTTCAGTTCAGTTCAGTTCAGTCGCTCAGTCATGTCCGACTCTCCGCGACCCCAAGGAGATCAATCCTGGATGTTCATTAGAGGGACTGATGTTAAAGCTACACAAGGTAGATGTTCACAAAATACTGTGGTAATCATTTCATGATGTCAAATCATTACTCTGTATACCTAAAACTTTTTCAGTGCTGTATGTTAGTTATATCCCAATAAAATTGGAAGAAAAAAAAAGGCAAGGGAGATTAAAATAAAAATGATTTGGAGAATCTCTCACAAAAGTTCAGATATATATCTTTTCTTTAAAAAAAAAAAGACTAGTAGAAAACAAAAGCAATAGCAAACAAGCAAAACTGGCTGTGGCTAAACAGTGGCTGTCCCATTTCAAAGCCACATATCCAAAAACATATTTTTTTTGTTGGCTCTGCTCTGAGCCTCCCTCCTTCACTTACTACATTGTTATATCTGGCCTTATAAAGCATTTAACTTTGAGGACTCAGTCAAAGAAAATATAAACATTAACAAAAGGTAAAATCAGCCTGAGAACATATCAGGCATCCTTGATATAAAGGTAGGTCACTGACTTAAGTGTGTCCCATCCCCACTCAAGAGAAACAGATCCACCTTTGCTGATCCTGATTCTCTAAGATCAAGAGTAGAATGGTCTTAGTCTGGGGTGCTCTGAACTTTCAAGAAAGAAAGCTCCAGATTCAGTCTCTTGGAGTAGTTGTGCCCTCAGCAGCTCTCCCTGCTGTTAGCTCTCCCTGCATGCCTGCCCACTGATGACCTGTAAGGGGAGGCTCATGGCTAACCCCATAGATAAATCAACTGTGTCAGGCCTGTTCTCCTGCTTGAGATTATCCTAATTTCATCAAAGATGACAACCCAAGATAGGCCAGTGTTCCAGAAGGGTTTTGTCTATGTCAAAGGTATGAAGTGTTAAGAGTTCATCAAATTTGAATTGGGAGGCAGAAAGAAAATCCAAACCCCTAAGTCTGACAGCATGGAAAAAGGTATGTAGAGAATTCAGAGTAGAATTCAGAATAGAAGAGACAATAATGGGGAAGTGGGTGTCTTAGTCATTAGTTCAAACTGCTGTAACCTACAGACTGGGTGGCTTAAATGGCAAAATACTTTCTGCAGTCCAAGGGACTGAGAAGTCCAAGTGTGGTGAGACCCAATATCTGGTGAGAACCCACTTTCTATTTGCAGATAGCTGTCTTATTATTGTATCATCACATGCAAAGAGTAGAAAGGGAGAAAACAAGCTCTTCTAATAAGGGCATTAATCCACTCACGAAGTCTCCAACTTCGTGACATAATTGCTTACCGAAGGCCTCACCTTCCAGTATCATTGCTTTGGGGGTTAAGATTTCAACATATGAATTTCACAGGGACACAAACATTGATAACATTGGGTGACAGATCTGGTCATTGTATTTGATAATTAGAAATACCCTGATCACAGATGCACATTGAGAACCGAGGACCATATTCAACAAAATTGTTATGTCCAGCTGACCCAGAGCAGAGACACTGTTATCCCAGGCAGGACCTGAGAACTGAGGACTGATAGCAAGTGATATCGAAAAGAAATGCCCAATCAGGCTTCATGGACAGTATATTCTCCTGAAACACAGGGTTAAACATTTCTATCTAGCTCCATATAAATTTCAAGATTAATAGTGAATAGGAAAAAAATGATATTTTGTTTACCTTAAATTCATTCACGGTAAGAAGACTGAGAAGCAATGGCAAGCCACTCCAGTACTCTTGCCTAGAAAATCCCATGGATGGAGGAGCCTGGTAGGCTGCAGTCCGTGGGATCGCTAAGGGTCGGACACGACTGAGCGACTTCACTTTCACTTTTCACTTTCCACTTTCACACATTGGAGAAGGAAATGGCAACCCACTCCAGTGTTCTTGCCTGGAGAATCCCAGGGACGGGGGAGCCTGGTGGGCTTCTGTCTAAGGGGTCACACAGAGTCGGACACGACTGAAGTGACTCAGCAGCAGCAAGAAGATTGAGAATATTGTTTAAGGCAATGGGAAAAAGAATCCTCTGCTTCGAAATGATTAAATTCTCCTTTTATACTCCTTTGTTCACCAATAACCAAGTTTCTGGTTTAAAATTTGTGATTTTACATGTAAATATAGAATTATGTGATAGGTTTAATATTTTTTAATAATGGTTTTTTAAATGTCTAAATTAAAAAGAAAAATCACAAGGCCCATTTGGCCAATGGTCTTATCAAACGGTACTTAGGTATACCACCACCACCCCACCACTCCCAGCTTCCCTTTAATTCACAAGTTACATTTCCACCTGGATTTGTTAATTATAAGTATCAGGTACACATTACCATGTAATTTTGAGTGTAAGTAATTCTAACTTTTTACAAACAAAACATGTAAAACATTATGTTAAAACAGATTTGCCATATTTATAATAAGTAAACATGTGAATTTACCTTAATCAGTATGCCTGAATCCCTGTTCCTCTCTCTCATATTAGAAATAAAGAATAATATAAGATTGTCTCTAATTAGTTGCAGATTTTTTGCCTAATCTTTTCTTTTATAATCTCTCAGTCAGATTACTCCCTCATTCCCTCTTCACCCACATACTCTTATCTCATAAGCTTTACTTTATTTAACATTAAGTTTAGTATGTGGCAGGTATCAGCATGATAATAGACACTAGGTATATAAAAAATAAAAATTAAAGAACAAAACACATATACATGCCTCAAGAAACATAATCCTATAGAAAATATATTCAAATGAAAGTAGTTTGTGCATTAGTTATTTATTTTCTTAACAAGAAATAACTGTCTAGTACAGTATCTATCAGTGTGCTGGAGATGGGGTAGAAACGAACAATCATTGTCTATGACATCATGGTGCCTACGATCTAGTTGGAGTGATGGTGATAGACAACAAATACATAAAATATAATGTGTATTAAGATTGAGTGAAGTTCCATGAAGTAGTATACTCTAAAAACAAGTGAGAGATCCACTCAGAGATGGAAATCAAAAGGATCAAGAAGGGACAAAATCTAAAGAAAATCAGGAGAACCAAGAGAAAAGAGATAGTTATATACTCAAAATTGAGGCTCAAGAAAAAGGAGAAGCTGGGAGATTCCTATTTTTAAGGACCATTCATTAAGAAAGTTTCATTGGAACCTTGAAAGTGTATGAGAGAAAACAATGTGTAAGTCTTCCTAGGTAATAACTATAAGCCAGAAATACAGAAGATTAAATACAAATCTAAGGCTATAGTCGACATTTGGAGACAGGGAAGACAAGGCTACTAAGAGATACATTAAAACAACATTGAAAGAAGAAGGGGATTCAGAATACTAATATTCCATGAAATCCAGTAGGAAACTTTGACAACACAATGGATTCAGAGATTAAGTGGACAATGATGTCTTTGGAGAAAGAGTTATAATTGATAAGTAGATATAGAATTCAGTTTCAAGCATTAGCAGGAGGAAAAGGAGACTTTTTTCCCTCTATATTCACTTCCATTCAACAAGGGAAAAGTCACTGCACTAATTGTTCATATTCAGAATTATGATCTGATCATCTCTACTGATAGGCAGACTCATTCTACTTCAAAGTTTTAACCTCTTCCACTCCATAAATTAAGATTGTCCACTTGAATGAGTGTATCCTCTTAAGAAATAGCTATTTTTCTTCTCCTCATAAACAGAAACCACATAAAATAAATTATCACCACTCAAGACTCAAAGGATAGCTATTATTAAAATTGAGATTTATGGAGGCAATGAAGAGTTCTGTTTCTCTTTGAGCCTAAGCTATTTGCTCTACCACAGTTGATTAAAACATATAAGAAATTGTGATTAAGAGTGATCAGCCAGGTATTAATTTGCTGTTTTGCATTATTATTTATGCAATATATTTAGTCAACTCAGGATCGATGAATATCCTACAAGATTTGAGGGTTCTTGTGGAAAAGGAGTACGTCAAGGCTGTATATTGTCACCTTGATTATTTAACTTATATGCAGAGTACATCATGAGGAACGCTGGGCTGGAAGAAGCACAAGCTGGAATCAAGACTGCTGGGAGAAATATCAATAACCTCAGATATGCAGATGACACTACCCTTATGGCAGAAAGTGAAGAGGAACTCAAAAGCCTCTTGATGAAAGTGAAAGAGGAGAGTGAAAAGGTTGGCTTGAAGCTCAACATTCAGAAAACAAAGATCATGGCATCTGGTCCCATCACTTCATGGGAAATAGATGGAAAAACAGTGGAAACAGTGTCAGACTTTATTTTGGGGGGCTCCAAAATCACTGCAGATGCTGATTGCAGCCAGGAAATTAAAAGACGCTTACTCCTTGGAGGGAAAGTTATGACCAACCTAGATAGTATATTGAAAAGCAGAGACATTACTTTGCCAACAAAGGTCCGTCTAGTCAGTTCAGTTCAGTTCAGTAGCTCAGTTGTGTCCGACTCTCCACAACCCCATGAATCACAGCACGCCAGGCCTCCCTGTCCATCACCAACTCCCGGAGTTCACTCAAACTCATGTCCACAGAGTCGGTGATGCCATCCAAGGCTATGATTTTTCCCGTGGTCATGTATGGATGTGAGAGTTGGACTATGAAGAAAGCTGATCGCCAAAGAATTGATGCTTTTGAACTGTGGTGCTGGAGAAGACTCTTGAGAGTCCCTTGTACCACAAGGAGATCCAACCAGTCCATTCTAAAGGAGATCAATCCTGGGTGTTCATTGGAAGGACTGATGCTAAAGCTGAAACTACAATACTTTGGCCACCTCATGCGACGAGTTGACTCACTGGAAAAGACTCTGATGCTGGGAAAGGTTGGGGGTGGAAGGAGAAGGGGACAACCGAGAATGAGATGGCTGGAAGGCATCACCGACTCAATGGACATGAGTTTGAGTGAACTCCGGGAGTTGGTGATGGACAGGGAGGCCTGGCGTGCTGTGATTCATGGGGTCGTGGAGAGTCGGACAGGACTGAGCGACTGAACTGAACTGAACTGAGTCAAACACAGTCAAAATATTACCAAAACTCCTAATAGTAGAATAAGTAATAAGCAACTAGAGATTCTGAAATTATACTATTTCATTATTGAGTATATGACATTTTTATTTCTAGAATTTCTACTATTTATACTTTATATTTCTCTACTTAGACTTCCTAATTTTTAATTTAGTGTGAGCATGCTTTCCATTATGACCTTTAGTACAGTTATCAAAAATAAAAATAAAAAAGCATACTCAGTTATGTTCAATTCTTTGTGACCCCATAGACTGTAGCCACTAGGCTCCTCTGTCCATGAGGTTTTCCAGGCAAGAATATTGAAGAAGGTTGCCATTTTCTTCTCCAGGGAATATTCCTAACCCAGGAATCAAACCCCTGTCTCCTGTGGTTCCTACAATGTAGGCATAGTTTTTACCACTGAGCCCAGTGAAGCCCTAGAGTTATTATAGCTTCTTTAAAATATTTGCTTATTGTTACATCTGGGTCATTCCAGAGTTCATCTGTTAGTTTCAGGTTGGTAAGTTGTACAGACTAGATTCTCTAATATTCCTCTGGAGAACGTTGCCTTTTTGTTTTAATTTGGTTTTTGCTTTGCAGTTTCCTTAGCATACTTAAATAGAAAACTCTGTCTCTTGCTTAACATCTCAAATCTTAGTTCAGATCTTTTGTCCTTAGCTAGCTTACTTGTACTTTGTCTTTTCATCCATATATCAAGGGTCAGCCAAAGATTTGGACAGAGTTTATATACAAAACTTGGATCTTCTTCTTACTGGCTCTCTCCTTTCCAGGATGACCCTGTCACTTTTCAGCAACAGTGATTGCTTTGAACTCTGTCTTCTAATTCTTCAGGTTAACTGTCTCAAACATCTCCAAATTTAGATAATTTCTAGATTCTTCATCATTGTGATAGTGATATTCTGAACCTAACATAATTTAACTGACTTCATTTAAACATAGTTCTTAAGAAATCTTCTCATTAGTACAAAACAAAATGAGACTATTATCTCCCTTATCCTAGACAGAATACGTTGCTTCATGGTGCTCAATTCATATTTTAGTAGCCATTGGCTCCTTTTAAGCTTCAGACTAATTAAAATCTAATTATAGAAAAATATTCAAAAATAAAATGGCCATTCAAGAAGTAATTAATCAGATAAAATCAAGCAAATGAAAAGATCTTAGCAAGCTGTCATATTTTGTACAAATGGAACATTTTCTACATAAGTAATGGAGATGTTATCATTCCCTACAAACACAATTTATAACATCAAATCTCTGGTAGGGAGATGTCCATTACAAACTTCAGCAGTACATTGTATTTTGTGATGCATAGCTTAGTTTCCCTATTAACTCATTCCCAGAGATGGAAAAGACCAACTTGAAGAACAAACCTTCCTAAGATACTTCTTGATGCAGTGTATTTTAGAGCAGCTTCACCACATATTCACAATCAGTTATATGCTATCTTACATAATCCTCCAATGGTTGGTGAGGGAGAAAAACTTCCATTCTGATTTGAATTTATCTTTTTCCATTAAGTTTTATTTGCCAATACAAGTGTAACATGAATACACTTCACCCTAAAAGAGGGCAATATTCAGTAAGCGTAGTGGACAAATTTTACAATTACTTACATCACTTTCAACAAATGTGCCTAGGTCTAGTTCTGATAACATAAGGAGCACATAAAATAATTGTTCTCTGTGTAAAGAACACAGCACTCTTCATTACAAATTTTAGTAAATTATAAAACTTAGAAGGTTCAGATTTGTAGATGTCAGGTTAGTTACTTTTTCACTTTTTATCCATCTCCGACTAAATGATTTCTATCCTTCCATTTTTTTCTAATATTATATTTTAATTTTCTCAGCATGTCTTCTGTGCTTAGTTGCTCAATCGTGTCTGACTTTTTGACACCCCATGGACTGTAGCCCTCCGGGCTCCTCTGTCCATGAGGATTCTCCAGGCAAGAATACTGGAGTGGGTTGCCATTACCTTCTTCAGGATATCTTCCCAACCCAGGGATCAAACCCAGGTCTCCAGCATAGCAGGCAGATTCTTTACCATTTGAGCCACTGGGGAAGCCCTTTCATAGAGAGCCTAATGTCTAAATTTCTTAAATATTTAGCATTATGGTGTCAAAGTGGGCACAGGGCTCCAATAACAGGTGTCTGATAAGTGCTGGCCTTTCTAAGAGAATCATCATACTGGGCTTACACACTGTTCTGGAGTCCAATAATCCCAATGTTAGGTTCACTTGTAAATGAAAGGAATGCAAGAATTTCTATTTCTTCTAGTAGGAAGGAAGATCAATGAAAATATTTCACAATCATTTTGCTTCCGTAACTGGCTGAAGTGAAATATTTGCCTTAACAATATTTATAAGAAGCAGCATCATTTCAGAAAATTTATATGCAAAGGTAAACATTCCTAAGATAGGTGCATATGCCTAAAGCACCTAACATTTGCACACTGATTTTAGACTCTCTGTTGCAGACTAATCTTACATTTTGATCATCATGTAGCAACTCTTATGATAGTTACAGGAGAGGGAAAAAAACCCAATAAGTCATTCTAATAAATTATGAGAAATATATGTTTTATTCACTAAAAGAAAAATACTATTTTTGTACATATAAAATATTATTTGGGAAGCACTTAGGATAAAACCAATTATGTAAAGCCAAAAAGATAAGTTTGGAAAATAAGTAAAAAAGATAATGCATGAATAAATAAAATATATATTTTTGCCTATCATGTCTAAGCTGAGTCTATCAACAGGTAATAATCCAACTGAGAAAATAAATTATTGTTTTAATAAGACACAGTCACTGACTTGAGTGGCCAAATTTGACTGTGTATGACCCAGTGTGGCAATGATTTAACAAAACCTCTTTCCATACTTCATGAGAATTTGACCTTTGATTTACTCCCTATTTTGTTTCTCTAAGGACCAGTTAAAGGTAGAATGCCAGCTCTGTCATAAGACAATACTGATTGTGGTAAAATGATCCCTGATTGATAGACCTCATCTGGACTGGAAGGAATTGCAAAGAAGTACTACTCATTCCTGATGAGGACATCTCAAGCAAACACATGATTTGGGTTTCCCTAAGAATGATGACTGTTATATCCAGACACGGTTCTTTAATTGTCCCTGGAAGTAATGCCCATGGAGATAAAATGAAATATTTAGATTTTTCTGGAACATGAGACATCTAAGTAAGGGAGGCTTTGGCACTTATCCAACATGAATCTCATTTCCTTGTACCTGAGCTATCATCTAGAAGGAGGTAACTCCCAGCTGGCTGCATGAAATGTTACAAGGACTCCTATAGAAATATCTAACTTTGCTCTGTTAGCAAGATATGGTTCCTTTCTTACATCTTCTTCATTAGACTGATGTCAATATGGTCTATGGCAGTCTTGTGGTGTGCCTGTTTATTTATGCAAACTTTAAAACACATACACATTTAATCACTGCACATTGGAATATGTTATAGATATAATGTGCTCAGGATGTCAGCTTTAAATAAATATGCCATATAAAAAGATCTGATATATATTTCCTCTGTGTTTGTATAAGTTATCACCAGTAACATACCAACTGTGGGTTCACTGTCTTTAGAGAAAAGAAATATAAACAATATTAGCTAAAACTTGTTTTCTTTTTATGATGACCATACATCTATGAATTCTAAACAATGTCAAGGATAAACTATTCTTCCCCAGAGGGGCAAACTGATACCCACTTCCAAACCTTTTTTACCCAATATGAATACATCATTCAGCATTCAAGGGGATATATGTGTGTGTGTGTGTTAGTTGTTCAGTCATATCTGACTCTTTGGGACCCCATGGACGTAGCCTGCCTGGCTCCTCTATCCATGGAATTCTCCAGGCAAGAATACAGGGTGGGTAGCCATTGCCTTCTCCAGGAGATCTCCCCAACCCATGGATCAAACCCAGGTTTCCCGCATTGCAGGCAGATTCTTTACCATCTGAGCCACCAGGGAAGCCCATATATTCATATTCAAGTTGTAGGTAGGCTTGTCAAGGTGTTAGGACCCAAAAGAATGATTATTAGCAGAGCTATTTCTGTCTTATAATTGCATACTTTTCTCCTTTTATCCATTTTCGTGAAGCAGGTCCCCAGTAGTCTAAACAACTAGTAAAATGCCAGGACATCCTCCACTACTACCATCAAGATCTCTAATACCAGAACTTTACAGGTGAGGTGAGCCAGGGAAGAAAACAGGCAGTGTGGCTTCAGCAGGTGTTCACAAATCAACTTAGGCCCAAGTGGGGTGAGACTATTCTATGCTAGAATATGTCTTGGCCTATGTGTGCATGCTAAGTCACTTCAGTCATGTCCAATTCTTTGCAACTCAATGTAACCCACCAGGCTCCTCTATCCATGGGATTCTCCAGCCAAGAATACTAGAATGGGTTATCGTGACCTCTTCCAGGGGATCTTCCTGTTGCAGGGATTTAACTTGTGTCTCTTACATCTCCTGCAATGGCAGGTGGGTTCTTTACCACTAGTGCCACCTGGGAAGCCCTTGGCTTTTAATTTTAAAATTTGTAAGAAAACTGTACAAATGTTAAGTAATCCAGAAGTTACTGTAGCTAGGTTTGGAGAGTCCTGGTATAAAGGTAAAGTTCTGAGACCTTTAACTGAAGTATCTTTTTTCTGCCATTAGAGATCTAATTCATGAACTCCCTTTGATTCTAGTGCATTGATACAGAAGCAAAATCAAAACAACATATATTAGAGGAGGGGGATCCACTCAAAAAGTCTTAAAAGGGAAAAGAAAAACACAGATGTTTGCCTTTAAAATAAAAAACTTCTTTATGTCTACCCAGATCAGTTTGACCAGTCTGCCAGTCAGGTATAAATTCCCTGTTCACTATCTTTTACTCTAGGCTGATCTCTATGAAATTCAGTGGCACTTGGTTTTATGATCTCAAGAACTCTTTTTGGCTCTCAAAGTTTATGCCTTTAATTGTTGACTATAAGTAGAACCTAGAAAAATTAAAATTCATTAGTAAATTCATCCTTATTCTTAGAAAATACACATCACATATAATGCCATAGTAAGGTCCCTGAGGGATAGTCAGAGAGAATATTTGGAAGAGAGTGTTTCAGAAAGACTAAATCAACGCAGGATATTGTAGTTGGGAAACGAATCCTCTGGACTCATTCTATCCTTTCTCCGATTTCTAGGTCACTCTCAGGAGTCACCAAGGGTATAACATCTGGCCAATGAGCCATCCAGCCACTCTTCGGCTTCCAGAATTGTCCTCTAACACAGGGATATGCATTCTCGACTGAGTGACTTCCTTTCAGCCAACTATCTCAGAACCTCACTGAGCCTTTTCTCTCCATTCATATGGCTGCCCATTCTCCTGAAAGATGCTTCTCCATCCTATTCTCCAGTGACCAACCCTTATTTTTAGATTCTTTCTCATTTCTTGTCCCTCTTAATGCTATTGTCCAAAATCTTCCTTCTTCATTCTCCTCAATACCCCCATGCTGAGTTGTTATATCTGCAGTTGGTCCTAGAGAACAAACAAAAGAAGAGAGTTCTATTAAAAATCCTCAATAAAAGGCCAGTTAGCTCCTCCAAAATATTTACATAGGAAAAACTGTCTATTTAACTGACTTGGTGAGGAAAAAAATTATGTCTGCTTAACTGGGGAAACAGCCTCTTCAGTGCAATGCCTTTCCACTGCCTAATAAAGGATTAATGGCACACCTAGTGTGGAAGTGCCTCTTAAAAGCCTCAACCTATGCCTGTAAACTTTAAATTGCTGTTTTCAAGAGTCTACTTCCTGCTGAGCTGTTTTTGTTCCCTTCACGAAGCCTCCCTGATCTATTTTGACTGCTGCGTGCTTCTAATTTTTCTGATCATACAGTCATTTCTAAGGATGACTTCATACATCATATACAGGGCTTTTAAAACGATTATTGAAAGAAAAGTGAGTATTTAATAGCAAAATGTACTTCTGAGGATTTTCCATAAAGGAGGTGATCTCTTAATTAGACATATCCTTCAATATCAGGGGTAATTTTTTTTGTAAGTCTGGCTTTTCCTATTGTTGTCATTCAAGATAAAAGATGGAAATAAGTGATTTCCTAAAGATTCACATTGCCCCTTTTAAAATGTAATGTTTAGAGGTAGGCACATTCTGGCTCACTCTCATTTTGGATATCTTTTAGACATTGGTACAACAAAGAATTTACTAACTTTTCCCAGGTCCTAAAAGCTTGAAATAGTTATAGGTGGAAGATTATAATTTTTCTACCCTAAAGAAAACTTTTTCATTTACTTTGGAATAGTTTTCAGTTCAGTTCAGTCGCTCAGTCGTGTCCGACTCTCCGCGACCCCATGAATCACAGCACGCCAGGCCTCCCTGTCCATCACCAACTCCCGGAGTTCACTCAAACTCATGTCCACAGAGTCGGTGATGCCATCCAGCCATCTCATTCTCGGTCATCCCCTTCTCCTCCCACCCCCAACCTTTCCTAGCATCAGAGTCTTTTCCAGTGAGTCAACTTGTCGCATGTGGTGGCCAAAGTATTGCAGTTAAATGTATCTTACTTTTATAGTCTCTTTTTCTTAACGAATATTTCATTAATAACATCAGAATCATCTTTCCTCCTGTTTTTGTTCAACAATGAAAGATAGAATTAAGAATAACTTTGATACTGTATTTCCTTTTATTTCAAAGGTGCAGCAGTTAGTAAGTGAAACAAAATGAGCTCCCTCAGCCATTATATATTTTAATGTTCTTCATTAAAAGAGGGAAGAAAGCTTTCTCCTGAAAAGAACTGAAACATCAATGTTTCCTAACACACATACTGTAAGGCATGGAAAGATCATTTAATTTTTTTTTAAATCCTAGTATAAATTTAATTCTTAAAAATGAAATTCTAAAATCCTATACTTCCCAGTTATAAGGCTTGGGTTAGGCTTATTTAAATTAATGCTTTTCCAAGGTAATTTAAATAAAAACAACCACCTCACTGATCTTTATGACCTATGTCACTTCACAAATCCAGTCATTGATGGATGAATAAACTTGCCTATTCTATAGTCTTAGATAGAGTAGGTTCAAAGTAATAAAAGTAGTGTATGGCACAACTATATTTGCCCCATGTGGGATTAAACTGAGGCTTCTTAATTTTATTTCATCTAAATTAAATAAAGTGAAAGTGACGTTGCTCAGTCATGTCCAACTCTTTGCAACCCCATGGACTGTAGCCTACCACACTCCTTCACCCGCGGGATTTTCCAGGCAAGAGTACTGGAGTGGGTTGCCATTTCCTTCTCCAGAGGATCTTCCTGACCCAGGGGTTGAACCCAGGTCTCCCGCATTGTAGGCAGACGCTTCACCATCTGAGCTACCAGGGAATTAAATAAGGAGAGATGCAAATAAGGAGAGATAATGGCAAAAGCAATGAAGCAGTCAGGTAATGGCCTGGCCCAAATTTGGGGTAAATATTTATTCATTGTCATTCTCACAGAAAATGTGTCTGGTGCCTAAACTCCCTGAGCCATGTGGGTCTAGCCATCTGAACAGGCCTCTTCAGTCATAAGGTCAGTATTTAACCTGATTACACCTTTAGGCTAATTTCTTTTTAATGTGGTTTTAGAAGAGGCATTTAGAAAAACCAGACCGTTTGTTGGACACTGATTACAGAAGATGTGTATTGGCAGAGTTAGAAGGAGAAAGGACACAAGTGTTCCAACACTGGTTTTGCCACATATTAAGTCTGTGACCTTGAGAAAGACAATTTAAAAAGTCACATGCAGGAGTTACTACATGGTCTGCTATGCATTGCTAAAGATCCCAACTATTGAATGCCACCATATCATTTAACTATTCAGGGTACTCAAAATAATAAAGTTTAGAGTGATTGTGAGAATCAAATAGAAAAAGAATTTATGAGAAAGTGATTGGTAAAATATACAGGAGCAGCTATGGATCCTTATGTTCATAATTTTGACCATTAAAAAAGAAAAATTTCACATGAAAAATAATTTTATCCACCACAATAATAAAACCAGTATGATCTCAAAATGTGTATTTGGAGACCTACTAGGGAATTCTTTTTAAAGCAAATCATTCTTTTACTGCAGGAGAAATGCCTTCTTACCACTCAAGGTATTAAAATAGACAGGTGTTAATACACATGACTTACCCTTGCTGTATAAATTTGGGGTACCTCCCACTAAGAGTTGTTGTTAGGCAGAGTTCATTTCTCACCCAAATGACTTCTGGGCTTGGATGTGTTTTCTGCTTTGGTCAGTGGAATATTAGTGGATACGATGGCAGCAGAGGTTAAATGTGCATGCATGGATTGGCTTGCCTCTTACTTCTGCCTTCCCTCCATCAGCCACAAGAAGAATGTGCCCAGGGTACCCAGGTCAAGAAAGAAAGAAAAAACATGCAGCAGACTGGAACTTGAAGTGCAGGCTTACACAGTTCCCCTCCACTGATGGAATCATTAATAACGTAAGAATCATCTTTTCTCTGGTTTTTGTTCAACAATGAGGTTCATGATGTAATCCCATGAGATTCATGATGTAATCCTCTGGTACTTTAAGGTTAATGCACAGCAAAACTGACATGTAAAAGCCTATCCAAATTGTAGGGTCCCTATAGAAAAAAAAAGGATACAAACCTTCTTTGCACAGTTAGATTAAGAGTGTTTTGAGAAAGGAAAATGGATGTGAAAAATAAGATAACTCTCAAGTCTTTGTCTATTCTGGAGATAAAGGTAGGGATGACAGTAGGTTCAAAATGTGGTTTTGAAGAACCCGAGATAATATAAGGAAAGATCAATCCTATTCATTTCTTTTAAAAATAACACCCTGCACCAATTGATATTCCCTTCAACTATACATGAGAGCACTTGTTTCCCTCACCCTTACCAAAACTTGACAGATCAGATTCATTAACTTTACACATATCTGTTAAGTCTAAAATTCATGCTACTTTGAGTTGATTTTCATATTATTGGTCACCATTTGTATTTGTCCTTCTATAAGTTATCTTTTCATATCATTTCCCTTGTATTGGATGAGATCTACATCAAAAATTATATTGCAAATATGCTTTCCTCCAACAACTCAGCTGTCAGCAGTTCAATCCATAAATAATATGTCCTCAAGAATGTAAAGATACATATACAAGGAGTTTCTAATAGTTTAAAATAAGTCACAAAAATCTTGGGATTTGGAAAGAAGTTCTAAATTTTCTTTTTTTTCTTATCACAGGGATAAAGCAATTCTTTAACAATTTTCTTTTGTTACTCAGATATTCAGACTGGCAAAATAAAACTAAATACAATGAGAGAAACCACTATATTAGTAATTCTGTTGTTGAGTAGTCTTATATAACCTACATAATTTTATGTTGTATTATTTTGCAATCTATGCTTTTTACTTAAAAACATATAATAATTTTTCAATATTAACAAAAAATGCTTGTATCATTTTTAACATCTATGAAACTTTCCTCTGTTATGTAATTCATTTAGCTAATCATTTCATTTGGCATTTCACTATAAAAAATAATGCTTTAATATTATTGCCAACAAAGGAATCACTAAAATTTTATCCACAATAGTAAAGATGTCCCTGATATTTTATGCACAAAACTAAAGTCAACATAATGATTTTGGATGCCCTGCTCAATATAAAGGAAAAAGATATTCATGTAAACTTCCTAGGACTGTCATCCAAATTACCCTAAAAGAACTTTCCCAAATCAGGCAAGGAAAGTTATCATTAAATAAAAACTTTAAAAAACATGTTTGAACTAAGATATTGGTTACGGCCAAATTTATAACCTAGCTGCTTTTGTGAGTTTCATGTATATTATATACAACAGATTAAACTATTAGACATTGCCATTATTTGACAATCACAGACCTGCAGAATGAAAGTACACTGCTTTCTATAGTATATAATTAAATAGATTGTTTCTAAGAATAAAAGTCATCTATCAAATATTCATAGTGATGACTAGTTATCTTTGATTCTTTTGGATATATTTTGTGATATATTTTGGATCATGGGTATGATTTGTAGGTCACTAAGACCTGGATAAGAAATGTGATGCCTAACTCTACTATTGTATATGAGAAAATAAGTTCCATAGCATTACTTGATTTCTAGGGGCATATTCCAGAATGATGCTCATTTCTAGAAGTTATAAAAAAGGAAAAGTCAAAATTGGGCCATTTTCCTCATTCAATAAAACTGTACAAAACTTAATTACAGAGGGAAAAAAGCACACTTGGAATCTTTTGTAAAATGTGACTGAGAAAGAACTTTATAAATATTTGTTGTTTTGACCACTATATATCATTTATGAGCTTTCTTCATGGCACAGGAAAAATAATTAAGGGAGCTAAAATATTTACTGTGACTGGGTAGTCTGTATTTCTTTTACCAGAATTCTGAGACAGAAAAACAATCTTTCCCTTTTGGCCTAACCTACTTATATTGACAGAAAAGCTCATATAGCTGCTGTCTTCAGAGTATTTTTTGATAAGCGTGAATGATTTTTAAAACACTAATCTTTACTTGCACATTAGTAACCAAGATAAAGAGCTAATTCCTTCAGTATTAACTACAAGAGAGAGTGAAAGGAATGGATGTTGGAAGGAGCACCACAAAGGAGTAGCACTTAGGTTCCCAAAACTTGCACTTCCTAGTGTGATAAAAGCTCTTTATTTCACCACCAGAGCTCATCAGGGCAAACACAACTGACTTCTTATAGACACATACCCCTTACTCCATGCTCATGCCAGTGTCTTGTTCACACCATTCCTGAGACCAGAACCTCAGTATCATTTCTTGACAAAAATCAGAGTACTCTGCACTTAACAGAGTAACCAATGCCCTCTGTTGTCCTTCTTGGTGCCTGGTTTCCATTACAGAAGCTAGTCATTTTGCAAAGGCAACAGCAGAAACTTCAAGTTGACAATTAGGTCATTCCTTGACAGCATTCTGCTTAATCAGGGAAAATCTACTTCAAACTTGGCTTGTATCCCATTATTACACCAGAGCCCCATAATATATGGGAATTAGAATGTAATATCAGAGTTGAAAAATCACAATTAGAGTCAATGCACAAACTTTTAAATATGAGTTATCTCTCCATGTAGAGAGGTGCTCACAGTATGGGAGGTATATGAGAAACAAATCTGAGAAGTAAACAAAAGATGAAGTCTCCCATTTTACTCTGTGAAATTCAGTGATAGCAAATCTAGAAATGTTCAAAAAAGTTAAATTGTAATTTTGACTTTCTAGTCTCTGCCATATATGTTATTGAATTTGAGAGTTAAATTTCTATATTAACCAAGCCCCATGTCCTCACTCAGACATATTCCTGGGTCATAATTTAGCTTCCAGGTTTGTTGGTTTGGATCAGGTTCCAGAGTCTGCTGCTTTACAGATTATTAGCTCTATTCAGTGTCCTCAGTCTCTGGTCCTTGATGCAAGTCAA
Source organism: Moschus berezovskii (assembly GCF_049115385.1). Lineage (NCBI taxonomy): Eukaryota > Metazoa > Chordata > Mammalia > Artiodactyla > Moschidae > Moschus > Moschus berezovskii. Next base: position 91,799,225 of record NC_142470.1, read on the forward strand.
GTCTGACTGAGACGCTTGTTCCTCTCATTTCTTTAAGATAGACTAGTAAATGCCACTCCAGTTCACTGGACTAGTTTCAACAAGTGTGACTCTCAAGACATGAATCTCAGATCTTTTCCTCTGCAAATTTATGTGTAGAAATAGAAGATGGACAATGGCTATTTCTAAATGTATGAAGAAAGCTGATCGCCGAAGAATTGATGCTTTTGAACTGTGGTGCTGGAGAAGACTCTTGAGAATCCCTTGGACTGCAAGGAGATCCAACCAGTCCATTCTGGAGAGGATCAATCTTGGGTGTTCATTGGAAGGACTGATGCTAAAGCTGAAACTCCAATACTTTGGCCACCTCATGCGACGAGTTGACTCACTGGAAAAGAGTCTGATGCTAGGAAGGATTGGGGGTGGGAGGAGACGGGGACGACAGAGAATGAGATGGCTGGATGGCATCACCGACTCGATGGACGTGAGTTTGAGTGAACTCCGGGAGTCGGTGATGGACAGGGAGGCCTGGCGTGCTGTGATTCATGGGGTCACAAAGAGTCGGACACGACTGAGCGACTGAACTGAACTGAACTGAAGCACCTCATTATTCATTGTAATATTCATTGGAAGGACTGATGCTGAAGCTGAAGCTCCAATACTTTGGCTACTTGATGCAAAGAAATACTTATTAGAAAAGACCCTGATGCTGGGAAAGATTGAAAGCAGGAGGAGAAGGGGTCAACAGAGGATGAGATGGTTGGATGGTATCACCGACTTGATGGACATGAATTTGAGCAGGCTCTGGAAGTTGATGACGGACAAGGAAGCTTGGTGTGCTTCAGTCCATGGGGTCGCAGAGTTGGACATGACTGAGTTACTAAACTGAAGTACCTCATAGAAAAGAGTATGACTCTACCTAGATCTACAGTCTCCATCTTAGTCTATTTATTCTCAGTGTACAGAGAATAAATAGCAGACATTCAATAAATGTCATTCTACATATTTTCTTACTCTAGGTTTTTTCATGAAAAGGCATGAAAATCTGAACAGGAACATGGGTTATGTCTATAAGAAGGACCTGTATTAGCATTCCGTTCCGTTCCGTTCAGTCGCTCAGTCGTGTCCGACTTCTCCATGCATGGGGTTCTCCAGGCAAGAATACTGGAGTGGGTTACCATTTCCTTCTCCAGGGGATCTTCCCGACCCAGGCATCGAACCTGGGTCTCCCACATTGGAGGCAGATGCTTTAACCTCTGAGACACCAGGGAAGAGCATTAACCTACCATATTTCTTTGACAATCTCTTTTCTTATATAAAGATCTGTATGAGAAATGACTGGAATCACTCCCAATCAGTCTCTTGCCCTATCCTCTCTCTACCCCCCCAAAAAAAGACTAAGCAAAAAGCAAAGCCCCCCATAGTTCATTCCTTTTAATTTAAAAATAGCCTATATCAAAATGTTTCATCTCCTTTGGGGGGCTCATTTTAAGTGGCTATAATTTCAAACTAAAGCTAGAGAAATGAGAAAATATTTGAGTTAGTAGAAACATTTAGATTGTCTTCTGACAATGGCCATTATTTGTGGTTTTTAAAAGTATAGTTGGTTCACCATATTATATAATTTTCAGATGTATTCACAGTAATTCAGCTTTAAAGGTTATACTTTATTGATAGTTATTATAAAATATTGGCTATGTTTCCTGTGATATACAATATATGTTTGTGGTTTATTTATTGTTCAGTTCAGTCGCTCAGTCGTGTCTGATTCTTTGCGAATTTGTACCTACTAATCCCCAACCCCTACATTGCCCCTCCCCTCTTCCCTTTTCCCACTGGTGACCACTAGTTTGCTGTTTATACCTGTGAGTCTGTTTCTTCTTTGTTATTTCACTAATTTATTTTCTTAGATTCCACAGATAAGTAATAACATACAGTATTTGTCTTTCTCTGTCTAATTTACTCCACTGTGCATAATAACCTCCAAGTCCATCCACGTTGTTGCAAATGGCAAAATTTCATTCTTCTTTTTGCTGAGTAGTATTCCATTGTGTGTGTGTGTGTAATTCACCTTAATAATTCAACTCTCACTGGGCTGCCCAAGATAAGATAACCTGAAAGTCAGTTTCCATATGAACTAGATCATTTCCCCAGTTTTGTGGAATTCTTTAAAGAAAATGAAAAAGATAAATGGAACTTTGTGCTACAATGGGGTAATCTTCAACTATTTAGTACTTTGGTTGCTCACAAGGTATTAGGATTAGATAGTTCTTTAGAAATGCATCCTTATGAATATTTCTGTACTATTAATTCATTCATATTCATTAATGGAGTCCATGATCATAACCCAAATAATTTTTAGGAAAGCAAGGGGTTGGAAGGTCATATCACTGCTTAAATTAAACCCTTCAAATTTTAAAAACCATCAATTTCAAATTCTGAAAATCTCAAAGAATATTCAGAAGAACCAATAAAACATAAAGTAATAGAATGTTGGAGCTGCAGAAAGCCTTATATTTCTCTCAGAAGAGGAAAATGTGAAAGCACTTAGAAACGGTAAAGTATCACACAAATCTATAAAATATGTATTGTCCTCATCTATTGGTATATAAAGTCCCACATTTTACAAATAACAGAATAGACTGAGTGATTTACAAGATTCTTCAAAAGCCTTTGCAATACTTTCCAAAAATCATTACGACCATTAGCACCCACCCCCAGGCAAATTCCCATTAACTAGTCCACAATTACTGGTCAAACGTCAGCAGTTTTTCTAGCCATTCTCATTTAACTCAACAGTTGCAATTATTACTAAACTAGCCCAGAGAATATAAGAACATGCATGGAAAAGACTTTTTTTTTTTCAAAATTCCCCACAACTGCATATTTTTTCAAAGGAAATGGAAAAGAACACTTAAAGTATTTGCTATTTCTCTTAATCTGGCAGATAAAATTATTTTAGGTTCTAATATATTTTATTTTATAACTGATAGCATTTAGTTATTTAAACATATAGATTTAAAATCAACCCCACACTATAAGCTATTAAGATAATCTGGTCAAAGACAAAAAAGAAAAGGCAAATTTTACCTTAAGAGCTCAGCCAAAGATGATATTTGAGTAGTGAGTGAAAATGTTACAACACTCCCTGAAGCAATAGTTTTCAAATGTATTTTTATTCACACATTTCTTTCTTTGAAAGAAACTTTCCATAAAGCCAAGGAAAATAAATAAACAAGGAGTTTCACTGATTGAAATATAAGTAGGAAGTCCAGACAAAGCTCTTGGTGTCCCTGACAAGAGCTCCACTGAGTATAATTTAAAAATCATCCTAGAGGATAAAACCCAAACTCCCTAAACAGATATTTTTGGCCCATTCTAATCCAACTTCCACCTTTGTTTTCAATCCCAAGACTTAACAAGCAAAAAGTGCTATATAATTAGGATATGAGAGCCAGTTTTTTCCAGTCTCTGTGTAGGCAAATTAGCATATTAGAAATGTACAAATGCAACTGGTTGGCAACAAGGAATGGTAGAAAGAGAGTAATATTAGGGAAGAGAAGACTATTTTCAGTCTATTCCATGTGGCTTAGAGTGAGTCTCTAAATTTCTGGATTTCAGGTGACCTAGTTGTCAAATATAAGAATAGTAATATTAAGATATATACTTTTATCAGAGGGCTGGACAAAATCATTTCTTAGTACTTCTTCACACTCTAAGATAGACAACTCAGACAACTCAATTCTATACATTATTTTTTAAACGATAGTTTCATGATAAGGCACAAAAGCTACAATAGCAAACATTATATAAGACAAAGTCCTTATATTTGGAGAGAGTAAGGTGTGGCCACAGGACTGGAAACGGTCAGTTATCATTCCAATCCCAAAGAAAGGTGATGCCAAAGAATGCTCAAACTACCACACAATTGCACTCATATCACATGCTAGTAAAGCTCAAAATTCTCCAAGCCAGGCTTCAGCAATACGTGAACCGTGAAGTTCCAGAAGCTCAAGCTGGTTTTAGAAAAGGCAGAGGAACCAGAGATCAAATTGCCAATATTCGCTGGATCATAGAAAAGAGAGTTCCAGAAAAACATCTATTTCTGCTTCATTGACTATGCCAAAGCCTTTGACTGTGTGGATCACAATAAACTGTGGAAAATTCTGGAAGAGATGGGAATACCAGACCACCTGACCTGCCTCTTGAGAAACCTGTATGCAGGTCAGGAAGCAACAGTTAGAACTGGACATGGAACAACAGACTGGTTCCAAATAGGAAAAGGAGTACGTCAAGGCTGTATATTGTCACCCTGCTTATTTAACTTATATGCAGAGTACATCATGAGAAATGCTGGGCTGGATGAAGCACAAGCTGGAATCAAGATTGTCGGGAGAAATACCAATAACTTCAGATATGCAGATGACACCACCTTTATGGCAGAAAGTGAAGAAGAACTAAAAAGCCTTTTGATGAAAGTGAAAGAGGAGAGTGAAAAAGTGGGCTTAAAGCTCAACATTCAGAAAACAAAGATCATGGCATCTGGTCCCATCACTTCATGGCAAATAGATGGGGAAACAGTGGAAACAGTGTCAGACTTTATTTTTCCTAGCTCCAAAATCACTGCAGATGGTGACTGCAGCCATGAAATTAAAAGACACTTACTCCTTGGAAGGAAAGTTATGACCAACCTAGACAGCATATTAAAAAGCAGAGACATCACTTTGCCAACAAAGTTCTGTTTAGTCAAGGCTATGGTTTCCTGAGTAGTCATGTATGGATGTGAGAGTTGGACTATAAAGAAAGCTGAGTGCTGAAGAATCGATGCTTTTAAACTGTGGTGTTGGAGAAGACTCTTGAGAGTCCCTAGGACTGCAAGGAGATCCAAACACTCCATCCTAAAGGAGATCAGTGCTGAATATTCATTGGAAGAACTGATACTGAAGCTGAAGTTCTAATACTTTGGTCACCTGATGCAAAGAGCTGACTCATCTGAAAAGACCCTGATGTTGGGAAAGATTGAAGGCAGGAGGAGAAGGGGATGACAGAGGATGAGATAGTTAGATGGCATCACCAACTCAATGGACATGAGTTTTGGTAAACTCCAGGAGTTGGTGATAGACAGGGAGGCCTGTCATGCTGCAGTGCATGGGGTCACAAAGAGTCAGACACAACTGAGTGACTGAACTGAACTGAAGATTTAATGAAAGAGACATAAATGTTATCATTGTGTTTTTTCCTAAAAACTGATACTTGTTAATCCCCTGTGTTAAGATTGCTCATTCTAGTGACAATCTAAAATTGGACCCCATTTTCCCTACCTTGTAAATGTATTTAGGAAAACTGAATTTCTATATACTATTTTGGTCTTGGGGCTGTTTTGTTCTCTGATGCAGAGAACAATATTTGACAGAAGAATCACTGTCTATGGTCTTAGATATATAGTTAGTCACAAAGTTACCTCTGCAGTGGCAACAGATCAGTTTCAGGCACTGTAGTTGACTGTCCAATCAGGGAAGAACATGCTAAGCACTCAAAGCAATATATAATCCACAGGAATTAATAAAGACTTCGAAGCCTACTTGGAAGGGAAAAAGTGATATTTAAGTTGAAATCTAATGTACAAGAAGGTAGCTAAGTTGTGGGTGGGAGGTGGGGGAAGGAAGAGTTGGGCAAGAAAAGCTCTTCAAACCAGGCATGAGAAACAGTTTCAGTAAAGACTCAAAAATGAGAAAAGGGAGGAGATGAGGTAACATCCAGTAGTCACGTATGGATATGAGAGTTGGACTATTAAGAAAGCTGAGCACCAAAGAATTGATGCTTTTGAACTGTGGTTCTGGAGAAGACTCTTGATGATCTCTTGGACAGCAAGGAGATCAAACCAGTCAATCCTAAAGTAAATGAGTTCTGAATATTCATTGGAAGGACTGATGCTGAAGCTGAAACTCCAATACTTTGGCCACCTGTTGTGAAGAACTGACTCCTTAGAAAAGACCCTGATGCTGGAAAAGATTGAAGGCAGGGGGAAAAGGAGACAACAGAGGATGAGATGGTTGGATGGCATCACCAACTTGATGGACATGAGTTTGAGCAAGCTCCGGGAGTCGGTGATGGACAGAGAAGCCTGTTGTGCTGCAGTCCATGGGCTCACAAAGAGTCGGACGACTGAGCAACTGAACTGAACTGAGATTAAAGAAGAAAGAAGAGACCAGCTTATTCAGACCTCTGTGTACCTTGTTAAAGACAGTGGAAAGATAATGGGATGGAAAGGTTTTAAGTGGGGACAACATTCAAAGAGATTCACATTTTTATAATACAGTCATGTGTTTTGTGTAGAGAGTAAGAATGAAGAAGGTATTATGAATAGTAAAATGCTAGCTAGAAGGCTACTGCAGTAATACATAATTATGCAGTGGCATTGGGGTTAGAGAAAAGAGGGAAACTCAAGAGATGTGTAGAAAGTAATATCTAGGACTCAATCTTTGACTGGAGTGGGGAAAGTGAGGTAGAAATTGAGGATGAGGCAATCTGAGTTTTTCAACTTGAGTAATTGGGTGAAGGTGGTGTCATTTAAAAGTTAGAGTACCAAGGGACTTTTAAAAATAATAATTATTGTTTATACAGTGTTTATTATGCAAAGGCACGCATATTAACCATTCTCCTTAACTCTATAATTGTTTTTCTTATTCCCTTTTATAAGTGAGGAACTGCAGTACAGAAAGGCTGAATGAACTGCACATGTCCCACACCAGGAAATGGCTAAATGTGAGTCTGAACAATCTAACAGTGGGAGAGAGTTGAAAATAGTCTCATGTTTAGTCATGCTGAGTTTGAATGATCCTGGGAACATCCCAGAAGGCATTTGAACACGGAGGTTTGAAGCTCTGAAAACAGATTTGAACAATTCTGAAGTAAGTAAAAGCCTGGTGATGGATACTAAAGTTTCATGCAAAAAGACCAAGAATTGAAGACCTACTTTAGTTGAATAAAAAATTAACAATAAACATTTTGTAGGGCTTAATTAATGTCATAAAGTTAAAGAAACAAAACTTGAGCCCATACATACACAAAACTAAAAGCAAGGATTTTGAAATAAGAGTTCAGCCCAGAATGGCTCAAGCATAAACCTGAGGCAGTATCCCCATATGTCCATGGAATCAAATCTAAAGCCTACCCTCTCTGCATTACTAGGCAGGATAAAGAGACTAAAGTCTTCACCAGGATGGTAGAGAGAAACCCAAAGTTTATATCAAACCCTGATATATTAATATCAGCAGTACTGAATATAGATGATGTCTTAAGTTCACTATACACTATTTTCATTTATTCACAACTAATGCATTAACTCTCTACCAACTAATTGTTTTTTCTGCGTCCCTATAAGTTTTAATTAAAGAAATTCTAAAATTTTGGTACGGAGACCATTGCAGATATGATTCTTGTCCCAGAATGGAGAACTCCAAATTAGTGATACCTTTTATAGAATATTGCTTATTCCTTCTACAATGCCACCTTTTATTTGTGTATTTTATGTACTAATTGGATTTCCCAGGTGGCTTAGTGGCAAAGAATCTGCCTACCAGTCCAGGAGATGTGGATTCCATCCTGGGTCAGGAAGATCCCCTGGAGAAGGAAATGGCAACCCACTCCAGTATTGCCTGGGAAGTCCCACAGACAGAGGAGCCTGGCAGGCTGTAGTCCATGGGGTCACAAAACAGCCAGACATGACTTACAGACTAAACAACAGCAAATAACAATAGCAATGCACTAATTACCATCATCCTGTGTACTCAACTACTTTTCAATAACTGCTTAGTAACAGCAGAACAGCTCATAACCACTATAGACAGTGCTATGGGTTTAGCTAGTCAGGATGCTAAGCATTTAATCATCTTGATTTGCAAAGATTGAAATCCTGTCAGTACAAAAAAACAAAAATGATAAAAGGATACTAAGCAGAAAGAGGCAAACTAATCATCAATATCTGCTTTCCTCTAAAGTTGTATCCTCCCAGAAAATATTGTTATAAGTCAAGGTTAATTAAGGAATTGTAAATGCGTCACATGAAGAGGAGGCTTCCCTGGAGGCTCAGCAATAAAGAATCCACCTGCAATGCAGGAGCCGGAGACATGGATTCAATCCCTATGTCAGGAAGATCACCTGGAGGACATGGCAACCCACTCCAGTATTCTTGCCTGGAAAATGCCATGGACAGAGGTGCCTAGTGGGCTACAGTCCATAGAATCACAAAGAATCAGACATGACTGAAGCAACTTAGCACACACATGCTCACGAGCACACACACACACACACACACACACACACACACACACACACACACAGGAAGAGAACATAAAATGGAAAGAAGATCTGGCTTAGCTATTTCTTCCACAACTCCTGTTGGACTTTGTCATCTTGGACTTATCTATTAAATGAATTGATCCCTGGCATTTCTGAGCACAGGCACTGTATGGCTGACACTTGTTTACAGAAAGTGATGATTTTTATCATGCACACACCAGCAGAGCAGAGAAAGGCACACAGCATTCACAGTCTGTCCTCTGTTTGCTTTCACTCATAGTATTTTAGGTGATCTTCCAATTAGTCCAGTAATCAACATGTCTTTATAGAGGATCATATGGCAGACAGGTGCTCTGTACTATGGATGCTGTGGTGAACAGGAAGACATGATCCTTTTGATTGTGTTCTGAGTTTTTCCCATCAATTAGGTATGGGTTTATGAACTAGTAAAAATTAAATGTTTAACTTTTAAAACCCTCCCTTTATACTATACCACATTTCTGGGTTTGTTGTTTTTGTTTAGTCATAAGGTTTTGTCTGACTCTTTGTTACTTCATGGACTGTAGAACTCCAGGCTTCCTACTTCACTATCTCCCAAAGTTTGCTCAAATTCATGTCCATTGATTGAATCAGTGATGCTATTTAACCATCTTATCCTCTGTCGACCCCTTCTCCTGTCTTCAGTCTTTCCCAGCATCAGGGTCTTTTCTAAGGAGTCAGTTCTTTGCATCAGGTGGCCAAAGTATGGGAGCTTCAGCTTCAGCATCAGTCCCTCCAAAGAATATTCAGGACTGATTTCCTTTAGGATTCACTGGCTTGATCTACTTGTAGTCCAAGGGATTCTTAAGCATCGTCTCCGCAACACAATTTGAAAGCACCAATCTTTCAGCACTCAGTCTTCTTGATCCAACTCTCATATCCGTACATGACTACAGGAAAATCCATAGCTTTGACTATATGGATCTTTGTCAGCAAAATGATTTCTCTGCTTTTTAATACACTGTCTAGGTTTGTCAAAGCTTTTTTTCCAAGGAGCAAGCGCCTTTTAATTTCATGGCTTCAGTCATCATCCACAGTGATTTTGGAGCCCAAGAAAATAAAATCTGTCACTGGTTCCATTTTTTCCCTGTCTATTTGCCATGAAATGATGGGACCAGATGCATGATCTCAGGGTTTTTTTTTTTTAATGTTGATGTTCAAATCAGCTTTTTCACTCTCCTCTTTCACCCTCATCAAGTGGTTCTTTAGTTCCTCTTCACTTTCTGCCATTAGAGTGGTACCTTGTTGTGGCAAAGGGTCTTGCATAGCTCAATGAAGCTAAAAGCCATGCTATGCAGGGCCACTCAAGACAGATGGGTCAGAATGAAGAGTTCTGACATTCTGGGTTACACCGACACAAAAGGTCTATATCCCTAAATAAAGGTTAAGAATCAAAGGCAGGAATTAGAATTTTTTTTTGAGTAATTGTTTATCCTTTAATGATTTTGTGAGAAAGTAGAATTATTAAAATGATCCCCTTATTGGTCACCATGTTATAAGAGCAATGGGTAAGGGGTTTTCCAAGATGACTGTAAAGAATCAATGAGGTAGGCATTGACTCCTGTCAGCAGAGTAACAGGCCTGGCATTGCTGAACCATAAACAGAGCTGTGTACTCTTTCTCTAAGTCTGCTGCACACTCCACAAGTCCCCCTAATGTTAAATTAGAAAATGACAAAATTCTCCTTGCATTCCTCTTTCTTTCGTTCACAAAGTGGCCATGGAAGGAGTAAGTCAGTGATGAGTTGCCACAGAATGTTGTACCAGGTCACACCACTCCTTGAAAAAAATTACTATAATGTGACACAATCACCGTTCCAGTGACTGAAGCTAGAAAACTGCTGAGTATAATTTGCTAAACAACTGCTTCAGAAAATCAAGGTGCTTCTCCATGAGGACAAAATCACTTTGATCTTCCAATTTGACTAAAAAGTATACAAGGCTTACTTCTGTGGAAAGTACATTGTGAAGCTTCACAGACGCTGAGCGTCCATCCCTACCCTGGTTATGAAGTCCTGATGCCTGTTTCTTCCTTCAAGTCACTTCAGCCTTATAAGTAGTCATGGGCAAGAATTATTTTTCATGCTAAATGCTAACACAATTAATGCAGCAGATGAGTCTGCTCCCTCACTATATGCATGTTTGTGCCGTTATTATATAACATTAAAAGCATGTAAAATGTTTACTACTTTCCCAATCACAGTTTTTATCTTTGCTATAAAATCCTTAAGGAAAAGCACTGCCTGCAGGGAAAGACATTTCTTATATTCAAGCAAATAGGCTTCCTTCAATGGCAAGATGGCACAATGGATGTTATTCTCTCACTTATCAAATTAGGCCTCTTCCTTTGAAGAGAAACCATCTACTAGAAGTAATATCCTCTAACACTTCTCAGCTTGAAGCAAATGTCCTCTCAACTGTGAGTTCTCTTTGCATAGAGAAAGTGACAGGTCAAATAGAATAGGGCAAAGCAGCGATTACTTACAAAGTTTAAGAATAACTTCCTCAGCCCAAAAATGCTTCATCATAGAAAGCAGCAATTTTACTTAAGCATGGTCCCATTTGAAAATGCAGGTGAAAGTCTTGGACAACAAGGGATCTCTGTGACAGCTCTGGACCCAAAGAAAGGAGATGGATCTTCTCCAAGATGCTGAAGAAAAGGTGCAACAGAAGAAAAACCTCACCCCATAGTTCCTCTTGTAACAAAATCAATTCTTATGTCAATTGACTGAAAAGTTGAAAAGAAGGTTTTCTGCTGCTGGATTGGTGTTTGGACTGAACACAAAGTAAGTCAGAGAAATTCCTAAAGAATTCCACCATCAGAGTTCATCACCAATCAGGCCTAGCTTCTTTATTCCCTTCTGAATCCAAGAAAAGTATAAGTAAATGATGCTTTAGCTACAGACTACCAATCATCTGATTGTTTTCCATTGGTTCAGAGTCCACCTACAAAGGTTTGTAGGTGGTTTGTCCTTAAAGACCATCAGAACTAGGCTGTAATTTATAGTCCCATCCAATTATAAAATAAAATTATCTGTCTACCCCACAAATGACTGAGTTAAAAATTCCATCAGAATGTCTTAAAAGTTGCAGTAATACAAGAACCATTAGATGAAACAAAGATTCATGCCTGGATTGTCCTTTAATAAAGTTTCATCATTTCTTCACATTTATGAGAATCAAAGTTACAGTGAGAACTGACAGCTCTCAGGAGTTTTAACAAACTACTGTTCAATTCCTGAGCAAAATGAGGACCTCAGAGTTCTTTCCCCAGTCTCATAGTGAATTATGAATTGGCTGACCTACACTAGTACAGCCTTCAACTTAAAAAAAAAATTAAAAGGCAGGAGAACTTGGGAATAAATCAGCCATCCCCTGAGGACACAGAACAGAGATGAAAACTTGCTGACTTCTTTGAGTTCTCCCAGTGTGACTAGGACAAAGAAGCAAAGAGAACAAAGGCTAAAGGAGGTAATAAAAACGGCAGCTCTGAATTTTAAGCTGTCACACCACAAAGCAAAACTGAGATTGTAGAGTGATCTGGTGTGATTTCTGTCATTGCAAAGGTTCTGAGTCGCCAGACAAGCCCTATACAGCAATTGGTTTTAACCAGTGGTGTGTATCAGAGTCACCTTTGGATATCTTTTAAAAACCTATTGTATTTTTGACCCTGTATCACTGAAAGGTCACTGGGTCTGAAGTCACTGGAACTGGGGTGATTTTTCAAAGTTCCTTAGAGGACTTGGAGGCACTGATTAAGAACTACTGTGATAGAGGATGATTTCCAGGAGAACAGTGTTTCTCAAACTTCAATGTGCTTGAAAATAATCCCAATACCGCCCCCCAATCTCAGGATCTTCGTTAAAATATTCTGACTCAGGGGGTCTGGGATAGGGCTGAGTTTCTACATTTACAACAAGCTCCCTGGTGACGGGAGAAGGCAATGGCAACCCACTCCAGTACTCTTGCCTGGAAAATCCCATGGACGGAGGAACCTCGTAGGTTGCAGTCCATGGGGTCGCTAAGAGTCAAACACAACTGAGCGACTTCACTTTTACTTTTCCCTTTCATGCACTGGAGAAGGAAACGGCAACCCACTCCAGTGTTCTTGCCTGGAGAATCCCAGGGACGGCGGAGCCTGGTGGGCTGCCGTCTATGGGGTCGCAGCAGCCCTGGTGACGTCCATACTGCTGGTGTGGGGACCCCACTCTATGAGGCAAGTAAGCAAGCTTTATATCCCAACTTCAAGTCAGTGGCCATGGGGTGGATGTAGGCAGCCTGGGGCTGGTCCATGTGCGGTTTGTGGATCAGCCACCACAAAAATCATTTGAGGTACTTATTAAAATTCCAAGGCCTCACCCCAAACACATCCAATCAGAGCCAGTTAAACAAGCTCCCGGCGTAATCCTATATACACATTAAAATCTGAGAACCGCTAAGAGTTAGAGAATGGATAATTAAAAGAACTACGAGTCCCATAATCATTCAATAATGAATCATAACTTTAAATGCATTATTAATTTAATGATTTTAAGCCTTCTCTAATTTCCAGTTAAAACCAGAAATAGAGGTAGGAGTTTGAAAACAATAGAATCACCCTGATACATAACTTATATATATATATATGTATGTATATATGTATATATATACACATATGGGGCTTCCCTGGTGGCTCAGTGGTAAAGAATTCACCTACAATGCAGGAGACATGGGTGCAATCCCTGGGTTGGGAAGATCCCTTGGAGATGGAAATGGCAACCCATTCCAATATTCTTCCCTGTATATATATACACATGACAAACAAAATCTGAAGTATATCATTAAGCTTGCCTATCTCTACACTGGCTATGCTGTCACCTATGAAACTATCCCCAGAATTGTCATACTTTGGAGTCACTTATCAGCTACTTTGGTCTATTTTCCCAGCTCTCTTTTTCCTTTACCAACACCTACTAACTCACTTGTTTGTCTTACCTGAATATTCTATGTATTCTCTGTCCTTCCCAGAGAAAAATTACCTTTAATTTCATCCAGCAAATACTGTTCTGTAACTGATATTCTGAACTCCAAATCTCTAAATGTTATTTCTGACACTAGAATATAAATTCAAAAAATGGAAGAACCAAAATATTTTTCTTCTTGGAAGTAGTAATCAAAAGGAAATATCATTTTCTTGCTTATGAAAAAATTTTAAAAATCTGCATTTGCAAAAATTTGAGCATTAATAATTAAAGAATTTTAAATCAAGGTTGTAATAGGCATTAGAAAAACAGGGACCTAGAAATTATGTGTTCAACTGGATAATAAAGGACTTTAAAATTTTCTTCCCCCATATACAAGCTGGAATTTTTAGGCTCATATTTGCATGAAATTTCATTATTCTAGATATATTAAATTAAATGTATATAACACATATCCATATATTACATTATGCAAAATGTTCTATGTATCTTTAACATACTTTTCCTGTAACTGACTATTATGGACTTGAAAAATATCTTCTAACAGATAATTCCTCACAATTTAGTATGGAAAATGTTTGATGAGGCTATATCATGCTTATTCATTCGCTCTTACTTTTGGTCATCACATTTCCTACGTTCATATGTCTTACTAATAATAACAGGAGAGATTACTGTAATGAATGGGCAAGGGTCCGAAAGCAGTGGATGGACTCTACAAGGAAGAGGGGCATTATGAGTTGCTCACGGCTGCTTCAATAAACTACTATACACTTGGTAGCCTAAATCAACGCCAATATTATCTTACGTTTATAAAGGTAAGGAGTCCAAAATGGATCTTCCAGACTAAAATCAAAATGTTGACAAAGCTGTATTTCTCTGGAACAAATTAAATTTTAAAACAAATAAAACACTCTGCAAATCCTAGTCTTAAAATGAGGGACTTCTAGATGCAGGGGACTGTCTGGATGGTAGTCCCAGCTGAAGCATTCATGGTTCCTTTAGGAAACATTTTATGGGGAACTGTTACCAGCACAACAAAATTCTTATAAAGTGCTGTCCATTCTTCAATATTCTGACTCAAGCATGGAAATATTCTCTCTTAAGATCCCATAGCACAGTTGGGTCAAACTTAGAATATTAAAGGTTGATTTTATAAAATTTTTAGGACTTTTAAAGTATTAAAAGCAAAGAACATCTAAATACTTAAATAATTTGCCTTAGATGATCTGGTTTGATCTCTAAAGTTTATATAAGAAATTTGACTTTTGCCGCCTCCTAGATCCTGGTGAATATTAAGTAGACAATCATCATGGCCGTCACTCAAGAGCTCACCTCTAGACATGTGCTCTTCTCAAAGACACATAAGGCACCGCTGCCAACGTACCTGTCAAAGTCCTCCTTCAAGTTCCCTGAGTAAACCTGTGCCTTCACAAGTGAGAGACACCTGGAACTATCATTCTCAACTTCCCCACCTTCTAGCTATAACAGTCCCTCCACCACAACCATGCACATACTAATAATAAGTCTCCCACATCCAGTAAAGTTCTTAGTCCTACAAACTGACATCAAGATCAACAAGTTAGTCTTAATCAAGTTTGACAAGGACTGGTTAATCAAGATTTTGGTACAAAATAAACAGTATAACTTTAGAGCAGCCCCTATAGAGAATGAGCACATATTCTGTTTTGTTCTTCAGACTCATTTTTATCTTATTTTCTTAGAGAAGGTGCAAAAGTTCTCAAAAAGTAAAACTGCTGTAATGTAACTCCTGCCTCTCTCACCAGCCACTTTTGGAATCAATGAAGATGGAAACACAACAGAATTTACTAGGGCCTTGCATTCAAAAGAACAAATTTCCCCAGGGCAGTAGACCTCTACATTGACTGTACGTTGGAATCACCTAGGGAACTTAAAAAAAAAAAAATCCCACTCTCTGAGATTCTAATATAACTAGTCTAGTTGCTTCCCAAATCATTCTAAACTTCAGCCAAGGTACAGAGCTACTAAGCAGGAGCAGATTGGTCTAACTTTGCATATTACTAAGTTAGATTGAATAATTTTTTTATGAAAGGTCATTCTTAAGTATTGTAGAATGTTTAGCAGCATCCCTTCCCTCTTCTCAGTAGATAGCAGTAGATTGACTATACAGTTCAATTGCTCAGTCGTGTCCGACTCTTTGTGACCCCATGGACTGCAGCACGCCAGGCTTCCCTGCCCATCACCAACTCCCAGAGTCCACCCAAACCCATGTCCATTGAGTCGGTGATGCCACCCAACCATCTCATCTTCTATCGACCACATGTCCTCCTGCCTTCAATCTTTCCAAGCATCAGGGTCTTTTCAAATGAGTCAGTTCTTCACATCAGTTGGCCAAAGTATTGGTGTTTCAGCTTCAGCATCAGTCCTTCCAATGAACACCCAGGACTGATCTGCTTTCGGATGGACTGGGTGGATCTCCTTGCAGTCCAAGGGACTCTCAAGAGTCTTCTCCAGCACCACAGTTCAAAAGCATCAATTCTTCAGTGCTCAGCTTTCTTTATAGTCCAACTCTCACATCCATACATGACTACTGGAAAAACCATACTTTTGACTAGATGGACATTTGTTGGCAAAGTAATGTCTCTGTTTTTTAATATGCTGTCTAGGTTGGTCATAACTTTTCTTCCAAGGAGCAAGCATTTTTTAATTTCATGGCTGAAGTCACTACCTGGAGCCCAGGAAAAGAAAGTCTGTCACTGTTTCCATTGTTTCCCCATCTATTTGCCATGAAGTGATGGGACCAAATGACATGATCTTTGTTTTTTGAATGTTGATTTTAAGCCAGCTTTTTCACTCTCCTCTTTCACTTTCATCAAGAGGCTCTTTAGTTTTTCACTTTCTGCCATAAGGGTGGTATCATCTGTATATCTGAGGTTACTGATATATTTCCTGGCAAACTTAATTCCAGTTTTTGCTTCACCCAGCACAGCATCTCACATGATGTACTCTGCATACAAGTTAAATAAACAGGGTGAGAATAGACAGCCTTGACGTACTCCTTTCCCGATTTGGAACCAGTCTGTTCCATGTACAGTTCTAACTGCTGCTTCTTGACCTGCCTACATATTTCTCAGGAGGCAGGTCAGGTGGTCTGGTATTCCCCTCTCTTTAAAAATTTTCCACAGTTTGTTGTGATCTACACAATCAAAGGCTTTGGTGTAATCCATAAAGCAGAAGTAGATGTTTTACTGGAACTCTCTTGCTTTTTTGATGATTCAACAGATGTTGGCAATTTGATCTCTGGTTCCTCTGCCTTTTCTAAATCCAGCTTGAACATCTGGAATTTCATGGTTCATGTACTGTTGAAGCCTGGTTTGGAGAATTTTGAGCATGACTTTGCTAGCATGTGAGATGAGTGCAATTGTGTGGTAGCCTGAACATTCTTTTGCATTGCCTTTCTTGGGCTTGGAATGAAAACTGACCTTTTCCAAGGTCAGTGTGGCCACTGATGAGTTTTTCAAATTTGCTGGCATATTGAGTGCAGTACTTTAACAGCATCATCTTTTAGGATTTGAAATAGCTCAACTGGAATTCCATCACCTCCACTAGCTTTGTTTGTCGGGATGCTTCAGAGTCCTGGAAGATGATGACTTAGTATCAAGTCTGCTCTGTCTGATAGCCCAGATGATAGCAGTAAAAACTGCTGATTACATGATCAGCTGATTACATGACCAGTCAATAAAAAAGACAGGCCAGTCCCTATTTGGCTATCTGTTCCTTGAATATAGAGAAATGACTATATTCAATGACTTTCCTATACAGGTGCACACACACACACACACACACACACACACACACAGAGTCTCCACCATACCATTTCTTTCTTTGACTTATAAACAATATTAACTCATTCATAAATTCAAAAACAATTTATTGAATATAACTGAGATTCGAGTAGTCAAATATCTATTGAATCACACATGATAATTGCTATTATTTATCACATACATATAAACCTCCATTTTCCCAGAGATTTTTTAATTTTAAAATCTAAAATATGCCTATATTCACATTCTAAACAACAAATAACTTTAACATATAGTTGCTTGACTATAATAAATCCTATCCTTTAAATAACAATCCTGATTGAAATTTAAATGGAACACAAGAAAACCGTGCTTCATCTCTACACACAACACACACAATTAACTAACTCAAGTGGGTAGCTGATCCCTTCTCCAGCGGATCTTCTTACCCAGGAATTGAACCAGGGTCTCCTGCATTGCAGGCAGATTCCTTGCCAGCTGAGCTACCAAGGAAGCCCAATTAACTTCTAGTTACCAAATATATATTCTGGTATTTCCACATGAAGCAACTTTCTGATTCTCTGGACATCAGCTGAGTGTCCTGTAAGTTAACCCAATTCTGACATTATGTACCTGGGAGACAGAATTAGATCCCACAGGTTAAGGGCTCAACCCCATAACATTGCTCTCCCAACTCCAGATACCAATCAAAACTTCACATTACTACCTGTGCTTCTGATGCCCCAGCTATAAATTAGGACTTCCCATCACCCTGTCCTTGGATTCAATCATTTGCTAGAATGGTTCACAGATGTCAACAAAAGAATTTACTTACTAGATTAGTGATTTACTATAAATGAGTATGACTCAGGAACAGCCATATGGAAGCGGTTCACAAGGCAAGGGATGGAGGAAGGTGCACAGAGTTTCACGCTCTCCAGGCATGTTACCAAGCCTCCAGCACCAACACATGTTCACCAATCTAGAAGCTATTGAAATCTTGTTCTTTTTGGTTATTACGGAGGCTTCATTACTTAGGCATGATTTATTAAATCAGTTGTCACTGGTGACTGATTCAACCTCAACAACTACAACAGTAATTATCCAAGAGAAATAATAATCAGGGAAACATAAAACACTGAACGACAATTGCATATAAGTAGTAGGGATGACTTAGCAGCAGCAGCAGCAGTAGGGATGAAGATTGTGGCTTAAAAATTCTAGAAGTCTTATCTTAACCTGGAAGAAAGTAAAATGTCATTAACATGTAAAATGTTTCATAAACATACATGTTAAAACAGCTAGAGTAATCACTTAAAAAATAAAACAGAACATATACTTCCAAACAAACAGAAGGAGAAAACTAATGGGAAAACAAGGAACCTCAATTAATGAAATAATGATGAGAAAAGATAGGTGAAAAAAAGGAATAGAATGTATCATATATAAAGAAAGTATCAAATCAAAGGGAACTCATAATCAAAAATCTATTTTAAAACTAAGATCAAAGAATATCTTTAGAAATTATATTCCTTCAGAGGAAGAACAAAAAGAAAAACATTACAGAAAAAGAAAATAATTATAGAAATTCATAATCATACATGGCTGTTTACATACAAAACACAAGTTAAAGTCTATGAATTACTAAAAACTAAGAGAAAAACACTTCTCTTAGAATTTCTGAATGTTCCCAGAAAATTTTTGAATCAGTTAATACGGATTATTGTTAAAATGTTTTACTTTGAATGTACAGAATTCTTTCTTCTATTCAAAAGCTTGATATTTAATCATAGAGATGACTCAAAGACCACAATTTCTATAAATAATGTAATTCTATAAAACATCTAACTCATTCCAAGATCAAATATAGCATAGGTCTCTTTGAACATGTTTTAATCCAAATAGCTCTCCAGGGTAACAGTGCATAATTTGATACAAAGAATGGTTTTTACCCCCTTGTATTCCCAATCAGACACTTGAATAATATTTCAGAAACAAAAAGAATCTCTGCTCTGGCACTTTTTTCTATTTCTCCTTGGACAAGAAATATGCTGAATGTTTTAAAACATGACTATTTCTGTACACTCTGGGTTAAAACAGATTATCTTTTCCAAATTAGAAGGAAGGAGATTTACTATTGCTCTTAAAAAAAGGAAATTCATTTTCCAGCCTGCATCAGTATGTACTATACTATGTGAAATTTACAAATACCAACGCATGTGCCATATCTGTGACTTTCAAACTTGTGTGTTTATAAAAATTTTATTTGATATTTCTTCATCACCCAGCTTTCTGATGCCTGCCTCCAGAAACTCCAGTGAGGGGAAATGAAACAAAGAAAGAGAGCTGCACATTGAAAGACACCCCCCGTGTCTAAAGTGCTAGTCAGCTGCAGCATCGGGACCATTTAAAGCCTGTTCGAAATTTAGAATTTCAGGCTCCACCCCAGACCTTGAGTCAGAATCTAAATTTTATCAAGATTCTCAGATTATTCATACACATATTGAAGCTTGAGCAGCAATGTTTTAAGCATAAGAGTCCCTGTTATAATTCAGATAAGGACTAGAAAGAATTTCTCAAGTCTGATGAATTTAATTTATTGGTAGAATAAATATTCTTAAACTGAAACTTATATTTTAGAACAGAATTTAAGTCATTTTCTTCAACTATACATGGCATGGAAACAATGTCCTCACTGTAGTTAAACTGTGAATTAGGGGCTTGAAACAATAATAGGCTTTGCTGTAAGTAATGGAGAGTTGGAAAAGAGAGACAGGAATTTCTCTCTCAAGTAAAAGCAGTCCACACATGAGAAGACCAGAGTTGTTATTTCAGCTTCACGCTGACATCAAGAACCCTGGATTTTATCTTTTCCCTCATCTAAATGGTTTCTATATCTCCAGTGATCAGGTCCAAGTTCCAGCAAGTGCGCCAAAGAAAGGGAACAAAGACAAAAATTCATGCCCTCCCTTGCAAAGTGTGTTTATGAAAAATTCACACAACACTTTGCTTCCATCTCAGTGGCCAGATCTTAGACATATCCCTATTATCTATGGACAAAGGAGGAAGGAGAGAATGGATGTTGGGACAGGCAACTGGCAGTCTCGTGTTTACAAGTGACCTGCTCTACTGTTTGAGAAGACATTGTAAAATTTAAAGCTTTGAATAAAGCTGTGAGGTACATCATGGGAAAAAAAAAAAAAGAAAATGTGGAAGGGCCTCAGAGTGACTCAGCTCCAGAGGCACCTCGTGCATGGTGGCACCTTCTGGAAATATAAAGAGCATAGCTTGCATTCTTTGCAGTGGTCCTAACCAAGTGACCTACTTATTAGCCCACCCATGCAGAATCCATCTCTGATTTGGCCTGTTGCTTTGCTTTTGTTCCCCACTTTTATAGTAAGTGTTTAAAATTCCACAATTAGTAATTCAAGCATCCTAGTTTTAAAATATTAATCGTGATGGAGTGGTTATAGGCTACTAGTTATTCATTAGCGTAAATTGGTTTAATTATATTAATTTTCTAATGACTGACAAATATCAGCTTCTTTGTAGAAAGGAAACTATAACTCATGGCCAAGTGAGGTAAGTAAATCACTTTAGAAGACCAAAACGTTGTTCTGTTTCTCAGTTGAAATGGTACAAAGGCATAGCCTCAAAATTATTAGAGACCAGAAGGAAAGGGACTTGACAGTATTGGAGTGGGGTGCAGAGAAAGGTAGACTGATGGAAAATTAAAACTTAATTATTTCTAAAATTTGCCTGAAATTGTCAGGGTACCAGGAATTGGTAAGAGAAAAAAATCCCTTTCTGTCTTCAGCACCATAACACTCTTAGTTAGCAGGGTACATGACATAGTGTTCTCAGCTAATATTAAAAGCACACGTGTGTGTGTGCATGTGTGTGTGTTGTTTTCAGTCATGTCTGACTCTTTGTGACCCTATGGACCATAGCTCACTTGGCTCCTTTGTCCATGGAATTTTCCAGGCAAGAATATTGGAGTGGGTTGCCATTTCCTTCTTTAGGGGATCTTCCCAACCCAAGGATTAAATCCTGTCTCTTGTGTTTCCTGCATTGGTAGATTCTTTACCATTAGCACTACCTGGGAAGTCTCTTGTGTGGGTCAATTGGCAGTTCAGTATATTTTTAATGGTAGGTTACAGATGAACTAGCATATATTGTATTTTATAGAAAATGCATAGAGTCCCAAGTAACTGAAGGGGAAATAAAATTTTTCTTCTTAGTGTGTACCTAAATTTGGAATTACCAAATCCAAGATTTCCAAACCAATATATTGTTGCTGTTGTTGTAGTCCTTGCTGTTGAAGAACTCTTTTACATACATAGTCATCTGTAGAACAATATAAAGCATAAAAAGAGGAAAGCAGCTTTGCCTGAATCAGAACCCAGGAATCCTGATCTCCAGTTCTCTCCGAGGTCCCCAAATACAAGGCAGACCTTGAAAACCACTGCTCTGAAGCAAGAAGGAACAGGTTCTCAAAATAACACAAGGGCTCAGATTTCTTAGTAAGAAATATAAATATTGCTCTCACATTTGCAACATCTGTATAATACACTGTATGTGGATCAGAAGCATGGTGGCTACTGCTGTTGGTATTCGCTTAAGAATGAACTACTAGTATACAGACTGAATAGAATTTTATATTTTCAAAGAATTTTCACTTATATTAATCATGAATAATACACATCTTTTATGAGGAAGAGAGCACAGGTACTACTGTGACATCTTATTGATAAGGAAATTGAAATTCACATAGTTTAAGTGACTTTAAAAAGTGGCATTGCCAGATAGTGATGGAGGTAGAACAAGAATTCAGATCTTTGGATTTCTCAACTCTGACTCTTTTTTACAATCACCAGAGAAACTAATTTAAAAAATCAAGGACTTGGGGAGAACAGCAGTGGGATACTTACTAAATATCCCAGAACCTTTCCCCACTCCAACCAAATCTGAAAGAACAAATCTAAACAGCCACCAGCAACTGCTGCAACAAAACTGCTGCTGCTGCTGCAGATAAGTCACTTCAGTCGTATCCGACTCTGTGAGACCCCATAGACGGCAGCCCACCAGGTATACAAAAACCAAATATATGAGTAAGAAGTGAGGAAAACCAGCAGTTGCAAATATACACGTTAGCCTCATGTGTGGGGAGGGGAGGAAAAGAAGGCAAAGCAGCTTCTAATGGCTCTAAGAACCATAGTGCCCTAAAGTGCCAAAACACTCACTGTGATGCCAATCTGGAAACAGAAGCTAGGAGGGCTTTTACTGTCATCATCTGAATGTGGGGGTGGGGGGTGGGGGGGATCATGGTAAGATTAGATGTAGCCCTGAATTTTCAAAATGAATAAAGGAAGCTCCCATGCAAGATAAAAGCCCACCTTAAGAAGAATACCAATTTAGCAGGGCAGGTACACTAGAACAAAGGAAAAAGAAAATTCAGATGAAAATGGAAGAAGGGTGCAGAGAAGTCAGATCTCAAAACTACTATGCTTTTTTTTTTAATCATTTTGTGAAATCAATAGAAAAGGTAGTTATAAATCTAGTTTGAATGTAGAAAAGCTTTTCTGTTTAAATATAGAGAAACATTCTCTTAAACATAAGCAAAAAAGAAAGTATTATTAAGTTCCATACAAAGTTACTCTTAAAAAAGTAAGGAGCAGAATATAATAAGGCTCTCTAGAAATATACATCCACAAAACTCTATCTTAATATTTTAGTAAAAAAAAGCAAAATTGTTTTTAAAAAAAGTCATAGAAGCTGTGAAAGAAGAGCATAAAAGAGAATTAAAAACATGTAGAAATGAGTTGACTGGGAAATGGAAGCTATGCAAGGATAGGGGACATAACTCAGAAATGAACATGAATAGAAAAAATATCATTTTAGAAAATACTAAAATTGAAATCATTCTAAAGTAAATGAACAAAATGCATAACTTCTTAAGAGAAAGAGAAAGTGGAAAGCAGGGAAGTTTTAAAAATAATAAATACAAATAAGATTCAAAACATTCTTGAGAAAGAGACAGCTATAGAAGATAAGCAAAGAAGATTTGACATATTGTTATAAGAGTCCCTGAAGAAAATTAAAGCAAAGAAGAAAAAAAAAGTAGTACTAAAAGCTACAAATCAGGAAAACTTCTCTGAAGTTAAAACAATAATAAAATAAAAATGCTTGAAATTTTGATTGAAAAGTTGTTCCACATGTATGGGAAAGTCATCACAGGACAGTCATGGTGTATTCTAGTAAAATAATTGTACTTTAAAGAAAAAAAGAGTCTTGCACATATGAAGTGTGCCCCACTTCCCAAATTCACCTGTAAGAAAAAGAAAATCAGGTTGTCATCAGACATTTTTACTTTATGTCAGAATAAAATGAAGGAAAATATGTAACTTACTTGTGGAAAAGAAAATGTGAACCAGTGTGTATTAGCCAGACAAACATAACTTCAGGTAAAAAGTGCACAACTATTACTAACCTGCCAAAACAAACAGGAAAACAACAGCTGCAACAAGCCTCACAAAAACAGAATACCACTTCCTCCACTAAAGAAATCTTCAGACAACCAAAATGATGAGAAACTTTGATGCAAGATCTGGCAGTGGATTTATCTGTACAACTAAGATAAAGTGATAATTACAATGAGAAAAGTATCATATGTGACAATACAGTTTCTGACAATAATAAAATGGGACATAGATGAACAAAAACAGGGCCATATATGAAAAGGAGAATAAGCTTACTGATTGCCTTTTGATACTATTTGGGAGTGAAGCTATATTATTTCAAATACATGCAGGAGAAAGGGAGGAAGGAAGAAGTTACTAGTAATGGTCTTGATTTCTAGTAGTAGGGAACAGATTAAAAATAGAAGAATAAGAAGGAATGAACTATTCATAGACACTAAGAATTGATGCTTTTGAACTGTGGTGCTGGAGAAGACTCTTGAGAGTCCCTTGGACTGCAAGGAGATCCAACCAGTCCATTCTAAAGGAGATCAATCCTGGGTGCTCATTGGAAGGACTGATGCTAAAGCTGAAACTCCAATACTTTGGCCACCTCATGCGACGAGTTGACTCACTGGAAAAGACTCTGATGCTGGGAGGGATTGGGGGCGGGAGGAGACGGGGACGACAGAGAATGAGATGGCTGGATGGCATCACCGACTCGATGGACATGAGTCTGAGTGAACTCCGGGAGTTGGTGATAAACAGGGAGGCCTGGCGTGCTGTGATTCATGGGGTCACAGAGTCGGACACGACTGAGCGACTGAACTGAACTGAACTGAACAGCAGATGAATCAGAAAATAATAATACTTTGTCAGCTGGAGAAATGCAACCATCTGAAGGCTCATTAACATGTCTGGTCGTTATAATATTGTCTATCAGCTGAGACCCTACCAGAGGTTCTTGGTCAGAAATCCTACAGGCAACTTCTTCCTGGAACCTGGACTTCCTCAGAGGTGGCTGAGCATTCATGAGAAAGCTCAGCAGAAGCTGCGTTGCTTTTCATGACCTAACTTCCAGAAGTCATGTGGTATCATTTCTGTCTCATTCTATTTATTGAGGTGCACACAAATGTCTGCTCAATTTCAGTGGAAGAAAAATAAACTGCCTCCTGATGGAAAGTGGCAAGTTTCTAGAAGCACACATGGCATCGGAAACATGTTTGTGCCCATTTTTTTGGAAAATTCCATGTGCCATAATGGGATAAATAAATGAGTACTGACATTAATGTAATTAGGAACAGAGAGTTTAGGGCATGAAACCAAGAAGATTCAGATGTCAAGTGATTATTAAAGAAAAAATAGCACACTTCTGAATTTTTAAATATTTACTTATTTCCCAGCTCGCAAGAGTCGGACACGACTTAGCAACTAAACTACTACTACTACTATACTACTATGACTAAACTCCTACTACTATTAAAAATGAGCAATTCACTAACAATAAGCATGCCTAGAATTCAGATTTGTATCTCTAAACAGATTTCTACATAAAAGGATCTAGGACTCCTTTGAGAAATGGCTTTTTCCAGGACTGTTAAATATAAGCCTTTAGCTGTACCTTTAACTTAGTGCTGTATGTCAATTATATGTTAATAAACTTGAAGGAAAAAAAAAGAGATGGGCTCCCATACCAGAAAGCAAGAATGCTACCAGTGACTACTAGGATAGTATCCAAGGGTCTCAGAATTTAAAATGAAGAGGTTACTCTGGCCATTGTTTAGACAATGTAAGAATAAATAAGAAAAATAATTACAAAATGATAAAATATATCAAATATTTTTTAATTCACACATTTATAATAATACTATAAAAATACACCTAATGTTAGAAAACCACTTCATTATTTGAAAACTGGTAAATAAATGAGAATGAATCAAACCTGTTTTTCTTTCTTTACTGTAAAAATTATATCTCACAGGAAATAAATAGTTGATGATGGAAAGCTTCTCATTATAGAAATATTCCAGCTAGTAACTAAAGAATAAATAACTGTAGTCAAATATAGACATTTCATAAACCTTAATTTTAAAAAATGAGTTTAAATGTTGATAATCAAAGTCTGCTAGTATCACCAAAAGAGGAACAACCAGAAATGTTTTGCTAATGATGAATGTAACCAACAACATCTATGAAACAGTCTTTCTGAAGTGATCCAATCTAAATTATCCCAACATATAACTCTAAATATCAATTTACAGGAAATACAGGGAACAGAGGAATTCATTCATCGAAGTCACACATAGACATACTCATACCTCATCATGACATGGGAGAAAATCGTACAGGTTGTCACCTAAATGACTGATCGATTTCAGAAGTCATAAATCTTATGAGAAAATTGATAGCGTCTTCGTGTATAAGAACAGCATATATACAAATGCAAATATCCTAAAATAATACATATCCTGCCCATAGGAAGAATGGCTAGAATGCCTTGAAATGTGTTCTACTGGGTTTTCCTTGTGTGCTTAGTTGTTTACAGAGCTGTTTAGAAAAGGATGTATTAATGTGGTGAAAGTGTTAATCATTCAGTGGTGTCCAAGTCTTCGCTATGCCCAAGAGTAGCCAGCCAGGCTGCTCTGTCCATGGGATTTCCCAGGCAAGAATACTGAAGTGGGTAGCCATTCTCTCCTCCAGGGGATCTTCCAAACTCAAGCATCAAAACCAGGTTCTCCTACTTTTCAGGCAGATTCTTTATAGTCTGAGCCATCAGGGAATCTCAAGTGCAGTATTCAGGTGCAAAGTTATTCAATGACAAGGTGACTGAGGCATTTGCCTGAAGAAAATATGCAAAAAGCTTGTATCTGGGGCATTTTTGGCTACAAATAATTCAGCTAAAGTACTCTTCATCATTTTCTATAGTAATGGTATTTGGTTAATAGCATAGTGTGTTATTTAAAAGCCCATCTTGATTAAATGCCTTGCATGATGGTTGAAATTGAGAAACACTTAGGAAGTGGAATGACTCAATACATCATACTCATGGAAAAAATAAATGCACTCTGTTTTTCTTATTGTGCAATTTTAAGATATATTAATATTGCTCTCCCTACTAACCGAAAAGAATAAAACCCTGAATCTCAACAAACCATCTTTTATTAACACTATTATTCAAAATCACTTCAGCAGGTTATAGCACAAGAACAATTTTTCCAAAAAAAGCATCTAAAATATAGTATTGAGAAGACAGTCCTCAAAATATAGAATATCATATATTACAGTCCTTAGTCAGCTAGAAATAGGGTTTTTTTTCCCTGAAAACTTATCAACTATTTCTGATGCATGTGTCAAAGACTGGTTGAGAACTTATTTTTTATAGAAATAATCAAATAGGCACAATATCAATCAAAATCTCAGAAGCAGGCACATATACAGTAAATATCTAAGTGACAAACTCAGAGCATTGACACCCAGGGACCCAGCTCTTTCCAGGAGCTAGTGACCATCTCATTTCAGAAGGCTAGAGAGTACTTGGGTCTGATATATGAGCTCAGCTCTCATCCACTTTTCCCAATCTCAGTGCCCTTAACTAATAAAAATATTGATGCATCTCTCCATATGATATTCAAAATCTCACTTGGAGATGAACAGAATCTTAATTTTCCTTCGAGGACCTCTGCAGAACCTTCATGAAAGCTGTACTTTTCAGGTAAACTGTGTCATCAGCAGTTTTGTTTTCTTCCACAAAAGAGAGCATATTAATAGTGGACAGTGTTTTACTTCCTTGAACTCCAACATCTGCATCTGTAAAAGAGGACTCAGATTACCTGTCCTACAGGAATAATTGAAGGTTAAAAAGAGAAATGCCATGCCTTACACATAACACGTGCTCAGTCAATATAAACTCCCCAATTCACCCACTGTGATTAGAACTGTCCCTAGAGGAAATTAGTACAATCCTTGTTATCAAAGTGAAAAAGTGAAAGTTTGTCTCTCAGTCATGTCCAACTCTTTGCAAGCCCATGGACTCTATAGCCCACCAGGCTCCTCTGTCCATGGGATTCTCCAGGCAAGAATACTAGAGTGGGTTGCCATTTCCTTCTCCCAAGGATCTCCCCAACTCAGGGATCAAACCTGGGTCTCCTGTATAGCAGGCAGATTCTTTACTGTCTGAGCCACCAAGAAAACCCAATCAAATGCCTTGTTAATTCAGAAAGCATCCCTTTAAACAGGAATATTATTTTCTTGAGATGCTATTACATGATTCACAGACTCACTAAGAAGAAAAAAGCAATGTCTGTGGTCAAATTAGTTTGGAAAATGCTGGGTTAAAACCTGTCTTCATGACTACTAGAAATTTTTCAACTGCTAATGTATACTGTGGCTCCTTGAATGGAACACAAAGTGTGCTACTTTTCCCAACATTTTGGTCAGTAACCTTTTTGTCAGGAACACTTATTTACACATGAAGCAACTAATATTCTGTAGAACACATGTGGCAACCATGGGTCCTGAGACCCATACTGACAAGACCAGCAGGCAATCATGGTTGCCTCAAAGGACAACAATGCTTTCCTTCAATTTTGTTCTGTGCATGGGATTACTCTTAGGCAATATCAAGATGAAACACCTTCAGCAAGCAATTCACTATAGAGTTACTGAGCAATTTTTTATTTTACATATGGATAACTAAAAGTAAGCTGTTCAATCTTGTGAAAAATACTGTGTATAATTGAAGCATCTACTGTTTGACAAATAAACATGACTTCTAAAGGTACAGTGGTCATATTGGTCAGAAATACAATTAGCTTGACAAAAAAGGAATTTGATGTTTTTCATACTTTTAACAGACTGTTTAAAAGCAGGTTTGGGGAAACTTAGGGTCACAGAAATTCAAATTTTGTATGCACTGATTCAGATGCATAATAAATAGTCATTCTGGAAAGGCAACTCTTATTTGGTTCAACAAATACCTGCTGCATACCTCCTATATATAGAAGGTACATGTGTGTGTTCAGTCACTCAGTCATGTCCAACTCTTTGTGATCTCACGGACTGTGTAGCCTACCAGGCTTCTTTGTCCATAGGATTAGATGCTTGCCAGGATCTGTCCAGGCAAGAATACTGGAGTGGGTTGCCATTTCCTCCTCCAGGGATCTTCCCAACCCAGGGGTTGGACCCACATCTCCAGCATCTCCTACACTGGCAGGCAGATTCTTTACCACCAAGTCACCTGAAAAGTCCCACATGTATAAGGTACTGGTTAATAAGGGCTTCCCAGATGGAGCAGTGGTAAAGAATCCACCTGCCAATGCAGAAGACACAGGAGACAGAGGTTTCATCCCTGGGTCAGGAAGTACCCTGGAGTAGGAAATGCAACCCACTCCAGTATTCTTGCCTGGAAAAATTCCACAGACAGAGGAGCCTGGTGAGCTACAGTGCAGGGGATCACACAGAATCAGACATGACTGATTAACTGAGCACACACTCTGGTTAGTAAACCAATAATGCTGAGAGAAGGCATGCATCCTTTTGAATAACAAATTATAAGAGTCTAGACTGTGAATTTATATACTGAACAACAGCTTGTTCTGGCCTTTCAGGTAATCACTCTCTTTGAGTCTCTGCCATGCCTAGGATTGTGATATGGTATAACATTTTAGTTTCAATTCTGCTTAGCAATGCCATTATAAATACCATTTTAACTAGTGCTCAGATGGAACAGAATATGTGTCCATTGCCAAAGCAACCGCTTAGTGCATGGTCTTGCAGTTCAGTTCCAGAGCAGCTGTGGTCTACTTTGGAAGAAATGGTGAAATGGAAGTGATTTGGATGGGAGTGGCTTCCAATCCACACACTAAAATGGCTGACATTCAAATTAACCATGCCGAGATAATCCCAAGTATACGCAGGAGTCTGAATCCACCTGAGCTCTGTAGATGACTCTGGAACCCATGGCAGGCAGATTCCAAGAATGTCTCCAAGATTCTTAACTTCTGTCCACACATTATACATTCTCTTCCCCTTGATCATGGGTGAGTCTGAATACCACTGATAACACTCCGATGATTAGGCTATATATCATATGACATAGGTGAAGGGATTTTTCCAGATGTAATTAAGGTCCAAGAAAGAAATGCAAAAAGGCAAAATTGTTGTCTGAAGAGGTCTTACAAATAGTTGAGAAAAGAAGAGAAGCTAAAGGCAAAGGAGAAAAGGAAAGATACACCCATTTAAATGCAGAGTTCCAAAGAATAGCAAGGAGAGATAGGAAAGCCTTCCTCAGTGATCAATGCAAAGAAATAAAATAAATAAATAGAATGGGAAAGACTAGAGATCTCTTCAGGAATATTAGAGATACCAAGGGAACATTTCATGGAAAGATGGGCACAATAAAGGACAGAAATGGTGTGGACCTAACAGAAGCAGAAGATATTAAGAAGAGGCGGAAAGAATACACAGAAGAACTATACAAGAAAAATCATCATGACCCAGATAACCACAAAGTGTGATCACCCACCTAGAGCCAGACATCCTGGAATGCAAATCAAGTGAGCCTTAGGAAGCATCACTACAAACAAAGCTAGTGGAGGTGACGGAATTTCAGTTGAGCTATTTCAAATCATAAAGATAATGCTGTGAAACTGCTGCACTCAATATGCCAGCAAATTTGGAAAACTCAACAGTGGCCACAGGACTGGAAAAGGTCAGTTTTCATTCCAATCCAAAAGAAAGGCAATGCCAAAGAGTACCCAAACCACCGCAAAACTGCACTCATCTCACACACTAGTAATTTCTCAAAATTCTCCAAGCCAGGCTTCAACAGTACGTGAACCATTAACATCCAGATGTTCAAGCTGGGTTTAGAAAAGTCAGAGGAACCAGAGATCAAATTGCCAACATCCACTGGATCATTGAAAAAGCAAGAGAATTCCAGAAACATGTTTACTTCTGCTTTATTGACTATGCCAAAGCCTTTGACTGTGTGGGTCAGAACAAACTGTGGAAGATTCTTAAAGAGATGGGAATATCAGACCACCTTACCTGCCTCCTGAGAAATCTGTATGGAGGCAAAGAAACAACAGTCTGGACATGGAACAACAGTCTGGTTCCAAACTGGGAAAGGAGTACGTCAAGGCTGTATATTTTCACCCTGCTTATATGCAGAGTACATCATGAGAGATGCCAGGCTGGATGAAACCCAAGTTGGAATAAGATTGCTGGGAGAAATATCAATAACCTCAGATATGTAGATGACAACACCCTGATGGCAGAAAGTGAAGAAGAACTAAAGAGCCTCTTGATGAAAGTGAAAGAGGAGAGTGAAAAGGTTGGCTTAAAACTCAACATTCAAAAAACTAATATCATGTCATCTGGTCCCTTTACTTCATGGCAAATAAATGGGGAAGCAATGGAAACAGTGACAGACTTTCTTTTCCTGGGGTCCAAAATCACTGCAGATGGTGAGTACAGCCATGAAATTAAAAGACACTTGCTCCCTGGAAGAAAAGCAATGACCAAACTAGACAGCATATTAAAAAGCAGAGACACCGGGGGTTGGTAATGGACAGGGAGGCCTGGCGTGCTGTGATTCATGGGGTCGCAAAGAGTCGGACACAACTGAGTGACTGAACTGAACTGAACTAACTGAACTACCTAGGCTTAAGGTATATGAATCACAGGTTAACTTTGATTGTCAAGGAATTTGGGGAGGTGGGTTTGTGCACATACACTTAGGGTATATAAGGTTTTCCCAAAAACTGGTTGGGGTCCTTGGCTAAAAGGAGACTCTGCCTTGGCCCCCTGGTGTAATAAACTGCACTCCACTAAAAAAAAAAAAAAAAATAGCAGAGACATTACTTTGCCAACAAAGGCCCTTCTAGTCAAAGCTGTGGTTTTTCCAGTAGTCATGTATGGATATGAGAGTTGGACTATAAAGAAAGATGAGTGCTAAAGAATTGATGTTCTTGTACTGTGATGTTGGAGAAGACTCTTGAGAGTCCCTTGGACTACTAGGAGATCAAACCAGTCCATCCTAAAGGAAATGCATCCTAAATATTCATTGGAAGGACTGATGCTGAAGCTGAAACTCCAATACTTTGGCCACCTGATGTGAAGAACTAATTCATTGGAAAAGACCCTGATGCTGGGAAAGATTGAAGGCAGGAGGAGAAGGGGACAACAGAGGATGAGATGTTTGGATGGCCTCACCGACTTGATAGACATGAGTTTGAGCAAGCTCCGGAAGTTGGTGAAGGACAAGGAAGCCTGGCATGTTGTAGTCCCTGGGGTCACAAAGAGTTGGATAAGACTGAGCTACTGAACTGACTGAATTAAGGTCTTAAGTAAGTTGTGACTGAATTAATCAAAAGAGGGATTATCCTAGGTAGCCCATTGTGAGTCCATTATAAAGGAATGCATCCTTCCTAAAGGAATCGATTGAAAATGAAAGAGATTCTCTTGCTAGCCTTAGAGAAGTAAACTGCCATATTGTGAAGAGGGTGAATTGGCATTTTAAAAGGCAAAACAGCACCTTAGTTATATATAGGCTTTGAAGCCTGATTGCTTGGCATTGAAACTTGTTTCCATATATGACCCCAGACAAGTTAATTGTTCCCTCTGAGCCTCAAGTTCTTCAAGTATAAACTCGGGTGACACATGTTTTGGCCTTCCACGTAAGCTTGTTGTGAGAATTATTCATATGAACATAGATGGAGCACTTGGAAGAGTGGCTCCCACATTAAGCTCCTTATAAATGGAAACTGTTCTTATTTTGTGTTCCTAAGTGCCATTGTGAGGACACAACTAACTAGATATTATATCACCATGCCAGAAGAATTCTCCTTTGAGCACTAAGATCTCCTTATCATCCACCTCAAATCTAAATTCTGGAGTACCTCAGGACTCTGTAGAGGGTTTTCTCTTCTTTAGCTTGGTTATTTTCTTCCCTAAATGATCTCATCCTTTACTATGACTATATATCATTTATGTGTCATCAACTCCAAAATGTATTTCTCATACACAGATCATTGCTCTCATCTTTAAACATACACATATACCATTACCTATCTGATATATCCACTTTGATGGCTCATAGGGATCTCAAATGTAGCATGCCCACACCTAAATCCTTAGCAGTCCAACCCTTCTTCAGTCTCTTTTCCTTAAGGCTTTCCCTTCTTAGTAAATGGTATGATGGTCCATCCTAGATGCTCAATTCAGAAATCTGGGAAATTTCAGGATTTATTTCTCCCCACAATATATCATATTCAATTCATTACAATTTTTTTCCAAAGTATAACATAATCTATTAATTTCTCTTTCCATCATAACATACCTGCAAGACTGCTCCAAATCCTTTTTTAAAACAATATGTAGCCATTTAATTATTATTTTTATGTACCAAGTTTGTCTTCCCCTGCAAGACTGCTCTGATCACTTTTTACAACCACTTTGTACTCTACCACTAGCAAAACAATATCTGTTGTCTCACAACAGATATTGAGAAAATATTTGTTGAATGACTGAATGAATGAACACATCATAGTTCTCCCCCATGACTGTGTTCTGGTGAGAACAACAGAATTAACCACTCAGACTGAAAGCAGAAACAGCAAAACTACTAGACTATTAATGCCATAAAAAGTTTGAGATTCATATTTTCCCACATTTCAACTCCAGATATAAGAAGATTGCTTACAATCTGAACCACAGAGCTTCACATCTGATCCCATTTTCTATTGCCATCACCAGTGGCTATCATGTCTTGAATCCTTCTCTTCTTGGAAATAGCTATACTTAATAGTTCTAATTATACCAGGTAAATGCCCAATTCTACTTATGTATTAATTGATAGTCATATCCTTTGTTGTTATTGTGAAGAATCATTCCAGACCCTGAAACGGTTATGTACAATATCCTGTGCCAAACTCATTTTAATTTTTCTCATCCCCAGGCTTCTATGTTTGACCTGCATCATTCCACTTTGCTGAGGTAGGTCTCCTAGCAAACATCATGAAAAAGGTTGGAAGTGCAATCCAAGCAAAGACTTTAAAGTTTCAAATCTACATGAACCATTTTTCAGTTCAGTTCAGTCACTCAGTCATGTCCGACTCTTTGCAACCCCATGAATAACAGCACGCCAGGCCTCCCTGAACCATTTTTATTTATACCCAAACCAAGGAACAAGGAAGGGCTTACACACAGATCATTTCTGTGGTAAGACATGCCACAACTAAATCCTTAGCAACATAACCCTTCTTCAATCTCTGATGAAACCTCTTACCCACAGGCATCTTCCTCAATAATATCCCATAAAGCCTCTCCTCACCAGGACCATGTTCCTAAGCTTCTTTTATTGAAAATAAAACTCTCATTTCAGCCCTCATTGTCCTCTAGCTATCACTCTCTCTATTTCCCACCAAAGTCACATTTTTAGAAAAAGACTTAAAGACATTTCCACACATAATACTTTGGCTTCAAAACACTTCCTCTCCAAAGCAGCATAAATCCAATGACTGACTGATATAAGATATAAAGACCAGATCACTTATGCCAACTTTAAGCAATTCAGAAGGGTCATCCTAGCTTCAGGATTCTCAGTGTATCAGGTGAAGCCTTCAGGCAGGCCTTCATCATAACCTAAATTTTCCCTCTGACCTATCTGTCCATTTCCTTTCCTTCTACAGGAGTTGACCTCAAGAATATTTTAATACACTCCCTGCACTTTATGAATCCAGTCTGAAAGAAGCCTTCAGTATTATGTTGTTGTTCAGTCACTCACTTGTGTTTGATTCTTTACAACCCCATGGACTATAAAACACCAGGCTTCCCTATCCTTCACCATCTACCGGAGCATTTTCAAACTCATGTCTATCAAGTCAGTGATGCCATCCAACCATCTCATCCTCTGTCGTCCCCTTTTCCTCCTGACTTCAATCTTTCTCAGCATAAGGATCTTTTCCAATGAGTCAACTCTTAGCATCAAGTGGCCAAAGAATTGGAGTTTCAGCTTCAGCATCAGTCCTTCCAATGAATATTCAGGACGCATTTCCTTTAAGATTGACTGATTTGATCTCCTTGAAGTCCAAGGGACTCTCAAGAGTCTTCTCCAACACCACAGTTCAAAAGCATAAATTCTTTGACACTCAGCCTTCTTTCTGTTCCAACCCTTACATCTATATATGACTACTGGAAAAACTATAGCTTCAACTAGACGGACCTTTGTCAGCAAAACAATGTCTCTGGTTTTTAATACACTATCCGGGTTGCTCACAGCTTTTCTTCCAAGGAGCAAGCGTCTTTTAATTTCATGGCTGCCGTCACCATCTGCAGTGATTCTGGAGACTAAAAGAAGAAAGTCTGTCACTGTTTCCATTGCTTCCCCATCTATTTGCCATTAAGTGATGGGACCGGATGCCATGATCTTAGTTTTTTAAATGTTAAGTTTTAAGACAAC
Organism: Moschus berezovskii; assembly: GCF_049115385.1. Classification (NCBI taxonomy): domain Eukaryota; kingdom Metazoa; phylum Chordata; class Mammalia; order Artiodactyla; family Moschidae; genus Moschus; species Moschus berezovskii. Next base: position 91,834,211 of record NC_142470.1, read on the forward strand.
TTTTTCACTCTCCTCTTTCACCTTCATCAAGAAGCTCTTTAGTTGTTCTTCTTTTTCCGCCATAAGTGTGGTGTCATCTGCATATTTGAGGTTATTGATATTTCTCCTGGCAATCCTGGCTTGTGTTTCATCCAGCCTGGCATTTCGCATGATGTACTCTCCATGTAAGTTAAATAAGCAGGGTGAGAATAGACAGCCTTGAAATAATCCTTTTCCAATTTTTATCCAGTCCATTGTTCCATGTCTAACAGCTGCTTCTTGACCTGCATGCAGGTTTCTCAGGAGGTAGGTAAGGTGGTCTGGTATTCCCATCTCTTTAAGAATTTTCCAGTTTATTGTGATCTAAGTCAAAGGCTTTAGCATAGTCAATGAAGGAGAAGTAGATGTTTTTCTGGAATTCACTAGCTTTTTTTGTTATCCAACAGATGTTTCCAATTTGATCTCCGGTTCCTCTGCCTTTTCTAAAACCAGCTTGCACATCTGGAAGTTCTCAGTTCACATACTGTTGAAGCCTAGCTTGGAGGAATTTGAGCATTACTTTGCTATCATGTGAAATGAGTGCAGTTGTGCAGTAGTTTGAACATTCTTTGGTATTGCCCTTCTTTGGGATTAGAATGAAAACTGAACTTTCCCAGTCCTGTGGCCACTACTGAGTTGTCAAATTTGCTGGCAATTTGAGTGCAGCAGTTTCACAGCATTATCTTTATGGTTTGAAATAGCTCAACTGGAATTCCATCACCTCCACTAACTTGACTTTGCACTCCAAGATGTCTGGTTCTAGTTGAGTGATCACACCATTGTGGTTATCTGGGTCATTAAGATCTTTCTCATATAGTTCTATGTATTCTTGCCTCCTGTTCGTAATATCTTATGTTTCTGTTAGGTCCATACCATTTATGTCCTTTATTGTGCCCAGCTTTGAATGAAACACTCACTTGGTATCTCTGTAATTTTCCTGAAGAGATCTCTAGTCTTTCCCATTCTATTATTTTCCTCTGTTTCTTTGCATTGATCACTTAGGAAGGCTTTCTTATCCCTCCTTGCTTTACTTTGGAATTCTGCTTTTTTCCTTTGCCTTTCACTTCTCTTCTATTCTCAGCTATGTGTAAGGCCTCCTCAGACAACCATTTTGCCTTTTTGCATTTCTTTTTTTCGGGGATAGTTTTGATCACCTGAACAATGCATAAGCAATTTGTGCCTCCTGTACAATGTTATGAACCTCTGTCCATAGTTCTTCAGACACTCTATCAGATCTAATCCCTTGAATCTGTTTGTCACTTCTACTGTATAATCATAAGGGATTTGACTTAGGTCATACCTGAATAGTCTAGTGGTTTTCCCTATGTTCTTCAATTTGAGTTTGAATTTTGCAAGAAGGAGTTCATGATCTGAGCCACAGTCAGCTCCTGGTCTTGTTTTTGCTGACTGTATAGAGCCACTCCATTTTTGTCTGCAAAGAATATAATAAATCTGATTTCAGTATTGACCATCTGGTGACATCCATATGTAGAGTTGTTCTCTTATCATATTGAATAGGGTGTTTGCTATGAACACTGCATTCTCTTGGCAAAACTGTTAGCCTTTGTCCTGCTTCATTATGTGCTCCAAAGCCAAACTTGCCTGTTACTCCAGGTATCTCTGGACTTCTTACTTTTGTATTCCAGTCCCCTCTGATTACAAAGACATCTTTTTTTGTTTTCAGTTTTAGAAGGTCTTATAGGTTGAATATTATAGGTATCCTTTAATTTTCATATCACTCTTAACAAATTTGAAATTTACATGCTTATTATGTGATTATCTGATTAAAACCTTTCTTCCCCATGAAAACAGTGTCATTTTGTTTCACTGTTATTTTTCCCATACCCAACACAGTGTATATGTCACATGGAATACACTTGGTGAATAGTTAGTTCTTATACTAGAATGGTAAATGACTGTTTATTCACTATTAGGAATCCATTTATTTAAATTAAGTTACTGGGTTTCCCGATCAAAATGCAATTGACCCTTATATTTACTCCATGCATCCTAGAACAAGCACATAAAGACTATCCTAATGGAAAAAAGCCTTTAAGAAAGGACTTGGCACCATGCTGAGTTTACAAAAGACCTAAATGCTAATGGAAGACCAACTATCAACATCATGTAGCTGAAAGATTGAAAAAGCATGGGTTTTGGACTCAGCCAAACATGGATTTGAAGTTGGACTTTGTCACTACCCAGGTGATCTGTCATAAGAATTAAAAGAATTCCAGTTGGAAAATACTAGGCATAAAATAACGATGATAAATATTTATATATTATCCATACAATCCCTATCATCCTCCAACTACATTGTAACTTTTTCTGAGAAGAATGCTGCCCATGAAATCACTTTATCTGAATATCCACTGAGGATAAAAGTAAACATGAAAATGTATTTTGGCCACTTCAATTATTTTGCTCTTTCTTTTAAAATCTTTTCCAGTCTCAAATTTATTTCAGTAAACTAGCCATCACAGAATCCTTGAGATGGTTGCTATTGGATCTGGTTTAAAAGCAATGAACTGAAACAAAGTATCATGGTAAAACTATGCAAATTGACCCAAAATTAAATCAAACTAATAGGAAGACTTTTCATCCACTGCCAGCTAATTTACTTCATGCTTCTGGATATCGATTCTACTTGAAGTGGTGGGAAATCTGTCACGCTTAAGATGCCATCTGTTCCAACTGCCAATGAAAGTTACTTCTCTCTTCCAAGGTCTGTTGGCCAACAGCTCATCTCTTATTTCCCATAGTGTTTTGAAAGCTTCATTAGGTTCCTAGTCAATGCTAGACAAGAAATCCAATCCGTTTATTTTCATTACTTCTAATAATTGACTATACTTTCAATCAGGAGCTTCCCCTCAACCACAGACACAAAAATCAATGAAGAAGGTATTGTGGGGACATGTGAGTTTTGTGGAAAAGATATTGGAATTGCAGACAAATGACAACAAGTACAGAAGTCTCCATGAGGCTACAGAGCAAAGAAGGGATTAAACAGCAAATATCAGTTTATTAGAGGAAATGGTCCGCAAAATTTCAAAGGAAAGTATGTTTCTGGAAAAATTATACCAAGCAATCTTCCCCACAAAACTAAGGAAATTATGTTTCTTGGAACACTACAGATGTGTCAAATGCTGTGGCCTGTGCTGTAGTAATTAAATACTCATTTGTATTGATTCACACATGAATTGGTGATGCACTTTTCATACTGATATTATGGAACTAAATGAATGAGGGGTTTAAAGAACTCAACTATGAATGAACTAAGTCTAACTCTAAATAGTCAAGTCCAGGGAACATTTTAATGGTTGAGAAATTTTTAAATTATGTGAACCCACTTATTTCTTTAACATAAATTCACTTGATTTAAAATTATTCAACCTATTCAAGATACACATGATGTTCCAATTTTGAACAATGTTCACTGATTCCTCAGAAGATAAAGAAAAATAAAACATGTTTCTGATCCATGGGTTTTTAGACTTTCCACCTTTCCATTGTATCTGTCAATATAAAATTGACAGTATAACTAGCTAATAATACCTAGATTAACTGTGGTTGGTGAATTTCTTTTTTACATATACTTGGAAGAGTGAAAACAATTCACCTAGTGTTAAGGCTTTGGGGTTTTTTGGAACCAAGGTCAAAACAGGAAGAAGTAGATTTGAGGAATGAATAATATATCAAAGTTAAGACATGCAAAGAACCCAGTCATTTACTTAAACAAGGTGTTCATTCTCTTTGGAATAAATAAATGCTCAGCAGTATATGTTCTAGAATGCCTTCTCTGGACATATATCTCCTATTTCAAGTCTCTGAGCTCATTCCCTGTAATATCTCCATGTTTCAAAAGTATCAGAGGGGGACTATGCTGAAAAGTACTCTCAATGACTTTTCTTCAGTCAATTCATTCATATTTTACTAATTTTTTGTTTATTTATAATATAAACATTCACTATAGAAAGCTGAAGAAAATTCTATTCACTCACATTCTCCCTCACAGAAATAAGATCTTGATGAATGCATATAAATCCTTTTCTGTACATGCAGACATATATACATAATATTTACTGACAAAATTGAGGACAGGAGAATGGCATTGTAACACGCATTTTTTTAATGTAGCTTGAGAACTTTCTTCTCACATTAAATGTTTAAATGCTGGGTAAGATTTTATATATTTTCATATACTCATCAACAAATATTTATTATAAGATAGTGAAAACTACAAAAAATAATACATGGCAAGATAAAAAGGATAGGGAGAGAGTGGGGACTTTGGGAGATAACTAGAGTTCTCAAAGAAGATGTCACTGATCATGTGACATTTGAGCAGAAATTTAAGAGTACAGTGCTGTAGCTCTGGGCAGAAGGGTGCCTAGCATGTTCAAGAAATTGCTGGGAGGGCAACAGAGTTGATATGGAGTGGACTGAGAAGAATATCAGAAAATGAGTGAAAACAGGAAATAAGAAATGTCTGATGTTGACATAGAAATGCCAACTAGGTGGGCAGACTATGCTAAGTCTTTTTGTCACTGGAATGACTTTAGTATTTACTCTGAGTGAAATAGGGAGACACAGAAGGGTTTTGAGTAGAAGAATAACATGGTTAGATTTCTATTTTAAACAAATCAGTTCCCCCCGCCCCCACCCCTCTGTGGTTAGTGGAGGAGAGAGAGGAGTAGTAGAGAAAACAAACACAGAGAACATGGAGAAATCTATAGCAATAATCCAGGTGAGCACTAATCGTGGCCCGGACCAGGAGAGTAGCTGTGGGGATAGTGAGAAATAATTGGGTTCTGGATAGATATTAAGGTGAAAGTCACTCAGTCATGTCCAACTCTTTGAGACCCCATGGACTATACAGTCCATAGAATTCTCTAGACCAGAATACTGGAGTGGGTAGACTTTCCCTTCTCCAGGGGATCTTCTCAACTCAGGGATTGAATCCAGGTCTCCCACATTGCAGGCAGATTCTTTACCATCTGAGGCACAAGGGAAGCCCAGGAATACTGGAGTGGGTAGCCTATCCCTTCTCCAGTGGATCCGCCCAACCCAGGAATTGAACCAGGGTCTCCTGCATTGTAGGTGGATTCTTTACCAACTGAGATAAAATCTATTTACAAAAACAGACAGTGGCTGAACTGACTCATTGGTGATCGTTTGCTAATGCTTTAATCTAAGTTGTCAAAGTGATGGACACTGAGTTGTTAATAGCACTTCCAGAAAGATAGGAATCAGTCAGAGTTTTAGCCACGTGTATTCTCATGCACTTCAGCCCTACTGCTTTTTCATTCATTGGTAACTGCACCCTCCCCAATCTACCTACTATTGTTTGCCTCTCAGTTTTCAGATACAGTGTGTGTTTATAATATAGGTGTTTGTATGTGTGTGTTTCCTCCAGAGATTTTAAGGGTCAGTGGGAGAGACAGACTGTAACGGATTTACTCAAACTTGGCTGAAACTGGAATCTTGATTGATTTTTGAGTATCCCTATCTTGCATTCTTGGGATAAATCCCACTTACAGTGTATTATCCTGCTTTTACATATTGCTAGATGTTTCTCCAATGTTTTATTAAGGATTATTACATTAATGTCCATGAGGGATATAATTAGTTCAGTTCAGTTCAGTCGCTCAGTCGTGTCCGACTCTTTGCGACCCCATGAATCACAGCACGCCAGGCATCCCTGTCCATCACCAACTCCCGGAGTTCACTCAAACTCATGTCCATCGAGTCGGTGATTCCATCCAGCCATCTCATTCTCTGTCATCCCCGTCTCCTCCCACCCCCAATTCTTCCTAGCATCAGACTCTTTTCCAGCGAGTCAACTTGATGCATGAGGTGGCCAAAGTATTGGAGTTTCAGCTTCAGTATCAGTCCTTCCAATGAATACCCTGGATTGATACCCTTTAGAATGGACTGGTTGGATCACCTTGAAGTCCAAGGGACTCTCAAGAGTCTTCTCCAGCACCACAGTTCAAAAGCATCAATTCTTCGGCGATCAGCTTTCTTCACAGTCCAACTCTCATATCCATACATGACCACGGGAAAAACCATTGCCTTGACTGGATAGACCTTGGTTGGCAAAGTAATGTCTCTGCTTTTTAATATGCTATCTAGGTTGGTCATAACTTTCCTTCCAAGGAGTAAGCGTCTTTTAATTTCATGGCTGCAGTCACCATCTGCAGTGATTTTGGAGGCCCAAAAAATAAAGTCTGACACTGTTTCCACTGTTTCCCCATCTATTTCCCATGAAGTGATGGGACCAGATGCCATGATCTTCGTTTTCTGAATGTTGAGCTTTAAGCAAACTTTTTCACTGTCCTCTTTCACTTTCATCAAGAGGCTTTTGAGTTCCTTTTCACTTTCTGCCATAAAGGTGGTGTCATCTGCATATCTGAGGTTATTGCTATTTCTCCTGGCAATCTTGACTCCAGCTTTTGCTTCTTCCAGCCCAGCGTTCCTCATGATGTACTATGCATATAAGTTAAATAAGCAGGGTGACAATATACAACCTTGACGTACTCCTTTTCCTATTTGGAACCAGTCTGTTGTTCCATGTCCAGTTCTAACTGTTGCTTCCTGACCTGCATACAGGTTTCTCAAGAGGCAAGTCAGGTGGTCTGGTATTCCCATCTCTTTCAGAATGCTCCACAGTTTATTGTGATCCACACGGTCAAAGGCTTTGGCATAGTCAATAAAGCAGAAATAGATGTTTTTCTGGAACTCTCTTGCTTTCTCCATGATCCAGCGGATGTTGGCAATTTGATCTCTGGTTCCTCTGCCCTTTCTAAAACCTGCTTGAACATCTGGAAGTTCACGGTTCACATATTGCTGAAGCCTGGCTTGGAGAATTTTGAGCATGACTTTGCTAGCATGTGAGATGAGTGCAATTAATTTTACTTTAATGTCTTTATCTTCTGGTTTTGTATTAAGGTAATACTGGTCTCACAAGATGAATTAGGAAGCTTGCTCTCATTAATTTTCTGAAAGAGTTCATATAGAATGAGTATAATTTCTGCCTTATATGTGTGATACCACTCACCAGTGAAGCCATTTGGCCCTGGAGATGCATTCTAGAATATATAGGCATTCAATATCTTCTTGAGTCAGTTTTGTGTTCTTGTTTCTGTCAAGGTATTTGACTATTTTATCTGTTTCTTAATATTTAACATATTATATAATAAGATTAATAATATTATTATTCTCTTAATGTGTATAAAATATACAGCTGTTGTTTTTTCTCCTGATATTGTATTTTATGTCATGTACTTTTTTCTTGCTAAACCTAACTAAATGTTTATCAATTTTATTGATATTTTTAAGAAACTAGGTACCAGTTTCATTTATTTCTCTCATTACTCTTGATTGATTTTCACACTTATCTTATTTCCCTTCTTTTATCTATCTCTGATTTAACCTTTTTTTTGTAGCCCCTCAAGTTGAAAACGTAGATAACTGATTTTGGACATTTCCTATTTTCTAATATAAGCATTTAAAGCCATAGACTTCCATCCAAGCATTGCTTTACATTGTGCTTTCCTTTTTATTAACTTCACATTTCAATCTTCAATACTTCTTTGACTCACTGATTTTTTAAAATTACATGGCAAAATTTTTCCATATTCTGACATTCTCCAAATATCTTTGTTTTTGATGTTTAATTCTGTTTTGGTCAAAATGTATGTTTTGTGTTATTTTAATAATTCAAAAATTTTGAGACTTGTTTTATGACCATATTATGCTCTTTCTTAAAAACATTCCCTGTACATTTTTTAAAATGGCAAAAAATAGTATTCATATCTTGGACTGGTGTTTCATGAGTGGTAATTAGTTCAATTCAGTTGATAGTGTTGTTCATATCCATTGGTTGACTTTCTGTTTCCTTGTAATATCAATTACTGAGAAAGGAACCTTGCAATCTCCAAATATAATTCTGAAATTGCCCAATTCTCCCATCAGTTTTTCTTTCATAAAACTTTACGTTTAGCTATTGAGTATACAAATATCTCATTGTTGTATATTTTTGATTCATTGAAACTTTTATCATTGTGAAATGTCCCCCTTCTAGTCCTAATAAAATTTCTATACTTCTCAGATATTAATATAGCCATTCTAACTTAATTATAATTAGTGTTTATATGAAATGTTTTTTCCATCATTTCCTTGTAACCTCTCTGTGTTTTATATTGAAAATGATTTACTTCCAAACAGCATAAGTTTAAGTATTTTTAAATTATTATTATTGAGGTATAATTTGCATATAACATGATATTAGTTTCAAATGTATAACATAATGATTCAATATTTGCAATAAGTTTAGTTAACCTTAATCACCATATATAGTCACTAATTTTTTTCCTTGTAATTAGCACTTTTAAGATCTATTCTCTTAGCAACTTTCAAATATGCAACACAATAATTAAGTATTGACTTTTTTATCCAGTCTGATGACCCATGCTCCTATTTAAAATATTTGGTACATATACATTTAATATAATAATTGAATATAAAGGAAGACAGTCAGTATTTGCTTTCTTGCTTTCTTTTTTTTAACCAGTTATGTCAACTGGGAAACACAGACTCAGTATAGTTAGAAGTATGATTTTTATTCATAGCTTCAACTTGAATTGTTTTTCAAGTATGATGAAAGAAGAATGGAAAAATACTAAGGACATACAGAAAAAATGTCGAAGGATGGAACAAAGGTTAAGCAGGCTTAAGGGCACGGAAAATTTGTATGAACAATGGATTATATGACTTAATAATGTGAAAATATTGTTGGGTCGAAGGTCCTAAAGGAGTAAATGTCAAAGTTAAAAGTAGGTGTGTAAGGTTTTAGAAAAGGTTTAGTTATTGATAATGAAAACTTTTAGGATGATACACAATTTCTCATTGAAAGTTCAAGGAGAGCTAAAGAATGTAATTTTGTGGCATGTTGTAAATATTAGAACGTTAAATTTAAAATGTCATTTCACTTTAATAAGGTAATTCATAGAATATATTTACTATAGTAATTTGATATGTACCATCAAACATATTAAAATATGTAAATATTTCAAGAGATGAATATTTTATATCATTTTCTTCCATCTTGAATTTGCATTTTTATTCCACTCCTCCCACAAAATTTTTTCTCAGTGATGTATGTTCTTATGTTTGAAAGTTATTATCCTATTTATATTTCTGAAACAATAATATGTTTCTAAATTAATTTGTTAAAATTTTTGTAGATTTAGTTATTGTATAATTATTGGTAGTAAACAAATTGGTCAAAGTGTTACAAGTGTGCCACAAAATTGAATAGCTATTAAATATAAAATCTTAATAAAAACACATTTCTTAATAAAACAGATAAGGTTTTAAACAACATATCATTTCCATGGGCTAACTATGTTTATTATTAGAATGCAAGAAGGTTTAACATCAAATATATTCCTAAATTTTTATTTGTTTTTCATAGTTAAGCAATGAAAACACTTAAGTAAACAATTAGATGGAAACAGAAGAAGGATGGGTAAAACCGTCCTTTATACACAGGCCATTCTACGTGATCTCCTCTGGGTGAGTCTCAACTCACTGCTAGAAAACTTTGCATCCCTTTCTGGTTCATGGTTTTCTGATGACCTGAATTATTTAATCTCATGGCTATGTGGTTCTCTTCACTGGAAGCAAGTGTTAAGAGCTGGCACCTGTCTTCTTTCTGGTTATACATCTGTCAGGATTCCAGGAAACTTCTGGTGACTCAGTCTTCTTAACAACCAGGTTATAGGGCTTCCCAGGGGGTGTCAGAGGTAAAGAAACAGCCTGCCAAGGCAGGAGACATAAGAGGTGTGTGTTCGCTCCCTGCATCGAGAAGATTCCCCTGATGGGCATGGCAACCCACTCCAGTATTCTTACCTGGAGAATTCCACATGGACAGAGGAGCCTGCCAGGATACAGTCCATGGGGTTGCAAAGAGACAGCACGACTGAAGTGATGTAGGATGCACAGGTCCTGCAGTAAAACGATTGCAGGCCAGCCTCAAATACATGACTGAGGAAGATGTTTTATGTCCTATACTATACCACTGCCTCACTATGTTTTGGCTGATGAGGAAATCTTTAAATTATCTTGTATTCACTGTGTCTATCGTTTTGTGCATTTAGGTAAATAAATAGATGCCCCCACCACCCCATTTTATCTTAAAACCCCAGTTTGCTTACAACAGGAGAGAAAATATCTTTTTCCCCTTCTAAAGTCTCATCTAGGACTTCCCTGGTGGCTCAGACTTTAAAGCATATGCCTACAATGCAGGAAACTTGGGTTCAATCCCTGGGTCAGGAAGGTCCTCTAGAGAAGGAAATGGCAACCCACTCCAGTATTCTTGCCTAGAAAATCCCATGGGCAGAGGAGTGTGGTAGGCTACAGTCCATGGGGTTGCAAAGAGTCGGACACGACTGAGTGACTTCACTCTTTCACTCACTCACTAAAACTCTCATCTGGGATCCTTATAACAAAAGATGGATTAATCAGCAAAACTCATAGAAATTTGCTTAATATAAGTTTTATTTGGCCCAGATGCCTTTGTAAGAAAATGAAGACCTGAAATGGTTAAACCTGAACATTTTTTTGTTAGGTTGGATGAAGAGTGGAAAGTCATGAAAAGATATGAGGCTACCTTTCAAATTAGAATTTTATGCCCTGATTCAGGGGAAGGTCAGAAAACCCATGCCACTTCTCAAATTCTTTCAGCTTAAGATATGCAGTATGCCAAAGTGCCATATTTTGGGGTAGGGTTCCTGAACTCCATCATTTAATACATTCTCATTATGATCACAATTCTGTATTTAAGACATTCCTTTAGATCTGAGACAACCCAAATTTTCTGTGGCCTACTCTTAGTAATTGTACCTTTAACACAATTCTTCACTTATGGAATGCTTTTGAACTCAAGGGAGACAAAATCTCAAATGCCTAATGAGCCTTTTTTTGTGTGTGTGTGTGCACTAAATCTTCTCTTTATCAATATGAGTCTCATGTAGCTTTTTTTTTTTTTTTACAAAATTCCTTGTTTATCTTAACAAAAAACAAAATTCAGGAGAAACCTAAACACTCATATCTTTCCCTTCCTCTGACATTTACTGAGGGTAAAGGCTCTTATGAAGAGGACTTGAAGTTTTCAGCTTCCCTACCCATGTCAGTTCCAAAGGACATTCAGCCATTTTTTCCTTCTACACTCACATACCCTTTCCAGTAGCTGAGCACACCCTTAGCAAAAAAGAGATTTTTTTTTTCTTTAGTACCCAGTAAGAACTTATTCACCTCTTCAAGTGTTTAAACCTAATCCCATGATAAGCTTCACAGCATAGTTAAATAATTTCAGAAGTTTACAGGCAACAAGCAAAAATGTAAAGGGAAATCTAGAATACTGTTATATTCGAATACACTAATTTCCAGGTTTGCATCACTTTAATAGGTTCTTGGTTACCATATCGGAGGGAGGGGGAAAAAATGACTAATCAAAGTAGACTGAAAGCCTAATGAACCATCATACCAGAGGACATGGATAAAACAAATAATGAAATTCAAAAGAAAATTATTGTAGGTTATTTCTGAAATCTTCCCTATTATGGTTAACTGGACAAACATTCAGTTATGCGGGGAGCATGGTGAACTGCAGCCAACCCACTGACCAGGAGCCAGGCATCCTAGGCAAGGGGCAGGTGACTACACCCACCACTGTAGCTGTGAGTGGCAAAGCCCAGGCTTTAAAATAAATTAAATAAATAAATACATAAAACAACAGGTAAAAGATTCTTGAATCAACTGAGTACGTTAGAAAAAGTCTCATACTTCTAAATAATTTTCTGGTACAATATCTGGATTATAAAGAGAAAAAATAACATAATTGGAAGAATTTGGAAAGTGGCTCATCTGAAATTACCACAAATAGTTGAGCACTACCAAGACTCTTAAAAAAGAAGAATAATGTGAAAGGAAAAATCTTACAACATTGCAAATTAAACAAGAGAGTGAAGATGACCAAGAGCACTTGAAACAACACATTTTGTTTTCAAAAGTGTTCTTCTTGCACTCTGAATTTTAACACATAACAAGAAACCAGTAATAATTTGGACATTAGATAAAAGAGTCTATAAAGGCTCAAAAAAAAGATTTAAAAGGCTAATGACATGTCCCACTTGGGACCCCAGTGATAGGGCATACATTCACAAATAACTGTTTCCAGTGATTATTTTAGCCACTCAAAATGAGCTTAGCATAATTGTTTAAGGCAAACTTTGACATTTCTATTGATCTAAGTTCCATTCTTTCCACACAAAACCATTCCATTTTACCTTCAAGTGGTCCCCTAGAGTAACTTAGAGCATAATTGAAACTGGAAATTTCCATGACCCCTTCAAATTTGCCTGATTCTGTCTCTAACCCTTATCTATCTTCATTAGACTCTTACTAAAAGAACTTTAAAAACATGTTTTCCTTTTACACGACTCTGAGTTTTAAATTACTGTATTACAGCATTAAATTACTGGGTAGAGACATTTTTTTAAATTAGACTATAATGAACACTTCCAAACTCATTCTACAAGGCGACCATCACCCTGATCCCAAAACCAGACAAAGACAACACAAAAAAGAAAACTACAGGCCAATATCACTGATGAACATAGATGCAAAAATCCTCAACAAAATTTTAGCAAACAGAATTCAGCAACACATCAAAAAGCTCGTACACCATGATCAAGTTGGGTTTATTTCAGGGATGCAAGGTTTCTTCAATATACAGAAATCAATCAATGTGATACACCATTTAAAAAATTTAAAGATAAAAACCATATGATCATCTCAATAGATGCAGGAAAAGCCTTTGACAAAATAAAGCACCCATTTATGATTAAAACTCTTCAAAAAATGGGCATAGAATAAACCTACCTCAACATAGTAAAGGCCATATATGATAAGCCCACAGCAAACATTATTCTCAATGGTGAAAGCATTCCCTCTAAGATCAGGAACAAGACAAGGGTGTCCACTTTCCCAACTATTATTCAACATAGTTCTGGAAGTCCTAGCTACAGCAATCAGAGAAGAAAAAGAAATAAAAGGGATCCAGATCAGAAAAGAAGAAGTAAATTTCTCACTCTTTGCAGATGACATGATACTATACATAGAAAACCCTAAAGATAGTATCAGAAAATTACTAGAGCTAATTAGTGAATTTAGCAAAGTTGCAGGATACACCATCAATACACAGTAATCGCTTGCATTTCTATATACTCACAATGAAAAAGCAGAAAGAGAAATTAAGGAATCAATCCCACTCACCACTGCAACAAAAAGAATTCAATATCTAGAAATAAACTTACCTGAGGATACAAAAGAACTGTACACAGAAAATTATAAGACATTAATAAAATAAAGATGACATAAAAAGATGGAGAGATATTCCATGTTCCTGGGTAGGAAGGATCAATATTGTGAAAATGACTATACTACCAAATGCAGTCTACAGATTTAATGCAATGCCTATCAAATTACCAATGGCATTTTTCACAGAACTAGAACAAAAAATTTCACAATTCATATGGAAACACAAAAGACCCCAATAGCCAAAGCAGTCTTGAGAAAGAAGAATGGAGCTGGAGGAATCAAGCTTCCTGACTTCAGGTTATAGTACAAAGTTACAGTCATCAAAACAGTATGGTACTGGCACAAAAACAGAAATATAGACCAATGGAACAAGATAGAAAGCCCAGAAATAAACCCACGCACCTATGGGTACCTTATTTTTGACAAAAAGTGGCCAAGAATATACAATGAGACAAAGACAGCCTCTTCAATAAATGGTGCTGGGAAAACTGGACAGCTACATGTAAAAGAATGAATTAGAACACCTCCTAACACCATACACAAAGATAAACTCAAAATGGATTAAAGACCTCAATGTAAGACCAGGAATCATAAAACTCTTAGAGGAAAACATAGGCAGAACACCTAATGACATAAATCAAAGCAAGATCCTCTATGACCCACCTCCTAGAGTATTGGAAATAAAAACAAAAGTAAACATGTGGGACCTGATTAAACTTAAAACCTTTTGCACAGCAAAGGAAACTCTAAGCAAGGTGAAAAGACAACCTTCAGAATGGGAAAAATAATAGTAAATGAAATAACTGACAAAGGATGAATTTCCAAAATATAAAAGCAGCTCATACAACTCAAAGCCAGAAAAACAAACAAGCCACCGAAAAGTGGGGAAAAGACCTAAACAGACATTTCTCCAAAGAAGACCTACAGATGGCTAACAAATGCATGAAAAGATGCTCAAAATCGCTCATTATTAGTAAAATGCAAATCAAAACCACAATGAGATAACACCTCACACCAGTCAGAATGGTCATCATCAAAAAGTCTACAAACAATAAATGCTGGAAAGGGTGTGGAGGAAAGGGAATGCTCTTGCACTGTATTACAGCATTAAATTACTGGGTAAAGACTTTTCTTTTTTTTCTTGTAAATGAAATTGTAAAATTCAGTTCACTTCAGAAAGAATTTACTTTTAAAAGTCTAATGAACTAGATAAAGTTAGACTATAATGAACACATCCAAACTCATAACCCATTCCATAAACTTTCTCAATGTCCACTAAAACCAGAATCTATCACAGGAAGAAGCAAACACTTAATTCTGTCATACACTATGACCTTACATATCTCCTGTTTTCCTTGGGGGAAGGAGGGAGTGAGAAGACTATCAGAATAATGATTAGTGTAATAGGTTCTTAGCACCATGAATATAGGCTTGCTTTCCAAAACTAATCCAATAGATGGCTTTCCATGATTTTTAACTTAGTGAGTGAGCCTATTAGAAAACACATCAGCATATATCTACATTAGAAGCTAGCTATGAGGTATGATTTTAGGACTCTTAATTACTCTTGCTGCTGTTATACCTCACAAAACTGAACCCAATACAAATAAAATATTTTACCAATGAATCTGTATTTACATTAGGATAGTGTAAATAGATTCATGGAAAGCTAACTAAAAAGTACTCAGAGGTAGATGATCCACAAGAGTAGACAACTATACTGAGATCACTGGATCAAGTAGACAATTTTCTAATATGGATAGCTTTTTTCCAAGTTCTTTAGGTCACAATTCACGACTGGGAGAATAGATAATCATGTACTAATGTTTTTTCTCCTTTGTTTATCACTGATTATGTTGTCCTTTACTTTGTACTGGCTTGATATGATCTACTACTCAGATGTAACTTCCCAGGTGGCACTAGTGGTAAATATCCCACCTACCAATACAGGTGGAATTAAGACTCTGGTTTGATCCCTGTGTCGGGAAGATCCCCTGGAGGAGGAAATGGAAACCCACTCCAATATTCTCGCTTAATGAATCCCATTGACAGATGAACCTGATAGGTTTTGGTCCATAGGGTCACAAAAAGTCAGACACAACTGAAGCGACTTGGCAAGCATGCAGGCACTATTCAGATGAATTCCTAATGATCGTTTTGCTTAGAGCTATAAGTTAAACCTTAGTCACACTTTGCTATTCAGATGTTGTTTTATTTCAGCTGGCTCATTCTTTTATTAATCTCTAAAGAAATAATGATTGTAGGTATATGATTATTTTCCATTTAATGATTAAGAGAATCCCTATGGCCTGAGAACCACATGACTGAGCAGGTTATGCTGAATTCTACGTGGAAGGTATTCTATAAGAAATTGCTTGAGGGTAATTCCCTGGTGGTTCAGTGGTGAAGAATCCGCCTTCCAATGCAGGGTTCAATCCTTGGCCAGAGAGCTAAGAACTAAGAGAGCTGTGGTGCAGCTAAGGCCACACACCACAACTGGAGAGATCTCCCGTGCAGCAACTAAGACCCAAGACAGCCAGAAATAAAGAAAGAAATATTTTTTAAATATTTGAGATATTTTCCTACTAAAAGTAGGCTCCACAGTCATACCAAACTGAGGGTATTGTGCTCCTAAAGTCAAACTACAGGGAAATCCTATGGATCACTGTTGTTGTAATCATAATATCTATGAGGCATACAATCTGCATCCTATTTGGGGAAAAACTGAGTTATTTTAACCATGGAAATATTATCCCCAGTGGAGCCCCATGGATATACAATATCCGTTCCGTTCCGTTCAGTCGCTCAGTCGTGTCCGACTCTTTGCAATCCCGTGGACTGTAGCCTACCAGGCTTCTCCGTCCATGGGATTCTCCAGGCAAGAATACTGGAGTGGGTTACCATTTCCTTCTCCAGGGGATCTTCCCGACCCAGGGATCAAACCTGGGTCTCCCGTATTGGAGGCAGACGCTTATGTCTACTAATAACTTAGCACATATATATGCCTCCCCCAATTCTTATGTTTTATTTCTAAGATATAAACCATGGTAAATAAATCAGTCTTTATTCTAAATGAATGAAACTAAAGCATGATATAAACTGCGTGAAAAGGCAGGTTCAAATCACCTCACTGAGACCCGCTGCTTATGCACACAATAGAAAGGTATCCACTCAACTGTACTCATCCCAGAAGAGATCCGCCCTAAACAATGAAGAATGAGGAAAACCTTTCAGGATAGACTCACTTAAATTTGATAAGTAAAGAAAATTTGCATCATCTCCATCCATTCTCAAAACTTGCCTTATGCAAAATTAGAAAATTCAGCTGAATTGTAAAATATCTGGCAAATATATTCCAGACTAACTAATCTGGTCAATTAATTCAAATGAACTGATACCCAGATAATTAATGAAATTCAGATAAGAAGCCATAAAAATTACACAGTACTAAAATTGAGCTGGAATAACTGGATGTGCTGTGCTGAGCTGTGCTTAGTTGCTCAGTCATGTTCAACCCTTTGCAACCCATGGACTGCAGCCCTCCAGGCTTTTCTGTTCATAGGGATTCTCTAGGCAAGACTACTGGAGTAGGTTGTCATGCCCTCCTCCAGGGGATCTTCCCAACTCAGCAGTTGAACCCAGGTCTCCCACATTGCAGGCAGATTCTTTACCTTGTAAGCCACCAGGGAAGCCCAGAGTAACTGTATACTCACAGGCAAATGGATGAAGTTAGATCCCTATCTCACAGCATACAGAAAAATTAACTCAAAGTAGATCAATAACCTAAATGCAAAAACTGTAAGAGTCTCCAAAGAAAACACAGGGGTGAATCTTCATAACTTTGGATTTGATAGTTTCTTAAATATTACACTAAAAGCAAAAGTAACAAAAGAAAAAAAAAGATAAAATAAACTTTATCAACATTAAAAGCTCTCATACTTCAAAGGATACCATCAAGTTAAAACATAACCCAAAGAATGGGAAAAAGTATTTTAGAGTCATACATCTGATAAAGGGCTCATTTTAGAATATATAAAGAACTCTTACCACTCAATAATAAAAAGACTAATAACCCAATATGAAAATGAGTGAAGGATCTGAACAGACATTTCTTCAAATAATAAATACAAATGACCAATAATCACATTAAAAAGATGCTTAACATCATTAGTCATCAAGGAAAAGAAAAAAGAAAAACTACACTATGGCATATTACTTCATACCTACTTGAATGGCTATAATCAAAAACTAGCAAAGGTTGGCAAAGGTGTGGAAAATCAGAACCCTCATACACAGCTATAAGAATGTAATGCTTTGGAAAGCATTAAGGCAGTTCTTCCTAACTGTCTAAATAATTGTAGAGGTACCAATTGAAGCAGTATTTCTACTCTTAGCTATATATCCAAGAAAAGAAAAAACATATGACACAAAAACTTGTAATGAATAGCAGCATTATTCACAATAACCAAAAGGTGAAACAAATGCAAATATCTATCAATTGATAAATGGGTAATTTGGCTATTGAATGAAATATTATTTGGCCACAAAAAGCAATAGAACATTCTTTTATGTAGATAAAAACACTACAACATGGATGAACCTTGAAAACATTATGCTAAGTGAAAGAAGCTGGTTCAAAAGACTACATAATTATAGGAGTCTATTTACATGAAATATCCAAAATATGAAAATCTACTGAAAGGAAATCAGCTGAGATTTAATGGCTAAGAGTTACAGAGTTTCTTTGCAGGGTGATGAAATTATTTTAAAGTTGACTGTGGTAATAAATAGGTAACTTGGTAAATTTACTAAAAACTATTGAATTGTATACTTTGCATGTCTAAATGAAATATTGTGTGGACTGTATCTCAATAAAGGTGTTACCTGAAAACAACAACAACAAAAATACTTCACAGTATTATAAATATGCCTGGTCTCTCAAGGAGGAAACCATGCTTTACATGAAGAGAAATATTATTCCAACATCCCTGCTTGAGAGAATAAATTCCTAGGCATGTTGATAAGAAGTCTGGGTTTCCCCAAGGAGAGAGGGGTCTGGCTAATCCTGTTATCTTAAAATGTAAATTATGGGAATGGGTCTAGTAAGATCTTTGCAACCTCCAGACATTATTTTGATTCATTGTAATAACTAATTAAAACTTATCTAACTCCACTGCTAACACTAGGGAAGGGGGCACTCTTTCTGCCCCCTTATGATGTCTATGTCAGAAGCTTTCTCTATCTCTTTTATACTTTAATAAAACTTTATTACACAAAAGCTCTGAGTGATCAAGCCTTGTCTCTGGCCCCAGTTTGAGTTCTTCTCCTGCGGAGGCCAAGAATCCCGGCGTCTTTCGTTGTTCAGCAACAATCTTTCATCTTGGGGGTTCATTTGGATTCTTCAGGACAGGGTAAGGATGCTTGGAGCTCTAGTTCTTTGTTCTCCTAGTGAACACGTTTTCTGGTGTACTTCACTCACTCTACAGTGTGCCTGTGTGAATGAATGACATGCCCTGCCCAAAGCAAGTGAGGAGCCCTGCTCTGCAGTTCCATGGTGATCGCATACAGCTTATGGTGGAAATCTGTCAGGAGTTTATACGACCTGCCAATGCCAAGAGGCACCCAATGTCTCCTTCAGGGACTGACCAGAAATGGGCAAAGCATGTGGACCAAACTCTCCTTTCTCGGTCAAATTTTAACCATGTCATAACTTCTTGGGAATTAGAGCTAACCTATGTGTCGGATCATAGACTTTTGCTGTTACTGTATACTGTTTCTTAGGTCCCAAACTTGGATTGGTAGTCAGGAAGAGCCTAGCCTCACTAGGAGTCGAAATTTCAGAAGCCAGATGGAGCTCTAGCTTCAAGAGCATCTCTTAGGTTAAAAGTTACTCAGATTGGAAGTACAATGAGTTTCTTCCTTTGGTAATGCTACCTCTTAGTGGACCAGAGGAGACTTTTCAGTGGCTTTTGTCCCAACTCCTTAAATATTCTTTCTGTGGAATCTATGGGAATAAAATGGAAGGACTGGCCTTACTAACTCGAGGACAAAAATCACGTTTTCTTCACTGGCCAGCCCTTCACCATCTCTTTTGCTATCGCTTATACTGGTGTGGTAACGCTTGGAAGGAACATCTCAGTTTTATGTTCGTACTAGTCTTATTTTGGTCAGGAATATACTCAGGGTCGTGCACGGGCACTCAGGTGACGAATGTTCCCCCCAGCAGTCTTAGCTTGAGAGGCATTCTGGAAGGTTATTCTGATTGCTCCCCAGGTGGCATCAGAGGCAAGCAAGGTTTTAAGGGTGAGGAACTGGACAACAGTCTGGGATGCCATCAGGTATACCCCTGGTGCATCTCCACCCCACCTCAGTGGTAGAACTGGGAGGGACGAGTATGGCACCCGTGTCGATAAGGGACAGACTAAGTCCGACCAGGAAAGAAAAGCTTTGGTGTAAAGTCTGTCTACACCCACATCTAGAGCAGGGAGGGACAACTCTGGTAGAAAGATGGCACTGGTCGCTTTTTTCCTCTCTTACAGTTGGGAGCTAACAATTTCAGCCTCACTCCTTTGAACTGTATCCTGAAAAACTGGGATATATTTGGTCCCCAGAGCTTAAAGAAGACGCTCCTGATCTTCCTATGTGATACTGCATGGCCACAGTATCCACTGGAGGAAGGCAAACAGTGGCCGCATGGAGGGTCTCTTAATTATAATACTGTTTTACAATTAGACTGGCTCTGTAGACAACAAGGGAAATGGGTAGAAGTAGCATATGTGTTGCTCCTTCTCTCTCTGCGAGATATGCCAGACTTATGTCCTAAGGGTATAGATTTGGGTGTGAAACCTTCAGCTCCCTCCTGTTCTCCTACTTGGCCCCCATACCCAGGACTCCAATGAGCAAACTGAAAGTCAAGGACCACCCCCCCCGCCAGGAAGGGTTACCTTGGTCTTAGTAAAAACCCAAACTGAGATTCAAACAGCCCAAATAGAGATCTAAACAATCCCTGTCTCAGTACGACCTCAGACTACTCTGGTTTCAATAGAAACTCAGACAGTCGAAGCAAGAGTAGCTCAGACAGAAAAAAAACTAAGGGGTGAGATGAGATGGAGGACAGGAAACAAAGAGATAAAGAAAATCAAGTTTCTCCAATCTATCCCTGGGATCATAAGCACAGAATAGCCAGAGAGGCTGAGGAACAGCCACAGAAGCTGTTGCCTCTTCGTGAAGCATCCACCAAGAGAAATATCAGTCTATGCGAGTTAATAAGCCCTTTTCTTATCAAGAAATACAAAGAATCAAGGAGGATCTGGGAAACTATTTAGAGGATCCAGAAAAATATATTAGAGCTTTTAAAGGTGTTACTCTGCTTTATGACCTTCCTTGGAGGGATGTGATGTATACCTTGGGACAAATGCTGACTCCTGGCTCAAAAACTCAAGTTTCGGGGAAAGCCTTTGCTTATGGAGATGAATGGCTTGGTAATGAATCAGCAGGGAAGAGGGAGAATGAGATAGCCACCCTTCCCACTGGGAATCAGGCAGTCCCAACTATAGAACAAGACTGGGACTATAACACGGCTAAAGGAAGATGGGAACAGAGTCATTTTGTCAGATGTATTCTTGAAGGACTCACTTGCGTACTAAGACTTTCAGTTCAGTTCAGTCGCTCAGTCATGTCCGACTCTTTGCGACTCCATGAATCGCAGCACGCCAGGCCTCCCTGTTCATCACCAACTCCCGGAGTTCACTCAAACTCATGTCCATCGAGTCGGTGATGCCATCCAGCCATCTCATCCTCTGTCGTCCCCATCTCTTCCCACCCTCAATCCCTCTTAGCATCAGAGTCTTTTCCAGTGAGTCAACTCATCGCATGAGGTGGCCAATGTATTGTAGTTTCAGCTTTAGCATCAGCCCTTCAAATGAACACCCAAGACTGATCTCCTTTAGAATGAAATGGTCAGATCTCCTTGCAGTTCAAGGGACTCTCAAGAGTCTTCTCCAGCACCACAGTTCAAAAGCATCAATTCTTCGGCAATCAGCTTTCTTCACAGTCCAATTCTCACATCCATACATGACCATGGGAAAAACCATAGCCTTGACTAGACGGACCTTTGTTGGCAAAGTAATGTCTCTGCTTTTTAATATGCTATCTAGGTTGGTCATAACCTTCCTTCCAAGGAGTAAGCATCTTTTAATTTCATGACTGCAATCAGCATCTGCAGTGATTTTGGAGCCCAAAAATAATAAAGTCTGACACTGTTTCCACTCTTTCCCCATCTATTTCCCATGAAGTGATAGGACCAGATGCCATGATCTTTGTTTTCTGAATGTTGAGCTTCAAGCCAACCTTTTCACTCTCCTCTTTCACTTTCCTCAAGAGGCTTTTTAGTTCCTCTTCAGTTTCTGCCATAAGGGTGGTGTCATCTGCATATATGAGGTTATTGATATTTCTCCCAGCAATCTTGATTCCAGCTTGTGCTTCTTCCAGCCCAGGGTTCCTCATGATGTACTCTGCATATAAGTTAAATAATCAGGGTGACAATATACACCCTTGACGTACTCCTTTTCCTATTTGGAACCAGTCTGTTGTTCCATGTCCAGTTCTAACTGTTGCTTCCTGACCTGCATACAGATTTCTCAAGAGGCAGGTCAGGTGATCTGGCATTCACATCTCTTTCAGAATTTTCCACAGTTTATTGTGATCCACAAAGTCAGAGGCTTTGGCATAGTCAATGAAGCAGAAATAGATGTTTTTCTAGAACTCTCTTGCTCTTGTAAGGGCTGTCAAAACCGTTCTTTAAACAGACTGAGAAAAATGCGCAGAGGGATCCAGGTGAAAAGGGATGGGCTTGCTATTACTGTGGAAAGGAGGAGCACTTCAAGTGGGATTACCCTCAGGCATCTAAGCTGCCCCTGGCTCCATGTCCGGTCTGCAAGGGACCACACTGGAGGAGAGACTGCCCCCAGAGGCATAGGTTTCAGGGGTCAGATTCTCAAGACAATCAGGACTGAAGGTGCCCAGGTGTCCCCACACAAGCTCCCATCATAATTACACCTGAGGAAACCCAAGTATTAATAACTGTGGGGGGCCAATCCATTGATTTTCATTTAGATCTTGGGGCAACTTATTCTGTGCTTACTGAAGCCCCTGGCCCACTTTCTTCCTGATCCACTTCTATAGGGGGCCTGTCGGGACAAGGGAAAAGGTATTACTTCAAAGTTGTTCTTTAAGCTGTAACTGTGACTCTGCTATTTTCACATGAGTTTCTGATCGCGCCAGGGTCTCCCTCAACCCTTTTGGGGAGGGATATACCGAGCAAGGTCCATGCCTCTGTTTTCATGAATATGGAGCCCTCCCTTTCTCTCCCTTTAATTGAACAAAATATAAATTCTAGAGTGTGGGCTGATGGAAAATCTGTGGGTTGAGCACAAAATGCTATTCCTGTAGTTGTCAAGTTCAAAGACCTGCACTCATTTCCACATAAGAAGCAGTATCCACTGAAACCTGAGGTTAAGGATGGGTTAAAAACCCATCATTGAGAATTTAAAGGAGCAGGAGCTATTAGTTCCCTGTAATAGTCCATGCAGCATTCTTATTTTGGGTATAAAGAAATCAAATGGTAATGGAGAACAGTTCAAGATTTATGAAAAATAAATGAAGCTGTAGTTTCTTTACACCCCATGGTGCCTAATCTTTATACTCTATTGTCTGAAATTCCTGAACTAGCCAAATATGCCTTCTATTCGGTGCCTTTGGCGGAAGAAGGTCAATTTCTATTTGCCTTTGAAGACTCCATGCAGCCAGCTTCTCAGTTAACCTGGACAGTTTTGCCCCAGGGATTTCATGACAGTCCTCATCTATCTGGGCAAAGTTTGTCACGGGATCTACAAAACTTTAATATCTTGAAGCAGTGGTACTACAATATGTAGATGATATTCTACTCTGTGCTGAGACAGAGGAAGCTTGTTCACAAGCCCCGGAAGATTTCTTTAACTTTCTGGCAGGTTGTGGTTACAAGGAATCAAGAGAAAAGACTCAGCTTTGTCAACAATCTGTTAGATATTTGGGCCTAATCATATTAGAAGGGACTAGGGCCAGCAAATTTGGAACTGAACTGAACTGAGGGCCATAGGCCCTGAGAGAATTAAACCTATACTAAACCATATCCTACCTATGGCTTTAAGACAATTGAGAGGATTTTTGGGAATCACAGGCTACTGCTGCATTTGGATTCCAGATTATCAGGAACTTACCCGGCCTATATGTGAACTTATAACTGAGACCCAGCAGGCCCAAACCGACAAACTGGTTTGGTCTCCAGATACTCAAAAGGCTCTTCAGACTGCTCTCCTGCAAGCTTCTGCTGAGCTTGCCCACAGGGTCAGAATTTAATTTGTCACTGAAGGAAAAGGTAGGGCCTTGGGAGTTTTGACACAACCCAGAGGGCCTCACCAGCAACCTATTGCTTATCTAAGTAGAGAATTAGATATAATTTCATGTGGGTGGCCACACTAAGAGTAATTGGGGAAACGGCTTTATTAACACCTGAAGCCTTAAAAATTATTAATGGACGAAATCTCTGTTCTGACTTGATGTGAGTGGAATCTTAAACTCTAAGGTTAATACTTGGATGACAGACAGTAGACTTCTTAAATATCAGTCATTGTTGTTAGAAGGACCAATAACTAAGCCTAAAGTTTGTGAAAATTTAAATCCTGCCACTTTCCTTCCTGAGAAGGAAAATGAAACACCTGATCACGATTGTTCCCAATTTCTCACTTTAAACTATGCAGTTCAGGAAGATCTAATGGATACCTCATTAGACAAACCTGACATGGAAATATTTATAGATGGCAGTTCTTTTGTTCGGGATGGGAAGTGTAAAGCAGGTTACACTGTGGTGATGGCTGAACAGGTTTTAGAAGCAAAATCTCTCCCCCAGGGAACCAGTGCTCAGTTAGCGGAGTTTGTGGCTCTGACCCAAGCTCTCAGTTCAGTTCAGTTCAGTCGTTCGGTCGTGTCCGACTCTTTGCGACCCCATGAATCACAGCACACCAGGCCTCCCTGTCCATCACCAACTCCCGGAGTTCACTCAAACTCATGTCCATCGAGTCGGCAAAGGGCAACGGGTAAATATCTACCCTGATTATTTGACTTGCATGCTCATGCTGCACTATGGAAAGAAAGACATTTCAAAACGGCAACAGGAGAACCTATTAAGCATTTCAGAGAGATTGAGAGACTTTTAACTGCTATATATTGTCGTAAAGAAGTAGCTGTTATACATTGCAAAGGGCACAGCAGGGATGGGAGTAAAGTAGCCAAAGGTAATCAGCTGGCTGACTGTCAAGCCAGAAAAGCAGCACTTTACAAAACTCCTTCACTGCAGACGCCTTTGATCTGCACAGATCCTGTGGAACAGGAAAAACCACAACATACTGAGAAAGAATTAGAAATATATGGGAAAAGAGGAGCAGACTCCTGAAACAGGACCTCTAGTATCTACTGCCTTTATATGCTGGGAACAAATAGAGCCATCCCCAGAAGTTAGCCAACAACTAACTTAATTATAATGATGGGAAACAATTGGGAATTTTGCCTCAGGAAATATGCAATGTAATCATTCCCATGTTTTCCAACCCCAGTTCAGGTCCTCCCTTTGCCTGGCCAGGAACTGATTGGGAATGGATATATCAGTCAGGCTGGCTTGCTCCAATCTGGACCCATTGGGTATGTGGCTTTTACCGATGGGCATGGCTTCCCCCTGGCTAGATAGGGAGATGCACCCTAGGTCTAGCTTTTACTCACAGCTTCATACTTTCAGAGCTTCCAAAAAGCCTGCTAATATACCACCTTAAAACTCGGTGGGCAAGGTCTGTATTTCACTGGTATGATTATTTGGCTGCAGTGTTTGTTCAGTCTTTGGGAACTACAGATGTTATGCTATGAGTGGCTGCTTTGGCTGATTTTACTCAACAGGCATTACAAGATTCTCAAAAAGCTATTTTGGCTCTTAATGCTGAACAATTACAAATTAGAAAGGTGGTTTTACAAAAAAGATTGGCCTTAGATATTCTGACAGCTGCACAAGGAGGAACTTGTGCCATTATTCATACCCAGTGCTGTACATATATACCTGATATAAGCAATAATGTTACTTATTTTACTAAACACGTGAACAAGATGACTGCTGCTGCTGCTAAGTCGCTTCAGTTGTGTCCGACTCTGTGTGACCCCATAGATGGAAGCCCACCAGGCTCCCCCGTCCCTGGGATTCTCCAGGCAAGAACACTGGAGTGGGCTGCCATTTCCTTCTCCAATGTGTGAAAGTGAAAAGTGAAAGTGAAGTCGCTCAGTCGTGTCTGACCCCCAGCTACCCTACAGACTGCAGCCCACCAGGCTCCTCCATCCATGGGATTCTCTAGGCAATAGTACTGGAGTGGCTTGCCATTGCCCTCTCCGAACAAGATGACTGAGGCTTTGGATACTCCTGAAGCCTCAATTGCCTCACTTTGGGAGAAGTTGACTAGTTCCCCATGGTGGAAAAGTATCTTCATTACAATAATTCTGACTGTTCTGTTTTTGTTGTTTGCTCCCTGCATCTATAACTGTGTAGCTGGATTTGTTTCTACTCTCACGAAGGCTTTTAAGTTACAAATGGCTGTCGAAGCTCCTACAAGTGCCACAGCCTCCTCCAACTATTACTTGGAGCCCCTGGATCAGAGACCCTCAATGTGAGGGTTAGGAGAATATGTTGCATCAACAATTTAGGGACAATGACCCTTAACAGCTCAGAAGAAGTTATGGAATGAGAACGACGCCCCTTTCCCTTGGCAACATAATTCTAAAAGAAAAGGGGGGAATGAGAGAGTCAATTCTTAGGCAGGTTGATAAGAAGTCCGGTGGTCCCCAAGGAGAGAGGAGTCTAGAATTCTCAAGGAGGAGGAAAGGACATTTTTCCCCCCTCTACATTCCTTAGTCTTAAATCACATAAAATGTTTTCATCTTTAAACCTCTTTAAACTGATGATTACACAACAAACAACTCAGTTTAAACTCTGTACTAAGGATTATGTAGCAACAATGTATCCTGCTAGAGGACAGTTTCTTCTTCCTGAAAACCTTCTGGCTAATCCTGTTGTCTTAAAATGTAAATTATGGGAATGGGTCTAGTAAGATCTTTGCAACCTCCAGACATTATTTTGATTCATTGTAATAACTAATTAAAACGTATCTAACGTATCTAACTCCGTTGCTAACACTAGGGAAGGGGACACTTTCTGCCCCCTTCTGATGTCTATGTCAGAAACTTTCTCTATCTCTT
The DNA here is from genome assembly GCF_049115385.1 of Moschus berezovskii. NCBI lineage: Eukaryota > Metazoa > Chordata > Mammalia > Artiodactyla > Moschidae > Moschus > Moschus berezovskii. Next base: position 91,860,941 of record NC_142470.1, read on the forward strand.
TTATACTTTAATAAAACTTTATTACACAAAAGCTCTGAGTGATCAAGCCTCGTCTCTGGCCCCGGATTGAATTCTTCTCCTCCAGAGGCCAAGAATCCTGGCGTTTTTCATTGTTCAGCAACAATCTTTCATGCTGATCTGGTCACTGACCAGCAGTACTCCGTAGCATTCTGTAGAAAACAAAGCACTGTGCAGATAACCAAAGAACAACCAAACATTACCCAGGTTCCCCAACCTTGGTTTACAAGTTAGTTTGATGGGTGAAAAGATTGACTGGTTAGAGAATATGAAGCTAACTGCAAAATTCACATGTGTTCAGTATCCTATTATAAAACCAAATTAGTGATCCTGAATAGGAAAAACTCACAACGTCAAATTTATTTATTCAAATCTACCTCAGAGGAATGACTGACAAAAGAAGAAACTTAAAGAGAAAAAAAACTACATTTTACCCTACATTTTCTCAACCTAGAAAAGTTTTGCATTTCTTAATTAAATAGAGTGTTTTCCAAGATGGGCCATGAGGAGAAGGACCTTCCTAATATCAGCTATGAATTAACAAGGCATCCAGAATAGATGGCCTGTAATTGGACACCACCCTTATGGCAGAAAGTGAATAGGAACTCAAAAGCCTCTTGATGAAAGTAAAGAGGAGAGTGAAAAGGTTGGCTTGAAGCTCAACACTCAGAAAACAAAGATCATGGCATCTGGTCCCATCACTTTGTGGGAAATAGATGGGGAAACAGTGGAAACAGTGTCAGACTTTATTTTGGGGGGCTCCAAAATCACTGCGGATGCTGATTGCAGCCATGAAATTAAAAGACGCTTACTCCTTGGAAGGAAAGTTATAACCAACCTAGACAGCATATTTAAAAGCAGAGACATCACTTTGCCAACAAAGGTCTGTCTAGTCAAGGCTATGGTTTTTCCCGTGGTCATGTATGAATGTGAGATTTGGACTGTGAAGAAAGCTGAGTACCGAAGAATTGATGCTTTTGAACTGTGGTGTTGGAGAAGACCCTTGAGATTCCCTTGGCCTGCAAGGAGATCCAACCAGTCCATCCTAAAGGAGACCAGTCCTGGGTGTTCATTGGAAGGACTGATGCTAAAGCTGAAACTCCAATACTTTGGCCACCTCATGTGAAGAGTTGACTCATTGGAAAAGACCCTGATGCTGGGAGGGATTGGGGGCAGGGAGAGAAGGGAACGACAGAGAATGAGATGGCTGGATGGCATCACCGACTAGATGCTCATGAGTTTGGGTGAACTCCGAGAGTTGGTAATGGACAGGGAGGCCTGGTGTGCTGCGATTCATGGGGTCGCAAAGAGTAGGACACAACTGAGTGACTGAACTGACCTGAATTGGATGACAAAGGAAAGTCAAAAATTCTGGGATTATTTACTATTATTTTGTCTGCCATAGGATCAATTAGTCTATGCACATAGAAAGCATTTTCTAAATACTTGTTGAACTGGAAAGGAAAGAGATTGTGAAGCGAATCAAACACAAAGAGATGTGCATTTTTTATTTATCAAAACTTTGGTTTCTGTCAAATATAAACTAAACATTATGCAATTGGAATTGTGACTCCTATGTAATAATCTGAGCAATAAGTATCATGGATTGTCTCTTTTATGGGTCCCTTTCTTTTGAAATTGTGGACCCTTGTGTGCAAGTAAAATTCTCTTATACCCCCCCCACCAAATCATGTATGAGTTAATTTAAGTAGAGGCAATATGTCAACTTCATATTGCATTTTATAATACAATAAGAATATGCTACTTAATTCAATAATTGCTAGTTTTGAATATTTTTCTCCTATATAGTCAAACTGATGTGAAAATGACAATAATCAGGACAGAAGACAAAACTGGAAAGGGAAGAAGATTAGAGAGGATATATTCAATTTAAAATTTTATTTTTAAAGAGAGTCTTTGAAACTGAAAATGTTTTAAAAATATAAGATTAAATTTGGTCAAAAATTGCTTGCTCAAATTATTTCCTTGATGTTGCTAACTTGTTTCACTCTTGTCCTTCTGTTTATTTCTTTCTAAATTTTCTTTTATGCATTAATACAGTATAGTTCTCTCTTGACAACCATATTCAGTTGGTCCCAGTTTCTAATGATGTCTCCCACATGGAGGCCTTCAATGGCAGGCTTTCTCTTGTGCTAGCCTAGTTTAGGCCCTCAGCACTAGCTGTCATCCGTGTGTGTGTGTGTGTGTGTACTTAGCCATTCCCCATTAATGATAGCCTACCAGGCTCCTCTTTCCATGGGATTCTCCAGGCAAGAATACTGGAGTGGGTAGCCATTCCCTTCTCCAGGTGTGATCTTCCCCACCCAGGGATCAAACACAGGTCTCCTGCGTTGCTGGCAGATTCTCTACTGTTTGAACCACCAGGTCAGCTCCATATATTACATATATATATATATGTTTCATTTCCACAACTGCTTCTTTAATACCAGGTACTTGACCATTATTTAATCAACTGTAGACCCAAGTATGCTATGTACATAATAAGTGTTCAATAATTATTTGTTGAATTAGAGGTATAAGAGACTATAAAATCTACTAAACTAACCTAATGTTTGAGTACACATTTAGATATAGATACTGGACTTTCCAGGTGGTGCTAGTAGTAGAGAATCCACCTGCCAATTCAGGAGACTTTTAAGAGACATAGGTTTGATTCCTCGGTTGGGAAGATTCCCTGGCAGAGGGCATGGCAACCCACTCCACTATTCTTGTCTGGAGAATCCCATGGACAGAGAAGCCTGGCAGGCTACAGTTCATAGGGTAGCACAGAGTCAGACTCAACTGAATCAACTTAGCACATATGACTACCAGTTCAGTTCAGTACAGTTCAGTCGCTCAGTCGTGTCCGACTCTTTGCGACCCCGTGAATCACAGCACGCCAGGCCTCCCTGGAGTTCACTCAAACTCATGCCCATTGAGTCGGTGATGCCATCCAGCCATCTCATTCTCTGTCGTCCCCTTCTCCTCCCGCCCCCAATCCTTCCCAGCATCAGAGTCTTTTCCAGTGAGTCAACTCGTCGCATGAGTTGGCCAAAGTATTGGAGTTTCAGCTTTAGCATCAGCCCTTCCAATGAACACCCAGGATTGATCTCCTCTAGAAAGGACTGGTTGTGTATATTTAATTTCTGGGTATATCAGAAACTTGATTGACTAAAGAAGACTCAGAAATATTGGCAATAGGCCAAGTTGTTATTTTACAGTAAGATTAAAACCATCATCTGGAAAATGAATAAAATGGAAATCTTGTCTTCACTGATCCAAATCACGATTCCCCAAGCAATCAAGCAATCATGTCATAAAAAATTAAGCACATTTGTTTCACTCAATTAATAACTAGAGAAAATATTAATCAGACTACATACATCAGACTGCATATATTTCAAGAGCTAACTGAAACTGGTATAAGCAATTGGATAGGTATTTGTTTGTTTATTTAAGTGATGGTTACTAATGGCCATACCCCATAGGTTCTAAAATCAAAATCCTTAGATTCAAATGCCTGCTCTACCACTTAGTAGCTGTGTCATTTTGAACAAGCAATTTTTTTTTAATCTCACTGAATCTTACTTATTTCACATGAGAACCAGTGGTAAGATTACATATACAGTTGACCCTTGAACAGTGCAGGGGTTAAGGATGGAAATCCAAGTATAACTTGGATTATCCAAGTTATATATATATATTATCCAAGTCCCCTCCTTTACTCCCTCCCCCCACCCCACCTCACCCCCTACCACACCACTGCAGTTTTACAACCAAGGATTCAACCAACCACGGATGGTGTCATACATATCCATTTTTTTTTAATTGCATATAAGTGGACTCATATAGTTCAAATTCATGTTATCCAAAGATCAGCTGTAGTTGTTGTGAGGATTAAAGGAACTATAAATGTAAACAACTTAGGGTGTATGGACCAAAGAAGGTTTTAGTAAATGATAATAATTTTTATTAAAACCTGTTTTTACCTATTTCAGCATTTGTTCTTCCTTTCCAACTTTACTTCTTCCTGGCTGTCATGTGATTTCTACTCAAATTGCCATTTTAAGAAATAAACTTCTAGACAACACACTGGCCTCCCTGGACAATACTTTCACCACAGCCATTACTACTATTTAGAGAATCAGACACATTAATACAAAATTATAATACCAAGCATGGTACTGTGAAGAAGAAAAAGCAGTAGGAATGGATTACTCTTGAGCAGTTTAACAGTTAAGGGCAGTAGTAGCTCGAAGAAGGAAATTTTAAGGGAAAATTGTGATAGGATAAAGGTACTTTAGTCATGGAGGGAAAGCAGCGAATGGAGAGGGTTGGTGGGAGTGAAGGGGAGATCTTAAGAGAGGGGAATGAATTAAAGGCAAAGTGCAGGAAACGGCTGCTAGAGTAAAATTCTGGTAAATATGGGAATGAATAGAATCAGGAGAACAAATGAATGGATCCGTTCTAGAAACAAGACAGACATATTCCCAGAAATGAGGGGGAAAGAACTAATAAATGAAGATATGGAGAAAACATTAGTTGGAGAAAGAAGTTGAAGAACTAACTTGCCAGATAAAATATGAGACACCTAGTTAAATTTGAATTTCACATGAACACTGAATACTTTTTTAGTAAAAGTATCTTCTAAATATCATGTAGGAGATATCTATACTTTTAAAAAATGGTTGATTGTTTATTTGAAGTTCAATTTTAATTAGGTTCTTTATTTTTCTTGCCTAATATGACAACTCTGTAAAGGGGTACACTTCTCTATGATCAGTGAAACCAGCTATATGAAAATTTATCCAGATAAAGACTTTTGAAGACATGGATACATGAGAAATTGAAATGAATGTAACATCCATGGTAAAGAAAAGCTTTGTGATCTATTCAGGATAGAATTTGTAAACAGTTAGGTGGAAAATACTGATTTTTTAAGTCAAATGTTGATCATCCCTGGTGTTAAGAAATTAATTCAAATACTGAAGGTTCTTTGCAATTTTATCTTCCAGTAGGTCAGCATCTAGCATTACTCTTCATTATTATTCTCCACATTTGATTTCCCTCAATTATGAGACCAAAATCAGTTCCTTCAGCATCCCTGACATCTAAGAAAATACAATTCTTTTGGTCATAACCTCAAGTCCAAGCAACCTGTTTAACTACTCTCCAGAGGATGCTGTGCCCTGATTCAAAGGCTTTCCAGTATCCTTCTAAAAATCACTTTCTGCACTTTTTCTTAATGCATTGCTTCATTCTTCCTGGAAATTTTCCTTTTCATCAGGTGGCCACTTTGAAACCTTTCTAGTTACCTACCTGATTCTGCTGATTCTGGTTAATTAACAGTTTCTAGTCTGACCAGTCCCTGGCATCTCTATAATCATAAATGTTCCCTCTTGCATCCTCATCCATTGCATCACATATCCTGAAGGCCCAGGTTTTAAAAAATCATATCTCCTCACACCTCCATCCCTAGGATCATCACTTCCATGTCTGGCGCATGGAATTAGTTTCTTCAATATTTGCTAGCTGACTACCCAGTCACCATACCTCAGGATGTCAAACCGCCAGTCAGCAACAGCTTTGTCATATTTTTAAATTTCCACTTAACCTCAAAAGAAACATATTTAATAGATAAATTTCAGAAACTATAGATGTAGAATGAGGAGATATACTGAAACTCTCAAATCACATCATAGGATATTTCCTTACTGGGACTATTTGTCATGTAACACCCTATTTATAAATGAACTATCAGGATAGGCTACTCACCCCAGTATTCTTGTACTTCCCTGGTGGCTCACTTGGTAAAGAATCCACCTGCAATGCAGGAGACCTGGGTTTGATCCCTGGGTTGGGAAGATCCCCTGGAGAAGGTAATGGCTGCCCACTCCAGTATTCTGGCCTGGAGAATTTCATGGACTGTATAGTCCATGAGGTTGCAAATAGTCGGACACAACTGAGCAACTTTCACTTTCACTATCAAGGAAGGTAGCCCTTGAGAGGTTAAATTCTGAGAAGACTCTTAAGTCCAATTTGGTTTAAAAGCACCTGACTCAACCTACCCAAGGGTTCATTTTTTCCTTGATATCTTCTGGTAACTTTGTATTAACATTAACGATACTCAATCCCATAGCATATAATTGAACTATTCATGATGCATTAATCTTCTCTTCAGATTAGTAGGGGCTCCCCTTGTGGCTCAGCTGGTAAAGAACCTGCCTGCAATGAGGGAGACCTGGGTTCAACCCCTGGGTTGGGAAGATCCCCTGGAGAAGGGAATGGCTACCCACTCCAGTATCCTGGCCTGGAGAATTCCATGGACTGTATATATTCTATGGGGTCACAAAGACTCAGACAAGACTGAGCAACTTTCACTTTCACTTTGGATTTTAGAAAGTGATGATTCATCTGAAAGAAAAATCAAACTTCTATTAGATCAGGCTTTTTTTAAAAAATCATAAATTTTCAAGTCATTTGAATACTGTCCTCTTTATCTTTATACTTTTCATCTGAATGCCAAACTCAGAGACATGCAATTATGGAATACATATTTTAGAATGGATTTTAAATCAAATGTCAATAATGCCAGGTGTCAAAATTTCATTTCCTCAAGCTTTTTGAGAGGAAATACAATAATTTGTAACTGTATAAAATACATCCAATTTAACATATCTAAAACATTATCTATAACTTAAAATCAGAACCTTAGAAAATTTTGTGTGAAAAGCAGCATGAAGTGCCACCAGGTTTTCACATCCTGCATCCACATCCATCAAGAGTGGTGTTACTCCAGTTACACATAGGTATCCTGCCATTTAAATGACATTTTCTTGATGTGGAAGAAATAAATTTTTAATTTCAAGTTATTTTTTTCCTGTGTGTGCAGGGTGGAATATGAAAGAGAATCTTGTATCAGTTCATATTCATATATACTAGAATATAATATAGGTTATTTGTTTAACATGAAACTATAGTTGTATTTAAGTGAAATAAGCTATCACCAGTAGGCAGCTGCAAGAGCTCCAACACCATATAAGCACTTGTAAGAAAACTGGTATGAGCATCGTCAGGGGTGAGGGGCCTGGATTTTACTCCCAGGTTTACCATTATTTCATTATGTAGCCTTAAGCAAGTTCATCTATTTTTTATGGACCTCAATATCCTCAAATATAAAATAAGGACTTGGGTTAAATCCATGGATTTTAAATATGGTTTTAAAATTAAGAAAGCTAGTTTAAAACAAAATCTTACCAAGAAATAAAAACAAATATGATAAAAGAAAAACATTTTTGGTTGAATAGTGGGGGTGAAAGGGGACAGCCCCAAATCACCCTCAAACCTTCTTTCAATAATGCCTATCTCTCACTCCTGGGAAACCCCACACACCTTTATTATTACATATATTTTCCTATTTCAACTACAAATAAGTAAACTCTCAAACAATCTCTATTTTTAGCAGGTAGATACTATATTAGATGCAAATATACTACAATAAAGATAATATCTGATACTTCACTGAGTTAATATAAACTTAATAATATTGGTTCAGGACTCAATGTTGGGGCCAAAATAAAACCCTGGAGATGACCCATAAATATGAGAGCTGATTACCATTTTAGTTAAGGGAAATTTTGAGTTGGTCAGATATGATAGGTAAGGAATACACAGCAAATGAAACTAAAGAAAAGGCAAAGCAGACTTTGTCAAGAAAAGACCACAAGGGAGCATCGTGAGAAAAATGTAGGCTTATCCCTAACTTTTGTGGGGTCCATAAAACTATAAATTCAGGCCCACATATCACATGCCTAAATATTTAAGAGCTACTAAACAACAGGTTTTGGGGCTTTCCAGATGGCTCAGTGGTAACGAATCCACTTGCCAAGCAGGAGACAAAAGTTCAATTCCTGTGTCTGGAAGATCCCCTGAAGAAGGAAATGGCAACCTGCTCCAGTATTTTTGCCTGAGAAGTCCCATGGATAAAGGAGCCTGGTGGACTCCAGTTCATGGTGTCACAAAAAGTCAGACAGGACTTAGCAACTAAACAACAAGAGCAATCAACAGTTTAAGTCAAAATTATGTAAATCATTACTTTTTTTCCCCAGAGGTGAGAATTTTCTCAACAAATGCTAGAAACAGTAGTAATTTTTAATAACAACCACGTCGGTGGTGGTCAGAAACTATGACCTTCTGCCTAGTCTCCCTAACCCTCATTACTACAAATGTGTCTATGTCGATGAAGCCATAATTCTGATATTAAATCCCTTGATCCCCATATTACTTAGAAGGGATCTGTTTTCCTGATCAAATCCAGATGGATATGCTATTTTGTATGGAAAATATTCTAGGATAATAGAATCTTAAGAATAGGAACCTAGAATTGGTTCTTTGCTTGATTAAAGACAGTAATGACACTACAATGATTATACAAGGTTGGAGAATTGAGAGGACTCAAAAGACTTTTCAGTGTACACTCACCTAAAGTATATGAAAAGAGAAAGCATGTGGTAGAAGGAAAAAAGTGAGCACAGAAAGCATAAGGGCTGAGAGATTTCCAGGCACAGTTTCCTAGGTTCCTGTTTCAGCAGTACTGGAGGAGCTTCATTTCTGGATTCTGAACCTCCACAACAAACCGGATATGAGTGAGTATTCTAAATAGCTTCAGGCAAGAGTTTCCACAAGGGTCTTCTACACCCTATTCATTACATAGACAAAGCCCAGCTATGGACCTGGCTAAACCTAGGGTAAGTTATCAATATGAATATCCCTGAAAATAATATCCCTATTTTTAAAAAAGCTGATCCTCGCCTGCATCAGGAGAATTTTGAGCTTTTAACAGCAAATAAAAGATCACTCGTCTCACACACTAGCAAAGTAACACTCAAAATTCTCCAAGCCAGGCTTCAACAATACGTGAACCATGAACTTCCAGGTGTTCAAGTTGGATTTAGAAAAGGCAGAGGAACCAGAGATCAAATTGCCAACATCTGCTGGATCATCACAAAAGCAAGAGAATTCCAGAAAAACATCTACTTCTGCTTTATTGACTACGCCAAAGCTTTTGACTGTGTGGATCACAATAAACTGGAAAATTCTGAAAGAGATGGGAATACCAGACCACCTGACCTGCCTCTTGAGAAATCTGTATGCAGGTCAGGAAGCAAGAGTTAGAACTGGACATGGAACAACAGACTGGTTCCAAATAGGAAAAGGAGTACCTCAAAACTGTATATTGTCACCCTGATTACTTAACTTATATGCAGGTACTCTGCATATGAGAAACACTGGGCTGGATGAAGCACAAGCTGGAATCAAGATTGCTGGGAGAAATATCAATAACCTCAGATATGCAGATGACACCACCCTGATGGCAGAAAGCAAAGAAGAACTAAAGAATCTCTTGATGAAAGTGAAAAAGGAGAGTGAAAAATTTGGCTTAAAGCTCAACATTCAGAAAACTAAGATCATAGCATCCAGTCCCATCACTTCATGACAAATAGATGGGGAAACAATGAAAACAGTGACAGACTTTATTTTGGGGGGCTCCAAAATCACTGCAGATGGTGACTGCAGCCATGAAATGAAAAGACACTTGCTCTTTGGAAGAAAATTTATGACCAACCTAGACAGCCTATTAAAAAGCAGAGACATTATTTTGCCAACAAAGGGCCATCTAGTCAAAGCGATGGTTTTTCAGTAGTCGTGTGTGGGTGTGAGAGTTGGACTATAAAGAAAGCTGAGTGTCAAAGAATTGAAGCCTTCAAACTGTGGTACTGGAAAAGACTCTTGAGAGTCCCTTGTACTGCAAGGAGATCCAACCAGTCAATCCTAAAGGAGATCAGTCCTGAATATTCATTGGAAGGACTGATGCTGAAGCTGAAGCTCCAATACTTTGGCCACCTGATACGAAGGGTCGAGTCACTGGAAAAGACCCTGAGGCTGGGAAAGATTGAAGGCAGGAGGAAAAGGGGATGACAGAAGATGACATGGTTGGATAGCATCACCGATATGATGGACATGATTTTGAATAGGCTCCAGGAGTTGGTGATGGACAGGGAAGCCTGCCATATGCTGCAGTCCATGGGGTCACAAAGAGCTGGATGTGATTGAGCAACTGAACTGAACTGACTGAAAGATCATTAGTTAGCCTTCTTCCTCTTAATCTTGCCTAAGTATCAATACCAGACTTTCAGACTTCCCAGAGATAAGCAGAGGTATGTCCCAGTCCAGCTATAACATAACCGTATCTTACAAAGACCCTACTGGCACTGGTTAATAAAATACTAGTAGTCCATGACAAGCTGTAGTAACACCAAAAGAAAAACTGCATTTCTGGAGGGACTGCAGAGATTCATGTCACTATCAGGACTTGAAAGATGTGGGTGAGGTTATACCTATCACATACCCATTCCATTCACCTATTTGGACTATACAGAATCCAAATGTATTTTAGGGAATAATAGATTATAATAAATTAATCCAAAGACAGCTGCTGCTCCAGGAAATCAACACAACCTCTATTACTTGATGTGTAGCTACAGGTCTGATTTTTTTTCTCTTTCTCCCTCTATTCCTTTAACAAAGGAATAGTGTACTGCTATTCCTTATTTTAGGAATATACTAACTTTCCAGCTTATTGCTTTAATCTAGGCTATAAAGAATTTGGTTATTTGGCCATTCCATAGATCATGACAGCAGTTCAACTCACTGAATGCTGATTGACCCGGTGAGCAAAAAGTAGATTCTTTACCATCAGAGCCACCAGGGAGACCCCAACAAATACTCTAGATCAGTATTATTCTAAGTGTAGTCTCCAGTGGAGACTGGAAAATTTTATGCTGCTAATTTTCAATGAGTTAAGCAGAGAAATTTAGACTAAGAATTTATGTTTTATAGCAATTTGATAGCATGATTTTATGCTTGTGCTGTGCTTAGCCACTCAGTCATGTCCAACTCTTTGCAACCCCATGGACTGTAGCCCTCCCGGCTCCTCGGTCCATGGGGATTCTCCAGAGAAGAATACTGCAGTAAGTTGCCATGCCTGCCTCCAGGGGATCTTCCTGACCCAGGGGTCGAACCCAGGTCTCCCGCATTTCAGGCAGATTATTTACCATCTGAGCCACCAAGGAAGACCATAATTTTATGCTTATTGAACCTAATATTTAAAATTAAACTTTTATTTTCTGTCTTTATCATCTTATTTTTAGTTATTCATTTTTACTCATTTTTACAAAAGTAGCAGCCTGAAATGGATTGCGAATTAAAAAAAAAAAAAACATACCACAGATAGTTAGGGAAGTATTGCCCAAAAACAGCAATCAAACTACCAGGAACGTGTCTTCATACAACTTGTGAACTAAGAACATTTTTTTTCCATTTTAAATAACAGTGAAAAACCAAACCAAACAAAAAAGAAGGTCATGTGGCAGAGAATGCTACATGGTCTGCAAAGCCTAAAATAATTACTATTTAGCTCTTTACAGAATATTTTTCTAACCCCTACCACAGATACCTTGGTAAGACACACATATGACAAAGCATAAGAAATAAACCCCTCAATAATTTAGGATTCTGTAACTTCAGTAAGGTTTCTGGAGTTTCAGTGCATGTCAATATATCAGCTCTGAGGTGAAGGACAGGTTGGTACATCTGGCACCCACTACCACCAACGCCTATTGGGTATCTGAGTTTTAAAGAAAACGTATATCAGATTTGGTCATGAACGTGGCTTGACCACATTTACCAAGTAATTAGTAAGATTTCTAGTTCTTAGTTGAGCCCAAAGAGCAGGCTCTGCCACGGTCCCACACTTCTGTGTAAGCCTTTCTGCCACTTGTGCCATATGATGCAGCAGCTTCAGTGGAACATGAAATACCTGTGAGAGAGATGGTATATGGGGCCTTTGGCAGGATCTTATCGGTGAATTATTCTGCAGACCTGGGATACTAGAGTAAATTGTGCTCTTTCCTACAGAAAGCCACTCTCCTGTACATGGGCCCTGAACAAATGATGGTGGCCACAGAGTTACTATGTAAACTGAACCACTCATTATAAGCTGAATGCTATATGAACCACCAACTCACAAAGACTGATGTGACAGCAATCCATCATCAAGTAGAACTGGTATGTTCAAGACTGGGCTCCAAAAGAAAGGCTTACATGAGCTTCCACGAGCTAGTGATTTAGATTCTCGTGGTGCCTGTTCATGTTGCATTGCCCCTTCTCCTTTGCCTCATCTCATGGCCTCATGAAGACTCCCCTGTGCAGGAGGGAGGGGCATATGTACACTTATGACTGATTGATGTTGCTGTATGGAAGAAGCCAGCACAACATTGTAAAGCAATTATCAATTAAATTTTAAAATAAAATAAAAATAAATATAATTTTAAAAAAGACTCCCCTATGACCACTTCATTGAGAAGGGAAACTAGTTGGGCATGACTTACAATTGGTTCCAGAAGATAATCTAAAACTATTGAAAAGCAGTAGTACTGAAGGAAAGCTATTTAAGGCACGGCCTCCTGGAGGTAGGCTTTTGAGCAGTTACAATCTTAAGTTAGGTATGCCTCAAAGATAGGATTACCTGGAAAATAAAAGTGTAAGTCTACACTTATCTAATGTAGTCACTTACAATTTAGCTGAATGACCAGAGATTTGAAAATAACGAGGTTCAAAAACTGGAAAAGCTGCTTGCAAGAAGGGGCATGTGGAAGAATCTTTCAAAATGGGCACAAAATGTGCAGGATATTCATGTGACACGCAACAATACAAGAGAAAACACAGCAGAGGAGACACAACAATTAGATGGGCAAAATGTTCCATTCTATGAATATCAACCATGGCTAGAGATTAAAAATATGAGTTTTCATTCCCCATAGCTGATATAGCTATATCCACTGCTGAAGGAGCAATTTATCACCAACATGGATACCAATTCTGAGTCTACACAAGGCAAAAATCTATGATATACTTGCTGAGGGCAAAGGGGTTATGGATAGTGGAAGTGAAAATTATGAATACTAACCACAGCCATGTGAAAAGTTGCAGGAAAATAAAGGCTAGTAACTGTCCATATTTTCTTTATTCTTTTATATATATATATATACATACTCATATGTAATTGTATAAATTAAGTTTCCCGTATATTCTCAATTATGAAATTGAAAATATGCTCATGGTGACCAACTCTGTATTTTAATATCCAAGTCATGGATTATCAGAAATGGATAGAGTGGCAAATGAGCCTTCCTGCCTTATCTTTGGGGAAAATGAATGTGTCTGTACATGAGTTAAGGTGAGTTGCATCACAGTATTTGAAAGCAAGGCATTATGTTTGTCTTTTTTCAGAACTTAAATATTTAAGAAGAAATGTTGCACCTGGATGTTGAGTTGATAAAAGTGTGATTGTATTGAATTGCCATTAGTCAGCTCAACACTGCCCCTATTCCTCTCCTATGCAATGCAGAGTAGTAGCCAGGAACAATATATTTTAGAAGTCTCAACTTTGTATGGTTCTGAATTAGAGAGGAATGGCGAAAGAAACTCATGTGATATTTTGCAGGCAGAATGAAGAAGTAGTCATTATTCTTGTGGGTTTATGGTGACAAGATTCACAGGTAGAAGGAGAATATTCACTGACTTCCCAGGCATTCCAGGTTCATCTACATTGTTGTTGCCTGCTAGTTGTTAGAAACTTTCTTAGGGCTACTGAGATTGCAGTAATTCCCAATCAACCCTTAAAGAATAGCATGTGTTAGAGCCTCCAGCTGGTTCTTAGTAACTATTTCCCTGACCTTCAAGCTACAGACTTCCAACATCCACTGTCTCAGCTCTTCCCACAATCATGGCAACCTTAATTCCTTTCATTGATGTTTTTTCTCACAATACCTAGAATGGTTCTGTTTCCTGATTAAATCCAGACTGATACAAATTACTTGTCTTTTCTTTTATCTATGTAAATTTGCCCTCAAATTCTTTCTGATTTCTAAAGCACAGACCATCTGTGACACCAGCAGTATCATGTCTCACAAATCTTTATAGCACTTGGATGTGACAACCTTCTATTTTGAAAATATAGGGCAAGATATGGAGAAGTAGTTTTCTGAGGGCTAAATAGTACTGGTCACGAGAATGGATGTTCATTGTTTCAGTCTGAACTGTGCCAGTATGAGTCCTACATCCCCGGTGACAGAAATAACCACAGGTTTTTAGATAAATGTACTCTGTGTGTGTTTCCGTGATACATGGGGCCCTCTAAAATTCAGGGCCTTATCCCAACCTGAAAGCAGTTTTAAAAGCAAGGAAAACTATGAAGTAAACCTGTGTAGATGCTACATATTCTGGTCTACATGTTACCATCACTTTAAAAACTATCACAGTCAGAAACTGGGATGCATTGCTTACATATTTATGTAAAGCCACTGAAACACAGGGAGTGATTCATTCATGTTGTTCCATATATAGAAGCAACCTACATGAAATTAGTCACAAGAGCACTAAGTCACACTCTCTGTCACTTACATCAAAGGCCAAAGGAACATGCTCAGTGTGATTCATTGATGGTAAAAAGGCCTAGGAGATTGTATTAAGCCTTTTAGAATTATGTATTAGAAATGCTTATGATAAATATGCTCAAAATAGCCAACTGAGAAACCACCCAAGTGACATATATGCTGCAGTGCATTTGTTGGACACTTCCCACTGAATCAGAGTTATCTAAGCCCATACAGAAGACATCAATTGCCATCCCAGCCATAAAGAAGATTTCAGATTCATTTTAATCCTAAGATTAAATGGATAGAAAAGATGCTGAGAGATCTTCGCGTTCATCAAGATTAGACTTAAATTGCTCCAAGGAGAACAAAATTCAATCTCTTTAGACTCTCTAGGGAAGGGATATTCAACTTCCCCTGCTACATTCTCACTATCTGGATGTGACTTTAACCTAAATCAATTCTGTTGCTATTTCCTGTCCTTTGTTCCCAAGTACACAAGGACAGTTTTTATTCTCTTTGTCAATGAATGGTTTGAGACCGATTTATTTATATGTACATAAAACACATATGTGATCCTGAAGCCTACATTGATTCCTTCAACAATCACTTTATGAGTACTTCCTAAGTTATTATGATTGCTGTGCTAGATATTAAGAAACAAAAGCAAAGAAAAGGAGCTCGTAATCTAGACTGTGAACCAAAACACTGCCTCTAACCTTTGTAGCTCTTTATGGTTTATAAACTCTTTTCATTCTCTTGATAATATTTGAACTCATAAAATCTTCTAATACCTTTCAGGATTACTCTATCAGTAATATGACATGAGACATAATGAAGAGGTGAGGGTTCTTGAATGTTAACCCATACCTTTCAATTCTTTATTCAAGGCTCTTTTCATTATGCCTGTTTTATGAAATTTTTATGAAAACTTTTCTTCAAATGAAAACTGAAACAATAGCCCAGCATATTTGAAATCCCAGTCTGGGCCCAACTGCTGCATTTAGTCAAATCAGGTATCAATTTTGCCACCCAATATATTCATCCTGCACACTGATTATAAAAACAAAAAAGCACACTCATCCAAAGTTTAGTGCATATTATAGGTTTTCTTAACATTTCATGGGAAAATGAAGGATAGGGTGCAGATTCTTTACTATGACTTAGTAAAGAACTGCATTCGACAGTTTCCCCAAGTTTTTTGATATCCAGTGGTCCTTTCTTTCACCTGTTGGCCACTCCCTCTGGCTTTCCTCTAGCTTCCTCTGCCTTGAAACAGCACATGCACACAGCCAGCTCTAAAATTCACACTACCCACAGGTGACCCTCATTCCTCTATGCAGTGGTCCAGAAAGGTGTAGTCAATTTCCCATTTTGACCCAAGTGCTTTCATTAGAGGTTATCTGATTGTGAATAACAAAACATAGTCTCAAAATTTCTTTAACAAAAATAGGAGTTATGACCACTTTACTTCCATAAGGGACTAAATCAGATAGTAGAAAACCAAGTCACAGATTACTTTGCAATGTTTCTAAGGCCCAATTCAGTGGCTGCCCCATTAGTATCACCCCCTGCAGAGTAGCTTTATCTTTTCCCAGTAGAATAAAACTTCCCCATGGAAGGCAGAAAGCACTTTACTTTAAACATCCACCAGAGATTGACAACAATTCCCATATCCAGTGAGAGAAAATCTGATTGACTCAGCATATGCCAGTCAGGTTATATGTCCAGTAAACCATGGCCAAAGTCATATAACCCATTCTCTATCCAGAAGAGGGTGATACAGATCCACTATCAAGAAGGGCATTGGAGAATTCCCTGGTGGTCCAGTGGTTAGCACTCCCTGCTTTCACTGACAAGGGTGTGGGTTCAATCCTGGTCAAGGAACTAAGATCACACAAGCCTCATGGCAAGGCCAAAAAAAGAAAAAAATCCCTAGATGCAAATGGTACTGTTAAACATATACTTAAGTCATAATTCAAAGCCTATAATTCTGAATTTGAAATCAATATTTATATAGTCAATCAGTGCTTCAATCAACAAATACAAATTTCTGTTCTACAGAAAACTTCTTTATAGAGAAGAAACAAAACCCAACTATGTAGCCTGGCCAAAGACAACTTTACTGGAGAGTAAAGTATATATACAAATTAAGATTGACCACAGTGCTTCTCTATAAGGATCTGTTATTGTATTTCGGTGACCCCTATAAAGTTCTTTATGATATTGTTTAAATATTGTGTTTGTATTTTGTTGAGTTTAAATATATATCCTATTCTAGATTATCTAGATAAACCCTTTCTTAAGTCTGATTGGTATTAATGTGGAAGGTGTGAAATGATCACCTAATTATTTAATAAAGTGTTTCTTACATTGAAATCCACAGATATACTGGGGGAACTTTGAGGTTATTCAAGTTTAAAAAGCATTGATAAAAGATGAAAGTTGATAAGGCATTGTCATTTATCGAATCCCTCATATAAACCACATATTTTTAGAAAGACTTTATATAATTTCACACTTAACCTTAAAATAATCACTTGAAGTTGGCCTTATTATCCTCACTTGTAGATAGTGAAACTGAAGTCTATCAAAGCTAAGCAAGTGGGAATTTGCGGCAGGATGCAGGGAGCTCAAACCCAGTGCCCGGTGACAACCTAGAGGGGTGGGGTGTGTGGGAGGTGGGGGGGGGGTGTTTCATGAGGGAGGGGACATGTGTATGCCTATGGCTGATTCATGTTGATGTATGGCAGAAACAAAACAGTACTGTAAAGTAAGTATCCTCCAGTTAAAAATAAATTTTAAAAAGTGCTTAGCAGTTTGCCCAAAGGTCACAGAGATGGTAAAGTTGAAGCCATAATGCTAACCTGAGTAGGTCTCATTTGTATCCTTTCTTCTACAACATGCTGACTTAGGAGAGGGAACAATTATGTGCTCCATACTTTTATTTATCATATTTCGTTAGTTAGGAGGTAATTCTGACAGAATCAGAAAAGCTGAAAAGCATGAGGTACATGTAGAAAACAAAATATACTTGAATCCAGTAATGTAGCAAGGATGGAAGAAGTACTGCCAGATTTAGCAAACAAAAATACTCAGTTAAATTTACATTTCATATGAATAATGAATCATTTTTATGGTATGAATATTTCCCAAGAAGTATTTGGGATATATTTATCTGAAATTCTGATTAACTGGGCATATTGTTATCCAGCAACCCTCCATGAAAAGAAGTAGACGAGGGTAAGCAGAAGAGGTAGGGAGTGGTAGAGATAAATGGAGTCAAAGGCTGTCAACTGACTAAGATTAGATTTCATTCTCCAGGCATAAGGGAATCATTTGGGGTTTCTGAGAAAAATAGTGACATGATCGGATTTGTGCTTCAGGAAGATTAATCTGGCTGAGACAGGTAAAACAAATTAGAGACATGAAGAGCTGGTGGTAGCAATTCAGAAGAGAGGTATAGGGGCTGAATTATGCTAGTTGCAGTGGGATAGAGGTGCCAGGGCAGATTTGAGTGACAGAATGGAGGTTGCATGATCAAATTGGGTAATCTCAAATCAGCTAGTGAAATTTGCCTATGTGGATTTGTAGAACTAACAAACACCTTCAGGGAAAAAAAAAAAAAAAGTACCGCTGTCAATATTCCTATTTTAAAACAAATACTTGAAATGCCTCTTGGATTGCTTCCCCCCACATTTGGATGACATTTTCTTCAGAAGCTATACAAATAGCCAAGACTCAATCTGGAGTTCCTCTGTTGAGTTCATGGAGTAGTTTTTCATCATGACAGTGAACCCAGAGCACACACTCAAGAGGTATATGATGGATTAAGGACAGCTTCGAGCTGCCAGTGGGGATGAAAAACAGAAGACTGAAGGCTGCAGCACACCAGAGGGAAGTCTTACCTTTTGGTTGTTTTTTTTAATCAAGCATGAAGTTTATCATTTGCCCCAGGACTCAACATTTTCCACACGGGCACAGTACTTTCTAGTCACAGTGGAAGTACTCTTCAGAGGTCACCTAAGTTATCCATCAGGCCCAGTCACCAGTTGTCACATGAGTATCATCCAGATACACACGCACTCTGAAAAAAAGAACAGAATATGTTGGCAACAGTAGAATTTTTAAATCAATTTAAAATATTTATTCAGCTAATGTTTATTGCATACGTACTATGCTCTACAACAGGCTTAACAATTTAAAGCCCTTATGCCAAATCTGTGCTGTAGACTGTTTTTATAAATAAAGTTTTACTGGAACACAGTCACAAATATTTAGCTGCTTTCAAGCCCCAATGGCAAAAACAGATGCCATGTCCTGCAGGATTAGCAAACTTTCCTAGAGATAAACAATAAATATTTGACATTTTGGGGAGTCATTTGGTCTCTGTCACAACTACTCTATTGTGCATTGTCAAACAAAAGTGGCCATAGACATATGTAAGTGAATGACCATGGCTGTATCCTCATACAATTTTATTTGCAAAAACAGGAGGTCAACCTGCAGCCATAATTATTCACTCCTTGGTCTAGACCATAGAATTATCTCCGACAAAAAGCAATAATAATATCTCCAAGAACTGGCTTTGTGTTTTCAAACAACATTGGCTCAGTATTTTTATTTCTCTCCATTACTCTAGAAACAGAAGTTTGATAAAACATAATTTATTTCTGTTTTTCCATATCATGACTTATCTATATTGGATAATACAATTTCAACAGATCACAATTAAATCTCAAGTTCATGTTATTCTATTTTTTTCTCATTCAAATATTTATTTTATTATTGTGTCTGTTGCAATAGAGAAAAGAAAACATCTTCATGCACTTCTCAAATTCATTTGACAACAGACATTTTATGGTGTTTTGCTTTTATTTCAACATATTCTTGAGTAAATTGAATTTTTTTAAAACTAAGTTTGGATGTAGATTTTGCCATATGAGGGACAATTGCTGGTAACTAGAGAGGAAAATATATTAGCATTTAAAAGGTATACTCTGAATTTATCAATTGCTACAGCTGGGTGATATCTGTTATACATGGAATAATAATTTATTAGTAAAAACCCAACCAGATACAGAAACTACCACAGTAATTTAATCAAGGGAACTTAAAAGAATTTTTAACTAGCACAAAGAAGATAAACATTTTACTAGTAAAGGGTAAAAGAACACCAAAGAATACAGGAAAACAAACATGAGATGCAGCTACTACTAGGGCTGAAGAATAGTGCCCAAGGAAATAAGAAACCCAGAAATGACCTTCACCAGGGTAAGATTCAGATATCACTGGAAGGCGGGGCTATGGCCCAACAGGTGGTCAGGTTTGCCGAGTTTCTGCAAGCTGAGACTGGCAAACAAGAAAATAACCATTCAAATAACCACTCGCTGGGGTGCCAGTTAGACTTTTATGAAAGCCACCCATGAGGGCACCCACATTACCTCCTAGAGAGCTGCCCACTGGGGCTTATTTGGGAACTGCCTACTAGGTTCCTGAGAAAACTATGTAGAAAGCCATTGATTGCCCAAGAGAAATAGCCCTGAAACTGAAAGACACGTTCCTAGATACCCATCCAGGGCCCTCTACTAAAGAGACCTAGCATTTGTAACTGACACAAATAATAATTTCATTTTGCAAATATGGCCTGCAAAGCATCATTGCATCAATGCACTATGTTCTAGCAAGAATCTATTTACATATCTTGTATTTAAAGTCACCCACATACAAGGCAACTATTAATAAGCCTGAATGTACACTTGCATCTGGATGTAGTGTAGATGTCTATTGTAAACTGCGTGCTTGTGTCTGCTCAACTTTATATTTTGAAATCCTAACCTCCTTACTGCAGTGTGATTGGAAAGCAAGTCACTATTCCCAGAGTTTAGCCACACTGCAGGGCAAGCAGTGTATTAATTTCCTGGGATCAAACCTGTGCCTACTGCAGCAGTAGCATGGAGTCTTTACCACTGAACCCTCAGGGAAGTCCAGGCCAATGACTTCTAAATTTTCATCTTTGCTAATGCATTTTCCCTTGATTTATTGCCCCCAACCCTTCAAAATAAAATATGTGATGAAATCCCGCCTAGTCTTTAAGGTTCAGTTTAAAGGCACTGCCTTGTCTTCCCTATATTTCCCATCTAAAACAGTTATCTCTATTTTGTGCTTAGTCACTCAGTCGTGTCTGACTCTTTGCGACCCCATGGACTGTTGCCAGCCAGGTTCCTCTATCCATGGGGATTCTCCAGGCAAGAATACTGGAGTGGGTTGCCATGCCCTCTTCCAGGGCATTTTTCCCAACCCAGGGATCGAACCCAGGTCTCCCACATTGCAGGATTCTTTACTGACTGAACCACAAGGGAAGCCCATTGAGCCACAAAGGAAGTAGAGTCTCTATTTTGGGGCCCCTTGGAGAAGGAAACGGTAACCCACTCCAGTATTCTTGCCTGGAGAATCCCAAGGACGGAGAAGCCTGGTTAGGCTACAGTCCACGGGGTCGCTAAGAGTCGGACACGACTGAGCGACGGAACGGAACGGAATCTTATGTGTCAGTTTCTATGTACTGAGCATACAGGTAAATAAGATAAAACTCACCATACAGAGAGTCTTTGGTAGTAGATGAGAGAGACAATGATGAAAGAGACGTTAGAAAAACCAGAATAGGACCCCAAAAACCAGTGAGGAAATGTTTCCAAATAAAATGAATGATCATCAATGCCAAATGCTACTGAGAAATACAGTAAGATAAAAACTGAAAACAGACCATTAGTCTGGCAAAATGGGAATATTCTTTCTAAGAGTTACTTTGGCAGAAAGGTGAAAACAAAAGTTTAATTGGAGTGGATCAAAGAGAGAATGACAGATGAGGAAGAGCTAGTGAGTAGAGGCAAAATTTTGTTGGGCTATCTGGAGAAGGAAATGGCAACCCACTCCGGTATTCTTGCCTGGAGAATCACATGGACGGAGGAGACTGGTGGGCTACAGTCCACAGGGTCACAAAGAGTCAGACACAACTAAATGACTTCACTTTCACTTTCATTATAAAAGGAAGAAGACAAATGGGGGTGATTGCTTGATAAATATGGGTCTTTTACTATATTTTAAAGTGATGAACTTCATAGCATGATTTTATATTTATCGGAGTGATCAACAAGAGAAAGAAAATATTGAGATTCAAAAGAGAAGCCCTTGAATAGGCAAGAGAGGGTGATATCTAATATACAAACACAGAAACTGTAGGTTAGAATAGGGCTAGTTTGATCAGGAAACAAGAGGGAAAAGACTACAGAGATGCAGGTATAGTTAGAGATTTGGGAAGGGGTAATGCAAGGAGATCCAACCAGTCCATTCTAGAGGAGATCAATCCTGGGTGTTCATTGGGAGGACTGATGCTAAAACTGAAACTCCAATACTTTGGCCACCTCATGCAATGAGTTGACTCACTGGAAAAGACTCTGATGCTGGGAGGGATTGGGGGCGGGAGGAGACGGGGACAACAGAGAATGAGATGGATGGATGGCATCACTGACTCGATGGACATGAGTCTGAGTGAGCTCCACGAGTTGATGATGGACAGGGAGGCCTGGCGTGCTGTGATTCATGGGGTCGCAAAGAGTCAGTCAAGACTGAGCGACTGAACTGTACTGAACTGGGAATTCCTTGGCAGTCCAGTGGTTAGGACACCACACTTTCACTCCCAAGAGCTCAAGTTCAATCCCTGGTCAAAGAACTAAGATTCCTACAATCTGTTCAGCATGACCAAAAAGAAAAAAGAAAGAAAGTGTAACCCTCACCTCATAGAGAAAATTGGTCTCTTGATTGACTTGGAGATGGGATGATATACTGGTGGTATTCTCTATAGGCTGTGGCACACATTACCAGGAAACTAGGTTCTAGAAGGACTTATGCTGACGCTGAAACTCCAATACTTTGGTCACCTGATGCAAAGAACTTACTCATTGGAAAAGACCCTGATGCTGGGAAAAATTGAAGTCAGGAGGAGAAGGGGACGACAGAGGATGAGATGCTTGGATGGCATCATCCATGCGATGGACATGAATTTGATTAAGCTCCGGGAGTTGGTGATGGACAGGGAAGCCTGGTATGCTGCAGTCCACGGGGTCTCAAAGAGTTGGACACAACTCAGCGACTGAACTGACTGACTGATTGCAGCTCTGGTTGAGGGATCATATCTGGTCCATATGTCCAAATATGGCACAGAAGTCCAGAAATTATATTTGTTAGTTTTACGCTTGGGATATGTGAGGAGAACAGGATTCAAAAAGAAAAACAATAGGAATATATTCATGCGGGAAGATTTTTACTTTTCTGTTATTTTTCATTACCAATAATAACAACAATGATGACAATGATAGCATTGTGATCCTAATCTTTTTGAATAATTGCAGTCTTTTCCCTCTCTAATGCTACCATGTCCACTTGTTGCCAAGACCCAGATCCATTTAGTCTATTATGTGTTCCTCCTAATTGAGGTCTGAACTCTCAGTCTCTTTTGACATTTAAGGACTCCTTGGCTTTTAACTTAAAGACTCCCATAAAACTGGCTCATTTTCTTTTCCAGGATTGCCTCTGTACTTTCTTGCATAAGTAACTTTATAGCTGAGCTTTTTCTTCTGGAATGTTCCTATCTCCATCTCCAACTGTCAAAATTTTCTCATCACTTAGGAACCAATCTCTAATTGTCTTTCACATGAAAGGTTTCTGTTGCTCCACTAAGTAAATATACTCTTCTGTACTCTGATCTCCTCCAACTACATTTCTATTTTGCTTCTGTCAATTAATATGCTCCATGGGTATTATATTCCTTTGTCTACTATTTTGAGAAGGCAATGGCTGATAAGCAACTTATAGACTAGGGCTATATGTTAGGGAGTTAGCGTAGTACAGGGGATGCTATATTAAATCTGATGGTTGGGTATGAGGCCCAGCTGCTATACTTGCCAAAGGTTCTCTTCAGGCCTTAATTTCTGATTCAGTGAAATACAGATAACATTAACAGCTTTGCACACAAATTGACTAACACAGTGTTTTAATTCATAGTATGTGCCAAATAAATATCAGCTTTTTTCTTTACATCTTTAGAGTCCTCTTGCCCCGAACACAAAAAAACATTCAATATTTTAATTAATTTGCATAGAAATATAGCTCATGATAAAGGGAATTCAGTATCATACTGGGAATTCAGTATCATTAATTGAACAATCCTATTTCAATCTGTCGTAGAGCAAAATCTTAAAATGACTAATTTCCAAATCTCAGTTTTTCTAATACGAGAAACAAAATGTGAATTAATCTAGTGTTCCCAACTTTGTGTTTGTGTTTGTGTGTGTGGTATGTGTGGTGTGTGTGTGTGTGTGTGTGTGTGGAGACAGAGAGACAGAGAGAGATTATGTAAATGAAAGACACATGGAGGAGGAAACTTAATCCTAAATTCCGATCTTGGACCATTATTTGGATTTTGTATTTACTTTTCTCAGTTCATTCAGTACTTTTTCTTATCTCTTCAGTTCAGCTCAAGTTTACATGGAAATATGTTGGTTCTTTTTTTGCTCTATTCTAAACTTTCTACCTTTCTTTCTTTCTATTTGTCCCCCTCATTTTGCATTGTCTCCAAATATAATGCAATAACTACCATCTACTAATAAATAATTTGGGGAAAGTGAACATTTCACATTGATATATCTCTTTTTAAATGCAGATTCTCATATGTCAGATTTTCTATATATGGGATAAATCTGTAATCTCATCCCTACCTACTTGATATTTTTTCCATAATGAAAAAAATACACTGGTTTCTGAGAAAATAAAAACCACACTTATTGAGTACTTGGATGAAATCTCAAAAATGACAGAATAATCTCTGTTCATTTCCAAGACAAACCATTCAAAATCATGATAATCCAAGTCTATGCCCTGACCAGCAATGCTGAAGAAGCTGACGTTGAATGGTTCTGTAAAGACTTAGAAGACCTCCTAGAACTAATACCCAAAAAAGATTTCCTTTTCATTATAGAGGTCTGGAATGCAAAAGTAGGAAGTCAAGAAACACATGGAGTAACTGGAAAATTTGGCCTTGGAATACATAATGAAGCAGGGCAAAGGCAGAGCTTTGCCAAGAGAACGCACTGGTCATAGAAAACACCCTCTTCCAACAACATAAGAGAAGACTCTACACATGGACACCACCAGATGGTCAACACCAAAATCAGACTGATTATATTCTTTGCAGCCAAAGATGGAGAAACACTATAAAGTCAACAAAAACAAGACCGGGAGCAGACTGTGGCTCAGATCATGAGCTCCTTATTGCCAAACTCAGACTTAAATTGAAGAAAGTAGGGAACCACTAGACCATTCAGGTATGACCTAATCAAATCCCTTACGATTATACAGTGGAAGTGAGCAATAGATCTTACTAGATCTGAAAGACTAGATCTAAGGGACTAGATCTGATAGACAGAGTGCCTGATGAACTATGGACAGAGGTTAATGACATCGTAGAGGAGAGAGGGATCAAGACCATCCCCCCAAAAAAGAAACACAAAAAAAGCAAAATGGCTGTCTGAGGAGACCTTAAAAATAGCTGTGAAAATAAAAGAAGTGAAAAGCAAAGGAGAAAAGGAAAGATATACCCATTTGAATGCAGAGTTCCAAAGAATAGCAAGGAGATATAAGAAAGTCTTCCTCAGTGATCAGTCCAAAGAAACAGAGGAAAACAATAGAATGGGAAAGACTAGAGAAGGAAATGGTAACCCACTCCAGTATTCTTGCCTGGAGAATCCCATGGATGAAGAAGCCTGGTAGGCTACAGTCCACGGGGTAGCAAAAAGTCGGACATGACTGAGCAAGTTCACTTCACTTCAGAGATCTCTTCAGGAAAATTAGAGATGCCAAGGGCACATTTCATGCAAAGATGGACTATATAAGGACAGAAATGGTATGGACCTAACAGAAACAGAAGATATTGAGAAGAGGTGGCAAGAATACACAGAAGAACCATGGAAAAAAGATCTTCACGACCCAGAAAATCATGATGGTGTGATCACTCACCTAGAACCAGACTTCCTGGAATGTGAAGTCAAGTGCCTCATGATATCAAGCCCCAGATGTCTTAAGAAGCATCACTATGAACAAAGCTACTGGAGGTGATAGAATTCCAGTTGAGCTATTTCAAATCCTAAAAGATGATGCTGTTAAAGTGCTGTGCTCAGTATGCCAGCAAATTTAGAAAACTCAGCAGTGGCCACAGGACTGGAAAAGGTCAGTTTTCATTCCAATCCCAAAGAAAGGCAATGCCAAAGAATGTGCAAACTACAGCACAATTGCACTCATCTCACATGCTAGCAAAGTAATGCTTAAAATTCTCCAAGCCAGGCTTCAACAATAAATGAACAATGAACTTCCTTCCAGATGTTCAATCTGATTTTAGAAAAAGCAGAAGAACCAGAGATCAAATTGCCAACATCTGCTGGATCACAGGAGAAGCAAAAGAGTTCCAAAAAAACATCTATTTCTGCTTTATTGACTATATCAAAGCCTTTGATTGTGTGGATCACAATAAACTGTGGAAAAATCTGAAAGAGATAGGAATACCAGACCACCTGACCTGCCTCTTGAGAAACTTGTATGCAGGTCAGGAAGCAACAGCTAGAACTGGACATGGAACAACAGACTGGTTCCAAATAGGAAAAGGAGTATGTCAAGGCTGTATATTGTCACCCTGCTTATTTAACTTATATGCAGAGTACATCATGAGAAATGCTGGGCTGGATGAAGCACAAGCTAGAATCAGTTTTGCCGGGAGAAATATCAATAACCTCAGATATGCAGATGACACCACCCTTATGGCAGAATGCAACGAAGTACTAAAGAGCCTCTTGATAAAAGTGAAAGAGGAGAGTGAAAATGTTGGCTTAAAGCTCAATATTCAGAAAACAAAGATCATGGCATCACGTCCCATCACTTCATGGCAAATAGATGGGGAAACAGTGGAAACAGTGACTGATTTTATTTTGTGGGGGCTCCAAAATCACTGCAGATGGTGACTGTAGCCATGAAATGAAAGGACACTTACTCCTTGGAAGGAAAGTTATGACCAACCTAGACAGCATATTAAAAAACAGAGACATTACTTTGCCAAGAAAGGTCCGTCTAGTCAAGGCTATGGTTTTTCCAGTGGTCATGTATGGATGTAAGAGTTGGACTATAAAGAAAGCTGAGTGCCA
Source organism: Moschus berezovskii (assembly GCF_049115385.1). NCBI lineage: Eukaryota > Metazoa > Chordata > Mammalia > Artiodactyla > Moschidae > Moschus > Moschus berezovskii. The sequence continues at coordinate 91,887,699 of NC_142470.1, forward strand.
AAGAATTGATGCTTTTGAACTGTGGTGTTGAGAAGACTCTTGAGAGTCCCTTGGACTGCAAGGAGATCCAACCAGCCCATCCTAAAGGAAATCAGTCCTGAATGTTCATTGGAAGGACTGATATGAAGCTGAAACTCCGATACTTTGGTCCCCTGATGTGAAGAGCTGACTCATTTGAAAAGACCCTGATGCTGGGAAAGATTGAAGTTTGGAGGAGAAGGAGATGACAGAGGATGAGATGGCTGGATGGCATCACCGACTCAATGGACATGAGTTTGAATGGACTCCGGGAGTTCATGATGGACAGGGAGGCCTGGCGTGCTGCAGTTCATGGGGTTACAAAGATGCAGACATGACTAAGCAACTGAACTGAACTGAATGAAATAAAGGCGATAAGTCATGAGTTGCATTAATAAATTTAGCTAAATCCAGTACCCCATCTCTTACATTCAAGTAGAAAAGCCTTCCTTGAACGCAGAAAAGAATTATAACTGTATTAAAACCTCTGACACAGGCTGCTAACCAGTCAAATGCAATTTTATAGATTATTTTATACTTGAATATGGAGAGGCTTTTGAGTCTCATTTCTTCAATAAGATTTTTATAAATGAGGGATGACCAATTACATAGTGATACACAACTATATTGCTCCATCTGCTACTGTAATGATTTTGCTGTGATTATAAAAACTTACAATGACATTTCCTTTGACATAAATGCCAATCTATAAAACAGAGATCACATCTTCATTATCACAGAATGTTTGCACTAGTGGGATCATAGTGTAGCCTTTTCCTTTTACATTTCAGGACACTGAGACCTAGAGAGATAATGACACACCCAAAATCAACCTGGTTGTTGGCATCTATACCACAGGAAATTTTAGTTCTTTGTTTCTTCTTTTATTCCATGGCTGAAAACAAATGGGAAACTCTATTGATGCTTTTGAACTGTGGTGTTGGAGAAGACTCTTGAGAGTCCCTTGGACTGCAAGGAGATCCAAACAGTCCATTCTGGAGGAGATCAATCCTGGGTGTTCATTGGAAGGACGGATGCTGAAGCTGAAACTCCAATACTTTGGCCACCTCATGCGACGAGTTGACTCACTGGAAAAGAGTCTGATGCTAGGAGGGATTGGGGGTGGGAGGAGACGGGGACGACAGAGAATGAGATGGCTGGATGGCATCACTGACTCGATGGACATGAGTTTGAGTGAACTTCGGGTTGGTGATGGACAGGGAGGCCTGGCGTGCTGTGATTCATGGGGTCGCAAAGAGTCGGACACGAGTGAGCGACTGAACTGAACTGAACTGAATGCATTCAAAATTCACAATTTACAGTTTAACTTCTTGCCTACCTGTTGAGAGCCTGAGCCACTCTGAAAATTCCAAGACTTCATTCTTCTGGTGAATGGTACAAACTATCACACACCATCTGTGTGTCTTCTTTGGAGAAATGTCTATTTAGATCTGCACATTTTTTTAATTGAGCTGTATGAGATTATTTCAGAGATCTGCACATTTTTTTAATTGAGCTGTATGAGATTATTTCAGAGATTAATAATCCCTTGGTTAACAGCATCACATGAAAATATTTCCTTCTGTTCCATAAGTTGTCTTTTCATTTTGTGGTTACCTTTGTTATACAAGTTTTTAAGTTTAATTAAGTCCCACTTGCTTATTTTTGTTTTAGTTTCCATTACTTAGGAGACAAATCCAAAGAAAATACTGCTGTAATTTATGTTAAAGAGTGAATTACCTATGTCTTCCTCTAGGAGTTTTATAGTATCTGGTCTTATATTTAGGTCCTTAATCTATTTTGAGTTTAGTTTTGATTGGTGTTAGAGAATGTCCTAATTTCATTCTTTTATATGTAGCTGTCCAGTTTTCCCAGCACCACTTATTGAAGAGACTATTTTTCCTTCATTATATATTTTTGCTTCCTTTGTCATAGATTAATTGACCATAATGTGTGGGTTTATTTCTAGGCTCTCCATCCTGTTCAGCTTATCTATATGTCTGTTTTTGTGCCAGCACCTTACTGTTTTGATTACAATAGCTTTGTCGGAAAGTCTGAAGGCAGGGAGCATGATTCCTCCAGCTCTGTTTTTCTTTCTCAAGATTGCTTTGGTTATTTGGCAGGTCTTTTGTGTTTCCATACAAGTTTTTAATTTCTTGTTTCAGTTCTGTGAAAAATGTCCTTGGTCATTTGATAGCAATTGAACTGAATCTGTAGATTGCCTTGGGTACTGTGGTCATTTTAACAATACTGATACTTCTAATCCAAGAATATGGCATATCTTTTCATCTGTGCATTCTTCAATTTCTTTCTCAGCTTCATTTAATTTTTGGAATATAGGTCTTTTGCCTCCTTAAATAGATTTATTCCTAGGTATTTTATTTCTTTTGATGTAACGGTAAATGGAATTATTTACTTAATTTCTGTTTCCGATATCTTGTAGTTATTGTATAGAAATGAAACATATTTCCTTATATTAAAATTTTGTATCCTGAAACTTTACCAAGTTTATTGTTGAGCTGTAGTAGTTTTCTGGTAGCATCTGGGCTTCCCCGGTGGCTCAGAGGTTAAAGAGTCTACCTGCAATGCTGGAGACCCCAGTTCAATCCCTGGGCTGGGAAGATCCCCTGGAGACAGAAATGGCAACCCACTCCAGTATTCTTGCCTGGAGAATCCCATGGACAGAAGAGCCTGGTAGGCTACAGTCCACGGGGTCGCAAAGAGTCGGACACGATTGAGCGACTTCACTTTCACTTTCTTTCACGCAGAGTATCATGTCATCTGCAAACAGTGACAGTTTTAAGGAATATTTTGAAGCAAAATGACTGCGATTATGCTCATCAAGATACTTGAAGCACTCATTTAAAATCTGGACTCTGTGGATTCAATTCATTCCCAGAAAGAATTATGAAATGTCACTGTGATGACACTACACTCAACTATCACTTAATCCTTCCCATAAGGATGCTCTCCTAAGCACAGCCTCAGATGGCAAGAAAAAAATTAAAAAATCAGGAAAATGATTATACCAGCTTCTCAACCTGATAGAGTTTATAATTGCAAAACTACTTTCGAGTAATTCCTACCTTTAAACTGCTGCATCCAGAAACTTAATAAACGTTAATTGGAGGACTGAATAAACCAGCATTTGGTGACTGTGCTCCATCAGTACATCTAGAAAAACCTTTACCCTCAGGACCTTGTTTGGCTAACCACTCATCTAGTAGATCTTTCCAGATCTCATCAGTGATTGAAAATTTTCTCTCTTTGGATAAAAGAAAAATTCTGCCAGTTTTTATGTTGACAAGTGTATCGGTGGAGATATTTCACTGCCAAGAGCAGAGGCTGGATGTGAGGAAATTTCATTAGGCACACAGTTCCACTAAAAAAATTAAATGAACAGAACCATCTCTCCTAAGCATTGTCTTTAGCACTGATCTGGAATCGATTCAGTTGTTATTCTTGTTTTGATGAAATTGCTTTTTTTTTTCCCAGTAAAACTTCAATGTAATTTGTTATCAAAGCTTTAGTTCATGGCATTTAGCTGAAATGTTTGTCAACAGAATTTCACTTCTTAAATGTGTTTGGAAGCTTTGAAAAAGGGTTTTTACCACTTGGAAGTCTCTAGAGAATGTCTAGAGGCATAAGTATTAGAGTCTATTTCAAAATTCATCTTATATTAAGCTTGAAATTTCCAGGACTCCCTTGGGTACTAAAATATGTAAATGTATGAGTGTAATACCACATGATGTGATTAAAGATTCCATGACTGAAAGAGAATACCAGTTTAAAAGAAAAAAGGTATTTTTTTCATTAGTAAAAGGATAAAGACAGCTAGAAACATTGTAATATATTGTTTGATGATAATAATAGTATAATACAATTTATTAAATTAAAATTTGAAACCTGGTCTGTTATAATAGCTTAACTGCTATAGTGCAGACCATCCAGCTCTTTACAGAGTGTACTTGCTCTGATGAAGAAGTTGGGTTTTACAGAAAGAAGAAGAGTCTGCTTCACTACAATGCATTCACCTAGATGTCCTACTTTCTACTTGCATGGTCTTCTGCATGATCTTGATTCTTTCTCAGAACCTCATAGCCTTCATTTTGAAAGTGCAAAAAATGTCTAACTCCCTCACAGGATTGCTATGCTCACAGGTAAAGCACCTGCACTGAATTTGTACCTAACAAGACACTCAGTAAATGTCCATTGCCTCCCCTTGCTTTCCTGACAGAACCTCAGGCCCTGGATAGAAAATATATACATGGCCTGGTATTTTCTGGCATTTACTCAATCATTTACCTTATCAATGACAATCATTATAAACTATATTAGCAGAAACCGTCACATGTCAGATACATAGGCCTTACTCTGACTTGGTTCATAGGCTCAGGATTCTGTGGCCACTTATATGGCAACAAACTTTGAATCTTTGTATAAGAAAATATAGAGGCCTGGAATGCCTTAAGAAAAAGTTATGTACCCAAAATTAGATCTGTCCTCAAGTCTTATTTTCATCACCAAGTGACTCAGTAACTTTTACCATCACTTTTATTTTTTGAGATTCAACTTCTTCACCTGAAAACATGATTAAAATTTTGTATCAATTAACTCTGAGAGTACAGAAGCTAGAAATCTACACAACTCCAAGGCAGTGGGAGTAGTAGAATCACAAAAATCTTCCTGCTTCTCTGAGCAATTCTGTTTTTATCAGCAAACGTGGGAAAAAAAGATTTTCTAAATCAATCATTGGTGACTCTCAGGTTTTCCTCATTCTGAGAATCAAGATGTCATGGAGACTGGGGTGCGGGGACTAGATAAATTCTCTGGGTGATACCAACAGGGCAAAATGTAGGAGTTAGGTTTCTATATAACAGGTATAAGAGAGTGTAACTAAGAAGGATGAAGGTCAGTACATGTAATATGTAGCAGAAGCACATGTAATATGACATATAAGGTCATAAAGTAAAATTATATAAATACTTATCATTTTTTATATATAAAAGCAGTCTGAACAACAAGAAAATTCAATAAGGTTTAACTTCTTTTCTTTGATTGGAACCATAGGTTTGTTATCTAATATAAGATAGGCTTCAGCACTATGTGAACCAAGAACTTCCATACAAGTTCTGTATAAGCTGGATTTAGAAAAGGCAGAGGAACCAGAGATCAAATTGCCAACAACCATTGGATCATAGGAAAAGTAAGGGAACTCCAAAAAAAATACTACTGCTTCACTGAGTACACTAAAGCCTTTGATTATGTGGATCAAAACAAACTGTGGAAAATTTAAAGAGATGGGAATACCATACTACCTTACCTGTCTTCTGAGAAACCTATATGAAGGATAAGAAGCAACATTTAGAACCAGACATGGAAAAATGGACTGGTTCAAAATTGGAAAAGGCTGTATATTGTCATCCTGCTTATTTAACTTTTATGCAGAGTACATCGTGTGAAATGCCAAACTGGATGAAGCATAAGCTGGAATCAAGATTTCCAGGAGAAATATCAACAGCCTCAGATATGCAGCTGTTACCACTCTAATGGAGAAAGCAAAGAGGAACTAAAGAGCTTCTTGATGAAGGTGAAAGAGAAGACTGAAAACACTGGTTTAAAACTCAACATTCAGAAAACTAAGATCATGGCATCCGTTCCTATCACTTCATGGCAAACAGATCGAGAAAAAGTGAAAAAAATGACAGATTTTCCTTTCTTGGGCTCCAAAATCACTGCGGATGGTGACTGCAGCCGCAAAATTAAAAGACACTTGCTTCTTGGAAGAAAAGCTATGACAAATTCAGACAGTGTATTAAAAAGTAGAGATACCACTTTGCTGACAAAGGTCTGATAGTCAAAGCTATGGTTTTCCAGTAGTCATTTATAAATGTCAAAGTTGGACCATAACGAAGGCTGAGAGCCAAAGAATTGATGCTTTCAAACTGCGGTGCCAGAGAAGACTCTTAAGAGTCCCTTGGACTTCAAGGAGATCAAAACAGTCAATCCTAAAGGAAATCAACTTTGAATATTCTTGAAAGGACTGATACTGAAGCTCCAATATTTTGGCCACCTGATACAAAGAGAAAACTTATTGGAAAAGACCCTGATGCTGGGAAAAATTGATGGAAAAAGGAGTAGAGGGTGACAGAGGATGAGATGGTTGGATAGCATCACTGAATCAATGGACATGAGTTTAAGCAAACTCAGGGCAATTAGTGAAGGACAGGCAAGCCTGGCATGCTGCAATTCATGGGGTTGCAAAGAATCAGACATGACTTAGTGACTGAACAATAGCAACACAGACTAATAGACATGCAGCTTTCTTTCCATGAATTTGTATGGCTTATCCAAAACAAGGACTTGGGCCATTTTGGCTTGAGAAGTAAAGGTGTGAGAGCAAATGAGTGAGGGTGTAGATACTATAAGCGAATTTTTCATGTTATCCATAGCCTATCAGAAGTAGCCTATCTCTGAACTTTCATCAGCTATAGAAAGGGTTTCACAGAGACCTTCTTTCTCCTCAGATTGAACTTTTGAATAAACTTTTGAAGTCTTGAGGATGACTACAAGAATGTCCTGCTACTCGCTAGCAATAATCCATTGATCTTGTGCCCTAGATTCCTAACGGATGTTCACTGGGGACAATGAAAGCCATGGCTATTAATCAGTCATAACTTAGCTTTTAAAGGGTATTTATTTGAGGGAGCTGCTATCAAGAGGGAATTTTCATGCTTCTTCTCTTTAAAGATCTGCAAAACTTTCCAGATATATACAATACATCCCTCATATAATTCTAAAATAAGATGCCTAAGAGAATGAACCAAATCTGGAAAGAAAAGGAAACTGTCAGTAACATAGGAACTTCTCTTAAAATAGTTTGTTTTTCTGTTATAGAAAATTATCAGCCCAATAACCACTTTTTTAGGAACTTGAATAACGCCAAGGCCCATCCAGAGCAACTTTTATTGAAATTTGGTCACTCTCTGCAAAACCACGGATTATTATGCCACAGAATGATGGAAGAAAAGACCCCAGAAAGTCAGGAGTGGGTACAAAGAGACCCAGAATCATCTTCTAGTGCTAGCAGGAAGTTTGTTTTCAATGGAAGGATAAACCCTTTAACTATTGACTATGAAGCAAAGTTCTGATATTCCCCCATATTATGTCAGAACATGAAAGAAGGAGGCAGAAGAATTTAGAAGTAGGAATCACGATGTCTTGCTCTGTCTCTAGCTATCTGTGTAAGTCCCTTTCTTTATTTAGCCTCTATTATCTCAACTGTAAAATGAAAAAGTTAAATTATGGCCCCAAATACTTCATCCAGCTTTCAGTGTCTGTGACGTTCAGGCCACCTCTGTTTGGTAGTGACAAGGGGAACCTAAGGGCCACATAAGAAGAAGTCAATTTTGTCTCAGATGGAAAAATCTTCCAAAAATGTCATCTCCTTAACTTCTATTTTACAAAAGTAATTTTTTTTGTTATATTTAACAGGCAATCAGCACCAATGAATCCATTAACTAAACTGAAAGCTAGGACCCTGACAACGATATGAGATTTTTTCTTTTCCCAAGAAGGTATAAGGCATACTTTTGGATTCAGTTATCAGTGACTTCACAAAGAGGTTTCCCAGGTCTTGCTAAAATGCACGTGTTCCTTACAATCTTAACCTCAACAATCTCAGTTTGGATTCAGCTGCCAGTAATTTGCTCTATAATCCTGAGCATATCCCTTAATCAGCCCAGACTCAGTTTTCTCTACTCTACATAGTAGGGTATTAGGATTGGGTGTATGAATCCCCAAAACTCTATAATTTATTAAAACAACAATACAAAAGAATGTCTGTAATTTGCAATGGAGAGATATCTATGACTTTATCCTAACCTTATTTACGTTCATTTTTTCTAGAACTGTTTTCCAAATATGACTGAACTGCTAAATCACAAACACATTCACTCAGTGAGTAAGTAATTGCTGCAGCACCTAGCACAGTAAATGACATACAGGCCACGAGTTGTGGTGGTTGAAAGCAAGGAAATTATAGAACAACAATGAGAAGCTTTGACTACTATATCCATTCCAACCAAATCCTATGAAATCAAAGACTAGAAACTTTTTAATTGGAAATTAAAAAAACAACAATCATTCTGAGATATTCAGTTACTTATGTATCTATAGTATTGGATTGATCTACAGATGAACAAATATTGAACTAAATGGACAGGACCCAAGTCTAAACTAATTTGTTCCTTCAGATCCAAGCAGCATAGAGGAAATTTCATATATATTCAGTATTAGGTGATATTCTAGTCAGTATTTAATTATTGGTTTATTACCAAAGACAGGTCACAGCTGTATTTTAAATATTCAATTTATTTCTGGAAATCTCTGCTGTAGTACACATTGAAGTGCTACTGCAAGGGAAAAAGAAAGAAACAGACCTGAGTCAATGGCCAAAAGATTCTGATTCCTCATTTAGACTGATTTAAACTTCATGGGAAATAGATGGGGAAAGAGTGGAAACAGTGTCAGATTTTATTTTGGGGGGCTCCAAAATCACTGCAGATGCTGACTGCAGCCATGAAATTAAAAGATGCTTGCTCCTTGGAAGGAAAGTTATGACCAACCTAGACAGCATACTAAAAAGCAGAGACATTACTTTGCCAACAAAGGTACGTCTAGTCAAGGCTATGGTTTTTCCAGTGGTCATGTATGGTTTTGAGAGTTGGACTGTGAAGAAAGCTGATCACTGAAGAATTGATGCTTTTGAACTGTGGTGTTGGAGAAGACTCTTGAGAGTCCCTTGGACTGCAAGGAGATCCAAACAGTCCATCCTAAAGGAGATCAGTCCTGGGTGTTCATTGGAAGGACTGATGCTAAAGCTGAAACTGCAATACTTTGGCCACCTCATGTGAAGAGTTGACTCATTGGAAAAGACCCTGATGCTGGGAGGGATTGGCGGCAGGAGGAAAAGGGGACAACAGAGGATGAGATGGTTGGGTGGCATCACCGACTCGATGGACATGAGTTTGAGTGAACTCTGGGAGTTAGTGATGGACAGGGAGGCCTGGCATGCTGTGATTCATGGGGTTGCAAAGAGTCGGACACAACTGAGTGACTGAACTGAACTGAAACCCATTCCTGTTCTCAGTATGCAACTGTAGAATGGTGTCAATTAAATTTTCTCCTACATGCCTACCTTATGAGTATTAATGGGTTACTGTTGAATATTAACAGGGAGGGATATTAAATGATATGCATAGTTGAGAAATAGGAAAAGGAAGAAAGCAAAACAGCAGGAAGAAAAGATGCTCCTTTTAGCATGTGTTGAATGTTCTACTGACATCATCTTTGCCTCTTCAAAGAGATCCTAAAATGACAAATGCAAAAAAGGGAAGGGACTAAAGAGGAACTGAGGAAGGGTGTTTGGCAAAGGAAGAAGAGAAGTGACATGCCATCTGTGAAATCTTCAATTATCAGTATGGTTGGTGACAATTATATTCTGACTCCAATCCACTATTTGCATACACACAAACATGCATCAGTTCAGTTACTCAGTCGTGTCCAGCTCTTTGCAATCCTATGGACCCCAGCACGCCAGGCCTCCCTGACCATCACCAACTCCCAGAGTCTACCCAAAATCATGCCCATTGAGTTGGTGATGCCATCCAACCATCTCATCCTCAATCATCCCCTTCTCCTCCTGCCCTCAATCTTTCCCAGCATCAGGGTCTTTTCAAGTGAGTCAGCTCTCTGCATCAGGTGGCCAAAGTATTGGAGTTTCAGCTTCAACATCAGGCCTTCCAATGAACACCCAGGACTGATCTCCTTTAGGATGGACTGGTTGGATCTCCTTGCAGTCCAAGGGACTTTCAAGAGTCTTCTCCAGCACCACAGTTCAAAAGCATCAATTCTTCAGTGCTCAGCTTTCTTTATAGTCCAACTTTCACATCCATACTTGACTACTGGAAAAACCATAGCCTTGACTAGACGTACCTTTGTCAACAAAGTAATATCTCTGCTTTTTCATATGTTGCATAGGTTAGTCATAACTTCCCTTTCAAGGAGTCTTTTAATTTCATGGCTGCAATCAGCATCTGCAGTGATTTTGGAGGCCCCACAAAATAAAATCAGCCACTGTTTCCACTGTTTCCCCATCTATTTTCCATGGAGTGATGGGATGGCATGCCATGATCTTAGATTTCTGAATGTTGAGCTTTAAGCCCACTTTTTCACTGTCCTCTTTCACTTTCATCAAAAGGCTCTTTAGTTCTTCACATTCTGCCATAAGGGTGGTCTCATCTGTATATCTGAGGTTATTGATATTTCTCCCAGCAATCTTGATTCCAGCTTGTGCTTCCTCCAGCCCAGCATTTCTCATGATGTACTCTGCATATAAGTTAAATAAGCAGGGTGACAATATACAGCCTTGACGTACTCCTTTTCCTATTTGGAACCAGTCTGTTGTTCCATGCCCAGTTCTAACTGTTGCTTCCTGACCTGCATACAGGTTTCTCAAGAGGCAGGTCAGGTGGTCTGGTATTCCCATCTCTTCCAGAATTTTCCACAGTTTATTGTGATCCATACAGTCAAAGTCTTTGACATAGTCAATGAAGCAGAAATAGATGTTTTTCTGGAATTCTCTTGCTTTCTCCATGATCCAGTGGGTGTTGGCAATTTGATCTCTTGTTCTTCTGCCTTTTCTAAAACGAGCTTGAACATCTGGAAGTTCATGGTTCACGTATCGCTGAAGCCTGGCTTGGAGAATTTTGAGCATTATTTTACTCGGGTGTGAGATGAGTAGCTCTATTTATAAGTTTTAGTAGTTAATTTACTTTCAAAGCACCTAGGATGCATTTATTATGATTTAAATACTGCACCTAAAAGATTTATACATATCTTTAGGAAATGAGCAATGTATTTCTAGAGGAAGTATGTGGTAAAGAAGTTGTTTTGTAGTAAATGGACAGCCTTTGAGCCACCCTCACTTGTGCTGGGAGAGACAGAAGAAAAAAGAGGAGAAAGGTTGTATTAAAAAATGAGTAAATAGTGACATGAGGGCACTGAATTTCATCTTTGTCAAAGACAACAGTTTTATATGTACCTAAGTAGCCCTCTTTTAAAGAAAGCTAACATGGCAAAAATATAAAGCCATAATAGGAGCTCCATCTAAAATATCTTGAAACTTTCCAGAGTGGAGGAAAGAGGACAGAACATATATATCATCATACAGCATACGCACTGAAAGAAAAGCTATAAGGATTCTAATTATCAAGGAAAGAGTAAAATGGGAGGAATAAAGGAACCAGACCACACTGAATTTCAAACCAGAACAGGAATAATTATTATTTTATTCGGAGATCACCTAGGGGAAAATTCTTTAATTTTACATATAAATTACTTACATTAAACATAGATAAATATACATGTTTGCTCTGTGTTTTTTTCTCCTACTAAGTTTAACACAACTCTCAACTGTACCTGTCATGCAATCTCAATTTTAGAAATCACATCCTGCTAATAACCCACAGCTTAAGCAAAATAAACTCTGAAACCTCTTGGTGTGCTTTATAATCTGCTGGCAATTCACTAAATATTTTTTAAAAATAGCAAAATAAATGAATAAAAATGAAACTCCCAATCATTTTTGTCAGGAAGAGCAAAGTTCTCCAGCAAAATACAGAGAGCTCACTTCAATAAACTGCAAGAAAATTTTTCAAACAAACAAATAGCTACTAAGGCAACAATGAAAATGAATCTACAACTTCCAAAGAAGTCAAATAACTCATTTCCCTTCTGAAAGGATTGGGTCTGTTCAGCAATGCCTCTAATATAGTAAAGATGCATAAAAAAGATGCAATTATATTTAGTAATTTGGGAAGATCAAAACTAAACCTTTTATACTAACGTGAATCTGTATTGTAAGCACCTAGCAGAGCAAACAAACAGAAAGAACTGTTTATCAGACTGAAGCTTCAGGGCACATGGCAACATAGCAGGCTCAGGCTAACAGCAGATTTCCAAAGGACAGCCCCGTAATGGAATTCCTAGTGGGACGATCAAAGAGGTAGAACAATCAGCCAAGCATGACTGCACATAACAAATCCATCAAGACCTATGATACCCCCAGCAAGACAAACAGCAAGAAGCACAGAGACTTAAATGGTATTTGAGAAAATTTACTATCCCCCAGCCTCCAGCAGGACTGAGAAGCAACACCATTCAAATTCCCATCCATTCCAACAACATAGTCAAAATACTCTTTACCTTAGCCAGTTGAATTTACTATCTAATATTTATTTATTTTTAACTGCGTCTATGTATAGCTATAAAAATAAAAAACATGTTTTTATATGTTTTAACGTATCTTTGTTACTGCATCAAGCAAAATAAGCTTGACAGATTTTTATGAAATTTGCAGAGTATATTTTGAGCAACATGATTTTAAATATAGGCTATGGAGCATACCTGAAATTTGCTTTGGGGTCCTCTAGGGGGCAGGCAGGCAGTCATTTATCAGAGAAGTTGAAACAGACGTGAAATGAGAGGCCCATAAGACTGCGAAAGGGAGTAATGAGCCATAACTATGAAGATGCATTAATATGCCAAAGACAGAGAAAACAATCAGTAGTTTTAAATATGAGTCCCAAATTGATCATCACAAAGCAAGTGTGCTTTCCAATCTAGCCACTTCTCACCTGGGAAACTCTAAGTAGAACAGTTCAAGCTAAGTAGCATTGGTGACTGACTTAGTTAATTGTGATTAATACATTTTTCTTCAGCATTTCTGAGGAGGCATTTTTGGAAAGACTCATCAGTGTGGAGAGAATCCCACCCTCCACCCCAAGTCAGAGTAAGGAAATTCTGGCCTTCTCACCTCACACTAATGAAAAGGGTTTCAACAGAACACTTAGGAGCACTGATTCCCCAATTACAAGGCCTTGGGACCCGGTGTCTACCACTCTGCTGCAAATGTAATGGTCCAAAGGCAAGCTGATCAGCCACTGGCTACAAGTCAAAGGAATGGAGGATGAGAGGGTTCAGTCCAAACTCCCAGAATTTGTTGGCACAAAACATATATAAGCATTTCCTGTGGAGCAGATATATGCCAGGCACAAGAGAGAGTGAGCGAGTCTGAATGTTATTAACTCCTGTCTGTGTGGGTAACAGACTTGAGCAAAGAGAAATTATAGGCAACACCTGATTTTTCGTGCCTGTCGCAGGACTAAGTTATCAGCCGGAAGAAAGAAATATTTGCTTTTATCAAGGGAGCTACAGGTACAAGACCTGCAGAAACTTGGGGGTAGTGGAAGAAGGTTTCCACTAAAGAATATCTGAGCATCCCACGAAAGGAAGGATTAGTTTTAAACACCTGTCAGATCTAGAGGACAGAGCCAGCTTTTGAGAGTCATCATTATCTAGAACTTACCAGAGTAGTCATGGACCACTTAGATTTTCATCCAGAGGCAAGGAAAGAACTAGCTCCAACAAATATTTTTGAAGGGATAGAGAAATAAATATATAGCTAGCCACTTAATGGTTATAACCCAAGAGGCATGGTGGTTCAATATACCAAATATACTACGCACACATAAGCAACAGTAGAATGGCACACTCACATAGACATACAATGTGTGATTAGAAAAGGTGATTTAGAAGCAGAAAACAATTTAAGAGGCACTAGATGTCTGAGAATTATACTGCTCATGGACTTATGAAAGCTCCCAACTGTCTAGGAAATAACATTTCTAGCCCTTGGCCTTAGAGTTGAGACTATACAACCTGACCCTGTGAGTCCACTTCTCTTCCTCACAAATCTTATTTCCCATTATTCCCACATGCACATCCTTTGGCACAGCCAAGAAAACCATTCATTTCCACTCTCATTATTTGTGTCCAATTTCCTATTCTGCTATACCCAAAGAAATACTTCTCATTGTTCAAATGAGTATCAGAACTAGGGAAGATCTGGCTACTCATCTTTTGTGCCTTAGGGTTATGTGTTTCCTTGGCTGCTGATTTTCTCACCCTATCAAGGTTCTATGGTTCTCAAATCTGGCTACATACTACCAGAGAGCTTTAAAAGCAATACCACTTTAAAAATAACTCCATAATAGTTGAATCAGAATCTCCAGGGGTTAGTGGTGAGCAGAGGTGTTTTATTTTGTTTCTGATTTTTTAAAAGCTCCCCCAGGTAATTCTAATGTGCAGCCAGAATTGAGTCTATACTGGCTGAGGTACAACACAGCTAATCAATTTCTTAATGTGGAAGAATGTATAGGTTTTCTAAGCTGTTCCCCTGAGAAATGTTAATAAAATGTCAGCTGAGGTAGTGCAGGCTTTCAGTATTCTCTAATAGGTGAGAGTGGAATTAGACATGGCTGTGGATAAAGCACTGGGCCTAGGAAAACAGAAAACAGAACAACAAAGGGGGAAATGGTGCCAGAAGAGTGGCTCTCAATGATGAATATACAGTAATATCACTAGGCACCTAAACCATTTTATGCTGGGACCTCAGCACCCCAGATTATGAGTTAATTGATTTGGTGGGCTCAGCCACCATGCAGTTTTTAAAAATCTCCCTAAATGAGTCAAATATACAGTCAGGACTGAGAACCACTGCCCTGGAAGGGAAATAAGATTAGTGTTCCCTGACACTGAATAATCAAATGCAGCAGATTCTTCTATGAAAGATCATTCCTTAAAGGATAGAGAATCGGTGAAGACATTGTACTTATAACAATATTCTAGCTTAGGGGATTTTATGTTCATGTATGGACCCTGTATGTCAACCAATTTGTTCACAGGAGGTTTAGGTTGTCCATAATTAGATATTCAGAAAAGAAAGAAACAAGGAGTTCTCCAGAGGTTTTCTTTGCCTGTTTCCAGTAAGCAGGGGTTCCTTAATAAAAGGAACTCTACAGGATTCCTTCCCCTTGTTGTGAAGTATATTATTGTTCAGAGGTGTTCACTTCTCTCCAATATCTCCATAGCCTGAAAGCACTCTTCCTAATCTTGCCTTCAGCCTTAGCCACATACTCTGCCAGTGGAATGTGGGCAACAAGACACAGTAATGTTTGGCATGTGCTTGAGAAATAGGACTTCATTTAATCCACCAGGGACATGATAAAATTGTCTTGATTATCTTTCTGGCCCAAGGAGGATGAGAGACACACTGAGTAGAGCAGACTCAGCCCTCCTACAGACCTGCATTTGGATCCTCTCAGCTCCTGGGACCTGAAGCAGAGCTGCCTAGGAAAGCAATCTGAAGATGGACAAGCTAAATAAATGCTTACTTTGTATGTGGCTTTTACTTTTTGGTCATTTGATATGTAGCTATACTGTGGCCAAACTAACTCATATATTTGCTTTCCATGTCTTCATTAACTTAAAATGTGCTCCCATCCCTAACATATTTTTCCAAATTAGCTCAAAATCGACTTGTTTGGCTCAGAGGTTATAGTGTCTGCCTGCAATGCAGGAGACCTAGGTTCGATCCCTGGGTCGGGAAGATCCCCTGGAGAAGGAAATTGCAACCCACTCCAGTATTCTTGCCTGGAGAATCCCATGGACGGAGGAGCCTGGTGGGCTATAGTTCATGGGGTCGCAAAGAGTCGGACACAACTGAGTGACTTCACTTCACTTCCTGTAACATGTGGAAGGTGATTTTATTATCTCCTTTCCTCATCATCCCTGCAAACAAATATGGTATTAGGTTTTATCTTTTGGAGGATGTTCCATAAAACACTTTCACCAACGAAAAGGACTCTAGTCCAGGATTGAGGTCAAGGCCTTACCAACCAATTGCTGGGTTCATCACAGAACTATCATAAGAGTCTAAACTTAGAAGCAATCAATGTGACTACTGTTAGGACAATGCTTAAATAAGGTTTATAATTTTCATAAAATAAACTGTTATCTCACATTTTACAAGAAATATAAGCAGGAGGCAGTCTATATCAACAAAGCAAGATATCAAACTGCCAATAAGGTATGGTTTCAATGGTATAAAATAAAATAAATATATAAAGTGTAAAAGTATGCCAAAATGTTAGTGGAGTTTATCCCTGAACAAGGGCATTAAGAGTGATTATTTTCTTTTTTAAAGCCTTTCCTCTACTTTCCAAATTTTCTTTAATGAGCAAGTTTTAACTTCAGGAAAAAACAACTCTAAAAAGGGTAAGAAAGGAAACAGTCCCTGAGGGACTCAAAGCTCTGAATAACACATAATTCAAAAGGGGAAAGAGTTGACAGATAAAACTTATTCATTTAGCAAAATGACATAAAACTGACCTCTGTCAGTTGGTGACAGTCCTCTACATGTAAGGATCCCTCATTTCTCCTTGGGCTCTCTTTCTGCATGGCTACTGCTAGGAATAAGTTTGTTTGGTCTCTCAAATCCTGCACAGTTCTTCTATATACTGAGTAGCCTTCTCCTTAGAGTCAGAAGCTGTTCAATACAAACAAATAAGGTGTTTTATCTGTATTTGCCTTCATTTAACTTTTCCAGTTCCACTAAACTGCATGAAGCCAAAGTTTTACAGCTCGTCAATATATGATGACGTGAAAGACTTAATACATGTTTAATTTCACATTAAGCTTTGGATTGCTTTGGATTTTAAAGGCCACTATTTATACTGTGATATTTGTTTTTGAATGATTGATTCTGATTATACCTAGTGTTAGTGTTAGTTGCCCAGCCATGTCTAACACTTTGCGACCCCTTAGACTATAGCCTGGCAGCCTCCTCTCTCTGCCCATGGAATTTTCCAGACAAGAATACTGGGGTGGGTTGCCATTTATATTTCTATATAACTGAAACCATTTTATACACTCATTTTGACATCTTATTTCATTAATATGGATACTGCACTAAAATTTAATATGCATATTTTTGAACCAATGGATTACAAGTTTCTTTAATTGGAAAACTCCATCACACTCGTCTTTGTTATCCTTAAGTTCAGTTCAGTTCAGTCACTTAGTCGTGTCCGACTCTCCGCAACCCCATGAATCACAGCACACCTGGCCTCCCTGTCCATCACCAACTCCCGGAGTTCACTCAAACTCATGTCCACAGAGTCGGTGATGCCATCCAGCCATCTCATTCTCTGTCATCCCCTTCTCCTCCTGCCCCTACAAAAAAGATCTTCACAACCAAGATAGTCACAATAACGTGATCACTGACCTAGAGCCAGACATCTTGGAATGTGAAGTCAAGTGGGCCTTAGAAAGCATCACTACAAACAAAGCTAGTGGAGGTGATGGAATTCCAGTTGAGCGATTTCAAATCTTGAAAGATGATGCTGTGAAAGTGCTGCACTCAATATGCCAGCAAATTTGGAAAACTCAGCAGTGGCCACAGGACTGGAAAATATCAGTCTTCATTCCAATCCCAAAGAAAGGGAATGCCAAAGAATGCTCAAACTACTGCACAATTGCACTCCTCTCACACACTAGTAAAGTCATGCTCAAAATTCTCCAAGCCAGGCTTCAGCAATATGTGAACTGTGAACTCCCAGATGTTCAAGCAGGTTTTAGAAAAGGCAGAGGCACCAGAGATCAAATATCCAACATCCGCTGGATCATGCAGAAAGCAAGAGAGTTCCAGAAAAACATCTATTTCTGCTTCATTGACTATGCCAAAGCCTTTGACTTCATGGATCACAATAAACTGGAACATTCTGAAAGAGATGGGAATACCAGACCACCTGACCCTCCTCTTGAGAAACCTGTATGCAGGTCAGGAAGCAACAGTCAGAACTGGACATGGAACAACAGACTGGTTCCAAATAGGAAAAGGAGTACATCAAGGCTGTATATTGTCACCTTGCTTATTTAACTTATATGCAGAGTACATCATGAGGAACGCTGGGCTGGAAGAAGCACAAGCTGGAATCAAGATTGCCGGGAGAAATATCAATAACCTCAGATATGCAGATGACACTACCCTTATGGCAGAAAGTGAAGAGGAACTCGAAAGCCTCTTGATGAAAGTGAAAGAGGAGAGTGAAAAGGTTGGCTTGAAGCTCAACATTCAGAAAACAAAGATCATGGCATCTGGTCCCATCACTTCATGGGAAATAGATGGGAAAACAGTGGAAACAGTGTCAGACTTTATTTTTTTGGGCTCCAAAATCACTGCAGATGCTGATTGCAGCCAGAAAATTAAAAGACGCTTACTCCTTGGAAGGAAAGTTATGACCAACCTTGATAGTATATTAAAAAGCAGAGACATTACTTTGCCAACAAAGGTACGTCTAGTCAAGGCTATGGTTTTTCTCGTGGTCATGTATGGATGTGAGAGTTGGACTGTGAAGAAAGATGATCGCTGAAGAATTGATGCTTTTGAACTGTGGTGCTGGAGAAGACTCTTGAGAGTCCCTTGTACTGCAAGGAGATCCAACCAGTCCATTCTAAAGGAGATCAATCCTGGGTGTTCATTGGAAGAACTGATGCTAAAGCTGAAACTGCAATACTTTGTTATCCTTACCACTTAGCAAAGTGTGCGCACACTGTAGGTGGTGTTGACATTAACAGTGCTCACTAACATCTGGTTTTCCTCTGTATCTATGGCCTGAAACAGATCTTGTTTAACAGGACTCTGGCAGTTAGGTGAGGCTAAGTGACTTGTTTTGGCTATTAAGCTATGCTGGGACATGACACCTATCATTTTAGAGCTGAAGCAGTGAAAAGTCCATGAACTATCCTCTAAATCCTCTTCCATGGCTACAGCAACCAGGAAGCCCTATATTAAACTTCAGAGATACAGTAAGATGAGGATGTCAGGAGTCCTGAGTCACTCCTTGGAAAAGTATGTGAAGAAACTGCTGAGGCTGCAGCAGATTTCTCTTGAGCAAGGAATAAATGTTACACATTAAGCCACTGGGATATCAGGATTTATTTGTTCCTGCATGACAGCCTGAAGGTAAAAGTCGCTCAGTCGTGTCTGACTCTTTGCAACCCTATATACTGTAGCCTGCCAGGGTCCTCTGTCCACAGAATTCTTCATGCAAAAATACTTGTGTGGGTTGCCATTGCCTTCTCCAGGGGATCTTCCTGACTCAGGGATCAAACCCAGCTCTCCTGCACTGCCGGCAGATTCTTTACCATCTGAGCCACCACGGAAGCCCAGAATAGTCTAACCTGTCCTAATATTGCAAGCATTCTTGAAAGCTGATCTGAATTTAATCAGAAGCTTTTAATATTCCACTGATTAAATATGCTTCCTGATAAAACCAAAAGCACCTATACTTTTGTTTTTTTTTTCCTGTTAAATGTTTCAGCACTTGCTAAACTTAGCAAGGATATAAGATAGACTTCTTCTGTGCAGGCTACTGAATAACCATAGCCAAAGTGGTTGTAAAATGATACGTAACCTGTTAAGCTCATGCTCTAGGCCTTATGTCTCATTCTTGAGCTGCAAGGGAATTTCTCAACCAATTCCCAAATTGAACTTACTTCTCTGGTAGTGGTCTATAGAGACTGTGTGGCCCAGAATTAGGTAGAAGACCTAAGTTGTTAGATGGATTATTCTTCAAATGCACAGAAATAAAGAATGAGACTTGGTACATCATTTTTTTTTTAAAAAGGAAGAAGGTAAATACCATCTTTAAACTTGCTTACACTGTTGCAAGCCCAAGAACTACAGGAACATGGCACTTCCTTATAGCTATATATCTGTAACTTTCTTTTCCTGGGAATGGTCCTCTGCATTAAAACAAGCCTTAGTAATTCAACCCATTTTTCCAATAGTGAACAAGATATAAAAGATCCCAGACATATGAGTCACAAGCATGTGCAGCTAAAAGACAAACGTGTTTGAAAATCCCTTTTTCTGAAACATTGAGTTTCCAAGGCCATGTATAGACCTTTAACTGGAGTGGTGGATTTATAAACCCATCAGTAAGTAAGTGATTGAATTTAATGGTTGCTAACTGATTCACTACCAATTAATTTAGACAAAATAATCAAATCACTTGTTTATTTCAGGCTTAGTAACAATAAAAAGTCTAATACTCCTTTAAAAACATGGTATATAGAAGCACCCCCATGTTCAGTAACTAAATAGAGTACCATTATGTATTTCTGTCTCCAGCTGCCTTGGCATCTGTTCTAACTCCCTCCCTTCCCCTTCCCCTCAAATCTTTTGAGTTCTTTGGGCAGTGGTAAGTCTCAGCATTGCTAAATCCTATATTTACTTTTAGAAACTGTAATAGCAGGAGCTTGCTGAATTTCACCTTCAGGGGTGTAGTAGATGTTTCCAGCTTCTGGGGTCTGTTCATCATCTCCTCTGCAGTGTCCCCACTTATACTGCCTGCTAAAGCTCGAGAAAGTAAGTATTTAATCTTAGCACAAAGGGATGAAAGCTACTCTCTATTATCTTTTAAATACCACCATGATTCAAATTAAAACCACAGAAGGTCCAGCCATATTAACAAGTGTTGCAGTATATTAATTTCAAATAGGACAGCAAAGAATTTAAAGGAACAACCTCCCACCAAACAAATTCTAAGGCAAGGCACAATCTGAAACAGCCTAGGGCAGTGGTTTCTTGAAGACATAATACCTTTTTATGTGAGCAGGAGTTCAAACTTCAAGTCTGAAGGAATCAAGACCAAAATGTCATATTAAATGAGAAGAGAAAGAAAAAGAAAGCATTTAAATAAATTTAGGGACCTATGTTCTCCCCTCATAGATGGAGATGTATTCGTTGTAAAGACAATTACATGATTGTTCAAGGGGCCACAATCCTGTTAAAAAGGCCCACCCTATAACTTTATAATGGTGTTATCCACAAAAATTCTACTCACTAATTGGACAGATGCAGAAACTTGCCAATTTATCAGAAATAAGATAGGAAATATTTATAGAAGGCAATGATGTTCTCAGGACTACTATATTATAATCCCCGTTTGTATAATATTAATTAACAACATTCCAGGTATATAGAAAAATTATCCAACTATGATCATCTAAAAGCAGACTGACAGTCAGATTATCTAGCTAAGACAATCTCTGTCTCAAAGATGATTTTGTAAAAAATAATAATAAATAACAGGTACCTGTTTACCCCAGTCTGTTTTCCTAGTAAGTGCAAACATATTGAACACATGCTCTGCTTCTCTAGTCCAAAATACTTAATCTGCTGTCAGGTGTGAGAGCACAATTATTACATAATTGTCAAATAATTAAATTACTCCCAAAGAGAGCATCCTAAGAATGGCTGTCTTTGAATATCAAAGAATTAGGCCTTCCATACCGACTTGTCCATTTAAGAACTCCAAATTCCTTATTTCTGTAGTGTTTTCTTTTGAAGTGTTGAGGGCATGTGGATAGAGCTCAAAAGGGGAAGACATGTTGGAGTTCTAACAACTACTGGCCTATTTACAACAAACATTTTACAGATAGAGAAACTGAGACTCTGAGAAATTTTCTCTGAAAAAGTCAACTTAGCATGCTAAGGATGGATATGGAACCACACACAAATTTCTGACACCTTAGATAAGTTGTTTTTCTAGCTCTCTACTAACTTCATACTTTCAGATTCTACCGATTCCCCAGTGCTGCATACGATTCCTTGCTTCTCAACCCAAAGTCAAGTTCCTTCCACCACTCCTGTCCAACCCCTTTGCTTCCATGATCACATAACTGATCACAAGGAAGGCTCAGAGGTTAAAGTCACACCAGGACTTTCTAAATTGAAATCCACTAGAAAACATCACAATGCAAGCTACCTCAGAATGGTTGAGCACCTAAACTCAATGGGCATGACAACAAAGTGCCAAAAATGAATTATAGGTGCCATTTTTTTTCAACAAATGAGTGGGCTATACAGCATCAAAAACATTCAATTAATGTATTTATCCAAAAGGAGCAATTCACTTTCAGCTATGTATGTGTGTATGTATTCTATCAGGATTCAGGTAGTTTCTTGTGAAGGAAATGATATATGTCTTTATTTGTCTAGAAAGCAATTATTAAAGTCTTCTTCAAAACTGAAAAGCCTTTTACAGCTAAAATTTCCTCTGTGCCTGTGCATTAGGGGAAAACAGATATCTCATTTATTCACTTTTCCTGTTCTCTTTCTCCACCTTTTCCTCTTGGAAAATTTATCTCTGTCCCCATTAGTGATTCTCTCTCCCTCTGCAGAGGACTTCCTTAAGTTGTCAGCAGACCAAGAACAGCATTAAAGACTTGATCAGAGAATTAAGAAGGCCAGAACTACCCTAGTGTGAAAGATTAGGGATGTGAGAACTGAGAAGGAACCCACCAACCTCTCCGCAACTTCTCAAGGGAGCCCAGCCCTTGGAACTCAGGCCATCACCATG
Organism: Moschus berezovskii; assembly: GCF_049115385.1. Taxonomy (NCBI): domain Eukaryota; kingdom Metazoa; phylum Chordata; class Mammalia; order Artiodactyla; family Moschidae; genus Moschus; species Moschus berezovskii. Next base: position 91,910,048 of record NC_142470.1, read on the forward strand.
TCACTCTGTCTCAGGCAACAGAGTATTTGACTCAACTCAGGAAACTTTTGTTGAGTGCCTGCTACACATTCCTACTCTATCCCTCTTACTCTTCCCTACCAATTTACCAGTAAAAATTGACTCAAAATAATATGTGTAGTATTGGGTGTTAATATATTATATGCACATACACACACACATACAAAACATAGTGCATGGTATAAGATTTCACATTTCTGACATTAAAATGTGACATAGTACACCTTTGTGTGTCCATCTGTTTAGCAGCAAATGAAGGTATATTCTCTGGATAACACTGAATTTCACAGGGAGATTTTTCAATCAAGGAAAAAGGTATACTGTCACTGGGTGGTCATTTTACTTCAGATTTCTGTGTGCTGTAGTTTGCTAAGATTTTAACTCAACAGTGATAACTATAAGAAGTCCCTGATAATAATGGCAGTATTTAAGTCATCTCACTCCACATGCAAAAGCAATCTTGTAGGAGATGAGATACAATATTGTAATTATAAATAGATGGATTCAATAAATATTAAATAGTAAATATATATATATATTCATTTAGCCATTTTCTTCTTGGTAGTACCTGCAATACAGGCTCATCCTAACACCTGACCCATGAAATTAAGATGATAAGGAGTTATTGAAAGAGAAGATGAAGAGAATTTAAAAGTCATGGCTTTTTGAAATTCCAGTGTGATTTTTACAGTTGCAAGTTGATGCTTCTTCCCCTCCCCGCACCTAAATGGTAAACAAGAAATAACTGGCAGAGGACAAATGAATGCATTTCAGTGAGTCCCATTTATAACTCTATGAGTTACATTTTGTTATTTTGATAGACTCAGATTTCAAGATCAGGTGTTCCAGATAATGCTAACAAGCTCAATTTTTAAACTATCTTCCCTGTACATTTTTTTACATTTTAAAGTCGCTCAGTCATGTCCAACTCTTTGTCACCAATGGACTATACAGTCCATTGAATTCTCCAGGCCAGAAGACTGGAGTGGGTAGCCTTTACCTTCTCCAGGGGTTCTTCCCAACCCAGGGATCAAACCCAGGTCTCCCACATTGCAGGCATATTCTTCACCAGCTGAGCCATTAAGGGAAATCCAAGAATATTGGAGTGGGTAGCCTATCCCTTCTCCAGGGGATCTTCCCAAGCCAGGAATTGAACCGGGGTCTCCTGAATTGCAGGGGGATTCTTTACCAACTGAGCTATCAGGGAAGCCAAAATTCTGACACTTATAGTTTGTTTCCTCCTGCCGCTTAAGAGAGAAATAAAAAATGGCTGACACTTGCAGCCTATTTCCTCCATTTGGAGACCCCCTAGCCTTCCTGCCTGTTACCCTCTCATTCTCCCCTTTTCTTTTAGGAAAATTATGTTGCCTAGGGAAAGGGGCATTGTTTTCATTCCGTAACTGCTTCCGAGCTGATAAGGGGCATCGTCCCTAAATTGGTGAGGCAAAATATTCTCCTAACCCTCATATTGAGGGTCTCTGGTCCAGGGGCACCAAGTAGTAGTTGGAGGAAGCTGCTGCAGTGGCAGGAGTTTGAGCAACCATTTGTAACTTAAAAGCCTTTACGTGTCTATAAACAAATCCAGTCACACAGTTACAGATGCAGGGAGCAAACAGCAAAAACAGAACAATCAGCAAAGTTAAAACTCACATTATGTCCACAGTTAAGGTACAAAGTGTTGCACCAGTCCATTTTAGGATTATTAGATGTCATCATGTTAAGAAGAGGCATCATATATAATTGTTGCTGTCGAAGGTATTTGCAGATTTGGAGAAAGTCATTTCCTTGAAGTGGAGATGCCCACCACGGGAAGCCTTCCACTGATGAAGAGGGGAGCACTCCGCAGACCCATCAGTTAGACCGATTGTGCAATGCAGCATAGGAGCAAGCCTAGGGCAGGAAGGCATCATCTTGAGGATCAAATGGCAGACTCAGGATTTTTGGAGTCAGCAGAAGCAGGCTCACATAGACTATCAGGCCCAACCACGTCACGTTCAAGGGAAGCTGTGATGCTCATTGTCTTTGCAGGAGCCCACATGGTATGAAGAAGCACTGTGGGAAGAGTCCGTTAGTAGCCACCATGTCTTGGGTCCTCTGGATGACCTACTTTTCCTTCAGCAGCTCCAGCTCCCAGCAGGTCCTGAGAAGAGCAGGCTCCTGTCAGTGTGAACTGGAGCCAAAAGGTCCCAAAGCTGAAGCCCCAGTGGGTCCTGAGGAGACCTGGCTTCCATTAGCATCATCTCATCCCTGGGTTGTCTGGAAGCCCAGATTGTCTACAAGGACTCTGCCCCAAGGGTTCCACAAGCCAAAGCCCCAGCAGGTCCATATATTTCTGGGTTATTTACAACCTGTTTGACCAATCTGAGCATTTCTTTTCATTGAATTGATCAAACTGGTCAAATTAATTCAGGACCCCAAACCCCACTTTTTCTTTTAGAGACAACTTTCTCCCCTGCATCACAAAGAAACTGTAATAAATCCCATCTTTAATCAAGTCCATCTAGTCCTCTACTAGTCTCAATTTTGCCTCCAGGCAGCTGGAGCAGCAGGAAGTAGGCCAGATGAGCTCTTGATCAGCTAATCGGATAAATTAATCTGACAGAGAAGAACGCTTTTTAGGAAGGTTGCTGTTTAGCCTTTTGGAAAAGGGATGCTAAAAGTAGCCTGGGTTTGGATATTAAAATTACTTGGGTCTCTTCTCAATGAAAGTTGGGAAGACTTTCACATGACTCTCATGGTAGATAACCATTCTTTAAATACTTTTCAATAAATAATAACAATAATAATGAAAATGCATGAGTGCTAAGTCGCTTCAGTCATGTCTGACTCTTTGTGAACCTATGGACTATAGCCCATCAGGCTCCTCTGTCCATGGGATTCTCCAGGCAAGGATACTGGAGTGGGTTGCCATGCCCTCCTCCAAGGGATCTTCCTGACTCAGGAATTAAACTCATGTCTCTTGTGTCTCCTGCATTGGCTGGCAGTTTCTTTACCATTGGTGCCACCTGGGAAGCCCAATAATGATATAATGATAATACATAACTCCATTTTTTTTAAATTTCACTAGAACTAAGCATTGTACATATTCCCTAAACTAGGAGACAGTATCATTCGGCCTTTCAGAATTCTGCTCATAAAAAGAAGCTGCTACTAAGCTGATAAATCACCAGTTTTTTTCCAGGGTTTGGCTTAGGGAATTGTTTCCATCTGTGAGTGGCAAACATTCCCGCTTAGAAAATTCTCCCTTCTTCTAACATACTAAAAGCACCCCTGGAGTGCTCTAAGAACAGACAGCTGGCCTCAGGGCTTCTAATGCTTTTCTAAGTTATAACTCTCCTCAGAGGCCCTAGGGCAGGGTGCACTCTAGTGATTTGTAGGCTTGCTAGTCGCCATTCTGCCAGCTCAGGTGAAAGACATATCTAAATTTTCCCAGCAGCCTTCTGATTCTCCCTGTGTTAAAGCCTTGGGGTGTGTGTGTTTAGAAGATAACAGCTCAGGGAATATATGCAGGTCCCCAGTGTCAGAATAAACTCAGGGCATAGCAGAGGAAGAAAACAACTAGAAATCTGGAAAAGGTGAACAAAGGTAAAGGCCAAGTTCAAAGAACAAGAGTAAGTCAAGGGAGAGTCAGGGATTCTATTCTCAGTGAAGACTGAGTCAAGATCAAAGCTGGACATGTAATATCCAGAAATGAACTCAGAACAAGGCAATGGGCTCAAATGGGCATGGAAAAGGAAAACAAACACGAGACTGAGGAAACGGATTTTGATTTCACTTTACTCTGGGTCTCAAGTTTTGTATTTCTAAAATGAAATTGTCTCATTTAGATATTATGAGTCTATGAAGGCCATATAAACAAAGTCATACACTCTGCACTACTTAGAGACAAAAGCAGAACAATGAACTGGAAGCAATTAAATAATCAGAAAAAAATACACATGAAAACAACAACACTTTGAAACCAAGTAAAAGTCTGCCCAGAGAATCTCTCACTTTGACACTCTACTAGGCATTGTTGAAGATCCTAGAAAGAAAAGCCATGCTCCTTTCCCTCTAGGAGGTTGCATCGTTGATGGAAAGAGAAGGTTCACTTTTATATGACTATATATATGGTATATGTATATATATATATATGCTAGTTCAGAAAAACAATGACTAAAATGGCAAAGGATAACACTAAAAGCATTCCTGGGAGAGAGTTTAGGACTTCTCCAATTACGGTGTCCACATGGTTGATCTGCTTTAGATGTATTGCTTTCCAAGGAAACACTCAGCTGGTGCTAACTCCCAATCTTAGTATAGTCAAGTAGTAGCTTGGGTTTACCTGGCATTTTCAACTGTCTGAAGCTTAAAATCTTTCCATTAACTTTTGTAACCCTTGTCACCCTACAAATACATTGATTAGATCTTATTTTTAAATAAAGGGAAACTAAACCAGAATGGCAACCCACTCCAGTGTTCTTGCCTGGAGAATCCCAGGGACGGGGGAGCCTCGTGGGCTTCTGCTATGGGGTCGCACAGAGTCGGACACGACTGAAGCGAATTAGCAGCAGCAAACCAGACTGTAACCTCAGGTATCATGCCTGGACAACAGCAAGATACCACTGGGCATATACTCTAGGTCTAGGTCAGAAGTGGGTCCTGCCCAGTAGAAGACAATCACAAACTTATAAAGACATTTACTACCCTCTAATACTAATCAACAAGCAATTAAGCATATACCCTGCTAAGAGTGGGACTGAACAGAAGCCACGAGTTCAGGAATCAAGGCTGAGAGGCCAGAAATAGAGCTGAGTTCCATCATGTGAAGATGAAGCTCTGAGGAGGAAAACTAGCCTCCTGCCCATTTCACTTTTATCCTAAGCCTGCAACACTGATTATGGCCACAAGAAAGTCAAAGGCAAATTAATTCTGCTCCTGACTGGCTTGGAAAAAGAAGCTAGGATTTCACATCAGGTGAGAGTTCCCTCCAGAGTTTCACAACACTGGTGAGAGTTTCACATGTTTTTCCCTTCATGGTATCCCCTTCTTAAGGCAAATAAGAAGCTGTCCATTTGTACAAATGGCAACAAAACTCTAGCATCAGAAATACTTAGAGAATTAAGGATTCCAGTTACTTTTCAAGTTCATATTTCTGTTGGTCCAAGATCACACTTGGAATCTCAGAAAATCTCTCCATCAGAAACCCCATCATCTTTCACAAACTGCCAACTTGCAAACTTGTCAGCCACAATACACTGAAGGGAAGTTTTCTGAAAAGATTTGTTTCATTGAACTTGTTAACCAAGCAAGAAATTCAATATTATGAAATCGAGAAATCATACTGGTTTAAAGTTACCAGTGACCTTACAATAGAGCTAACCCAGCATCAATCACAGCTTCTTGGGTTAAAGATCTGATTTGGGGATCTGCCATCCACTGAATACATCTTTCTCAATCAGTCAATAACTTGCCCTCAGCTGAGAATGATGATCTTTTGTGATATATTTCCTCTTATGTGCACGCTACTTGCTTTCTGCTGGTCTGGAGCCACCTACTAATGAGTTGCACCTTTGTTTCCTGTTGGAGCCATTGGTCCTCTAACCTGATGATTTTGCATATGACATAGATTTATAGCTTCCTCCAGCTCCTACCCACATCCCACCCAAAATACTGGGCATTGAAAATTGGAACTGAAAATCTGGGAACTTCATATCTTACCCTTGGTTGGACAGGGTCATAGACTGCATCTACTCTATTTCAAGTGAAGCAGTGCCTTTAATTCCACAAGATATAGTCACTGAAATTTCACAACTGTCCTAGAGATGTCAGAGATACTATCTATTCCACTATACCTCTTTTCGTGAAGTGAGTTGTGCTCACCGTACAACTTAGGTGTCATGAAATATCTCTTTCCCTTCCATATTGTGGTGAAGTTTATTGGAACTAGAAGTGATCATCTGACTCAAGCAGAGCCAGTAGGATGTTTTCTTGTGGAATTTTAGAACAGGAAAACAGAGCCTCTGGCCAATCTGTTCTGGATACTTAAACATGATGGTCATCTAGTACAGTTTCTATGTTACAAGAGTAAATAATTCTGAAGAGATATAAGGAAATTGGTGGATACAAAGCTGAACTGTAATGCAAAATGTGAGAGATAGAGAAACCAACATTGACTGAACTTTTGCTCATGTCGCACATACAATGTGGGTCACCTGGGATGCTGTGTTCATTGCGGTCTTTCAAGCATACCAGCTAATGGGAGATTTATCTTGACATATGCTTTCCAGATCACTGAGACAGGGAAAGGAAAGGTAGAAAATTGCACACCAGCTCTAGTTTCCACCCCAAAGTGACAGTGTCACATCTGCTTACATTTCATTAGCAATACCAAGTCACCCTAACTACAAAGGATGTGAAAAAGTGAAATCCTACCATGTTCCCAAAAGGAAGAAAAATTCAATATGACTTCAATGCCATCCTTAGGCTTTTTTCCCTCCAAATAAAAATAACCATCTTTTCTTGGCTTCCTGCTCTTATCTGAAACTGTTCTTACCATGATCATTAGTGAGTGATGTTTGTTAAATCCAGTTAACACTTTTTAGTCCTTATTTTCCCTTCTCTTCCATATCTCTCTTTCTCTCTCTCACTTGCTGCAATAAATCATTCCCTAAATACATCATTTTCTTCAGCTTCGGCTCCAGAGCTATCACTGCTTCCCTCCAATATCCTTCTCATTTCCTTTCCCTTCTTATCAAATCCATACAACCAACTTCTCCTTGTGACCCATTATTCCCTGGGGAATTGTACCACATTCTCCAGTCACATAAATCAAAATATGGGAGTCATCTGTAGCTTCCTCCTTTCCTCCTTCTACCCTTTATTTTTGGTTACCAGGTCTTTGCTATGATTTCTCAATTGATTTATTATAAGAGCCTCCTAAAGTTTCTCCTGCCACTAGCATTAACCCATGAGTCTTATTGTGCACAAATGATTAGGGTCATCATTCTAATTACAATTATGTCACTCCCTTGCTTAAAACTTGAATAGTTTCTAAATCCTGTAGGCTATTCTCAAAATCCTTCAGGTGTTTTATAAGGTCTTCAAGATCTGCCCATGATTACTTCACCTTTATATTTATTGCCTTGACCCTCTGCATCTGAGTTATGCTCTGAATTACCTATATTTCCCAGAACTGCCCTTGATCACTGAATTCTCTTTCAGAATGGTATTGAATAGACACCTTTCCTTCCTAATCAGGTCAATTCCTCTGAGACCTGGCTCACTAATTGTTCCTTCCAGGAAGTCTTCTGGGATGCTCCCAGTCCTGATCATAATCTCCCAGGTGTATGTTCTAAAAACAACGTGCACTTACCTCAGTCTCAATGGTGAGTTATTACAACTGTTTTCTACTTGGCATTTCATTGTTCTTACCTACTATGAGTTTCTTATGGGAAGATTCAGTTTTATTTATATTTGTATACTCAGAGTATAACACAATGCCTGACACATATTAGGAGCTCAATAAATACCCACTAAATAAATTAATTAATCAATAAATCCCTATATTCTTATGACCAGCAAATTTAAAAACTGTGCGCAGGGAGGCAGAAAGGAGGAAAAATATGACATATACATGGGGGCTTCATCGATGGCTCAGCAAATAAAGAATCCGTTATATATATATCAGTACAGTTCAGTTCAGTCACTCGGCCGTGTTTGACTCTTCGCGACCCCATGAACTGCAGCACGCCAGGCTCCCTGTCCATCACCAACTCCTGGAGTTTACCCAAACCCATGTCCATTGAGTCGGTGATGCCATCCAACAATCTCATCATCTGTCTTCCCCTTCTCCTCCTTCTCTCAATCTTTCCCAGCATCAGGGTCTTTTCAAATGAGTCAGCTCTTTGCATCAGGTGGCCAAAGTATTGGAGTTTCAGCTTCAGCATCAGTCCTTAAAATGAACACCCAGGACTGATCTCTTTTAGAATGGACTGGTTGGATCTCCTTGCAGTCCAAGGGACTCTCAACAGTCTTCTCCAATACCGCAGTTCAAAAGCATCAATTCTTCGGCACTAAAGCTTTCTTCACAGTCCAACTTTCACATCCATACATGACCACAGGAAAAACCATAGCCTTGACTAGACAGACATTTGTTGGCAAAGTAATGTCTCTGCTTTTGAATATGCTGTCTAGGTTGGTCATAACTTTCCTTCCAAGGAGTAAGCGTCTCTTAATTTCATGGCTGCAATCAGCATCTGCAGTGATTTTGGAGCCCAGAAAAATAAAGTCTGACACCATTTCCACTGTTTTCCCATCTATCTGCCATGAAGTGATAGGACTGGATGCCATGATCTATATTTTCTGGATGTTGAGATTTAAGCCAACTTTCACTCTCCTCTTTCACTTTCATCAAGAGGCTCTTTAGTTCTTCTTCACTTTCTGCCATAAGGGTGGTGTCATCTGCGTATCTGAGGTTATTGATATTTCTCCCAGCAATCTTGATTCCAGCTTGTGCTTCTTTCAGCCCAGCATTTCTCATGATGTACTGTGCATATAAGTTAAATAAGCAGGGTGACAATATACAGCCTTGATGTACTCCTTTTCCTATTTGGAACCAGTCTGTTGTTCCATGTCCAATTCTAACTGTTGCTTTCTGACCTGCATACAGGTTTCTCAAGAAGCAGGTCAAGTGGTCTGGTATTTCCATCTCTTTCAGAATTTTCCACAGTTTATTGTGATCCACACAGTCAAAGGCTTTGGCATAGTCAATGAAGCAGAAATAGATGTTTTTCTGGAACTCTCTTGCTTTTCCAATGATCCAGCAGATGTTGGCAATTTGATCTTTGGTTCCTCTGCCTTTTCTAAAACCAGCTTGAACATCTGGAAGTTCATGGTTCATGTTGCTGAAACCTGGCTTGGAGAATTTTGAGCATGACTTTACTAGTGTGTGAGATGAGTGCAATTGTGCAGTAGTTTGAGCATTCTTTGGCATTGCCTTTCTTTGGGATTGAAATGAAAACTGACCTTTTCCAGTCCTGTGGCTACTGCTGAGTTTTCCAAATTTGTTGGCGTATTGAGTGCAGCACTTTCACAGTGTTATCTTTCAGGATTTGAAATAGCTCAACTGGAATTCCATCACCTCCACTAGCTTTTTTCGTAGTGATGCTTTCTAAGGCCCACTTGACTTCACATTCCAGGATGTCTGGCTCTAGGTGATTGATCACACCATCGTGATTATCTGGGTCGTGAAGATATTTTTTGCACCATTCTTCTGTATATTCTTGCCACCTCTTCTTAATATCTTCTGCTTCTGTTAGGTCCATACCATTTCTGTCCTTTATTGAGCCCATCTTTGTATACACACACACACACACACACATATGGCTGCTGCTCAGTAGTTTCTAATTCTTTGAGACCCCATAGACTATAGCTCACCAGGCTCCTCAGTCCATGGGATTTCCCAGGCAAGAATACTGGAGTGTTGCCATTTCCTCCTCCACTCGAGGCTAATACATGCATATGACCTATACAATTACCTCCACGAAGTAATTATCCAGCAGTGATGCCCTCTCTTGGATCTTTGGGTAGTTCATGCTACACTCTGTCCTGCTATGATACCGCCCTTTTTTTTTACCTTTGAGATTCAATCTGAGGGAGAGATGACTTGTAAGGGTTCATATTGCTTATAACTGTGTGTCAACTTGCTATTATAAACTAAACATATCTATTGAAGGCCTATGTGTTGGTTTCCCAGGACATGCAAAATTGCTGCCCTCAAGGAGTTACAGCCTAATCAGGGAGCTAAGTTCTAGGCTTAAGGGAAAGATCACTTACTATTAAGAAACAGCATTGCAGAATAGGAAACAGTTTGAGAGCTGAAGTCTGCACATCTCAATCTGAGTCTCAGCCCTTCCTTAATATCACAGAACACCTGACCAGCATTTACCTCTTTTTTCTATGACTTCACTTTCTACTTGGCAAAGTGTATAAAATAATAAGATAATATTAAAAGATAAAATACAGGTTATGATAATCCCATGAAATTTAATCAATATGAAAGTACTTTATAATAATAGCTATCATTTACTGCAAACTTTACTGCACATCACCTAGATCCTTAATTTTACATTCACATTATTAATTTTATCTCATTGGCTACAAGCCAATGTAGCATTATAAACTCCAAGATACAGATGGAGAAATAGTGGTTCAGAGAGGTTAAGTAACTCCTCTAATATCACAGAGTAGACAGATCATACCAGGATTCAAACCCTGATCTGTACAATCCAAAGGCCAGGGATGCTAACCATTATATTACACTGCCTACCCACAAACAGTCATGTAAATGTAATTTATGTACTCAAGTGTTCGTATACAAGCACTATGATAAAGTACAGCCCATACTATAAATAAAAGTTGACAATTAATCAAGTTGCTTAGATTTTTCTATCTGTAAAATGAGTGATTTGGGTCACATTAAATGAGACACACTGAGACCCAAATGAGACTGTGTATCAAGCACTCTGCACAGCAGAGAGTACACATTCAAAAATAAGTACATATTCAATCATTATTGTTATTAGATTGTTGCTAAGTTTCTTTCTCTATCACATTTATATAATTCTGTGACATTCCATTCAAAGGACTAGGGGAACAAAGCATGAGATTTATATCAGATACAAACTTATAAACTACTCACTTATTTATGGAGGTCCTGAGGTATTGGAAGTTTGGGGGGACTCTAAGGAACTCATGGTCAGATAGGCCACCACAATTATCCAGGAAACTTGTTACCATTTTGCAGGTGTTGAGAATCGGCTCCCTACTGTTTTAAACAGCCTAGGCTCAGAATTAATTCTCCAGCTAACTAAGAGCACAATATGTTCCTGCTTTTCCCTGGACACAATGTTACAGGAAGGGTAACTGAACATTTTGTTTATCTAGTAGGAAGAGGGCAGTGGAATTGGCCTGGTTTTGACCACCCTAATCCAAGAAAACCAAAGTTTTTTCTTTTTTTTTTTTAAAAAAACACCTTTAAAATTCTCATTTGTTGTAGACTGTTGGCCACCACCACCCTTCTTTTGTAATAAGCTCAGCTTATGAGGTACAACAAGCAAGTCAGAAATAAACAAGCATCACTGTCCACTTGGAGAGACAGGTAGACAAGAAGACAAAAATCCAGGGAGTAAGCCAAGATTTTAGGGCCTGATATACATCAAAATCTAGGGGATACAGCATGAGTCATGATGAAAGTTAATGCTATGTAGGTGGAGTCTGAAAAGACAAGAGTTAACATGACATACAGCCACTCCATTACTCTTGCCTAGAAAATCCCATGGATGGAGCAGCCTGGTAGGCTGCGGTCCGTGGGGTTGCTAAGGGTCGGACACGACTGAGCGACTTCACTTTCACTTTTCACTTTTACACATTGGAGAAGGAAGTGGCAGCCCACTCCAGTGTTCTTGCCTGGAGAATCCCAGGGATGGGGGAGCCTGGTGGGCTTCCGTCTATGGGGTCACACAGAGTCGGACACGACTGAAGTGACTTAGCAGCAGCAGCAGCAACATGACATACAAGGCTTCTTTATAGACCAGTCTAGTTAACCCTTACAATCTTGGGGGCATAGGTATGATTAAACTCAGTTCATAGATAAAGAAATTGAGCTTTGGGGAACTCAAATGACTTTTCAAAGTTTCAGTTCAGTTCAGCCGCTCAGTCGCATCTGACTCGTTGTGACCCCATGAACTGCAGCACGCCAGGCCTCCCTGTTCATCACCAACTCCCGGAGTCTACCCAAACTCACATCCATTGAGTCAGTGATACCATCCAACCATCTCATCCTCTGTCGTCCCCTTCTCCTCCTGCCCTCAATCTTTCCCAGCATCAGGGTCTTTTCAAATGAGTCAGCTCTTCGCATCAGGTGGCCAAAGTATTGGAGTTTCAACTTTAACATCAGTCCTTCCAATGAACACCCAGGACTGATCTCCTTTAGAATGGACTGGTTGGATATCCTTGCAGTTCAAGGGACTCTCAAGAGTCTTCTCAACACCACAGTTGAAAAGCATCAATTCTTCTGTGCTCAGCTTTCTTTATGGTCCAACTCTCACATCCATACATGACTACTGGGAAAACCATAGTTTTGACTGCTGCTAAGTCACTTCAGTCGTGTCCAACTCTTTGCGACCCCATGGACTGCAGCCTACCAGGTCCTCCGTCCATGGGATTCTCCAAGCAAGAGTACTGGAGTGGGTTACCATTGCCTTCTCCATAGTTTTGACTAGATGGACCTTTGTTGACAAAATAATGTCTCTGCTTTTTAATACGCTATCTAGGTTGGTCATAACTTTCCTTCCAAGGAGTAAGTGTCTTTTAATTTCATGGCTGCAATCAGCATCCGCAGTGATTTTGGAGCCCCCCAAAATAAAGTCAGCCACTGTTTCCACTGTGTCCCCATCTATTTGCCATGAAGTGATGGGACTGGATGCCATGATTTTAGTTTTTTACAAAATTAGTAAGAGGTTCAAGGGAAGGGAGATAGACAATTAAAAGTTATTTACAGTTATTATGTAAATTTTAAAGAAGATTTAAATAAAGTGATATGACAGAGTAATTAGAAATAAGGGTAATAGTAGTTAGATGGAGTCTATTAGCTATATATTATTACATAACAAATTATCATAAATTTGGTAGCTTAAAAAAAACACTTTTCTCAATTTTTGTGGACTAGAAGTCTAGGTATGGCTTATCTGCGTCCTCTTCTTAGGGTCTTCTCAGGTATCAAGCAAGTGTCAGAAGGACTATATTCTCATATAGGCTTCACTGAGGAAGAATCCACTCTCAGCCTAATCCAGGTTGCTTATTTTCTTCAAATGTAGCGCTGCTAGTCTTTGAAGGGAAGCTGCCTTAAGTTCCTAGCCACATGGACCTCCCAGTATGGCTGCTTATTTCATCAAGTCAGTAAGGAAATTATCTAGCAAAACAGATTCTTAAATATCACGCAAGTCATAATCCATTCCCTTTACCATATAGTACTGGTTAGATGCAAGTCATAATCCATCCACACTTAGAGCAGGGGAATGGACAATGAATACTGTGCTGCGTGCTTAGTTGTTCAGTTGTGTCTACCTCTTTGAGACCCCATGAACTGTAGCCCGCCACGCTCCTTTGCCCATGGGTCTCTCTCAGCCAGCATACTGGAGTGGGTTGTCATGCCCTTCTCCAGGGGATCTTCCCAACCCAGGGATTGGATTCAGGTCTCCTGCATTGCAGGCAGATTCTTTACTATCTGAATCACCAGGGAAGCCCAGCAGGAATTATGAAGACCATCTTAGAGTCTTAGCATTTAAAGATTCTATCCAGTAATTTTACATAGCCCTAATTGAAGCAAAATGTACTAGCTTAAGCATAGTTCTACAACATATGCATAAAACAGACACATCTGGGCAATATAAGAGAAAACAAAATTCTATTATTGGCTGTCCTATATACAACCAAAATATTTAACAGGCAGTTCTTTAACAAATTTGTTTTATTTATGTATTTTTCATTTTCTTATAGGCTATTTTGAGATGAGGTAGAGCATCTTGAAGGGCATTCTGTTATATCAACTCTAGGATCTCCTTTTGCTTTTGTAGAAGTTTGCTGATTTTCATTTTAATCAAACCCTGAGAGAATACTGGTTCCACAACACTGGTTCCCCCTCTAGAACTACACTAGAAAACAAACTTCTAAATTTTAATATCTAAATCATCAGAATTTTTAAATACCAGCCAATGTATTTAGAGTATTTCAGCCTCATAACAATCTGAGCACAATCTGAGCACACCTGGCTGTTTCTTTTTTAATCTCAGTTTAGCATAAATCAAGTTTATGTGGTACTAAAACAGCTTCTGAGAGGAAATGACAATTCTATGAGTAACTGAACCCTCAAGGTCATACATACCTCTGCAACTGAGGGACTTCTAGTCTGATACCTACTATTCTCTTATTACCCTCAGATAATTCAATAATTAAATTATTTGAATGGTATCCCAAAGAAATTCAAATGTCTAAGGATTTTCATTCCAATAAGTACATTCTAAAGAATATTGCTTAGACAAAAATAAATTCATGATGGGAATTTAAAAATATCACTGCGTTGATTTTCTTCAAATTTCCTGGGTGAGGAAATAATCTTTTACTAGGGGAAAACTGTCCTATTGTTGAGAATTTAACAGGAAAAGCCTGTGATATAAGATTGGCCCTGAGATCTAACCCCAAATCTTCTGAACTTGCCTAGTTTCTTTTTTATAATATTTGGATAATACCCACCATAGGATTTTTATAAGAATTTGTAGGATTTTTCTAAGAATTAAATAATAAATATAAATGTAACAAATATAATAACAGAGAAATATAATACAATAATCAATAAATGTAATAACAATTATAAAGTATATAAGACTGTGACTGGTACCACCTAAGATTTTAAAAATCTATAATTATAGCTCCTCATAGCTTGAAATTGGATAGGACTAGACAGAAAGCCCTGCATTTGCAGATGGGATTTTGTCTATTTAACTGGCTGTTATCTTCAACTCGAATTGGCAGTTTCTCTGACTCTCTCATACCTGGCCTACATACATTCATTATTCAATTCCTTTTTCTTCTTTCTTGATTTCTGATAACCCTTCCCACCAACTACTTACCCTTCTCTGTATTCCTACCGGCAACACACCCAAGAAAATATTTTCTCATCTGGCCTCAGCCATGCTCATTGGAAAGCCATCTGCTGCCCCCATCAGTAATTGTGAGGAAATGCACATAACCTCCAGAGAAGTTCAGTTTAGTTCAGTCACTCAGTGGTGTCTGACTCTTTGCAACCCCACGGGCTGCAGCATGCCTGTCCATCACCAACTCCTGGAGCCTACTCAAACTCATGTCCATTGCGTCGGTGATGCCATCCAACCATCTCATCCCTTCTCATCCTGCCTTCAATCTTTCCCAGCATCAGGATCTTTTCCAATGAGTCAGTTCTTTGCATCAGGTGGCCAAAGTATTGGAGTTTCAGCTTCAGCATCAGTACTTTCAGTGAATATTCAGGACTGATTTCCTTTAGGATGAACTGGTTGGATATCCTTGCAGTCCTGGGAAGGGTGCAAAATGCACAGCCAACCCACAGAGACTGAGCCAGATTGTGTCTGAGTGTCTCCTGTGGAGGTAGGGGCCTGCCTCAGAGGCAGGGGCTCTGGGTGCAGCAGACCTGAGTATGGCATAAGCCCTCTTGGAGGAGGTCGCCATTAACTCCACCATAGAAGTGCCAGAACTTACACTGGACTGGGGAAATAGACTCTAGGAGGGCACAGACGAAACCTTGTGCACCAGAACCCAGGAAAAGGAGCAGTGATTCCCACAAGAGACTGACCCAGACATGTCCATGAGTGTCCAGGAGTCTCCAGCGGAGGTGTGGGTCAGCGGTGGCCTGATCCATGGTTGGGGGCACTGACTGCAACATGGGACCTTTTGAAGAAGGTTGCCATTATTTTCATTACCGCTAGTTTGGCCTCTATTTCTTTGCATTGATCGCTGAGGAAGGCTTTCTTATCTCTCCTTGCTATTCTCTGGAACTCTGCATTCAGATGCTTATATCTTTCCTTTCCTCCTTTGCTTTTTGCTTCTCTTCTTTTCACAGCTATTTGTAAGGCCTCCTCAGACAGCCATTTTGCTTTTTTGCATTTCTTTTCCATGGGGATGGTCTTGGTCCCTGTCTCCTGTACAATGTCACAAACCTCCGTCCAGAGTTCATCAGGCACTCTATCTATCAGATCTAGTCCCTTAAATCTATTTCTTACTTCCACTGTATAATCATAAGGGATTTGATTTAGATAATATCTGAATGGTCTAATGGTTTTCCCACTTTCTTCAATTTCAGTCTGAATCTGGCAATAAGGAGTTCATGATCTGAGCCACAGTCAGCTCCTGGTCTTGTTTTCCTAACTGTATAGAACATCTCCATCGTTGGCTGCAAAGAATATAATCAATCTGATTTCGGTGTTGACCATCTGGTGATGTCCATGTGTAGAGTCTTCTCTTGTGTTGTTGGAAGAGGGTGCTTGCCATGACCAGTGCGTTCTCTTGGCAAAACTCTATTAGCCTTTGTCCTGCTCCATTTCGTGCTCCAAGGCCAAATTTTCCTGTTACTCCAAGTGTTTCTTGACTTCCTACTTTTGCATTCCAGTCCCCTATAATGAAAAGGACATCTTTTTTGGGTGTTAGTTCTAAAGAAATAGGGGAAACAACAGAATAGGAAAATCAAGAGATCTTTTCAAGAAAATTAGAGATATCAAGGGAATGTTTCATGCAAAGATGGGCTCGAGAAAGGACAGAAATGGTATGGACCTAACAGAACCAGAAGATATTAAGAAGAGATGGCAAGAATACACAGAAGAACTGTACAAAAAAGATCTTCACGACGAAGATAATCATGATGGCATGATCACTCACCTGGAACCAGACATCTTGGAAGTCAAGTGGGCCTTAGAGAGCATCACTAAGAACAAAGCTAGTGGAGGTGATGGAATTCCAATTGAGCTATTTCAAATCCTGAAAGATGATGCTGTGAAAGTGCTGCATTCAATATGCCAGCAAATTTGGAAAACTCAGCAATGGCCACAGGACTGGAAAAGTTCAGTCTTCATTCCAATCCCAAAGAAAGGCAATGCCAAAGAATGCTCAAACTAACGCACAATTGCACTCATCTCATCTCACATGCTAGTAAAATCATGCTCAAAAATCTCCAAGCTAGGCTTCAGCTATATGTGAAACGTGAACTTCCAGATGTCAAGCAGGTTTTAGAAAAGGCAGAGGAACCAGAGATCAAATTGCCAACATCTGCCTGATCATGGAGAAAGCATGAGAGTTCCAGAAAAACATCTATTTCTGCTTCATTGACTATGCCAAAGCCTTTGACTGTGTGGATCACAATAAACTGTGGAACATTCTGAAAGAGATGGGAATACCAGACCACCTGACCTGCCTCTTGAGAAACCTGTATGCAGGTCAGGAAGCAACAGTTAGAACTGGACATGGAACAACAGACTGGTTCCAAATAGAAAAAGGAGTACGTTAAGGTTGTATATTGTCAGCCTGCTTATTTAACTTCTATGCAGAGTACATCATGAGGAACGCTGTGCTGGAAGAAGCACAAGCTGGAATCAAGATTGCTGGGAGAAATATCAATAACCTCAGATACGCAGATGACACCACCCTTATGGCAGAAATTGAAGAGGAACTCAAAAGCCTCTTGATGAAAGTGAAAATGGAGAGTGAAAAGGTTGGCTTGAAGTTCAACATTCAGAAAACAAAGATCCTGGCATCTGGTCCCATCACTTCATGGGAAATAGATGGGGAAACAGTGGAAACAGTGTCAGACTTTATTTTTTGGGGCTCCAAAATCACTGCAGATGCTGATTTCAGCCATGAAATTAAAAGACGCTTACTCCTTGGAAGGAAAGTTATGACCAGCCTAGACAGCATATTAAAAAGCAGAAACATTACTTTGCCAACCAAGGTCTGTCTAGTCAAGGCTATGGTTTTTCCTCTGGTCATGTATGGATGTGAGAGTTGGACTGTGAAAAAAGCTGATCGCCAAAGAATTGATGCTTTTGAACTGTGGTGCTGGAGAAGACTTTGAGAGTCCCTTGGACTGCAAGGAGATCCAACCGGTCCATTCTAAAGGAGATCAATCCTGGGTTTCGTTGGAGGACTGATGCTAAAGCTGAAACTGCAATACTTTGGCCACCTCATGTGACTAGTTGACTCACTGGAAAAGACTCTGATGCTGGGAGGGATTGGGGAAGGAGGAGACGGGGAAGACAGACAATGAGATGGCTGGATGGCATCACCGACTCGATGGACATGAGTTTGAGTGAACTCCGGGAGTTGGTAATGGACAGGGAGGCCTGGCGTGCTGTGATTCATGGGGTCGCAAGGAGTCGGACACGACTGAGTGACTGAACTGAACTGAAAAGACAATTAAATGTTTAAACACAAATAATAGTAAGATTCAGTCAGTTCAGTTCAGTCGCTCAGTCGTGTCCAACTCTCTGTGACCCGATGAATCACAGCATGCCAAGCCTCCCTGTCCATCACTAACTCCCGGAGTTCACTCAAACTCATGTCCACAGAGTCGGTGATGCCATCCAGCCATCTCATTCTCTGTCGTCCCCATCTCCTCCTGTCCCCAAACTTTCCCAGCATCAGAGTCTTTTCCAGTGGGTCAACTCTTCGCATGAGGTGGCCAAAGTACTGCAGTTTCAGCTTTAGCATCAGTCCTTCCAATGAACACCCAGAATTGATCTCCTTTAGAATGGACTGGTTGGATCTCCTTGCAGTACAAGGGACTCTCAAGAGTCTTCTCCAACACCACAGTTCAAAAGCATCAATTCTTCGGTGATCAGCCTTCTTCACAGTCCAACTCTCACATCCATACATGACCACGGGAAAAACCATAGCCTTGACTAGATGGACCTTTGTTGGCAAAATAATGTCTCTGCTTTTTAATATACTATCAAGGTTGGTCATAACTTTCCTTCAAAGGAGTAAGTGTCTTTTAATTTCATGGCTGCAATCACCATCTGCAGTGATTTTGGAGCCCAAAAAAATAAATTCTGACACTCTCCACTGTTTTTCCATCTATTTCCCATGAAGTGATGGGACCAGATGCCATGATCTTTCTTTTTTGAATGTTGAGCTTCAAGCCAACCTTTTCACTCTCCTCTTTCACTTTCATCAAGAGGCTTTTGAGTTCCTCTTCACTTTCTGCCATAAGGGTAGTGTCATCTGCATATCTGAGGTTATTGATATTTCTCCCAGCAATCTTGATTCCAGCTTGTGCTTCTTCCAGCCCAGCGTTCCTCATGATGTACTCTGCATAGAAGTTAAATAAGCAAGGGTACAATATACAGCCTTGACGCACTCCTTTTCCTATATGGAACCAGTCTGTTGTTCCATGTCCAGTTCTAACTGTTGCTTCCTGACCTGCATACAGGTTTCTCAAGAGGCAGGTCAGGTGGTCTGGTATTCCCATCTTTTTAAGAATGTTCCACAGTTTATTGTGATCCACAGAGTCAAAGGCTTTGGCATAGTCAATGAAGCAGAAATAGATTTTTTCTGGAACTCTCTTGCTTTCTCCATGATCCAGCGGATGTTGGATATTTGATCTCTGGTGCCTCTGCATTTTCTAAAACCTGCTTGAACAGCTGGAAGTTCACAGTTCACATATTGCTGAAGCCTGGCTTGGAGAATTTTGAGCATGACTTGACTAGCGTGTGAGAGGAGTGCAATTGTGCGTTAGTTTGAGCATTCTTTGGCATTGCCTTTCTTTGGGATTGGAATGAAGACTGACCTTTTCCAGTCCTGTGGCCATTGCTGAGTTTTCCAAATTTGCTCATGATATTTTCTTTCTATATATTGTATTCTATTACTTAAAATTTTATTTAGAGTATTGACATTAATATTCATGAGGGATAATGGTCATCAGTTTTCTTTTTTGTAATGACTTTGTTATGTTTTGGTATCAGACTAACAGTGGCTCACTGGATGAGGCGGAATGTATTCCCTCTTCTTCAATTTTATGGAAGGGTGTTTATTGAATTGATATTATTCCTTCCTTAAAAATTTGGTAGAAATAACCATTGAAGTCATCTGGACTTGGAGTTTATAAACTTTATTAACTACAAATCTGGTCTCTTTAATAGATATAGAAATACTTGGGATACTGGTTTCTTTTTGTGTGACATTTAGAAGGTTGTGTATTTCAAAGCATAACGTTTTTCATATTTCCTTATTGTTCTTTACTATCTATGGAATCTGTAGAATTGTTACATTTTTCATTCCTGATGCTGCTAATTTGTATTTTTTTCTCTAGTATGTTTGACTAGAGGTCTATCAATTTAAATGACCTCAAAGAACCAACTTTTGGTTCAATTTCATTTTTCTATTTGTTTCCTTTTTTTCTATTTCATTAATTTTTACTTTGATACTTATATTTTCTAATTACTTTGAGATTAATTAATTTGAGTTCTTGTTTTTCTACATGCTTAAAGTCATTGATTTAAGTTCATCTTTTCTAAAATAAGAGTTTAGTACCATAAATTTGCTACTAATCAATGTATCACAAAATTTGAGATGTTGATATGTTGTTTTTATTTTGATCCAGTTTAAAGTACTTTCTAAGATTCTCTTTGATTTTTATTTTTTGATCCATACTATGTTTAAAAATATCTTTTAAAAATCTTTCTGTAATTGTTGATATGTTTTGGTTTAAACTGATCACTTTGCTACTTGCTTTTTAAAAAATTCCTTATTTGCCCCATTATCATTCTTCTGTTGGATTAACTTAATATATTTATGATTCTGTTTTACCTGAATTGTTAATTGGATAGATATAACTCTTTATTATAGTATTTGCTTTGCTGCTAAGTTGCTTCAGTTATGTCCAACTCTGTGTGACCCTATAGATGGCAACACACCAGGCTCCCCCGTCCCTGGGATTCTCCAGGCAAGAGCACTGGAGTGGGTTGCCTTTTCCTTCTCCAATGCATAAAGGAAAGTGAAAGTGAAGTCGTTCAGTAGTATCCGACTCTTGGCAACCCCATGGACTGCAACCTACCAGGATCCTCCGTCCATGGGAATTTCCAGGCAAGAGTACTGGAGTGGGTTGCCATTGCTTTAGGTTTTATATTATACATCTTTAACTTATCACATTATAGGTTCAGGTAAAATTATACCACATAGTGAACACTGGATGAATTTTTCAATAGTATACATCTTTTTCTCCTCATCCAACTTTTGTGGTTTTTCTTCATGTCCAGTTTTACAACTGCTTTAAACCATGTTTAATCTTACTATTTGTAAGGCTTCCTCAGACAGCCATTTTGCTTTTTTGCATTTCTTTTCTATGAGGATGTTCTTGGTCCCTGTCTCTTGTACAATGTCACGAACCTCCGTCCAGAGTTCAACAGGCACTCTATCTATCAGATCTAGTCCCTTAAATCTATTTCTCACTTCCACTGTATAATCATAAGGGATTTGATTTAGGTCATATCTGAATGGTCTAGTGGTTTTCCCTACTTTCTTCAATTTCAGTCTGAATTTGGCAATAAGGACTTCATGATGACTCAGAGGTTAAAGCGTCTGCCTCCAATGTGGGAGACCCGGGTTCGATCCCTGGGTCGGGAAGATCCCCTGGAGAAGGAAACGGTAACCCACTCCAGTATTCTTGCCTGGAGAAACCCATGGACGGAGAAGCCTGGTAGGCTACAGTCCACGGGGTCGCAGAGAGTCGGACATGACTGAGCGATGGAACAGACAGAACAGATCTGAGCCACAGTCAGCTCCTGGTCTTGTTTTTGCTAACTGTATAGAGCTTCTCCATCTTTGGCTGCAAAGAATATAATCAATTTGATTTTGGTGTTGACCATCTGGTGATGTCCATGTGTAGAGTATTCTCTTGTGTTGTTGGAAGAGGGTGTTTGCTATGACCAGTGCATTCTCTTGACAAAACTCCATTAGCCTTCACCCTGCTTCATTCCGTGCTCCAAGGCCAAATTTGCCTGTTACTCCAGGTGTTTCTTGACTTCCTACTTTTGCATTCCAGTCCCCTATAATGAAAAGGACATCTTTCTTGGGTGTTAGTTCTAAAAGGTCTTGTAGGTCTTCATAGAACCATTCAAATTCTGCTTCTTCAGCGTTACTGGTTGGGGCATAGGCCTGGATTACTGTAATATTGAATGGTTTGCCTTGGAAACGAACAGAAATCATTCTGTCGTTTTTAAGATTGCATCCAAGTACTGATTTCAGACTCTTTTGTTGACCATGATGGCTACTCCATTTCTTCTAAGAGATTCCTGCCGACAGTATGGAAAAGAAATGCAAAGAAATCAAAATGGCTGTCTGAGGAAGCCTTACAAATAGCTGTGAAAAGAAGAGAAGCGAAAAGCAAAGGAGAAAAGGAAAGATATAAGCATCTGAACGCAGAGTTCCAAAGACTAGCAAGGAGAGATAAGAAAGCCTTCCTCGGTGATCAATGCAAAGAAATACAGAAAAACAACAGAATAGGAAAAACAAGAGATCTCTTCAAGAAAATTAGAGATTCCAAGGGAACATTTCATGAAAAGTTGGGCTTGATAAAGGACAGAAATAGTATGGACCTAACAGAAGCAGAAGATAGAAGAGGTGGCAAGAATACACAGAAGAACTGTACAAAAAAGATATTTATGACCAAGATAATCACGATAATGTGATCACTGACCTAGAGCCAGACATCTTGGAATGTGAGGTCAAGTGGGCCTTAGAAAGCATCAGTACGAACAAAGCTAGTGGAGGTGATGGAATTCCAGTTGAGCTATTTCAAATTTTGAAAGATGATGCTGTGAAAGTGCTGCATTCAATATGCCAGCAAATTTGGAAAACTCAGCAGTGGCCACAGGACTGGAAAAGGTCAGTCTTCATTCCAATCCCAAAGAAAGGCAATGCCAAAGAATGCTCAAACTAACGCACAATTGCACTCCTCTCACACGCTAATCAAGACATGCTCAAAATTCTCCAAACCAGGCTTCAGCAATATGTGAACTGTGAACTTCCAGCTGTTCAAGCAGGTTTTAGAAAATGCAGAGGCACCAGAGATCAAATATCCAACATCCTCTGGATCATGCAGAAAGCAAGAGAGTTCCAGAAAAACATCTATTTCTGCTTCATTGACTGTGTGGATCATAATAAATTGTGGAACATTCTTAAAGAGATGGGAATACCAGACCACCTGACCTGCCTCTTGAGAAACCTGTATGCAGGTCAGGAAGCAACAGTTAGAAATGGACATGGAACAACAACAGACTGGTTCCATATAGGAAAAGGAGTATGTCAAGGTTGTATATTGTCACCCTGTTTATTTAACTTATATGCAGAGTACACCATGAGGAACGCTGGGCTGGAAGAAGCACAAGCTGGAATCAAGACTGCTGGGAGAAATATCAATAACCTCAGATATGCAGATGACACTACCCTTATGGCAGAAAGTGAAGAGGAACTCAAAAGCCTCTTGATGAAAGTGAAAGAGGAGAATGAAAAGGTTTGCTTGAAGCTCAACATTCAGAAAACGAAGATCATGGCATCTGGTCCCATCACTTCATGGGAAATAGATGGGGAAACAGTGGAAACAGTGTCAGACTTTATTTTTTTGGGCTCCAAAATCACTGCAGATGCTGATTGCAGCCAGGAAATTAAAAGACGCTTACTCCTTGGAAGGAAAGTTATGACCAACCTAGATAGTATATTAAAAAGCAGAGACATTACTTTGCCAACCAAGGTCCGTCTAGTCAAGGCTATGGTTTTTCCAGTGGTCATGTATGGATGTGAGAGTTGGACTGTGAAGAAAGCTGATCACCGAAGAATTGATGCTTTTGAACTGTGGTGCTGGAGAAGACTCTTGAGAGTCCCTTGGACTGCGAGGAAAGCCAACCAGTCCATTCTAAAGGAGATCAATCCTGGGTGTTCATTGGAAGGACTGTTGCTAAAGCTGAAACTCCAATACTTTGGCCACCTCATGCGAAGAGTTGACTCACTGGAAAAGACTCTGATGCTGGGAAGGATTGGGGGCGGGAGGAGAAGGGGACGATAGAGAATGAGATGGCTGGATTGCATCACCGACTCAATGGACATGAGTTTGAGTGAACTCCGGGAGTTGGTGATGGACAGGGAGGCCTGGCGTGCTGTGATTCATGGGGTCGCAAAGAGTCGGACATGACTGAGCGACTGAACTGAACGGTACTGAACTGAAATGAGGTTTATCCCAGAGATAAAAGTTTAGTTTCACAATCAAAAAATGAATCAATATAAAATTTTTTAGAAACAATAAAATTTATCTTAACAAAAACACACATGATTATCTTAATAGATGTAAAAAATCTCTTCCTAAAATCTAACACCCACTCCTGATCTTAAAAAAAAGAAACTCTCAGTCAAATTGCAATATAAGGCAACTTTCTGAATCCAAATAAGGGCATCTATCAAAAACTTAGAGCTAATATACTTCAGTTCAGTTCAGTTCAGTTCAGTCGCTCAGTGGTGTCCAACTCTTTGCGACCCCATGAATCACAGCATGCCAGGCTTCCCTGTCCATCACCAACTCCCGGAGTTCACTCCAACCCAATATTGGGAAAAATACAAGGATGACCACTTTCAACACGTCTTTTATACATTGTACTTAAAGTTCAATTTACTATCACAAGGCAAGAAAAAGAAACAAAATGAATGCAGACTGGAAGGAAGAAAAAAACCCAGTACCTGTGAATGTGACCTTTTTGGAAATAGGCCTTTGCAGATGTAATCACGTTAGGATGAGGTCAAACTGGATTAGGGTGAGTTCTTATTCAATGACTGTCAATCTTATAATAAGTGGGAAATTAGGACACACATATGCAGAAAAGAAGGATATGTGAAATGGAGGCAGAAATCAGAGTAATGCAGCTACAAGCTAAGACACACCAAAGATGGCTGGCAACTACCACCTATGTGTAGTATGATTTCTATAGCTATTCAAGGGCAAATTTGAAATTCAGAGAGCAGAAAATCAATAGAGATTTATCGATACTCTATGCCAGGCACTTTATACACTGCATCATTTAATTTTCTTAAAGATCCAAGGAAGGGATTAAATTGTCTCTAAACAGACAAGGATACTAAACTTCAAAGGAATTAAGTAATTTGCATGAATGAGAAGTAGAATATGTATTCAAACTCGTTTGCCAGACTCTCGACCATTCAGTTTCTAATCAACAAAATACTAAATTGAATTAATCTGATTCCTGTGTACCCACTTCAAAATACGTGTCCACTGTGAAAGGATGGGAGAAGTGACAGAGGATAAATAGATTATTAAATAAATGCTCATTGATTTTCCTCATTCAATTATGACCGAAGTTTGATCAGACAACTATTTATAAAGACCAGGCAAAGTGGCCTACACCAAGCTCTCATAGCAATATATATTTATTATAAAGCCAAAGACATAAAATTTTTGAGTTATGAGGAACTACATGCATCTTTAGCACAATGACTTATTTTACACCTAAGGGGAGGAAAGTCCCCAGACGGATGGAATTACCTGCCCAAACTCAAAAGAGACAGTTCAAGGCTCTTGACTCCTGCTCTACACTGAATTTATTAATGGACATTTGGCAGAACTCCAAAGCTATATAAACATTTTCACCAGTCTTTGATCTCCACACATGTGAAAAGAAAATAAATAAGAAAAATATTACATGACAGAAAACTAAGAATACAAAAACCTTAATAAGGATAAATTATAATCTACTTGTTTCCAGGAGGATGCATCAAGTCTTTTGTAGTCCTGTTTTATATTCATCTTTGCACTCAACAAGACAGACATGATATATATTCAAAGCAGAGATTAATATATCCATTCAACATAGACAAAGTTATAACTATATAGATAGTTTTTCCACTGATAATTCATTAAAAATCACCTCAAACTGGATTAAAGACTTAAACATCAGATTTGAACCCATAAAACTCCTGAAAGAAAACATAAGGAAAAAACTTTATGACATTGGTCTTGGCAATGAATTCTTGGATATAACACCAAAAGCACAGACAACAATAGCAAAAATAGACAAATGGGATTGCATCAAAGTGAAAAGCTTCTGAACAGCAAAAGAATCAACAAACTAATAGATAACCTATGGAATGGGAGAAAATATTTGCAATACATGAGTATTTGGAACTATATCTCTAAAAATAAAAGAGTATATCATAATTTATTAAATATCTTAAATGAAACCAGCATCTAACAATTAGAAAACAGTTAAACTACTTGTTTTAAAAAAAAAATCCCTCAAACTCATGTCCATATTAGAGGAGACAGTGTTTCTTTTGTAGTTCTAACATAAAATAAGACCACATTGAACATTCCATATTGGAAAATACACCTAATATAGGAATGTATCTAATAAAGGACTATTATCCAAAATTTGTAAGGGACTCTTACAACTCAAAAGTTATAAAAAAAATAGTTGATTAATTAAATCAATCTAAGAAAAGGGCAAAGGACCTGAACAGACATGTCTCCAAAGATGTACAGATGGCCAGCAGGTTATGAAAAGGTGCTCATCATCACTCATTATCATTAATCATCCAGGAAACGCAAATGAAACCCAAAATGAGATGGTTTTTCACACTTAAGATGGATACTGTCAACAAAACAAAGAGGAAGTGTTCATGAAGATATGAAGAAAAAGGACTCTCACATACTACTAGTGAGAATGTACACTGGTGTAGTCACTATGGAAAACAGTACAGAGGTTCCTCAAAAAATTAAAATGAGAACTACCATGTGAACCAGAAATCTCACTTTTAGGTATATATTCAAAGGAATTGAAGATCTTAAAGAGATACCTGCATTCCCACATTATTTTGTAGCATTATTCAGAATAGCCAAGGCATGGAAGCAAACTGTCCATTAATAGACACATGGACAAAGAAAATGTGCTAAACATATAAAAAGAAGGCTAACAATAAAAGAAATCAGGCTCTTTGCAATATGAATGAACCTGGAACACATTATGCTAAGTGAAATAAGCCATACACAGAAGGATAAATACTACATGATCCCATTTACATGAGGGATCTAAAATATCCAGACCCATAGAAGCAGAGAACAGAATGGTGGCTGCCAGGTATTAGGGGGAGGGGCAAGCTAGGAGGTCAAAGTTACAAAGTTTCAGTTTAGCAAGATAAATATCTTAAGAGATCTATACAAACCATAGTTAGCAGTACCTATAGTTAAGAATTGGAGAAGGGAATGGCAACACACTCCAGGATCTTGCCTGGAAAATCCAATGGACAGAGGAGCCTGGTGGACTATTCTCCATGGGGTCACAAAAAGTCAGACACAACTTAGCAACTAAACAACAGTTAACAATAGGGCTTCCCTTATAGTTATTCCAGTGGTCATGTATGGATGTGAGAGTTGGACGGTGAAGAAAGCTGATCGCCGAAGAATTGATGCTTTTGAACTGTGGTGCTGGAGAAGATTCTTGAGAGTCCCTTGGACTGCAAGGAAATCCAACCAGTCCCTTCTAAAAGAGATCAATCCTGGGTGTTCATTGGAAGGACTGATGCTGAAGCTGAAATTCCAATACTTTGGCCACCTCATGTGAAGAGCTGACTCACTGGAAAAGACTCTGACGCTGGGAGGGATTGGGGGTGGGAGGAGAAGGGGACGACAGAGAATGAGATGGCTGGATGGCATCACCGACTCGATGGACATGAATTTGAGTGAACTCCGGGAGTTGGTGATGGACAGGGAGGCCTGGCGTGCTGTGATTCATGGAGTCACAAAGAGTTGGACACGACTGAGCAACTGAACTGAACTGAATGACTCACTGTATTTTATATTAAAAATTTTGCAGAATATAGAACTTATGTCATGTTCTCCTAAAAGTAATATTAATAAAGAAGGGGGGATCTTTTGAAGGTAATGGACATGTTATAGCATAGGTTGTGGTGATGGTTTCACAGGTGTAGTCTTATCTCCAAACGCATTATCTAAAGCATTCTGAAAGCTAATAACACATCAACAAAGTGTTTTTTAAAATTAGCAACTATAAAATAGTGTGCTACATAGTAACAGTAATAGTAATGGTGAATCTTTTTTGTGTTATTCTTTCTCCTGTATCAGCAAAGTATTTTTGTTCTAAAAGAAAACTACAGAAATTGCTTTTCTCTTGGTATAAAAATAGGCATTGCATAATGAAAAGACCATTTGGCTGAGGCCTGAACACCCAGGTTGTAGACTGGGCTGTGTCAATACCTTTATTACTTTGAAAAAATTCCTAAAACTGCTCTGCAGCTCTTTCCTGAGGAATTAACATGGTGTTGTGTGTCAATTACACTTCAAGAACAAACTCATAGAGAAAGAGATCACATTTGTACATAGGAGAGACAGAGGGACAGGGGTATGGGGAATTGGATAAGGGCAATCAAAAGATACAAACTTCCAGTTATAAAATAAATAAGTACTAGGGATGTAATATACAACATGATAAATATAACTAACACTGCCGTATGCCATATCTGAGACTTCTCTGATGGCTCAGCTGTAAAGAATCTACCTGAATATAGGAAACGCAGGAGACACAGGTTTGATCCCTGGGTCAGGAAGATTCCCTGAAGGTGAAAATGGCAACCAACTCCAGTATTCTTGCCTGGAAAATACCATGGACATAGGATCCTGACAGGCTACAGTTCATGGGGTTGCACAGAATCAGACATGACTGAGCAACTGAGCAGGCACAAACGCGTGCTATATCTGAAGGGTTTCGCTGGTGGCTCAGTGGTAAGGAACCTTCCTGCCAATGCAGGAGACTCAGGTTTGATTCCTGGGTGGGGAAGATCCTGTGGAAAAGGAAATGGCAACCCACTGTAGTATTCTTGCCTGGGAAATCACATGGACAGAAGAACCTGGCAGGTTACAGTCCTAGGGTCGCAGAAGAGGTAGACATAACTTAGCAACTAAACAACAATATGCTATATCTGAAAGTTAAGAAGCTAAATCCTAAGAGTTCTAATCATAAAATATTTTTTTCTATTTCTTTAACTTTGTAACTATGTGAGATGATAAATGTTGACTAAACTTATTGCGGTAGTTATTTCATGACATATATAAGTCAAATCATTAGCTGTACACCTTAAACTGATAGTGAGTGGGTATGAGTGCATGCTAAATCACTTCAGTCGTGTCCGACTCTTTGCAACTCTGTGGACTATAGCCTGCCAGGTTCCTCTGTCCATTGGATTTTCCAGGCAAGGATATTGAAGTATGTTGCCATCCCCTCTTGCAGGGGAACTTTCCCAACCCAGGAATAGAACCCACGTCTCCTGCAACTACTGCACTGCGGGCAGATTATTTTACTGCTGATCCACTGGGGAATCCCCAACTGATAGAATTCTCTATATTAATGATATGAAAGAAAAAATATGGTGGTTAACCCATAGGTTAATAGATATGTATGGTGTCTTCTAGCTCTAAAATTCTAGCATTTTATAAAATACTATAAGCTTCCCTCTGGCAAAAAAAAAAACAACGAGCAAATGTTATATTGCAATAGCTTATTAATTACACACACACACACACATGCACCGTGGAATATGTCAGTATCTCTCTTCTGAGCAACAACAGAGAAATAACCTGGTATCCCAGGCCCAAGGATGGAGAGAGAGTGCTGTCTGAGATGAAGACAATTATTTCTTACATGGAATTTCAGCTCCCACATACTACCTGAGCACTTGAGCATGTCCCCCTGCCCACTGATGATAATACCCAGAGGGAAAGCAGTTAATCTCTTCCCAAGATTCATCATATCTCTTCAATTACTAATACTAGAAATGTCAGGTTGCTAACTGACAAGGGGCAAAGTCCACTACCACTCCCAGTTCTACAGAAAGGAACTAAGCAGAGCCATATAAAAGCATCCAAAGCAACGACTAGACCATGATGTCATGTCCTCTAGAAGCCCTATTTCTGTTTTCCTTTTTGGTTTCACATCAAATGCTGACCTCAACAAGACTGCAGTCATGAAAGAAACAGAGCATCTGCAAAGTTCCACACAGGCAGCTTAGCAGCTGAACCCTTACCTACCCCTTACCTACAACTGACACTCACAGCCCCACATCACAGGTATCTTTTGGATCTCACATTCTGTGAGATTTTCCTCCCATAGCTATGTGGTTGGGACTGCCAGGATGCATACAAAGAAAACCACTGTACCATCCCTAATTGGCCAACACAGAAATGAATGTGGATAAAAGCATTCTGGAAAAGGGCAGGATTCTAATAATCTCCTATTATTTGGGGATGTTTTGCCAGCTGGCAGAGCCAAATCCATGCACATTCTCAGCCAGTTCTCATCTTTGGGATGCAGTGAGGTGAAAACAAAGGGATCAACCCGGATTTCAGATTCATTCAAATGAGCAGTTCACATTCAGTGTTCCCAGACTCGCTGTGGGCCTTCTTCAATTAACAGACCCAGGTCTAATGCCTGAAAACATAAAAGGAAGCTGGGCCAAGGTGAGAGACTAACGTAGTGCCAAAGTTAAAATTTTCAAAATCAGAGCATAAATGTCTAAAGATCTAACCTACAAAATTATTCTACACCCATGAAAAGTTTTATGCAAAAGATTTATTGCAATATCTAAAATATCCCATAATTAGAAACATTAATATCCCCAAATGATGGTTAATTAGCTATGTAATATCCATTTCATAGAATATTTTGAAGCCCTTGAAAATATTTACATTGAGTTTATAATAATACAAAAAATCCATGGATTAAAAAAAGGAGATACAGAATTGTAAATACACAACATTATGTCAAGTAAATGAAAGAATAAATATTTTGAAAAGTTAAAAACAAAGTCTAGAAAGAAAAAATACCAAAATGAATAGAATTAACAGTGTTTTTTCTTTGGTAGGTAGGACTCTGAGTGCCTTTTTTTGTTTATTTCATTTTCCTTTATTTTCTAACTATTTAATGAAATATCTGATGTCTCAATAACGGAAAAGAAATAAAAAGACTCAATGAAGTTTTCGACCAAGTTCTAAGCTAAAAACTAATTAAGCTTTCCTTTTTTGTATGTATTTTAAGCAGGCCTACAAATTACAAAGATGCCTGGCACTGGGATGATTTCTAGGGCTACAGCTTCTCCCTCAGCCACCTCCAACCTACCTCCAACAACTTAGGAGAGGTTTAAGTTCAGGTCGTGCTTCAAGGTACCAAGAGAAAACTCATTGCCTGGTGCTACTTTGACCCTGCTGCTAAGCCTTGAATTATAGACTACGAGCACTATAAAAATAGCCCTTTTTGGTGAGGTATTTTTTTTTAATATATATAATTTCATTCATTTTTGGCTGTACTGGGTCTTCACTGCTGTGTGGGCTTTTTCTCTAGCTGTGATGAGCAGGGGTTACTCTCTAACTGCTGTGCACAGGCTTCTCATTGAGGTGACTTTTGTTGTGGAGCATGGGCTCTAGGGAGCATGGGATTCAGTAGTTGTGGCTCCTGGGCTCCAAAGCACAGGCTCAGTAGTTCTGGTGCATGGGCTTAGTTGCTCCTTGGCACGTGGGATCTTCCTGGACCCCAGGGATCAAACCCTGTCCCCTGTTTTGGCAGGCAGATTGTTTACCACTGAACCACCAGGGAAGTCTGAGGTATGTTTTTGATCAGACTGTTTTTAAGAAGACAAGCTAATGGCTGGGCTGCAAGTAGAGATAACCATAGGCAAACTGAAGGGAAAGAGCAGCAAGCCGTATAAATTCAGATGTACCTGCCTGCAGTTCATGTGCCTGGCTTAACGAGCCACTACACATCCAAATGACTGAACCTCTCAGTTGCTTTTAATTTTGCACTATTGTGTTATAGTGACCAGCAATAAGTTCCTGGTACTTAAACCAGATCGAAGCTGGTAATTGAGCTAGCTAATAAAGAGTCTGTTTGAATTCACATGGTGACTCTATGGTTAAAAAAATCCTGCAAAAAGAATACTCTAATCTGATTTTTCTTATTCTTTTTTTAGCTGGGTGGACTGTGATCTGCGATTACATACAGGTGTGAATTGGCTTATTATAGTTGAAAATAAAGGAAACCTATTTCAATAAAATAGGTGAATTTATTATAAGGTTATAAAGATGTTTCATGGAAACAAGAGAAGCAGATACATATCAGGAACAAACTGGAAGTGTAAACTAGAATCTATAGGGAACCTAGGAAGACTTCCTTCTAGTTTAGTTCTCCATCTCTCTGTGCTTCTGCCTCATTAATTTTTTTTTAATCTCTGTTTTTCCCACTTACTGGCTACAGACCTGGCTACAGACCTTATTTACAGGTCCAACCACCCAGAGAAAGACTGACTCTCTCTCCCTTTCTCTCTATAAAACTTAAAATAATGTGACAAATCTAAGATTAAACATATTTGTTACTTCAGTAAGAATAAAACATATGTATTCATTTATTAAAAGAAAAAGTCTTCTATATTTTATCACAAAGCAAAACCCACTGTACACTGTAAATGCAAATTAATCATAAATATTAATTTATAAAATTTTTAAATGAAATGATACTTTCTTACTACAAAAACAAGTCAGAATCTGTGATCTTAGTACCACACTGATTGAAGAAATGGCAAAAAGCATAATATATGGTGAAAAAAGAATAAAGTTTTAAAATAGTAAAGGCTAAAATTCTCAATAAAACTATAATAATATAAATATATTTAATATATAAATATATTTAATATATATTAAAAACAGTTGATATTAACAAATAAAAACTAGTGATATTAACAAATAAAAACTAGTGAATATTCAAGAAAGAAAGAGAAACATGATAAAAGCAGAAAATAAAGACAGAGAGACTATGCTTTCTTTCAAGTATCCATGGAAAAATTCAAAAAGCTATTAGGCCATGAAAAAATTCAGTGAAGATATAATCAGTTCTGATAAGGGGATGATTTCAGAGGCTTCACAGAGGAAGTAATGGCAAAGTGGGCTTTGAATTACCCAAAATATAAAGCAGCAGCCCAAAATAAGAGAAAGAAATGTGCAAAACCCAAGACAAGACTCACAATTCCTCCTCCAATTTATGGTCCCCAATTGTCTCCAAAATAACTGCAGATGGTGACTACAGCCATGAAATTAAAAGACACTAGCCTCTTGGAAGAAAAGCTATGACAAACCTAGACAGCATACTAAAAAGCAGACATTACTTTGCCAACAAAGGTCCTTATAATCAGAGCCATGGTTTTTCCAGTGGTCATGTATGGGTATGAGAGTTGGACCATAAAAAAGGCTGAATACTGAAGAATTGTTGCTTTTGAACTGTGGTGTTGGAGAAGACTCTTGAGAGTTCCTCGGACTGTAAGGAGATCCAACCAGTCCATTCTAAAGGAAATCAGTCCTGGGTGTTCATTGGAAGGACTGATGTTGAAGCTGAAGCTCCAATACATTGACTAACTGATTCAAAGAACTGACTCATTTGAAAAGACCGTAATGCTAGGAAAGATGAAGGCAGGAGGAGAAGGGGACAACAGAGGATGAGATGGCAGCACTGACTCAATGGACATGAGTTTGAGCAAGCTCTGGGAGATAGTGAAGGACAGAGAAGCCTGGCATGCTGCAGTCCATGGGGTCGCAAAGAGTTAGACATTACTGAGTGACTGAACAACTTCCTCAGGCTTCCCAGCTTGAGTAGTGGTAAAGAATCTGACTGCCAATGCGGGAGACAAAAAAGACCCGAGTTTGATCGCTGAGTCAGAAAGATTCCCTGGAATAGGAAATGGCAACCCATTTCAGTATTCTTGCCTGGAAAATTCAGTTAAGAGAGGAGTCTGTTGGTCTTCAGTCCATGGGGTCACAAACAGCTGGTCACCACTAAGCGACTAAGCACACACAACACAATTTCCTCTTAAAAGAACAAAAAAGTTAAACCTTTAAACCTCCCAGAACAGAAGCTACACATGTGAAAGATGACATAAAAGCTGTTCTGTTTATATATATAATCTTTCTGCCTATGTTTTAATCAAGTCCAGCTTTTCTTTTAAAATAACACCCAAGTGTTAATAAGGAAAAATAGTTTTAGGTTTTGGCATTTCTATAAATTTAGGAAAAAATACATAGTATTGAGAAAGTCAATTCCTAGACAGGTTGATAAGAAGTCTGGGGGTCCCCGAAGAAATAGGGGTCTGGAATTCTTAAGGAGAAGGAAAGGACAAGCATCTTTTTTTCTCTACATTTCTTAGTCTTAGTCACATAAAATGTTTGTTTGTTTTTCTTCTTTAAGCCCAGAACTGATGATTAAACAACAAGCAACTCAGTTTAAACTCTATACTAAGGATTATATAACAACAATGTATCCTACTTGAGGACAGTTTCTCCTTCCTGAAAACCTTCTGGCTAATCCTGTTGTCTTAAAATGTAAATTATGGGAGTGGGTCTAGTAAGATCTTTACAACCTTGGGGTATTCTTTTGACTTATTGTAATAACTAATTTAAAAAGTATATAACTCCCTTGCTAATACTACCAAAGGGGGCATTCCCTTCTGATGTCTATGTCAGAAGGTTTCTCTGCCCTTTTCTTACTTTAATAAAACTCTGCTATACAAAATCTCTTAAGTGATCAAGTCTGGTCCCTGGTCCTGAAGCTAAATCTTCTTCTTTGGAGATCAAGAATCCAACACCGTTCACCATAAACTATCAGTCTATTCTCTAAGAAATTATGTATTTTAGAATTTAAAATCTGCCAGATTCTTTTTTGCATAGTAAATAAGGAAATCAAGATATTTATCAAAATATACATGAGATATCATATTTTAGTGTCTCTGAAAACACCTTAGTTTGCCTTTTTCAGAGGCAATATGAATCGACAGTGTTTTCAATTATGTAAAACAGCAAGATGCTGGGAACATCTCTCAGTGAAGTGCAAAGTTACATGTCAAGATTCTTCCCAAATCAAGAAAATCACTTTAGGATTTGCAAAGACAAATCCATATAATCCTCTTGATTTTTAATCTACTGAAATCAGTGGTTGAACAAGAAGTGCCTTTATTTCTTTATCTTTCAACAATAGCTAAGTCTTCTGACCAGTAATTCTTAACTACTGCCACTGAAGGACCCCTGGCTGCAGAAATGAATATATGCACGTTACCAGGCTCCAGAGCCACGGTCTGCACCCTCGCTGCATCTTCCAAGGGCAAAATATTTCTCTGAAGCATTCTTTTTATCTAAAAAATTTTAAAAATGCTTTTATATTCCATATAAGAATATTAAAATGTGTGTGTGTGTGCTCACTCAGTCATGTCTGACTCTTTGTGACCCCATGGACTATAGCCCACCAGGCTCCTCTGTCCTTAGTATTAACCTGGCGAGAATACTGGATTGCATTGCAATTTGCCACTCCAACATTAAAAAGTACATTATCAACAAAATGTCCACTTCAGGAAGATATCTTACATTTATTTTGTGATTCCTACTACCCTCTAGTACATCTTCACCTACTCCCAGTTGTATCAATTCGAGAAACTGAGCTTAAGATTTTAAAGAGATTTTAAAATCAGCAGTAATAATTTTTTTAAAAAATTGTTAAATAAATAAAATGGACTATCCAAAAAAAAAGCCCTCATAATAATGGCTAATATGAGCTGGTGCTTGCTACTTCAAAATCATCACCTCATTTAATTCTTACAACTACTCTATGAGGAATGGGCTCTTATTTACTATTATTAATATACTTCTATAACAGATAAGGAAACTGATGCTCAAAAGTGTAAAAATTTGCCCAAAGAGTAGGACACAACTGAGCACATGCAACCACTAGCTAACTTATTCCAAAGTCTATGATCTTCATCATGTCTTAATGTCCTTGTGGTGGTTGTTTAGTCGCTCAGTTGTATCCAACTCTTTTGCAATCCCGCGGACTATATCCCTCCAGGCTCCTCTACCCATAGGATTTCCCAGGTAAGAATACTGGAGTCGGTTGCCATTTCCTTCTCCAGGGGATCTTCCTGATGCAGGGATCAAACCCACATCTGCACTGGCAGGTGGACTCTTTACCACTGAGCCACCAGGGAAGCCCTTCAATGTTCTACTGCCTTTCTTATAGGCATGGTTTATAATTCTTCAATTTAATAAATAAATTTTAATTTTTGATATTGTATTTTAGCCAATAATATGTACATAATGTTATTTGAATAAAGATCTGTCATGAGTTTTGTACCCTCCATTCCTGCTCCACCTCAATAAATAACATCAGTTCAGTTCAGTTCAGTTGCTCAGTCGTGTCCGACTCTTTGCGACCCCATGAATCACAGCATGCCAGGCCACCCTGTCCATCACCAACTCCCGGGGTTCACTCAAATTCATGCCCATCGAGTCGGTGATGCCACCCAGCCATCTCATTCTCTGTCGTCCCCGTCTCCTCCCACCCCCAATTCTTCCTAGCATCAGACTCTTTTCCAGCGAGTCAACTTGACGCATGAGGTGGCCAAAGTATTGGAGTTTCAGCTTTAGCATCAGTCCTTCCAACGAACACCCAGGATTGATCTCCTTTAGAATGGACTGGTTGGATCTCCTTGCAGTCCAAGGGACTCTCAAGAGTCTTCTCCAGCACCACAGTTCAAAAGCATCAATTCTTCGGCGATCAGCTTTCTTCACAGTCCAACTCTCACATCCATACATGACCACGGGAAAAACCATAGCCTTGACTAGACGGACCTTGGTTGGCAAAGTAATGTCTGTGCTTTTTAATATGCTATCTAGGTTGGTCATAACTTTCCTCCCGAGGAGTAAGAGTCTTTTAATTTCCTGGCTGCAGTCAGCATCCACAGTGATTTTGGAGCCCAAAAAAATAAAGTCTAACACTGTTTCCACTGTTTCCCCATCTATTTCCCATGAAGTGATGGGACCAGATGCCATGATCTTTGTTTTCTGAATGTTGAGCTTCAAGCCAACCTTTTCACTCTCCTCTTTCACTTTCATCAAGAGGCTTTTTAGTTCCTCTTCACTTTCTGCCATAAGGGTGGTGTCATCTGCATATCTGAGGTTATTGATATTTCTCCCTGCAATCTTGATTCCAGCTTGTGCTTCTTCCAGCCCAGCGTTCCTCATGATGTACTCTGCATATAAGTTAAGTAAGCTGGGTGACAATATACAACCTTGATGTACTCCTTTTCTTATTTGGAACCAGTCTGTTGTTCCATGTCCAGTTCTAACTGTTGCTTCCTGACCTGCATACAGGTTTCTCAAGAGGCAGGTCAGGTGGTCTGGGATTCCCATCTCTTTCAGAATTTTCCACAGTTTATTGTGATCCACACAGTCAAAGGCTTTGGCATAGTCAATGAAGCAGAAATAGATGCTCTTCTGGAACTCTCTTGCTTTCTCCATGATCCAGCGGATGTTGGCAATTTGATCTCTGGTGCCTCTGCCTTTTCTAAAACCTGCTTGAACAGCTGGAAGTTCACGGTTCACATATTGCTGAAGCCTGGCTTGGAGAATTTTGAGCATGACTTGACTAGCGTGTGAGATGAGTGCAATTGTGTGGTAGTTTGAGCA
Organism: Moschus berezovskii; assembly: GCF_049115385.1. Lineage (NCBI taxonomy): Eukaryota > Metazoa > Chordata > Mammalia > Artiodactyla > Moschidae > Moschus > Moschus berezovskii. The sequence continues at coordinate 91,947,204 of NC_142470.1, forward strand.
TTCTTTGGCATTCCCTTTCCTTGGGATTGGAATGAAGACTGACATTTTCCAGTCCTGTGGCCACTGCTGAGTTTTCCAAATTTGCTGGCATATTGAATGCAGCACTTTCACAGCATCATTTTTCAGGTTTTGAAATAGCTCAATTGGAATTCCATCACCTCCACTAGCTTTGTTCATAGTGATGCTCTCTAAGGCCCACTTGACTTCACATTCCAAGATGTCTGGCTCCAGGTGAGAGATCACGCCATCATGATTATCTTCATCATGAAGCTCTTTTTTGTACAGTTCTTCTGTGTATTCTTGCCACCTCTTCTTAATATCTTCTGCTTCTGTTAGGTTTTATTTGGGGACTGCTCTGGAAGTGCCTGCTTGTAGAAATTCACTTTTTCTACTAGTTGTAAGGTGCTAGAAAAATTGCTCAGCCACTTTTGGTCTGCTTTCTTATGCACAAAATTGGGTGTAAGAACAGAAAACACTGAATTAGTAACCCAATTTTGTGCATAAGAAAGCAGACCAAAAGTGGCTGAGCAATTTTTCTAGCACCTTACAACTAGTAGAAAAAGTGAATTTCTACAAGCAGGCACTTCCAGAGCAGTCCCCAAATAAAACTTCTCTTACTTCCATTGTCACATCTTAGCTATCGTTGCGGAGCACAAAAGAATACTCTTCTCAAGCAACCCCTTGCATTTCACAATCACTTATTTTTAGTTCTCTTATCTGTGTGCCTGCACCAGCACTGTCCATTTCAGTAGGATATAAACCCAGTCAGTTCAAATGCACAAAATTTTCTTATTGCAATACAAGGAAACAGCAAGGAACAGGCAGTACTTGCTTTTCATCACCCTCTGTTTACTTGAAATGGTTTCATAAAGCCAATGACTTCATTGTGAAGTAACTCCTATGTTCTCATGGTAAAAAAAAAAAAAAGGTATTATAATGGAAAAACAATGACATAAATAAATAATAGCTATTACCAGCAACATGTCATAGGCCAAATTACACTGTAACTGTAATTTTTTATTATTTAATTCTAAAGTTATTCTTCAAGTCCTACCTAAAAAGCTTAAATTTCTGAATCAGTGGTTACACAGGAGATTCCAATGGACATTCAAACACAAATGTTTCACTGCATCACATTTTATCACATTTACTCTGCTTATTTAGTTCTATTCTTCCCCATATAGCCAAGTGTGTTCAAAGAGCTGACTGTGCTTGTTTTTTGTTTTGTTTTGTTTAATTTTCACTCATTTCCCAGTTCACTCCTTTCTAGTCACCAGACTAAAACATCTTTCTCTTGAGTCACCAGTGAGCTCCACATTACTGAAATCAGTTGTTGGTTTTATTGCTCATATGACTGAACTTCTTTGCATTTGACAATGTTGGCCAGTGTCTCACTCTAGAAACACTGCCGTTTTTTGGCTTGTGGAAAAAATATTCACCTTGTTTATTCTTCCTACATCTCAAAGATTCATCCTTTTCTAGCCATCATTAAAAGGGTTGATTTCTTAAGGCTTACACCAGCATGTTCTCTTTTCATGTTCTTCTAGGAAATATAATTCCAATCAAATATTCTGAAACAAATAAATTCACAATTCTTGGGCTGACCTGTTCTTTGAGCTCCAGACTTACATATACTGCTGCTGCTGCTGCTGCTAAGTCGCTTCAGTCGTGTCCAATTCTGTGCAATCCCATAGACGGAAGCCTACCAAGCTCCCCAGTCCCTGGGATTCTCCAGGCAAGAACACTGGAGTGGCTTGCCATTTCCTTCTCCAATGCATGAAAGTGAAAAGTGAACGGGAAGTCACTCAGTCGTGTCCGACTCAGCAACCCATGGACTGCAGCCCACCAGGCTCCCCCACCCATGGGATTTTCCAGGCAAGAGTACTGGAGTGGGGTGCCATTGCCTTCTCAGCATATCCTACTGCCTACTTGATATATCAATATGACTTGGTTATGTTAGATGCACCTCATAACCAATATGTTCATTATCAAACTTGTAATCTTCCCCCTCGAACTCAGTCTACTAGCAGTTGTTCCAACTTTAGTGAATAGCTTCATCCTGCCATTTGTACAGGCTAGAATACTAGAAATCATCATGACATCATCTTTTTCCTCACCCTACATACATGTAATCCATTACAAAATACTGTCCATTTTACCTCAAAATGCCATAAGCTGCTCACTTTTTTCTGTCTCCACTGACACCACCATAGCCCAAGTTGCCATCGCTCCTATGAGGACCACTGCAAAAGTTTCTTAAACTTTTCTTCCTGCATCCATTCCAGCCCCTTTCACCATTTCCACATAATGGAGTCAGAGTAATTTCTGCAAAAACCCAAATCTGATCACATCATGGCCTATATTAAATCATTTAATGGTTTTTCATTATACTTAAGAAAAATTCAAATCCTTCTTATGGTTTATTAATGTCCTGCATGGTCTGGCCCCTGCCTCCATATTCATCTTCATTGTGCATCAGTCCTCTCCTTGATCTCACTTTAGCCACCCCAATTTTCTACCAATTTTGCTGTTTCTGACAACAGGCTGTTTGACCGTTGTATTTTTTCCTTCATGGAACATTTCCTTCCTCCATCTCCTTCTATATTACCTTACAACCAGGATCTCTTAGCCATCCTCAAACCTTAGATCTGGGATCACTTCTTCTGAAAATCCTTCCCTGTACATCCCCGTCTCCATTCACCCACACAAACACAGGTCTAAATAAGCTTCTATTGTTATGTGGCCCCTATAAACATTTATTTCCATTTAATTTTATATAATTTCAAACAGCATGAGCATTTAATTAATCTATACTTGACAATAAGCCTCCACAGAATACAAAACAGGCCCTTGCTCACCAGAATAATTCTAGAACCTATTATATAACTAAGCACATATTTGATGCTTAAAAATATCTATTGAATTAATTAATGAAACCCACAAACAATATTTTAAGATCAAATAATTATTTTCAAACAACTTTTCCCACATCCTGAGAATTTAAGATTGATTTAGGTGATGTCTCCTTTTAATCTTGATAAACTTTGTGAGAGAAATAAGATATATTCAAAGTTATTTCAGCGAGCTCAGAACTGAATTGAAATACAAATACTACAGAGTGAGGATATAGAGAGGTTGAGTCATATTTGCTGAGATTTTTTTCAAATTTCACATTTCTGCATTCCTGTTTCAGCTCCTCAGGGAAATTTGTCCTTGCATGTTTTTACTCCCAAATTCAGTGGAGAACTATTAGAAAGCCTAACAATTTTATTTATTGTGCACTGATTATGCTTCAAATATAACTAGGCTCTTAATAAAAAAAAAAAATGATAGTAAATCTACCCTGAAGTTGTTCCTAATCTAGGAGGGGAAGTATAATCCTGAGTTCATATACCCAGTACCAAATAATATATAAAAATATGAACTTAAAAAGAAAAACAGAAACAACTCAATAGAAAAAAAAAAAGAGAGCAGAGGATAACAATAAGTAATTTCAAGAACACCAAATTCAAGACACCAAATAATCCATATGCAACACACACACCTGCTTGAAGATGTCCTTTTCCTACCACATGATTCCAACTCGACTACCAGAAAATGATTCGCTTAGTTGTTCTTCTCAGCCACTGAGAAAGCTTGATCTGGCTAAGTTTGATCTCTTACTACTGTCAGCAAAGGAAAATAAAAGTTCCCGGCCCAAGACAAAGGGAGAACACTCTCCCTTAAAACTTCTTCACGTTCTCAGTATAAATACAGTATACCTGACTGAGACAAGTAAATACAAAAAGGCACATGGATTTTAAACCTTGTTCATTAAATATGAACCCAATGTGTACAATATCAGTACTATGTTAGCATGCCTGACTGAGACAAGTAAATACAAAAAGGCACATGGATTTTAAACCTTGTTCATTAAATATGAACCCAATGTGTACAATATCAGTACTATGTTAGCATGTCTGATTCATCTCCAAGTTCATTTCTCTCCTGTTCTTTTGATACATATTTAGTTATTCCCTATTTTGTGACAACATGATACTGTCCATATTTTTTTAATCTTTTTTTTAATCTTTACAGTGTCACTTTACTTCAGCCTACCTAATTTTACATCATCCTGCCTTCAAGATGCTAACTTTTTAAAACATAGTCCCATTTATGTTTAATATTTACATGTGGGCTTCCCTGGTGGCTCAGTGGTAAAGAATCTGTCTGCCAATGCAGGAGACACAAATTTGATCCCCAGGTCAGGAAGATCCCCTGGAGAAGGAAATGGCAATCCACTCCAGTATTCTTGCCTGGGAAATCCCAAGGACAGAGAAGCCTGGAGGGCTATAGTCCATGGGGTCGCAAAAGAGTTGGATATGACCTAACAACTAAATAAACAAACAAAAACATATTATTGGGATAAATGAAAATGATGATTCATTATTTTCCCATGCATGCAGAAACTTCTCAAAGCAGAAACTGATCTGACACATTCTCTACTGTCCCAAATCTCATTTTTCTAGTCTTCAGCTGACTCAAAGGATATTCTATATGATAACTTGTGTCCTTATTGGTAAATATCTTAAAAAGGAAAACTACATATACTGACCACAAGTTTCACTTCTTAATCACATGTCAAATGATTTCAATCCAACTTTCAATCTGACCAACCTCCCGAAAGGGCTTTCTCAGAAAGTCAGCATTCACCACTTTATAGAATAAGTGGTCTTTTCTTTGGCTTTTAGTCCACCAAATTCTGTATCTTTTGTCACCATAATAGACCTTTCATTTTAAAGGTATAGCTTCTCTTGACTTTCTCGAAGATACTCCATCTCATTTTTTCTAACCTCTCTTGCTTTTTTATTAGTCTCCCACACTAGATTTTCTTCTCAAAATTTGTTAATACTAAAATTCTATCCTTAGTCCACTTCCTTTATTCTCTGCTTTGTCTCCTCAAGAGATCACTTTCACTTTTGTAGCTTCAACAATCACCTGCTTGCTGATAACTCAACAAATATAATTTCTCACATTAATTACTATCCTAAGTTTCACATCTGTTTTTGTAAGTACCTTTATTTGAATTAAATACAGGCATCTCAAAGTTCTTCCATAGAAACCTACTCTCTCTGCCATATTTATCTTAAAAGTAAGCCTAACGACAGCATTTATCTTGCTGAATTATTAAGGTAATCCTAGTTGCTATAACAGCCAAGACTAGATATCTCAGTGGCTTAAGGCAACAAAAATTTATCTGTCACCTCAACTGCAATATCAGGGAAAGTAAAAGTTGTGATGCTATGCTCTTCTCTACACATTCATTAAAGGACTCAAGAAGAAGGAAGATGCGACATATTCAAATACCTGGGGCATCATCCTTATTTAGCAAACAAAAATTAAAAGGAGAAGAAGACCTAATTTCCTAGGACGTTTTGTTTCGACGGATCAAACCTGCAATGATATGTATCACTTCTGCCCACATTCCTTTACAATTGACTTCTCATGGTTGTGTTGTCATCTAAGTTAAGATTCTCATCTTTCATTTTTCATTATCCCATGCCCAACTTGTTATTAGATCATAAAATTCTGTTTTACAATTATATCTTAAATTTAAATCTTTCCCTCCATTTATATTGCCTTATCTCCATGAAAAAAAATGAAAGTGTTAGTCACTCAGTTGTGTCCAACATGTACGACCCCACAGACTGTAGCCCAAAAGGCTCCTCTGTCCATGGAATTCTCCAGGCAAGAACACTGGAGTGGGTAGCCATTCCCTTCTCCAAGGGATCTTCCCAATCCAGGGATTGAAAACCCAGGTCTCCTACATTTCAGGCAGATTCTTTACTATCTGAGCCACCAGGCAGTACTTCTCAACTTTGGCTGTCTATTAGAATTACACTGGTAGCTTTAATAAAGTTTTGATATCTCAAATATTTAATTTAATAAATTTTGATTAGGCTTCAGTATTTTTTGTAAAACAACTCCCTCAGTTCCTTCTATTTTCAAACATTTGCTAAGAACTACGGAACTAAGGCAAACAATGGTTTGAAAATAAAATGAACTGATGTAGTTGTTTTAGAAAAAATGCTGATGCCTAATTCCCAATCCAGATTTATTAAATCAAGTATTTGAGATATCAAAACTTTACTAAATTTATCAATGTAATTCTAATTGACAAAGTTAAGAAGTGCTGCTCTAATCCAGCTCCCTCCTTGCCACACCCAAGATGATCTCATTGAAGTACCAACTTAATCCTGATCTATCTCCTGCTTAAACACTGGTTTTGAACTTCCATTGTGTAAAGTATGGTGTGCACATCTGAATAGGCTTCCAGGATGATTCACTGGGTAGAAAATGTGTTTATCTGTATGTTCTATTTCATGTTATTTTAATTACTATGTAAATTTTATCATGTTCATAATTTATTAATATAGTAGAATCAAGGTATTTACTTACTTAAAATTTGTTACTGACTCTGAATTCTCTATAGCAGTGGTTTCCTATGTAGAAAGTAAGTACCTGAGGGGATATGCATGTTGATTCACTTTGGTCTAACACTTACTGTGAAATCTCACTAGGATTTTTGGACAGTAGAAAAATGGTAGAGCCTATCCATTGTAGGAAATCTAACAAGTTATACACACACACATGGAATATATATGAAAATAGATACAGGAACTAAAAATAGGCCAAGCTGAAAGACCTAATCCTGTTTGTTTTCTGCAGCATTTCTCTACCTATAGCTTTCTGTTTGCATTCGGATTGGGAATACTGGGATCGCTTTCATCATGCCTACAGTGGTGGTAATGGACGTATCTCTTTCCATAACCCGACCTGTGTCTGTTGAGGGGTCTGAGGAATATCAGCGCAAGCACCTGGAAGCCCATGGTTTGACAATGCTGTTTGAGCACATGGCCACAAATTACAAGCTTGAGTTTACAGCTCTGGTGGTTTTTTCATCCCTCTGGGAGTTGATGGTTCCCTTCACAAGAGATTATAATACCCTACAGGTACTGAAAGGAATGAGTTATTATATGGACAGGGCCCAAATTTATAGGGAGGAAAACAGTGTTATCATACTGCACTGAATACTTAAAACTGGAATTGTTTAATGATAAGTCTCTGAGTGTACTATTCTTAATATAACTATAAAACAAGGATTATAACCAGTAGGCCCTCAGCCTTTGTTAGAGCTGTGAGTTGTTGCCATAGTCACATCTCTTGGTTTCTGAAATTCTCTGTGGAAGGGGAGCATCTCAGGATGTAGTGCCCTGTTCCCTAAGGTTCAGAATCTTTAGGTTCAACACTACTATTTTCTACTTTCTATAAGCTTGAGATGAAAAATAGCCCTTCCTTAAAAAAGCCTTCATTCTAGAGTGATTCAGGAGTATATTTCCTCCCAACAAATAGCCTTTGATTTACAGATGCCACCTAATCCTCATTTTAAAACTTTGATCAGTGTTATCTTCCAAAGGTTTGTCTGTGATATGCCAAAGAATTTACTTTCTGGAAACATCTCTAAATTATTAACCAATAATGCCTCTCACAGTTCCTTGCAGATAGAGAGCAGCAGTCAGTATTTGCGGAATTAAAATGAACAATTTAATAATTGCTAGGCAGTCCATGGGGTCGTGAAGAGTCGGACACAACTAAGCGACTTCACTTTCACTTTTCACTTTCACGCATTGGAGAAGGAAATGACAACCTACTCCAGTGTTCTTGCCTGGAGAATCCTAGGGATGGCAGAGCCTGGTGGGCTGCCGTCAGTGGGGTTGCACAGAGTCGGACACGACTGAAGTGACTTAGCAGCAGCAAAAATAAACCAACCTCAAAGAAAAGAATAACATGCAAACTTAGAGCCAGATAGAGGGAAAGAATACTTTCCCATAAAGTTTGAAAAATCTCAAGCTTTGGCCTACTTGGGACAAAAAAGTCTGCATAATATATAATATAGAAAGATAAAGAGATAAAATACATAAAATATACATTAGAACACAGAGAAGATAAAGTGATGAGGTACAGGATATATATAATTAGAGTCACAAAAGGAAAAGAGGAGAAAGAGGTAATGTTTCAAATGATAAAGCTGATGGTTTTCCAAACTAAAGTGAAAAATGAAAGTGAAAGTCACTCAGTTGTGTCTGACTCTTTGCAACCCCATGTACTTTACAATCCATGGAATTCTCCAGGTGAGAATTCCACCTTCTCCAGAGGATCTTCCCAACACAGGGATCAAACCCAGGTCTCCTGAATTGCAGGCAGATTCTTTCCAAACTAAAAGAAATACATAAACCCTCAGATCCATTATATGAAATTTTATTTCAGTGGTATAAATAAATATAAATTTAGACTAGGATGACATCAAAATACAAAACCAAAGACCAAAAGAAGGTCTTAAAAGTAATCAGGGAAAAGACACACAGTTGACTTCTAATAATTGAAAGTCAGTGGACTTAAGCCTCACCTCTGGTTTTCAGACTTATTCTTGCAGTAGCCTCAAGACTTCTCCATCTGTCACTTCCAAGGTGGTTCCCTCTGTTTTAGCTTCTTCTGTTTGCTGGTCTCTTCAGTGTCTAATTTCTGCCCTGACAGTAGGGGGCGGTGGTGGACACTTCTTTAGGCTCACTTGTTCAGTCGTGCTGTGGGGAGGGAGGAACGCTGCAAACAAATATCACTGGCGTCTGTGGGGAGTGCTTGCAGTGCCTCGGCCACACTGGGTTTGCCCCCACTCACGGCGTGTGTGCTGTCCCAGTCTACACCACACAGGCTCTAGGTTGCTCTGATGGAAACTGCCTGAGGCTGGTGCTGGGTTGCATGCACTTCCCAGGTCTAAGCCACTCAGGTTCAGGTACTCGTGTACTCCACAAAGGTGCAGACTCGGTTAGGCTTGCGTTTTGTACCCTGCCCTGGTCCCAGCAGCTCAGGTGACCAGGTGTTTGGCGAGCGCAGTCGCTGCAACTTATTGCCTCCCTGGTTCCTGCCCCTCAGTTTTCTGGGTGTACAACTGGCACACCTTCTCAAGCGGATGTTGACCAGCCAGAATCCCAAGAAGTCTTGGTTAGCAACGAAGCCTGCTTGCAGTTTGGTATCGGATGCCTCTCTGGGGCCACGATTGCCCTCTTTTGTCTCTGGCTGCACTCCCCTGCCTGTCTCAGCAGGGAATTGGGAATGAGCTGTCCGCAGCGGGAGCTCTATATAGTTCTTTGCTCTGTGAGCAGGTCTGGCACTGTCTTAGGTTAGGGCTTTTTGCCTTTATGCGGGGTAGCTATCCCACAGTCTGCTTTGCTATCTCAAGTTAGTTACCTTAGATTGTCATAGGGGCATTCAGGCCTGGTCCTTACTCTAATCAATGCAGCCCACGCTTGCTAGTGGGGTATGCGGGCTTCTGCGCTGCTTCTCTGCTGGGAGTTACTATTGGGCACATAATCTGTGGGTTTTAATTATTTATTTCTTTTTTCTCCTGGTTATGTTGCCTTCTGAGGTTCCAAAGCTCACCACAGATTCACCAGTGAGTGTTTCCTGGTGTTTGGAAACCTCTCTCTTTTTTAAGCCTCCCTTCCCAGGCCAGATCTCCATCCCTACCTCTTTTGTCTCTCTTTTTATCTTTTATATTTCCTACCTTCTTTCAAAGACAATGGGCTGCTTTACTGGGTGCCTGATGTCCTCTGCCGGCATTCAGAAGTTGTTTTGTGGGATTTACTCAGCATTCAAATATTCTTTAATGAATATGTGGTGGGAAATTTAGAGAAGAGCTAACACCTATCCTACTCAAACTCTTTCAGAAAATTGCAGAGGAAGGTAAACTTCCAAACTCATTCTATGAGGCCACCATCACCCTAATACCAAAACCTGACAAAGATGCCACAAAAAAAGAGAACTACAGGCCAATATCACTGATGAATATAGATGCAAAAATCCTTAACAAAATTCTAGCAATCAGAATCCAACAACACATTAAAAAGATCATACATCATGACCCAGGGCTTTATCCAAGGGATGCAAGGATTCTTCAATATCCGCAAATCAATCAATGTAATACACCACATTAACGAAATGAAAAATAAAAACCATATGATTATCTCAATAGATGCAGAGAAAGCCTTTGACAACATTCAAGATCCATTTATGATCAAAACCCTGCAGAAGGTGGGAATAAAAGGAACATTCCTCAACATAATAAAAGCTATATATGACAAACCCACAGCAAACATTATCCTCAATGGTGAAAAATTGAAAGCATTTCCCCTAAAGTCAGGAAAAAGACAAGGGTGCCCACTCTCACCACTACTATTCAACATAGTTTTGGAAGTTTTGGCCACAGCAATCAGAGCAGAAAAATACATAAAAGGAATCCAAATTGGAAATGAAGAAGTAAAACTCTCACTGTAGATGACATGATCCTCTACACGGAAAACCCTAAAGACTCTACCAGAAAATTACTAAAGCTAATCAATGAATAGAGTAACGTTGCAGGATATAAAATCAACACACAGAAATCCCTTGCATTCCTGTACACTAATAATGAGAAAATAGAGAAATTAAAGAAACAATTCCATTCACCATTGCAATGAAATGAATAAAATACTTAGGAATATATCTACCTAAAGAAACACAAGACCTATATATAGAAAACTAGAAAACACTGGTGAAAGAAATCAGGGAGGACACTAATAGATGGAGAAATATACCGTGTTTGTGGGTTGGAAGAATAAATATTGTGAAAATGACTATATTACCCAAAATAATTTATAGGTTCAATGCAATCCCTATCAAGCTGCCAATGGTATTTTTCACAGAACTAGAGCAGATAATTTCTCAATTTGTATGGAAATACAAAAAACCTCGAATAGCCAAAGCAATCTTGAGTAAGAAGAATGGAACTAGGGGAATCAACCTGCTTTAATTTAGGCTCTACTACAAAGCCACAGTCATCAAGACAGTATTGTACTGGCATAAAGACAGATATATAGATCAATGGAACAAAATAGAAAGCCCAGAGATAAATCCATGCACCTATGGACACCTTATCTTTGACAAAGGAGGCAAGAATATAAAATGGAGAAAAGACAATCTCTTTAACAAGTAGTGTTGGAAAAATTGGCCAACCACTTGTAAAAGAATGAAACTAACACTCCTTAACACCATACACAAAAATAAACTCAAAATGAATTAAAGATCTAAATGTAAGACCAGAAACTATAAAACGCCTAGAGGAGAACGTAGGCAAAACCCTCTCTGACATAAATCACAGCAGGATCCTCCATGACCCACCTCCCAGAATATTGGAAATAAAAGCAAAAATAAACAAATGGGACCTAATTAAAATTAAAAGCTTCTGCACAACTAAGGAAACTATAAGCAAGGTGAAAAGACAGCCTTCAGAATGGGAGAAAATAACAGCAAATGAAGCATGAAAAAGAATTAATCTCAAAAATATACAACTCCTGCAGCTCAATTCCAGGAAAATAAACGACCCAATCAAAAAATGGGCCAAAGACTAAACAGACATTTCTCCAGAGAAGACATACAGATGCCTAACAAACACATGAAAAGATGCTTAACATCACTCATAATCAGAAAAATGAAAATCAAGACCACAATGACGTACAATTTCATGCCAGTCAGAATGGCTGCTATCCAAAAGTCTACAAGCAATAAATGCTGGAAAGGGTGTGGAGAAAAGGCAACCCTCTTACACTGTTGGTGGGAATGCAAACTAGTACAACCACTATGGAGAACAGTGTGGAGATTCCTTAAAAAACTGGAAATAGAACTGCCATACGACGCAGCAATCCCACTGCTGGGCATACACACCGAGGAAACCAGAACTGAAAGAGACACATGTATTCCAATGTTCATCGCAGCCCTGTTTACAATAGCCAGGACATGGAAGCAGCCTAGATGTCCATCAGCAGACGAATGGGTAAGAAAGTTGTGGTACATACACACAATGGAATATTACTCAGCCATTAAAGAGAATACATTTGAATCAGTTCTAATGAGGTGGATGAAACCAGAGTCTATTATACAGAGTTAAGTAAGCCAGAAAGAAAATACCAATATAGTATACTAACGCATATGTATGGAATTTAGAAAGATGGTAACGATAACCATGTATACGAGACAGCAAAGATACAAAGATGTATAGAACAGTCTTTTGGGCTCTGTGGGAGAGGGCAAGCGTGGGATGATTGGGAGAATGGCATTGAAACATGTATATTATCATATGTGAAACAAATCTCCAGTCCAGGTTTGATGCATGATACAGGATGCTCAGGGCTGGTGTACTGGGATGACCCAGATGGAGGATATGGGGAGGGAGGTGGGAGGGGGGTTCAACATGGGGAGCACATGTACACCTGGGGTGGATTCATGTCAATGTATGGCAAAACCAATACAATATTGTAAAGTAATTAGCCTTCAATTAAAATAAATAAATTTTTTAAAAATAGAAAAATAAAAGAAAGTCTGTGGAAATACTGTTTAAATATTCTGAAAGAAAACATTTTTTACTGAAGTACAATTGATTTCCAATATTGTGTTAATTATGAATCTTTTGGAGAAAGAAATGGCAACCCACTCCAGTGTTCTTGCCTGGAGAGTCCCAAGGACAAGGGAGCCTGGTGGGATGCCCTCTATGGGGTCGCACAGAGTCGGACACGACTGAAGCAACTTAGCAGCAGCAGCAGCAGCATGAATCTGTGTCTCTTACTTCTCCTGCATTGGCAGATGGGTTCTTTACAACTAGCACCACGTGGTAAGCCCAATTACTGCTACACAGCAATTCAATTCAGTTATACATATATATACATTCATTTGATATATTCCTTTCCATTACAGTTTATCATAAGATACTGAACATAGTTCTCTGTTCCATACAGTAGGACTTTGATGCTTATCCATTCCATATATAAAGGCCTATATTTGCTAACCCCAACCTCCTACTCCATCCCTCCCCCAACCCCCTACTCCATGGCAACCACTAGTCTTCTATGTCCATTACTCCATTTCTGTGTCATAGATAAATTCATTTGTGTTATACTTTAAATTTTACATAGAAGTGATATCATATGATAATTGTCTTTCTTTTCTTGACTCACTTCACTTAAAATGATAATCTCCAGTTGCATCTATGTTGCGGTAAATGGTATTATTTCATTTCAAAAGAAACCATTCTTAACCTAAAGTTACATATGTATTAAAAACTTAGAAAAGAAGGGCAAAATAAAAATATTTTCATATTAAATAAAGGTCAGATAATTTACCAACAGATTCTTACAGAAGGAAATTCTAGAAGTTACATATCCATGAAGTGGAAAGCTATCCCAGAAGAATGGTCTGATATGGAGTAGAAAGAGAAAGCAAATAAACTGAGAGAATCTAAACACTTTCTGCACAAGTTGGAATGAAGATTTCCAGGAGAAATATCAATATCTCAGATATGCAGATGATGCCATCCTTAAGGCAGAAAGTGAAGATAAACTAAAGAGCCTAAAGAGGAGAGTGAGAGTAGAAGATATTAAGAAGAGGTGGCAAGAATACACAGAAGAACTATACAAAAAAGATCTTCACGACCAAGATAATCACGATGGTGTGATCACTCACCTAGAGCCAGAATCCTGGAATGTGAAGTCAAGTGGGCCTTAGAAAACATCACCACGAACAAAGCTAGTGGAGGTGATGGAATTCCAGTGGAGCTATTTCAAATCCTGAAAGATGATTCTTTGAAAGTGCTGCACTCAATATGCCAGCAAATTTGGAGAACTCAGCAGTGGCCATGGGACTGGTAAAGGTCAGTCTTCATTCCAATCCCAAAGAAAGGCAATGCCAAAGAATGCTCAAACTAACGCACAATTGCACTCATCTCACACGCTAGTAAAGTCATGCTCAAAATTCTCCAAGCCAGGCTTCAGCAATATGTGAACTGTGAACTTCCAGCTGTTCAAGCAGGTTTTAGAAAAGGCAGAGGCACCAGAGATCAAATTGCCAACATCCGCTGGATCATGGAGAAAGCAAGAGAGTTCCAGAAAAACATCTATTTCTGCTTCATTGACTATGCCAAAGTTTTGACTATGTGGATCACAATAAACTGTGGAAAATTCTGAAAGAGATGGGAATCCCAGACCACCTGACCTGCCTCTTGAGAAACCTGTATGCAGGTCAGGAAGCAACAGTTAGAACTGGACATGGAACACCAGACTGGTTCCAAATACGAAAAGGAGTACGTCAAGGTTGTATATTGTCAGCCTGCTTATTCAACTTCTATGCAGAGTACATCATGAGGAACGCTGGGCTGGAAGAAGCACAAGCTGGAATCAAGATTGCAGGGAGAAATATCAATAACCTCAGATATGCAGATGACACCACCCTTACGGCAGAAACTGAAAAGGAACTAAAAAGGCTCTTGATGAAAGTGAAAGAGGAGAGTGAAAAGGTTGGCTTGAAGCTCAACATTCAGAAAACAAAGATCATGGCATCTGGTCCCATCACTTCATGGGAAATAGATGGGGAAACAGTGGAAACAGTGTCAGACTTTATTTTTGGGGGCTCCAAAAACACTGCAGATGCTGATTGCAGCCATGAAATTAAAAGAACACCCATCAATCCTGGGTGTTCATTGGAAGGACTGATGCTAAAGCTGAAACTCCAATACTTTGGCCACCTCACATGACGAGTTGACTCACTGGAAAAGACTCGTATGCTGGGAGGGATTGGGGGCAGGAGGAGAAGGGGACGACAGAGAATGAGATGGCTGGATGGCATCACCGACTTGATGGACATGAGTTTGAGTGAACTCCGGGAGTTGGTGATGGACAGGGAGGCCTGGCGTGCTGCGATTCATGGGGTCGTGGAGAGTAGGACACGACTGAGCGACTTAACTGAGAGTGAAAAAACTGGCTAAAACCCAACATTCAAGAAAACAAAGATCATGGCATCTGGTCCCATCACTTCAGGGCAAACAGATGGGGAAACAATGGAAACAGACAGACTTCTTTCTTGGGCTCCAAAATCACTGCAGGTGGTGACTGCAGCCATGAAATAAAAAGAAGCTTGCCCCTTTGAAGAAAAGCTATGAAAAACCTAGAGACATTACTTTGCTGACAAAGGTCTGTATAGTCAAAGCTCTGGTTTTACCAGTAGTCATGTATGGATGTGAGAGTTTGACCATAAAGAAGGTTAAGCATCAAAGAATTAATACTTTTGAACTATCGTGTTGGAGAAGATTCTTGAGAGTCCTTTGGACTGCAAAGAGATCAAATTAATCAATCCTAAAGGACTCACTGGAAAAGACTCTGATGCTAGGAGGAATTGGTGGTGGGAGGAGACGGGGACGACAGACAATGTGATGGCTGGATGGCATCACCAACTGGATGGACATAAGTTTGAGTAAACTCTGGGAGTTGGCGATGGACAAGGAGGCCTGGCGTGCTGTGATTCATGGGGTCTCAAAGAGTCGGACACGACTGAGAGACTGAACTGAACTGAACTGAAAGGAAATCAATCCTGAATATTCATTGGAGGAACTGATGCTGAATCTGAAACTCCAATACTTTGGCCACCTGACGTGAAGAACTGACTCATTTGAAAAGACCCTGATAATGGGAAAGATTGAGGGCAAGAGAAGGGGATGACAGAAGATGAGATGGTTGGATGGCATCACTGTCTCAGTGGACATGAGTTTGAGCAAGCTCTGGGAGATGGTGAAGGACAGGGAAACCTGGCATGCTGCAGTCCATGGGGTCCCAAACAGTCACAACTGAGTGACTGAACAACAACAAAGCACTTTCTAACTGTGCAAAATAATTATAAGGCTAATGCAGAACTAAAATGCTGAACCAATAGCATAAATAGTAGAGGAGTAATGACTCAAAGTCAAAGTAAGTGACTATTTGGTGAAAACAGAAGAATTTAAGATCCATAAGGTCAATAACCTTGGGCTTCACACTGGTAAAGAATTCACCTTCAATACAGGAGACATGGCTACGATCCCTGGGTCAGGAATATACCCTGGAGGAGGGCATGGTAACCAACTCCACTATTCTTGCATGAAGAATCCCATGGACAGAGGAGCCTGATGGACTACAGTCCATAGGGTCGCAAAGAGTCAGACACTACTGAAGCGACTGAGCACACATGCATGCAAGTTCAATAATCTTATTATCTTTCTTCTCTGTTACATATTCAGCACCTAAAGAATGCCTAAAACAATAGACATTCAGGAAAACTCTACTAAATTAATATAAATTTTGTTTAACCATTGTCTAAGTCAGGGTTCTCCAGAGAAATAGGATATATTTAAGGATCATAAAATATTTCATAAAAAGGAATGAAATAAACAGAGATCTAGATAAAAATCTTCAATGGATGCTAACATCACATATATAAAAAGAAACAACTAGATATATTTTGCACATCTTTATGAAAATAAACACTAACATTTGGAAGCAGTCTTACTGAAAATATCAAATTTAAATTTGATCAGGTTTCTAAGTCTAACCAACAATTTACAGGAGAAATAGAGATCAGAGAAATATGCAAATAGCACCTCATGAATGTAATCAACAAAATCTACCCTATAAACAAATAGCTCAGTTGCTACAACAACAACTAAAACAGGAAAAAAAATTCAAGAAGTAAAACAGAAAGAGCAACCCTATAGATTAAAAGGAACTTGAGAGACATAGTAACCAACTGCAATGTATAGACATTATTTCAAGCCCTTTTATTGACTCATTATTTACAAATTATTAAATGAGATTTTAAAAAACTGAAAATTGGCTATTTTACTATATTAAGAAATTATTATTTATTTATGGTGCTATAAATATGATGTAGCACTTGTTAGTGCGACCATTTGGTTGTAGTTTTAGAGATGTGTATTGAACTATACAGTTTCCCTGGTGACTAAGATGGTAAAGAATCTGCCTGCAATGATGGAGAGCCAGGTTCAATCCCTGGGTCGGGAAGATCCCCGGAGGAAGGGAAAGGCAACACACTCCAATATTCTTGCCTGGAGAATTTCATGAACAGAGGAACCTGGAGGGCTACAGTTCATGGGGTCAAAAGAGTCAGACACAGCTGAGTGACTAACATATAATAATTGATATGACATAATGTCTGAGATTTGCTGCAAAATACTCTGGGAGACTAAAGGAGCCAGGAAGTTGGCAGGGAAGTTGAAAGTTTTGGAGACTGGATAAATAGTTAATTACACTAGTCTCTCTGCTATTATATATGCTTATATTATAAATTTCCTAATATATAAAGTTAAAGAAAACAAATGAAGAAAACAGAGAGAGAGAGAAGTAATTATTTTACCTGATAAGTCTGTCAAATGGAAATAAGGAATTTGTAGCTTCCTATGTGTGATTAAGTACTCCTTTTACTGAAATCTCCATTCTAATTGTCTTGTCCTTATAAGAACACAATTGGGCTTATACAAAAATTAGCAAAGAAGCATTCTCAAATAAGAAAAACCAAAACAATTTTAGGAATTAAAACTTGACACAGTCACAGACCTGTGTTTTATACTAACCACTTCAACACCTTCTCTCTTTCCCTGGTTTCCCTACTTAGGTGACCCTGGCTTTCCATCAACACCCCATTAAACAAACACCTGCAGTAGGATTTTCTCTACTCATTGCAATGTGCCCATTAACCCCCTCTATCCCAGACCTCTCTCTAAAGATAATTAATATGAAAACATTAGACTGTAATTGCATAATCACAATCTCAATATTTAAACTTCTGCATGACACCAGAATATTTTATTTATACATTTTGTAATAGAGAACTAACATGCATCTCTTTTCTTCAGAAGAAATACTGGCAGACCTTCAAGAAATTAGATAAACAAAATCAAGATGACTAGCTTCACCTTTTTCCAAAAGGCAGAGAAATAATGTTTGTATTTCAAATGACAATATTATTCATGTAAGAGCATCACACATTCTGTTGACTCAGATCCTAAAAAAGGGTTAGTTGCCTCTTTCAAGTGCTTCATCAGCTTTAATGTACAGAGCAGGCTATCTATACCACTAACTATAGTCACTTGATCATAACAGTGGGGATGTACTCTTTGAAGTTTAACGGGGCAGCTGTTCAAAGGTTACTCCAAGTTACCACTCATTCTGGTCCTACTATCTTTTGCTTGGATGCAAAATATATAAAAACAAAGGAGAGAGGGGTATTTTATTTTTTAATGTTCTCTAGGAAATTCAGAACAAAATTTTAAACTTCTTTAATCATTTTCCTTAATGTTGTTTTTAAAGTGTGTTTAAATACCTGTCCTCATCTTTTTGTTCTAAACTTTGCTCTTATCAAAGCTGCACCTTTCTTCAATCAGTGCATATTTTCTTCCTCGTTGCACATATCATATTTCTCTTACTGAGAAAGAATTCTGAGAAGAAAGAGAAAAAGATGCAGGGTCACATCTCTCCCTTGCTAATCTGCACTTAAAAGGTCTCTCCATCCTCTCTCATCCTATAACTATTTATGCCTAAGAAGCACAAACTTCCTCTGATTCTACTTCTGGAGAGTTGTATACCAAATTCTCTAAGAATGGAGAAAAATTACTCTTCCTGGTGGCTCAGGCAGTGAAGAAATTGCCGACAATGCAGGAGACCCAGATTTGATCCCTGGGTCGGGAAGAGCCCCTGGAGTAGGAAATGGCAACCCACTCCAGTATTCTTGCCTGGAGAATTCCATGGACAAAGGAGCCTGGCGGGTTACAGCCCATCGTGTCACAAACAGTCAGACATGACTGAGCAACTAACACTTATATTTATTAAACTAGGAGTTACTGGATTGTCTTGAATACAGTTTTTAAGGGATTACATGGCTGAGAGCCAACAGAAATTTTTGGCTTTCTTAAAGGAATCGGATAACAGCACTCATTTTACACCAATGGTCCCTAGACATTTGGATTTTGCCACAGGTTCTTTTTAAAATATTTAATAGCCGTTATAAGTATCCTGATGAACCCAGCTGTGACAGGTATTAACTCTTTAGATACTTACTTTCAAGGATGTCTGGGGTCTCAAGAAAGGGGATTGAGTGGCCAGAGTGAGGGGAAGGTAGACACTTTGGGGAATAATAGTTATGAACTTATTTCAGTATTTTTACAGCCAATACAGCTATATGCTGTTGAATATAAGCCAGTTCTGGAATTTACTACATAGGTAATCTTTTAAATGAGGACCAATATATGGCATCAACATTTTTTTGCCAAATAAGGATGTTAAAAAGATGAAAACCTAAGTACTACATACCATAAATGTCGTTTCAAAAAAGTAAGTTTAAAACCACATAAGTAAATAGAATATAATCCCAGAATAAAAAGGCAGTTTTTAATAGACTAAGTTTACCTTTATAAAATACATTGATTTTATTTTTTGTAATTTCTCTACTGACTCAAGAAAATTTAATCACTGACCTACCTCTGTCCACAGAGAAAATGTCACCGGATACTTTTTTAAGTCATCAGTTTAAAGTTAAGAAGTATCTTCCTCAAGAGGAAAATATATGGAGAGAAAATTTGAGTGGGTCAAAAACCAGAAGACAAATTCATTTCATCACAAAGTTATTGAACATTTAGCACTGTTTGTTGAAGTAATGCCAAATATGGCCCATCTTTTGTCTACTTTATGGTTTACTTTCTGCTCACAAATCTAGTGTCAAATCTAAGGATTCATATTCCCCTTTCACCTCAACCAAAACATATTTATCCATTTGTTTACTGATAATTCTTTATAATGCATAATGAATGCTTTCATGCCACAACTAGAAAACGACTAGCTTTCACAGAAATACTATTTCAGCACACACACATGAATTCATGGTAGCACAAGTTTAATAGTTTTAGTCTGGAAAGTATATAAATATAACACAATGTCATTCAAAATAAAATAATAGAGGGTGGGGTATGCTTTCTGTCTAGCTAGATGAATTACTTCATTCCAAGTAAAAGCATTTTCAAAAACAAAAATGCAAAAGTTTTCACATGTTTATTTTAAAAGCAGTTTCTTGGCATTCATTGACTCAGGTTAAGATTTTCTCAATATTTTGAAACCTTACTAGAAGACCATTTTTATATTAATTGGTTTGAAAGTATAAATACATTTCTGTGGAGAAGCTTAGAATTCTTATTCTTAAAGAGAAGTGAACACACATAATTAAAGAAAGTAAATTTCATATGATACCCACAATTATACGCATGATGGCTAATCTCTTATTGCATTATTAGAAGCACATTCTCTACTTTCTTACTTAGGATTAATGAGACTCAGACTTAAGACTTCTCCTGTTCTATAACTGAATCTGTTCTAATGTATGTATCAAATATACTTTAATATTCCCTATTTTTTTCAGTTTATTTTATTTTATTTTTTTATTGTTATTTTTTTTTTTTTTTTGGAGGCTAATTACTTTACAATATTGTATTGGTTTTGTCATACATTGACAAGAATCTGCCATGGGTGGACATGTGTTCCCCATCCTGAACCCCTCTCCCACCTCCCTTCCCATCCCATCCCTCTGGGTCATCCCTATGCACCAGTACCAAGCATCCTGTATCATGCATCAAGCCTGGACTGGCAATCCGTTTCACATATGATCATATACATGTTTCAATGTCATTCTCCCAAACCATCCCACACTCACCCTCTCCCACAGAGTCCAAAGACTGTTCTATACATCTGTGTCTCTTTTGCTGTCTTGCATACAGGGTTATCATTACTATCTTTCTAAATTCCATAATATGTGCTAATATACTGTATTGCTAAAGCTGACACTCCAATACTTTGGCCACCTCATGCGACGAGTTGACTCACTGGAAAAGACTCTGATGCTGGGAAGGACTTGGGGCGGGAAGAGAAGGGGACGACAGAGAATGAGATGGCTGGATAGCATCACCAACTCGATGGACATGAGTTTGAATGAACTCCGGGAGTTGGTGATGGACAGGGAGGCCTGGCGTGCTGTGATTCATGGGGTCGCAAAGAGTCGGACACGACTGAGTGACTGAACTGAACTGAACTGATACTGTATTGCTGCTTTTCCTTCTTGCTTATTTCAATCTGTAAAATAGGCTCCAGTTTCATCCACCTCATGAGAACTGAGTCAAATGTATTCTTTTTAATGGCTGAGTAATATTCCATTGTGTATATGTGCCACAGATTTTTTATCCATTCGTCTGCTGATGGACATCTAGGTTGCTTCCATGTCCTGGCTATTATAAATAGTGCTGCGATGAACATTGGGGTACACGTGTCTCTTTCAATTCTGGTTTCCTCGGTGTGTATGCCCACGAGTGGGATTGCCGGGAAAGGTCCGTCTAGTCAAGGCTATGGTTTTTCCCTTCGTCATGTATGGATGTGAGAGTTGGACTATGAAGAAAGCTGATCACCGAAGAATTCATGCTTCTGAACTGTGGTGTTGGAGAAGACTCTTGAGAGTCCCTTGGACTGCAAGGAGATCCAACCAGTCCATTCTAAAGGAGATCAATCCTGGGTGTTCACTGGAAGGACTGATGCTAAAGCTGAAACTGCAATACTTTGGCCACCTCATGCGACGAGTTGACTCACTGGAAAAGACTCTGATGCTAGAAAAGGTTGGGGGAGGGAGGAGAAGGGGACGACAGAGAATGAGATGGCTGGATGGAATCACCGACTCTGTGGACTTGAGTTTGAGTGAACTCCAGGAGTTGGTGATGGACAGGGAGGCCTGGCGTGCTGTGATTCATGGGGTCGCAAGGAGTCGGACACGACTGAGCGACTTAACTGAACTGAACTGATGGCAATTCTATTTCCAGTTTTTTAAGGAATCGCCACACTGTTCTCCATAGTGGTTGTACTAGTTTGCATTCCCACCAACAGTGTAAGAGGGTTCCCTTTTCTCCACACCCTCTCCAGCATTTATTTCTTGTAGACTTTTCGATAGCAGCCATTCTGACTGGTGTGAAATGGTACCTCACTGTGGTCTTGATTTGCATTTCTCTAATAATGAGTGATGTTAAGTATCTTTTCATGTGTTTGTTAGCCATCTGTATGTCTTCTTTGGAGAAATGTCCATTTGGAAAAATGGCCCATTTTTTTGATTGGGTCGTTTATTTTCCTAGAATTGTGCTGCAGGAGTTGCTTGTATATTTTTGAGATTAATTCTTTGTCAGTTGCTTCATTTTCTATTATTTTCTCCCATTCTGAAGGCTGTCTTTTCACCTTGCTTATAGCTTCCTTTGTTGTGTAGAAGCTTTTAATTTTAATTAGGTCCCATTTGTTTATTTTTGCTTTTATTTCCACTATTCTGGGAGGTGGGTCATAGAGGATCCTGCGGTGATTTATGTCGGAGAGTTTTGCCTATGTTTTCCTCTAGGAGTTTTATATCATGGATCAGAAGAATCAATATAGTAAAAATGAGTATACTACTCAAAGCAATCTATAGATTCAATGCAATCCCTATCAATCTACCAACAGTATTTTTCACAAAACTAGAACAAATAATTTCACAATTTGTATGGAAATACAAAAAAAAAAAAAAAACCTCAACTAGCCAAAGCAATCTTGAGAAAGAAGAATGGAACTGGAGGAATCAACCTGCCTGATTTCAGCTCTACTACAAAGCCACAGTCATCAAGACAGTATGGTACTGGCACTAAGACAGAAATATAGATCAATAGAACAAAAGAGAAAGCCCAGAGATAATAATTCCATGTACCTATGGACACCTTATCTTCGACCAAGGAGGCAAGAATATACAATGGAGAAAAGACAATCTCTTTAACAAGTAGTGCTGGGAAAACTGGTCAATGACTTGTCAAATAATGAAACTAGAACACTTTCTAACACCATACACAAAAATAAACTCAAAATGGATTAAAGATCTAAACGTAAGGCCAGAAACTATAAAACTCCCTATATTTTAATGCAAAAATTATTTGCACCAAGTTTTATCATGCATTACCATTTTTTCTCCCCCCAATGACTTGATCTTCATCTTCCTCCTCCTTTGGTAAAAAGTGTTTCAAAGGTAACTGTGGCAATTCTCTTAATGTTTACTACATTAGCAATGATTCAAGAAAATATATCCCTTACAATTTGCTAGCGTGTAAGATCATGGCATCTGGTCCCATCACTTCATGGCAAATAGATGGGGAAACAGTGGATAACTTTATTTTTCTGAGCTGCAAAATCACTGCAGCCATTAAATTAAAAGACACTTTCTCCTTGGAAGGAAAGTTATGACCAACCTAGACAGCATACTAAAAAGAAGAGACATTACTTTGCCAACAAAGGTTCCAGACTAGTCAAGGCTATGGTTTTCCTGTGGTCATGTATGGATGTGAGAATTGGACTATAAAGAAAGCTGAGCACTGAAGAATTGATGCTTTTGAACTGTGGTGTTGGAGAAGACTCTTGTGAGTCCCTTGGCCTGCAAGGAGATCCAACCAGTCCATCCTAAAGGTGATCAGTCCTGACTGTTCATTGGAAGGACTGATGTTGAAGCTGAAACTCCAATATTTTGGCCACCTGAGGTAAAGAGCTGACTCATTTGAAAAGACCCTGATGCTGGGAAAGATTGAGGGCAGGGGGAGAAGGGGATGACAGAGGATAAGATGGTTGAATGACATCACTGACTCAATGGACATGAGTTTGAGTGAACTCCAGGAGTTGGTGATGGACAGGGAGTCCTGGCGTGCTGTGGTTCATGAGGTCGCAAAGAGTCGGACATGTCTGAGTAATGGAACTGAACTGAAGATAATGTTTATGAGTTGCTGATATCCTAATGTGCCCATTTCAGACTCCAGGATATTGACTACCATAATCTGGTAACATTCCCACAGTCTAGATATTGAAACAGTGATATTTTAAAAGCCTCATTAATTAGATACTCTACAAAGCACTAATTTTTATTGTTGTATTTTGGAAATTACTGAATACACATACAGAAAAAGA
Source organism: Moschus berezovskii (assembly GCF_049115385.1). Lineage (NCBI taxonomy): Eukaryota > Metazoa > Chordata > Mammalia > Artiodactyla > Moschidae > Moschus > Moschus berezovskii. The sequence goes on from NC_142470.1 coordinate 91,971,137, forward strand.
GTTACATAAATTTTACTATAAGGTTAATTTGAGCATGCAGCTTTTACAGCAAATTCTAAACACTACTCAATGGGATTCTATTTTAGAGGAAGATTCTTCTCTGTGATAGGTATAATACTAAATTCAACGTTGAACAGTTGGATATTAAGGTCTAAGCTTCTTTTCTGATCTTATTAATAATCTCCTTCCTTCCTTTAATTAAAACCAAAGGATATCTGCAGTTGAATGTTTCAACTACACTGAAGGTTTCCCCGTCCTTCACTATCTCCCGGAGCTTGCTCAAATTCATGTCGATTGAGTCAGTGATGCCATCTAACCATCTGATACTCTGTCACCCTCTTCTCCTCCTGCCCTCAGTCTTTCCCAACATCAAGGTCTTTCCCAGTGAGTCGGCTCTTCGCATCAGGTGGCCAAAGTATTGGCGTTTCAGCTTCAGCATCAGTCCTTCTAATGAGTATTCGGGATTGATTCCCTGTAGGATTGATTTGTTTGAACTCCATGCTGTCCAATGGACTCTCAACAATCTTCTCCAACACCACAGATCAAAAGCATCAATTCTTTGGCACTCAGGCTTTACTTTATGGTCCAATTCTTACATCTGTACATGCCTACTGGAAAAGATATAGCTTTGACTATATGAATCTTAGTTGGCAAACTAGTCTCTGCTTTTTAATATGCTGTTTAGGGTTGTCATTGCTTTTCTTCCAAGAAGCAAGTGTCTTCTAACTTCATGGCTGTAGTCACATTCACAGTGATTTTGGTACCCAAGAAAATAAAGTCTATCACTGTTTCCATTGTTTTCTCATCTATTTGCCATGAAGTGATGGGACTAGAAGCCATGATTTTCATTTTTTGAATATTGAGTTTTAAGCCAGTTTTTTCACTCTCCTCTTCCACCTTCATCAAGAGGCTCTTTAATTCCTCTCCACACTCTACCATTAGGGTGATGTTATTTGCAATTCTGAGGTTACTGATATTTCTCCTGGCAATCTTGATTCCAGCTTGTGAGTCATCCAGCCCAGAATTTCACATGATCTACTCTGCATATATGTTAAATAAGCAGGATGACAATATACAGCCGTGATGTACTCCTTTCCCAATTTTGAACCAGCCCATTGTTCCATGTCTGGTTCTAAGTGTTGCTTCTTGTCCTGCATACAGGTTTCTCAGGAGGCAGGTTAGGTAGTCTGGTATTCCCATTTCTTTAAGAATTTTCCACAGTTTACTGTGATCCACACAGCAAGAGGCTTTGGCATAGTCAATGAAGCAGAAGTTTTACTGGAATTCCAATATTGGCAATTTGATCTCTGGTTCCTCTGCCTTTTCTAAATCCAGCTTATACATCCAAAAGTTCTTGGTTCAAGTATTTTTGAAGCCTAGCTTGAAAAATTTTAGGCATTACCTTGCTGGCATGTTAAATGAGCCCAATTGTGTGGTAGTTTGAACATTCTTTGGCATTGCCCTCCTTTGGGACTGGAATGAAAAGTGACCTTTTTCTGTCCTGTGGCTACCGCTGAGGTTAGGAATCTTCTTTCTTTTTTTTTTTTTTAAATTTAAAAAAAAATTTTTATTGGAGGATTATTGCTTTACACTATTGTGTTGGTTTCTGCCATACATCAAAATGAATCAGTCACAGGTATACATGTTTCCCATCCCTCCTGAACCAAATAAAATATTGCAGCTACATCTCTAAAAATGTAGGTTTAATTTGGAGAATAAACATCCTACAGAGGCCATTGTTACACATCACAATTCTTAATCATCTCAACATCCCTACATGGTAGGTATTAAGAGATAAGACAAATAAGGTGTGAAGACACACTATGTTATACATCTAATGAGCGTCATAGTCAGGATTCACATTAATATCTCTTCAACTCCTGGGTGGAAATTAACAAGATGCCTCCAGTCAGGCTCTCTCGCCCCACACTCTCACGCTCTCTCGCCCCATTTTCTGTAAACAATGACTCTGTACAGTTGTGTAACAGTTGAGATCACTTATAGCACTGCTTATGTGCATCACAAGATACTCATTTGATCATGAGCTACTTTGTGCGATATGCCTGTATGAGTTTCACCTGAAAAATCCCAAAAGGGTTGTGTGTGGTTACGTTGTGTTATGTTATGTCTGCTTCAGTGGCTGCTGTGCCAGCCAGGAGAGAGGGTATGTTAGGGCCACATGCCACCCAGGAGAGACTAAATGTGTCTGCATTTCCTATGGCTCCTCACGTCTTCTTCTAGTCTCTTAGCTCGAACCTTGCCTACCATGGGTTCAGTGAATAGTGCACACAGAAAGATACAGCAAGACAACTGGCATCATGAACAGGATCAGCAATACAACTCCAAAGCCACCACCCAGACTCACTCCTCACACTATATTTTCATCAACAATGTCCCTTGAAGAAATGTGTTTTTTTCTAATAAGGACTTGTTATTAACTATCCTAGGATAGGGATACTTATGTTGTTCTATTATGAATGTCTCTATGCTTTAATTTTAAAAATTAATATTCAGTCCTTTCCATCTATAGTTAGTGTTCTAAAACTCTGTGTGTGTGTGTGTGTGTGTGTGTGTGTGTGTGTGTCTAAAGACAGATTCAATAAATGGTATCAGGTTCACTAGAAGCAAACAGTGACAGGAGAACTCATATTCATGCAATTTGTTAAGAAAGCGTTCCCAAGAGTAACCAATAAGAGAATGAGGAGAGGAAAGCAGGATAGGGAAGGTGAAGAAGTCATACAAGGGTATGATTCAATGTGAAGTCCTAGCCTCACTTTCACTACAAGCATCAGCCTAAGCCTGCTAGAGCTAAAAGCTCTAGACTGTAAATTACACATCACAGTTTGTCCTGGCTGGAGGTAAAGGAGCTAGACTTTAATCAATCGTTGGCTAAGGGCCACTCCAGAAGGATGTGAACTCCTAGGTACTTTCAGTTATGTGTGAACTGTTAATGCAGTTCTAGGGGCCAGAGAGCAAGTTTCCAAGAGAATCCTGACATAAACCACTAGAAGTTCACACAACTTGGGAGGGTAGGTAGAAAATTCTGAGGCAATTTGGACAGAGGACAAATAATTGAAATGATAATGAGAATTATAGTTACAAAGGAATGACAAAATGCTATTACCATTGCAGATGGTTTGTTTATTAAGGATATGTTAGTATACAAATAATGCTTTACTTGTCTAAGGATACTACAATTAAAGATAAAGTGTGAGGATTGAAATAGAAATGGAAATTTCAAAGTTACATCTACTGAGAAATACAAATCAATACCTACCTAGGCTCTTGCAGGTATTGCAGAGCAGAAGTGGTAAGAGTCACCATCATTGCCGTGTTTTCATTTTAGAGAAAAAGATAGAGCTGAAATTTAAATCACAGTTGTGGTTTTGCCTTGCAGGTAAACACTCAGCAAAATGGTAGGGTTAAAGTGGCCTTCAAGGTCCTATGAAATCTGTCTGTACTCTGCCAGCAGAGCCTTTACTCCAGTCACACTGCTGATCTTCTTTCTGTCCTTGAAAACTAAAGCTCTCCCACTCTACAGTCTTGGTACTGATTTCTCTTACTTCAGTCTGCCCACTGTGGCTCTTTCCTCATGCTGGGTCCCAGCTCTAAAGTTTACTTCTCAGAAAGGCTTTCCTGGACTACACTCAGTCCTTACCAAGCTGCCTGCTTCATTTACTTTTCAGAATGTGTGAATATCTGAAATATATTCAGCCCTTCACTTGCTTGTTGTTTGTCTCTCCCCCAACAACAGAATATAACCTCCTTGAACACAGGAACCAAGACTGCAGAACCTAGAACAATGCTAGAATCTAGCAGACCAGAGATAATGTTTGTTTAATGAATACATTCATTATTATTCTTATCTCTATTCTCAAGGATATTATAATCTGATGGGGGAACAAAAATAAATACAACTGAAGTAAGATTTCTAAAGTTTCATGGCTCCCTAGGGATTTCTTTTATGGTGCTGAAAGCAAGTCGTGATCAGAAAAATACACTTTTTCCCACCAATCCCTGGGATATAACATAATGTGTCCCACACTTATTTTTATGTAAACTTCTACAAGAGAATTCTAACATCTATACACCTACCAGCATCTATATCTATATATGCTTACTTCTGTCTTGTTACCATGATGCCCAGGTCCATGCAGATAAAAATGACTGTTAGGGCAGCTGTATTCAATATGTAGAATTAAGATTCTTCCTGTCCAAAGGCAAGTTAAATGCAGTATAGCATTTTTAATTTTAAAAAATATATTTCATGTCAGAAAATTATTCATATTGATTTTTTTAATGCTTTTATTTAGCCATTTTCCTGTTTTCAGCTTCCAGCTCAAAATTCCGGCATTTCACTGATACATTAATTTTAGGTACAAATGCCTGGTCAGAATTTTTAAAAATAATCAGTAGGTTGGCTAACTTTCAGGAAGAAATACTAGTGGTGTTTTCAAGAGGCCTGCAGGATGTCTACATTTATAAAAATGGAGGAAATAAAATCAACAGGATGGTAAAATCCATTGAGGGACAGCTTGCATTTTATAGGAAAAGATGTAACTTCATTTAGTTTCAGTCTTTATGTCTTGCAAATGTGCTTAGCACTCCTACATCCCATGGGTCTGAGCGTCAATATTTATGTGCTAGAATATTTCATTGCCTCATAAACCAAGAGGTAACCAACAATTTTTTCTCTCTGGAAAAAATGTGTTATACCTGGTAGTTACAGGCAGCTCTACTTCTGACTCATACTTTTATGCATCAACTTTTGGGAAGATACAAAGCTAGATAAACAAGTTTCATCTTTTTTCCTCTTGCTCCTTGTATTAGATATTAACCATATCTAATTCTTAGGTAAGTGTGACTCAGCTCCAACCAAAATATCAATTATGGAAATCCAAGGACAAGGAATTCAGGTTTTGTGTGCTTAGTTTTAATATCATTGTCATTGTTCAGTCACTCAGTCATGTCCAACTCTTTGCGACCCCATCGACCACAGTACCTCAAGCTCCCCTGTCCTTCAGCATCTCCTGGAGTTTTCTCAAACCCATGTCCATTGAGTCAATGATGCCATCCAACCATCTTATCCTCTGTCATCTCCTCCTTCCTGCCCTTGATCTTTACCAGCATCAAGGTCTTTTCCAATCAAACAGCCCTTGGCATCAGGTGGCAAAAGTACTGGAGTTTCAGCTTCAACATCAGTCCTTCCAATGAGTGTTCAGGGTTGATTTGCTGTAGGATTTACTGGTCCAAGCTTCTTGCTGTACAAGGGACTCTCAAGAATCCTCTCCAGCACCACAGTTCAAAGGCATCAATTGTTTGGCATTCACGCTTTTTTATTGTCCAGCTCTCACATCCATGCATGACCGAAGGAAAAGCTATAGCTTTGATTGTACGGACCTTTGCAGGCAAACTAATGTCTTTGTTTTTTAATACGTTAAGTTTGGATTGTTTTTCTTCCAAGGAGCAAGGGTCTTCCAATTTCATGGCTGCGGTAACCATCTGCAGTGATTTTGGAGCCCAAGAAAATAAAGTCTGTCACTGTTTTCATTGTTTCCCATCTATTTTCCATGAAGTGATGAGACCAGATGTCATGATCTCCATTTTTGAATGCTGCATTTTAAGCCAGCTTTTTCACTCTCCTCTTTCACCTTCATCAAGAGGCTCTTTCATTCCTCTTCACTTTCTGATATAAGGGTGGTATCATCTGCATATCTGAGGTTATTGATATTTCTCCCAGCAATCTTGATGGCAGCTTGGGCTTCATCCAGACCAGCATTTTGCATGATGTATGCTGCATATAAGTTAAGTAAGCAGAGTGATAATAAACAGCCTTGACGTACTCCTTTCCAAATTTGGAACCAAACAGTTGTTCCATGTCCGCTTCTAACTATTGCTTCTTGACCTGCATACAGGTTTCACAGGAGGCAGGTCAGGTGGTCTAGTATTCCCATCTCTTTCAGAATTTTCCACAGTTTGTTGTGATCTGCACAAAGGCTTTAGTGTTGTCAATAAAGTAGATGTTTATCTGGAACTATCTTGCTTTTTCGATGTTCCAACAGATGTTGCAATTTGATCTCTGGTTCCTCTGCCTTCCCTAAATCCAGCCTGTATCTGCAAGTTCTCAGTTCACATACTGCTGAACCCTAGCTTGAAAGATTTTGAGCACTATTTTGCTAGCATGTGAAATGAGTACAATTGTGCAGTAGTTTGAACTTTCTTTGGCAATGCTCTTCTTTGAGATTAGAATGAAAACTGACATTTTCCAGTCCTGTGGCCTTTGCTGAGTTTTCCAAATTTGCTGGCATATTGAGTGCAGCACTTTAATGGTGTCATTTTTAGGATCTGAAATAGCTCAGCTGGAATTCCATCACATCTACTAGCTTTGTACCTAGTGAATGCTTCCTAAGGCCCACTTGACTTCACACTCTAGGATGTCTGGCTCTAAGTGAGTGATCACACCATCGTGGTTTATCCAGTCATTAAGATCTTTTTGTACAGTTCTTCTGTGTGTTCTTACCACCTCGTCTTAATATCTTCTGCTTCTATTAAGTCCATACCATTTCTGTACTTTATTGTGCCCATCTTTGTGTGAAATGTTCCCTTGGTATCTCTAGTTTTCTTAAAAAGATCTCTAGTCTTTCCCATTCTATTGTTTCCCTCTATTTCTTTACATTGTTCATTTTAAAAGGCTTTCTTATCTCTCCTTGATATTCTCTGGAACTCTGCATTCAGATGGGTATATGTTAACTTTTCTCCGTTGCCTTTCACTTCTCTTCTTTTCTCAGTTATTCGTAAGGCTTCCTCAGACAACCATTTTGCCTTTTTGCATTTCTTTTTCAATCCCTGGGTCTGGAAGAGCCCCTGAAGAAGGGAATGGCTACCCACTCTAATATGCTTGCCTGGAGAATTCCATGGACAGAGGAGCCTGGTGGGCTACAGTCTATGGGGTCTACAAAGAGTCAGTTATGACAGAGCAACTAATACTTTCACACTTTCACTTTTTTTCCCAAACTGTGTTCTATGAAATATTCTGTCTCTCTTTCACACACACACATACACACACACACACACGAAGTCTGTCGTGAAATACATTTGAAAGATGCAGATTCAAAAAAAGAAAAAAATGTATATATATATCTCAATGAATTGCTTCTGGCTCCATTATGTTACCTGAACTCAAGAACACTGACAGGACCTAACAATCATATCATATTAGACCAACCACACCATAACCCTAGAAGGGGAGGTTTTGGGGGAAATTTGGGAAAGTATCTAATGATGTTTATTATAATTCCCTCTGTTTTAAAACTTATAAACTGAAGTTAAGAGACATAGGAACTTGGCCATGGTCATATAGATATTAAATGCCAAAGCTACTTAAACCCACGTAAGTCAGTCACAGTGACTGTACACAATTCCCTGGGTCTTAAGCATTGTCCTTCGGATTGGAAAGGTATGGCATAGCACACTACTGGTTAATAAGTGTAGGTACACTCAGATGAGACATTTCTATTGATATGCTAATAATATAAAGTAGAGTTCTCCTTCATGAGATTATTATCCTTGGCATTGAATTCAACTTTTACTGAAACTCAGTATTCATTGTAAACAATAAGCCCTGTAGAGAAATACTCAGTGACACTATCTAAAAGTATATATCCATGTGCATGTACAAGTATGTATCTATCATGTCAGGAAAGAGAATGCAGATTTTTATTTCTCAATATTCAATTATATCACAATAAATATTTCATACTTCTGAAAAAATATTTCACACTTTTATAGCACTTTTACTCTCATTTCATAGCTGCCTCTCTTAAAAAACATGACAAAAATCCCTGTGTACTGTTGGTGGGAATGTAAAATGCTATAGCTGCTATGGAAAACAATATGACAGCTATTCAAAAAATTAAAAATAGAATTAACATACAGTCCTGCAATTCCACTTCTGGATATATACCCAAAAGAACTGAAAGCAAGATACTAAAGAGATATTTATAAACTCATGTTAGTAGCAGCATTATTCACAACAGCCAAAACATGGAAGCAACTCAATATATAGTGTATAAAAATGCAATGAAATATTAATCAGAATTAAAAATGGAGGAAATTCTGACATGGTTGAAAGTTGAGGACATTATGCTAAGTGAAAGAAGCTAATCACAAAAAGACAACTACCATATGAGTCCACTTATATGAAGTACTTACAGTAATCAAATTTATAGAGATAGAAATTGAATGGTGGTCACCAGGGGTTGGGAGAAAAGGAAAATGGAGAATTATTGTTAAATGGAAATAGAATTTCAGTCTCATAACATGAAAAGATCTATGAAGAAGGATGGAGGTGACAGTTGCATAACCTTACAGATATAGTTAACACCATTGAACTAGACACTTAAAAATAGTTAAGATGGTAAATTTGGTTATGTGTGCTTTACCAAAATAAAAAATCACTTCCATTGAGCACATAATTTATGTGCCCAAAACTATTTTTACAACAAAATAATGCATACCAAATTACCAGATACCTAAACCATATTCAGTGTATCACTATATATTAATAATTTTGGAAGCCTCTCATAATGATCAAACCTTATCATCAAATGTGGGTCTTTACCTTTTCATGTGAGCCCACAAGCTTCCTATCTACAATTAATTTTGTCTTCAATGGATACAAATATCACAGAACAATTCCATCTTCCATTAAAGAGTAAGTCCACCAGATTTCCTAGCATTATATCCCAGGACAACTCTGAATGAAAAAGCTGAGTATAAGCTTTTCTCTATCTGTAAAACTCATGCAAATTGTAGTTGTCTTGGATAAAGGAAGTAAAATGTCTAACAGTTTTGCCTCAATTTGGAGGAACAAAAGGGTCTATGGACATTTTTTTGGATGGAAATTATCTTTAATTTTAGCTAATACCATGTGAATATAGTATAGTTTCTGGATAGCTGAAAGTATATGTTCTATTCATCAGGATTATAAAATGGTTGTGCAAAAAAATATCAAAAATTGAAAAAGTCACAAGGGGCACATCTGAAAACTGAGTTGCATGCATTGAAAAAAACGGAAATATATCTGGGGACTTGGAAATGAAACATTAATAATTATTGAGACTGTTTATATCTTTAATACCAAAGCAGATAAAAGTGCACAGTTGAATTTTTACATAAAACCTGAGGTTCTTGGATAAAAAATAGAATGATAAACACAACTTTTCATCCTCTTTGATCAAGAAAGGGATGTGAGGCCCTTCCATTCAACAGGGCTATCAGTTCAGTTCAGTTCATTCGCTCAGTTGTGTCCGACTCTTTTCGACCCCATGAATCACAGCACCTATAGATTAAGTTAAAAAATACAAACATTGCAGCCCAGGAGAGAAACAGCTGCTGATTTTGGATCACATGCCTATCTGTGCTCCCCGAATTTCCCAGGGCATATTTAGATCTCCAAGTCATGAAAAGGAGGAAACCCTGCTCTAACATTTTAGTTTAGAGCTGGGTGAAAATAAGAGATAGAGGGCCTTTTGGGAAAAATCTGGAAAATAATAGGAAACATTCAAAAAAAAATTTCATTGCTCTTCATTAGTATAGTTTCATACAAGACTGCATAGCTCATTTCGTACAAGACTGCCACAGTTTATTTGGTAGAATTTCAGAGTTGGATAAAGCTATAGACAAAATTTATATGTGTAGCCTAAACCTCAATGTGGTGATATTCTGAGGTGAGGCCTTTGGGAGGTGATTAGGTCATTACAGCCACACCCTCAAGAACTGAAGTAGTGCCCTTCTAAAAGAAACTCCAGAAAGTCCCCTCACTGCTTAAACCATGTGAGAACACAGTGAAGAGAAAGCTATGAAACAGACATCAAATCTGTTGTAACTTATTCTTCGACTCTCAGCCTCCAGCTCTGTAAGAAATAAATTTCTATTGTTTAAAAGCTACCTAGTCCATGATATTCTGTTACAGCAGCCCAAATGGACTAAGGTAGGCAAATAACTTCAAGATCAGAAAAGATAATGAAGAAGATTTAAGGGCATGGGCTCAGAAGTCAAACAGTTTAGGCTCTATTTCTTGATTCTAATATTTCTCCATCTGTTTTCTAGATAGATGAAGCCAATGGAATTGAAGAAGATTGTCTCACAGAAACCTCTCAGGAACTTCTTCATGCTCTTTCCCCATTTCTGACTAAGTGGAATGGATATGACGCCAGTAGCCAAGGACATGGCATGTTGTGTTGACAGACTCTCTATCTGCCTACTTCCCTGAATAATGGTAGAGCCTATCAACATGGGCTCCTAAATGATCACAAAAAGGAGTCCTGCACTGCTCACATGTTCACCTGCCAGACACTACCATGTGTGCAAGAGACAAACTCCTATTGTTGCAAGTCACTTTATATGTGGGTGGTTTATTATAGTAGTCATCATTACCCTAACAAATACACCAATTTACATGTGTCACTTAATCAGGGAGAAAGCTTTCCAAACTGTCAAAGATTTTTACTTTTTAGGTATTTTTCAATTCTTCATTTAAATTTTGCAATGCCTGAAAAAGTAAAGTTTTTCTTTTACCTGTGATGTATCATGGGGAACAATAAAGAGTGTAGGATCAGAGCATGATTAGAATTTTATTGATGACCCAAGGCAAAATAAAATTCAGCCTGCTCTTTTGCAGCAATATTAGATCTGCTGCTCTTTCAGCAGTAAAATCCACTTTTGTCAGCAACTACTGAGAGCAGATATGACTCAGAGGACACATAAAAGTATACATGTAAGGTACTTAGCTATTATGTTTAGAAAACCATTTTTTGCAACTTAAGTGCATTCTAACATTTCATATTTTAAATAATCAAAATCACATTCAAAATGCAGAATCTCAGAAACACTGTGCTCTTCTATGTCCTAATTGTATGACACAGAAGACAGGTACAAAAGGTACACCAGGACATGCAGAGAATCACAAATTTTATATCTCTAAGAGAACTTAAAGATCCCTGAGCACCACAGAGGAAGAAAGCAAGGCCTGGAAATATTGTGAACTACACAACATCATTCCAAAATAGGTAGGACTAAAATTCAATTCCCACAAAGCCTTTAATATAGACTCTGGCCTTTTACAGAAAGTGTGCAGATCTCTGATTTATCAGGAGAAATGAAAAGCACTGAAAATAGTAAATATGCAGACAAATATAAAAAACACCTTTCCTCCTTTTTTACTTTACTTTGTTAAAGCAAAATTAATAGAAGTGGATTCTGAGTTTTAAGCACACATAGAAGTAAAACATATGACAATAACAGGAGAATAATACAGTGGGACTAAATAGAACCGTGTGCTTGTGTTCAGTCTTGTCTGACTCTTTGCAACCCCATGGATTACAGCCCACCAAGCTCCTTTGTCCTTCTTTTCTGTCTCCTACATTGGCAGGCAGATTCTTTACCACTGTACCATCTGGGAAGCCCCCAGATTAAAGCACCAGTTCAGTTCAGTTCAGTCTCTCAGTCGTGTCCGACTCTTTGAGACCCCGTGAATCACAGCACGCCAGGCCTCCCTGTCCATCACCAACTCCCGGAGTTCACTCAAACTCATGTCCATCGAGTTGGTGATGCCATCCAGCCATCTCATTCTCTGTTGTCCCCTTCTCCTCCTGCCCCCAATCCCTCCCAGCATCAGAGTCTTTTCCAGTGAGTCAACTCGTCGCATGAGGTGGCCAAAGTATTGGAGTTTCAGCTTTAGCATCAGTCCTTCCAATGAACACCCAGGATAGATCTCCTTTAGAATGGACTGGTTGGATCTCCTTGCAGAGCCCTGTAATATTCTTATAATATATATGAATGGATATGTATAAGATCAGGCTGCTACAATAAATACCATAGGCTGGATGACTTAAACAACCAGCATTAATTTCTCACAGTTTTGGAGGCAGAAAAGTCCCAGAGCGAGGTGCTAGCCAATTCTGTTCTCGATAAAAGCCCTTTTCCTGGTTTGTAGATGACAATCTCTTGCTGTATCCCCATGTGAAGAAGAGAGAAATCTTCTCTCTTATGTCTCTTTTTATAAGGGTACTAATCCCATCATGGTGGTTGCACCCTCATGAACCAAATGCTTCTCAAAAGATTCACTTCCAAATACTATCACGTGGTGGGGATTTGGGCTTCAGCATATGAATATGAGGGGGACACAAACATTCAGTCCACAGCATGGAATAATATTAACTCAAGTTAAATTGTGATAAGTTAAAGATGTATATGTTAAAACCTACAGCAAAATATCAAATAAATAAAATAAGGAGATTAAAAAGAAAGAATAGTAAAAAATATTCAATTAATCAAAAATAAAGAAAAGGAAGGGAAAAAACAAAGAATGGAGAAAAGATACTCAATATTGCTCATTATTACAGAAATGCAAATCAAAACTACAATAAGGTATCACCTCACACTGGTCAGAATGTCCATCATCAGAAAATCTACAAACGATAAATACTAGAGAGGGTGTGGAGAAAAGGGAACTCTCTTGTACTGTTGGTAGGAATTTAAATTGATACAGCTACTTTGGAGTATAGTACAGAGGTTCCTTGAAAAACTAAAAATAGAACTACCATAAAATACAACAATCCCTCTCCTGGGCATATACCCAAAGAAAACCATAATTTAAAAAGATACATGCACCCCAATGTTCATGGCAGCACTATTTACAAATCAGGACATGGAAGCAACCTACATGTCCACCCACAGATGAATGGGTAAAGAAGAGGTGGTACATATAAACAATGGAATAGTACTCAGCCTTAAAAGGAATGAAACTGTGCCATTCGCAGAGACATGGATAGATCTAGAGACTGTTGTAACAGGGAAGTAAGTCAGAAGGAGAAAAACAAACCTTATATAATATAGTTTGTATGTGTAATCTAAAAATGTGAAACAGATGAACTTATCTGCAAAGCAGAAATAGAGACACAGATGTAGAGAATAAATGAATAGATACCAAAGGTGGAAGGGGGAGTGGGATGAATGGGGAAATTTGGATTGACATATATACATTACCATAGATAAAATAGGTAACTAATGAGAACCTACTGTATAGCATAGGGAATTCTACTCATTGTTCTGTGGTGATCTAAATCAGAAGTAAATCTAAAAAAGAGGAAATATATGTATATGTCTGGCTGATTCACTTTACTGTGCAGCAGAAACTAACACAACACTGAAAAGCAACTATACTCCAATAAAAATTAATTTTTAAAAATCTATGAATAAGCCTGCCAAGGCTCAAAGTCAGCAGTTTCAGTTTTCTAGACAAATAAAAACAAACTTCTCTTTTTAAAAAAGATGATACAAGGATCATCTTTGTCTTAATGATACAGGATCAAAGAATATTGAAGATTTGAAAAACATTATCAAACAGTTTAAAAACACTAGATGAAACAGGTTAACTGGGATTTGTAAAACACTATAGAAACCAACTGCAGAATTCACATTCTTTTGAAGCACACATGGAACATTTATAAGATAGACCATAGACAGCCAGAAAAACAAGCCTTAATTTCATTGGATTGAAAATATACAGAATACAACTTCAAACTAAAACAGAATTATATTTAAAATCAATAACAAAGATACTTGTAATAGCCCCAAATATTAGGAAAGTAAGAAGTATAATTCTAAACAAAACATGAGTCTAAGAAAAAAGTCACAGAAAAACAGAAAATATTTTTACCTGCATGATAAGAGAAACAAACGTACTAAATTTTGTGGGATGCAATTAAGACAGATTTTAAAAGGCAAATTATATCTTTAGATGCATATATTAGAGAAGAAACATTTAAAATCAATGATCTATGACTCACTATAAATAACAAGAAAAAATAAGATCAAATTAAACTTAGAGTGGCTTGAAGCTCAACATTCAGAAAACGAAGATCATGGCATCTGGTCCCATCACTTCATGGGAAAGAGATGGAAAAACGGTGGAAACAGTGTCAGACTTTATTTTGGGGGGCTCCAAAATCACTGCAGATGCTAATTGCAGTCAGGAAATTAAAAGACGCTTACTCCTTGGAAGGAAAGTTATGACCAACCTTGATAGTATATTAAAAAGCAGAGACATTACTTTACCAACAAAGGTCCGTCTAATCAAGGCTATGGTTTTTCCCGTGGTCATGTATGGATGTGAAAGTTGGACTATGAAGAAAGCTGATCACCGAAGAATTGATGCTTTTGAACTGTGGTGCTGGAGAAGACTCTTGAGAGTCCCTTGGACTGCAAGGAGATCCAACTAGTCCATTCTAAAGGAGATCAATCCTGGGTGTTCATTGGAAGGACAGAAGCTAAAGCTGAAACTGCAATACTTTGGCCACCTCATGCAACAAGTTGTTCACTGGAAAAGACTCTGATGCTGGGAAAGGTTGGGGGTGGAAGGAGAAGGGGATGACAGAGAATGAGATGGCTGGATGGCATCACCGACTCGATGGACATGAGTTTGAGTGAACTCAGAGAGTTGGTGATGGACAGGGAGGCCTGGTGTGCTGTGGTTCATGGGGTCACGGATAGTCGGTCATGACTGAGCGACTGAACTGAACTGAACTGAAGTAAAGGGAGGAAAGAATATCATAAATGTGGAAATCACTGGTTTATAATGTAAACAAACATTAAAGAAAACCAGCAAAACTGAAACTCACTGGCAAGTACCATCAAATATTTGAGAAAAAAAATAACTACAATCCTACAATCTTAAATCAATGTTTTCCTAAAATATATATGGCTCAAACATTTCAATTAAAAAGCAGACATTGTCAAAATGTATAAAAATGCAAGGCCCAATTATACACTATCCTAAAAAATGCTTCAAATATAAAGATATAGATAGATTTAAGGTAAATTCATGGAAAAGCACATGCTTTACAAATATTAATTATAAAGTTGCATCTTAGTGTGTTCAGGTTGCTGTCATAGCCTGGTATTTACCTCATAATCTTGGAGACTGTGCAGTTCAAGATTAGCATATCAGCAGGTTCCATGTCTGGTAAAGGCCAGTTTCTTGATTTACAGAAGCCTGTCTTCTCATTGTGTTCTCTCCTGACAGAAGGGACAAGGGAGCTTTCTTGAATACCTCTTATAAGAGTACTAATCTTACCATCTGTTATAAAGGTGCAGCCTTCATGACCTAATCACCTACCAAAAGCCCCACCTCCAAATACCATCACACTAGATATTGTAATTTAAACATATGAATCTTGGAGACACAAATCTTCAGTCTGTAATCTACGGGCTGGTTGTATTAAGATTAGACAAAATAAATTTTACAAGAAATACTAGCAAGGATAAGTTGACTCAGACAGAGAAGAATCTGCCTGCAATGAAGGAGACCTGGATTCCACCACTGGGTCAGGAATCCCCTGGAGAAGGGAATGGCTGCCCACTCCAGTATTCTTGCCCAGAGAATTCCATGAACAGAGGAGCCTGATGGGCTCCAGTTCATGGTGTCACAAAGAGTCGGACATGACTGAGCAACTAACACTTTCAAAGATAAAGGATTCAGAAAACGAAGATCATGGCATCTGGTCCTATCACTTCATGGGGAATAGATCGGGAAACAGTGGAAACAGTGTCAGACTTTATTTTGGGCGGCTCCAAAATCACTGCAGATGCTGATTGTAGCCAGGAAATTAAAAGACGCTTACTCCTTGGAAGGAAAGTTATGACCAAACTAGACAGCATATTAAAAAGCAGAGACTTTACTTTACCAACAAAGGTCCCTCTAGTCAAGGCTATGGTTTTTCCAGTGGTCATGTATGGATGTGAGAGTTGGACTGTGAAGAAAGCTGATCGCCAAAAATTGATGCTTTTGAACTGTGGTGCTGGAGAAGACTCTTGAGAGTCCCTTGGACTGCAAGGAGAGCCAACCAGTCCATTCTAAAGGAGATCAATCCTGGGTGTTCATTGGAAGGACTGATGCTAAAGCTGAAACTCCAATACTTTGGCCACCTCATGCGAAGAGTTGACTCACTGGAAAAGACTCTGATGCTAGAAAGGATTGGGGGTGGGAGGAGAAGGGGACGACAGAGAATGAGATGGCTGGATGGCATCACCAACTCGATGGACATGAGTTTGAGTGAACTCCGGGAGTTGGTGATGGACAGGGAGGCCTGGCATGCTGTGATTCATGGGGTCGCAAAGAGTCCGACACGACTGAGCAACTGAACTGAACTGAACTGAATGATAAAAATATCAAGTCATCAGGATGGCATAGAAATCCTAAATATATGTGCACCTAAAAATAGAACTAACTAAGACAATTTAAGGAGAAATAAATAAATAGTTCAATATTTCAAAACTCTTTTCTCAGTAATTGACAAAACCGGTAGACAGAAAATCAGTAAGAATATAGAAGACTGAATTAACTATAAACTGACATTTATAAAATATTTCAATGACAGAAAATATACTTTCAAGTACACAAGGTATATTCACCAAGAAAAAACTATGTGTTCATCATAAATCAGGTTATAATAATTTTAAAAGACTGAATAAAGTTTATATTGATATTCTTCCTTTATAAAAATAAAATATTTTGAAAGAAGCCTCTTAATAGGTGTAAGGAAACCTACTTCATACATTGGACGACTCAATCCAACTAAAAATAATGTCATCAATTGGACTTTAAAAATTAGTATTCTATTTTCTTTTCCAGGTTATTTTATAAAGTAAGTAATATCCCACATGTATGAAAGAAAGCCTGTTAGTGAGGAAAATATTTTGACCAATATATCAAAAGGTAAATGATCAAAACGCAAATATTCTGAAAACCAGAATATTTTTAGAATATTGCAAGCATTGTATTCATATTATATCTAAAGCAATAAATAATAAAAAGTCCTAGAACATTCTTTCAAATAATTGAAATATTTTATGGAAATTGTGTGAGTCATCTCAAAGAAGAGTACTGGTGAGTCAAATTCTTTTCTCATTCAAATAGGATTTATGGAAAGAACTCAAGGTTGTTTTTCATGTTGTATTTAGTACTCGACAAAAAAATATATTTCTATTTAGAGTAGATAATCTATCAGATAAAACTGGCCGAGCTATAAAATGAATAAATACAAGGCTATGTAGGCCTGATCTTTATTTTTTTTTTTTACTAATCCAGTACTGGAATGGTGCTGTGTATGTTTTCTTTAAGTTTAGATGGCTTGGTTTGGTTTGGATTTTAATCTAGAAGGCATCTGGCGCTGACATGTATGACATGATATGGACTGAGACAACAAAGATCAAGGAGTCTTATATGTCTATGATCAAAGTCAAAAGTATTAAAGAGGTATTAATATGTGGTTATTAAGAAGCCCAGAGAACAAAAGAAGAAGAAGAAGAAGAAAAATATGCTGGAAGAGTAAAAAAATCAAAACACTGGCACAGAGAGGTTAAAAAGTGATTTGGAAGCAATGATTAAAGAAAGGTTGAATCTGAGCCCAGAGAACCAAAAAGAACAAATAAAAGAGAGGTTTGCCAATTACTATAGAAGACAAAGAATGTAAAAAGCAGGTCAAGAACATAAACTGTACAGATCAAGCCTCATGTCTATAATTTGTATAGAACTGGAACTCAAAAACAGAAAGTAGGTTCCAAGTACTCAGGGACAAACCTAGAATGACAGGTGAAAAGCTAGACCCAGAGGTACATAAGAGTCTAAATCAAAAACCCACCAAAAGCAACTACATTTCGGCAAGGAAAACCAAGACAAATAGATCAGCCAAGACCTTAAAGAATGAGATCCTGGATGTATAAATATAACCATTGAGCAAATAAGTACACATAATTGCTACGTATATGATGCCTCACCTGGATCTACATATGAGTAGCCTGGTTAACAGGGAAACAAGTAAAAAGTTGGGCCTGAAGCTAATCCAAGATCCTCTGAAATATGCAACCTTCCCAGAAGCAGAACCAAGACCAGGAAAAATACAGCAATCAGGTGGAAAGGCTCACTTACTAGGAGCAAAAATAGGTCAGGAAACTACCTGACCATTTCTACCATGAAGACTGAGCTTTTCAAAGAGGTTTAAAGGAACATTAAATTTTATGTATCTTTTACGTAATTCAGGTATTTATAAATATCAGTAATATTAAAATAATTTCATAAAATGCTGAATGAAGAACCACAACAAAGATAATAATCATGGGCTGAAAATCTGATAACCCTATGAGCGTAAACTTAAACACATAAAAGGCCATGTCTACCATATTAGTAAAAGATGTTTATTAAATGAAATATTATTGTCTATTTTCCTCTACAATAAAAGCAGTTAAAAGATCATTGATTATCTCCAGATTTTATGAAGAATCTGCTTTCACAGAAGTCTCCTAATGAGTCTCCAATTTCTAGAAAACAAGTAAGCACTATCATGCTCAACAGAGCATGTGAAGGCAGACAGGGATCAGTCACAATGCTGAGCATGATCTACAATGGAGTGACAGGGGTGGACTGGATCACTGCCCTCCACTCTGCCTCTGTTATCCCTATAAAGTTGACTTCATTGAGGAATCACACTCCCTGAGCCCAAACAGACATGGGGAAAATGTGCTTAAATCATTTAACTGCTTTCCCTGTCCTTTCTCATTGCCTTTCTTTAACTGCCAAACTTTTGGGCTCCTCTCTAGCCTTCCCTTCCTAAATTCTGAAAAATTCTCATTTCTAGTATCCTAGACTCCCCATGAGGACACAGGTATCTCTTGCTAGAGCTTCTCCCAAGAATTGAATCCTGGCCCCAAATTCAGGGTTCAGTTCTGAAGTTGGTGTAGATTTCTCTTTGCTGCCAGCTTAAAGACAAACGTCGATCATTTTCTAGAGTGCTTAATTTGTCTGTCACCAACCAAAAACCTTGCTATTGACTACTGCATCCTGCACCCATGCACATTCACCCCATCACCAGTCCTAACCATTTGATTAGCTACTTGCCAGTCTACTTTAATACTTACAGAACATTCACCCAACCTCTTTCACAGAGCAGGTCCCTCTAGAATAAGCTTGCTTCCACTCTCCAAGGCTAGTATACACCCTTTGTTTTTTTTTTTTTTAGGTCGCTTCAGTCGTATCCGACTCTGTGCGACCCCACAGACGGCAGCCCACCAGGCTCCCTGGTCCCTGGGATGCTCCAGACAAGAACACTGGAGTGGGCTGCCATTTCCTTCTCCAATGCGTGAAAGTGAAAAGTGAAAGTGAAGTCACTCAGTCATGTCCGACTCCCAGTGACCCCATGGACTGCAGCCCACCAGGCTCCTCTGTCCATGGGATTTTCCAGGCAAGAGTACTGGAGTGGGGTGCCACTGCCCTCTCCAGTATACACCCTCTTAACACTCACTTAATAAGAGTAGCTATATTACATGAAGCAGTTCCTAGTGTCAAGGTTCAAGCCATGGGCTATATGAAAAGAAAGTTACTAAGACAACCCATTGTGATTTTCCAATCTCCCCAGATAGGTTTATCAGGATAACAGAGACTATAAGAGAGAGGCTCAGGATCATTTTGTCCCTTCAACAAACCACTGAGAGAGCACTTCTGAGTGCGCAGAGGACAGCTGAGCTCATTACAGAGTTAAATAGAAAGTAGCTACAGCTAATGGTAAAACTAATGAATTATGAAGTCATTTCACCATCATTTCCTTCAGGTTTAAAATGAAGAAGGTGGGCTAGGTCATCTCTGAGGCCTCCTTAAGCTCTAAAAATCTATGATCTGTAGAGAGTACCTCCATTTAAACTGACTGCTGCTGCTGCTGCTAAGTCACGTCAGTCGTGTCCGACTCTGTGAGACCCCATAGACAAAAGCCCACCAGGCTTCCCCGTCCCTGGGATTCTCCAGGCAAGAACACTGGAGTGGGTTGCCATTTCCTTCTCCAATGTGTGAAAGTGAAAAGTGAAAGTGAAGTCGCTCAGTCGTGTCCGACCCTTAGCGACCCCACGGACTGCAGTCTACCAGGCTCGTCCATCCATGGGATTTTCTAGGCAAGAGTACTGGAGTGGCTTGCCATTGCCTTCTCCATTTAATGTTAAATATAAAAAAACTTATTGACATACAAACAAACATATTAAAACTTAGAATGTACTTTCTGTAAGTACCAATATAGCATCAGTATGGCTAAAGCCTGAAGTTTTAAAGGAAATGGAAAGAAGATGTTTAAGAATAGAGAAGCCATAACTTAATAATTTGTGCAGTACCTATGAGTTCTGAATGATAAGGCACTTGAGTCCACAAAGAATTTGACAAATTCCAGTTCATAACCATTTGTTTATCAGCATATTTCCAGATCCCCAAGTGTGGTGGAGGTTGTAAATGTAGTATTATATAGGAATGCATTATGTATTATTATTCAGGAAATGATACCATGGAATAAGAAATTTTACAAAATGTATTTCATCATTTCAAAATCTATGGTCATAAAGGCAACTAGACAATGTCAGCAGGGTGAGGAACACAGCACTCCATCTCCCTGGTCATAACCAAATGACCCCAATTTCTAGTCATTCATGTTTTCTGGAACATGGGTCTCCATTTCAAAATGTCCTAATAGTTATGAATGACTTGTTTCCAATATAAATACTAATGTGTTTTTCTATCAGATTAGTTCATTATGGAATAATGTACATCAATTTCATGTGTAATTTGCACTTTTATAGGTGAAACATCAAGAAGAAACATTATCATTAAATGATGATTCATGAAGCAAAAAAAAAAAATCATTTTTAATTCAAGCCCATGTTTATCAGGCCAGCAAGAACAGAGAATTGTGCAGAGACATCACACTGCTTCCCAAGGGGTCTCCACTTTCCCATATCAATATCTATCCCTGTTTGCTGGCTGCTGCTTTCAAGGCAGAATTTCTAGGCATAGAAAGTTGTTCTGTTTCTTGTAAGAACAGAAATTTCACTCTAAAACAGGGGTCAGCAAACCACACCTACCAGGCTATGTTCACTGCCTGCCTGTTCTGCCTGTTCTTAGTTCTAGAACTAAGCATAATTAGTACACTTTTAAATGGTTGCAAAAAGAATAAAAGAAGAAAAATATTTCAAAACATTTAAAAATTAAATGAAACGCAAATTTCAGCATACAATAAATGAAATTTAAAACACAGCCAGCTTCCAGGTGGCCCTAAGGGTAAAAGATCCACTTGCCAGTGCAGGAGACACAAGAGACATGACGTTGATCCTTGAGTCAGGAGGAGTTCCCGGAATAGGAAGTGGCAACCCACTCAAGTATTCTTGCCTGAAAAATGCCATGTGCAGAGGATCCTGGCAGGCTACAGTCCATGCGGTTGCAAAGAGTTGGACATGACTGAGCACACACACACACATACACAGCTTCACTTGTTTACATATGTCTATATGTCTATGGCTGTTTTCCTGCTATAGCAAAGTCAAAATGTCTCAACAGAAACCATATAACCCACAAGTTATACTATCTGACCTTTCAGAGAAAAAGTTTGCTGATCCCTGCCCTAGGACATAAGGAAATTGCCTGAGGCCCATATTCCATCCCACAAATGGAAATACGTTCTGTTTCCCATCCCTTATACAAAGTCAAATTTAAAAGTTAAAATTTTGCTTTAGCACAGAAGGCTCTCTATAAAACTACCTCTGTGTCTCATTCTAAAATGTCTCCCATAGTTTTTCAAGCTTAGTATAAAACAGCATCTCTACTTTTCTCCCTGTTTTCTTCCTTGCAGGGAACCCACTATCCTGATTATCCTATTTAATCCATTCTATTTTTCTCTGGCCCCAGTCCCAAACAGATTTCCTCACAGCATTTCCTGCAGTGAGAATTTATTTTCTATCTGTTTGTATCTCTCACTAGAGAGTATACTCAATGAGCTGGGGTCTAAACATATTTTTCACCATCACCATCTTATCGTACTCTTTCAAAAGTATTTAATGATTGGTGAAATGAGCAACAAGGCAGCATGAGACACTCCCTGTGTCTCTCCCCCTCAGTCTACAACTAGGAAAACAACCATAACTCAACAAATGTTCCTCTGCCCAACATACAAAGAGGGATCCACACACGTTTGCACATCTGAAGGTAGGTGGATGAAATATACGAAGAAGGCAGACCAAGGAACAGTGGAGGCAGTGGCCATGATTCCAGTCTACGGTCCCCAGGAGCTAAGTTCACAGCTCAGAGAACCCGGCAACAGCAAGGGAACTAGAGCACACAATTCCAGCTTCCTGGACACAGAGGGACCTATTCAGCTCAGTCAGTTCAGTTGTTCAGTCATGTCCGACTCTTTGCAACCCCACGGACTGCAACATGTCAGGCTTCCTTGTCCATCACCAACTCCCGGAACTTACTCAAACTCATGTCCATTGAGTCGGTGATGCCATTCAACCATTTCATCCTCTGTCGTCCCCTTCTCCTCCTGCCTTCAATCTTTCCCAGCATCAGGGTCTTTTCAAATGAGTCAGTTCTTTGCATCTGGTGGCCAAAGTATTGGAGTTTCAGCTTCAACATCAGTCCTTCCAATGAACACTCAGGACTGATCTCCATTAGGATGGACTGGTTGGATCTCCTTACAGTCCAAGGAACTCTCAATAATCTTCTCCAACACCACAGTTCAAAAGTATCAACTCTTCAGCACTCAGCTTTCTTTACAGTCCAATTCTCACATCCATACATGACTACTGGAAAAACCATAGCTTTGACTAGACGGACCTTTGTTGGCAAAGTAATGTCTCTGCTTCTTAACATGCTGTTTTGGTTGGTCATAACTTTTCTTCCAAGGAGTAAGCGTCTTTTAATTTCATGGCTGCAATCACCATCTGCAGTGATTTGGGAACCCAAAAAAGAAAGTCCATCACTGTTTCCATTGTTTCCCCATCTATTCGCCAGGAAGGGATGGGACCAGATGCCATGATCTTAGTTTTCTGAATGTTGAGCTTTAACCAACTTTTTCACTCCTCTCTTTCACTTTCATCAAGAGGCTCTTTAGTTCTTCTTTGCTTTCTGCCATAAGGGTGGTGTCATCTGCATATCTAAGGTTATTGATATTTCTCCCAGCAATCTTGATTCCAGTTCATGTTTCATCCAGTCCAGCATTTCACATGATGTACTCTGCATATAAGTTAAACAAGCAGGGTGAAAATATACAGCCTTGACTACTCCTTTCCCAATTTGGAACCAGTCTACTGTTCCATGTCCAGTTCTAACTGTTGCTTCTTGACCTGCATACAGATTTCTCAGGAGGCAGATCAGGTGGTCTGGTATTCCCATCTCTTGAAGAATTTTCCACAGTTTGTTGTGGACCTGTAGCCATAAGGAGCTGGGAGTAGGAGCTACAGGGCCAACAACCCGGTGCCTTCAGCTACAATAATCCCCATGACTCCAGTCCTATTATTTGCAGCTATGACACCCATGAATGCCACAATGCCAGACATGGCAGAGGCACCCAACTCCCCCCAACACACTTCTCCTCCTCTGCCATTGTGACAGTACCTATAACCCATGCAACCCTGGACATGGTGGAGGCCTTTGTCATACTGGTGATCCCAGCAACATCAGCAACCCAGGCAGCAGCAGGACACCAGTGTCCTCCGAGGCACAAACAGTTATAATGATGAAGGCACTGGCATAACTTCTGGCAGAGATGGTAGAAGGTGGAAATATCGCCAGAGGCAGTTCAGGTAAGAGAAACCAAAAACCTGAGCTGAAAAACAAATAAACAAAAAATCTGTATTAACTAAGCTGTTGAATTGTTAGAATCAAAGTTTAAAAAGCGTTACCTAAGTTTCAATGTGTTAGCTGGGGACTTCCTTGATAGTCCAGTAGCTAAGACTCCTTACTCCCAATGCAGGGGGCCCAGATTTCATCCCTGATCAGGGAACATCCCACATGCCAGACTAAGAGTTTACATGCCACAACAAAGAGTTGGCAGGCTGCAACTAAAAATCTCACATACTGCAATGCAGATCAAAGACCCCATGTGCTGCAACTAAGAGCGGGTGTAGCCAAATTAAAAAAAAAAAAGTGTTAGTTATTTCAAATGTGCAAGTGGAGGAACAGCTCATCAGGTACCATGAAAAACAACACAGTACCACAAAAAGAAAATGACAACCCCCCACAATCTAACCTTGAAGTTATAGAATTTTATAATCTTATAGAGAATTCAAAATAACTGTCATGAAGAAGCTCAGTGAGCTCCAAGGAAACTCAGAAAGGCAGTACAATGAACCGAAGAATAAAATTAATGAACAGAGGGAATACTTTACCAAAGAGACTGAAACTCTAAAAAGAAAGCTAAACAGAAATTCCAGAACTAAAGAACTCAATAAATGAGATGAATTATGCAATAAAAAGCACCGGACATAAGGACGCCCATATGGAAGAGAAAATCAGCGGGCTTGAAAACAGATAGACATGATTCAGGTAAGAGAGGAAAGAGTATCTGTTTTATTTAATGAAGAAAACTAAAAGAATTTTTCAACTCCATCAGGAAAAGTAACATAAGGATAATGAGGATCCCAAAAGTAAAAGAAAGGGATAAGTGAGCAGAGAGTTTATTTAAAAACACAATAGCTGAGAACTTCCCAAACCTAGAGAAGGAATTGTATACACAAGTCCACGAAGCCAAAAAAGTACCTAATTATCTCAATGCAAAAGAACTTATTAAAAACATATTATATTAAAACTGTCAAAAGTCAATGATAAAGAATTTTAAAGGGAAAAAAAGATGACAACCTACAACAGAAACCCCATTAGGCTGTCAGCAGATTTCTTAGCAGAAACATTGCAGCCCAGTAGAGAGCTGAATAACATACCAAAATACTGAAAGACTAAAAATGATCATCCAAGAATATTCTATCCAACAACGTCATCCTTTAGACATGAAGGAGAAATTAAGTCTCTCCCAGGCAAAAAAAAGAAAAAGCTAAGGGAGTTCATTACCACTTGACCTGCCTTTAAAAAACAAATGTTGAAATGAGCTCTTCTCCTTGAAACCAAAAGGAAAAAGTGCACAAAACTTTGGGTAAGATGATAAACAGACAGAATCAGAAAATTTCAGCTCTATATCAGAATGTTGTTTATTATAGCATAAATGTTAAAGAGAGGAAAAAGCAGCAAAAATAACTATAGCTACTTCAACTTGATAACAAACTCACAACATAATATGGGACAATTTGAGACAGTACAAACATCAAAGGGAAAAAAGAAAAAAGAAAATTCATATAGGCAAATGAAGATAAGATGCTATCAGCAGAAAAAAGGCTATATTATCTATGAGATGTTTTCTGAAAACCTCATGGTAATAACAAAAACAAATCTAGAGCAATGACATAAAGCACTTAAAAAGAAAAAGGAAACTGAGTAAAGCATTACAGAATACTATCAAACTAAAATGGCAGACAGGAACAAGGAAAAAATAATGGAGCTATGGAGCAACCAGAAAACAAAAGATCAAGTGGAAATACTACGACCTCATCTATCAATAATCACTGTAGTAAATAACTGAATTCACCAATCAAAAGATAGTGGCTAGATGGATTAAAAAATAAGACTCAAGTATAGGCTGCCTCCAGGAGACATACCTCAGCTCTAAAGACAAACATGGGCTCAAAATGAAGGGATACAAGATGATATTCCAAGCAAATGGAAGCCAAAAGAACGCAGAGCTAGTCCTCTTATGTCAGGCAAAATAAATTTCAATCTTAAAAAGATAACAAGAGACAAAGATGGGCATTATATAATGAAAAGGGAACAACTGATCAAGAAGACATACTAAATGTTAATACATATGTACCAACCATAGAAACACCAAGACATATATAGCAATTATTAATAGACCTAAAAGGGGAATATGATAACTCAATAATGACAAGGAACTTCAACACTTCACTTACATCAATAATAGATTACCCAAACAGAAAGTCAACCTGAAACATAGGCCTTAAATGAAACATTAGACCACATGGCCTTAACAGATTTATATAAAACATTTCACCCTAATGAAGTAAAATACATGTTCTTCTGAAGTCCACAGAGAATATTATCAATGATTAAAACATACGTATACCTATGGCTGATTCATGTTGCTATATGTCAGAAACCAATGCAATATTGTAAAGCAATTATCCTCCAATTAAATATAAATTTTAAAATATATATGTGAGAACACAAAACAAGTGTCAATAAATTTTAAAAGATTGATATCAGATCTTCTCTAAGCATAATATGAAACTGGAAATCAACTACAAGAAGAAAGAGGGAAAATCACAAGTAGAGACTAAACAACATGCTGCTCAATGACTATTGGATCAACAAAGAAATCAAAGGAGAAATCAAAACTACCTAAAGACAAATTAAAATGAAATATAATATACCAAAATCTATTGGATAAGGCAAAAATGGTACAAAAAGAAAACTTGACAGAAATACAGACCTACTTCAAGAAACTACAAACATCTCAAAGAATCTAACCTTATACTTAAAGGAAGAAGAAAAGGAAGAGTAAAGCCCAAAGTCAATAGAAGGAAGGAAATAATAAAAATCAGAGTGATGATAAATGAAAAAGAAGCTAAAAAGACAATTCAGGTCAGTTCAGTTCAGTCGCTCAGTCACGTCCGACTTTTTGAGACCCTATGAATCGTAGCACGCCAGGCCTCCCTGTCCATCACTAACTCCCAGAGTTCACTCAAACTCATGTCCACCGCGTCGGTGATGCCATCCAGCCATCTCATCCTCTGTCGTCCCCTTCTCCCCTGCCCTGCTTCATTCCGTGTTCCAAGGCCAAATTTGCCTGTTACTCCAGGTGTTTCTTGACTTCCTACTTTTGCATCCCAGTCCCCTATAATGAAAAGGACATCTATTTTGGGTGTTAGTTCTAAAAGGTCTTCTAGGTCTTCATAGAACCATTCAACTTCGGCTTCTTCAGCATTACCGGTTGGGGCATAGGC
This sequence comes from Moschus berezovskii, assembly GCF_049115385.1. Lineage (NCBI taxonomy): Eukaryota > Metazoa > Chordata > Mammalia > Artiodactyla > Moschidae > Moschus > Moschus berezovskii. The sequence goes on from NC_142470.1 coordinate 91,998,071, forward strand.
TTGGATTACCGTGATATTGAATTGTTTGCCTTGGAAAGGAACACAAATCATTCTGTCGTTTTTCAGATTGCATCCAAGTACTGCATTTCGGACTCTTTTGTTGACCATGATGGCTACTCCATTTCTTCTAAGGAATTCCTGCACACAGTAGTAGATATAATGGTCATCTGAGTTAAATTCACCCATTCCAGTCCATTTTAGTTCACTGATTCCAGAATGTCTATGTTCACTGTTGCCATCTCCTGTTTGACCACTTCCAATTTGCCTTGATTCACGGACCTAACATTCCAGGTTCCTATGCAATATTGCTCTTTACAGCATTGGACCTTGCTTCTATCATCAGTCACATCCACAACTGGGTATTGTTTTTGTTTTGACTCCATTCCTTCATTCTTTCTGGAGTTATTTCTCCACTGATCTCCAGTAGCATATTGGGCACCTACCGACCTGGGGAGTTCCTCATTCAGTATCCTATCATTTTGCCTTTTGATACTGTTCATGGGGTTCTCAAGGCAAGAATACTGAAGTGGTTTGCCATTCCATTCTCCAGTGGACCACATTCTGTCAGACCTCTCCACCATGACCCGCCCATCTTGGGTGGCCCCACATGGCATGGCTTAGTTTCATTGAGTGAGACAAGGCTGTGATCCATGTGATCAGATTGACTAGTTTTCTGTGATTATGATTTCAGTGTGTCTGCTTTCTGATGTCCTCTCGCAACACCTACCATCTTACTTGGGTTTCTCTTACCTTGGTCGTGTGATATAGAACAGATCAATAAAACTAATAGTTGGTTCTTTGAAAAGATACGGAAAACTTGGCTAGACTTGTTAGGAAAAAAAAAGAGAATGCTGACATAAATAAAATCAGAAACAAAAGGAGAAATTACAACAGATACCACAGAAATACAATGGATTACAAGAGAATATTACGAAAAGCTATATGCCAACATACTGGACAACCTAGAAGAAATGGATGAAAGACAAAGATCGTATGATCTTACTCATTCATATGTGGAATATTTAAAAATGAAAAACAAAACAAAACAAAAAAGCAAAACAAACGTATAGATACAGAAAAGGGACTGGTGGTTACCAGAGGCAAAGACAACTGAAAAAGGGTGAAATGGGTAAAGGGGGACAACTATATGGTGATGAATAAAAACTAGACTTTTGGTGGTGAGCATGCAGTAGTGTATTCAGAAACTGAATTAAAATGTTGTACATATGAAACTTACGTAATATTATAAACTAATGTTTACTTCAGTTCAGTCACTCAGTCATATCCGACTCTTTGTGACCCCATGGAATGCAGCATGCCAGGCCTCCCTGTCCATCACCAATTCCTGGAGCTTGCTCAAACTCATGTAAATTGAGTCAGTGATGCCATCCAACCATCTTATCCTCTGTCATCCCCTTCTCCTCCTGCCCTCAATCTTTCCCAGCATTAGGGTCTTTTCAAATGAGTCAGTTCTTTGCATTAGTTGGCCAAGGTATTGGAGTTTCAGCTTCAGCATCAGTCCTTCCAGTGAACACCCAAGACTGATCTTTAGGATGGACTGGTTGGAGCTCCTTGCAGTCCAAATGACTCTCAAGAGTCTTCTCCAAAACCACAGTTCAAAAGCATCCGTTCTTCAGCGCTCAGCTTTCTTTATAGTCCAACCTCACATCCATACATGACTACTGGAAAAACCATAGCCTTGACTAGCCAGACCTTTGTTGGCAAAGTAATGTCTCTGCTTTTTAATACGCTATCTAGGTTGGTCATAACTTTTCTTGCAAGGAGCAAGCGTCTTTTAAATTCCTGGCTGCAATCAGCATCTGCAGTGATTTTGGAGCCAAAAAAAATAAAGTCTCTCACTGTTTCCACTGTTTCCAGATCTATTTCCCATGAAGTGATGGGACCAGATGCCATAATCTTAGTTTTCTGAATGTTGAGTTTTAAGCCAGCTTTTTCGCTCTCCTCTTTCAGTTTCATCAAGAGGATCTTTAGTTCTTCTTCACTTTCTGCCACAAGTGTGGTGTCATCTGCGTATCTGAGGTTATTGATATTTCTCCTGGCAATCTTGATTCCAGGTTGTGCTTCATCCAGCCTGGCAGTGAGATGGCTGGATGGCATCACCGACTCTGTGGACTTGAGTTTGAGTGAACTCCAGGATTTGGTGATGGACAGGGAGGCCTGGCGTGCTGTGATTCATGGGGTCGCGGAGAGTCGGACACGACTGAGCGACTGAACTGAACTGAACTGAACTCTGCATATAAGTTAAATAAGCATGGTGACAATATACAGCCTTGATGTACTCCCTTCCCAATTTGGAACCAGTCTATTACCTCAATATTTCAAAGTGTATTTAGTATACTTAGCTCTAAGTTTCCTAACACATGGAAGTTGCATAATATATTCCAAATGATTGAAAATGAATAAGCAAGTTAAGTTAAGGCTACAAGAACCAGGAAAGAAAAGAGTAAAGAAAGGATTTTTTTAAAGCATGCTTTCTTTTCCATAAAAAAAGTTCTCATTTATTTGAAAATTAAAGTTACAACTTATGGCACATTGACACTTTACCAGACACTATGCTTAGTTCTTTACCTCCTATGGCCTCTGCCACAAATGATCACAAAGCAATGGCTTAAACATAAAAGAAATGTATTCTCTCATAGTTCTGGAGGCCAGAAATATAAAATCAAAGTGTCATTATATCCACACTCCTTTCAGATCTTCTAATAGAAATTATTTTCTTGTCTCTTCCAGTTTCTTGTGGCTGTTGACATTCCGTAGCTTGTGGATGCATCACTTCAAACTCTGCTTCTGTCTTCATTGTCTCTTCTTCAGCGTGTTTGTCTTTTATCTTTTGTCTCATACTGGAAATTAAAAGACACTTACTCCTTGGAAGGAAAGTTATGACCAACCTAGATAGCATATTAAAAAGCAGAGACATTACTTTGCCAACCAAGGTCCGTCTAGTCAAGGCTATGGTTTTTCCAGTGGTCATGTATGGATGTGAGAGTTGGACTGTGAAGAAAGCTGATCGCCGAAGAATTGATGCTTTTGAACTGTGGTGCTGGAGAAGACTCTTGAGAGTCCCTTGGACTGCAAGGAGATCCAACCAGTCCATTCTAAAGGAGATCAATCCTAGGTGTTCATTGGAAGGACTGACACTAAAGCTGAAACTGCAATACTTTGGCCACCTCATGCAAAGAGTTGACTCACCGGAAAAGAGTCTGATGCTAGGAAGGATTGGGGGTGGGAGGAGATGGGGACGACAGAGAATGAGATGGCTGGATGGCATCACTGACTCGATGGACATGAGTTTGAGTGAACTCCGGGAGTTGGTGATGGACAGGGAGGCCTGGCGTGCTGTGATTCATGGGGTCGCAAAGAGTCGGACACGACTGAGCGACTGAACTGAACTGAACTGAGGACACTTGTCTTTGGATTTAGGACCCATCAGATTAACCTAGGTTGGTCTCATTTTAAGATCCTTAATCTAATTACATCTACAAAGATCCCTTTTGAAAATCAGGTCCCAGTCAAAGGTTCCAAAGAATCAGGAGATGACATATTTTGGGGGCTACTATTTAACCCACCACATTTAGCAACTGGACACTAGTGCATTTATGATTTTCTTAATTCCTAACAGTTACTACCCTTTCTCAAATTTAAAAACTTTAATAAATATAGTGGGAAAACAAGCATTTGAAATTTAGAGTGTCAGGATTTAAGACTATTCCCTTAACATGGCATTTTATTGCCTACACAACAGACAGGGCCATTTTCTGAACTGCCCAATCTCACAGGCATACTCAGCCAGAATCCTGAGCCACACTAAATCTCGTGTTTCCCCTTACCTGCTTACACAGCATATGGCCCACCTGGAGCACAAAAATAGAAGCTATTTCACAATTCCCGACTCAGATTCTTTACCATCTCAGCCACCAGGGAAGCCCATTCCCAACTACTTTCTAGGCTAATCTGACACTGTTACCTGCCGTCTCTAAAATTATGTTTCTCTCTTAGTAAGTTTTATTTGATGTTCATAGTGTTTATGGCAAATTAAACTCACTGCATATCCATCACTGATAAGCAGTGTGTATAGGAAATTCTAATAGATTTTTTTTTTAATCTTTACTGCAGCAACCTTACAAAAGTAGAGAATGTTTTCTAATTGGGATATAAATCACACTGGAGAATCTTAAATGGAGACAAGAAAGTAGGACATAATGAAGGAATTCTCTGGCCACTTTGAATTAGACATGCCAGGAGTTGGTGATAGACAGGGAAGCTCGGCGTGCTGCAGTCCATGGAGTTGTAGTCAGACACAACTGGACGACTGAACTGAACTGAGTGACCATCTGGTGAGTGTAAACCATGTGAATTTCTCCATCCGCCTTTAAATCATGTAGCTCAAAATTTACATAAAGTTAGTTCCTTGTGAAAATCCCCCTCCTAGTGACATGAGGGAATTTATGTACTTCCATTAGTAAACAATTTGCTCCTTTCTGCAGCTGGATCAGAACTGTTATACGTCATGCCAACTCAAAGGGAAAATACAGTCAAGGAAATGGAAGGGTCAAAAAACCAACCACCTGGAAATTTGTGTCAGTTTTTATGTGTAGGCTCCTTCACCACAAACAAATATCACACTTTAATACCACTGCGCAACAAAGAAAACCTTTGACTTGTGGGCTTGTGGGAAAACAGAATGAAAAAGCAGCATTCATGTGAGAGTCAAAACCTATCCTGCGCTATGGTGAAGAATAAAAAGGCTTTGTGCTATGCTTTTTACCTCTGCCAGAGGTGGAGTTTAGGCTGACTCCATGAAGAGGGAACACACAATGATTGGGCAATTTCCACGTACCTGATCATTTCCTAGTTTTTGCATCATTCAATCCTCACAACTAACCTTGACAGCAAGCAAAATGCCCTCATTTTAGAGTTGAGGAAATTAAAACTTAGACTACCTAATGACTTATCAAAGGTCATGCAGTTAATTAGCAGTGATGTTGGGTAAGACAGAGATTCCAATAAGTAAATCTTAACTGCATCAATGATTTTTTTTTTCTGCTTCTACCAGCATATGTAAATAAATGCTTTTAAAATAATGACATGCTAAATCTTGCAATCAAGTTATTATAGTATTCTGGTAAGTCTGCAAGTGACATGCTGTTTTTGCTCAAGACGACCAGGATATGACATTGTCTCCTCCTATTACACCCAGCCAGCATACTGACTGTCAAATATCCACTGTTGTAATCTGTTTAGTGAGGTCAGATGCTTGATTGCTATGAATAATTGCATGCCATTAATAATGGTCAGCTCCAGGATATAGGAAGGTGGTCAAGCATGGTAAATGTATTTTGAACTCCGGCAGATTATTTCCTAGGGAGCAGGAAGACAACCACTATGTGGGATACAGTTTTTCTAAATACAATAGAGATAATTGCTTCCCTAGGGGTGCGGGGACAAGACAGTTGTGTGATCAACTTTATAAAGAAACATAGAGGTCAAGGTTTTGCAAGATGAGGCTAATACTGGAAAGAAAGTCTGACCATTGCTGAATGTCCTCAATAGTTAATTTTCTCATTCCCTCGTTCAGATTAACAGTTGAGTTTTATGTGTTGAGGGTAGGGGGATCCCTAACTAAATCTGGAGGCACCGGTGAGGTCAGATCATTGACTGATTAGAAAATTTAACCCAGTTAATACTCATCCATAAAGGCCAACCATAAATCTTTTACTGTTTAATGTAAATGAAACATTCATGATATCTTAAAAGCTGTAAACACCACAGAATAACTATATAGAACAACATTATCTTTTTTTAATACCTGTCAAAGAATGAAGGATTTTAAAATATCGTTCAGGAAATTATTATAAAAATTAGAAACTAAAGAGATTAGGAAAAGGTATATTTAAATCCATGTGGAAAGAATAAACTGAAAATGATTTTGCTGCTGCTGCTGCGTCACTTCAGTCGTGTCCGACTCTGCATGACCCCATAGACAGAAGCCCACCAGGGTCCCCCATCCCCGGGATTCTCCAGGCAAGAACACTGGAGTGGGTTGCCATTTCCTTCTCCAATGTGTGAAAGTGAAGTCGCTCAGTCGTGTCCGACCCACAGCGACCCCACGGACTGCAGCCTACCAGGCTCCTCCATCCATGGGATTTTCTAGGCAAGAGTACTGGAGTGGCTTGCCATTGCCTTCTCCGGAAAATGATTTTAGAGGATGATAAAAGACTATGGTCTGGGTAGTAAATAGACTAAAGAGCAAAAAATTAAATCATAGAAATATGTAATAATTCAATAGCAACAAGGCATGTTCTAATTCAGGCTTCCACGTTGGCTCAGCAGTAAAGAATCTGCCCTCAATGTTGGAGACGCGGGTTTGATCCCTGGGTCAGGAAGATGCCCTGAGGGAAGGCATAGCAACCCACTCCAGTATTCTTGCCTGGATAATCCCATGGACAGAGGAGCCTGGCAGGCTACAGTCCATGGGTTGCAAAGAGTCTGATACAACCAAAGTGACTTAGCAGAAACGCACGCACATGCTCTATTTCAATACCCATTAGTTATCCTTGAATATGGAAACTATTTCTTAAATTGGTCAGCAAAGGTAGAGAATAAAATTAGAATTAAAAATAATCATCAGTACAGTTCAGTTCAGTCACTCAGTCGTGTCTGACTCTTTGTGACCCCAGCACACCAGGCCTCTTTGTCCATCACCAACTCCCAGAATCAACCCAAACTCGTGTCCTTCGAGTCAGTGATGCCATCCAACCATCTCATCCTCTGTCATCCCCTTCTCCTCCCAACTTCAATCTTTCCCATCATCAGGGTCTTTTCAAATGAGTCAGTCCTTTACATTAGGTGGCCAAAGTATTGGAGTTTCAGCTTCAATATCAGTCCTTCCAAGGAACAATCAGGACTGACCTCCTTTAAGATGAACTAGTTGGATCTCCTTGCAGTTCAAGGAACTTTCAAACGTCTTTTCCAACACCACAGTTCAAAAGCATCAATTCTTCAGTGCTCAGCTTTCTTTATAGTCCAACTCTCACATCCATACATGTCTACTGGAAAAACCATAGCCTTGACTAGATGCACATTCATTGACAAAGTAACGGCTCTGCTTTTTAATATGATGTCTAGGTTGGTCATAACTTTCTTTCCAAGGAGCAAGCATCTTTTAATTTCATGGCTGCAGTCACCATTTGCAGCAATTTTGGAGCCCCCAAAAATAAATGCTCCACTGTTTTCACTGTTTCTATTTGCCATGAAGTGATGGGACCGGATACCATGATCTTAGTTTTCTGAATGTTGCGTTTAAGCCAACTTTATCACTCTCCTCTTTCACTTTCATCAAGAGGATCTTTCATTCTTCATGTTCTGCCATAAGGTGGTGTCATCTGCATATCTGAGGTTATTGATATTTCTCCCAGCAATCTTGATCCAACTTGTGCTTCCTCCAGCCCAGCATTCCTCATGATGTACTCTGAATATGTGTTAAATAAGCAGGGTGACAATATACAGCTTTGACGTACTCCTTTTCCTATTTGGAACCAGTCTGTCGTTCCATGTCTAGTTCTAACTGTTGCTTCCCGAACTGCATACAGGTTTCTCAAGAGGCAGGTCAGGTGGTCTGGTATTCCCATCTCTTGAAGAATTTTCCACAGTTTATCGTGATCCACACAGTTAAAGGCTTTGGTATAGTCAATAAAGCAGAAATAGATGTTTTTCTGGTATTCTCTTGCTTTTTCGATGATCCAGTGGATATTGGCAATTTGATCTCTGGTTCCTCTGACTTTTCTAAAACCAGCTTGAACATCTGGAAGTTCATGGTTCACGTACTGTTAAATCCTGGCTTGGAGAATTTTGAGCATTACTTTACTAGTGTGTGAGATGAGTGCAATTGTGCAGTAGTTTGAACATTCTTTGGCATTGCCTTTCTTTGGGATTGGAATGAAGACTGACCTTCTCCAGTCCTGTGGCCACTGCTAGTTTTCCAGATTTGCTGGCATATTGAGTGCAGCACTTTCACAGCATCATCTTTTAGGAATTGAAATAGCTCAGCTGGAATTCCATCACCTCCACTAGCTTTGTTCGTAGTGATGCTTCCTAAGGCCCACTTGACTTCACATTCCAGGATATCTGGCTCTCCGTGAGTGATCACACCATTGTGCTTACCTGGGTTGTGAAGATCTCTTTTGTGTAGTTCTTCTGTGTATTCTTGCCACGTCTTCTAATTGTCTTCTGCTTCTGTTAGTTCCATACCATTTCTGTCCTTTATTGTGCCCATATTTGCATGAAATGTTCCCTTGATATCTCTAATTTTCCTGAAGAGAGCTCTAGTCTTTCCCATTCCGTTGTTTTCCTCTATTTCTTGCACTGATCACTGAGGAAGGCTTTCTTATCTCTCCTTGCTATTCTTTGGAACTCTGCATTCAAATGGGTATATCTTTCCTTTTCTCCTTTGTTTTTCACTTCTCTTTTTTGCACAGATATTTGTAAGGCCTCCTCAGACAGCCATTTTGCTTTTTTGCATTTCTTTCTCTTGGGGATGGTCTTGATCCCTGTCTCCTCTACGATATCACAAACCTCAGTCCATAGTTCATCAGGTACTCTGTCTATCAGATCTAGTCCCTTAAATCTATTTCCAACTTCCACTGTATAATCGTACAGAATTTAAGTCAGACCTGAATGGTCTAGTGGTTTTCCCTACTTTATTCATAGTAGAGGTATAAATAAAAAAAATTTAAAAATAGATGGCAGTATGGAATCATGATACTGCTTGAAACAATATTCAGCACACACTTGACAAATTTCTGTTATTTGGAGGTAGGAGCTGGGCTGTTTTGACCATTTTTTAAAGGTAATTATTCAGTATTTAGATCAACTCTGAAATGACAGGCAAAAGGATAAAAGACATAATATAAAAGCTAAAACTATAAAACTTTCAAAATAAAACAAAGTATAAATCCTCACAACCTTGGTTAGGCTATGGTTTTTTAGATTTGATACCAAAAAATAGATAACAAAAGAAAAACATAAATTGACTACCTCAAAATTAAAATATTTTTGCTGCAAATGATACCACCAAAAAAATGAAAAGACAATTCAGAATGGGAGAAGACCTTCACAAATCATAAATGTGACAAAGGACTTGTATCTCAATACAAATAGCAAAAGCAACCTAAACTGTCATCAACTGATGAATGGATAAAATATCATATAACCATGCAAAGGAACATCATTTAGCCATAAAAGGAATGAAGTACTGATACATGCTACATGTTTAACACTTGAAAACATTATACTATGTGAAAGGAACCAGTCACAAAAGGCCATCAGTTAACTTCAGTCACTCAGTCATCTCCGACTCTTTGCGACACCATGAATCACAGCACGCCAGGCCTCCCTGTCCATCACCAACTCCCAGAGTTCACTCAAACTCATGTCCATCGAGTCGGTGATGCCATCCAGCCATCTCATTCTCTGTCATCCCCGTCTCCTCCCGGCCCCAATCCTTCCCAGCATCAGAGTCTTTTCCAGTGAGTCAACTCTTTGCATGAGGTGGCCAAAGTATTGCAGTTTCAGCTTTAGCATCAGTCCTTCCAATGAACACCCAGGATTGATCTCCTTTAGAATGGACTGGTTGGAGGTCCTTGCAGTATAAGGGACCCTCAAGAGTCTTCTCCAGCACCACAGTTCAAAAGCATCAATTCTTCAGCGATCAGCTTTCTTCACAAGTCAACTCTCACATCCATACATGACCACTGGAAAAACCATACCCTTGACTAGACAGACCTTTGTTGGCAAAGTGATGTCTCTGCTTTTTAATATGCTATCAAGGTTTGTCATAAATTTCCTTCCAAGGAGTAAGCGTCTTTTAATTTCATGGCTGCAATCAGCATCTGCAGTGATTTTGGAGCCCAAAAAAATAAAGTCTGACACTGTTTCCACTGTTTCCCCATCTATTTCCCATGAAGTGATGGGACCAGATGCCAGGATCTTTGTTTTCTGAATGCTGAGCTTCAAGACAACCTTTTCATCTCCTATTTCACTTTCATCAAGAGGCTTTTGAGTTCCTCTTCACTTTCTGCCATAAGGGTGGTGTCATCTGCATATCTGAGGCTATTGATATTTCTCCCGGCAATCTTGATTCCAGCTTGTGCTTCTTCCAGCCCAGCGTTCCTCATGATGTACTCTGCATATAAGTTAAATAAGCAGGGTGACAATATACAGCCTTGATGTACTCCTTTTCCTACTTGGAACCAGTCTGTTGTTCCATGTACAGTTCTGACTGTGGCTTCCTGACCAACATATACGTTTCTCAAGAGGCAGGTCAGGTGGTCTGGGATTCCCATCTCTTTCAGAATTTTCCACAGTTTATTGTGATCCACACAGTCAAAGGCTTTGGCATAGTCAATGAAGCAGAAATAGATGTTTTTCTGAAATTCTCTTGCTTTCTCCATGATCCAGCGGATATTGGCAATTTGATCTCTGGTGCCTCTGCCTTTTCTAAAACCTGCTTGAACATCTGGGAGTTCACAGTTCACATATTGCTGAAGCCTGGCTTGGAGAATTTTGAGCATGACTTGACTAGCGTGTGAGATGAGTGCAATTGTGCGGTAGTTTGAGCATTCTTTGGCATTGCCTTTCTTTGGGATAGGAATGAAGACTGACCTTTTCCAGCCCTGTGGCCACTGCTGAGTTTTCCAAATTTGATGCATATTGAGTGCAGCACTCTCACAGCATCATCTTTCAAGATTTGAAATAGCTCAACTGGAATTCCATCACCTCCACTAGCTTTGTTTGTAGTGATGCTTTCTAAGGCCCACTTGACTTCACATTCCAAGATGTCTGGCTCTAGGTCAGTGATCACGTTATCGTGACTATCTTGGTCATGAAGATCTTTTTTGTACAGTTTTTCTGTGTATTCCTGCCACCTCTTCTTAATATCTTCTGCTTCTGTTAGGTCCATACCATTTCTGTCCTTTATCGAGCCCATCATTGCATGAAATGTTCCCTTGGAATCTCTAATTTTCTTGTAGAGATCTCTTGTTTTTCCTATTCTGTTGTTTTCCTCTATTTCTTTGCACTGATTGCTGAGAAGGCTTTCTTATCTCTCCTTGTTATTCTTGGAACTCCGCATTCAGATGCTTATATCTTTCCTTTTCTCCTTTGCTTTTCGCTTCTCTTCTTTTCACAGCTATTTGTAAGGCCTCCTCAGACAGCCATTTTGCTTTTTTGCATTTCTTTTCCATGGGGATGGTCTTGGTCCCTGTCTCTTGTACAATGTCACGAACCTCTGTCCAGAGTTCATTATGCACTCTATCTATCAGATCTAGTCCCTTAAATCTATTTCTCACTTCCACTGTATAATCATAAGGGATTTGATTTAGGTCATATCTGAATGGTCTAGTGGTTTTCCCTACTTTCTTCAATTTAAGTCTGAATTTGGCAATAAGGAGTTCATGATCTGAGCCACAGTCAGCTCCTGGTCTTGTTTTTGCTAACTGTATACAGCTTCTCCATCTTTGGCTGCAAAGAATATAATCAATCTGATTTCGGTGTTAACCATCTGGTGATGTCCATGTGTAGAGTCTTCTCTTGTGTTGTTGGAAGAGGGTGTTTGCTATGACCAGTGCGTTCTCTTGGCAAAACTCTATTAGTCTTTGCCCTGCTTCATTCTGTGCTCCAAGTGGCCATATATTATACACATCCATTTATAAGAAATCCAGAATAAGAAAATGTACAGAGACAAACAGTATGTTAGGGATTGCTTGCTGTGCTGTGCTCATTTGCTTCAGCCATGTCTGACTCTTTGTGACCTATGGACTGTAGTCCACCAGGCTCCTCTGTCCATGGCATTCTCCAGGCAAGAATACTAGAATGGGTTGTTGTGCCCTCCTCACAGGGATCTTCTCAACCCAGGAATTGAACCCATATCTCCAGTATCTCCTGCACTGCAGGCAGGTTCTTTACCCACTGATCCACCTGGGAAGCCCAAGGGTTGCTTAGGGCAGGGGAAAGAAGACAGGAGGGAAATGCGGATTTAATTCTAATGTGTGTAGGTTTTCTTTTCAAAAGGGAATGAAAGTGTTCTAAAATTATGGTGATGGTTGCATAACCCTATGAATATATTGGGCTTACCTCGTAGCTCAGCTGGTGAAGAATCCACCTGCAATGCAGGAGACCCCATTTCAATTCCTGGGTCAGGAAGATCCCTGGAGAAGGGATAGGCTACCCATTCCAGTATTTTGGGGCTTCCCTGGTGGCCATTAAAAATCATTAAATTGAAACTGTAAATGGATGAACTGTAGGTATGTGAATTATATCTCAATTAATTCAAAGCTGTTTTAAAAAGCAATCCAACAAAGAAAAATATCAACAAGTATAAGTTATTTCCCTAGTGATAAAAATTATTTCATTTTTAGTCTAGAGGTTCAGAAAGAGAAGCAACTTACCCATGTTTCCATATTGATCCAGTATCTAAGCAGGATCCTTAAGATTTCTGCTTCAAAAATCCGCTAAGACCAATGCTGTTGGGAAATTTCTTACCCTTTATGTTCTACTTTGTTGGTAGGGTGGGGGACCGGTGGCTCTCAATGACAGTAGCCTTACTAGCTGATGCCTTTACCCAGAAGCATTTCCATCAGCTGATATAAACTGAGGACACTATAAACTACAGGAAGTAGGCAATATAAATCTAGCGGGAGTCTACTTTCCTACAAAATAGTAAAGAGCTGCTAAAGGGTCCCAAAACCTGAGCAAGGTCTAAATAGTTCCCTGAAAGGATCATCAGATCAAAGCCTGCAAGGTTTTTAGGCATGAGAATATTATATAAAAAGATAATGGTCAGTTTCAAGAAATGAGGTCCCAAAACCCAGATTTCTCAGTCCTCAAATATGCCTCAAGGCCTAAGCAGGAAACTGAAACCAGAGTTAAAAGGGTCAACTCTTTGACCTTTACTCTTAAGTTAAAGCCTTTTGCCTGTAGAAAACATTTCTTTCAAGAGCCTTTAAGCCTACACAAGGCTAGAGCTGCAAGAAAGGAAGATCTTCATCTCAACTGCTATATTTTCAGAACCTTCAAGCATCTTATTTAAAAATCAGAACACTGAGAAAATGCCTGGGATACCAGTGGTGTCCTCATTTGTACAATAAAGAAAGTGAAGATCACCTATTTAGAGAATTCAGTGAAAATGTGGTCCAAGCCCAAGTAAGAAAGAGTAACAGAGATACCTGTAGCGACAGGGCCGGGGGCAGGAAGGGGTCCAGCACAGCAGGGAGGGAGGGTGATGAAGATATTCAGAAAGAAGTAAGAAGAACATCAGGGCCTGGGAACATTGTGAATCTTTTCTAGAACAGTTTAGACATGATACAGAGGTTCCTTATGCTCGGGAAAGAAACATTCAAGAGAGTGGAATGTATGTCTGTTCTCACTAATGCACTCTGGACTTAAAAAGAAATTTAATCCTGACAGAAAATTCAGGATGTTTTTTGTTCCTATGCTAGTTCTTTTATTTGTAATAAACTTGCAAATTTCAAGTTTTTATTCTACTTGTTTTCTTTTACTTCTACTTAAATTATTTTTACTTCTTTTCATAAAATAAAAATGTATCTTAAAGAGAGCACTCTATCTTGAGATAGAGGAAATTAACCTGCAACAGTTCTCTGCCAATTTTCAACCACAAAAAACTTGCCTGCATGTGAGAAGAAAAGGTGAGAGAGGAGACTGTATATAGTATATAGTATATAAAGCTCCGTGTTTTATTCATCTCACCAGAAAGCTGTGGATATCAACTAATTACCCTATGTTATGCATCTGTAGTAATTCAGCTGTGTCCTACTTTAAGAAAAACTAAATCTGATTTATAAAAATTCAAATCTATCAAAAGTATAAATAATGAAATGAATCAGAAAATATATCCATAGAAGGATTCAAGATAAATTAACAGTTTTTAAAAGAGAGCTCTTGTAGTACATTTGAAATATGACTTCATTTATAAAACTTGAAATAATTTTACCAAAACCCATTATTTAAAAACCCAAATGTATAAAAGTAGGTATATTAGGGGATTAGTTGTTAAATTCTTAAAAAGCTTTATTTAAAGAGCACACCACCTCCACATCCTACTTCCATGTACTAGAAATATGATTTGATTTGCTAGCAATTGACTAAATGCAAATTCAGAGAAACACAACCACTGTTGGAGCTAAATATGCCTGCATTTGGCTGCTTCTGTGGGCAAATAGAAAAATTGAGTATCTGAGTAATTAAACAGTCATTCCAAGATTAAAGCTTATAATTAAGTTCTCCTGATTTCAGCCATGAAATAAAAAGACACTTACTCCTTGGAAGGAAAGTTATGACCAACCTAGATAGCATATTAAAAAGCAGAGACATTACTTTGCCAACAAAGGTCCATCTAGTTAAGGCTATGGTTTTTACAGTGGTCATGAATGGATGTGAGAGTTGGACTGTGAAGAAAGCTGATCACCAAAAAATTGATGCTTTTGAACTGTGGTGCTGGAGAAGACTCTTGAGAGTCCCTTGGACGGCAAGGAGATCCAACCAGTCCATTCTAAAGGAGATCAATCCTGGGTGTTCATTGGAAGGACTGATGCTAAAGCTAAAACTCCAATACTTTGGCCACCTCATGCGATGAGTTGACTCACTGGAAAAGACTCTGATGTTGGGAAATGTTGGGGGCGGGAGGAGAAGGGGACGACGGAGAATGAGATGGCTGGATGGCATCACCGACTCGATGGACATGAGTTTGAGTGAACTCCGGGAGTTGGTGATGGACAGGGAGGCCTGGCGTGCTGTAATTCATGGGGTCACGGAGAGTCGGACCCAACTGAGCGACTGAACTGAACTGAACTGAATCTCTTATCTATAAAGTGTCTGTCTACAATACTAAAATATAGATAGATATAAATTACTCATGCCACTGGAAAAAGCAGAGAAACAATACCAAATAGTAGATAATTCTAAAATTATTTCATCTTAGCTTTTGACTATATTTTATTTAATAATACATAGATAGGCATTAGAAATCTAATTTTTCATGCACATAAACAGAAGTTCAATAATATCAAGTAGAATGTCTATGAGAAGTAGATTCAGAAATAGAACCTCAACACACGCTATAGTCAGGGAGGAAGTCTCAAGGAAATATCATGGAGGCTGACAAAAATCAAGTCTTCTGACTTCAAAATGAAATAAAAGATTTTAGTTGTAAGTACTATACACTGATTCTTTTCAAACAAACCAGCTTCACTTTTTAAAACCTTTTATTGAGACACCAATGGTTTTCAATATTATGTAAGTCTCATGTGCACAACATTATATTTCAACTTCACATATGACACAGTACTCACCCCCAAAAGGAGTTTCAGTCAGTCACCTTACAGCTGACCCTCTTTACCCATTTTGCTTCCCCCCAACTTCCCCAATGGTACTCACTCTTCTCTGTATTAAGCAAACTTCTTTTTTTTTTTTTTTTAATGGAAACTCAGAAAGAATCTGTACTTTCAGCATTCCTTTGGTTGGCCTGGGACTGACTTTTACAAGGAATAGAGATGAATTCACTGGCCTGCTTGCATTTCTGCTTTTAGAGGCAAATCATGAAAATGGATTTGTTTCATCTGGTCTAAAGGGTCCCAACTGCTGTGTAGCCCCCTAAGGGATCATGGCCAGGGTGTTTAGAAACTTGTGCAATTATCATAATCTCACAAAACAAACTTTAAAAAAACAATTCAAGACAAGAAATGAATAATATAAACTCTGTTAAGATAGATCATCAGCAGTCCAGAGAACTTGAGCCTTGTGGAAATAAGGTTGAATGTTCACCAACAAGAAAGCAATGTAACCAACTTAAAACTGAGTATATGGCCATATTCTAAATAACTCCAATGCAGACAAAACACTGAGCTTCACATAAGATTCTAATCTTGACTAGATTTTTATCTTATTAATTCACTTCCTGTCTAATAATCAAGTCTGCCAGGGCTAGGTAAAAGGGAATGCTTTTATTGACAAAATAGAAACATAGGACTAAATAACACAAGGGAATAAAATTACGTCTAACAATCTATTTAAAAATTCCATTAAGTAATTCTGGTTCATTTTGAAACTTGATAATGGAGCTACACATGAGTTCCACATGAATATGGAGTGATTAAAAACAATGCTTTCAGACAATACGTATTAAAGCTGGTTATGTTTGTGGAAAACAGATAAGGGACCTTTGGTGAAACCAAAACACTGAGACTGAATATACATGTTGGGTATTCTATGAGAGGTTGGCTATGGCTGAATGGAGATTTACAAAGCAAAACAGTGCTAAGAATAGAGACAGCCATGCATGTAATTTTTGTCAAGACAAATTGGCTGATTAAAGTTGTTAGATATTGTGATAAGACAAAAGGGGAACTGGTGAGAAAATTCACTAAGCTCAAATGAATAATAAAACTGAAAATGAACAAAGATTATAACATCACTTCACAAAAATGGAGCTAATAATAATGCTCTCTGTATCCATAGCACATTTTATCTTACAGCTCAGAGCATTGCACAGAACCACTGAATCATGACCTCTCTGGCTGAAAGGGACCAAAAAGATAATCTAGTCCAAACACATACCCAGGCTTCTGTCTCTTCCACAATATCTCCCACACATAACCTATTTGAACCCTCTAGTAATCTCATTTCCTCCTGAGTATATCATCTCAGAGCCATACAACAAAAACTCAGAATATTTGGATTTGCCATTTTCTTTGCATTAAAGTATACAGCGATTTTTCTCATTAGGCAGAGCTATAACTTGGTAAGGAAAAAGACAGGAAAACAAGAGTGGACTACAAAACTTTGTAAGACAGAAAGCATGTAAGATGTAACTGACTTTGCATATCTTTGGAAGTTTGGAATAAGTCTATTAGATAATAGAGGATTGAAAGCCAAAAGTCTTTCCAGTCTCACTTCAGGAGCCTGGAAAGACTAAGAAATCACAATACCTCTGAGAGTGGGATAGAGATAGTAGTTATAAACCTGGTGAAGGTGGTTAAAACTCTGTGTAAGGAGAAGACAAACTTTCAGAAGAACCTCACCCTACCACTCTGTATAGCAAAACAATGACTGCACATGGCAAAAGATTCATGTACTCAAAATTGTATTAAATGCCTACTATGTGCCAAGAGAGTTCCAGAAAAACATCTATTTCTGCTTCATTGATGGTGCCAAAGCCTTTGACTGTGTGGATCACAATAAACTGTGGAACACACTGAAAGAGATGGGAATACCAGACCACCTGACCTGCCTCTTGAGAAACCTGTATGCAGGTCAGGAAGCAACAGTTAGAACAACAGACTGGTTCCAAATAGGAAAAGGAGTACGTCAAGGTTGTATATTGTCACCCTGTTTATTTAACTTATATGCAGAGTACATCATGAGGAATGCTGGGCTGGAAGAAGCACAAGCTGGAATCAAGATTGCCGGGAGAAATATTAGTTCAGTTCAGTTCAGTTCAGTTCAGTCGCTCAGTCGTGTTTGACTCACCGCGACCCCATGAATCACAGCATGCCAGGCCTCCCTGTCCATCACCAACTCCCGGAGCTCACCCAAACTCATGTCCACAGAGTCGGTGATGCCATCCAGCCATCTCATTCTTGGTCATCCCCTTCTCCTCCCGCCCCCAACCTTTCCCAGCATCAGAGTCTTTTCCAGTGAGTCAACTCGTCGCATGAGGTGGCCAAAGTATTGCAGTTTCAGCTTTAGCATCAGTCCTTCCAATGAACACCCAGGATCGATCTCCCTTAGAATGGACTGGTTGGATCTCCTTGTGGTACAAGGGACTCTCAAGAGTCTTCTCCAGCACCACAGTTCAAAAGCATCAATTCTTCGGCGATCAGCTTTCTTCACAGTCCAACTCTCACATCCATACATGACCACGGGAAAAACCATAGCCTTGACTAGACGGACCTTTGTTGGCAAAGTAATGTCTCTGCTTTTTAATATACCATCAAGGCTGGTCATAACTTTCCTTCCAAGGAGTAAGCGTCTTTTAATTTCATGGCTGCAATCAGCATCTGCAGTGATTTTGGAGCCCAAAAAAATAAAGTCTGACACTGTTTCCACTGTTTTTCCATCTATTTCCCATGAAGTGATGGGACCAGATGCCATAACCTCAGATATGCAGATGACACCACCCTTATGGCAGAAGGTGAAGAGGAACTCAAAGGCCTCTTGATGAAAGTGAAAGAGGAGAGTGAAAAGGTTGGCTTGAAGCTCAACATTCAGAAAACGAAGATCATGGCATCTGGTCCCATCACTTCATGGGAAATAGATGGAAAAACAGTGGAAACAGTGTCAGACTTTATTTTTTGGGGCTCCAAAATCACTGCAGATGCTGATTGCAGCCATGAAATTAAAAGACACTTACTCCTTGGAAGGAAAGTTATGACCAACCTACATAGCATATTAAAAAGCAGAGACATTACTTTGCCAACAAAGGTCTGTCTAGTCAAGGCTATGGTTTTTCCCATGGTCATGTATGGATGTGAGAGTTGGACTGTGAAGAAAGCTGATCACCAAAGAATTGATGCTTTTGAACTGTGGTGCTGGAGAAGACTCTTGAGAGTCCCTTGGACTGCAAGGAGATCCAACCAGTCCATTCTGAAGGAGATTGATCCTGGGTGTTCATTGGAAGGATTGATGCTAAAGCTGAAACTGCAATACTTTGGCCACCTCATGCGACGAGTTGACTCACTGGAAAAGACTCTGATGCTGGGAGGGTTTGGGGGTGGGAGGAGACGGGGACGACAGAGAATGAGATGGCTGGATGGCATCACCGACTCGATGGACATGTGTTTGAGTGAGCTCCGGGAGTTGGTGATGGACAGGGAGGCCTGGCGTGCTGTGATTCATGGGGTCGCAAAGAGTCGGACATGACTGAGCGACTGAACTGAACTGAACTGATGTGCCAGACATTGATTTGGGAACTGTGGCTAAGGCATTGAACAAAACACAAAAATCTGCCCTCATAGAGTTTATGTTCTAGATATAATACAGCGTAAATAAATAAAGAACATCAGACGGAGACAATGACGAGGGCAAAAATCAAGCTGGAAGGATAGGAAGACAAAGGGAAAGGAAATCATTTTAAACAGGGAGGTCAGGAAAGGCTTTCCTGAGGGTGACAGCTGAGCAGAGATCTGAGTAAGGTGAGCTGATTATCTGGTGAAAGTTTTCGGCTGTGGGAAGAACAAGTGCAAAGGTCTGAAGAGGGAATGTCCTCATGGATAGAACAAGGAGCCATTCCCCATGAGGAGATTAAGTTGATTCAGGTAAAATGAGCGGGGTGGGGAATGATATGAAACTTGGTCTAGAGTTAATCATGGGGTAGGAGGAGGAACAGGTTGAGCAGAAGGACTGCAAGAACAAAGACTTTGAGAGAAAATCTAGCTGGAGAACAGTGAACAAGGGGGAGTTGGGAAGAGGATGAGGTCTGAGGGAAGGCCAAAGCCACAGCATGGAAGGCCACCTCCATTCCAGATGAGGGTGATGTTACTGCTTGCCATGAGAAGCTACTGGCAGGCAATAACAGATTCTGCTCTGGAGTCCCTTCTGTAACCCCTCAGAGTAGGTCCTGTAGTAAAATGCTCTCTTTAAGCTCCAGGACTCATAATACTGATAAATCTTGACTTTTGAGACCTAGACTCTGTCCATTCAGCTTGAGCCCCCTTGTCTGCAGTCCTTCTGTGAGGCTGCCACCCTTCCTCTTTGCACTGAGACAGAAGGAAGGTGCTCTGACATCCTAGGCAGGAAACGGGTCACTCATTGTGGCAGTACCTCTGTTCCCTCATGTGTGTGCTCAGTCATGTCTGGCTCTTTGTGAGCCCATGGACTGTAGCACGCCAGGCTCCTCTGTCCATGGGATTTTCCATGCAAGAATACTGAAGTGGGTTGCCATTTCCTCCTCCAGGGGGTCTTCCCAACTCAGGATGGGACCCTCATCTCCTGTGTCTCCTACATTGCAGGAGGATTCTTTATCACTGAGCCACCTGGGAATCCCTGACATCATTAAACATTTCCCAAAATAAATATCTGTTGCTTCATGTCCAATATTATATGGGTTGTCACGGCCTGATGTTTATAAATGAAAACTAGCCTGATAGAAAAAAAGTCAATTTTATTTCTTCTAAATTACTTTGATATGTGAATAAATGTTCTTCTGGTTTGGGGTGCTTCCATTGGAACCACGCTGGTGCTATTATGATGTACATGTGTATGAGTTAAATCACTTCAGTCGTGTCCAATTCATTTTGATCCTATGTACTACAGCATACCAGTCTGGAGACCTATGTCTCCTCTGTCCATGGGATTCTCCAGACAAAAATACTGGAGTGGGTTGCCATGTCCTCCTCCAGGGCATCATCCTGACCCAGGGATCAAATCCATGGTTCCTGCATTGCAGGCAGAATCTTTCCCACTGAGTCACCAGGGAAGCCCATTATGATGTACATGAGCAAATAATTACAGCCTACAGTGACCCACAGGTGATCTAAACTAATACTAGGACTATAGGTCAATAGGGAAGCAGGTCAGTTCCAGGACACTATAAATGGAGTCTGAGCCCTAATGCAGGTAATTCTGATAATGTCCAGCTTGTAATGACTACCCCAGCATACCCTCAGAATATGTAAAGCTTTAGGTGTCATTAAAATTATCTGATTTTCTCAGTGATGTTTTAAACTCTTATGGAGGAAGAGAATCCAGAACCAGAGTACATCCTACCAATTTGGGAATGGAAAAGGCAAAGGCAACCCACTCCAGTACTCTTGCCTGGAAAATCCCTTGGACGGAGGAGCCTGGTCCCAACTAATTCAAAGTGCCAACTCATTGGAAAAGACCCTGATGCTGGGAAAGATTGAAGGCAGGAAGAGAAGGGGACAACAGAGGATGACATGGCATCACTGACTTGATGGACATGAGTTTGAGCAAGCTCCGGGAGTTGGTGATGGACAGGGAAACCTGGCGTGCTGCAGTCCATAGGATCGCAAAGAAAAGGGCATGACTGAGCGACTGAACTGAACTGAATGCTGTGCGGCCAATAACCAGAGATGTCAGCCAGAAGTCTGTGCTAGCACATGAAGCCTACATTCAGAGAAGAGATGGACTTCAGTATTATGGACAACCGGAACAAGCACAAATGAACATATCCTGTCACTCTCCCTGACCCCTGCCATCTGTCATTCCAGTGTTCATTTGCAATTTGATCACATTAAATTGGAATTACCTCTTCTATGCCCTCAAAGGGCTTCCCTCATAGCTCAGTTAGTAAAGAATCCACCTGCAATGCATAAGACCCTGGTTCAATTCCTGGGTCGGGAAGATCCCCTGGAGAAGGGAAAGGCTACCAACTCCAGTATTCTGGCCTAGAGAACTCCATGGACTGTATAGTCCCTGGGGTTGCAAAGAATCAGACACAACTGAGTGACTTAATACATTAAATAATGAGATCTAGTGTGATAAGTCTGATAGTTTCCATTATATTGAAGTGGTATGAACATATTTTGAGATATCTGGGCCAACTGCAATATAATATGGAAGTATTTATGATTTCTACTGTTGATAAAGTCACAAGTATCATTGATTTCATTCTGTTCTTTGCTTATTTATGATTTAAACCTACTACCATCTACAGCACCACTTTATTGCCTCTCATTTTTCTTTTTTTCATTCTTTCCCCATTATGCCTTTGATCTCCCAGGTTTACAGACTTTTAGCTCTGCTTTCTTATTCTCCTTGCTCACCCATGGGTGATGCTGACAGCCATCAGTTGTTCTTCGGGAGCATGCTATATTAACAACTGCAGATGTCCCCAAACCACACCGCTGTTACACGACAGGCCAGCTGGTCATCAGAGCACAGAGACCAGGATAGATGAGTACTAGCAGGGAAGGCCACACAGCCCCTTCTCTGAGAATCCTTCTGTGGGTGAGTCTGCCTCACAGCAACTGCCTCCCAGCAGGTACCAAGTATCTGCTAGTCTTCCATTAATCTACCAGGTTCAGATTTCCCTCCCATTGTTACTCTTGAATTCTGATAACTTGATAACTGGAAGAGTTTATAAGCAAATAATGAAATCAGTGCCTAGAAAATATATTGAGACAGGCTAAATTTACTTAGAGGAAAGAGTGTCTATTGACAGAAATTGCAGAATGACTTTTTCATTAGAAGGAAAGAAAGAAGGGTAGATAGAGGAAAGGAAAAGAGTCAGTAAGAAAGGAAGCTATAAATCGTGTCTCATTAAAGTATATTCCAGATTATCTGCACAGTGGAGAAACAAGAGGGGAAATGATAAACAGGTGGCTGAAATTAACATACTAGACATGAGTTAACTCAGAGCAAAGCTTAAACAGATCTGCATTCATATAAATAGTCTAATTTTCTGTATTAATGTAAATAACATAACTAATACAAATATAATCACAATTCTTCAAAAACAAATTTAAAATCAACATTCCACAGACTACATTGCCCCTCTGCCTCACAGGAAGATCCTCATGGTGAGAAGAGACAGAAAATAACAATCATTGAAAGTGGTATGTACACTGCAAAATTATTATTTCCAAATGCCAATCAGACCACATGAACCCCCTGCACAACACCTGCCAAGAAAATCACAACACATTCAGAATCAACGTCAGCCCCTTTGCATATTGTCATTTGAAAAGACCCTGATGCTGGGAAAGATTGAAGGCAGGAGGAGAAGGGGATGACAGAG
Organism: Moschus berezovskii; assembly: GCF_049115385.1. Lineage (NCBI taxonomy): Eukaryota > Metazoa > Chordata > Mammalia > Artiodactyla > Moschidae > Moschus > Moschus berezovskii. The sequence goes on from NC_142470.1 coordinate 92,020,860, forward strand.
GATGAGATGGTTGGATGGCATCACTGACTCAATGGACGTGAGTTTGAGTAGGCTCCAGGAGTTGGTGATGGACAGGGAGGCCTGGCATGCTGCAGTCCATGGGGTCGCAAAGAGTTAGACATGACTGAGCGACTGAAATGAACTGAACTGAACCAGACCTTCTGCGATTGGCCCCTGCCAACTTCTCCCATCTCATTTTGGCACATGACCCCTCTTGTTTCCTGCATGTCGCCACAGTGACTTTTTGCTCCTCAAATAAATTTCCCCAACTGGAGCCTCTGCTTTACAGTCCCTTTGGTTGAACTATCTAACTCCCAAATTTTTCCATGACTAACACCTTCTATGATGGTCATTTTGTGTCAAACTGACTCGGCTTAGGGATTCCCAGACAGCTGCTAAAACATTATTTTGGGGTGTCTGTAAGGACGTTTCTGGAAGAGGTTATCATGTGAATTGGTGGACTGAATAAAGGTCAGCGACTGCAACTGGGCATCATCCACACTGTTCAGGGTCTGGAGAGAACAAAAGTCTGAGGAAGTGTGAATTTGCTTTCTTGCTTGAGCCAGGACATCCATCTTCTCCTGCCTTTAGACATCTGAACTCCTGGTTCTTGGGCCCTCAGACTCAGACTGGAACACTGGCTCTCTTGGTTGGAAGGATTCAACTTTGTACTAGAATTACACCACTGGCTTTCCTGGGCTTCCAGCTTGCTGATGGCAGATTGACAACCTCCATAAACATGTGAGCCAGTCTTTCTTAATAAATCTCTATCTAGCTACCCATCTATCTGTCTATTCATCTACCTATCTATCCATCCTATTGGTTCAATTTCTCTGGAAAACCCTGACAAATACACATTATCATACAGCTTATATGTCACTATAATAAGGAAGCCTTCCCTGAGCACCAAACTAACTAATGTTACCCCACCCCCAATGCCCTCTATCCTGTTACTTTACTTCATTTTCTTTAGAGCATCAATCCTGTAGGAAATTTTTATTTCTTTGCTTACCTTCCCCTGACTTCTCCATGAGAACAAGGACCTTATCAGTTTTTTGGTTTTTTTTTACTGACATATCTCCATTAGAAGAGCATCAAGCACATAGTAAGCATTCAAATGTATTTGTGTGGATAGAGTCAATATTAAATCACTGCAGTTGTTTGGAATGAGTCAATGGTGTCACCTGTTTGCCAAGTTCTGATGGTTAAAGCTATATGACGATAGATCAACACACAAGCACTCACAGCCCCAAAAAGAATCTCTTTTCTGGAGATAAGGTATATTAGTGATAGTCAATATTTTTTATTTTGTACCACTTAGCTAGGCTTATCAGCTATTCCAGTCAACATGGCAGGAATGGTGGGGAGAATCACAATAGAGTTAAATCTTTAACTATGTTTCAAGTCCATTAACTTGATGGGAGAAAAATACTACTGCTGCCATTTTATACACTAATTTCACACACTAAGAATCAGCAGGTATTACAGAATAAATATGACTTTGAAGTCAGGAAGATTCAAGTTCACAGTCCAACTCTTTCATTTCTGTTTCAGACTGAATTGTGTCTCCCCAAAATTCATGTTGCAGTCCTAACCCCATTGTGACTGTACTTGTTAAAAGGACTGTTAAGAAGATAATAAGGCTAAATGAGGACATAAGAGTGGGGCCCTAATCCAACAGAATTGGTATTATAAGAAGAGAAAGCGACATCAGAGATCTCTCTCCTTTGCACACACAGAAGAAAAGTCATACAAGGGCACAGTGAGACCATCTGCAAGCCAAAATGAAAGGTCTCACCAGAAACCAACACTGCTGGCACCTTGGTCTTGAATTTCTAGCCTCCAGAACTGTGAAAAAACAAATTCCTATTGATTAAGTCACCCAGTCTATGATATTTTGTTATGGCAGCCCAAGCACACTAACAAAACCTCTAAAGGTGTGATCATGAACAAGTGACTTAACTTTCTAAGCTTAAAAGTCTATAAAATCAGAAGGGAAAAATCAGTTCACACGATTTTGTGAGGACAAGAGGCAGTTTTATGCAGTTTCAAAGTAGATACTCAAAGGTCATTATGAAGCCCACTGTGGTCTGCCAGCCCAAATATCACTCTTTAGCATCCTACTCATCACCGAAGGTATTTGTCTACAAAGCTAACTGAATAACCAGTTAAGAAACCAAAATGGTTCATCAACACCACACAGGACATACAATTCAGTAATGAGACTAAAGTGAAGTGAAAGTGAGAGTCACTCAGTCGTGTCTGACTCTTTGCGACCCCATGGACTTAACAGTGCATGGAATTCTCCAGGCCAGAATACTGGAGTGGGTAGCCTTGACCTTCTCCAGGGGGTCTTCCCAACTCAGGGATCTAACCCAGGTCTCCCGCATTGCAGACAGATTCTTTACCAGATGAGCCACAAGGGAAGCCTAAGAATACTGGAATGGGTAGCCTATCCCTTCTCCAGGGGATCTTCCCAACCCAGGAATTAAACCAGGGTCTCCTGCATTTCAGGCAGATTCTTTACCAACTGAGCTCTCAAGGAAGCTCAATAAGACTAAATTCACCACCAAATAAATAAACAGAACAGAGGTTTTTAAATTCCAACCAATCAATTCATAGACAAAGATTTATATGTCTTTATAGACATAGCAAGTATCAGTTTGAAATACTCAAGAAATAAATTATCTTATAATAAGTATTCAGTAATTATCAGAATACCAAAGAATGTGATTTATTGGATCAGAACTGTTATTCCCTTAAGTAAATCATATCATCTGTCTGGGCCTCAATTTTCTCATATGTAAGAAGGGGGATTTGGTCCACATTATTTTAAAGGCACTTCTAGCTCTGAGTCTGGAGTACTATGGGCTGCTCTTCTTTGGAAGATAAAGCTACTGACACAGGGCCTGAGGTGTTCCATTCTGGGGATGTTTTTAGTAGATCTACAAAAGTTCATCCATCCCCTCTCCGACCTACCCCTGTCACCCCCTCCCGATGAGGTGCACACATTTACGGGTTAGCCACCCAGAGTTGGCAGTACGGTCTGAAGCAAAGAAATCAGACAAAATGTATGTCTTCACATATCCCCAGTTCTTTAGTCTCTCAGTAGTACAACTTGTTCTAAAACTACTGATTGGAGGGCAGTATTAGCATATAACTCTTGGGATTGTGTTTATTCTGGTGAGGAATGTAAACTGTCAGTGCTGATAACACGTCTTTTGTGGATCAAATCATCATCACTGCACCAGAAAACCTGTTTTGATATAATTTAGCTCATCCCTATATGAACTAAATGCCAAATGCAATTCAGGATTTATGTGGTGTCAGGCCCCAGTGGAGTATGCAAAGAGTCTTAGTGCCTGGGAAAGGCTTACAGAGAGAGGGGTTATGGGTGCTTACATCTAGATCCAGAGTTTGCAACAAAAGAAAAGGGCTGGATTTGCTGCATGTTCAATAAAATACCCCAAAGGCTGTGGGTTAAAGAGGGTGTTAACTGGGTATTTTATTTTTTCCTGAAAGATTTGAACTTGCAAATGAAGCATTTGGTCAGACAATCAAAAGGATTTCTGTCCCTTCCAATAAAACACAGAATTGTGTTCTATGCCCTGAGGAAGTCTCCACAGTCTCCTCTTGATGTAATCTCAAATCAAGAGTGTGACAACATGAAAAAGCACATTTGGTCCCTAACACTTTCCTACTGCTGAAGCTTCCAACAGCATATCCAAAATAGTTCCTGATATTCTGAGAACTTTTTTTAAATCACTTATATAGGAAGACTGTTTTCCCACTCATCTTACCACAATAAAATTCAATATATAGCAAATTATTAAAACAACAATTAACTTAAATTTTGTGATCCTTGTTTGTTTGTGTATCTGTATAGTTCAAAGATTGTTTATAAAAGTATTCAAGTTTTATTGCTTCTTTTACAAAATGATACCATTTACCAGATACTTTTTCTTGAATGACTCCAAAGCAAGGAAAAAGTTTCACAGGTATGAAAACTCTAACACTATACACACACACACATACATATATATATATATATATATACATATCAGACATCTAAAGAGAGTCTTAAATTAACTATACTTTAATTTTTTAAATGATTAAAAAATAAAATATTTCTCTATATAGGTAATTCCTGTTTATGGCATGTTTTCCAATTTTTCTGTAATTACGACAAATTACTTGTAAAAGAGAAAAAAAACAGAAAATCACAATAAGTCCCCTTTAGAGAGTGGTCAGACGTTGAACATTTTGATAGGTAATTACTCTCAGAAATATACAGAAACTTTCACTGTGCTCTAAAAGAAGAATAAGTTACTTTCATAGGAAGATCTAAACCTCCCTAAAACTCAATATTGTATTTAAAGTTATCCGGAAAAAAAGTATCACCAAAGATAATGAGTAGAAATGAAAGGAGTAAGCATGAAAACTCAGAATATTGTTTTAGTCTACATCAACCTAGAACAATTTCCCAAACATGTCCTGTAGTACACTGGTAGTCCTCAAAATGTAAATGTTACGCCAAGAAACAGAATTCTAGATCCTATGGTGAAATAAATTTGGAATGGGGTCACAAAGAGTCGGACATGACTGAGCAACTGAAGGGAAGGGGATAAATAAATATACTCACATCTTGGGGGGAGGACCTGAATATGGTATACACTGAAATAAAGGAAATATTCTAAGATTAAAAAAAGAAGTAATACTGTTTATGTTATAAAACTTTAAGCAAATGAAAGAGTATAAGATAAAAAGTAAAATTTTCTTTATTCTCTTCCCCATTTTCTATCTCAACTCTCCAGTAATAACTGGTGTAATAAGCTTTTTGTGTGTTCTCCCAGAATTTTTTCTAAGCAAATACAACTGTGTGTGTATATATATGCATATTCATATAGAAATATATATATTTAAGCATGCATATGTATACACACATGTATGTATGTATTATACACAAATTTTTATTGACTACTGTTAACTATGTTAGAAGCTAATCATATAAACTGATTTTTTGGAAACCCAGAAATAAGGTCTTGCCATTTTTAGATCATGGCAGGATTTCCTCATAGAGAAAAAAATCAGATATAACAATAGAAACTATAATAATATGATAGCTACTCATTATTTAGTATTTACTATTTACTGGTCCAGTGACTAGCACTAACCATACTTATTACATAAATTATCTCAATGAAACTTCAAATCTTCTGTAAGATGTTTGTTACCCAGATTTTACAGATAAAGAACTAAATTTTGGTTAAGATAAATAACTTATCTAAGGTAAACAATTAATTAATGGCCATTGTGAAGCTGCAGAGTCAAAAATCTTAATTATTATACTTTTTTGTAAGATTCTTAACCTTGAAAAAAATGATAAAACATACATTCCCTGAGAATATATGAGAAGTTGAGAAAATAATTGCTAGCATACAGCAGAGGGAAATTTTTTGCCAACATAAACATTTACTACACAGATTCAAAAACTGACTTTTTATAAAATTTATTGTTGCACCATACAGTTCCCAAGAATTCCTCTGCAAGGAGCAACAGCATGGCAAATTGAAAAGCTTTAAAGACAGGAGGCAATGTTTTCAACTTTGGTGACAGCTTCTTTTGTAATTGCTCCCTTCACCCCACCTCATATTTTCCTCTCCTCATTTCCTACTGCATTTCCTTATTCTTTGAGTTGAGAAAAAACAACACCACCTGCTGACACACTTTACTCATGCCGCTGTCTTGTCCAATTCCCCTTTGCAGGTGGTCAAGTTATGGATCCTTCTCTCTACCCCATCCCCAAACCCCCTCCTCCCCACTCTCCACCCCACACTCTAAAGAGACAAGCACTCATTAGAGCCAGGCTCAAATATGAAAAGGATTTTGGAATTTTCAAACAAGGACATCAAAATAACTATGATTAATATGTCAAAGGCTCTAACAGAAAAGGCAGACAACAGATCAGACTGATAATGTCAGTAGAGACATGGAAATTCTAAGGAAGAACCAAAAGGAAATGATAGAAATCAAAAACGCAAGAACTGGAGAATGACTTTGATGAACTTTTCACTAGACACAACACAGCTGAGGAAATAATCAGTGAGCTTGAAGACAGATCAACAGAAACTTCTTGAATCAAAATACAAAAGAAAAAAAGGGAGGTTATAAAAAAACAGAATCTCTAAGAACTGTGATACAGTATTCAAAGGAATAACATACATATAATTAGAACACCAGAAGGAGAATAACAAATAGGACAAAAGAAATATTTGAAGTAAAATGACAAAGAACTTTCCAAAATTAATGACAGACACCAAAACTGTCCCCAGAGAAGCTCTAGGCAACAGGGAAATGACCCTACCTCTGTGTCCTTAACTTGCCTACACAAATCTCTTCATCTCTGGCAGTGAAACTGGTTTTATGGGGAAAGGAAAAGGTGCCTGTAATAGTTTCTCAAGACTGCTGTAACAAATTACCACAAACTTGCTGGCATAAAATAACACAGTTTTTTAACAGTTTTGGAGGTCAGAAGTCTAAAATCAGGTAGTGCTGGTTCCTTTCATAGACTCTTGAGGAGAATTTGTTTTCTTGCTTTTGCTAGCTTCTGGAAGCCTCCTGCTTTCATTGGCTTATGTCCCTTTTTTAAATCACTACAACCTCTTCCTTTCATCATAACATCAACAACTTCTCTTCTATCGCCAAATCTCAATCTCTCTCTATCTGTCCCCCAGCCTCTATCATAACGACATATGCTATTACATTTAGAGCCCATCTGAAAAACGTACAATAATTTCCCCATTTCAAAATCCTTAAACTAACCATATCTACAAAGTCCCTCTTGTCATGTAAGTAATCATTCACAAGTTCCAGAAGTTAATATCTGGATATCTTTGAATCAGCCTACCAAGGTACCCTTTAGAGGCTTAGACAAAGCAGAGAAAATAAATTGACTGCAATATACATCCATGGATCTGGTGTTCACTCACAGGACTAAGATTATTATGAAGCTTGATAAACAGCTTCACATTAGCTACTAAGGATATCAAAGAACTCTAAGGCAAATTTCATCCAAGCCTTGCAGTTAGACAATATGCATTATAAGAGATGTTGGTAAATGCTTTCCTCCTTTGTTTTACAAACTAAAGATGTCGGTGGCTGTCTAATCCTTTCTAATTCTGACAAGTTCTGCTGCTGCTGCTGCTAAGTCACTTCAGTCGTGTCCGACTCTGTGTGACCCCATAGACGGAAGCCCACCAGGCTCCCCTGTCCCTGGGATTCTCCAGGCAAGAACACTGGAGTGGGTTGCCCTTTCCTTCTCCAATGTGTGAAAGTGAAAAGTGAAAGTGAAGTTGCTCAGTCGTGTCCGACCCTTAGCGACCCCACGGACTGCAGCCTACCAGGCTCGTCCATCCATGGGATTTTCTAGGCAAGAGTAGTGGAGTAGCTTGCCATTGCCTTCTCCGGACAAGTTCTAGAGACACTAATTTTTAAAGAGATATTGTCTTATAAACTCTCAACATTAATTCAAATGCAAGGACTTGATTATCTTTCAACTTGCAAGGTTTATTTTTGAAAACGGTGGAAAACAGTGTATTTTCCTATGGAAGCTGGCAGAGTGTTACATTATTTCTATGAAACAATAAGATTGAATTTCTAAGAATTTATTTTAGAGCATGAAGATGTCTTTGACAAACATATATCACCCTAGGCGATGGCTCCTGGTATTATTAGAAAGAGGTATGGGAAAAACTAAGAAAGCTTGTCTATATTAGAATAGAGGAGGAATGGGAGGTCATTGGGCTAAATATAGGCAGAAATAACTTTTAAAACATTTAACAATCAGTACTATTGGCCCCTGGAGAAGGAAATGGCAACCCACTCCAGTATTCTTGCCTGGAGAATCCCATGGAGAGAGGAGCCTAGCGGGCTACAGCCCATAGGATCACAAGAGTCGGACACGACTTAGCGACTAAACCACCACCACCACCACCACTGGCACCAGCAAGTAAGAATGAATGCCAGCTAAAAACAAGCCTTGGACCCTTACTGCACGTATCTATTGCCATCAGCCCCGAACGTGCAGCAAGATTATCATAAAAAAATAAACATGTTAGCAGTCTTGGTTCAGGATTCTGATATTTCTGAACTTGCTTCTGTTACTACAGTTTATATTCCCTGGTGGCTCAGAGGATAAAGTGTCTGCCTGCAGTGCAGGAGACCCGGGTTCGATCCCTGGGTTGGGAAGATCCCCTAGAGAAAGAAATGCAACCCACTCCAGGATTCTTGCCTGGAGAATCCTATGGAAAGAGGAGCCTGGCGGGCTTCAGTCCATGGGGTCGCAGAGTCGGACACGACTTCAGCGACTTCACTTCATATTACTCTAAAAAAATTTTCAATCACGTTCACAATGATGGGGAATAAGAAAGTTCCAAAAACAAGTTGCAACTGCGGAGAGGCGAAACTTCCCTCTGAAGACAGAGATGGAGACGGTGATGGGAATCAAGCTTCTAAGATCAGGGTAATCAGCAGCTGAGTCCCATCCCACGCGATAGAGAGAGTCTTCTCATTCACCCTTTGTAAACTGTACATCTCTCCTCTTATTTATCCACTTCCTCCATTCCCTTCTCTCCCTCTGTCTTTCTGTCTGGTCTATCTCTCTCTGTCTCTCAACACAAACACAACCTTCCATCTCCTCCAGGACCTCCTTCACTCCACTTCAACCCTACTTTCTAGACAGATGGTTCCAAATCTATACTTCCACTTCAACTCTGCTCACCAACATGAGCTCCATTTTGGAAATGTCTTGTCTTGGCATGAAGCACTTTTACATATTTTGTCAAATATTTCCTTACCCAATTTATTTTTTTAAAACCTATGAAGTTCGTATTAAAATCTGTATTTTCCTAACAGAGAAAATAAGGCTCTGACTCCTCTGTTCTTTTCTTTTTCCACTTTTCTGACATAAGCAACTGCAACTGTGCCTTTTTTTTTTTAATAACACAGTCAATCTATTTGGCTGATTCAAAGGACCAAGAAAATAAATGGGGAAAAAATGATCAGGACCCGATTTTTTTAATAATTTGATAAGTTCACTAAGCCAAAATTATTAAAATCAGAATTTGTATCTGGACAAATTAAAATGTCACAGGCCTGTGCTGAAAATATGGTGCTTAAACAAATCCCATCATCTCAGTGGCCATCCCAGTTCATGTCCAGGCTAGATCCACTCCTGTGAATAATTAGAGCTAATGACACAAATCACTCCAAGTCCTTGTAAAATAGGATGATTGCACTGCTCATAGTAAATGTGGTGAGGCAATAGCTCGTTGACAGGTGAAAGATGGATTGGAAGTTTTAGGGCATTCTGCAAACTTGGCCAGATCAATCTGAAGTAACACAAGTTCTCTGAGATCGATAGTTTTCAATGTATCATCTAGGATTCATTCTTCTACTTCCAGAAGTACCACTTCTAAAAGTATCTCTCGTATATAGTGCCAACTCACATATAAGGAATGACTCTAGAAAGATCCCTCTATCCTGATCAACACCTCCCACAAGGAAAACAAGTGTGGTACAGGCTTTCAGCTCATGTCCCAAGAAACTCTGCATAACATGACTCAAGACATACTGCCACTAAAACCTGGTGCAAACAGAGAAATTTCCTTCTGTGCAGACACCAGGTCAAACCCCATATTGGGAGACAGCATGTGTTTCTGCTGGCTTGGTCTCCTCTAAGGCAGACTACAGAGGAAGTGTTGATTTTTATAACAGACCCAAATGAGCTACAAGGCCCAAACCCACCTAGCACATTTAAAGCAGACTGAGTGCCAGGTGAGACTTCTGTGGTAGAAGTAATGAGAAAAGTCATGGACTCCCAAGTCTTGGAACATATCCAAGCAGCCAAAAGACAAAGAGCTCTCAAACTAAAAATACAGAAACGTTATCATAGCTATATTCCTTATCCTCAAAATAGCTGAAAAGTGAAACACAACAATATTACAATAAAGTAACATCTGTGTCTTTAGAAGTGCGTGCTCCATGTCATGTTATGATGTTATTTAATAATTATAGGTGTTGCTTGATCATTTGGTGATAGCAAAAATCTGCTGAGTGCTTGCTGTGTTGCCAATAACATATTAAAAGCATTTTCCAATTTAATCTTCACAAAACCCTGTGATATAATAACTGATTTTTTTCTCATTTTAGAGATAAAGAAGTTGATACTTAAAGGTTCCATAGTTAATGATAGACTCTGTCTATATCCTTAACCTGTATATGATACTGCCCCTTAAGCATCTTCAACCCTGTAGAAAATCTGATTAACAAACGTCAAAAAAATATAGTACAACTCTTCCTGTATTTGATCATTTTCAGGCAGTTTATTATTGCCCTAACTACATTTCAAAGATGATATATATTTATAGCTACCATGCACATTGCTATCCCTACATTTTTTTGTCCCTAGAAAAATATTTTTTATATGTTGCATTCAGATATTATATTAAGTACCTTTTCCAAAAATGCCTGTAAGTACAAGTTATTATTCTAAACCTACTTGTTGTCTTCCCACTCAAGAACTATAGACATGCTGAGAACCATGTCTATCCTGTGCTTTCAATCCATGAACTGAAAAACCCAAGCCAGTTCCTGCTGACAAATTTTATTATTCTCAGATACAGAAGAAGAGAAATATTCAAATTCTATGGACACTTTCTGTACATATTTCCAATCTCTATGGATAGGCAACGATGCATGTAGAATTGCAATATTCTAATTTCCATTTGTCTTCATTTCCCCAATTTCATTTCCCACCACATTCCTGTCTTAGACCTTTTAAGTTAAAATACAGAAACATTATCATAGACAAGTATTCTAGGGAGGGAAAAGAAGAAAAATAGACAAGGAAGCATTTTTTAAAGGAAAGAGTGAAGAAAACGCAAGTAGGCAGTATTCTGGGAGTGTTAAGATAGAAGTAAATAAAATTTCTCCAGCTCAAGAGTTAGTTGGAAGCAAAGCTATCAAAATCATCATAATAACTAACAGGCAGGCAGGATTACCATGTGTTAAGTGGTCTATTAATAGAATACTGTATCTCAATTCCCAAACAAACCTATAATTTAAATATTATCATTTCATTTGTGTTGGTGAGATTCCTTTGCAACTTTCCCAGCTCTGCAGATGTAGCTTACCCTCTGAAGGGCTTTGGGCAGACCCCTATACCTGCACTTATTACATCATGGTGTAACATTATTTATCACTTACGGTCTGAATTCAGTGTGAGCTCCATAAAGGAAATAACTGGGCCTTCTTTATTTCCTTTGTCCCAGAAATTTTCAGAGTTCTAGACTATGGTGAGTGCTTGATGCTTGACCTGATGCTTGTCAAGAACATACATTAGAGGTAAAGGGAAAACAGAGAAAACACCAGAATGCATTGGGAGAGCTCTAGTCTATTCTACAATAATGAGAGAACTGTGGCTGTAAAACAACCTCCTGCTCCTAAATAAATGTGGAGTCTTAAAATAACATGGACTAACAAAAATTCGATTTGAATATAATTAACTTTTAGTTTACCAGTATGTCCCTTGGGCTGAGCACACAGGGACTTATTGCACTCTGTTTTTAAATAAATGTCAGAAAGGGACTAGGAGAGCTTCAAACCAATTAAAAGCTTCACTTTTCTAGAAAGAGTGTTTATTCACAGAATCCAAACATGCCTGAGTGAATGCCCCTGCTCTTGAGCACATACCTGTGGCCCATATTGGAATCCTCCTTTCCCATCTCCAAGCCATCCATTAGCACAAGTTTATTCTACTTGCTCATCACTCAGTATCATGAAAAACAAAGTGCAAACCTACTCAAAGAAATCAACAGCTCCACCATATCCTCTACACCAGGAACAATGTTATTTCCAAGTAGTTCAAGTTATGACCTACACTGGTCCTCAGAATGCAAACTGTGCCCCTAGATTATTCAATCCTATGACAGCCAATTTGCATTATGAAAACAGAAGACATATAAGTAATCCATACATGTGGGTTTCAGATAATATAACATTCCACACAAAAATGAATTATAGATTTTGCCCTTCAACCTAACATCATGTTAGGTCCTTTGTACTGATGCTATAGTCCTATAGAAGTGAGGTTGTGGATTTACTTCTTCTTGTAGGTCAATAAGCCTGGGATGGAGTCTAAGTTCCAGGCATGCCATCACTAAAAAAAACAGAAACCCTGAGCCCCTTCCTCATGGAAGCAGAGATATACTAGTCTCCCAACTGCTAGCAATGGCTTGAGAGATAGAAGCCATGAGATATGGGAGATAGAAGCCTACACAGAAATTTTTAAATGGCTCTATAAGACAAATGAGAGGCAGAGAAAGAAAGGTCTAGGGTAGCAATGATGTTTCCTGCCCACTGTACACAATCAAAGGAACTCTGGCTTTCCCAACTTTCTCAACAGAATAACTCTTCAATTTCTTAAAGGGTGGTGACATTTTTGCATCATCCACAATCTTTTTAGTTCTGGCTAGTTAAAGGTGAATTGATAATATTAGCAAATAAAACCTTTGGAATTCATAAAACTCCCTGGATTAAAAGTCAAAACCAGATGTTTTCAGTAATGATTTTCTGTATCCAGAGTCTAAGGCATCTTCTTTTCTGAATTTTTTTTTTTAATTAGAACAAGAAGGAATCAGTGGGCAATACGCTTACTATGTAGAAGCTTAATCAAGCTGTGCAACTGAGCTAAATAACACTTCCTTATTAGAAATAATCGGGTAGGCCTAATTTGTGTAAATAGAGCCAATAAGGACTAATACGTGATGTAGCAGATGAGTCATAGTCTAATTTTGTGAATATATACATATTTGTACATCCATTCTTATCTGAATAAGACTATGAAATATATGAAATACAATTGGCATACTACAATCTGATTAAGTTAAAACTCGTTCTTGTCAACCTAATTTTATAGTTTAATAATATTCTCACTGTTGTCATTGTTCCATCTCTAAGTTGTGTCTGACTCCTTGTGATCCCATGGACTGTAACACACCAGGCTTCCCTGTCCTTCACCATCTCCCAGAGTTTGCTTAAACTCATGTCCATTGAGTCAATGATGCCATCCAACCATCTCATCCTCTGTCTTCCTCTTCTCCTCCTGACTTCAATCTTTCCCAGCATCAGGTTCTTTTCCAAGGAGCAGCTCTTTGCATCAGGTGGCCAAAGTACTGGAGCTTCAGCTTCAGCATCAGTCCTTCCAATGAATATTCAAGGTTGACTTCCTTTAGGATTGACTGGTTTGATCTCCTTACTGTCCAAGGGATTCTCAAGAGTCTTCTCCAACACCACAGTTCAAAAGCATCCATTCTTTGGCACTCAGCCTTCTTTATAGTCTCTCTCATCCATACATGACTACTGGAAAAACCATAGCTTTGACTAGATGACCTTTGTCAGCAAAGTGATGTCTCTACTTTTTAATACACTGTCTAGGTTTGTCATAGCTTTCCTACCAAGAAGCAAGTATCTTCTAATTTCATGGCTTCAGTCACCATCTGCAGTGATTTTGGAGCCCCAGAAAAGAAAATTGTCACTGCTTCTACTTTTTCCCCTATTTTCCATGAAGTGATGGGACCAGACGCCATGACCTTAGTTTTCTGAATGTTGAGTTTAAACCAGCTTTTTCACTCTCCTCTTTCACCTTCATCAAGAGGCTCTTTAGTTCCTCACTTCCTGCCATTCCCTGGAGAAGGGAATGGCTACCTACTCCAATAGTCTGGCCTGGAGAATTCCATGGACTGTATAGTCCATGGGGTTGCAAAATGTCGGACTCAACTGAACGACTTTCACTTTCACTTCCGCCATGGTGGTATCATCTACATATCTGAGGTTATTGATATTTCTCCTGGAAATCTTGATTCCAGCTTGTGAGTCACCCAGCCCAGCATTTCACATGATGTACTCTGCACAGAAGTTAAATAAACAAGGTGACAACATACAGCCTTGTCATACTCCTTTCCTGATACCTTCCTGTTCCATGTAAGGTTCCAAATGCTGCTTCTTGACTTGCATACAGGTTTCTCAGAAGACAGGTAAGGTGATCCGGTATTCTCATCTCTTTAAGAATTTTCCACAGTTTGTTGTGATCCATACAGCCAAACACTTTCTCTTAGCCAATGAAGTTTTTCTGCAATTCCCTTGTTTTCTCTATGATCCAAAAAATGTTGGCAATTTGATCTCTAGTTCCTCTGCCTTTTCTAAACCCAGATTGTACATCTGGAAGTTCTTGGTACACGTACTGATGAAGCCTAGCTTGGAGGATTTTAAGCATAACCTTACTTGCATGGGAAATGAGTGCAATTGTCTGGTAGTTTGAACATGCTTTGGCACTTCTCTCCTTTGGGATTGGAATGAAAACTGACCTTTTCCAGTCCTGTGTCCACTTTTTCATTCTAATTAATATTCTCATTAACAAATGCTAATTAAGGATAAAAGGATACTCAAACTTCGTGAAATCCCTGAGTTCAAAATATAGTCAAAGAATCATTACAGAAATAGGCACTTGCCCAGAGTGCAAAAAGAGCAGGGTCTTAGTTATAGATTATCTTGTGTTTAAATAAACAGGTAAAGAAAAGTATAACCAACTCCGTGATACCTGAATTTAAATGTTGCTCAAGTAGCACTAACAAAGAGGTCATTTACCCTCCCTCATAAGGAAGGCTAGAGAGACACTGAACATTTATAGTTTGCCTACTATGTGGCAGGTGCTAACCTAAAGAGTGTATACATGTCATTTAAATTAGTCCTTATATATTTAATCACTTCATATTGGGGCCACTTTATCATTCAACTATACAGTACAAATATTTGAGTATTTACATGCACTGGGCACCATTTTAAACACTGAAAATTCAACAGTCACTACAACAGACAAGATCTCTACTCTCACAGTTATCTGTCAAGGGCAGATCAACATTAAAGCAATAAGAAAATAAATAATTTCAAATTTCCTATAGGAATAATGCCACAAAGACAATAAAAGAGTAAAATGGAACAGATGGCGACCAGGTTTTATCCAGGGTGATGTGAATTGTCTATAATATTCATGCTCTTTTCCATCCTTGTCAGATAAGGTGAGTTGGTGACATTGGCAAAATCCTTTGGAACTCAATGAACACCCTGGAAAGTGAAAGTGTTAGTAGCTCAGTCTTGTTGAACTCTTTGTGACCCTATATACTCTAGTCCACCAGAACCTCTGTCCATGAAATTCTCCAGGCAAGAATACTGAAGCAGGTATCCATTCCCTTCCTGAGGATCTTCCTGACCCAGGGATCAAACTCAGGTCTTCTTCTTCCCAGGCAGATTCTTTACTATCTGAGTCATCTGGAAAGCTCTCCCTGGAGTGATGATCAAAATCAGGCTCTTTAGGTAATGATTCTCCAGATCTGGAGTCAAAGACAGCTTCCTTTCTGAATTAGAAACTGATCATTGGAGCCTTTGGGGATATAGGAAAGCATCTAATTATGTCCCACTCAGCTTCCTCCTTCTCTGAGATTTGGAATCTCAACAAAAGTATTTTATTGCCTCTTGTGAAATAATACAGAAGTTAGAATTCCTCCTGGCTCAAATAAGGTTTTCACAGTGTTTCAGATGGCGAGACCTGACTAGGTCATACCTTCAAAATAGGGGAAGGCATTATGTTTTCTCAAGCCTAGTCTTTAACTTCATGATATTCTCTGAGGAAAGTGAAAACTTGGCTTTTAAGATGAATTCACAATTCAATCAATGTTTTTATAATAATTCCCAGAATTAAACTCTGGTTCCATGGAAGAAACAAAATTAAATATGACATGATTGCTGCCTTTTTGGAGAATATAATTTAGTAGGCTTTAGAGCTGTGAAGAAGGCTGATCACCGAAGAATTGATGCTTTTGAACTGTCATGTTGGAGAAGACTCTTGAGAGTCCCTTGGACTGCAAGGAGATACAACCAGTCCATTCTAAAGGAGATCAGTCCTGGGTGTTCACTGGAAAGACTGATGCTAAAGCTGAAACTCCAATACTTTGGCCACCTCATGCGACAAGTTGACTCACTGGAAAAGACTGATGCTGGGAGGGATTGGGGGCAGGAGGAGAAGGGGACGACAGAGAATGAGATAGCTGGATGGCATCATCGACTCGATGGACATGAGTTTAAGTGAACTCTGGGAGTTGGTGATGGACAGGGAAGCCTGGCGTGCTGTGATTCATAGGGTCGCAAAGAGTCGGACACGACTGAACTGAACGGAGAGTTGTGGAATATAATCACTACTTCTTGGTACTAATCTGTCACAAGGTACCTTGATACTTGCTAAAAAGCATTTTTCAAGTCATCATTCTGTATGGAAATCCCCAAATTGCAATAGTGTTCTGATATATACTATGCAGGAGTCACATTTTATTCCAACTTTAGCAAAATATCACTAGATAACAGTGACAATAAATAATACTTCAGAATTATATTCTAATTCCCTGTCACTTTTCACTTGATATTTTTACCCGATTTTAGATTCTGACATTAATTAAACTGACATTAATTAAAGCTAAAGTACTCAACAACTCTGAAAAAATCTGCAAAATAAAGTGGTCCATTTTTATTTTTAGAGTACTCTTCTGTTAATAATTATAAACTTTGAATGTAGTAGATTTTAGATATAGCATTTCATTTCCTGAAACAAGACTGCATTTCAGACATATAAAATGGTATATAATATAAAAATACATATTCTTTAATATAGCACTAGTATGATAGGAGACCCATTTCCTTGGAAACCTGTTTAAATCCAAGATTAAATTACTTTAGAGCCTCTATCATTAACAATAGTAATAACAACAGTGTCATTTAACATGCAAAGTTGCTTCTAAAGTTCAAAGGAAATTATTTGCTTTAACTGTCTTCTACACAATACTTGTTTCTTTTCTACTGATTTTCCAGTTTTGCTTCTCAAATGCCTATCCTCTAGTTATTTCCACTACCTTTTGAGATGTACTCCTGTCCACGTCATTGAGAAAACAAATGTTCATGACCTACATCTCTTCTCCAACCTCATCTTCATCTGCATTTGATACCAGGAACTCAACTCTTCTCTCTTTACCTGTAATATTCTAAGTTCATGAGAAGAGAAATCATATCCTTATATCGCTCTCTCACATTATTTTGCACATGAATCCTCCAAAGATTCATTAAATTAAAAAAGAAAAATCAGTTATCTCTAGCCTAGTTTTTTTGTCTTATACCCCTAGAGATATTTCCTATTTTTTTCACATTCCTATACTCTCTCATAATCCAACCCATTTCCTATGTCTATAGATTCAATTAAAAAATATGTTTTATATTTAACCTTACCCTTTTCTTCCCAGAGCCTTCAAGTACAACCATGATTCTCCTCAAAGCCAGATTATTTAAATAAATTATAAAGTATATTTCAGACCCCTAAATTTCCTTCTTAAAGAGATCTTAGACAATATGGAATATGGTTCAACAAGTTCATTTTTATCATGTTTTTTTTAAACACTAACAAAGACCTAAAAATTGTATTCCTATTATTCAAACACACTCCAGCCCTATAGGTATAACTGGTTACTTACTGTTTTTGCAAACTCCATGATTATAAGCACTATTACCCTCATAGAAAATGAGGATAATTGTGGCTTCTCCAAAGGAGAAGCCAAATTATTTCTTAAACTCAAGGTCAGAGAATACACGGAATTGATTGATAACATTTGGTAGACAGAACTCTAAGATGGCCTCCAAGATTCCTAGCCCCTAGTATATACACCTTGTATAATCCCCTTCCCTTGAGTGACGGTGAGATCTGTGAATATGATCAATGTCAGTCTCATGATTAGATTACAATATTTTGCAAATATAACAGAGGATTAAAGTGCCTAGGTTATCTTTGAGTTAATCAAAATGGAGTTTATCCCAGATAGACCTAGGATCTAGTCATGGCACTTTAGGAAAAGGTCTAGAGGTAACAGACTAGTAGCAGCAGCAGATGCTCTTCTGCTGACCTTGAAGAAGCAAACTTCCATGTTGTAGATAGGGCAACATGGCAAGGAATGGTGAGCAGCTTCTAGGAGGTGAGATCCTCAATCCTATAACTACAAGGAATTAAATTATGCCAACAACCAGTGAGCTAGGAAGAGGACCTTGAACATCTGATGAAATTACATCCCTGGAAACATCATGATTGCAGAGCCTGTGAGACCCTGAAATGAGGATATAAACTATGCCCAGACTCTTGACCCACAGGAATTGTGAGATAATAAATGTGTGTTGTTTTAGCTGCTAAGTTTGTATTCATTTGTTATATGGCATTTTGTTGTTGTTGTTCAGTCACTAAGGCATATCTGACTCTTTGTGATCCCATGGACTGCAGCACACAGCTCTCTGACCTCCACTATTTCTCAGAATTTGTCCAAATCCATGTCCGTTGAGTGATGTTATCTAACTATTTTATCCTCTGCTGCTCTCTTTTCCTTTCACCTTCAATGTTTCCCAGCATCAGTGTCTTTTCCAATGAGTCAGCTCTTCACATCAGGTGGCCAAAATATTGGAGCTTCAGCTTCAGCATCAGTCCTTCCAATGAATATTCAGGGTTGATTTCCTTTAGGATTGACTGGTTGGTCTCCTTCCTGTCCAAGGGACTCTCAAGAGTCTTCTCCGGTACCACGATTCAAAAGCATCCATTTTCTGGTGCTCAGCCTTCTTTATGGTCCAACTCTCCCATTTGTACATGACTACTGGGAGAACGATAGCTTTAACTATATGGACCGTTGTCGGCAAAGTGATGTCTCTGCTTTTTAATATGCTAAGTTTGTCATAGCTTTTCTTCCAAGGAGCAAGTGTCTTTTAATTTCATGGCTGCAATCACTGTCCACAGTGATTTGGGAGCCCAAAAAAGTAAATCTGTCACTGCTTCCAATTTTTCCCCTTATATTTGCCATGAAGTGATGGGACCAGATGCCAGTTATACAGCACAAAAACCTAATTATATATTTTGTCTCCTCTTACTTGTTTTTCTGGACTGTTTTTTACTTAACTCATTTTGACTTCTTTGACTATATCCTGACTATCTGGAGTTTTGATTTCCTTATCATCCCAACCTCTAGAAACTATATGTTTCTATAGCATGCTGAGCCTCCATACATTTCTGACTTCTGTAAAATGCACATATCTCCCTTCTTTTGAGTTTCCCTCAGCTCCTGTGTCTTCACACTATACACTCTAATACACTACTTTTTCCTGGTAGCTGCTTTGTGACAACCCACTCTGTCCTGCCACTTACATCTCTGTCAAATAAAGGCCCAATCCACAATCCTGTACAAATTGTTCAAATCCAAACTACACTATGTCATGCTGAGTCAAATACAGAATTATAGGTCAAAAGACTTCCAAGTTATCAGTGGACTCAATTTGCATCTGGCTCTCATTAAGTTTTCTGTCTGCCTTATAATTAAATCTTTGAGGAAAGTATCAGAGGATTCCTAAGAAAAAAAGCAGGTACTTGGTCTTGGTAACCAGATACTCCTTGATAGACCTGGGCAGATAGTTTGGTTTAAAAAGAAAAAAAGGCTTTGGCTGGCAGTGAATGCCCTTTGAAGCAGTCCTGTTACTGACAGTCCCAGTGTGGTTGCAGCCTGGTCTCTTCTCTCTGATACTCCTGACTTGAGAAGTGTGAGCTGACCACATTGTTGCCTCCTTTGCCCTCTAAATCAGATTAGTCCATAGACTGATCTTCCTCAGATTCCTGCTCCAGGGTTGACTCACTGACTATCCTTGTTCATGCTTGCATGACCCATTTGAAAGAGACTCTAGTTATATGTTATCCTTTCTTTTGTGGCCTCCATAATATTCTTAAGAAGGTGGCAAATAGCCTCTGATTAATATCACTCAGCACTAGAGAATGAGCTCAAACAGTACATATCAAATCCATAAACTATTTGCTTTTCATGTCCTTGTCTACATTTAACTTTATGTGTCAATGTGACTTGGCCATGGAATGCCCATATATTTGGGCAAGCATTATTCTGGGTGTTTTTGGATGAGAATAACATTTGAATGGGAAGGCCATGTAAAGCAGATTGTTGTCCCTAATGTGAATGGCCTTTGTCCAATCAGCTGAAGGCTTGAATAGTACAAAAAGCCTGAGTAAGAGGAAACTTACCTGACCTGATTATTTGAACTGTAAGATCAGTCTTCTGCCCTTGGACTGGAACTTACATCATTGACTCTCCTGGTTCTCAGGACTTCAGACTTGGACTATGGCTTATACCATTGGCTCTCCTAGGTTCCTAGCTTGGACTTCACAGCCTCCATAATCACATGAGCCAGTTCCTTAAAATAGATCTCTCTCATTCTCTCATTTATTCTCTCTTTCTCTCTCTCTTTGCATACACATACACAAACACACACACAGTTGACACTTGAACATAGATTTGAACTGTGTGGGTCTGCTCATTACTTAGATTTTTTTCAACAGTAAATACTACAGTCCTACGATAGTTGGATCCACAGTTGGTAGAATTCACAGATGCAGAATCACAGATTCTGCAGAGGGTCAGTAATCCTAATTCCCATGCTGTTCAAAAGTCAACTATAGATAGTCAGAAAAATAAGACAGATAGATAGATAGATGTGGCTATAGACCTACTATTGCTTCTGCTTCTCTTGAGAACCCTAACTAATACCCTTATCTCTCTGTCAACTAAGAGGCTTCTAAAGAGCAAGAACCATTCCTTGGGACTCTCTGACTTCTTTTCCCATATCCAGTACCACGCTTTGCATGCTGTGGATGTTGTATAAATGTTGTTAACTAAATTTCTAAAGAAAGAAAATCTGTTGAAATCCTTTACCAAGAGTGTGATATATTAGTATAAGCAACATTGATTTGTATGCTCATTAGCGCTCCCAGGAAGCCAGACCTTTCCTGTGGACAAATAATTTGAGTTGCCCTGGTCACAGTGAAGAATAGGAAGAAGATAGCCTTTTCTCTCTGCAGAGGTTGCTGAATCAGTTCTCCTAAGGAGACTTCTGTGTTTGTAATCGCTTCAGTATTTCTAAAGTGGCAAGACAGTATACAAAGCAGTAAACATGAGACTGCCACTTAACAAATCAGAATCAGAATGAAAATTAAAAAGCTGGAGTTTCAGAGACTTTGTGGGTTTTTCTATTCAAGGAATAAAATTATTTTTTTTAACAATAAAAATAATGAAGGGAGGAGAAGGCAAAGAATGGCTAGTACAACCTAGGCAGAGGCTGTCTCCAGAAAGCTTTCAAAGAGCTATAGGCCTTAGTTTAAGAGAAGAAAAAAGAACCAGGCATGTTAATCTCTAAATGAAGCCTTGCTAAGGCATATAACACTTTTCTCTTCACTATATAAACAGAGTTATTGAGCCACAGCCTGGGCCATTTTTCAGTTCAATTTTCAGAATTCAAGGACAAGTAGGTAAGTTTACTTAAAAAGACTAATTTTGTTTGCCCAGACAAGCCCACCAAAGAGCTCTGGGCTAGATAAAAACACCCAGATACTGGCACAATCAAAAAAGTTATTCATGCAATTGATTCGAAACTCAGGCTCTCAAACAACATTCAGGGAGAACCTGACCTGACCTCATAGAGATTCTGAAGAATTTTCCATTTCCATTTCCAAAAACAATGCCATTGACTTCTATAAACAATAAGCAACTGAGATTCCAGGTTTAAAAAGAAACATGGAAACATCCTGGTACAAGTGCAGAACCTCTTGCTTCTTGGGAAATCAACCTAAAATATAAATATAACCTAATGTTGGCACAGAATATGTTTATACTCCAAATGGTGATTAAATCTCTCCAAATCCCACAGGGTTCTTATCTACAAAGCAGTAAGCTTCAGTTTCTGTAGCTTTATAAATATGTGTATCTCTCCATTGGTTGGATTGCTCCTATGAATATATTACATCATTAAGTGAGACCAATTGCTTTTTTGTTTTCAAGTTAGGGAGCCATCAGCTTGAATCTATACACAAGGTTCCAAGTGAATTGACATATGTGTTTTCCATCATTCTTTACCATTTCATTGAAAATGGGTTAAAACACAGTTGCATGGTGTTGGTTTCAAAATCAAAGTCAAAATAAAGATACAGAGACCAGAAAAGACTAATAACTGCTTCATGTAAAGGGCTTAATTGTTTAGCATAAACTTGCCTATTGTATTAAATCAGCCTATCCATTTATCCCAAAAATAAACACTAAATAGAACATCTCTGCAAAGACACATACAGGGTTGTGCTGCTTCAACACCAAAATTGTTCCCCACTAACTGGAAAAAGTTAAACATCCAATCAGTACTAGGGATGGATTGAGTACAAAGCCACAAGAAAGAAAACCAACACGTAGCTTAGAACTCTATTCAGATGGTCTCCACGATGCCAGGGCATAGTCCCAAGGTGGGGCATGATCCAGCTACTGCCCAAATCCCACACTTACCGTTCAGTAGCACACACAGAATAGATATAAACAATGCAAGAGCTTTGAAAATGGAACTGAGGGAATTCCATGGTGTTCCATGGGTTAGAACTTAGCACATTCACTGCTAGGGCCCAGGTTCAATTCCTGTTTGGGGAACTAAGCCCCTGGAAGACTTGCAGAGTGGCCAAGGGGGAAAACAAAAAAAGAACTGATATTTAAACTATAACTATTTGGAACTTACAAACTGTACTGCACAGGATTGACTATATGCTAAAACAAAAATTTTCAACATTGTCAAACATATTTAAACAAGAACAGAGTCTCACAACATAATGTTCAAATGCATAGGATACAATTCAAAATTACATATGAAAAACCAGAAAAATCCAACCAGCAAGGGGGGAAAATATCAATAGCCACCAATGCCAGGATGAAACAAAAGTCCTCAATAAAATATGAGCAAACAGAATTAAAGCAGAGTTAAAAGGAAAAATAAAAAGTACCATAAGTACCATAACCAAACAGAGGATATCCCAGGGATATATGTAAGACTGGTTTAAAATATGAAAATAAATAAGCATTATCTACCATATAAACACTATAAAGAAATAAATTGTGATAATGTCATTTGAAACAGAAAAAGCATTTGACAGAATTAAACAACCATCCATGACAAACACTCTCAGAAAATTAGGAATAGAAGGGAATTTACTCAGTCTAATAAAACAGTGTCTATAAAAGCCAATAAAAAAACAAATAAGCAAAACAGGAAATGCAGTGCCCGATCCCCCAATAAGTGTGATTAGCACAGGTATACACAGGTCAGGTAGTGCATGATGTTTCCCAGCCTATGGTCACTGACCACACTGTCCTGCTTTGTTCATGACAAGAGTGAGGCCAAAAAAGAAAAAAAAAAAAAAAAATCATGGTTTTTACTTTACCCAGAGATCAGGAACAAGGCAAAGATGTCCACTCTATTCATTTCTACTCATCATTCTGGCAGTTCTAGCCCTGTAATGAAACAAGAAAATAAACACAAGGCATACAAAACTAGAAAGGAAGAAATAAAATTGTTCCTATTCACAGATAACACAAAAGTCTATGTAGAAAATCCCAAGAATTCTACAAAAAAAATAATAATAATCCCGATACTTTTCAGTGAGTTTAGCAAGATTGTAGGATACAATATCAAATACAAAACTCAATCCTCTTTTTATATGTTAGTAATTAAAATTTGAAACTCTAAATTTTTAAAACATTTAAACTTTAAACATCATTTTCAACAGCTTTCTTCAAAAATGAAATACTGAGGTATAAAATAGCAAGACATGAATTGTATCTATAGGCCGAAAACCATAAAACACTTATGAAATAAATCAAACCTCATCTAAATAAGGGATTCCCTTGTGGCTCAGCTGGTAAAGAATCACCTGCAATTCAGAAGACCCTGGTTTGATTCCTGGGTCGGGAAGATCCCCTGGAGAAGGGATAAGCTACCCACACTCCATTATTCTTGGGCTTCCCTGTGGCTCAGCTGGTAAAGAATCTGTCTGCAATGCAGGAGACCTGGGTTTGATCCCTGGGTTGGAAAGATCCCCTGGCAAAGGGAACAGCTTCTCAATCCAATATTCTGGCCTGGAGAATTCCATGGACTATATAGGCCAGGGGGTCGCAAAGAGTCAGACATGACTGAGCAACTTTCACTTTCTTTTCTTTCAGCTAAGTAAAGAAACATGCTTGTTTCATGAATTGGAAGTTTCAACATAGTTATTATGTCAATTCTCCCAAAAATGACCTGCAGATTTAATGTTATTTAAGTAGGAAATGTTGTTGATATACACAAACTGATTCTAAAATTTGTATGAACATTCATTCAAAGGAATTAGACTAATTAACTGTTTGCTATTAACAAAAGAAGATATATCCATATAATGCAATACTACTCAGCAATAAAAATAAAACAAACATGAGAATATTAATGGAAACTTAGCAATTTTTTAAGTGGAAACTAGATGCAAAATAACAAACATTGCATGATTCTATTTATATGAAATATGAAGGAAGGCAAATTTCTAGATACAGAAAGCCCAGAAAGATAAGTGATTTCCTGGGGCTGGATGTAAGAGGTTGATTGAAAGCAAATGGACATGAAAGAATTTTTTTGAGGTAACAGAAGTATTTTAAAATGGGATTATGGGGGTGGTTGTACAACACTATAAGTTACTGAAATTCACTGAATTTTACAAAGGGTTGATTTATGGAGTGTAAATTATGCCTCAATAAAGCTTTGAAAAACAAACACTTTAAGGAGCAGGCTACAGGAAGTTATTAATATGTATTATATCTGAAATTAAGAATATTGATGTACATAAGTATCAGTATACTTCATGCTCATAAGTGGCCCTTTAGTCAATTAAAGTTGTTATGCAGACTTCCGAAAAGGCTCAGAATGGGACTGTTTTTCTAAACATTTTGTGCCTGCAAGACAATTTACACAATATCATATTAATGACATCTGAACTTCCTAAGGAAGTTCATATTGTATAATTCTATGATATGAAATGTCTGGAAAAGGTAATTTTATAGATTTTGAGATTCTACTAATGAATGAATCTTGACAGATTCTTGTCTACAAAAAGCTTTCCAAACAAAGACATTAAGTTAGTTGAGATTCTCACACTAGGCTGAAGTTGTGGCAAAAAAATCACTTTAACATTTTAACACCCTTTGCTGCTAACTAGACTCAACACTTCCAAAAATGTCCTGTTTTTTTCTGAGAGTTGACATTTTTTTGAGTTTTTACATTTAAGATAATCCCTACTTTTCTGGAGAAAACCAAAATGGTGCAAAGTCTATGGAATTTGGATTCAGACCAGGTCCGGTTCCAAAGCTTACCAGCTATTTGACCTTCAGCAAATTAATTGTTCTTCATTTATCACACATGTAACAAATCTGACCTTTGCAGTATATTGTGATCACTGAAGTATATAAGCTATATGAAGCACTTGGAGAAGAAAATGGCAACCCACTCCGGTGTTCTTGCCTGAAAATCCCCTGGACGGAGGAGCCTGGTAGGCTACAGTCCACGGGCTACAGTCCATGGGGTAGCAAGAGTCAGACACGACTGAGTGACTTCACTTTCACTTTTCACTTTCATGCATTGGAGAAGGACATGGCAGCCCACTCCAGTGTTCTTGCCTGGAGAATCCCAGGGACGGCAGAGCCTGGTGGGCTGCCATCTATGGGGTCGCACAGAGTCAGACACGACTGAAGCGACTTAGCAGCAGCAGCAGCAGCAACAACAACCTGGCACGTAGTAGGTATTGAATAAATGATGATTTATTGTCCAGTCATTTTCTAAATGAGTTTATTTCACAAGAAAATGTAGTAACTATTGTTATAATCTTGGTAGAGAATATAAAATACCAAGAGATTTTCAAATCTAACTTCTCCAATGAAGATGATAAGGTTCAAAGACTCAAGAAATCCCAAAGTTAGAAACCAAATCTCGGCTAGAACCCAAGTCTTGACTCAAAGTCACTTTAGCAAAATGATTAAATGACCCCTTTTAATCAGATACTTTAAGTTTGATTCCTCACTTTGCCATGTGACAGTCTCTTTACACCTAGTTTCCTTATTTGTAAGATATAAAAAATAACACTAGCAGCTACCTCAAAGGTTTGTTGTGATGATTAAATGAAATGAATCTCACCAGGGCTTAGACTAACAGGGCCCAATAAATGTTAATTATAAGCACTGCATTTTCTGAATTCTAAGATATATTTTTATCTGTTCTATCTAAAGTCGGTGTCTTAAAACTGAAATTTGTTAATTTTAGTAATTTTCTTTTTCCCCAGAAAATTACTATGAATTTTATTTTTTTTAAACTTATGGTGTATCAGTTCACATTCCATCAACAGTGCAAAAGGGTTCCCTTTTCTCCACACCCTCTCCAGCATTTATTCTTTGTAGATTTTTTAATGATGGCCTTTCTGACTGGTGTGATACTTCATTGTAGTTTTGATTTGCAATTCTCCAATAATTAATGATGTTGAGTATCTTTTCATGTGTTTATTGGCCATTTGGAGAAATGTCTACTTAGGTAGGCCTTCCATTTTTTGATTGGGTTTTTTGGTTTTTTGATATTGAGCTTTTTGTAGAGAATGGTATGGAGGTTCCTTAAAAAACTAAAAATAGAACTATTATATGACCCACCCATCCCACCATTAGGCATATACTGAGAGAAAACTATAATTCTAAACAACACCTGTCCCAGTATTCAGTGCAGCACTATTTACAATAGCCAGGAGATGGAAGCAATCTAAATATCCATTGACAGAGGAATGGATAAAGAAGATGAGGTACATATATTTGACAGATTATTACTCCGCCAGAAAAAGGAATGAAACTGGGTCATTCATTTGTACAGACATGGATGGACCTAGAGACTATCATACAGAGTGAAGTAAGTCATACAGAGAAAAACAAATATCATATATTAACACATATATGTAGGATCTAGAAAAATTATATAGATGATCTTATTTGCAAAACAGAGACACAGACATAGAGGACAAACATATGGACAACAAGTGGCAGGATAAATTGGGAGATTGGGACTGACATATATACACTATTGATACTATGTATAAAATATATTACTAATGAGAACATACTGTATAGCTCAGGGAACTATTCAGTGCTCTGTGGTGACCTAAATAGGAAAGAAATCCAAAAAAGAGGGGATGTACATATATATATAATATATATAGCTGATTCACTTTGCTATACAGCAGAAACTAACACAACGTTGTAAAGCAACTATACTCCAATAAAAATTAATTTTAAAAAGTACACTAAAATAAATAAATAAAACTTATGCTTACTTAGACTCAAGGCAATGTCAAGTTACCAGTTTAACTGGGTTTTGTTTCCTCTACACTTTAATGTATCCAAAATGTTACAAGATTATAGGTGAACTGAAGGCTGGGACCATGTCTTGCTCATGTTTGTAACCTAATACCTAGCACTGGAGAGTGGATTAATAAGTATATACTGAATGAATGAATGAAAAGGAAGAGAGAAAAAAGAATGAAAAGGTGAAGAAAGATAACACAATGGGAAGAACAAGAAATCAGACACCAAGAAGATCTAAATTCAAGTCTTAGAATTGCCGTAGATTTTTGGATGATATTGGATAACATTTAAACCACTATTTTTTTTAACTTTTAGGCAGGAATAATGATACCTACATAATAGGGTTGCATTGAGGATGAAATGACATGATTACTGTGATAGATACATATAACCAACAACCCACTTTATATCTCCATTCGGATGTCTATCTTGAACTTACTACCTTCAAAGCTGAACTCTTGATTCAAGTCTCCAGCTCAGTAAATGCAACCTCCATCCATTCTTTTTGAAAACAAAAACACTGGCATGTTATTTGACTCCTCGTGGCAATCGTTTCCCCTCTCCATAAGAACAATCTATAGCGTCCAGCACCTCCCATCACTCCCAGAGATCCATGTAAATGAAAGTCTCTGAAACTTAAGTTTTATTTGCTTCACAGTAAGTCCACCTCTGCTCTGTGCTCCTTCTTTCACTCCTTTAAGTCTCTGAAGAAAAGCCACCATCCTGTTTCTCTCAGCATCCTCCTACTCGGCTTCCCATTTTTTCTGCTTCCCAGTTTTTCCTGGTACTTAACAGTCTGACAGCACCCAAGATGATACATATTCGCTACTGTTGCTTACTGTCTGTCTCCCTGAGTACACATTACTAGAGTAAGAGCCCTAGTGTTTGAGCGCATGTGTCAGTAGCTTACTCATGTCCACCTCTTTGCAATCCCATGGACTGTAGCCCACCAGGCTCCTCTGTCCATGGAATTCTCCAGGCAAGAATACTGGAGTGGGTTGCCATTTCCTTCTCTAGGGGATCTTCCCAACCCAGGGATTGAACCCAGATCTCCTTCAATGCAGGCAGATTCTTTACCATCTGAACTACCAGGAAAGTATTCAAGTAGGATCTGCTTTTTCCCCTATACCACGGGTGTCTAGAATAGTCAGTGACATATGTAGATTCTCAAACAAATAACCATTGATTTAGCTTAAAAATAGATGAAAATTAGCTCATTGGGTTATTAAGACCTGAACTAATTATTTGCCTGAAGAGCTTTTCCTTTTGTGAGGTGAATATCTATAATAAATTCCTAGAAACAAAAACTACATCTTAACAAGTGTGTTGATTTCTAAGAATGTGAAATAAATTAATTTTGATGTTGTAAGTAAAATAACTACAAACTTAATAAATCTCTTCAAAGCAGATAATTCTAGCATTCATCTGATATCCTTTTCATATTGTACAAATATTATGATGTTTGAAACTGTAGACAGTATGATGATTGAAACTACACTGATTAATCTATGTTTCAGTTTCTTAACTAATCTACTAATTTACTGAATTAGCTAATGTAGTTACTGAATGACTAATAACTACAATTCAGAAACATGGTGAACTTGAAAGTGATTGGCATGGGAGGAAAATAAAAATAAAATTTCGAGGAAGGAACAAGATGGCGGAGGAATAGGACGGCGAGACCACTCTATCCCCCACAAATTCATGAAAAGAATATTTGAACGCGGAGTAAAGTCCACAGAACAACTTCTAAATGCTGGCAGAGGACATCAGGCACCCAGAAAAGCAGCCCATTGTCTTCAAAAGGAGGTAGGAAAAAACATAAAAGATAAAAAGAGAGAGAAAAGAGTTAAGGACGGAGCTCCGTCCCAGGAAGGGAGGCTTTTAAAAGAGAAGTTTCCAAACACCAGAAAACACTCTCACTGGAGAGTCTGTGGCGAGCCTTGGAACCTCAGAGGGCCACATAACTGGGAGGAAAAAGAAAGAAAGAATTAAAACCCACAGATTACCAGCCAAACGGTAACTCCCAGCGGAGAAGCAGTGCAGACGCCTGCATACACCATTAGCAAGCGGGGGCTGGGCAGGGAGGAGCTGGCTGAACTGCTTAGAGAGAGGACTGGGCTTGAATGCCATGAGAACAATCTGAGAGAACTAACTGGGGATAGCAAAGCAGACTGGGATAGTTTCCCCACAAAAAGGCGGAAAGCTCTAACCTAAGCCTCTGCCAGCCCCGCTCACAGAAAAAAGGGCTGAGCAGAGCGAGCTGGCTGCAGTCGGCCCATTCCTCATCCCCTGCCAAGACAGGCAGGGAGGTCAGCCAGAGCCGGAGGGGGCAACCGCGGCCCCAGAAAGGCATCCGATACAAACAGCAGGCAGGCTTGTTGCTAATCAAGACATCTTGGGCTAGGGCTGGTCAATATCTGCCTGAGAAGGTGCGCCGGTTGTACACCCAGAAAACCGAGCGGCAGGGACCAGGGAGGCGATAAGTCGCAGCGACCATGCTCGCCAAACACCTGGTCCCCTGAGCTGCTCGGACCGGGGAAGGCACAAAACGCAGGCCCAACCAAGTCTGCGCCTTTGTGGAGTGCCCGAGAACCTGAACTTGAGCCGCTCAGACCTGGGAAGTGCATACAACCCAGCACCGGCCTCGGACAGTTCCCGGCAGAGCAACCTAGAGCCTGTGCAGTGTAGACTGGGACAACACATGCGCTGTGAGCGGCAGCAAACCCAGTGTGGCCGAGACTCTGCGAGCACTCCCCACAGACGCCAGAGATATTTGTCTGCAGCGTTCCTCCCTTCCCAGAACAGGACTGAACAACTAAGTGTTCACCCACCAGTCTCAGTAGTGTCCGAGAGACTGAACTGAACTGCTGGTCTCTTCAGTGTCTAGTTTCCGCCCTGATACTTGGGGGCGGGGAAAAATTTTTAAGGCTCAGTTGTTCAGCAAACAGAAGCTAAAACAGAGGGAACCACCTTGGAAATGACAGATAGAGAAGTCTAGAGACTACTCCAAGAATAAGACCAAAAACCGGAGGCAAGAGGCTTAAGCCCGAATCCTGAGAACACCAGAGAACTCCTGACTCCAGGGAACATTAATCGATAGGAGCTCATCAAACACCTCCATACACTAAAACCAAGCACCACCCAAGGGTCAACAAGTTCCAGAGCAAGACATACCACGCAAATTCTCCAGCAACACAGGAAAATAACCCTGAGCTTCAATACACAGGCTGCCCAAAGTCACTCCAAACCCACTGACATCTCATAACTCATTAATGGACACTTCATTGCACTCCAGAGAGAAGAAATCCAGCTCCACCCACCAGAATACCGAAACAGGCTTCCCTAACCAGGGAACTTTGACAAGTCACCCGTCCAACCCCACACACAGTGAGAAAACTACATAATAAAGAGAACTCCACAAACGGCCAGAAGAGGGAAAGGCCACCCCAAGCAAAGCAATATAAGCAAGATGAAGAGGCAGAGAAATATCCAGCAAATAAAGGAACAAAATAAATGCCCACCAGCACAAAAAAAAGAGGAAGATATAGAGAATCTACCTGATAAAGAATTTCGAATTTTGATGGTGAAAATGATTCAAAATCTTGAAAGCAAAATGGAGTTACAGATAAATAACCTGGAGAAAAGGATTGAGAAGATGAAAGAAAGCTATAATAAGGATTTAGAGGAAATAAAAAAGAGTCAATATACAATGAATAATGCAATAGATGAGATCAGAAACACTCTGGAGGGAACAAACAGTAGAATAACAGAGGCAGAAGACAGGATAAGCGAGCTAGAAGATAGAATTGTAGAAATAAATGAAACAGAGAGGAAAAAAGAAAAACTAATTTAAAAAAATGAGGACAATATTAGAGACTTCTGGGACAATGTTAAACGCTCCAACATTCGAATCATAGGAGTCCCAGAAGAAGAAGACAAAAAGAAAGACCATGAGAGAATACTTGAGGAGATAATAGTTGAAACGTTCCCTAAAATGGGGAAAGAAATAATCACCCAAGTCCAAGAAACCCAGAGAGTCCCAAACAGGATACTCAAGGTGAAATACTCCAAGACACATATTAATCAAATTAACAAAGATCAAACACAAAGAAAAAATATTAAAAGCAGCAAGGGAAAAGCAGCAAATAATACACAAGGGGATTCCCATGAGGATAACAGCTGATCTTTCAACAGAAACTCTTCAGGCCAGGAGGGAATGGCAAGACATACTTAAAGTGATGAAAGAAAATAACCTACAGCCCAGATTACTGTACCCAGCAAGGATCTCATTCAAATATGAAGGAGAAATCAAAAGCTTTACAGACAAGCAAAACCTGAGAGAATTCAGTATCACCAAACCAGCTCTCCAACAAATGCTAAAGGAACTTCTCTAGACAGGAAACACAGAAAGGGTGTATAAACACGAACCCAAAGCAACAAAGAAAATGGCAATGGGATCATACTTATCAATAATTACCTTAAACGTAAATGGGTTGAATGCCCCAACGAAAAGACAAAGGCTGGCTGAATGGATACAAAAACAAGAACCCCATATATGTTGTCTACCAGAGACCCACCTCAAAACAAGGGACACATATAGACTGAAAGTGAAGGGCTGGAAAAAGATAGTCCACGCAAATAGAGACCAAAATAAAGCAGGAGTAGCAATACTCATATCAGATAAAATAGACTTTAAAACAAAGGCTGTGAAAAGAGACAAAGAAGGAAACTACATAATGATCAAAAGATCAATCCAAGAAGAAGATATAACAATTATAAATATTTATGCACCCAACATAGGAGCACCGCAATATGTAAGACAATTGCTAACAAGCATGAAAGGGGAAATTAACAACAATGCAATAATAGTGGGAGACTTTAATACCCCACTTACATCTATAGATAGATCAACTAAACAGAAAATTAACAAGGAAACACAAACTTTAAATGATACAATAGACCAGTTAGATCTAATTGATATCTATAGGACATTTCACCCCAAAACAATGAATTTCACCTTTTTCTCAAGTGCACACGGAACCTTTTCCAGGATAGATCACATCCTGGGCCATAAATCTAGCCTTGGTAAATTCAAAAAAATTGAAATCATTCCAAGCATCTTTTCTGACCACAATGCAGTAATATTAGATCTCAATTACAGGAGAAAAACCATTAAAAATGCCAAATATGCTGAATAATGAACAAATCATAGAAGAAATCAAAAGAGAAATCAAAATATGCATAGAAATGAATGAAAATGAAAACACAACAACCCAAAACCTCTGGGACACTGTAAAAAGCAGTGCTAAGGGGGAAGTTCATAGCCATACAGGCACACCTCAAGAAACAAGAAAAAAGTCAACTAAATAACCTAACTCTACATCTAAAGAAACTAGAAAAGGAAGAAATTAAGAACCCCAGGGTCACTAGAAGGAAAGAAATCGTAAAAATTAGGGCAGAGATAAATGCAAAAGAAACAAAAGAGACCATAGCAAAAATCAACAAAGCCAAAAGCTGGTTCTTTGAGAAGGTAAATAAAATTGACAAACCACTAGCCAGACTCATCAAGAAACAAAAGGAGAAGAACCAAATCAATAAAATTAGAAATGAAAATGGAGAGATCACAACTGACAACACAGAAATACAAAGGATTATGAGAGAATACTATCAGCAATTATATGGCAATAAAATGAATAACTTGGAAGAAATGGACAAATTCCTAGAAAAGTACATCTTGCTAAAACTGAACCAGGAAGAAATAGAAAATCTGAATAGACCCATCACAAGCACGGAAATAGAGGAAGTAATCAGAAATCTTCCAGCAAACAAAAGCCCAGGTCCAGACGGCTTCACAGCTGAATTCTACCAAAAATTTAGAGAAGAGCTAACACCTATTCTACTCAAACTCTTCCAGAAAATTGCTGAGGAAGGGTAACTTCCAAACTCATTCTATGAGGCCACCATCACCCTAATCCCAAAACCTGGTAAAGATCCCACAAAAAAAGAAAACTGCTGGCCAATATCACTGATGAACATAGATGCAAAAATCCTTAACAAAATTCTAGCAATCAGAATCCAACAACACATTGAGAAGATCATACATCATGACCAAGTGGACTTTATCCCAGGAATGCAAGGATTCTTCAATATCCGCAAATCAATCAACGTAATACACCACATTAACAAACTGAAAAAAAAAATCATATGATTATCTCAATAGATGCAGAGAAAGCCTTCAACAAAATTCAACATCCATTTATGATAAAAACCCTCCAGAAAGTGGGAATAGAAGGGACATATCTCAACATAATAAAAGCTATATATGACAAACCCACAGCAAACATTATCCTCAATGGTGAAAAACTGAAAGCATTTCCCCTAAAGTCAGGAACAAGACAAGGGTGCCCACTCTCACCACTACTCTTCAACATAGTTCTGGAAGTTTTGGCTACAGCAATCAGAGCAGAAAAAGACATAAAAGGAATACAAATTGGAAAAGAAGAAGTAAAACTTTCACTGTTCACTGATGACATGATCCTCTACACAGAAAACACTAAAGACTCTACCAGAAAACTACTAGAGCTAATCAATGAATACAGTAAAGTTGCAGGATATAAAATCAACACACAGAAATCACTTGCATTCCCATACACTAATAATGAGAAAATAGAAAGAGAAATTTAGGAAACTATTCCATTCACTGTTGCAACGAAAAGAATTAAATACTTAGGAATATATCTACCTAAGGAAACAAAAGACTTGTACATAGAAAACTACAAAACACTAGTGAAAGTAATCAAAGAGGACACTAATAGATGGAGAAATATACCGTGTTCGTGGATTGGAAGAATAAATATTGTAAAAATGAGTATACTACCCAAGGTAATTTATACATTCAATGCAATCCCTATCAAGCTACCAACGATATTTTTCACAGAACTAGAACAAATAATCTCACAATTTGTATGGAAATACAAAAAACCTCGAATAGCCAAAGCAATCTTGAGGAAGAAAAATGGAACTGGGGTAATTAACCTGCCGGACTTCAGGCTCTACTACAAAGCCACAGTCATCAAGACAGTATGGTACTGACATAAAGACAGAAATATATATCAATGGAACAAAATAGAAAGCCCAGAGATAAATCCACGCACCTATGGACACCTTATCTTCGACAAAGGAGGCAAGAATACAAAATGGACAAAAGTCAGTCTCTTTAACAAGTGGTACTGGGAAAACTGGTCAGCCACTTGTAAAAGAATGAAACTAGAACACTTCCTAACACCATACACAAAAATAAACTCAAAATGGATTAGAGAGCTAAATGTAAGACCAGAAACTATAAAACTCCTAGAGGAGAACGTAGGCAAAACACTCTCTGACATAAATCACAGCAGGATCCTCCAAGACTCACCTCCCAGAATATTGGAAATAAAAGCAAAAATAAACAAATGGGACCTAATTAAAATCAAAAGCTTCTGCACAGCAAAGGAAACTCTAAGCAAGGTGAAAAGACAGCCTTCAGAATGGGAGAAAATAATAGCAAATGAAGCAACTGATAAAGGATTAATCTCCAAAATATACAAGCAGCTCCTGCAGCTCAATTCCAGAAAAATAAATGTCCCCATCAAAAAATGGGCCAAAGAACTAAACAGACATTTCTCCAAAGAAGACATAAAGATGGCTAACAAACACATGAAAAAATGCTCAACATCCCTCATAATCAGAGAAATGCAAATCAAAACCACAATGAGATACCATTTCACACCAGTCAGAATTGCTGCTATCCAAAAGTCTACATGCAATAAATGCTGGAGAGGGTGTGGAGAGAAGGGAACCCTCTTACACTGTTAGTGGGAATGCAAACTAGTACAGCCACTATGGAGAACAGTGTGGAGATTCTTCAAAAAACTGAAAATAGAACTGCCATATGATCCAGCAATCGCACTCCTGGGCATACACACCGAGGAAACCAGAATTGAAAGAGACACATGTACTTCAATGTTCATTGCAGCACTGTTTATAATAGCCAGGACATGGAAGACACCTAGATGTCCATCTGCAGATGAATGGATAAGAAAGCTTTGGTACATATACACAATGGAGTATTCAGTTCAGTTCAGTCGCTCAGTCGTGTCCGACTCTCTGCGACCCCATGAATCACAGCACGCCAGGCCTCCCTGTCCATCACCAACTCCCGGAGTTCACTCAAACTCATGTCCACAGAGTCGGTGATGCCATCCAGCAACCTCATTCTCTGTCGTCCCCTTCTCCTCCCGCCCCCAACCTTTTCCAGCATCAGAGTCTTTTCCAGTGAGTCAAATCGTCTCATGAGGTGGCCAAAGTATTGGAGTTTCAGCTTTAGCATCAGTCCTTCCAATGAACACCCAGGATTGATCTCCTTTAGAATGGACTGGTTGGATCTCCTTGCAGTCCAAGGGACTCTCAAGAGTCTTCTCCAACACCACAGTTCAAAAGCATCAATTCTTTGGCGATCAGCTTTCTTCCAGTCCAACTCTCACATCCATCCATGACCATGGGGAAAACCATAGCCTTGACTAGATGAACCTTTGTTGGCAAAGTAATGTCTCTGCTTTTTAATACTCAGTCATTAAAAAGAATGCATTTGAACCAGTTCTAATGAGGTGGATGAAACTGGAGCCTATTATACAGAGTGAAGTAAGCCAGAAAGAAAAACACCAATACAGTATACTAACACATATATATGGAATTTAGAAAGATGCAGATGAGAACCCTGTATATGAGACAGCAAAAGAGACAGAGATGTATAGGACAGTCTTTGGGACTCTGTGGGAGAGGGTGAGGGCGGGTGCTTTGGGAGAAATATCATTGAAACATGTATATCATGTGTGAAACGAATCGCCAGTTCAGGGTCAATGCATGTTACAGGATGCTCGGGGCTGGTATGCGGGGATGACCCAGACGGAGGATAAGGGGAGGAGGGAGGTGGGAGGGGGGTTCGGGAGGGGGAACTCATGTACACCCAGGGCAGATTCATGTCAATGTATGGCAAAACCAACCAATATAATATTGTAAAATAATTAACCTCCAATAAAATAAAATAAAATAAATATAAAATTTCTTTTCAAAATCCATATCCTGTTTTCTTTTCAGGGGCTTTAATGAAGACAGACCATGCTCTAGAAATGGTGCCATTTCAAGTTTAGAAAGGCAGTTTGGAACAACCGCTGTAGCCTTTTAATTCCTCCTTTATTCTACTAAAGAAAATTGGGATAGTAAGAAAAGACAATTTTTTAAAAATTCCATATCCTACCCATACTTAGAAAAGAATTCATAATTCATTTCAAAACCCTAGAATAATCATAGCTTGAGCAACTGATAATCCAGGAATTAACAAACTCTAATTAATGATATCTCCTTACTGCAATATAATAAAGCAAGCTTTATCATTTATCCCACTTCCCTCTGGATAACCCAAGGATAGCTACATAAACTTATCAGATATAGAGAAACAGTTGTTATTGGGGAAAACTGAAGATTGAACACTCAATAAATGCTTTCAAGATGTGGGTAAATATAGCTATCTCAGTATACCCATCTTGGGATTCATCAGGTTCCTGTGCTTTAAGCTTCTTGACATCCACTATGCCTAGATCCATTTGCTATTTTCCAAGACAGCACTTCTCTGACTCCCAACATTTTCTCATTGAGGCCAATCTTTCATATTCTCTAATGTTCAGGATCTCCCATCACCCATACACAGTGGCAACACCTGCAGGAACTTTATTACTGGTAACAAATTTCCCTTATTATCATCAGCTTACTCTATTAACCAAATGTCTGCATGTGTAGAAGAGAGGGTGAGAGAATAATTAAAGATCAGAAATTAAGAAATCTGGAAAGAAAGCAGCTCAATGCATTTGTTTTTTTCTCCTTCTTTCTCAGAATGTACCAGAGGTGGCTGAACTGGGTCAAATAAAAAGGGTT
Organism: Moschus berezovskii; assembly: GCF_049115385.1. Taxonomy (NCBI): domain Eukaryota; kingdom Metazoa; phylum Chordata; class Mammalia; order Artiodactyla; family Moschidae; genus Moschus; species Moschus berezovskii. Next base: position 92,058,242 of record NC_142470.1, read on the forward strand.
AACATTAGCACTTCACTCAAGGTTGAAATCTTTTACTTAGTAAATTTCAATAGCTCTGTATTAGCCATTACTAATAATAATCTAATAATCATTAAAATATTTAGCAGCACACAGATAGGTCTTTCCTAGTGTGAAATGCAAGGGGTTATTATTTTTGAGCTGTGTGTTGGAGAAGACTCTTAAGAGTCCCTTGGACTGCAAGGAGTTCCAAACAGTCCATCCTAAATGACATGAGTCCTGAGTGTTCATTGGAAGGACTGATGTTGAAGTTGAAACTCCAATATTTTTCCCACCTGATGCAAAGAGCTGACTCATTTGAAAAGACCCTGATGCTGGGAAAGATTGAGGGCAGGAGGAGAAGGAGATAACAGAGGATGAGATGGCTGGATGGCATCCTCGACTCAATGGACATGGGTTTGAGTGAACTCCGCGAATTAGTGATGGACAGGGAGGCCTGGCATGCTGTGGGTTCATGGGGTCGCAAGGAGTCAGACACAACCAAGTGACTGAACTGAACTGAACTGATTATTCCACTTCAGCTATAGATAGGCTTTTCATTCGATCTTGAAAGTGTATGTCACATGCTAAATATCAATTCTAATAGCTCTATTACAAGTGAAAACTTAGGAAGAAGGACTTTTGGAAAATAATAATATAAGTCTTAGCTTAAACCCCTCTTGGGGGCTTAGCATGGTGCTTCTTTGCACTGCCCTTAGCAGGGAGGATTCAAAATTATCCTCCTGCATTCTGGATTTAGTCCTTTCTGCTTTGATTGCTCCAGTATGTTATTTGCTTGCACTAGACACATAGAAAAGGCCTGGACACTGTCCACATGTGAACAGTGGACAGGATGGGTTCTATCTACCAAACTTGATAGTATCCCTAAAATATATAGGAGTCTCCATCCTCAAAATGTTTAAATGAGATAACTGAATAAACAAAACTTTCAGATATGTGATCAAAATACTCACATTTGGCATCATGTACACTAACTTTAAATCGATGAACAACTGCTGTGGGTTGAACAGTGTCTCCCCAAAATTCTTATCTGTCCAGAAACCCCAGAATGTGATCTTATTCAGAAACAGGGTCTTTGTAGATATAACTGGTTAAGATGAAGGCAAACTGGATTAGGTTGGGCCTTAAATTCAATGGCAGGTGTCTTTACAAGAAGAGGAAAAAATACATAGAGATTCAGAGGAGAATACTAAGTGAAAACAGAGGCAGAGTTTGGAATGACATGTCTACAAGCCAACAAATGCTAAAGACTGTTTGTAATCACCAGAAACTAGGAAAGAGGCAAGGAAATATCTTTCTTTAAAACCTGTGGAGGGAGCATGACCCTGCCAACACCTTGATTTCAGACTTTTAGCCTTGAGAACTGTGAGATAAGTTGATATTGCTTTAACCCATCCAGTTTGTAGTAATTTGCTATGGCAACCCAGGAAACAAATACAGCAGCCAACACACAAGGTTCCATAGAACTCAGGCTGACTTTGGGAGGTTACACTTCCTTGAGAATGGAGTTTGAAAGACAAAAACTATGAAGTAAGCCCACATCAGATATGCAAATAGCAGAGTCCTCTTTGGGATGGGAAAAGTATAAAAATTATATCTACTGAAAAATAGGCACAACCAAAAGTTGACAGTTACATTTTATTTGGCAGACATTCTTAGGACTTCAAGCCCAGAAGACAGCATCTCAAATAACTGTTCCTAGGAGGCAAAGAGGAAGGCAGGATATACAGCAGTTTTTGCAAGGATACCAGGAAGTTTGAACAGAAAAAAACTATTAACAAAAGAAAACTAAACTATATCATGTTACAGAATTTAGTTTTTTCTATCTATGGAAAGATGCAAGAGTTTGAGTTCACTGAAATCATTCCTTTGATATGCACTAAAGCTATCTGGGGCCAGTATGCTGTGTTTCATGCAAAGATGGGCATGATAAAGGACAGAGATGGTATGGACCTGACAGAAGCAGATATATAAAGAAGAGGTGGCAAGAATACACAGAAGAACTGTACAAAAAAGATCTTTATGACCAAGATAATCACGATAGTGTGATCACTCACCTAGAGCCAGACATCCTGGAATGTGAAGTCAAGTGGGCCTTAGAAAGCATCACTACGAACAAAGCTAGTGGAGGTGATGGAATTCCAGTGGAGCTATTTCAAATCCTGAAAGATGATGCTGTGAAAGTTCTGCACTCAATATGCCAGCAAATTTGGAAAACTCAGCAGTGGCCACAGGACTGGAAAAGGTCAGTTTTCATTCCAATCCCAAAGAAAGCAATGCCAAAGAATGCTCAAACTACCACACAATTGTACTCATCTCACACGCTAGTAAAGTCATGCTCAAAATTCTCCAAGCCAGGCTTCAGCAATATGTGAACCATGAACTTCCAGATGTTCAAGCAGGTTTTAGAAAAGGCAGAGGCACCAGAGATCAAATTGCCAACACCCACTGGATCATGGAGAAAGCAAGAGAGTTCCAGAAAAACATCTATTTCTGCTTCATTGACTATGCCAAAGCCTTTGACTGTGTGGATCACAATAAACTGTGGAAAATTCTGAAAGAGATGGGACTACCAGACCACCTGACCTGCCTCTTGAGAAACCAATATGCAGGTCAGGAAGCAACAGTTAGTATTGGCCATGGAACAACAGACTGGTTCCAAATAGGAAAAGGAATACGTCAAGGTTGTATATTGTCACCCTGCTTATTTAACTTATACGCAGAGTACATCATGAGGAACGCTGGGCTGGAAGAAGCACAAGCTGGAATCAAGATTGCTGACAGAAATATCAATAACCTCAGATATGCAGATGACACCACCCTTATGGCAGAAAGTGAAAAGGAACTAAAAGGCCTCTTGATGAAAGTGAAAGAGGACAGTGAAAAAGTTTGCTTAAAGCTCAACATTCAGAAAACGAAGATCATGGCATCTGGTCCCATCACTTCATGGGAAATAGATGGAAAAACAGTGGAAACAGTGTGAGACTTTATTTTCTGGGGCTCCAAAATCACTGCAGATGGTGACTGCAGCCAGGAAATTAAAAGACGCTTACTCCTTGGAAGGAAAGTTATGACCAACCTAGATAGCATATTAAAAAGCAGAGACATTACTTTACCAACAAAGTTCCGTCTAGTCAAGGCTATGGTTTTTCCCGTGGTCATGGATGGATGTGAGAGTTGGACTGTGAAGAAAGCTGATCGCCGAAGAATTGATGCTTTTGAACTGTGGTGCTGGAGAAGACTCTTGAGAGTCCCTTGAACTGCAAGGAGATCCAACCAGTCCATTCTAAAGGAGATCAATCCTGGGTGTTCATTGGAAGGACTGATGTTGAACCTGAAACTCCAATACTTTGGACACCAGATGCGAAGAACTGACTCATTTGAAAAGACCCTGATGTTGGAAAAGATTGAAGGCATAAGAAGGGGAGGTGGGGATGACAGAGGATGAGATAGTTGGATAGCATCACCGACTCAATGGACATGAGTTTGAGCAAGCTCTGGCTATTGGTGATGGACAGGGAAGTCTGGTGTGCTGCAAACCGTGGGGTTGCAAAGAGTCAGACAGGACTGAGCAACTGAAGTGAACTGAACTGAAATCATTTCTTCAGCTACCTGGGGCCAGTATCCTGTGTTTTCACATCCTGAGTTTTCTTAGGCTACACAGTCCAGTCAGGAGTTGCTGCATGCAGTCTGATGACTGCTAGATTGCAGGTATTCTTTGTTTCTTTCCTGATTTCCCTTGGGGCTCACCTTTGAAGCAGTGGTTAGGTGGTGGCTAGATCTTTGTTTACTGATACAGCAGGTAATAATTTATTTCTCAATTTCTTTCTAAAAGGAGAGGTTTCTAGATACCTCTCAGAGTCATATTTGCCTCCACTTAATTCTTCCCTATTTCTCATTATTATTATTATTTGGTGAAGATTGTGCTACTAACTACTATTTTTCAAATGGCGCTATAAATTTTAATTTAGCGTCTTCAAGGTTTTGTTTTCAGCTCTAAGCAATAGTCTAAGATTGGGAAGCTATAATTTGGTGCTCAGATCAGGCAGAATCAGTGGTTATTATTACAAGTTGTCATTTCCTGGGAAATGCTGCGGAATGTTCCAGAAAGTCAAGAGTTAACCAGAGTGAAATAAATCGCAAGCAAAACAATCCCTTCCATAATAATGTGGAAAAACTCGAGGGAAATATAATTAGATGAATTTGCAACTTTGTTTACATATAAATTAGAGAGCATGAAATTGAGTGCTGCTGGCCAAAGGTTAAGAAATTTGTACCCAGTTTGTAACTTGTAATTGGCAGCAAACAGGAAACAATAAAGACAAAAATTCAATGTTCCAGATCCTCCCTGCATATCTGCACAGGAAAGTTTACTCACTCACTAATGGCCCTCTTTCAGTGTTCTGAACATCCTTCTTCAGTACCCTGAGCACAGCCACAAGTTTTAAAAGTCGTTTTAGCCACAGAAGATGTATGCAACTTGTTCTGGTGTTGGCTTCTCACAGAGTCAGAAAGAGGGAGAATTATGTTGTTTTTATTCATGCCAAGCTTTTTTAACGCCAGAGTGCTGAATGAAGCTTTCAAAGGAAAAAAAGTAACAAAGGAAAAATAATCAATAGTAAAAGTTGACTAATGGCTAACAACTGTAAGTGTTTGGTGTACACAAAATATAGCTGCAGGAGGGGAAAGAAGAGAGATTGAAATGCTGATCAAGAGGCCTGCTCAGTTTAAGAAATGGGAAGTGAGACTTTAAAATGAGATGTCAAAGAAAGAGTGCATTCCTGTTCATTCTCTGCACTGACCTCTCACATTGCACTTCTTCACAGCCCTTGCTAAAAAACGGAGCTACAAATTCTTTCTAAATTTCTCTTGGAGGAGGAGGGAAAATATGAGCTGACTTTATCATGTTTACCTAAAATGCAAGAATAGTGGAAAATGCATTTTCTTGATGCACATGGATAGTAGTTCAGGTTTGGGCATGTGAAATGAAAGCATCTCCTGCCATATTAATAAATAACAAATGTCACAGCCATTAGCAATTTCTGGTCTCCAAATGTGAATGAGGGCTCAAGGAGATCCAGCGGATGCTGCCACCACCACCCCACCCACCGCCAACCCCCATACCCCCGCTCCCCTTGTCCCCGCCCCCACCCCCGCACCCTCCCCCCGCCCCCCCGTGATGATTGCTAAGGAGCTGGGAGAATGCAATAAGCAAGGTGAACAAGGAAACAGGATTAGCCCCAGATAGCTGAGGTGCATATGAAAAGAATGAATTCAGTGAGCCCAGAGGTTTGCATCTTCCATACCTAGAATGCTAAATTCCTTGATACCTGATCTTGATGTTCAGACTCCCTGTTCCCTTTGTTGCAAACTTGTCTGTATATAGCCTGACTTCCCCTCCTAGGCTCACAGTTCGAAATATTCCCACCAAATAAAATGACTCTACTTTCAGGTTGTGACTATATTTTTTAGTCGACAGATACAACCTGGGTCCTAATTATTTTCTTCCTTTCTCTAGGACTCCATCCTCTCCCTTTGAGCTGTTATCTGCAGCTCTGTGAACAGAGCTTGGAAGACACCATGTAATCCTGTACCTCTCTGTGAGAAAGTTGAGTCAATGAAACAGCAGGACCTATATGAAAAACTCTTAAGAGCAACTGACTGGCATGTTTCAACTAAAAAAATTGCACAACATGAGAATTGCGAGTTATTTTATTTGGCGCAAAATTAGGAGTGCAGCCCAGGAGACAGCACCTCAGATAGCTCTGAGAAACTGTTCCAAAGATGTAGGGGGGAAAGACAGTATATGTGATTTTGGTAAAGGGGGAATATGTGCCATCAAGCACATATTTTCTGTAGAAAGTTTCTGCTGGTCTCATGAAGCTTCTGCTAATCATGAGAAACAGTCGTCATCATGAGAAGATGTAAGACATGGGCTCATAGAGTCAGCTCCTGAGAATATCTAACTATCTAAAGACCTGTACTGCCAGTTTCCAGGAGCCCCGAGTGCCTCATTTCTGCTTTCCACCCTGAACTCCTTTAGGGGGCGTTGGAGGTCAGTAGCTTCAGTGGCACATGGTTTAATCCTTGTAGAAGTAGATGGTGAGCACCCACAGGAAGTGCCAATTCGTGGTTGATACATGGCAAGTGTTGAGACTGTTAAAAGACAAACTAAGGCCGGAGGCTTCCCTGGTGGTCCAGTAGTTAAGAATCTGCCTTGCAATGCAGGGAACATGGGTTCGATCCCTGGTTAGGGAATTAAGATAACATATGCCATGGAGCAACCAACAAGCCTGCGCACCTCAACTACTGAGCCTGCACACCACAACTAGAGAGTCTGTGTACGGCAACAAAGGGCCCTGAGTGCTGTTGAAGAAGGAACTCATAGGGCTTGGACTCCATCTTAGGCCTGTTCATGCTGATCATGCTCGGCCACCTCTCCAATGGACTCTGAACTCTGTGCTTAGTGCCTATGTAAACTACAATAGAAAGATAAGACCCCCTCTGGATAGGGGAATCTTGAAGATCACATCCAGGTTCAGTTCAGTTCAGTTCAATTCAGTCGCTCAGTCGTGTCCGACTCTCCACGAGCCCATGAATCACAGCACACCAGGCCTCCCTGTCCATCACCAACTCCCGGAGTTCACTCAAACTCATCTCCATCGAGTCGGTGATGCCATCCAGCCATCTCATTCTCTGTCGTCCCCTTCTCCTCCCGCCCCCAACCTTTCCCAGCATCATAGTCTTTTCCAGTGAGTCAACTCGTCGCATGAGGTGGCCAAAGTATTGGAGTTTCAGCCTTAGCATCAGTCCTTCCAATGAACACCCAGGATTGATCTCCTTTTGGACCTCCTTGCAGTCCAAGGGAATCTCAAGAGTCTTCTCCAACACCACAGTTCAAAAGCATCAATTCTTCGGCACTCAGCTTTCTTCACAGTCCAACTCTCACATCCATACATGACCACGGGAAAAACCATTGCCTTGACTAGACGGACCTTTGTTAGTAAAGTAATGTCTCTGCTTTTTAATATACTATCAAGGTTGGTCATAACTTTCCTTCCAAGGAGTAAGCGTCTTTTAATTTCATAGCTGCAATCAGCATCTGCAGTGATTTTGGAGCCCCAAAAAATAAAGTCTGACACTGTTTCCACTGTTTTTCCATCTATTTCCCATGAAGTGATGGGACCAGATGCCGTGATCTTAGCTTTCTGAATGTTGAGCTTCAAGCCAACCTTTTCACTCTCCTCTTTCACTTTCATCAAGAGGCCTTTTAGTTCCTCTTCACTTTCTGCCATAAGGGTGGTGTCATCTGCATATCTGAGGTTATTGATATTTCTCCCAGCAATCTTGATTCCAGCTTGTGCTTCTTCCAGCCCAGCGTTTCTCATGATGTACTCTGCATAGTAGTTAAATAAGCAAGGTGACAATATACAGCCTTGACGTATTCCTTTTCCTATTTGGAACCAGTCTGGTGTTCATGTACAGTTCTGACTGTTGGTTTCTCAAGAGGCAGGTCAGGTGGTCTGGTAGTCCCATCTCTTTCAGAATTTTCCACAGTTTATTGTGATCTACACAGTCAAAGGCTTTGGCGTAGTCAATGAAGCAGAAATAGATGTTTTCCTGGAACTCTCTTGCTTTCTCCATGATCCAGCGGATGTTGGCAATTTGATCTCTGGTGCCTCTGCCTTTTCTAAAACCTGCTTGAACATCTGGGAGTTCACCATTCACATATTGCTGAAGCCTGGCTTGGAGAATTTTGAGCATGACTTTACTAGCGTGTGAGATGAGTGCAATTGTGCGGTAGTTTGAGCATTCTTTGGCATTGCCTTTCTTTGGGATTGGAATGAAGACTGACCTTTTCCAGTCCTGTGGCTACTCATCACCTAAGAGAAAACATGCTCTAATCACCCCTGCCTCTGGACAGGTCTTAAATTCTTTCTGTATCTATCGGAATGTAATCACAGGCTTATTGATTATTAACTGTTTGAACACCTAACACAAGAATGATGGGGTTACTGTGATTGTATTTACCCTTCCTTTGTTTTATGTAAGTCTCAAGGATATTGGGATGGTGGGTTCGAGGTACACATAGGGTATAAAAGATTTTCACAAACAGTGGTCAGGGTCCTAGGCTAAGAGGAGACTCTGCCTTGGGCCCACCAGTGTAATAAACTGCACTCCACTATCTGCATTGTCCTTCTGAGTGAGGTGGTTTCCCGGAACGAGTGGCTACAACACTGTAGCCAAATAAAATTAATTTTTAAAAAAAAACGATAAACTAAGGCATATTTAAAATTGTCAAGAGTTTATTTCAGCAATGACTGACCCAAATCAGGCAGTACCAAACATGCAGTGGTCAGGAGCACACCACCAAGGGGAGCCCGGGGGTGGAGGTGCGGGGAGACTTTTATACAGAAAAGGCAGAAGGAAAGCAAAGAAAGCATTGACTGGCTACAGCTTAAAGCCCAGTTGGCTGATTGGTTGTCCTTGGGTTTTGATTTCATAACCTTCAGATACTTACAGGCTTAGATTTGTTTGCTTACCCAGATCACCACATTGGTTTAACAGTCTCCTTGTTTAATTAATTTAGCAAGATTTAATTATACATGAACTTCCCTGGTGGCTCAGACAGTAAAGAGTCTGCCTACAATGTGGGAGACACAGGTTCAATCACTGGGTCGGGAAGATCTCCTGGAGAAGGAAATCGCAACCCACTCCAGTATTCTTGCCCGGAAAATCCCATGGACGGAGGAGCCTGTTAGGCTACAGTCCGTGGGGTTGCAAAGAGTCGGACGTGACTTAGCGGCTTCACTTTCACTTTAGTTACACATAAAAGGAAGCGGGAAAAGCTAAGCGGAAAAAGGAGAGCATTTGGAGGCAAAGACCGGGTGAAAACCCTGGCTTTGCCCCTCACCCTAACCCAGTGGCCTCGGACAAGCCCTTCACCTTCTAATTCTTTAGACTCTTCCCTGGAAAATGCGGAGTATAACCAACCTCACACAGCAGTCATAAGGGTTAGATGCAGGAGCACTTTCTATATTACATTTGCACTGTTATAAAATACTGTTTTTCTCATGGGGAGGGAGGCAATCCCAGCCTTCAGTGAGGGAACAGCAAAGTTACCGCCACACTTAGTTCAAAGTTTTATTATCATCGTGAAGGTGTAAACAACAGAGAACACCAGACTTGTTTTTGCTTTGTTTGATCCCCACAGTTTATTTTTAAACTTTAATTGAATAAGTTGTCAACATTTTAACACTGGGCTATTTTATACACACATTCAGTTTCCTGTCTTCTCTGGCAGCTAAAGGCCAACCTTCCCACACAGCAACAATCACCAGTTCTAAGCAGGGACTGCCCTGGTTCAGATAGCACAGGTGCTCTCCCCTTGCACACAGTCCCACAGTGTCTTGTTATCAGACACACAGATTCTTGGGTGGGTGTCACCTTTCAAAAGTAATTTATCTTACACATGCTTACTTTGTTGAGTGTGGTAGGCTGAATAATGATTCCCCAAAGATGTCCACATCCTAATTTCCAAAAACCCAACTACTTTACATGGCAAAAACGGGCTTTGCAGGTTTAATTTAGTTAAGAATCTTGAAATGGAACCATTATACTAGACTGTCCAAGCGGGCCAAATGTAATTGTAAAGGTCCTTCCTTATAACAGGGAGGCATTTAACTCTCTGTCAAGACCCAAAGGCCCAGGTTTACAAAGATACACATATCAAGAAAGATATTCTAGGGCTTGGAGGTTATCTCTCTGGAGCTGGCCAAAGGCCAGTCCTTTCTTTGGAATGTGCAAAGTTAGAGACCCCAGCCCCTTTACTGTACAGGCCAGTACCTGGCCCTTCACCTAAGTTCTCTTATAGCAAAATGCTTCTCTTTGAGCATCTACATTAAGCTAACCATTTATATAATTGACACAGCAATAGTATTAATATGAATATGCTTAACATTTGGAGAAGCCAGTGTGTGCTGTAGACAGATTTAAAGAAAAACTCATCCAGCCTATATCCATTACATACATTTCTATATTTTTGTGCTCTCCCTTCCATCAACTGTTACTTAACTCTTATGATAAATTCTCTCAGTCGTGTCTGACTCCTTCTACCACATGGACTGTAGCCTACCAGACTCCTTAGTCCATGGGGATTCTCTAGGCAAGAATATTGGAGTTGGGTGCCATGCCCTCCTCCAGGGAATCTTCCCAATCCAGGGATTGAACCGAGGTCTCCCACAATGCAGGTGAATTCTTCATAGTCAGAGTCACCAGGGAAGCCCAATGATGAATTAGTACCAAAAAACCACTAGACCACTCAGGCATGACATAAATCAAATCCCTTATGATTATACAGTGGAAGTGACAAACAGATTCAAGGAATTAGATCTGATAGACAGGTGCCTGATGAACTATGGACGGAGGTTCATGACTTTGTACAGGAGACAGGGATCAAGACCATCCCCATGGAAAAGAAAAGCAAAAAAGCAAAATGGCTGTCTGGGAAGCCTTACAAAGGCTGTGAAAAGAAGAGAAGTGAAAAGCAAAGGAGAAAAGGAAAGATATAAGCATCTGAATGCAGAGTTCCAAAGAATAGCAAGGAAAGATAAGAAAGCCTTCCTCAGCGATCAATGCAAATAAATAGAGGAAAACAATAGAATAGGAAAGACCAGAGATCTCTTCAAGAAAATTAGAGATACCAAGGGAACATTTCATGCAAAGATGGGCTCAATAAAGGACAGAAATTGTATGGACCTAACATGGGAAATAGATGGAAAAACAGTGGAAACAGTGTCAGACTTTATATTTTTGGGCTCCAAAATCACTGCAGATACTGATTGCAGCCATGAAATTAAAAGACGCTTGCTCCTTGGAAGGAAAGTTATGACCAACCTTGATAGTATATTAAAAAGCAGAGACATTACTTTGCCAACCAAGGTCCGTCTAGTCAAGGCTATGGTTTTTCCCGTGGTCATGTATGGATGTGAGAGTTGGACTGTGAAGAAGGCTGACCGCCGAAGAATCGATGCTTTTGAACTGTGGTGTTGGAGAAGACTCTTGAGAGTCCCTTATACTGCAAGGATATCCAACCAGTCCATTCTAGAGGAGATCAATCCTGGATGTTCATTGGAGGGACTGATGCTAAAGCTGAAACTGCAATACTTTGGCTACCTCATGCGACGAGTTGACTCACTGGAAAAGACTCTGATGCTGGGAAAGGTTGGGGGTGGGAGGAGAAGGGGACGACAGAGAATGAGATGGCTGGATGGCATCACCGACTCTGTGGACATGAGTTTGAGTGAACTCCGGGAGTTGGTGATGGACAGGGAGGCCTGGCGTGCTGTGATTCATGGGGTCGCGGAGAGTCAGACACGACTGAGCGACTGAACTGAACTGAACAGAAGCAGAACATATTAAGAAGAGGTGGCAAGAATACACAGAAGAACTGTACAAAAAAGATCTTCATGACCCAGATAATCACAATGGTGTGATCATTCGCCTAGAGCCAGACATCCTGGAATGTGAAGTCAAGTGGGCCTTAGAAAGCATCACTACGAACAAACCTAGTGGAGGTGATGGAATTCCAGTGGAGCTATTCCCAATCCTGAAAGATGATGCTGTGAAAGTTCTGCACTCAATATGCCAGCAAATTTGGAAAACTCAGCAGTGGCCACAAGACTGGAAAAGGTCAGTTTTTATTCCAATCCCAAAGAAAGGCAATGCCAACCCCAAAGAAAGGCAATGCCAAAGAATGCTCAAACTACCACACAATTGCACTCATCTCACACGCTAGTAAAGTCATGCTCAATATTCTCCAAGCTAGGCTTCAACAGTATGTGAATCATGAACTTCCAGATGTTCAATCTGGTTTTAGAAAAGGCAGAGGAACCAGAGATCAAATTGCCAACATCTGCTGGATCATGGAAAAAGCAAGAGAGTTCCAGAAAAACATCTACTTCTGCTTTATTGCCTATGCCAAAGCCTTTGACTGTGTGGGTCACAACAAGCTATGGAAGATTATTCAAGAGGAGAGAATACCAGACCACCTGACCAGCCTCTTGAGAAATCTGTATGCAGGTCAGGAACCAACAGTTAGAACTGGACATGGAACAACAGACTGGTTCCAAATAGGGAAAGGAGTGCATCAAGGCTGTATATTTTCACCCTGTTTATTTAACTTATATGCAAAGTACATCATGAGAAATGCTGGGCTGCAGGAAGCACAAACTGGAATCAAGATTGCCAGGAGAAATATCAATAACCTCAGTTATGCAGATGACACCACCTTTATGGCAGAAAGTGAAGAACTAAAGAGCCTCTTGATGAAAGTGAAAGAGGACAGTGAAAAAGTTGGCTTAAAGCTCAACATTCAGAAAACTAAGATCATGGCATCTGGTCCCATCACTTCATGGCACATAGATGGGGAAACAGTGAGAGACTTTATTTTTGGGGGCTCCAAAATCACTGCAGATGGTGACTGCAGGTATGAAATTAAAAGATGCTTATGCCTTGGAAGAAAAATTATGACCAACCTAAATAGCATATTAAAAAGAGACATTACTTTGTCAACAAAGGTCCATCTAGTCAAGGCTATGGTTTTTCCAGTAGTCATGTATGGATGTGAGATTTGGACTATAAAGAAATCTGAGCGCCAAAGAACTGATGTTTTTGAAGAAGACTCCCATGTTAGAGAAGACTCTTGAGAGTCCTTTGTACTGCAAGGAGCTCCAACCAGTCCATCCTAAAGGAAATCAGTGCTGAATATTCATTGAAAGGACTGATGCTAAAGCTGAAACTCCAATACTTTGGCCAGCTAATGCAAAGAACTAACTCATTTAAAAAGACCCTGATGCTGGGAAAGATTGAGGGCGGGAGGAGAAGGGGACGACAGAGGATGAGATGGTTAGATGGCATCACCAACTCAACGGACATGAGTTTGGGTAAACTCCGGGAGTTGGTGATGGAGTGGAGGAAGGCCTGTTATGCTGCAGTCCATGGGGTCACAGACTCTTGTATGCAGAGTTGGACACGACTGAGCTTCTGAACTGAACTGATTTAGAAGTTAGCTGATGATTCATGTTGATGTACGGCAGAAACCAACACAACATTGAAAAGCAACTATCCTCCAATTAAAATAAATTTTAAAAAATGGAAGTTAGCTGATAATTAGATAAATCTAGCATTTCTGGCATTACATCCTAGGAAGGTTTTAATTCAACCTTCTAATTCATCTGATCATCAATATCAGTGTTATCATATGACTGACCTGTTTATATAAAGTCACAGAATTTTACCAACAATGCCAGTGTTACATCATAATTAAGTGTGGTCATGATATGATACTACTTCCTTATAGAACAAATTGATAAGAATTACACAGGTTATCACCATGACTTATCAAAAAAGAATTGGCCCTTGTCCATATACCAGACAACTGTTATAAACAAGTGTTTTACAGTTAGCCACACTAAATTATTTCCGGGTTCCGAGTCAAATGGAAACAATGCTAGTCATCCTGTGTCAGTTTATACACTTATACTGAGACTGCTTTCCATTATGTGCTACTGCATAGCAGGGTCAAGCGCCTTCTGAAGACATGGATAATTGTTCCTATACTGTCTCTGCCAACTGTGCTATAGGGTATGTCTTATTTTGACGTATTCTTGGGGTTAGTGAACAGGACCAAAAAGCATTGACAAATAAGGGAGAATGAACAGAGGGACAGGAGAGTGAAGAGGGGAATAGCAGACAACAACAAGGGGGCACAGCGGGCATTATGGTCTGACAGGACAGTCAAACTAGGCAGTACAGGTAGGAGGACACCTGAGACATACGTATATTTTACGTCCATGGCCAAGGATATGAGGGAGGAGGGAGAACAAAACAACCTCCACTTGTGAACTAGCAAGTTCCTGTACATAAGGTGATTTTAAAAGAACACAGACAGCATTATGCACAACTGTAAATTTTAAAAGAAAACAAGAAACAAATTAATGTTCCAACAATGAGAGAAGAAATACATTTTCTAAATTACACAAAAATTAAATTCAAATTACTAAATTACAATTAAATAAATTCTTTGATAAAACAAAATTTGCAAAAATAAATCAAGTGGAAAAAGCAGGAGATAGAAGAATGTACACAGACTACCTAACTGATCAAATATACATTGTTTAGAGAGAGATGCATATGTTACAAAATTATTTGTAAATGCTTTGTAATGCTGAATAAATTTAAAATAATTAATTCTGGAGACAAAGAGGAAGTATTTGGATCAGGGACAAGTATACCAGGGTGGGGTAGGAGGGAACTTCAAATCATCAGCAATCTTTTCTTTTTTAAACTATGTGGTAGACACAGAAGTGTGTGTTCATAATTCTCTATACGTTTTTTGAATCTCTGAAATAAATCATAATCATAAAAGGTAAAAATTTGTAACATTTTTAACATCTAGAGGGTACTTTCATATAAATCATTTCATTTGAGGTGTAGGATAAAACTGATATAGTGGAATGAATTGTTACCAATATTTCATCTTATAAACGAAGAAACCAAGGCTCAATAAATATGCTACAACTAGTAAATAGAAGAGAGACAGGGCTAGAACTAAGATGGTTGAGGTCCAAATCACCACACTTCTTTAATGTGGTAATATTTGGTCAGTGAGACTGTTGTCTGAACAGAGTCAAGGCTACAATTCTTCCAGTTGTCTCAGTTTATCCTTTTCTCACACTTGTGTTAAATCAAATTGCGCTAAATCAAACTGCAACCAAAAAATACTTATTGAGGTGCTGTTGCTTATGCCCAAGATTATAAAAGGTCTTTCCACCAGGTTTTCTGAAACTTCAGATATTATCAATTCCTTTCCATCATCATAAAAATCAAAGTAGAAGTTAGTTCTTATTCAGAACCACAGAATCATTTTTCCCCCAAGGAAAAAAAAAAAAAAGCTCTTTAGCTACTCAACTGAAAAGCAGTACTGACATCAGAAAATCTGGGCGATCAGAAAGCTAAATTTTATTTTTCACTTTGGCACTGGATTTATGTTCATTAGATCACATCATACATCTGAGTCTTATTTCACCAATTGGGACAGAAATAGACAGTTGACAATTTTGAAACACTCAAAAGACATTTCATGATGACAGCACTATTAGTGTATCTTGCATAGCTTGCTGCTGCATTGTGGCTTAAAGTGCAACTGTTTGGTTTGCTGATCACAGAAGTGTACTATAAAGAGTTAATTTACACTATCATTTAATAAGCCTTCTCAAATATCTCATGTTATGAGTTCTATAATGACTGGCCAGTTATCAGGTAAGGCAGTATAGTGTGGTAATTAATAGTGTGGGCTATACTGAGCTTACTTCCTGATCTATAAAATGAGAGTAATACTAACTACTACTTAGAATTGGCGTAGTTCTGGCTGGGCCCAATAAAATTGGCTGTTTGCATTATTACACATAATCATCACACTAATTCATACTCTTAAGGGAGCACTGACTGGATTTTGAGGGTGGTAATTATGAATTGTGTTCCCTGTACCATTTTCTAGAAAATCGTCACTCCCCACCCCATCAACATGACAGCAGCAAACCTGCCATGTTTCCATAATGTGTCTGTGCCCTTTGCCACAGATAGTTGGTTCAAGGTTTAACACTTTGACCCAAGCTGATTCGACTATTTATTCCTGAAAATTATGGAACTTGAGAGAGAAGAGGAAAAAAGAAGAAAGTAGGACAAGAGAAGAAAAATGAAAGGGTAAGAAACAAAGAGGCTAGTCTCTCAGTTTCTGTACCTGTAACTGTAAGGCTAAGATTATCTTGGTGCCCGTGCTTCCTGCTCTGGGACTAGATGCTGGAGAGGGAGAAAAACAAGGCAAAGAGCCAGAAAGAAGCACAGAAGAGAGAGCTGGATGATGGAAGTGGCTTTCAGGTCCCCCTTTCCAGGTTATTCCTGAGAGGTGGATGCCTTTGTCTTTGAGTATTGTCTTTGGCTATTGCAGGGCATCCAAATATCCTTTTGTACTTCGCTTAGCCAAATTTTCATCATGTAACTTGCATCCAAAAAATGTCTTACTACCCATTTTCCATCCTGCTCTTCAATTTCTTTAATGGGAATATAGTCTATCCCCTAAGTCAACCCCCACACATCCTCTTAAATCCTCCTGTCAGGGATTAATCAATTCCTGGCCTCCTACCATTCAAGGACTGATTCCTGCCCTCTAACTCCTAGGCCTACTATTCTCCGTATCAATCCTTCCTTCTGATCCCCCTGACATCAGGTCATGGCAACTGCTGGCAAGAACAAATTAGAAAAGGATGAAGCCACAAATCTAAAAAGGTTGAGAAAACTAGCTGAGAATAATCATCTCTCAGCGAATATTTGTCAATTCACAATGCAGGTTGGAGCATGTGGGAATCTTCAGTCCAGACTAAGCTCTTAATCTGGGCCAACACGGCAAGGCACTGGGAAGAGGAAAAGATCAAGTCTAGTCGGTAAGCATTAGGAGGGGCAAACAGAGAGAGAGAGCGAGAAAGCAGAACGGCCTCAGAGGCAGAGTAAGAGACTGCACTGAAGACCTCTCCTCCCTCCGTCAGAGATTCCCCTGCGGGTCTCTGACTTCTTCTAGCTGGAATGGACATTGTAGGCCTCAGGTTGCCTTCAGCCTGCACGTAACATACAGACAGGGCAGAGAATAACCAGCCTCTAGTCAAGGCTGGGCACACCGCACTCACAGAATATTTTTCAGCTGACATTTTTAGAAACATAAAACTTTGGACATCAAAATCCTCACTGTTTAACTAAAGCCAATTCAAACAACTGATTGTATGCTTCCTAGACCAGGCATTGACTAGGACTTGCGGATACAAAAACAAATCAGACAATCTCTGGAAATATAAAGGGCACAGAGTCACTCCAGCCTGGTTTGGTTAGCTCCATCCACCTTCTGTCACACTGACTAACAGTCATACCTGAGACGATTGCAGAAACCAGTACTCAAGAAACCAAGCACCACACTCAGAGAGTTGGAGAACTCAGGTTTATTACGCCAGCGGGCCCAGAGGCATTAACACTCCAAGCTCTGAGCCCAGAACAAAGGGCTTACACAGTCTTTATAAATGGACAGGCATGATTAAGTAGGTTTGTGGGCTTGCAGGGGCTAGGACAATTGCAAAGAACTGCAGCAGGATAAGCCCCAGTTCCGCCGATTGAGAGTTCCCACTTTCTGAGACCTATGTGAACTAGACTTTGCAAGGAGCAAGCTGAGTTACAGAGGCACAAGGAGAAGGAGGTAAAATTTTAACTTTTCCTCTTCATCACCCCCCCCCCCCGCTTTGATGCTTCTATCACTCATTGTAGAAAGCGTCATCTCATGCTTTGGTAGGACATTCAGAGCTCCCCATTGTTGAGGAGGCTGTAACTTTATGGATTCAATCCAAGAGGTTATGAATTGGGTAACTGCAGTCAGGATACAAGGGCCAAACAAGAGCATCACAAAGAACATGAAGAGAGGACCGGCTAAAGGGAGAAGCCATGATGCCCAGGAATTTGCTAGTTCCTCTCTCTTTTTTATGACTAGCTGTTGAGCCATGTCCCTGACTATTTCTGATTGGTTTACATAAAAGCAATATTCTTCATTTAAGAAGAGGCAGAGTCCTCTCTTTTCAGCTGTCAGTAGGTCTGCTGCTGCTGCTAAGTCGCTTCAGTCGTGTCCGATTGTGCAACCCCATAGACGGCAGCCCACCAGGCTCCGCCGTCCCTGGGATTCTCCAGGCAAGAACATTGGAGTGGGTTGCCATTTTCCTTCTTCAGTAGGTCTAGCCCTCTCCTATTCTGTAAAACCACCTCAGCCAGGGAGTCTAGTTGGTCCTGTAAGGCCACTAAAGATTTGGCCACTCTCTCAATGTCATCTGTGAAGTCTTTGGAGAGTGTATGGTAAAAGGTGGTTGGTGAAGCAATTCCTCCTATTCCCATACCTATCCCAGCCATGATTCCTAGACCAACTAGTAGGGGTATAAACTGGATGACTCTTTTTGACCATGTATATGCTGCCAGAGGTACAGTAAGAGTCTGGCTGTTAGGGACAATATTCATCCAGGGAGTGAGGAAAGCTAAGGTGCAGATACCCATCCAAATGACTGGTAGACATAAGTAAGCATCTGTCCCATAAACAAAAAGGCCTTGATGGGGGCAGCACCATATAGAGTTTGTGGGAGGATGACTGGGCCACTCACCTTTTAAGGTTTGATTACGCTAGTCCCTGGCTAAATTGCCCACATTCCTCCATCATTTGTAAAGCATTCTGGAGCCTTTTGAGTCAATTCAATTGCCCTTAAGACTGGCCCTTATAAGGCTGGATCTGTATGAGTCCCCATGGCTGTTGCGTTATTTAATGGTACTAGTGTAGCTAAGTACCCTGGAGCTCCTAAGGATAAGCAGAGCCAGCAATCCCTGGCCAGCTGGGGGTTGGTGTCATTAAGAAGGCGATGAGTTGCATTGAGAACCTGATACAGACAAGGACCTAAAGGGGAGTTAACTCTGTAACCTGGGTCAGACTGCCAACAGGCAGAGCCTGATTTTTTAGGGCAAGGTTGGTCTGTGATTTCATTTGTCTGCATTACTGTCCCTGTCAGGTAGGTTTTTCCATTTATTTGGCAGACAGACAGCTGTTCTGGGTTGTAACATCTGCGTGGCATTTGGGGTAGATGGAGGCACAGGGGCATGATGGCAATGCCATGGTGTCTGAATACCACCCGGGGTTTGGATCCTCTGGTAGGGGAAAGGTAGCAGCAGCAGGGGGCATACCTGGAAAACATTTTTGGCACCCAGGCCCCTGGAATTACATCACATGGTTATGAAGGCAGTAGGTGACTGGCCTATAGGACTGGTTATCTATACATTGTTCTAGCTGATAGTTAAGTAAGCGAGTTTTCAAGGGTTGACTGTAATGTTGACAGGTGCTTGATGGATAAGGAACAGCACCATCTATTACATCAAGGGCACCAAAAGACTGCAAAGCAGCCTGCACATAACAGATAACTGAACACTAGCAAAAGGTTTTCTCCCCATCTTTGGGTTGTCACAGCTACAGCAACTGACCCTATCATGAAGGGGGGTCAGTTACACTGTGGAGCAATTTAGTTAATAGGGAGAATTGATCATAAGAGACATCTAATAAGAATGAGGCGTCCCACTACAGTGAGATAACACAGCAAACTGCAGCTTCTGACCCAAATCCTAGTCCCAGGGTGTGATTGAAGCTAGTCCTGTAGTGAAGAGCACAGCAATAATACCAATCAGGGATAGAGGCCAGGGTTGACAATGAAAATTCATTGATATTTTGATAGCTGGATCCTCAAGCTTCTGCCGTGCATTGACCAGCCAACTGCTGCAGTGTGGTTGGAGCAAGGCTGAAGAATCCTTAAGCTTCTGCTGTGCGTGGACTAGTCAGCTTCCAGAGTGACTCAAGCAGGTTTCAGCCTCTTTCGTGGGTGAAGGCCGTTGTTTTTGGAACCAGACCTTGAGGGGATTTTTGGGGTCCCGAACTATTTTCCAGGTGTTCTCATTACAGGAAGCCGCTGCCTTCTTGACTCTGGTGTGGTAGTCACACCAAGTCACACCAAGGGATGACACCTGTAACTTAACAGCAGTAGGGGTTGCCAGGACGACCACGTGAGGACCTGTCCAAACTGGCTGAAGTGGTTCTTTTTTCTAATCTTCAACCCATACCTCATCTCCTGGATGATAGGGATGAACCCAATTGCCCAAAGGAATGGGTATCCTTTCTAAGGTTTCTCAGGCGATATGGTGGAAGACTTTTCCCAGGGCCTGGAGGTGTCAGGACATCTCCAGGTCAGCTAGTTGTTGGGGGTTTCCCTTGAATTTCCCCATATAAGATCTCAAAGGGGGACTAGCCTGAGGACCTCAGGGTGCATTGGGCTCAGAGTAAGGCTAGGGGTAACATGTCAACCCAAGATAACTGGGTCTCCTGGCAGAGTTTAGCTAATGTGGTCTTGAGGGTCCGATTCATGCGTTCAACTTTCCCTGAGCTCTCTGGCCTGTAAGCAGTGTGAAGCTTGTTTGATTCCCAGTGTCCTGGGTAAAGTTTGGATTATCTCATACGCAAAAGCTGGCCCATTGTCAGACCGGACGGAGACAGGCAGCCCATATCTCGGGATTATGTCTCTTAGTAAGGCCTTGGCCACTTCTCGTGCCCGTTCAGGGCATGTGGGGTAGGCTTCAGCGCATCCCAAGTGGGTGCAGATACCACAAGTAAATACTCATAGTCCCTATAGAGCCTGAATTCAGTAAAGTCCACTTCTAGATCTTCAAAAGGCAGTGTCCCAACTGTCTGCACCCCTGCTTGGGTCTTGGTCCTTGGCTGGCATTGTTTTGCCCACAAGTCACACATCTAGCACTTATCTGGACACACACAGTTGGGAGCTTAGAAATGAAACAGTAGCAGCTCAATAAACTCTCCAGCTCAGTTTTTAATAAATGAGCTGTTCCATGATGTTATTTTACCAACTGGATTGCTAAATTGCTGGGGACTGAGTCTTTGGTCTGGAAGCTTCCACCAGCCTTCCTTTTCTTTTATTCCTCCCTCATTTAGAGCCCACTGATCTAAAGCCTTTGACTGTGTGGATCACAATAAACTGTGGAAAATTCTGAAAGAGATGGGAATACCAGACGACCTGACCTGCCTCTTGAGAAACCTGTATGCAGGTCAGGAAGCAACAGTCAGAACTGGACATGGAACAACAGACTGGTTCCAAATAGGAAAAGGAGTACATCAAGGCTGTATATTGTCACCCTGCTTATTTAACTTATATGCAGAGTACATCATGAGGAACGCTGGGCTGGAAGAAGCACAAGCTGGAATCAAGATTGCTGGGAGAAATATCAATAACCTCATATATGCAGATGACACCACCCTTATGGCAGAAAGTGAAGAGGAACTTCAAAAGCCTCTTGATGAAAGTGAAAGAGGAGAGTGAAAATGTTGGCTTGAAGCTCAACATCAGAAAACAAAGATCATGGCATCTGGTCCCATCACTTCATGGGAAATAGATGGAAAAACAGTGGAAACAGTGTCAGACTTTTTTTGGGGGGCTCCAAAATCACTGCAGATGCTGATTGCAGTCATGAAATTAAAAGACGCTTACTCCTTGGAAGGAAAGTTATGACCAACTTAGATAGTATTTTAAAAAGCAGAGACATTACTTTGCCAACAAAGGTCTGTCTAGTCAAGGCTATGGTTTTTCCCAGTGGTCATGTATGGATGTGAGAGTTGGACTGTGAAGAAAGCTGATCGCCGAAGAATTGATGTTTTTGAACTGTGGTGCTGGGGAAGACTCTTGAGAGTCCCTTGGACTGCAAGGAGATCCAACCAGTCCATTATAAAAGAGATCAATCCTGGGTGTTCATTGGAAGGACTGATGCTAAAGCTGAAACTGCAATACTTTGGCCACCTCATGCGACGAGTTGACTCACTGGAAAAGACTCTGATGCTGGGAAGGATTGGGGACGGGAGGAGAAGGGGACGACCGAGAATGAGATGGCTGGATGGCATCACCGACTCGATGGACATGAGTTTGAGTGAACTCCGGGAGTTGGTGATGGACAGGGTGGCCTGGCGTGCTGTGATTCATGAGGTCGCGGAGAGTCGGACATGACTGAGCAAACTGAACTGAACTGAACTAAACTGATCTTCTTCCTTGGTGTATCTCAGGGACAGAGGCAATTCTTTGCCAAGAGGACCTTAAGGATTGACTCGTGGCCCAGTGTGGGGCTTAGTTGGGTTGCCACCTCCTTGCCTGCCTGGTCAGCCAACTGATTTTCTTTGCTGATTGGATCAGTTCCTTGCTGATGGCCTTTACAATGGATGACTGCCACTTGGGAAGGCTTCCAGACTGCTTCCAACATCTGAAGGATTTTTTTTTTGTTTTTAATCTCCTTCCCACCCCTTCCCCCAACTCTGCCCCCCATCCCCCGCTGTCAAGAGTCCCCTTTCTTTATAAATGGCTCCATGTAGACGTAAAGTAGCAAAGGCATACCTTGAATCAGTATAGATGTTGACTCGTCTCCGTGCAGTGTGCCTTAGCGCCTTGGTGAGTGCCCATAGCTCAGCCTGTTGTGCTGACCACCCTTGTGGCAAGGCCTCAGCCTTCACTATCTCGTCAGTTGTTGCTATGGCAGAGCCTGCTTTGCGCTGCCCATCTTGAGTGAAACTGCTTCTGTCATTGAACAGTTTCAGTTCTGGGTTCTGGAGGGAAATGTCCGTCAGGTCTGGCCTGCTCGAGTAAATTTCATCTATGACCTCCTCACAGTTATGATCAGAGGTTCCCGCTTCTGTAGGTAAAAATGTGGTGGGGTTCAGCGTCCACACAGTCTTGACTTGGATCCGTGGGTTTTCGCAAAGCAGTCCTTGATAGTCATCCTGGAGTTGGTCAGCCACTTATGCCCCTGGCTGTTCATCAGGGCAGTAACAGCATGGGGAATCTTTACATTTATATTTTGTCCTAGAGTAAGCTTATCTGCTTCTCTGACCAAAATCACAGTGGCAGCTAATGCCCGGAAGCACGGCGGCCATCCTGGAGCCACTGGATCCAGTCGTTTGGACAGGTATGCGACTGGGCGCTGCCATGGCCCAATTGTTTATGTGAGGACCCCCAGTGCAGTGTGATTTTTCTCGTGTACAAAGAGGTTAAAGTCCTGTATCACATCTGGCAGCCCTAATGCTGGAGCGCTGGTCAAGAGTCTCTTTATTTCTTCAAAGGCCTTTTCCTGTTCAGGTCCCCACTCTACGGGGTCTTTATCAGACCCTGATGTGGCTTTAAACAAAGGCTTGGCAATTTCAGAGAAAACCAGTATCCAGGTACAGCAGAATCTGGCAGCCCCAAGGAATTCACGGGCTTCTTGCTTGGTGTTCAGCCAAGGTATTGAACAGATGGCTTGCTTCCTCTCATGTCCGAGTGCTTGATGCACTTTTGAGATGACAAACCCCAGGTACTTGACCTCGTGACTGCAGATCTGAGCCTTTTTCCATGACACCTTGTACCCTATGGTGGAGAGTAGAGCCAACAGGGCTTTGGTACCTCTCCAGCAGTCCCCTTGGGTGGGACTGGCTAGCAACAGGTCATCCACATACTAGAGTAGGGTGCAGTTTAAAGTTTCTCTGGGAAAGGCAGCAAGGTCTGTAGCCAGGGTTTCACCAAACAGGGTAGGCTTTTGAAGCCTTGTGGCAGTCAAGTCCAAGTCAGCTGTGTCTTTCTCCCGGTGTGTGGGTCTTCCCATTCAAAGGCAAACAAGAGCTGGCTGGTTGGTGACAGCCAGAGATAGAAGAATGAATCCTTGAGATTGAGGCAGATGAACCAGTTTACCGAAGTGGGTAAGAGACTCAGGAGAATGTAAGGATTTGGGACCACTGGAAGGATGGTGATCTGCACTGTTGATGGTGCAGAGGTCCTGGATGGCATGGTAGTCGTTCCCTCCAGGGTTTTTGACTGGTAAGAGAGGAGTGTTCCAGGGAGACTGACATTCAATTAGGATCTCAGCATCTCGTAGGCGCTGGATGCAGTCCCAAATTCCCAGGCGTGCCTCCAGTGGTACTGGATATTGTTTTTGTCTAACAGGAGTGACTCCTGGTCTCAGGTCCACTACAATCGGGACATGGTTTTTGGCCAAACCTGAGGGCCCCTTCTCTGCCCAGACATCAGGGAATTCTTTTAGCAGTCTGGGGGGATTTATTTGTTCCTTCTCTGAGAAACAGAGATGCCATTCGTCTTCCCTGGGCACGGTCACGGCCATGATCAGAGCCAATTGCCTCCCCAAGGTGAGTTTCACTGGCTTTCTGGGTGCAAGGGTGATTTGTGTCCCCAGTTTTGTCAGTAAGTCTCTACCCAGCAGGGGAATGGGACATTCTGGTAAGTACAGAAATTCATGAGTCACCAGATGATCCCCTAGCTGACATGAACGAGCCTTGCAAAATGAACAGTGTGCCATGTCCCCTGCGGCCCCAACAATAGTTGCTGTTCAGCCTGTGAGGGGAACCACAGGTGTGGTTACCACAGAGTGTTCAGCTCCAGGATCCACCATAAAAGTCATTGATTGGCCTCCTACTTTCATCATGACCATGGCCTCCTGGGGCACCAGGATCAGGGAGCCCAGTCTTCCGTATTCTGCTTCTACTCTGGCCAGGCCAATAAGGTTTTAGACAGCTGTCTCAGGCTGGTACCTTTCTTTATTGGGTTGACTGAACTTCCTTGACCCTTTAGATGTCCCTCTGCGATGGGGGCACTCATTCCCCCAGGGTCTGGTCTCTTTGCAATGGGCACACTGGTCATAGCATAGCGGTGGTCTCTTCTTAAGTTTCCCCATTCCATGAGCGAACAGTCTATTTCACTGGATCTGAGCTCCTCAATGCTGCTGCTAGCAGGGCTGCTTTCTGTTTCATTATTTTCTTTGTTTCTCGTTGGGCTTCACGGTCTCAGTTCACAAAGACTTTATTCCCTACCCCCAGGAGCTGTGTGGCATTCATCCCAGCAAAGCCTTCCAGCTTTTGAAGCTTTCATTGGATGTCTGTACAGGATTGAGTCACAAAGGCAGCATTAATTATCCCTTGATTCTCAGAGGTCTCAGGGTCAAATGAGGTTTATGTCCAGAAAGTTTCACACAGTCTTTCATAGAAATCAGTGGAAGTCTCGTCTGATTTTAGGATTATCATTATAGTTTTGGACATACTGGTGGGCTTTTTGACTCCCACTCGAAATCCATGTAGAAGGGCACCATGGTAGTGACCCAGGGTTTCTTGTCCTTCTCTGGTATTAAAATCCCAATTAGATCTCGTCTCTGGCATCG
The DNA here is from genome assembly GCF_049115385.1 of Moschus berezovskii. Taxonomy (NCBI): domain Eukaryota; kingdom Metazoa; phylum Chordata; class Mammalia; order Artiodactyla; family Moschidae; genus Moschus; species Moschus berezovskii. Next base: position 92,083,127 of record NC_142470.1, read on the forward strand.
CTTCTCATGCCCATCCTTCTACATCTAAGACCTCTGGGAGGCTTGTCTTCAGAGCCATTTTTCGGGCTTCTGTCGAAATGCATCACCTTTCCTCAGTGGCGAACAGCTGGCCACAGTCGTCCCCGTGTAGGCTGATGGGTGTGGAAAATGGACTCTAGGAGGTCAATCATAGCCTGAGCTTTATCAGAGTATGCTGGGCTATGGTGGTCCCAGTTTAGGAGATCAGTAGTGCTGAAGGACTGGTAATAGAGGATGGAGCGATCAGGCTGAACTGAGCCTTACTGGGTCACTTGTTGAGGACCTTGAGTTTTTCACAGTGGCATCTGATGGACTGCAGTCAGCTCTTTAAATTGTTTGGCTGAGCAGAGCCACTTCCTTACTGGCTCAGGGCTGGAATCTTGCTCATGAGGTGGTGCAAGGGACAAAGAGGAAGGTGGGCTGTCTGGCAATGGCTGTCTGACGCTGGCTAGGGCCCACTCAGACTCCATAGTCATGAAGGCCATAAAGTTACACCATTGAGCCATCCCTCCAATGAGTCTGGTCAGGGCTTGGCCATCCAGAGAGTTGGAACACTGGTCCAAAAGAAAACCCAGAATATTGTCAGGTAGCATGCCTCCTCGTTCATCTTGGGGCTCCTCCACTGTGACCTGGCTGAGCCACCAGGCCGGTAGCTTAAGGGGCCAGTGTGTTTGGAATCTCGCTGGGGCCTCCAGAAATGTTGCAAAAACCAGTACTCGAGAAACAAAGCACCACACTCGGAGAGTTGGAGAACTCAGGTTTATTACGCTGGTGGGCCCAGAGGAGTTAACACTCCAAGCTCTGAGCCCTGAACAAAGGGCTTACACAGTCTTTATAAATGGCCAGGCATGATTAAGTGGGTTTGTGGGCTTGCAGGGGCTAGGACAATTGCAAAGAACTGCAGCAGGATAAGCCCCAGTTCCTCCGATTGAGAGTTCCCACTTTCTGAGACCTATGTGAACTAGACTTTGCAAGGAGCAAGCTGAGTTACAGAGGCACAAGGAGAAGGAGGTAAAATTTTAACTTTTCCTCTTCAAGACAAGGTGCTTAACTTCTGTATGAGCCTTATTGTTCTCTTCTGTAAAATTAAGATGATACATTGACTTTCAGTATTACTATGTGCATTGGAATAATGTATCTAAAATATTTAGAATGTGGTAGATGCCCAATTAATGGTACTTATTATTAACATGTCTATTGGTAACCCTATAAATGCTCTGGAGGAAAAAAGATCAAACTGAGAACTTGAAGGCTGTTTTTATCAGCATCATCCACCATCCTCCCAGTTCAGTTCAAACATAGAAGAAAGATATGTGATTTTAGAAATTAATCTTTCTTCACTTTAGCCCATATGCATTATAAGCCTAGTTCTTCTGATAGTAATCAGTATCCAGTAGTTATAATATGAGACGTTTGCTATAGATGTTCCTTGTGTTCACAATGCAAGGTGCCTGAAATTTTATTTTTAATGCCTTATAGAATTTAGCCTCGGAGAATCAGAAATTGGCCAGACCTAAAAAGCACTATTGCATTCTCTGCACTACCTTGTCTTCCAATAAAATGAATCTTTAAAAAAGAACTCATTGTATACAGGAGATTAACCACACTCTGAAATCACCTTCAAGTTAGGTACATACAATACCTTTACTTTCTAATATCAACTGTTCATAAAACCCCAGAAAATGTGATACAGTCATGGATACTATGCTGATCAGTTATGAAGTCTTCTGAATATACACCATACAGTATTATTCTCTGGTTAAAAGTTAATTTAGAGCAGTCTGTACGGTAGAGCAGAAGAGATTTCAGATTAGAAGTTAGGAGAAAAAGGACTTGATCCCAGATGAGCTCTTAACTCATACTGTGTTAGTAAACACATCTTTTTATGGTCCCAAATTCCCAACCCAGGGCCTCAGTTTCTATCAAATAAAGGGATCAGACAGCAGAGATGAAAAAGGGGTCTCACCAACTCTAATCAATCACCATTATTACTACAGTAACTGCATTAAGAGAAGACTGTGGACTTTCCAAGTTGGGGAATCATGCTTTCATTCAGTCTTTAAAAAAAACAATAGCACCCCACATTTTTCATTAGATATGATTTTTATAATTCCATATACACACCAAAAACATTCAGAGAGACAGCAAGTTCAGTTTGACTAACTGTAGGTAATCCTTCAAGATACATATTTCTTCCTCTAAGAAGTTTTTTTCTTTCTTTTTTTTTTTCTTTTTCTGCCTTCACCCCTTCCTCTTCCTGCCTACTAATGTTTTTCATCTCTCAGAGTTAGTTGGTCTCTTCTAGTTCTCTCCTAGCAAGTTCACTCAGATTCATCAAAGCATGTGCTCTGTCGTTTACTAATCTGTGGCACACATTCAGATAAGGGTTCTTTAAGAGCATGTTCTACATAACACTTAGTCTTGCTACCTGTCCCAGGGTACACCAGCATATAAGAATGAGGATTAAGAGAAGGAACAGATGGGTGAGTATGTTACGTAAATGAACAGATGAGTAAACACCTTCAGGGCCCTCATAGGTGGGAGATCATTATATTGAGTCCATTATATTGAACAGAAGGCTCTTTTCTGTCTCCTAGAATGCAAGTTGTACAATTAAGTAAAACATTCAGAAAAATTGAAAACACGAGTCTCTTTCAAGAAGGTAAAAATACACAATCCAGTTTCTTCACTTCTTCAAATTTACCAAAAGATATATGCACCTTTTGTTTCTGACATCTGGACCATATAAGTTGAACTGTTCAATAGTAAAGAAGGTTGGATGGCAGTGATGGATGGCAAACCATATGATAATAATGTATTTTCCATCTAAACATCAAGTCTCATTTAATTAAATTTTATTTCCAATATTCTTTCTTTTCTTCCATTTAGTGTTCAGCAATTTCAATTTTCCCATATTACTGCTTTTCCCAGCATAAAATAGGCACTATTAATCAAAGACGGCACATTCACTGAGAACGTTTAAATTAACCTTCAACACCCTCTAGGTGGCACTCATCCTAACGCGAGAGAACTAGTCCTGTGGTAGATGATCTTGTGTATCCTGTTCCTATGAACATGCTGGTTGGTTTTTAAACTGCCCACATTTATATTTTCTTTGCCCTAGTCAAAACTGCATCAAAGAAGGAGTAGTCAGGGGCCAAAACAGGCCAAGTTTCTTCCACATTTCCTCGGGCAAGGTTTTTTTTAATGCTTCACTTGCTGAAAAGAAGTGGCTTTCACTATTGACCTTTTTGGGGGGAATATGATTTCTATAGCTTCAGTACAGCTTAAAAAAAGGGTCATCGATGTGTATGTAAAAGACCCCAAAGAAACTTCCACTGAAGCCTACCAGAGCTAGATTAAAGTGAAGGCCAGCCAGGCAGCTGACTGCGGCACCAATCAATAAATGGTATTAGAACATCGTTGAAACGTGATTAAATGGAGAAGCTTGCATTTACCAGAAGTCCTCTCAGGAAGATCATAAGAGTTATTAGGAAAGTGTTTCTGTTAAGCCACATGGGATGGGACTTGAAACCTCCAGGTGGCATACCTCAGACACCTAAGGAATCAGCATTACCACTGAATTTTGCTGTGTTCAGTCAGCTGTACAGTTTTGCTTCGCTAAGGGTGATGTGAATGTCCAAGACCAGACCTGGCCACAGAGGAGAAAATAAGTGCCTCTACCAGAGAATCTCCTTCTCCCCTTTCCCTCACATTCTCTACCTTCCTTCTAAATAAATAATGAATGACTTTTTGAAGAATATTATTTCCAAGGGGCAACACATTATTGACATACCTGTGGGACTCATGTCCTGCTCAGGGGAACATCCATGGGCAAATAATGCTAAGCCTCAAAGCATTAGCAAAGTTTAAAAGGGTAGGCCAGAAAACAGTATGCTTCAGAGGCTCAGGAAGTGACAAGAATGCTTCCCAGTGGCAGGTGTCAACTCCCAGGAATTTGGCTATTCAAGGGGTCAGAATTGATGCAGCAGTGGGTTCTAGACAGGGAAACATGTTGACAACCTCAGACCCTTTATTTCTAAATTGTTTTCATGCTGTGATCTGGGATATAGCAAAGAGATCTATGCCCCAAGTGGGGCTACCTTCTGATCTATGCATCTGAAAAGGTTGAAGATAGCCTTCCAACAGCATATAGAGGTTAAGCAACTTGCACTCGGTTTAACCCATGGTATTTCCTGGCTGTTTGGTCCATGGCCTAAATGAGCAATACTCTACTTTGCTCATAGTAAAAAGATTAAGCAATATAACACAATAATTTTAAATAAAAGCATCTTCTACTGGGTGCTTTTTTCCTACTCAATGAAAATTACTAAAGCCCAAGGAGGGATAACTTAGGTATGGCATTGGGTTTTTTTTCTTTTTGCAGCTTGAGACAGTTGTAAAGTAACTTAATGTAGCTTTTTACAACTGTGTATTCTATAGTATTTTTTCATTTGGTGAAATTTTAACTGTTAATGTTTTTGGCATTGTGCTTTGTACCATTTATTAAATAAAAATTTTAAAAAATAAAAATAAAATAAAGCCCAAGGAATATATGATCCTTTCATTCTTCTAGGAATTCTTAATTTTACCCCTGGACCCAGTTAACACAATAGGAAGCAATGTATTCTGATCGCATTAGCTAAACCCTCAAAAAAAATAACTTTGCTGATTAAAGCTTTAATATTATAACTTCATAATGTACTATTCCCACCCCCAATTTTTTTCCCCTTAGCTGCCAGGAAGACCTGCGCCAATTTAATTTTCAATTGCTGTAACAATTTTTAACCCACATGTATTTTAACCCACACATGTATTTCTCCTCATCTATATGGTTTGTTACTGTCAGTAATTGTTTTCTTTCTCATTAAGAGTATTATTATAAATGTGTCTTTCATTTGTAAACTTCTCAAATTCTTTATGGAAACAAGAACTATATCATAAATTATAAACAGAATAAGATCATATTTTTTGTCATTCATCACCATTAATATTTAATGTACACTCCCTTCTGAATTTCTCATTAAGAAATGATATTATTAATATGCCAGATCAGAAATTTAGACTATCCAGAGAGCCTTTTCAAATTTTTTATTTATTTATTTTAATTGGAGGATAATTACTTTACAATGCTGTGGTGGTTTTCACCATATATCAACATGAATCAGCCATGGGTGCAAATGTGTCCCCCTATCCTGAACCCCTACCTTCCTCCCCACCCCATTCCTATCCAGAGAGCTTTTTTAATCCTTTGTTTTATTGATATAATGAAGGATCCACATTTGACACTCTTTAACAGTGGAGATTCCTAAAATGTTCAAATGAGGCACAATTTCAAGTCTGAGACAGGTAAAGAGTTAGTCATTCAGTTGTGTCTGACTCTGTGTGACTCTACGGACTGTAGCCCACCAGACTCCTTTGTCCATGGAATTCTCTAGGCAGGAATACTGAATGTGTAGCCATTCCCTTCTCTAGGGGATCTTCCCAACCAAGGAATCAAATCTGTGTCTCCTGAAGGCAGATTCTTAACTGTTTGAGCCCACCAGGGAGGCCCTTGAGATAGGTAACTTGAGGACAAATAAGGAGTACGATATTTATAAAACAGTACATGCTTTTAGGTATATTACTAAGATATGATTCAAAATAAAAAATGTAATAGATTTAAGAAAGATTTCTGTTGCTGTGATTTATATCAGAGAGTGTTCTGCCTATATTTTCCTCTGTGGGCTTTATAGTGTCTGGTCTCACATTTAGGTCTTTACTCCATTTTGAGTTTATTTTTGTGTATAATGTTAAGGAATGATCTAATTTCATTTTTTTTTTAAGCTATGTAGCTATCCAGTTTTCCCAGCATTATTTTTTGCAGAGACTGTCTTTCCAATGTGTACTCTTGCCCCCTTTGTCATAAATTAATTGACCACAGGTGCATGAGCTTATTTCTGGGTTTTCTATTCTGTTCCATTGATTTGTACTTCTATTTTATTATTATTTTCTTATTTTATTATTGCAGCTTTGTAGTATAGTCTGAAGTCAGGAAGCCTGATTCCTCCAGCTCTGTTTTTCCTTTTAAAGATTGCTTTGGCTATTCTGGGTTTTTTGTGTCCCTCTACAAATTTAAAATTTTTTGTTCAAGTTCTGCATCTGAATGCAGAATTCCAAAGAATAGCAAGGAGAGATAAGAAAGCCTTCCTCAGTGATCAATGCAAAGAAATAGAGGAAAACAACAGAATAGGAAAAACAATATATCTCTTCAAGAAAATTAGAGATACCAAGGGAAGATTTCATGCAAAGATGGGCTCGAGAAAGGACAGAAATGGTATGGACCTAACAGAAGCAGAAGATATAAAAAAGAGGTGGCAAGAATACACAGAAGAACTGTACAAAAAAGATCTTCACAACCAAGATAGTCACGATAACGTGATCACTGACCTAGAGCCAGACATCTTGGAATGTGAAGTCAAGTGGGCCTTAGAAAGCGTCACTATGAACAAAGCTAGTGGAGGTGATGGAATTCCAGTTGAGCTACTTCAAATCTTGAAAGATGATGCTATGAAAGTGCTGTACTCAATATGCCAGCAAATTTGGAAAACTCAGCAGTGGCCACAGGACTAGAAAAGGTCAGTCTTCAATCCAATCCCAAAGAAAGGGAATGCCAAAGAATGCTCAAACTACCGCACAATTGCACTCATCTCACACGCTAGTAAAGTCATGCTCAAAATTCTCCAAGCCAGACTTCAGCAATATGTGAACCATGAACTTCCAGATGTTCAAGCAGGTTTTAGAAAAGGCAGAGGCACCAGAGATCAAATTGCCAACATCCGCTGGATCATGGAGAAAGCAAGAGAGTTCCAGAAAAACATCTATTTCTGCATCTTTGACTATGCCAAAGCCTTTGACTGTGTGGATCACAATAAACTGTGGAAAGTTCTGAAAGAGATGGGAATACCAGACCACCTGACCTGCCTCTTGAGAAACCTGTATGCAGGTCAGGAAGCAACAGTCAGAACTGGACATGGAACAAAAGACTGGTTCCAAATAGGAAAAGGAGTACGTCAAGGTTGTATATTGTCACCCTGCTTATTTAACTTATATGCAGAGTACATCATGAGGAACGCTGGGCTGGAAGAAGCACAAGCTGGAATCAAGATTGCTGGGAGAAATATCAATAACCTCATATATGCAGATGACACTACCCTTACGGCAGAAAGTGAAGAGGAACTCAAAAGCCTCTTGATGAAAGTGAAAGAGGAGAGTGAAAAGGTTGGCTTGAAGCTCAACATTCAGAAAACAAAGATCATGGCATCTGGTCCCATCACTTCATGGGAAAGAGATGGAAAAACAGTGGAAACAGTGTCAGACTTTATTTTTTTGGGCTCCAAAATCACTGCAGATGCTGATTGCAGCCATGAAATTAAAAGACACTTACTCCTTGGAAGGAAAGTTATGACCAACCTTGATAGTATATTAAAAAGCAGAGACATTACTCTGCCAACCAAGGTCCGTCTAGTCAAGGCAATGGTTTTTCCCGTGGTCATGTATGGATGTGAGAGTTGGACTGTGAAGAAAGCTGATCGCCGAAGAATTGATGCTTTTGCACTGTGGTGTTGGAGAAGACTCTTGAGAGTCCCTTGGACTGCAAGGAGATCCAACCAGTCCATTCTAAAGGAGATCAATCCTGGGTGTTCATTGGAAGGACTTATGCTAAAGCTGAAACTGCAATACTTTGGCCACCTCATGCGACGAGTTGACTCACTAGAAAAGAGTCTGATGCTGGGGAAGGTTGGGGGCTGGAGGAGAAGGGGACGACAGAGAATGAGATGGCTGGATGGCATCACCGACTCTGTGGACATGAGTTTGAGTGAACTCCGGGAGTTGGTGATGGACAGGGAGGCCTGGCGTTCTGCGATTCATGGGGTCGCAGAGACTTGGACACGACTGAGCGACTGAACTGAACTGAAATTGTTTTTATATTGTAAATTTTGTAATAGAACTAAAAATTTAAATTTAATATCCCCACTAAAATCACAAATTGATACTTGTTGAATCAAATATCTCTAACAGTCATCACTTAAACATACAACTAACTAAATCTGAAAGAAAAAAATCTTTTGAGTTGGTTCATTTTACATAAAAAATCAACAGAATTTTTCATAGTTGCAGGTGAGATTAATTATTATTACAAATCACAACTGTGTATGAGTATATATGGTTTATTGAGCCAAGATTTGTGGGAGATGCTGCAGAAGAGATAAATCAGACACAGTCTATGCTTTCAAGAATTTGTTATACATACTTATGAATGACTATTGTCTTTTAAATGTATTTGACAGACCACTTATACAGCATCATTGGAACTTACAAATGGAAATCAGCTATTAGCTTTGATTTGACTGGATTGGATGGTATCATAATTATGTCTTTTACATTTCTTTTGTGATTACTCTCTGACCTGTACTGAACAGAGCCCACAGTCAGTAGATTAGCAGTAAATCCAGAATACACTTCAAATTGATTAAAGAAATGTAATTGTCACTTATAGAAAGGCAGAGGCCTTTGCAGCTACAAATATTGGTAAGTGTGCAGTCACCAACCACTAATTATGTTTACATAATTATGAAGGTTATTGACAAAGAAATGTACAAAGATGGCTGAAACACTTGACCTGCTATAAATTCAATAAAACAGAAGTCAATCTAAATATATCCAGAAATGTAAGTATAGAATATTTTCCCCCATTCAGAATTTTGTAGTCCTAGAGTGAATAGCATATTAAGGTTAAACACTGTCCTGCAAACCAGTAACTGAACATTAATGACCTGTACCTCTTATTTTAAAATACATGTATAGATATAATTTATATAAAACACAGAATGCCTCCAGATATGATAGCCAGAGACATGCATTATATCACTGAAAACAATATGAGATATTCAAAATGACAACACAGTACCTTCTTATAATAGGAATATTTAACTCTTCTTTGCAAAGACCACCAAACTCAACAGTTAAACTTTTTCAGGAGAATCTTTTATGTTCCTTCCCATTTGATTTAAGAATCCTACAATATCCCTACTAGATGATTATCCAATGTCTGCTTAATTAACCATACTGGTGAGCTCAGCACTTCAGAAGTAGCCTCTTATGTAACCTAGGCCCCGAAACTTTTCATTGTTCTTCACATCACAGTGCATGATCATGGTGAATATTTGGACTTTAGAGCCAAAAACCCTCGATCTGAATCTTGTACTAGCAGTGTGATCTTTGGCATAATTCTATAAGTGTCAGTTTCCCAATCTGTAAATAAGGACAAAAATAACAACATTTCATAGAATTGCTATGAGAATTAACTGGAGAATGTGTATAAAGTACTAACCAATGAATGAAATCTAGTAAGTGCTTGATAGAAATACTTATTGATAGCAATTCTGGTGTTTTGTTGTTGTTTTCACATTATGTGACTCTCTGGGACATTATTCCTATTGACCACACCTTCCCTCTTAAAACTCTCTTGCCTTGTTTTCCACTATGTTGCTGCAGGGGAGGAAAAATTTTCCCATTGCCCATCTTACTTTCTTGGCTAGGGTTTTGTAACAAAAAAATAAATCAACAAGAAAAAAAGCACACAAATATATTTACGATAAGTTTCACATGACATAGGAGCACTCATATGTAAATAAAGACGAAAGTGCAAAACCTAAGTATTTATATATTAAGTTAAAAAAAAGAGGCAATTGTGAGATACAAAATATCACTAGTTATCAGAGAAATGCAAATCAAAACCACAATGAGCTATTATCTCACACCTGTCAGAATGACTACTATCAAAAAGACAACAAAGAACAGGTATCGGTGAGGATGTTGAAGAAAAGAAATGCTTGTACCCTGTTGGTGAGAATGTAAATTGGTGCAGCCACTGGGAAACTACGTGGAGCTTCCTCAAAATATTAAAAATAGAACTACTGGGGGTAGGGTGGGAGGGAGGTTCAGGAGGGAGGGGATGTGTGTATACTTAGAGCTGAGTTACAATGTTGTAGAGCAGAAGCCAACAAAATATTTTAAAGCAATTATCCTCCAATTAAAAATTTTGTAAAAAGAACAACAAGAGTGTGTCATGGGAGGCGGGGAAGAAAAGAACTACCATATGATCCAGCAATTCCACTCCTGGATATTTTTCCAAAGAAAATAAAAACACTAATTCGAAAAGATATATGCACCCCTGTGTTCATTGCAGCAGTATTTACAGGAGCCAAGACATGTAAACATGTCTTACTGCTTACTCATCTACCTGATACAAAAAATAATATCCATATAATTATTTTCCAGACTCCACTTCATCCTTCACAATGTGCCATCTAAGAAAAATGACTGTTACTCCCAGTTTTGCTCTGTGTTCTAGTCCTGGAATATGCTTCTCTAAGTCCACTGACTGATTCCATAATTTAGTAACTTTTAAAGCACAATTTTCAAATCCTGGCTCCTCTGTCCCAGCTGAACATCCACAGCATCTCTAAACATCAATTTCTTCATCTGTAAAATAGGGACTATAATAAGAGTACCTACACTGTGAGGTCATTATAAGGAATTTTAAAAATAGTAGCAAGGAGTAAAACAGTAAGTTCTGAATACAATTTAGTTGTAACTTTTAATATTATAGTTATTATCACCACTATTCAATGCCCTCTTCAGAAAAGCCAGTGCACACAAATCATAACATTGAAAATATTGGCAACTCATATTAACAAGCTTTTGTTGTTAAAATCCTGGTTCACTTAGCTTCTACAATCTACCTAAGCCATGTTTCCACTAAGTTTGCGCCGATCTGAGAATTATTGGGTTAATCTTTGACTAAGCTGCCTCTCCTAACATGACACATGTTGTTCTCCAGGTATGATCTTATTTTAGGATGTCTCCTCTGTCTCAGTATTTAAAATTTTTTTAATTAGAAGTTCTGCCAAACATATGTATGTTCCACAAACATATGTATCTTCCACATTTTGGAGTTGTACCTGTATACCCTCCCAGGAAATACATAGTAGGGTTTTAGAATTTAGTTAAGCAACCAAAATGGAAATAAGGCAATAAGGCCTTATTGCCAAATTCAGACTTAAATTGAAGAAAGTAGGGAAAACCAGCAGATCTTTCAGGTATGACCTAAATCAAATCCCTTATGATTATACAGTGGAAGTGACAAATAGATTTAAGGAATTAGATCTGATAGACAGAGTGTCTGAAGAACTATAGACGGAGGTTCATGACATTGTACAGGGGGCAGGAACAAGACCATCCGCAAGGAAAAGAAATGCAAAAAGGCAAAATGGTTGTCTGAGGAGGATTTACAAATAGTTGAGAAAAGTAAAGAAGTTAAAGGCAAAGGAGGAAAGGAGAGACGTACCCATTTTAATGCAGACTTCCAAAGAACAGCAAGGAGAGATAAGAAAGTTTTCCTCAGAGATCAGGGCAAAGGAACAGAGGAAAACAATAGAATGGGAAAGACTAGAAATCTCTTCAAGAAAACTAGAGACACCAAGGGAACATTTCATGCAAAGATGGGCTCAATAAAGGACAAAAATGGTACAGACATAACAAAAGCAGAAGATATTAAGAAGAGGTGGCAAGAACACACAGAAGAACTATACAAAAAAGATCTTTATGATCCAAATAATCACGATGATATGATCACTCACCTAGTGCCAGACATCTTGGAATGAGAAGTCAAGTGGGCCTTTAGTTAGTTAGTTCAGTCGCTCAGTCATGTTCGACTCTTTGCGGCCCCATGAATCACAGCACGCCAGGCCTCCCTGTCCATCACCGACTCCCTGAGTTCACTCAAACTCATGTCCATCGAGTTGGTGATGCCATACATCCATCTCATTCTCTGTCATCCCCGTCTCCTCCCGCCCTCAATCCCTAACAGCATGAGAGTCTTTTCCAGTGAGTCAACTCGTCACCTTCAGTTCAGTTCAGTTCAGTCGCTCAGTCGTGTCTGACTCTCCACGACCCCATGAACCACAGCACTCCAGGCCTCCCTCTCCATCACCAACTCCCGGAGTTCACTCAAACTCATGTCCATCGAGTTGGTGATGCCATCCAGCCATCTCATTCTCTGTTGTCCCCTTCTCCTATCCCCAATCGCTCCCAGCATCAGAGTCTTTTCCAGTGAGTCAACTCGTCGCATGAGGTGGCCAAAGTATTGGAGTTTCAGCTTTAGCATAAGTCCTTCCAATGAACACCCAGGATTGATCTCCTTTAGAATGGACTGGTTGGATCTCCTTGCAGTCCAAGGGACTCTCAAGAGTCTTCTCCAACACCACAGTTCAAAAGCATCAATTCTTCGGCGATAAGCTTTCTTTAAGTCCAACTCTCACATCCATACATGACCACGGGAAAAACCATAGCCTTGACTAGACGGACCTTGGTTGGCAAAGTAATGTCTCTGCTCTTTAATATGCTATCTAGGCTGGTAATAACTTTTCTTCCAAGGAGCAAGCGTCTTTTAATTTCATGGCTGCAATCAGCATCTGCAGTGATTTTGGAGCCCAAAAAAATAAAGTCTGACATGGTTTCCACTGTTTCCCCATCTATTTCCCACGAAGTGATGGGACCAGATGCCATGATCTTCGTTTTCTGAATGTTGAGCTTCAAGCCAACCTTTTCACTCTCCTCTTTCACTTTCATCAAGAGGCCTTTCAGTTCCTCTTCGCTTTCTGTCATAAGGGTGGTGTCATCTGCATATCTGAGGTTATTGATATTTCTCCCGGCAATCTTGATTCCAGCTTGTGCTTCTTCCAGCCCAGCATTCCTCATGATGTACTCTGCCTATAAGTTAAATAAGCAGGGTGACAATATACAATCTTGACGTACTCCTTTTCCTATTTGGAACCAGTCTGTTGTTCCATGGCCAGTTCTAACTGTTGCTTCCTGACCTGCATACAGGTTTCTCAAGAGGCAGGTCAGGTGGTCTGGTATTCCCATCTCTTTCAGAATTTTCCACAGTTTATTGTGATCCACACAGTCAAAGGCCTTGGCATAGTCAATGAAGTCGAGAGACGCCGGCTCCGGCGGCGCAGACACGAGAGACGCCGGCTCCGGCGCAACCAACCACGTGCACAATTGTGGCCAAGAGGAGCTACCCCACGCCCAAGGTTAGGGCGGTGGCCGAGAGGAGCTGTCCCACTTCAAAGAAGTGGTGGCTGCTTGGGCACAGGAGGGCCGAGAGGAGCTACTCCACACTCAAGGTCAGGAGGGGCGGCCTTGAGGAGATACCCTTCATCCAATGTAAGGTACAGCAGCTGCACTTTGCTGGAGCAGCTGTGAAGAGGTACTCCACGACCAGGTAAGTGTAACCCAAATAAGAGGGTAGGTATTGGGAGCGGGCATTAGAGGACAGACACATTGAAATCATAATCACAAAAAACTAGTTGATCTGATCATATGGACCACAGTCCTGTCTAACTTAATGAAGCTAAGCCATGCCGTGTGGGGCCACCCAAGACGGACGGGTCATGGTGGAGAGGTATGATAGAATGTGGTCCACTGGAGAAGGGAATGGCAAACCACTTCAGTATACTTGCCTTGAGAACCCCATGAACAGTATCAAAAGGAAAAATGATAGGATAGTGAATGAGGAATTTTTTAGGTCGGTGGGTGCCCAGTATGCTACTGGAGATCAGTGGAGAAATAACTCCAGAAAGAATGAAGGGATGGAGCCAAAGCAAAACAAATACCCAGTTGTGGATATGACTGATGCTAGAAGCAAGGCCCGATGCTTAAAGAGCAATATTGCATAGGAACCTGGAATATTAGGTCCATGAATCAAGGCAAATTGGAAGTGGTCAAACAAGAGATGGCAAGAGTGAACGTCGACATTCTAGGAATCAGTGAACTAAAATGGACTGGAATGGGTGAATTTAACTCAGATGACCATTATATCTACTACTGTGTGCAGGAATCCCTTAGAAGAAATGGAGTAGCCATCATGGTTAAAAAAAGAGTCCAAAATGCAGTACTTGGATGCAGTCTTAAAAATGACAGAATGATTTCTGTTCATTTCCAAGGCAAACCATTCAATATTACAGTAATCCAAGTCTATGCCCCAACCAGTAATGCTGAAGAAGCCGAAGTTGAACAGTTCTACGAAGACCTACAAGACCTTTTAGAACTAACACCCAAAAAAGATGTCCTTTTCATTATAGGGGACTGGAATGCAAAAGTAGGAAGTCAAGAAACACCTGGAGTAACAGGCAAATGTGGCCTTGGAGCATGGAATGAAGCAGGGCAAAGGCTCATAGAGTTTTGTCAAGAGAATGCACTGGTCATAGCAAACACCCTCTTCCAACAACACAAGAGAAGACTCTACACATGGACATCACCAGACGGTCAACACCGAAATCAGATTGATTATATTCTTTGCAGCCGAAGATGGAGAAGCTCTATACAGTTAGCAAAAACAAGACAAAGAGCTGACTGTGGCTCAGATCATGAACTCCTTATTGCCAAATTCAGACTTAAATTGAAGAAAGTAGGGAAAACCACTAGACCATTCAGATATGACCTCAATCAAATCCCTTATGATTACACAGTGGAAGTAAGAAATAGATTTAAGGGTCTAGATCTGCTAGATAGAGTTCCTGATGAACTCTGGACGGAGGTTAGTGACATTGTACAGGAGACAGGGACCAAGACCATCCCCAGAGAAAAGAAATGCAAAAAAGCAAAATGGCTGTCTGAGGAAGCCTTACAAATAGCTGTGAAAAGAAGAGAAGCGAAAAGTAAAGGAGGAAAGGAAAGATATAAGCATCTGAATGCAGAGTTCCAAAGAATAGAAAGGAGAGATAAGAAAGCCTTCCTCAGCAATCAATGCAAAGAAATAGAGGAAAACAACAGAATAGGAAAAACAAGAGATCTTTTCAAGAAAATTAGAGATATGAAGGGAACATTTCTTGCAAAGATGGGCTCAATAAAGGACAGAAATGGTATGGACCTAACTGAGCAGAAGATATTAAGAAGAGGTGGCAAGAATACACAGAAGAACTGTACAAAAAAGATCTTCACGACGAAGATAATCACGATGGCGTGATCACTCACCTGGAACCAGACATCTTGGAATGTGAAATCAAATGGGCCTTAGAGAGCATCACGACGAACAAAGCTAGTGGAGGTGATGGAATTCCAATTGAGCTATTTCAAATCCTGAAAGATGATGCTGTGAAAGTGCTGCACTCAATATGCCAGCAAATCTGGAAAACTGAGCAATGGCCACAGGACTGGAAAAGGTCAGTCTTCATTCCAATCCCAAAGAAAGGGAATGCCAAAGAATGCTCAAACTGCCGCACAATTGCACTCATCTCACACACTAGTAAAGTCATGCTCAAAATTCTCCAAGCTAGGCTTCAGCAATATGTGAATTATGAACTTCCAGATGTTCAAGCAGGTTTTAGAAAAGGCAGAGGCACCAGAGATCAAATTGCTAACATCCGCTGGATTATGGAGAAAGCAAGAGAGTTCCAGAGAAACATCTATTTCTGCTTCATTGACTATGCCGTCACCTTAGGAAGCATCAAAAAAGCAAAGCTAGAGGAGGTGATGGAACTACAATTGAGCTATTTCAAATCCTTAAAGATGATGCTGTGAAAGTGCTGCACTCAATATGCCAGCAAATTTGGAAAACTCAGCAGTGGCCACAGGACTGGAAAAGATCCATTTTCATTCCAATCCCAAAGAAAGGCAATGCCAAAAAATATTCAAACTACAGCACAATTGCACTCATCTCACACTCTAGTAAAGTAATGTTCAAAATTCTCCAAGCCAGGCTTCAACAGTACATGAACCATGAACTTCCAAATATTCAAGCTGGATTTAGAAAAGGCAAAGGAACCAAAGATCAAAGTGCCAACATCTGCTGGATATGGAAGAAGCAGGAGAGTCCCAGAAAAACATTGACTTCTGCTTCATTGACTATGCCAAAGCCTTTGACTGTGTGGATCACAACAAACTGTGGAAAACTCTCCAAGAGATGGGAATACCAGATCATCTGACCTACCTCTTGATAAATCTGTGTGCAGGTCAGGAAGCAACATTTAGAACTGGACATGGAACAACAGAATGGTTCCAAATGGGGAAAGGAGTACATCAAGGCTGTATGTTGTCATCCCGCTTATTTAACTTATATGCAGAGTACATCATGAGAAGCACTGGGCTGGATGAAGCAAAAGCTGGAATCAAGATTGCCAGGAGAAATATCAATAACCTCAGATATGCAGATGACATCACCCTTATGGCAGAAAGTGAAGAAGAACTAAAGAACCTCCTGATGAAAATGAAAGTGAAGAGTGAAAAGCTAGCTTAAAGTTCAACATTCAGAAAACGAAGATCATGGCATCTGGCCCATCACTTCATGGCATATAGATGGGGAAAAAATGGAAACAGTGGCTGACTTTATTTTTCTGGGCTCCAAAATCCCTGCAGATAGTGACTGCTGCCAAGAAATTAAAAGAAGCTTGTTCCTTGGAAGAAAAGTTATGACCAATCTAGGCAGCATATTAAAAAGCAGAGACATTACTTAGCCAACAAAGGTCCATCTAGTCAAAGCTATGGTTTTTTCAGTAGTCATGTAATGATGTGAGAGTTGGACTATAAAGAAAGCTGATCACTGACGAATTGATGCTTTTGAACTGTGGTGTTGGAGAAGACTCTTGAGAGTCCCTTAGACTGGAAGGAGATCCAACAGGTTCACCTTAAAGGAAATCAGTCTTAAATATTCATTGGAAGGACTGATTCTGAAGCTGAAACTCCAATACTTTGGCCACCTATGTGAAGAACTGACTCATTGGAAAAGACCCTGATGCTGGGAAAGATTGAAAGCAGGAGGAGAAGAGGACGACAGAGGATGAGATGGTTGATGGCATCACTGACTCAATGGACATGAGTTTGAGTAAACTCTGGGATTTGGTGATGGACAGAGAGGCCTGGTATGCTGCAGTCCATGGGGTCACAGAGTTGGACATGACTCAGTGACTGAACTGAACTGAACTAAGCAACCAAGCCAAATTAAACTAGACAGTGCAAATTCTGGACGAGTCTTGTCCGGTATGGATTATCTGTTCATAGCAAGAAAATAGAATAAGTGAAATGGATGCAACCTGGCCACTCTAATATTGCCTCTACATGTTTTTAAGAGAACAATTCAACACACTTTTAGGAAAACTCAAATCACACTAAATTGTCTATTGGATTTAAATTGTGCCAAGACATTATAGAGGTGCTTTTTCAAGTGATTTAAACATTCTTATGTCCAGAACTTTTCTCTAAATTTAATAAATCTCACACAATTGCTTATTTCCCAGGTCGGTGAATGGTTATAGGGACACAGATCATTACAAAACATAAAGATCTTTACACCATTATGTCTATTTCAGCTGTCAGAACATACTACCATCATGTGTAGCAGCCAAATATCTAAAAGTAACATCTGGTTGAGTGTTTGGTACCAAACAAATTATAGACTTGGTTAATGAACCCAAAATATTTTAATATAAATAGCTATTTTAAATTTATACATTTACTCCTCCAAAGCTCAGTCATTGGCAAAGATAAAGAATAAATTAAATAACTTTGGAATACTATAATCTTCATCAACTATTTGATCAAAGTCAATATGAACTACCTAGGTAAATGAATTACTTAGAGGTAATAGAAATTAGGCAACCTACAAATAGGTAGCTTTCCACTGAGCCACTGGCTCTAACATTATAGGAGGAAAGTAGTAATAATATTTTTATTTATAACTGAAATTGGGGAATGAATTATCTAGCAGTCAAGACTTCCATAACCTTTAAAACTTGGTTTCTAGAATGTAGGATGCCTAGTCTTGTAGGAGTCTGGGTACCTCCGGAGCATATCACACAGGAAATTCCTTAGAAAATCCCACAGTGCTGACGTATTTGAATAATAAGGCTTTTATTGCCATTTTAGATATAAAAAGATTCAGAAATTAAGTAAAAATTGCTGTATCCTGTTCAAAGAAGAGTGGGAGATGGGAGTGGAGTGGAAGGAATAATCCCTGTAAGAAGCTTAGATGGAGCAGATCTGCAGTCTAATGCATTTCTCCATTAATATTTCAGATGCTCCATTAAGCCTTGCTAAGTACCAGAAACCCAGTTTTGCTTTTTTCTACGATAGGTCCCTATCTAAAGGCCAGTTACTAAGATGTCTCTTTTCTGACCATGGACACTGAGTCTCTCTATCCTGCGTAGGAAATGTTTTGTCTTGCTTTGGGCTATTATCTAGGGCAAGTTGAACAACGTTCTCTTCTGAGATTTTTAAGGTCCTTATATTAATAATTCCATTATAATTCTTGACTGTTCTCACAGTCCACCCTATTCAGAGAAGCAGCAGCCCAAATTTCAGGCAAAATGTTTCCAAATAAAATAAGCAGACTTTATGAAGCAGTCCTTGAAAATTCAATGTATTTCAATGACAGCAAGTGCTACAACCTGTTTAGCACAGGTTTCCAGGTTCTATACCTGGAAAAAGAATGGTATAACTTGATAAATAGCCAGCACTTACATTTACATCAGTTGTACCCTTCTGAATAATACTGCACTTTTGATGCCTAGGATAGGATTTATGTTGGAAATTCAATTTAGTGGCTCAACTGAGGCAAGTATTCACAATGTTTCACTGAAAAACTCTCTATCCAAACCTCCCCTGTTATCAGGTTTGTAGAAGGTACTAAAGACCGTTGAGGCCAGACATAAACCTGACTCATTTATTGACAGCCAACCGAAAGCTATCCTGTGAATGCTAAACTGAGACTGAGCTATTGAACAATACTTATTTGTTCATTCATTCATTGCTTGCCTACCCAATCAATATTTATGAAATGCCTGTTTATTATTATGAGAGTCACTTCAAACAAATATTTAGAAATGAAAAAGCGTAAATGAATAATTAAAATCTGTCTGGACCATAATACTTAATTTAATTCCCTACCAAACACTTTACTTACTGTTTCATCAACATGATCAAAATGTTAAAAGAAATACATGACCAATTAAACTGGATTATAGACAAAAACTACATGAAATTATTTCATTATACCACCAAATAATTTATAGGCATCATTCTATGAGGACAAACAGGCACATAGAAGCCTTCCCCACTGGTATATTTGAATGTGTTCATGTCTGTATGACTCTATCAAAGCTAAAGAGGTTCATGAGTTTCAATATGAAGATAAGGAGATTGTGGAGAAATCCATTTCTAGCAGTATAGTGGCTCAGAACCCAACAAACTGCCTGAAAAAACAACTAAAAAGACTAGAGAAATTATTAAAACTTATTTTAAGATGTTTCAATGGATAACAAAACTGCTAAGAAATATTCAGAGGCCAAAATTTAAGTGGAAACAGGAATTCAGAATGATGAGCAAATCACCAGAGTCAGATTTAGTTTTGAAGTCAAAACTGATGAACTTGACCATTCATCAGGACCTCCCAGGACACCAAGAACAGAAAATAAAGCCAAAAACCCTCCAAGTTAGGGAATGCCATAGAAGACTCCATCTAGGAAACGCTGTCCAACAGCTGCAGCCTCAGAGAAAGAAGTTGAAACAGACCCACATCCTCCTCATCCCAAAGATAGCAAGAAAACATTACCTGTTGAATTTCAGCTCTGAGTGGCAGGAGAGAAATATTTCCTTCAAAGTTCTTAACTATAAGTCTGTCTCCATGAGTTTTACAGCCCAGATTCACACTGTCAGCCCTAAATAATCTAAAAAACCCCAGTAGAGAATTTAAGGTAAAGTACTTGGAAGTTGGCATCTGGAAGTTAGACTGTTGACTGTTCCCAAAAGTGCCCGGAAAAGAGCAAAGAATTGCCTCAGACAAAGTGGCAAGAAAATTGAATTCATAGTTAAAACTACAAAACATACAAGGAAACAGCAAATACAAAAATCAGGCCAAAAGAAATCAGACATTGTTAGGTATAGGAATGGCATTATCGCCATCTAGGAGAAGCTTCCTTTTGTTAGGAATGCATACTGAAATATTTAAGAGTTAAGTATTATACCTGTAACTTATTTTTAAATCATTCATCAACAATATAAAATAAATATAGATATATCATTGGAGAGTGATGAAATAAATATAGTAAAATGATACAAACTGTTGGATATAGGTGGAAAGTATAAAGATACTGATTGTAATTTTCTTTAAATTTCTCTTCATGTTTGAATATGTGTGTATCACTGATCCTGTTCATGATGCCAACTGTCTTGCTGTTCATACTGTCTGCACTATTCATTGACCCCAGCGTAGGTAAGGCTTGAACTAAGAGGCTGGAAGAAGACGCGAGGAGCCATAGGAAGTGCAGACACATTTATTCTCTCCTGGCTGGCACAGCAGCCATAACACAGCCTCTCTCCTGGCTGATGCGGCAGCTGTAGCAGCAGCCACAACATAACCATAACAGAGCCATAACATAATGTGAAAGGAGAGTGAAAAAGTTGGCTTAAAATTCAACATTCAGAGAACTAAGATCACGGCATCTGGTCCCATCACTTCATGGCAAAAGGATGAGGAAACAACGGAAACAGTGAGAGACTAATTTGGGGGGGGGGGCTCCAAAATCACTGCAGATGGTGACTGTAGCCATGAAATTAAAAGACGCTTACTCCTTGGAAGAAAAACTATGACCAACCTAGACAGAATATTAAAAAACAGAGACATTACTTTGCCAACAAAGATCCGTGTAGTCAAAGCTATGGTTTTTCCAGTAGTCATGTATGGATGTGAGAGTTGGACTATAAAGAAAGCTGCGCACTGAAGAATTGATGCTTTTGAATGGCGGTGTTGGAGAAGACTCTTGAGACTCTCTTGGACAGCAAGGAATTCAAACCAGTTAATTCTAAAGGAAATCAGTCCTGAACATTCATTGGAAGGACTGATGCTGAAGCTGAAACTCCAAATCTTTGGCCACCTGATGCAAAGAACTGTCTCATTGGAAAAGACCCTGATGCTGGGAAAGATTGAAGGCAAAAGGAGAAGAGGGCAGCAGAGGATGAGATAGTTGGATGGCATCACTGACTTGATGGACATGAGTTTGAGCAAGCTCCAGGATTTGGTGATGGACAGGGAGGCCTGGCGTGCTGCAGTCCATGGGCTCACAAAAAGTCAGACATGATGGAGACTGAACCGAACTGAACCGGTATCAGGCACTGAAAAGGAAAAAGTGTAACTTATATAGCACTGCTATTAAAATACAACTGGACCCATGTTGAGGGATATTCCAGAAAAGAACTGACCAATACTCTTCAAAAATGTCATTATCATTAAAGAAAAAAGAGACAGTGCTCCAGATCAAAGGAAGCTAAAGGGATATAACAATTAACTGGATCTGGATTCAGAGGAAGATGCTGCTATAAACGGAATCATTGGAACAATGGTTGAAATGTGAATATGGACTGTATAGTAAATAACAGCAATATATCAATATAAAATCTCATGACTGTGATCAAAACTCTCATAATATCATGACTTACTCTCAAATGACCCAAAACAGAATACATAGGTTGAAGAAGAAAGTAAAGTGAAGAATGCCTGATAATGTCTGAAGCTGATAATAATTATTTTGAATCTATTCTATGTTAGTCATAGAATAGAAAAATAGACCAATGGTATAGAATGAAGGGCCCCAATAAAAGATCCTCAGTTCAGTTCAGTTCAGTTCAGTTCAGTCACTCACATATATTAAATATAGATGTCTGACCAAGATGACATTGTCAGTCAGTATGGAAAGGACACCATTTTCTTAAATGGCTTTGAAATAATTGGTAGCCATATGAAGGAAAGGAAATTGAACCCTCACATTATGAAAAGTCAACTCCAGAGTGTTAAAAACTTAACTGTGGCAGGGCAGGGACAAGAAAACAAAACTGTAAGTTTTTATGAAAAGAACAAAATAATGCCTATTTGGATTAAGGAAGGATTTCTTACACAAGGCAAAAAACTTCAAACTATAAAGGATAGCTACATTTGAGTACATTACAGTTACATTATTCTATTCATTAAAATGTTCTGACAGAAGAAAATGAACAAGTCATGAAAAAGTGAAGATTTATTCAATATATAAACCAAAAATCCATGAGAAAAAGACAAAAATTCAATAGAAAATGGTCCCAAGACTTAAATGGATAATTCACCAAAGAGAAATCTTGAAGAAATATGTTATAAATAAACTCAAGGAGATTAGTAATCAAATAATACAAAATAAAACATAATAAAATACCATCCCAAACTTACCAGGCTAACAAAAATGTACTCTAAATATCAAGAGTTACTAGAATGTAGAGCAACAGGAACTCTAATACATGGCTGCTATTAGTTGTTAATGTCATTTCAGAAAATAATTTGGCATATCTATGACTTTCCAGTTACATGCAATCTAAGAAACATGGACAAGAATAGTCCTACCACTGTTTAAAACAGAAACTGGAAACATAAAATACTCATCAACAGTAGAATGATAAATTGTGCTATATTCATACACTACTACACATATATATGATGGAATAATGACAATTTAAAATGCACAAACTACAATAAGAGCTATAACATGGATAAATCCAAAGAATATAATGTTAAGAAAAAATTAAAGCACATACAAGAGAAGCAAAAGCTTGGTTTAATTTCTCTTAAAGTTAAAAAACATGGAAAACTAAATAAATTATTACATAAGAAGGAAGAACTGCTTCCCTGGTGGCTCAGCAATAAAGAATCTGCCTACAGTGCAGGAGCCCCAGGAGTCGTGGGTTCCATCCCTGGGTCAGGAAGATCCCCTGGAGGAGGGCATGGCAACCCACTAAAGTATTCTTGCCTGGAGAATCCCATAGACAGAGGAGCCTTGTGGGCTACAGTCCATTGTGTCACAAAGAGTCAGACACAGCTGAAGTGACTTAGGAAGTCAAGGCAAGAAGGAAGAGATGGGTATAGAATTTGGGAAGAGAAGAAAGAAACCTTCAAAATTACTGGTAATTTTCCACTTGTCAAATTAGGTGGTGGGAACACTGTATTACATTAAATACATATTTTTAAATACTCTTCTATCTACTTAATAATAAAAGAGAAAGAGAAAAAAAGGACTTTATTTCTTATGATCTGAGCAAATTCTAGGAGACAGTGGAGGACAAAAGAGCCTGTATGCTGCAGTCCATGGGGTCACAAAGAGTTGGACACTACTTAGAGACTAAACAACGACAAACTTTCTTATGAACAATCTAAGTTAGAAAAAGCAAGTTATGGAGGAGCACGGGAAGATGGCAGAGGAATAGAACGGGGTGGCCACTTTCTCCCCCACAAAATCAACAAAAGAACATTTGAACGCTGAGTAAATCCCACAAAAAAACTTCTGAATACCGGCAGAGGACATCAGGCACTCAGAAAACCAGCCCATAGTCCACGAAAGGAGGTAGGAAATAGATAAAAAGAGAGACAAAAGAGGGAGGGACGGAGCTCCATCCCGGGAAGGGAGGCTTAAAAAAAAAAAAAAGAGAGAGAAGTTTCCAAACACCTGGAAACACTGGCAAGTGGAACCTCAGAGTGCCAGATAACTGGGAGACAAAGGACATAAATAATTAAAACTCACAGACTAAGTGCCCAGAGGAAACACTCAGTGGAGAAGCGGCGCAGACGCCCGCGTCCCCCACTAGCAGGCGGGGGCTGGGCAGGGAGGCGCCCCAGCAGCACTTAGAGGGAGAACGGCTGTGAGCTTAGAGGGAGAACCGGGCTTGAACGCCCCAGGGCAAACTGAGGGCTCAAACTTAAGTTACCAGAGCAGAGGTTGCAGCTGAAGGGCGAGAGGGCTGGGAAAAGCCCCAAGCCAGGATTCTGCCAGCCCGGCCACAGAACAGGGCGCTGAGCGGAGCAAGCCGGCAGCGGGCGGCCCAGCCCCCAGCCCCCACCGACGCGGGCGGGGAGGAGAGCCAGCGCCTGGGCGGGGGCAGCCGCGGCCCCAGAGAGGCTTCCCGTGCCAAGCTGCAGGCAGGCTTCCTTGCTGGCCAGGACTTCTTGGGTTCGGGCCGGTCGATATCCGCCTGAGAAAGTCCGCCAGTTGTACTCCCAGAAAACCGAGCAGCAGGGAGCAGGAAGGCGATAAGTCGCAGCGACCGCGCTCACCAAACGCCTGGTCACCTGAGCTGCTAGGACCGGGGAAGGCACAAAACGCAGGCCCAGCCAAGTCTGCACCTTTGTCGAGTACCCGAGGACCTGAACCTGAGCCGCTCAGACCTGGGAAGTGCATGCAACCCAGCACCAGCCGCGGACAGCTCGCAGCAAAGCAAACTAAAGCCTAAGCAGCATAAACAGGGAAAGCACACACGCCTCGAGCGGGAGCATTCCCAGTGTAGCTGAGACACCGCAAGCACTCCCCACAGACGCCAGGGATATTTGTTAGCTGTTCCTCCCTCCCCATAGCAGGACTGAATAGGTGAGCTGGGGGAAAAAAAAAAGTGTCCACCACCGCATCCTGGTGTCAGGACGGGAATTAGACACTGAGGAGACCAGAAAACAGAAGAGCTTTTCAACAGAAGGAACTGCCTTGGAAGTAACAGAGGGAGAAGCCTTGAGCCTACTGCAAGAATAAGACTGAAAACCAGAGGCAGAGGCTTAAGGCCAAATCCTGAGAGCACCAGAGATCTCCTGTTCCAGAGAACATTAATTGATAGGTACTCATCAAATGCCTCCACACATACACTGAAACCAGGCACCACCCAAGGGTCAACACGTTTCAGTGAAAGACATACTACGCAAGCTATCCAGCAACACAGGAGAATAGCACTGAGCTTCAATATACAGGCTGCCCAAAGCCACCCCAAACCCACTGACATCTCAAACTCATTACTGGACACTTCATTGCACTCCAGAGAGAAGAAATACAGCTCCACCCACCAGAACATCGACTCAAGCTTCCCTAACCAGGGAACCTTGACAAGTCACCCATCCAACCCCACACACAACGAGGTAACTACATAATAAAGAGAACTCCACAAACTGCCAGAAGACGGAAAGGCCACCCCGAACACAGCAATATAAGCAAGATGAAGAGGCAGAGAAATACCCAACAAGTAAAGGAACAGGATAAATGCCCACCAACACAAACAAAAGAGGAAGATATAGGGAACCTACCCAATAAAGAATTTCGAATTTTAATTGTGAAAATGATTCAAAATCTGGAAAGCAAAATGGAGTTACAGATAAATAAACTGGAGAAAAGGATTGAGAAGATGGAAGCAATGTTCAATAAGGAATTAGAGGAAATAAAAAAGAGTCAATATATAACGAATAATGCAATAGATGAGATCAGAAACACTCTCGAGGGCACAAACAGTAGAATAACGGAGGCAGAAGACAGGATAAGCGAGCTAGAAGACAGAATTGTAGAAATAAATGAAACAGAGACGGAAAAAGAAAAAAGAATTTTAAAAAATGAGGACAATATTAGAGACATATGGGACAATATTAAACGCCCCAACATTCGAATCATAGGAGTCCCAGAAGAAGAAGACAGAAAGACCATGAGAGAATACTTGAGGAGATAATAGTTGAAAATTTCCCTAAAATGGGGAAGGAAATAATCACCCAAGTCCAAGAAACACAGAGAGTCCCTAATAGGATAAACCCAAGGCGAAATACCCCAAGGCACATATTAATCAAATTAACAAAGATCAAACACAAAGAACAAATATTAAAAGCAGCAAGGGAAAAACAACAAAAAACACACAAGGGGATCCCCATAAGGATAACAGCTGATCTTTCAGCAGAAACTCTTCAGGGCAGGAGGGAATGGCAAGACATACTTAAAGTGATGAAAGAAAATAACCTACAGCCCAGATTACTGTACCCAGAAAGGATCTCATTCAAATATGAAGGAGAAATCAAAAGCTTTACAGACAAGCAAAAGCTGTAAGCATCACCAAACCAGCTCTCCAACAAATACTAAAGGATCTTCTCTAGACTGGAAACACAGAAAGGGTGTATAAACTCGAACCCAAAACAATAAAGAAAATGTCAACGGGATCATACTTATCAATAATCACCTTAAACGTAAATGGGTTGAATGCCCCAACCAAAAGACAAAGGCTGGCTGAATGGATACAAAAACAAGAACCCCATATATGTTGTCTACAAGAGACCCACCTCAAATCGAGGGACACGTACAGAGTGAAAGTGAAGGGCTGGAAAAAGATATTCCACGAAAATAGAGACCAAAAGAAAGCAGGAGTAGCAATACTCATATCAGATAAAATAGACTTTAAAACAAAGGCTGTGAAAAGAGACAAAGAAGGAAACTACATAATGATCAAAGGGTCAATCCAAGAAGAAGATATAACAATTATAAATATTTATGCACCCAACATAGGAGCACCGCAATATGTAAGACAATTACTAGCAAGTATGAAAGGGGAAATTAACAATAACACAATAATAGTGGGAGACTTTAATACCCCACTCACACCTATGGATAGATCAACTAAACAGAAAATTAACAAGGAAACACAAACATTAAATGATACAATAGACCAGTTAGATCTAATAGATATCTATAGGACATTTCACCCCAAAACAATGAATTTCACCTTTTTCTCAAGTGCACACGGAACCTTTTCCAGGATAGATCACATCCTGGGCCATAAATCTAGTCTTGGTAAATTCAAAAAAATTGAAATCATTCTAAGCATCTTTTCTGACCACAATGCAGTAAGATTAGATCTCAATTACAGGAGAAAAACTATTAAAAATGCCAACATATGGAGGCTGAACAACACGCTGCTGAATAATGAACAAATCATAGAAGAAATCAAAAGAGAAATCAAAATATGCATAGAAATGAATGAAAATGAAAACACAACAACCCAAAACCTCTGGGACACTGTAAAAGCAATCCTAAGGGGGAAGTTCATAGCAATACAGGCACACCTCAAGAAACAAGAAAAAAGTCAACTAAATAACCTAACTCTACATCTAAAGAAACTAGAAAAGGAAGAAATGAAGAACCCCAGGGTCACTAGAAGGAAAGAAATCGTAAAAATTAGGGCAGAGATAAATGCAAAAGAAACAAAAGAGACCATAGCAAAAATCAACAAAGCCAAAAGCTGGTTCTTTGAGAAGGTAAATAAAATTGACAAACCATTATCCAGACTCATCAAGAAACAAAGGGAGAACCAAATCAATAAAATTAGAAATGAAAATGGAGAGATCACAACCGACAAAACAGAAATACAAAGGATTATTAGAGAATACTATCAGCAATTATATGGCAATAAAATGAATAACTTGGAAGAAATGGACAAATTCCTAGAAAAGTACAACTTTCCAAAACTGAACCAGGAAGAAATAGAAAATCTGAACAGACCCATCACAAGCACGGAAATAGAGGAAGTAATCGGAAAGCTTCCAGCAAACAAAAGCCCAGGTCCAGACGGCTTCACAGCTGAATTCTACCAAAAATTTAGTGAAGAGATAACACCTATTCTACTCAAACTCTTCCAGAAAATTGCTGAGGAAGGGAAACTTCCAAACTCATTCTATGAGGCCACCATCACCCTAATCCAAAAACCTGGTAAAGATCCCACAAAAAAAGAAAACTACAGGCCAATATCACTGATGAACATAGATGCAAAAATCCTTAACAAAATTCTAGAATTTGTTAGAATCCAACAACACATTAAGAAGATCATACATCATGACCAGGTGGGCTTTATCCCAGGAATGCAAGGATTCTTCAATATCCGCAAATCAATCAAAGTAATACACCACATTAACAAACTGAAAAACAAAAATCATATGATTATTTCAATAGATGCAGAGAAAGCCTTTGACAAAATACAACATTCATTTATGATAAAAACTCTCCAGAAAGTGAGAATAGAAGGGACATATCTCAACATAATAAAAGCTATATATGACAAACCCACAGCAAACATTATCCTCAATGGTGAAAAACTGAAAGCATTTCCCCTAAAGTCAGGAACAAGACAAGGGTGCCCACTCTCACCACTACTATTCAACATAGTTCTGGAAGTTTTGGCTACAGCAATCAGAGCAGAAAAAGACATAAAAGGAATACAAATTGGAAAAGAAGAAGTAAAACTTTCACTGTTCGCTGATGACATGATCCTCTACACAGAAAACACTAAAGACTCTACCAGAAAACTACTAGAGCTAATCAATGAATACAGTAAAGTTGCAGGATATAAAATCAACACACAGAAATCCCTTGCATTCCTATACACTAATAATGAGAAAATAGAGAAATTAAGGAAACTATTCCATTCACTGTTGCAACGAAAAGAATTAAATACTTAGGAATATATCTACCTAAGGAAACAAAAGACTTGTACTTAGAAAACTATAAAACACTAGTGAAAGTAATCAAAGAGGACACTAATAGATGGAGAAATATACCGTGTTCGTGGATTGGAAGAATAAATATTGTGAAAATGAGTATACTACCCAAAGTAATTTATGCATTCAATGCAATCCCTATCAAGCTACCAACGATATTTTTCACAGAACTAGAACAAATAATCTCACAATTTGTATGGAAATACAAAAAACCTCCAATAGCCAAAGCAATCCTGAAGAAGAAGAATGGAACTGGAGGAATTAACCTGCCAGACTTCAGGCTCTACTACAAAGCCACAGTCATCAAGACAGTATGGTACTGGCATAAAGACAGAAATTTAGATCAATGGAACAAAATAGGAAGCCCAGAGATAAATCCACGCACCTATGGACACCTTATCTTCGACAAAGGAGGCAAGAATATAAAATGGACAAAAGACAGTCTCTTTAACAAGTGGTGCTGGGAAAACTGGTCAGCCACTTGTAAAAGAATGAAACTAGAACACTTCCTAACACCATACACCAAAATAAACTCAAAATGGATTAGAGAGCTAAATGTAAGACCAGAAACTATAAAACTCCTAGAGGAGAACGTAGGCAAAACACATAAATCACAGCAGGATTCTCCAAGACCCACCTCCCAGAATATAAACAAATGGGACCTAATTAAAATCAAACACTTCTGCACAGCAAAGGAAACTCTAAGCAAGGTGAAAAGACAGCCTTCAGAATGGGAGAAAATAATAGCAAATGAAGCAACTGATTAAAGATTAATCTCCAAAGTATACAAGCAGCTCCTGTAGCTCAATTCTAGAAAAATAAGTGACCCAATCAAAAAATGGGCCAAAGAACTAAACAGACATTTCTCCAGAGAAGACATAAAGATGGCTAACAAACACATGAAAAAATGCTCAACATCCCTCATAATCAGAGAAATGCAAATCAAAACCACAATGAGATACCATTTCACACTAGTCAGAATGGCTGCTATCCAAAGTCTACATGCAATAAATGCTGGAGAGGGTGTGGAGAAAAGGGAACCCTCTTACACTGTTGGTGCGAATGCAAACTAGTACAGCCACTATGGAGAACAGTGTGGAGATTCCTCAAAAAACTGGAAATAGAACTGCCATATGATCCAGCAATCGCACTCCTGGGCATACACACCGAGGAAACCAGAATTGAAAGAGACACATGTATTCCAATGTTCATTGCAGCACTGTTTATAATAGCCAGGACATGGAAGCAACCTAGATGTCCATCTGCAGATGAATGGATAAGAAAGCTTTGGTACATATACACAATGGAGTATTTTTCAGCCATCAAAAAGAATGCATTTGAATCAGTTTTAATGAGGTGGATGAAATTGGAGCCAATTATACAGAGTGAAGTAAGCCAGAAAGAAAAACATCAATACAGTATACTAACGCATATATATGGAATTTAGAAAGATGGTAACCTGAACCCTGTATACGAGACTGCAAAAGAGACATAGGCATATAGAACAGTCTTTGGGACTCTGTGGGAGAGGGTGAAGGTGGGATGATTGGGGAGAACGGCATTGTAGCATGTATATTATCATAAGTGACCAGTCCAGGTTCGACGCATGATACAGGATGCTTGGGGCTGGTGCACGGGGATGACATGGAGGGAGGATATGGGGAAGAGGGAGGTGGGAGGGGGGTTCAAGAATGGGAACACATGTACACCCGGGGCGGATTCATGTCAATGTATGGAAAACCAACCAATATATTAATGTAAGGTAATTTGCCTCCAATAAAATAAATTTAAAAAAATAAAATAAAAAAATAAAAACAAAAAAAAGAAAAGAAAAAGCAAGTTATGCTTCCAGTACTGAGATTCTTGACCAGGAAACCTATGCTCTTCCAGAGTGTTATGCATTTTCCTTTGTAATCTTTCTCTAGGAGATCTTCAAAGCCAGCAATAATAACAACAAAAAGTTTAAATGAAAGCTGAAACACAAATAAAATAAAATAATTAAATTCAAACCATTAGGAGAACAAGAAAATAAGATGCATGATCGTGAGCAAGCCACTTATATTTGGCACTTATCTAGAAGCTCTGATTGAATCTGGAGATAAACAGACCTATGTCAATGCAAGAGTCCATGTTGTGGATTATTCATTATAAAGACATACATTACATCTTCAAATGTGTAGTATATTTCATGTGAATGAGTGTCATGGCACTCCAATAAGAAATTCAGCTGAGTGCTGAATTTTTTAGAGGTTTCCTCTTCTAGAATACTTTTGTTCTTTCTTAGTTTGTATCCTATCTGTGTGATTTTCACTTAGGATCATTCCTCCTCAAGATTATGATCACCCTCAACTACTCTATGGACTATTTCTACACCCAAGATCGCTGAACCCATATACTTTTATTCTTTCAAAAGGTTCTAAAGTACCACAGATTTTCCAACCTTACACCCAAGTAATATATGTATGGGGTCACAAAGAGTCGGACACAACTGAGCACCATACACGTATGTGGGATTCTCAGGTGGCACGGTGGCAAAGAATCTGCCAATTCAGGAAATGCAAGAGACTGCCTGCCAATGCAGGTGACACAAGAGACTCAGGTTCGATCCCTGGGCTGGGAATATCTCCTGGAGTACAATCCACTCTAGCATTCTTGCCTGGAAAAATTCATGGACAGTGGAGCCTGCTGAGCTATAGTCCATGAGGTTGCGAAGAGTTAAACACGACTGAGCACCATACATGTTTGTATTCCCATTGG
The DNA here is from genome assembly GCF_049115385.1 of Moschus berezovskii. Taxonomy (NCBI): domain Eukaryota; kingdom Metazoa; phylum Chordata; class Mammalia; order Artiodactyla; family Moschidae; genus Moschus; species Moschus berezovskii. Next base: position 92,114,298 of record NC_142470.1, read on the forward strand.
TTCCCTCTAGTGAATGCATCACAGCTTCATTCATCACCTCTGGCACAGTATTCCAAACATTACTACAGATGTTTTTAATGCAATAAAATTTTAATTTATATTTTCATTTCAGCCCTGACATTCATAGTATGTTCAATACACAATTTCAGCAAAATTATGACAGTGTTTCCCATGATCAGGTTGAAGACAAAGTGAATAAATAGGATCCAAAAATAGCTGTTGCTTATTGATTAATACAGGATCTTACATATCTCTTCCCAGCAAAAGACTATGATCCCTCTGAAGATAGTAACCATGTTAATTTATCACAGGTACCTTAAAATCCCAGCCACTCAATAAATTCTGTAGGATAGAAGAATGGATAGATGTTCAATTTTAAAATCTTTAGGTTAGATAATGTCTGTTTTTGCTGCCATGGACACATTTCTCCTCTTGGTAATGGCATTCTAGTGGCAAAACCGCCTCTTAAACACTTCTGTGCCTGTGGTTTGGGCTTCAGCTATCTCAAAGCTCCCAGCTTCTGATACATGCATATAAAATGACCTGGTCTGAGCTCTGACCACAGTCATTTATTTAGGGATGAGCACAAGACACAATACAGGCCAATGAGACTCAAATTCCAGATGCATGTAACTGTTGGGAAAGAGAAGCTTTATACTCTTCATACTGAGAATTATAACTCTGTGAATATCATCAGTCTGGAGCTACCAGAGGCCACCAAATTGAAAATCTTCCTGAGAATACAACCAGAACAAAATAGAGTCAAAATAGCTGGAGAATCACAGACAAAATTCTGCTGCCATTTGTTGAGCCCTGTATCTTAGAAAGAATTATGCTGATGCACGTTGCAAATTCACAGTAATATGAGCTAATATATTATTTTTATACTGATTGATATAAACTTCAATTTAGGAGCTCTAAAAAGCCTGTGACAAGAGACAGTATAATTAAGTGGCCTGGGCTCACTGAGCCTATAACCAGGGCTTAGCAACCCGAATGAAAGGCCTATAGTTAGGAGATGAGGACTGAGATGGAGACATAAAGGGAGAAGAGCTTAAAAGCAGTGACTGGAGGAAAACAAACCAGGGTGTCAGTAGAACAAATCTTGTGGCAGAAGATGAAAACATTAATGTAAGGCAGAAACAATGGCAAGCAAGAAGAGAATGTAGCACAGTCCCTTTTAAAGGAGGACTTGGCAGGTGGCCAGTGCAATAATGCTCTTGGCTCCTTCTTCAGGTTTATTTCCCACCACTGCTCCTCTCTAGCTCCCCATTTCAAGTCATTTCCAACCTTTATTTGGTGACCCACATAGACCTTGTGGAGTCTATCTCAGTGCCTTGACATATACACCTTTGCATCCCTATGCCTAAATGTCCTCTTCTTTCACTCAAACTTCAAGACTCAGCCTAAATTTTCCTCTGAGAAGCCTTGAGAGGTCTCCTCTCTACCTTGTGATCCAGCTCCATGGGAAGGCCTGGACTTCTGGATGGCAATTCCTTGTTTTCACTCACCTATAATACAAGCTCTTTTAATAAATAGAACTTGTCTAATTCACTTTAACATCCCCATACAATATCTTATCCATAATGCATACTTCAAAAATATGAATTGATAAAATATCGCATGAAGAAACATTAAAGGTGACCAGCAACAAAATAGTACTATAGGTTCTACTTTCATCAACCCCAAATAAAAGGCTAAAACAAAACATCATCATACCACAAGGTCAAATAAATACATTCAGTATTTACTATAGCCATAGCACTGGAAAAGAAATTTCTCTACATTCTAGTCCAACCTCTACTCATTCTCAAATGCAAACTAGATCTTCCTCCAATTTCCTTCTTACTCTGCACCCCATAAAGCTGCCTCAATGCCAGATCAAGGCATTCTCTGTAAGTCAAGCTCATCTTAAAAATGTTGCATGTGCTCAGCTGTCAGAATGCTTTTGCTTTCTGTCAGCCTCATTATTTTCCTTCTCTGTATTATAAACAACTATAGAATGATGACCAAATATTTGTATGTGTCATTTTGTTATTATATGTAGCTGAATTTTTATTGAATAGTTTTAGTGATCACAATTTGACATAAGAAAATGAAAGTTCCTTCAGATTCTTTACATTTTTCATAAATAAACAAGCAAATTTTATTTTAGGCTGAATACGGATTTTTAGAACCTTAGAGAGGAACTAAGGAGCTTATTTCAAATACTTAAAGTGCTAACAGGTAGTAGAGGAATTAAAGATAGCATGGTTTCAGAGGATAAAACTATAATAAATGCATAAAAATTAGCAGAAGACAGATTTTAGCTTAAAATAAGTAAGAACTGTCCTGCAATTAAAGCTGCCTAGTAATGGAGGAGCTGAATTACAGAGAATTTAGCAAGAGTCATAAAAAGAAATATTCTCACAAATTCTATGTCTTACAGATATTACTTCACTAATGTTCATGGCATTTTGAAATATGTAACAAAGCCATCAGTCTCCCTTTTGTAGATGAAGAAATCCAACAGACAAATGGTTTGCCCAAGGTCACATATTGACTAATACAAGTTTGATGTTCTCTTTCTTATATAACATTTGCTTACTGCCTTAGAAAACAATAAGCTTCTTGCAATTACAGGTGATGTTATTTATTGCTATTTAATTCTTGATCTAAGCAAAACTTGGAATTTTATATCTAAGAGTTGGCCCTCTTGAAATTTTTTAATAGATAAGGCTTTTATAGCTCTGCCAAGTCTTAAGTGTCACACTTTAATTAGTTTTAACCAATTTTGAATCAAAAAAAGTTAGATCCTAATGATCAGCATACAAATTGCTAGATCATCTGTAACGAGTGTTAAAACCATTAAATGTCAGCGTGTCATTATAAATCCAGTGACAGTTGGGAGAATAAATGTCAAATTTTTCATTATTTTTCTTCAGAGTTTAAAAAGCAACTGCCAATGTCAGCCACGGTTAATAGTCCAATCTTTTAGCTAAGAAATAAGCACTTGCGTGAACCCCAAAGAAAGATGAGATACAAATTTCCCTCAAAACCTAACATTTACAAAGAACTATTGCTTCCATCAGTTCAGTTCAGTTCACTCGCTCAGTCGTGTCTAACTCTTTGCGACCCCATGAAGGGTCAAATTTCAAATTAAATTAGCATTAAAAACCTATTGGAGGGTAGACAACTAAGATCCACAAAGGGAAAAAATGAGGGAAAATAAATAGACAATTTAAATAATAAAATTAAAGACACCAAAAATCAATAAATGAAATTTTTCTTTATTAGTAAGAAAAGAAATTTTAAAATAAAATTACAGTGAAATATTATTATTTTTACTTATCAAACTGAAAAGGTTTTAAAACATAAAAACACAGTGCTGGTGATGATGCAGTGAAACTAGTGCTCTGTGATAGGTAGCCTCAAAGATGGCTGCCATGATTCCTGCTTCCTTGTACTAATGCCCTGAGCCCATGATGGCTCAGATGGTAAAGAATCTCCTGAAGTGCAGGAGACCTGGGTTCTATCACCTGGAAAAGAAAATGCCAACCCACTCCAGTATTCTTGCCTAGAAAATTCCATGGATAGAGAAGCCTGGCAGCTACAGTCTATGGGATCACAAAGAGTTGGACATGACTGAGCAACTAATATTGTCATTAGGTACTGTAGACCCTTTACCTCATGTGTGGGCTTGACTTAGTAATTTGTTTTTAACAGAGTACAGCAAAAGTGTGAAATGTCATTTCCAAAGTTAACTTACAGAAAAACTGTGCCTTCCATATTGCTTGCTCTCTTTCATTCACTACTCTGCTCACTCACAGAATCCAGTTGCCGAGTTGTGAGCTGCCATATGAAGAAGACAATGTGGCAAGGAACAGATACCACTGGCCAAAATTCAACAAGGACTTGAGGTCTGTCTAAGGCCACATGAGTGAACTTGAAAGCAAATGCTTCCACATTTGAGCCTTGACTGTAGCTCTAGCCAACATCTAGACTGCAGTTAACCAAGTAGAACAATGCTGGTGTATCTGACCCTTAGAAACTGGGAGATAATAAATATTATTGATTTCATTTGTAAACTTTTGGGTAATTTTTTATATTATAACAATAGACAACTAATACATCCTCTCACATACTTCTAGATTCTGGAAAGTTAGTATGACAATATGTGTTAATAGCCTTGCATAAAGTTTATCCATTTTTATCCAACAATTTCCCATCTAGTATTCTTTATAAAGAAATAAATTGGAGTGTGGTAAAAGACTATAAGAAAATCAAAACATTATTTGTGATGGTATTACTAAATAAAACCATCACCTTTAATGGTTAAAGTTTTTAAATAAACCAAATGTCCTTCAATATGGAAATACATAAAAATATCAACAAGATTTTGTAAAGGAGACAATTCTGGAAGAAGAAAGTAATGAAGGAGTACTAGTCCTACCCTATATTAAGACATATTTTAAAGCTACAATAACTAAATCAGCAAGGTTTGGCACGTGAATAAATGGATCAGAATAGACACTCCATATATAAATGCAAATAGATACAGAAATTTAATGTGCTTAAAATGATATGAACAACAGACTGGTTCAAAATTGGGAAAGGAGTACACTAAGTCTATATACTGTCACCTTGCTTAAACTTATATGCAGAGTACACCATGCAACATGCCAGGCTAGATGAATCACAAGCTGGAATCAAGACTGCCGTAAAGAAATATCAATAACCTCAGAGATGCAGATGACCCCACCCTAATAGCAGAAAGTGAAGAGGAACTAAAAAGCCTCTTGATGAAGGTGAAAGAGGAGAGTGAAAAAATTGGTTTAAAACTCAACATTCAAAAAAAACTAAGACCAGATTCATGGCATCCAATTCCACCACTTCATGGCAAATAAATGGGAAAATAGTAGAAATAGTAACACACTTTGTTTTCTTGGGCTCTAAAATCACTGGGGATGGTGACTATAGCCACAAAATTAAAAGACACTAACTCCCCAGTCCATTCTAAAGGAGATCAATCCTGGGTGTTCATTGGAAGGACTGATGCTAAAGCTGAAACTCCAATACTTTGGTCACCTCATGCGACGAGTTGACTCACTGGAAAAGACTCTGATGCTGGGAGGGACTGGGGGTGGGAGGAGATGGGGGTGACAGAGAATGAGATGGCTGGATGGCATCACCGATTCGATGGACATGAGTTTGAGTGAACTCCGGGAGTTGGTGATGGACAGGGAGGCCTGGTGTGCTGTGATTCATGGGGTCGCAAAGAGTCGGACATGACTGAGCGACTGAACTGAACTGAACTGAACTGAACCCCTTGGAGGAAAAGCCATGACAAACCTAGACAGCATTTTACAAAGCAGAGACATCACTTTTTGCCAACAAGGTCCATGTAGTCAAAGCTATGGTTTCTCCAGTAGTCGGGTATGGATGTGGGAGTTGGACCATAAAGAAGGCTGAGTGCTGAAGATACTTTTAAACTGTGGTGCTGGAGAAGACTCTTGAGAGTCCCTTGAACTGCAAGGAGATCAAACCAGTTAATCCTAAAGGAAATCAACCCTGATTATTCATTGGAAGGACTGATGCTGAAGCTGATGCTCCAATTCTTTGGCACCTGATGCAAAAAGCCAATCCACCGGAAAAGACCCTGATGCCAGGAAAGATTAAGGGCAAGAGGAGAAAGGGATGACAGAGGATGAGATGGTTGGATGGCATCATTGACTCAGTGGACATGAGTTTGAGCAAAAACTCTGGGAGATAGTGAAGGATAGGAAAGCCTGGCATGCAGTACTTCATGGGGTCAGAAAGAGTAGGACTTGACTTAGTGACTGAACAACAATCAGTTCAGTTCAGTTCAGTAACTCAGTCGTGTCCGACTCTTTGCAACCCCATGAACCGCAGCATGCCAGGCCAACAATGATCATATCAAAATGGAAAAAAAAATGCAAGAAAGCAATTAAAAGTCAAAGGGCTAACTTTACTTTTCAAAGGGCTCCTAAAAATAAATTTTAAAAAGACAATAAAAAGTATAGAAAAATGGCTAACTAATGCTTCCTTGGTGGTTCAGACGGTAAAATCGTCTGCTTGCAGTGCTGGAGACCCAGGTTCGATCCCTGGGTCAGTAAGAGCCCCAGCAGAAAAATGGCAGCCCACTCCAGTATTCTTGCCTGGGAAATTCCATGGGTGGAGGGTCCATGAGATCGCAGAGTTGGACACGACTGAGCGACTTCACTTTCAATACGAAGAGTGAATATAGATAGAAGGAAATTAAAATTAAGCTCTTGAACATGGTAAAAAAATGCTCAAACTCTTTCATAATGAGATAATGAATGTCTCCATCTGAATGACAAGGTCCAAAGTTTTTAATAATATGAGTGTGTGGAATAGCGGGCACCATCAAACACAGCTGATGGAAGTGTTCACTGCTGCAACCTCTCTGGAGAGCAATTTGGCTAAAACTGTCAAACTTCCTTTTTTAAAAAAATTTATTTATTCTAACTGGAGGCTAATTACTTTACAATATTGTGGTAGTTTCTGCCTACATTGACATGATTCAGCCACGGGTGCACATGTGTCCCCCCCTTCCCAACCCCTCCCCCCCACCTCCCTCCCCATTCCATCCCTCTGGGTTGTCCCAGTGCACCAATTTTGAGTGCCCTGTTTCATGTGTCGAGCTTGGACTGGTCATTTCTTTCACATATGGCAATATAAATACTTCAATGCTATTCTCTCAAATCATCCCACCCTTGCCTTCTCCCAGAGTCCAAAAGTCTGTTATTTATATTTGTGTCTCTTTTGCTGTCTCACATATAGGGTCGTCATTACTACCTTTTTAAATTCCATATATATGCGTTAATATTCTGTATTGATGTTTTTCTTTCTGACTTACATCATTCTGTATAATAGGCTCCAATTCCATCCACCTCATTAGAACTGACCCAAATGTGTTCTTTTTATTAGCTAAGTAATATTCCATTGTGTATATGAACCACAACCTTCTTATCCATTAATCTGCCGATGGACATCTAGGTTGCTTCCATGTATTAGCTATTCTAAACAGTGCTGTGATGAACACTGGGGTACACACATCTCTTTCAGTTCTGGAAACCATCAAACTTCTGATCCTGCTAGAATTGTACTCTGCAGAATCAGTCGCATTTGGATAAAATCATACAGGTTTGGAGATATTCAGTACCATGTTTTTAATAACTAAACATGTGGGACAATTTAAACAGGCATCAACAGGAGGCTAGTTAAATAAATGAACGAACTTCATTAAATGGAATAATGTGCAGCCTCAAAAATGAATGAAATAGCTCTACATACACTGATATACAGCAACTATAAGACACACTGGAAAATTTAAATAAATGTAGAAGGCAATGGCACCCCACTCCAGTACTCTTGCCTGGAAAATCACATGGACAGAGGAGCCTGATGGGCTGTGGTCCATGAGCTGGCGAAGAGTTAGACATGATTGAACAACTTCACTTTCACTTTTCACTTTCATGTATTGGAGAAGGAAATGACAACCCACTCCAGTGTTCTTGCCTGGAGAATCCCAGGGACGGTGGAGCCTGGTGGGCTGCCGTCTATGGGGTCACACAGAATCGGACACAACTGAAGTGACTCAGCAGGAGCAGCAGAATTGCATGAATATGCTCTCACTTGTACCTTTAAAAATAGAGAATATATATTCTATGAACATAACCCATAATTTATCATTCATTGCAAATATATATAATGTATTAATAATGATTTTCTCTGAAGGATGATGTTGCAAATGGTTTTTATTTTCTTAATAAATTTCTTTTCCCACATTTTCTAAAATAACTACATACAATATTCAAAGAAAAAATACTTTTAAAATACACATGTACATATTAGAAAACATTAGCAAACATTACACCCAACACTGATTTAAGGGATAGGAGGAAAGTCTGTGGGGTTTTTTTAAGGATTCCCATAGCTGAGCATTTTCTTCATGCAGTCATGAAAAATGAACATTGACTTTCACATATGTCACATAAAATTGATAAGGACAGAGAAATGGAAGAAAGGGTATAATCAATCTTTAGGCGCAACAGTTTGCTTTTCTTTTAAATGTCTTTTCTAAAACCAATTACTAAGGAAGAAATGAAACCTGAATCAAAAGAAAAACAAACAGGTTAATACAAGCCTTCAAAACACTTTTGTAAATTAAAGTAAGTTAGATTTGGCAAGTAAACGGTCTCTTTCAGTGGAGACAGAGTACATTACGGAACTAGTATATTTGATGGTTTGGGGAAGGTCCACACTAACAGCAAAAAAATCTTTATTCACTAATTTCAACATGCCAGTAATGTAAACCACCTATTGGCCAAACTATAAAAGGGAGAGGAACACTATACTGTAGATTTACAAAGCCACTGAAATATATATAGTAGTATAGAAACATCTTCCAATTTGTCATTATTCATTGGTAAGTACTATGATCTGAGCATTTTTGTTCCCCAAAAATGCTTATGTTGAAACCCTAACCTCCAGAAGTGATGGTATTAAAAGTCAGTGCTTTGGGGAGGTGATTAGGTCATGTGGGTGGAGCCCTTATTAATAAGATTAATGTTTATAACAGAAACCTCACAGAGTTCCCTAACACCTACCATCACATGAGATAATATGGAAGTCTGTGACACAAAAGAGAGCCCTTACCCGACGATGTTGGCACCTTGATCTTAGACTTCCAGCCTCCAGAAATATAACCAATAAATTCCTGCTGTTTATAAGCCACATGTGTGCTAAGTCACTTCAGTCGTGTCTGACTCTTTGTGAACCTATGGACTATAGCCTGCCAGGCTCCTCTGTCCATGGGATTCTCCAGACAAGAATACTGGAATGGGTTTCCACACCCTCCTCCAGGGGATCTTCCTGATCCAGAGATTGAACCTGCATCTCTTAGGTCTCCTGCACTGGCAGGTGGGTTCTTTACCACTAGCATTTCCTTTAGTGACTGCTTTTCTAGATTTTACTGATGTGTAGGGAGAAGGGCACAGGCATCAGGAGGAACAGGGAGTGAGATGCATAGGGTTTTGCACAGTGAGGGAGAGGTATTAGAGAAACTGACAGAATTGGAGGGTGATGGTGCAGCATGGCTGTCCAAAACCACGCTTGGGGCTCTGAGAAAGAGCTACTTCACAAGATTAAACACAACCCACATGCATGCTCACAGATACTGGCAAGTGTGGGAGTGTTCAGCTTCCTTTAAGCAGGTAGAAGGCTAGGGTCCAGCTTTGGAAAGGATGAGAAGATCCCATAGTCATAAACCAGATCTACTAATCAGAATTTTCCAGGTGAGGTCTCGTGCCCTGTGTTTTTTAAACTTCTTAGCTGACTCTGAGCCATGAGAAGCATCATCCACTGTTTGATAATGACTTTTCTGTTACATCTTACCCTAAATCACCCCCATATTGTATACTTCATTCTTTTCTAGTTATAATGCTGTTATCTTCCAGACCAATTTATTGCTGACAGGCTAAAGCACAGGAAATCATCTGAATTTTTATTGGCCAACATTAAATAAACAGTTGCAGTTGCTAAGCAATTAAACCTTTATTATCAAAAGACAAATTTCAGTAACATATCACTTGATTAAAACTACACAAAAGGCAGGATGTGTGATCAATCAATATTTCTAATCCCCTTTTCTATCAACTACAAATTTTGAGTACTAGAAGAAAATCAGTATGTAATTTTATTTTGAGTCACCAAGGAAATAGAATAACAGAACCTCATAAACAGAAAAGACCACAAGAATCATTTAGTACAACACCTCTTCTGATGCCTAAATCTTTACTACAGCACTGCTGACAGGTGATTTTCTAGTCTGGCATAACCAGAAAATAGGAATTTATTAGTTAATGCCAAAAGAAGAAAATGCAAATCTGCAGATGAAAAACAAAATTATAAACACGTACATGAAAGCAGTCTCAGTTACCCAGAAAATTACAAGTCTGGAGTTTTGCTCATGTATTCCTATTATTAATCTGACATATGAATTTAGAGTTAGCCTAAACAAAAGAACAGCATCAACGCACTAGACTAGCACAGGATGGGCTTCCTTGAAAATGCTGTCCTCATACTTATGCACTATAAAATTCACAGATTGCAAACAGCTCTAAAGTTGCCGCTGAGATAATAGGCCACATTCTTATTGTACTACAGATCTCTTTATAAAAGAGAGAGATGAGTCAGAGGAGAGTCTAGACTGGCTGTGACAACAATTTAGCTGGTTAAACTAAGCCTGACCCTCCTCTTGTTCACAGTATTCACCTGGCCCTCATTATGAAGTACCTAGTACTGCGTAGGGTCTTCATGGGTGACTCTATCTTTCCAACAAGGTATTTACTACACAAGTTAAGGCACCTTCTACTGGGACTACATTTTCCAAGCAAAATACAGGGTGCCCAGCTAAATTTGAATTTCAGATAAACAACACTTTTTAGGATAAACATGTTCCATGCAATATTCCAAGTTGATTTAGGGTAGAGGATGTCACCTGCAATTGTGTCACTTAACATCCAGACAACTTCTATGCAATCTAGAAAAAAGCTTTCCATGCAATATTTGAAACTTATGCTAAAAAAAAAAATTGTTTATCTGAAATTCAAATTAACTAACTGTCATGTATTTTTATTTACTAAAGCCAGCAACCTTATCTGGGACACCTATATATCTCTAAAAGGCCAGCTCAGGACTCCAGGATAGCAAGTATTTGACAACCTATGCTGATTAGTTGAACTAATATAATTTGATCCAGACAAACCTGAGGATGATGACTGTTACAGAACACAACATCTCTAGCACTTGGCCCTTGGTTCCTCCCTGTTCCAAGAGACCAACTGTTTATCCAACCCAACACCTCCTCTGGGTTAGTGAGATAACCAAGAATCTGACCTGGGTTATTTCCAAGCAATTGTTATGGGGCATGGAAGTTGGAAGGATTAGTCCAACTAGTCCTGAAACCCAAGGGAACAAGTCCCAAGCTCTACGGCCCAGGCAAGGTAGGCTCCACAGTGGGCTACCCAAGGGTCAAACGTAGATCAGAAGATAAAGATGTGTGACAGGAGGGTGACTGAGAGAATCTCAAAGAGCAGCTGCAGCCAAACCAAAAACAGGGATCAGGTGTCCAAGCATTGAAACCATTTGGACAAAATCCTTCCCTCTAGTTCACACAAGGCAATCTTGATATGCTGACCACGATTTTTCTCTGTGTGGTTCCTTGTACTGTTCCATTAGCCTTCTCCCAGGAAAGTAATACAGCTGTGTCTTTCCAAATTCATGCCCCACCAGAGATAGTGGTAGGAAAAGAGATCCATGATCCTTAAAAGAATAATGTCATATTCCCCAGTCAGCACTGCACTGAACAGGCCAAAAGTTTCCTGCAGCAGACCCAGGGAGCCAAGCATAGTCAGAAAGTGTGTGTTAAGTTGTCAGGGGATGGTAAAAGGAAGACCACAAAGGGAGGAGAAGCACACAGGTGATTTTTAGGTGTGCCTCTTAGTAGTTCCCTTCCCCTGTGAAATTTCTGAAATCCCTCCCATAGCACCCTGTGGTTGCTTCATCCTCAGTGGTGTCCTGACTACCTTCCTCACTGGATGCGCTCTGTTTTCACCAGGTACGCCAAAACCCTCAGTCCAGAGCCAACAGGCCACAAAGTTGTGTTGCTGCCTGCCTGTGGGACCCCAGGGGGACCCTGGAGGGATACTACCTAGCTGGTTGGTGCCCTAGATGCTGCCTGAACCATGAAGTCACAAAGGTCTGTATTCAAATCCCAGCCCAGCTACTTTTTCACCCTTTGCCAATAGTAAGGTTACTTAATTTCTCTGTACCTCAGCTTAATCCCCTACCTTCTACAACAATTTACGGAGATAGGAGGAGTCCAACTTTGACACTATATATGGACAGTTAATAAACAGAGAGAATTCTATCAAAAGAATTTCTTACAGAATAGTAGAAGTGAATGAAGAGTTAGAAAATCTAAGGAGCATGTATAAAATAGCAGATCTGGGTGACATTAAGGTAAAATATTAATAGAACTGACAAACACACCTACAGCATCCTTTCTCATTTCACCCCAAAGGCTTTTGTGAAACTGAAATGACTAGTGAGGACCTGAGGAATTAGTGTTAAATCTTTATATCTTAATAAAGATCCAGGAAAGAGTGATCAGCAAGTTAGTGAGATTTTCCTGATATTATTCTAAGAGATGCTGCAAATATCAGTGAGCAAAGATAAAATAATACAAAAATAAATAAATAAACTTGGAAACACAGGCGAGACGCAGCTGTGTAAAACTCAATGTGAAAAATGCTAACTCATTTAACTGAGAAGCTTGCTGTGCCCAAGGGACTTGAGGAAGCAGGGAACTAATAATGAAAAAAGACACCAAGGGGCAAACAAGAATAGCAAATTAGAAAGAAGTTTATATTATGAGCTTTGCCAGGGAGAAGAAGGAACACCATTGTTTGAGTATATGTACAAAATCCTATTATTCCACTGTAGGAAGAAAATACATATGCAGCAAAACTCTACTGAGATTGCTCTGAGGATGACATACCAAGTTTGGCAATTCAGAAGGTCACAGTTATATCTAAGTGAGGGGAATGAGAGGAATAAAAGTATTATAATAAAGGAAATGATAGTTCTCTGGGAAACGAGAACAGCTGAGTTGTTCATAAAAAATGGGCAGCACATGAATTTAACCCATAAATATGGGGAAACTATGTGTAATGGGGGATGGCATTTTGTCTGAACAGAAATTAAGAAAGAGGGGGGATTTTAGAGGGAGAAATGAAGTGTAATGACCTGGTAAAACCATGAAGAATGAAGCCATGAATCTAATACTGCCCAGGGAGCAAAGGCAAGTCCATGTCTCCAGGCCTTTAAACGAGCTGAAATCAGATGCTAGAGGGTGTCTGTGGTCTTGTGACATGGCCTTATTGATGCAATAGAGCAAATGACCTAGGGGGCCCTTCCTGGGAAAAGGTTTATGGTATGAAGAAACATATGTCCTTCTCTAAAGGGAACATCTCAAATAATAATGAAGCAGAAATCCTTGCTCCCTATAGTTATTACAAGTCCCAAGGCCTGGTTTCAGCAGTGACCCAAATCCCAAGGCAAATTCAACTTAATATGCAATACTTTCATTAGCAAAGAGGACATGTGGCTTCAACACATTTCTTCTACTTAGAAAGTTTCTGACAAAGGTCAAATGATGTAGGAGAATTAGTGGTGTGTTCCAGTACCCCAGAATAAGAAAGAGTTACAGTATTAAAAAAAAAAAAAATGAATTAAGTCCTAACTATTATAATGTCAAAATGACAGAATTATAAAGTTATATCCAGGAGTCTTGGGATGTAGGGAGAAAGGGCAGGGACTGCATTAAGTTTGAGAAATAAGAAGGAGACAGGGTCTTTCTGTAGTCTGGCAGGACAGACTGAGATAGAGTGAGCTCAATAAATATATAAAGGAAAGTAGAAAGGCAAAGGGAAAGGCAGGAAGGAGGAAGGAAAAAGACCCACACTAGAATTCTCTCTATGCCACTAACTGGGAGCTTCCATTGACTGCAGTGAGTGGGATTCAGGGACCCCTAGAGTTCTGACCCGAAGTATCTAGTGATGCATAAATTGTCTACAGCAGAATAGCACACTGTATGGAGCCTATAAATGTGTATGTACTCAGTCTTTCAGTTGTGTCTGACTTTTTGTGGCCCATGGACTGTAGCCCACTAGGCTCCTCTATCCACAGGATTCTCCAGGCAAGAATACTGGAGTGCAGCACCATTCCCACTCCAGGAGATCTTCCCGACCCAGAGATCGAACCCATGATGTTCACGTCTCCTGCGCTGGCAGGTGTCTTCCTTACCACTAGCACACCTGGGAAGCCCATTACTATAACTATCCCCAATGGAGAAAGCAGTTGCAAAGATTTTGTAGTAACATCAAGCACTTTCTATTAGATAACTATTCTCATTTTGAGAAACTACTCTTGGCCTTCTACTGGTAGAAACTGAATGTCTTATAATGCAAAACCAGGAGACATGGAAGTAGGAGCTATTTGATTTTTAACAACCCTCAAATAAAAGTATGCCCTGTGTGTGTGTGTTAGTCATTCATTCATGTCCAACTCTTTGTGACACCATGGACTGCAGCCCACCAGGCCCTTCTGTCCATGGGATTCTCCAGGCAAGAAAAATGGAGTGGGTTGCCATTTCCTCCTCCGAAGTAAGCCTTGTGGCATCTGGTTACCAAAAGGACAAGGTATTTATGAGATCAGTTCAGTTCAGTCGCTCAGTCATGTCCAACTCTTTACAACCCCATGAACCGCAGCATGCCAGGCCTCCCTGTCCATCACCAACTCCCGGAGTCCACCCAAACCCATGTCCATTGAGTCGGTGATGCCATCCAACCATCTCACCCTCTGTCATCCCCTTCTCCTGCCCTCAATCTTTCCCAACATCAGGGTCTTTTCCAGTGAGTCAGTTCTCATGAGGTGGCCAAAGTATTGCAGTTTCAGCTTTAACATCAATCCTTCCAATGAACACCCAGGACTGATTTCCTTTAGGATGGACTGGTTGGATCTCCTTGCAGTTCAAGGGACTCTCAAGAGTCTTCTCCAACACCACAGTTCAAAAGCATCAATTCTTTGGCGCTCAGCTTTTTTTATAGTCCAACTCTCACATCCATACTTGACCACGGGAAAAACCATAGCCTTGACTAGATGGACCTTTGTTGACAAAGTAATCTCTCTGCTTTTTAATACGCTATCTAGGTTGGTCATAACTTTCCTTCCAAGGAGTAAGCGTCTTTTAATTTCATGGCTGCAGTCACCATCTGCAGTGATTTTGGAGCCCCCAGAAATAAAGTCAGCCACTGTTTCCACTGTTTCCCCATCTATTTGCCATGAAGTGATGGGACCAGCTGCCATGATCTTAGTTTTCTGAATGTTGAGCTTTAAGCCATCTTTTTCACTCTCCTCTTTTACTTTCATCAAGAGGCTCTTTAGTTCCTCTTCTTCTATGAGATCAGGCTTGAGTAAATCTTGAAGGCATAAATAGGTGGCTCCCTTTCCTGGTGTGGCTTCTCCTAAAGTCCCAGTTCCAAAACTATATAAACACCTTTCTGTCAACCTACTTTTAAAGTCTGGAGAGAAGTTCTCTAGGTCAGCCTGACTAAAAGGACATTTTAAGACTGACTTGCTGCTGCTGCTGCTAAGTCACTTCAGTCGTGTCCGACTCTGTGTGACCCCATAGATGGAAGCCCACCAGGCTCCCCCGTCCCTGGGATTCTCCAGGCAAGAACACTGGAGTGGGTTGCCATTTCCTTCTCCAATGTGTGAAAGTGAAAAGTGAAAGTGAAGTCGCTCAGCCGTGTCCGACCCTTAGCGACCCCATGGACTACAGCCTACCAGGCTCCTCCATCCATGGGATTTTCTAGGCAATAGTACTGGAGTGGCTTGCCATTGCCTTCTCCGAAGACTGACTTACAGATGCTTTTATCCAATCTGTTGGTACCAGAAATGAACTGCTGTAGTGAGTGGGCCTTTCAGCAGTTCTTTCCATGGGTGACTTCACCTAGATGCAAAGAAGATCTAAGGTAAGAGTTTATATCAAGTCATGGACAGTGGTTAATTGTTTCTACAGATTGTTAGGAACTTGGAAGGATCATGTTCCTTGGGAGATTCAAGAAAAGAAGATTCAGGAAAGAGCTATGTGAATGGACCCACAGTGCAAGAATATTTTTGTCCAATAGGAATGATGACCAAAGGGCTTCTACCAGGGAAGAGGATTTTTATAAACAGTTATTTTTTGAGTCTCTTTCCCATATCAACCCATGCTTCCTCATTGGGTTCATGAATAAGGTAACCATGGAGATAAGAATGGAAGTTATACATGGGTTCAACAATGTGAAGTTTCTCTATCCTATGGAACAGAGAAAGAAAGCAGAATTAAACAGGGTGTGAAATGAGTTTGGGGAGTTAGTAGGGACAGATCATAGCAGACCTTGAAGTACAAAGATGTTGGTCTTTATCTAAGAGAATTAGGAGCCATGGTAGTATTTGGAGAGAGGGGAATATATAACATGCTCTTGGTGCAAAATATTTTGGAGAGGAGGAGATTCCAGTAGCCCAAACAAGAGGTGGTACAGCCTAGAATCAGATATTCCATTACACAGATAAGTAAGATGATGGATTGGAGCAAAATTTGGAAGTTAACATTTATCAGGATGTGTGATTGATCAAGGGTAAAAGGTGAAGAAGAAAGGAAGGATGCAGAAGCCCCTCGCCAAGACAGGAAAACAATGGAAAGGGACACAAAACAACGGAAACTCTCTTTTGTGTAGAAACCAATATTCCCAACGAATATACCCAATTTCCTCAACCAACCACCTCAAAAGATTAAATCAGCTTTCAGTTCAGTTCAGTTCAGTCGCTCAGTTGTGTCCAACTCTTTGCGACCCCATGAATCACAGCACGCCAGGCCTCCCTGTCCATCACCAACTCCCGGAGTTCACTCAAACTCATGTCCACAGAGTCGGTGATGCCATCCAGCCATCTCATTCTCTGTCGTCCCCTTCTCCTCCTGCACTCAATCCCTCCCAGCATGAGTCTTTTCAGTGAGTCAAATCGTCACATGAGGTGACCAAAGTATTGGAGTATCAACTTTATATCAGTCCTTCCAATGAACACCCAGGATTAATTCTTCTTTAGAATGGATTGGTTGGAACTCCTTGCAGTCCAAGGGACTCTCAAGAGTCTTCTCCAACACCACAGTTCAAAAGCATCAATTCTTCGGGGATCAGCTTTCTTCACAGTCCAACTCTCACATCCATACATGACCACGGGAAAAACCATAACCTTGACTAGACGGACCTTTGTTGGCAAAGTAATGTCTCTGCTTTTTATTATACTATCTAGGTTGGTCATGACTTTCCTTCCAAGGAGTAAGTGTCTTTTAATTTCATGGCTGCAATCAGCATCTGCAGTGATTTTGGAGCCCAAAAAAATAAAGTCTGACACTCTTTCCACTGTTTCCCCATCTATTTCACATGAAGTGATGGGACTAGATGCCATGATCTTCGTTTTCTGAATGTTGAGCTTCAGGCCAACCTTTTCACTCTCCTCTTTCACTTTCATCAAGAGGCTTTTTGGCTCCTTTTCACTTTCTGCCATAAGGGTGGTGTCATCTGCATATCTGAGGTTATTGATACTTCTCCTGGCAATCTTGATTCCAGCTTGTGCTGCTTCCAGCCCAGCATTCCTCATGATGTACTCTGCATAGAAGTTAAATAAGCAGGGTGACAATATACTACCTTGACGTACTCCTTTTCCTATTTGGAACCAGTCTGTTGTTCCATGTCCAGTTCTAACTGTTGCTTCCTGACCTGCATACAGGTTTCTCAAGAGGCAGGTCAGGTGGTCTGGGATTCCCATCTCTTTCAGAATGTTCCACAGTTTATGGTGATCCACACAGTCAAAGGCTTTGGCATAGTCAATGAAGCAGAAATAGATGTTTTTCTGGAACTCTCTTGCTTTCTCCATGATCCAGCAGATGTTGGATATTTGATCTCTGGTGCCTCTGCCTTTTCTAAAACCTGCTTGAACATCTGGAAGTTCACGGTTCACGTATTGCTGAAGCCTGGCTTGGAGATTTTTGAGCATGACTTTACTAGCGTGTGAGATGACTGCAATTGTGCAGTAGGTTGAGCATTCTTTGGCATTGCCTTTCTTTGGGATTGGAATGAAAACTGACCTTTTCCAGTCCTGTGGCCACTGCTGAGTTTTCCAAATTTGCTGGCATATTGAGTGCAGCACCTTCACAGCATCATCTTTCAGGATTTGAAATAGCTCAACTGGAATTCCACCACCTCCACTAGCTTTGTTCGTAGTGATGCTCTCTAAGGCCCACTTGACTTCACATTCCAAGATGTCTGGCTCTAGGTCAGTGATCACGCCATCGTGATTATCTTGGTCATGAAGATCTTTTTTGTACAGTTCTTCTGTGTATTCTTGCCACCTCTTCTTAATATCTTCTGCTTCTGTTAGGTCCATACCATTTCTGTCCTTTATCGAGCCCATCTTTGCATGAAATGTTCCCTTGGTATCTCTAATTTTCCTGAAGAGATCTCTTGTTTTTCCTATTCTGTTGTTTTCCTCTATGTCTTTGCATTGCTCGCTGAGGAAGGTTTTCTTATCTCTCCTTGCTATTCTTTGGAACTGCATTCAGATGCTTATGTCTTTCCTTTTCTCCTTTGCTTTTCACTTCTCTTCTTTTCACAGCTATTTGTAAGGCCTTCCCTTAGAAGAAATGGAGTAGCCATCATGGTCAACAAAAGAGTCCGAAATGCAGTACTTGGATGCAATCTTAAAAACGACAGAATGATTTCTGTTTGTTTCCAAGGCAAACCATTCAATATTACAGTAATCCAAGTCTATGCCCCAACCAGTATCGCTGAAGAAGCCGAAGTTGAACGGTTCTATGAAGACCTACAAGACCTTCTAAAACTAACACCCAAAAAAGATGTCCTTTTCATTATAGGAGACTGGAATGCAAAAGTAGGAAGTCAAGAAACACCTGGAGTGACAGGCAAATTTGCCCTTGGAGCACGGAATGAAGCAGGGCAAAGGCTAATAGAGTTTTGCCAAGAGAACGCACTGGTCATAGCAAACACTCTCTTCCAACAACATAAGAGAAGACTCTACACATGGACATCACCAGATGGTCAACACCGAAATCAGATTGATTATATCCTTTTAGCCAAAGATGGAGAAGCTCTATACAGTTAGCAAAAACAAGACCGGGAGCTGACTGTGGCTCAGATCATGAACTCCTTATTGCCAAATTCAGACTGAAATTGAAGAAAGTAGGAAAAACCACTAGACCATTCAGATATGACCTCAATCAAATCCCTTATGATTATACAGTGGAAGTGAGAAATAGATTTAAGGGACTAGATCTGATAGATAGAGTGCCTGATGAACTCTGGACGGAGGTTCATGACATTGTACAGGAGACAGGGACCAAGACCATCCCCATGGAAAAGAAATGCAAAAATCAACTTTAAGTGCTCAAAAAGTAGAGTCAGGCTTTGCCCTCAATAATATGTGCCCACTCCTCACTGATGCCTAATCTTTTTAAAGAAAAAAAAATATCGAAGTCACCACACTTCACAGTTAGAGGTAAAAGACACTACACTGGTTTCCTAGTGCCACCACAGAGAAGGAAATTGCAACCCACTCCAGTATTCCTGCCTAGAGAATCCTGTGGACAGAGGAGCCTGGTGGGCTGCTGTCCATAAGGTCGCACAGAGTCGGACATTACTGAAGTGACTTAGCATGCATGTATGCATTGGAGAAGGAAATGGCAACCGACTCCAGTATTCTTGCCTGGAGAATCCCAGGGATGGAGCAGCCTGGTGGGCTGCTGTCTATGGGGTCGCACAGAGTTGGACACTACTGAAGCGACTTAGCAGCAGCAGCAGGGCTACCACAACAAATTACCAGAAACTAACAGGTTCAAAACAAGAGAAATTTCTTCTATCAGTTTTGGAGGCTAGAAGTCCAAAATCTTTATGGGCAGAACCACAAGCCCTTTCAAAGACTCTAAGGAAGAATCTTGCCTTGCCTCTTCCAGGTTCTATTGGTTCTGTGACATAGAACTTCAATCTCTGCTTCCTTCTTCAGATGGCCTTCTTCTCCCTGTGTATCTGTGTCATCTCCTTTTCTATCTCCAATAAGGACATTGTCCTTAGATGTAGGGCCTACCCCGAAACCAGAATGATCTCATTTTGAAATTCTTAACTTAATTACATTTGCAAAGACTCTAGTTCCAAATAATATTCACACTCACAAGTACTGGGGGTTAGGACTTGTCCACACTTTTGGAAGCCCCTATTCAATCTATTACAGGTAAAAAATATAAAAAGACTGCTTTGATACACTTTGCTTAGGCATAATTACATGAGTTTCAGCTAAAACAGCATTCTCCAGAGTGTGTCAGACAAACATAAATTCCTGGAGAGGCTCAAAATAAATTTTTACAATGCTAAAATAAGTTTGGAGAACACTGAATACTATAAATCTCTCATGATTCATCATTTCCACATATACATTTCAGTTTCTGAGAAGTCTTACAGTAATAAAACCCATTCAAGTTGTTTAATCCTGAATTTTCCAAACTTATTTGACTCCTCAACTTTTCCTTCTGGTTACAGGACACCCACTGACATCCAAAAAACTATGATCATGGCACATACGGGCTTCTCTGATAGCTCAGGTGGCAAAGAATCCACCTGCAATCAGAAGACCCTAGTTTGATTCCTGGGTCAGGAAGATGCACTGGAGAAGTGATAGACTACCCACTCCAGTATTCCTGGGCTTCCCTTGTGGCTCAGCTGGTGAAATCCACCTGCAATGCGTGAGACCTGGGTTTGATCCCTGGGTTGGGAAGATCCCCTGGAGAAGGGAAAGGCTACCCACTCCAGTATTCTGACCTGGAGAATTCCATGGACTATATAATATAGTCCATGGGATCGCAAAGAGTCAGACACGACTGAGTGACTTTCACTTCATTTCACTTCACTTCATGGAACATACTCACAGATATGTAAACATATAATCAATTAATGATCAGTAACTATAAATGATCTGGGTTTCTGGATGCCTCTCAATTTTGATGGGGAAGAAGAAGACATGAAAGAAGGTCTTAAACCTTGAGGAGAGGATGAAGTGACCACTGAATTCAGGAATGGGGTATGCTGGAGTATTCAGTCAGTATGCTGGGGAAGGTACAGAAAGAAGAGACTGGAGGTTCAAAAGAATTTTTCTGAAAGAATTTATTCATTTCAAACTGTGAGGATCAGCACAAGCTGTGAAATAGGTTTTCGGTTGATTACTTAGATTTTTCATTTGTTGTGATTTTTTTGTTTGGGTTTTTTGTCAGTCAAGTAAAAGCATGTACAGCAACTTGGTGATTTATAGTCATTTTTGTTTTATATTTTCTCAAACATGATTTCCTTGTTAAAAGGCATGTTTCCCATAGGTTTTATTAATCAAAGTGCCAGTGTAACTGCATGTCTGTCATTCTGACTTCTCCCTATAGTTGCTGCTAACAGAAGTAGTCTTTCTTCTTAGTTCCTCAACTACCAAACACATATAACAGAGTGCTGTCTTGGTTAATGTGAATCCTGTTTGTTCATCTGAATGAGATATAAACCTGTATGCCCAAGGTAAGGAAGTAAGCCCCATTTATCTGGAGATCTGGTCATTCCCAATAGCCAAATTTAGATTGGAAGGGAAGGTTCCAGAGAAAACACAAGTCTCACATCCACTGGGAGCTCCTCTCAGATTCTTGTACCACCTGCAGTGCTGTCACCCTGCCTCCTATGCCATTCTTTGCCTATATGAAAGACATAGAGAAGATTTCTCAGACTCTGGTATCATTTTTTCAATGGCCATATCAAAGCTGAGGCTTAACTTCCTTTTTCTAGCAAGAAAGATGATGTGTGATCTGGGCTCCTTCATACTTTCCTCTCAATAGACCATCAGACTGGACAGCAGTCAGAGGGTTAAGGTTCTGGATCTCTTCACTATTCTTTTCCCACCTCAGGATTTTTGCTACTCTCAAAGGTTTGTGTCACAGCAAGCTCAGAAACAATATCCAAGAGTTTCCCAACATGGAAGTCCTGTATCATTTGGGAAATGAAACATCATTTTATTTGATGTTTACATCAAATAAAGAATTACAAGAATAAAAAGATTACAAGAATAAAAAAAAAAGATTACAAGAATAAACACAGTTAATTGGTTATGAGTTTACCTTGGCATGAACAGAAAAAGAAAAGCAGCACATAAAATCTGATTCCATGAAGGTGATTGCTTAGAGTTGGCCTAATGTTTTAAAATTCATTTGGCTTCATTTGAAGTATAATCATACAGATGGAGCAAGGATGTGAAAGGTCTTATCTGACTGAGATTTAGGAAGCACCACTATATCAGATACTAGGCTTTGCCACAGAATGATTGCAATCTTAGACTGACAGGGACATTTATGGCAGTCCTAAGAGCAAGAGTCCTTTCTCTAAACATGCCCCAACAAATGGATTCTGCCCTAAGTTCAATCTCTCTCAATGTAGAAGAAATTCTAGGGAAGAGACTTTTCCGTCACAGACAAATTCTTACTGAAGGAGAAATGCCAATGCTTTTCTTTCTTAGAAAAAAACTTTAAGCCAAATTACCCTAGAATAGGAGCCAAGGTTGATAAATGTCAGGTCTCAGGGGAAACAGCAAAAGATTTTGGAATATGTAACTTCAGAGAGTAACAGTGACAATCCAATGATTCAAATTCAAAGGGTATTTGTTTCTAAATACTTTTGAGTAACTTAGAAGGCTTATCTGCAGTGTCCAATTGTCCATGAATAGAAAAGTCCTTGCCTTTCCTCTAATATCTCTATGTTCTTTTCCCAAATCCAACATCTCATCCTTGCTTTGTATACGGGCTGCCAATGCACTTGTTCAGATGTTCCAAGGAGAGACAGAGTCATTGACTCCTGCCTGGATTATCCCAGTGGGCACCACTGGCACCAAGCTCTCCCCAGTTTTAGGTCTTCACATCCAGATTCAATGTAAGAGTCTTTCAAAAATCATTACTCATGTATATGCCCCACCAGGAAAATTTTGATAGATCTTTGTTACCCAAAATGCCAAGTTATTCATCTATTCATTATTTTTTTTTGAGTGTGTACCATATGTCAGACACTGCTTAGCAGCATCCCTATTGCTTAAAGTACTTTCACAGGGTAAGAATTAGTGTGGAGAATAACTTGGAGTTGGGTAGAACCTGGTGCCTAAGAAACTACCAGGCATCTGTTTGAGAATGTTCTTATTTACCTTCCTAGAAAACAACCATGCAACTTTGTAAAAGAATACTGTAATGCCCATGTCCTTTGACACCTTTTAGAACTCATCAAATCATGTAAGTTTACCTTCCTCAAAAAGTCTACTTCAAGGACAAGAACTTTGCATCTCTCATCTTTATATCCTCAGTCCCAGCATATACTAAGCATGATTTTATATTTTGCTAAAAGAATATAATACAATCCAAAACTCAAAAAATAATTCATTAATTAGTTATTGAGTTACTCCCTCCTGTTACATGAGAAGAATCACATCTACTCTTTTGAAATAATCATATTTCAGATTCCAGTTAAAATAGGAAAAAGGAGGACAGGAGTTGAGCTCAGGATGAAATCAAGAATACAGTACACTAACGCATATATATGGAATTTAGAAAGATGCAAATGATAACCCTGCATACGAGACAGCAAAAGAGACACAGATGTATAGAACAGTCTTTGGGACTCTGTGGGAGAGGGTGAGGGTGGGATGATTTGGGAGAATGGCATTGAAACATGTATGTTGTCATATGTGAAACGAATCACCAGTTCAGGGTCGATGCATGTTATAGGATGCTCGGGGCTGGCGTGCGGGGATGACCCAGAGGGAGGATAAAGGGAGGAGGGAGGTGGGAGGGAGGCTCAGGAAGGGGAACTCATGTACACCCGGGGCGGATTCATGTCAATGTATGGCAAAACCAACCAATATAATATCGTAAAATAATTAGCCTCCAATAAAAAAAAAATAAGGTGCTAAGAAAAAAAAAAAAAAGAATGGGATCAAGAGAAAAGCCATGAGTTTGGAAAAAAGCAAACAAGCTTAATGAAAAGGAATTTATTAAACACTTTCGTAAGGGATTATACAAAGAAAAACATCTTTCCTAAAGATGTGGTAGGATTCACTACTCTTTCAAATATTCATCTACTCTTTCAAATATTAAATGATGCTTGGATACATATAAACAAGAAAAGACAGAGAGACATAAAGACACAAAACTAGAAAGAATAAAGGGAGGATGTAAGAAAGTAAAGGAAGAAGAGGGAAGGGAAGGGAAATATATCCAATGGCCATAGCATTATGCAGAGATCCAAAATTGAAAAGGTGAGAATAATCAGTGATTGACAACTATTTTAAATGGATTGGCAAGGAAGATTTCTCAAAGATCTAAATGGCAATTGGGGGCCAGCCAGGTATAATCATGGAATGAAAGCATTCTAGCCAGAGAGAATACCTAGTGCAATGATGCAAGTCCTATAAAATGAAAAATATAACTGAAAAACAAGACACACACACAGAAATACATAAAAGTTCTTTCAACTTCTGATTACTATGAATTCAGACTTTAACTGGAAGTCCAGAGTAATACTCTCATTCATTACTGAGTAAAATGAAAATTTAACCTGAAAAAAACCTCTGAAACAAGAGTTTTAAAACAAACAAACAAAAAAGTGTAAGGAATCTTCTAGGTTACGTCAGTTCAGTTCAGTCGCTCAGTCGTGTCCGACTCTTTGCGACCCCACGAATCATAGCACGCCATGCCTCCCTGTCCATCACCAACTCCCAGAGTTCACTCAAATTCATGTCCATCGAGTCAGTGATGCCATCTAGCCATCTCATTTTCTGTCGTCCCCTTCTCCTCCTGCCCCCAATCCCTCCCAGCATCAGAGTCTTTTCTAATGAGTCAACACTTCACATGAGATGGCCAAAGTACTGGAGTTTCAGCTTTAGCATCAGTCCTTCCAATGAACACCCAGGACTAATCTCCTTTAGAATGGACTGGTTGGATCTCCTTGCAGTACAAGGGACTCTCAAGAGTCTTCTCCAACACCACAGTTCAAAAGCATCAATTCTTCGGCGATCAGCTTTCTTCACAGTCCAACTCACATCCATTCATGACCACGGGAAAAACCAAAACCTTGACTAGACAAAGTAATGTCTCTGCTTTTTAATATGCTATCTAGGTTGGTCATAACTTTCCTTCCAAGGAGTAAGCGTCTTTTAATTTCATGGCTGCAAAAACCATCTGCAGTGATTTTGGAGCTCAAAAAAAAAAAAAAGTCTGACACTGTTTCCACTGTTTCCCCATCTATTTCCCACGAAGTGATGGGACCAGATGCCATGATCTTAGATTTCTGAATGTTGAGCTTTAAGCCAACTTTTTCACTCTCCTCTTTCACTTTCATCAAGAAGCTTTTTAGTTCCTCTTCATTTTCTGCCATAAGGGTGGTGTCATCTGCATATCTGAGGTTATTGATATTTCTCCTGGCAATCTTGATTTCAGCTTGTGCTTCTTCCAGCCCAGCGTTCCTCATGATGTACTCTGGATATAAGTTAAATATCAGGGTGACAATATACAGCCTTGACATACTCCTTTTCCTATTTGGAACCAGTCTGTTGTTCCATGTCCATTTCTAACTGTAGCTTCCTGACCTGCATACAGGTTTCTCAAGAGGCAGGTCAGGTGGTCTGGTATTCCCATCTGTTTCAGAATTATCCACAGTTTATTGTGATCCACATAGTCAAAGGTTTTGGCATAGTCAATAAAGCAGAAATAAATGTTTTTCTGAAACTCTCTTGCTTTTTCCATGATCCAGCGGGTGTTGGCAATATGATCTCTGATTCCTCCGCCTTTTCTAAAACCAGTTTGAACATCTGGAAGTTCACGGCTCACGTATTGCTAAAGCCTAGCTTGGAGAATTTTGAGCATGACTTTACTAGCGTGTGAGATCAGTGCAATTGTGCGGTAGTTTGAGCATTCTTTGACATTGCCTTTCTTTGGGATTGGAATGAAAACTGACCTTTTCCAGTCCTGTGTCTAGGTTACATAGTCAAGTAATAATCTGGCCAAAATGTGTTAACTTTAAAAGGATACCATAACTTAAATTTTCAATTGGTCCATTTCCCACCATTTTGTCAGTCTTCAGTTTTTCTGGAAAATTTGCAACTTCCTTTTGGACTGAATACCAGCAGGATATAGAAATCTTGGTTCATCACTAAAATGAAACAATCAGAAATTCTAGTCAAGTATGCAGAAATGCTGGGCTTTCTTCATGGAAAAGGATAGCTGGTGAATTTATAGTGTCTTATCAATCATCACAACCTCTATTAGGTTACAAAAATCGTAGAATTTAAAGTTTCCAATTCCATAAACCAGGAATCAGAGGCACTGAATGGACAAGTAAAATGGTTGACTTACAATTATTGATAAAAGCATCAACAAATTCTTCAAGAAAACCTAGGCACTGGGTCACAATTCTTTCAGTTCAGTTCAGTTCAGTCGCTCAGTTATGTCCGACTCTCCGAGACCCCATGAATCACAGCACGCCAGGCCTCCCTATCCATCACCAACTCCCGGAGTTCACTCAAACTCATCTCCATCGAGTCTGTGATGCCATCCAGCCATCTCATTCTCTGTCGTCCCCTTCTCCTCCTGCCCCCAATCCCTCCCAGCATCAGAGTCTTTTCCAGTGAGTCAACTCGTCACATGAGGTGGCCAAAGTATTGCAGTTTCAGCTTTAGCATCAGTCCTTCCAATGAACACCCAGGATTGATCTCCTTTAGAATGGACTGGCTGGATCTCCTTGCAGTCCAAGGGACTCTCAAGAGTCTTCTCCAGCACCACAGTTCAAAAGCATCAATTCTTTGGCGATCAGCTTTCTTCACAGTCCAACTCTCACAACCATACATGATGTCTCCTTATATACCTACACGCTCTAAATACAAATGAGACTGAATTAAGGAAACCCCAGTGTACTCCTCCTTTCAATCTAAATAAGGCTTTGTTTTAATTGGATAGTGAGGATTATAAAGAGTATGGCCTGTGTATTGCTTTTCACATTCAAAGAATTTGGTATGAGAAAATCAGTTTAGACAAAATTCCACAAGGTCTCTGAATCTGTTACATCTGTCCTTCACAACTTCCTTCTATGAGGCATTTTCCTGTATCTATTTAAAAAAAAAAAAAAGACTGGATGAACTTCAAGGGAAATTAAGTAAATACAGGGAAGTAAATTCAGCAACAAGGTCCTCATCATTTCCTCCCTCGGGAATTTGGCATCCATCCTTAAACAAAAATGCCTTTGTAGGAGATGTGGGATTTAGCACTGTACTCCAAGGAAACTGGGAGGAGTCTCACCCACCCATGTATGAGATAGTACACATACCCAGACTTGGACTCCAGCTGCAGACCCTTCAGTGGCCTGTGAACTGGCTCCAGAGCCTCTAGACTGTGGTCTGGGAGCCCCAGGAAGACACTGTTTTAGATAATCATCCAAGGATGAGAGAACCTTTGTAGAAGTCTGGGTTTCCAGTGAAGATGTTCCAGCTTACTGCTGAAGCAAAAAAACATACAAGTTTGGAGAGGGTAAGAGGAATATTTTGATTACCCATGTCATACCTCCCCCAAGGGAGTATAACTCAGTACCAAGTGATATCTTCTCAGACCATGATTTTCCCCAGGGAAAGTAAGGACATGTGAGTGAGCACCCAGATTCCCTAGTTGTCTGGGACACTGCCAGAAAGGTCCGTTACTAGCTCCAGTCCATAGCGGGCTCCTGAATTCCCCTCTTCCGACTGAGACACTGAATATACAGCTACACAAGGAGCAATCCCCCCGAAAGAAATCCAAAAACTAGCTGAGCAACTCCTATACATGGTACAAATAAGAAAATACCCACGTCAAAAATAGGAAGGAAAGACAGATAAACTCTTGTCATGAATCCAGGGCACAAAACCATTCAGTTGGGAAGGAACTCTCCACTCCCGGCTTTTCCCTGAAAAGCATAGGGTTTGGACTCAATATCTAGAACTTCAACTTTTAAGACTCCCACCTAAATGATGGGCCCCCAAAACGCCTAGCTCTGAAATCGAATGCAACTTGCCTCCACAAGACCCACAAAACTATACAAAACAAAGAAACAGTTCTTACCTGGCTCTAAGGATTCACTGGACTGAGCATGGAGGGAGCAGATAAAATACCTCCACTCCCCAGTGTTTCCCTGAAAAGGGACTATTTGCATATATTAAAAGCAACTGCCTGAGGGCCAGGCTTCTAATTTCGCACACCGTGAGGGACTGACCGTCATTTTCCCTGGAGACTGGGAAAGCATGTGGATACCTCCCTTGCCTTTCCCTATACACTGGCAAGGGAGCAGGGCCCCATAACAGAGGATTCATCATATGTAAGGGCTTCTCAGGTGGCGCTAGTCGTATAGAACCCATCTGCCAATGCAGCAGACATAAGAGAAATGGGTTCAGTCCCTGGGTCAGGAAGATCCCCTGGAGGAGGGCATGGAAACCCACTCCAGTACTCTTGCCTGGAGAATCCCATGAACAGAAGAGCCTGATGAGCTACAGTCCATAGGGTCGCAAAGAGTCAGACAGGACTAAAGCGACTTAGCATACACAATGGCAAAGAATGTGAAGACAGCACACTGGAATTAAGACTTTAAGACTCCTTATTTGTCCCTCTGTCTCTCAAGCAGATGAAGGACTAAACAGACTTGAGCTCTCCACCTCAGTGGGAAATAAGATCAGTATTAATAAAATAGTGATTTGGAGGACTGACTTGAGGAAGAACATAGAATGCAAAGGATAAACACATAAAAGTGATTAGAGATAAAATGAAAGCCATGAAATAAAGATAATAGACATCTAGCATCCTAACTGTAGCAATGAAGAAAAAAGCAGAGTAAGCAGCATGGAAAAATATTAAGTGTAATAGAAAACCATTTTCTAAAATAAAAGAAGATAGAATCTGCAGATTGAAAGGATTTACACACATAGCAAAAACTATTTGCAAGTCATTGAAACAGGAAAAGAAAAGCTATTGCACTTCAAAGGAAAAAGTCTATATGTAATTAGGCAGAAACAATTTGCAAAAGAAAAAAAAAATCAAGCTAAACTCATACTTTCAGCAACACTAAATGCCAGAAGACAATAGAGTAATATGCACAGACTGTGAAGAAGGCTGACCGCTGAAGAATCGATGCTTTTGAACTGTGGTGTTGGAGAAGACTCTTGAGAGTCCCTTATACTGCAAGGAGATCCAACCAGTCCATTCTGGAGGAGATCAATCCTGGATGTTCATTGGAGGGACTGATGCTAAAGCTGAAACTGAAATACTTTGGCCACCTCATGCGACGAGTTGACTCACTGGAAAAGACTCTGATGCTGGGAAAGGTTGGGGGCGGGAGGAGAAGGGGACGACGGAGAATGAGATGGCTGGATGGCATCATGGACTCTGTGGACATGAGTTTGAGTGAACTCCGGGAGTTGGTGATGGACAGGGAGGCCTGGCGTGCTGTGATTCATGGGGTCGCGGAGAGTCGGACACGACTGAGCGACTGAACTGAACTGAACTGAAGGGGGAAAATATGTCATTATCTTTGTTTTTTGCATCATTCAGCTTTTCTGGTCTATCCTATAATCAATCTTTATAATAAATTCTTCATGAGTTCTTAAAAAGAAAAAGTACACCCTCAGGGGACCCACGGAATATTTTTTAATGAGAATAGAGTTATGTACTAAAGAAAACCTCAATACAACTTTTGATAGAAATGGTACAAATTTTATGAACAGAAGGCAATAAAATTATAAAGTCAAAACAGAGGTAGCCATTAAAAACTCAAATGCTTAAAGCATTTTAGGATAAACTCTTCTCTACTACTCTTGGGTCAAACAGTGAATCAAAGGGCAATGAGAGAGCAATTAGAAACAAGTATGAAGGAAACACTTACCAAAACCTAAGAGGAAACTAACCCTGTACCACAAGGAAAATCTATAGCTTGAACCAGTTTACCAAAAAAATTAAACATTACATTGGAAAATAACAAAATACACATAAAGACAAAATAAAATATGTTTTAAATGAAGAGGTACACTCAATGACCTGAATGAATTTTGAAAACATAATATTGAGCAAAAGAAAATAGACCCTCACTGTAATATCCACTTATTAGAAGTTCAAGAATAGACCATTCCAATTTAAGGTGATAGCAATTCAGGAGAATAATTACCTCTTGGAAAGCCATTGGGTACTATTCAGAGGCAAGAGGCACTAAAGAACTTTCCAAGGGATGAAAAGTTCTAGAACTTAGCCTGTGAAGTAGCTACATGGGTGTAAACAAAGGTAAAAGTTCATTAGATTTAAGATGTGTGCATATTACAGTGTAAATAATATTGCAACTTAAGAAAATAATTTTAATAAAAAATAGTAATTAATAAATTAGAAACAACAACACAGAATTGATCAAGAAAAGTTCATCTTATAGTGGAGTGGGTAAATAAACTAGATAAACCACTTCACTACCAAAGATTTTTGAATAGGGATAAA
This sequence comes from Moschus berezovskii, assembly GCF_049115385.1. NCBI lineage: Eukaryota > Metazoa > Chordata > Mammalia > Artiodactyla > Moschidae > Moschus > Moschus berezovskii. Next base: position 92,144,551 of record NC_142470.1, read on the forward strand.
CAACAACAACAAAAAAAAACCCACAAATTTAAGAATAAGAAAAGGAGAGTTATAATAAAAGATAAGATAATTTTAAAACAACAGTTTGCACATTTTATTTTTTAAAATGCTGGCAACCTCAAAAAAAAAAGAAAATTTAAAACAAAAACATGAAAGAAATTCTAAAGTTTTCAAGGAGCTAATCCCCACAAAAACATTGATTTCAGACAAGGTCACCAGTGAAATATTTCAAACTTTTAAGCTAGGATAATTATCATTTTATTTACACTGTTTTTTAGTAAAAATGGTAGATTATCGCCAGATCACAGATATTCCATCCCCCCACGCCCAAAATGAAGGGAAAAGGTAGAGAAAACTAATAAACATGCACATATAAACACACGCAAACAAGTCAAATATAGAGTCCAAAATTTTCCCACAAATGTCTAGAAAGCAAGAGGTAAAGATTCTGGTATGGTATGGCATGACATAGGATGACTTTTGACCAATATCACAAGAGGTACAAGGGAAAGCTGAGGAAAAATACACTGAGAATTCTCACTAATACCCCAGTTCAAAGAGAAGCAAACTGAGAAGCCAAGAATATGTCCCTGGAAAGACTTGGACAGACAAATTCTGAAGGGGGCAAAAATCCTTGCCAAATTTTATAGACTTCTGTGAGGAGAGAGGAATGACCACTACTCTCTCTACAGACAAAAAAATAGTGAAAAAAGAAAGATCAAACAGTTCTCCTCAGATCTAATTATTCCCCCAAAACAAGCATTTTGCAGGACTGAAAACAAAGAAGAAAAGTAATGGCTTGAGACCCTCTGAGAATAAGCCAGGAAACAAAGGAATAAGAGAGGCCTCAGTTAAGTTCTTATCACCCAACCTACGCCCTACCAAAGAGGAGAAAATCAACAGTAACTAAGGTAAATTACAGGACACCAGGTTATACTTGGACACAGTTATACTAAAAAAGTACTCACTGTTTACCAGAAATTCAAATTTAAGTGGATGGATTATATCTGTCTACACTAATAGGACCAGAATCAGGGAGGCCCCCTTATTATTTCCTTTTTGTCAGCAGGAAGAGTGGGAACATCTTTGGAGTGATGGGTGAATAAAGATGAAATGAATCCAAGAGCCCTGCCTCTCCAACAGAAACTCTATGGTATCATTGCTGTGTGTTTTGTGTTAGTCAGTCAGTCGTGTCAACCCTTTGTGACCCTGTGGACTGTAGCTTGCCAGACTCCTCTGTTTGTGAAATTCTCCGGGCAAGAATACTAGAGTGGGTTGTCATTTCCTTCTCCAGAGGATCTTCCCAACCCAGGGATTGAACACAGGCCTCCTGCATTGAAGGCAGATTGCTTACCGTACCACTAGAAAGTAATAATAAAATGAAATGAAATAAAAAATAGGTTGGTCTTAGACTTTTCCATAGAAGCATTCATTGCTAGAAGACAGTAACAAGACATGAAAATTTCTGAGAAAATGTGAAAAATCAAGAACCTATCCAGCCAAGAACTTGATTAATTATGTTTTCAACATAAAGGAATTCAGAAAGTAATAGCACCCACCAGACTTTCCCACAAACTACACCAACAAATGGAAACAAGGCAACTGAGATAAATAAAAACTAGAAACCATGAGTAAAGAACAGAAAGTAACCACAAAATACAACAACATAAATCTGGGCTTCTCTGTTGGCTCAGACAGTAACAAATCTACCTGTAATTCAGGAGACATGGGTTTAATTGCTGGGTTGGGAAGATCCCCTGGAGAAGAGTATGGGAACCCACTCCAGTATTCTTGCCTGGAGAATTCCATGAACAGAGGAGCCTGGTGGGCTATAGTCCAGAAGGTCAAAAAGAGTGAGACGTGACTGAGCAACTAACATAAATCTACTAAAAAATAATGACATAAAAGATAGGAATATTATCTAAAAAGTGAAAGATTAGTAAAAACTAATGAATATAATAATCAAACTATCCTTTTTTATGGAATAATTTTCTTAAATTATACGGGCATCTTTTATAAATTAATATTTTATGATAAAATGTATCAAAATTTTTTGAAATATCACCTATGACTTATTTTCAATAATTTGTTTTTAATCTGTTAAAATCAAGTACAACTAATTTTTTATTCTTATTTAAAATAAATATTAATAAAATTTGATAAAAACATAATTTAATATGATCTTATGTTTGCAAAATTAACTTCACTTAACATTCTATTCATTCCATAAATAAGCATCATTATCTGAGAACCTACTATATTACAGGCACACTATTTTTTTGTACACAAATACACACACACAAACACATCAAAAAATATCTGGCATCACGTCCATCTAATATTAATGATCAGTTCAGTTCAGTTCAGTTCAGTTGCTCAGTCATGTCCAACTCTTTGCAACCCCATGAGTCACAGCACACCAGGCCTCCCTGTCCATCACCAACTCCCGGAGTTCACTCAAACTCATCTCCATTGAGTCGGTGATGCCATCCAGCCATCTCATTCTCTGTCGTCCCCTTCTCCTCCTGCCCCCAATCCCTCCCAGCATCAGAGTCTTTTCCAGTGAGTCAACTCGTCACATGAGGTGGCCAAAGTATTGGAGTTTCAGCTTCAGCATCAGTCCTTCCAATGAACACCCAGGATTGATCTCCTTTAGATGGACTGGTTGGATCTCCTTACAGTCCAAGGGACTCTCAAGAGTCTTCTCCAACACCACAGTTCAAAAGCATCAATTCTTCGGGGATCAGCTTTCTTCACAGTCCACCTCTCACATCCATACATGACCACTGGAAAAACCATAGCCTTGACTAGACGGACCTTGGTTGGCAAAGTAATGTCTCTGCTTTTTAATATGCTATCTAGGTTGGTCATAACTTTCCTTCCAAGGAGTAAGCGTCTTTTAATTTCATGGCTGCAATCAACATCCACAGTGATTTTGGAGCCCAAAAAAAATAAAGTCTGACATTGCTTCCACTGTTTCCCCATCTATTTCCCATGAAGTGATACCTATTTTTAAATGATAGAATTTGGAGTGAGTCTTCATTTTGTTTGATTTTTCTTTTAAATACTTATAAGGAATGGGAATCATTTTTATAAAAACAACAAATTATCATAGAATATAAAAAAAGGGGAAAGTGACATTTCATTTTAAAAAGCCAGCATAACACATATCAAAATCTGACCAAAAATGCACATAAACGGAATAGCATGAAAACTTCATTTATGAATATTTAAGCAGAAATCCCAATTAAAATATAAACATATAGTTAGACAGTTCAATGAAAGAATAATATACCATAAGAATGACAAAATAGTCAATAAATATTAAAATATTTATCATAGTAAGTTTAAAGGAGACAAATCATAAAACCTTGTTATATAATAAAATATAGTTTATAAAATGCATGATTTATTCAAAATATTAATGAATAATAAGCCAGTAGGAAATACATAATTTTTCAAACCAATAAAACTTTAGAAAAACCAGGAAAGGAAGACATTCCAAAATTCAAGTGACGACATTATTCCAGGAAGGAAGCGATCTACTCTGTTAATGTTGCTGAGATTCATGTAAAATAAGAAATGAAAAAGGATCATTGGAGTTGGTGTGAAAATCACTGGTTCTTGTCATGGTGAGGATAAAATTTTTATTGACGTGTTCAAGCAAGAATGAAAGAGGAAAATGTTGTGGTAAGTATGAACAATCTTTGGAAGAGTTCTACTACAGAGAGAAAGAGAAAACTAGGGTCATTGCTTGGTATGGAGTCAAAGGGGTTTTTTGGTTGTTTGGGGTATATTCTAACACATATGTTTATTCCATGGAAAGGAAAGGGGAAAAAATAAACAACTATTAACAGAGAGAAAGGGAACAGTTTCAGGTGGAATATCTGTGAGTTGCAACAGGGTAGCTGGCCTTAAGAAAGAGCAAGAACAGCTCTTTTGTATTAAGGAACAAGGGCAGAGCATAACGGTATTGGAAGTTTGAAAAATCTGAAGATGCAAAGAGGAGAGAGCTCTATGGTCATTATTTTCTCATTGAAGGAAGAATCAAAATCATCAGAGTAAGAAATGGTGAAAGATGTTGGAGAATTGGGGCAGGTAGATAAGATGAAAAATTGTCTTTGGGGATCATGGAAGAGTGACAGAGCAAGGAGGGAAATAATTAGGAACACTGGACTGGGTTCAGGACCAACTTGGGATTTATGGGTCATAAATTAAAAGTAAGGCCAGTCAATGGTTAGATGGTTTGTCTCAAGTGTACCCAGCCCTGGGGGAGTGGGTGGGGGTCACAGTTGGGGAGGGGAGATGCAGAATAGGTGGAGTGGGTTCAAGCATCGCCAGGCCTTTTCTAGGTGAGGACAATGAAGAAAGAGGCCCAGAAGTCAACGGTACATGAAAAAAGTGATTGAGGCGACATATACAAAGAGCTCAGCTGACCAAGAGGGTAGAGAAGACAAGATGAAGCAACTGGATGTCACCTGAACCTCCCACCCCACTCACCTAGGAAACCTACATATCCTCAGGAAAGACAGAAGTTGTAGTCACAACCTAAATAGGCATCTTATTAACTCTTCTCATGCCTTTAGGGTCAATTGACCTGTTGCAACTTAGATGGTAAAGAATCTACCTGCAAGGTGGGAGACACGGGTTTGACCCCTGGGTCGGGAAGATACCCTGGAAAAGGGAATGGCTACCCATTCCAGTACTCTTGCCTGGAGAATTCCAGGGACAGAGGAGCCTGGTGGGCTACTGTCTATGGGGTTGTAAAGAGTCAGACACAACTGAGTGACTAACACTTTTATTTTTCAACCTGTTGTAACTAACCCTAAGTGATCAGAGAGATAACAATCTCCTGTGGTATAAGTGGTATAAGTAACAGTTAATGGGTTTTAAGCAACAAAAACAAACTGGATATCTTAACCATAGAAGATAAGCTGATCCAACTAAACCCAGAAAGGACAGAAGGCTGAGTAGACCAGCACCAATGTCAAAAATCTAAGGCAATACCACTAGAAGAACAACTTCCCTTCAACAACATGTCCCTCCATTCAAGATGCAAATTTCCTGGAGACTAAGCTTACCCTCGGAGAAGGCAAAGGCACTCCACTCCAGTCCTCTTGCCTGGAGAATCCCATGGGCGGAGGAGCCTGGTAGGCTGCAGTCCAAGGGGTCGCTGAGAGTCAGATATGACTGAGCGACTTCACTTTCACTTTTCACTTTCATGAATTGGAGAAGGAAATGGCAACCCACTCCAGCGTTCTTGCCTGGAGACTCCCAGGGACAGGGGAGCCTGGTGGGCTGCAGTCTTTGGGGTCGCACAGAGTCGGACACGACTGAAGCGACTTAGCAGCAGCAGCAAGCTTATCCTAGCTTCCATCATGGAGACAGCTGTAGGCCACATGTCCAAGGCACTGTGAAAAAGAATCCCACTGGACCACATGGAAGAGGGAGAGATGGATGCACAAAGGAATGGTGCAATGAAGAGAATAAGAAACTGGATAAACAAACAGCAGTCTGTTTGATTCTTTGGTCTGAGAAAACTGACAGGATGACAGAACAGTATAAGGACCAAGACATTTTGTAGCTGGACTCTTAGAGGGAATCAGCACCAACAGAAGGGATTCTCAAGCAGCATGGTGGCTGCAGGAGACCAACAGTTTGGACAGACAGGGTCCCAGGGCAGGGCAGTAACATCTCACATTGCAGGTATTGTGGCAGCAAGAGCAAAGACATAGACTAGTCCAGTACCAGAAGGAAGCAAAAGGGTCAATTTGTTAGAACACAGAAGACCTCCCCTGAGAACTCTAAGAAGTACACAAAAAGTGGAAAGATTTGAAAGTGAGGTCTACCCGTAAGTTACGGAAAAGCCAACAAGTTAGTGAAATTTAGAAACTGATATTGAGGTACATTTCACTAGGAGAATTTCAACTGACTCTTAGTTCTTTTCTCTTCTCTAACAGAAAGGAAAAGGAACTGGATTCGAATGCCACGTTTATTCATTCAAATAAAGGGGACACTGATGCAAATAACAAGTAGGGAACAGTTCCTCCTTCCTGATAGATCCAGATAATGAAGAACAACTGGCTCCTTGAATAAGACTGCCACGCATAGGGCTCTCCATATTTAAGTGTGAAGGAAGAAAAATCAGGCAGTTCTCAAATTCAAAATCCTTCCTCACCCACACTTCCTATGGATATAATTTTGCAAAGACATACTGTGTCCACAAGTCAACTCAAATCAAAGGGGTAGACCCTGCTACAAATTACACAGTAAATTCACATCGTTGCCTCCCTCCATTCATGCCTCTACACACACACACAGACACACACACACACACACACACACACTTTTTCATGCCTATAAAACTTAGTCAAAATGAACATCTAGAGTAGGATTAATAGAGAAAAAGATGTTTAATTTCAAAACCTGCAAATAAAGAACGAAGGAAAACAAGAGGTCACATGCACATACACACACACATGCACTCACAGTTTGCCTAAATCATGGGTGTGTTGATCACAGATTAGAGGATGATGAAATAAAACAACTTCAGGTCTTTTTAAATATTAGATAATTTCATCTCCTTCTTGCTACCTGTGACCTTCTTGAATCAGTTCTGCAGCAGGCTCCCAGTAACACAGCCCCCTAAAGGGCAAGCTCGGCTCATTGCAAACTCTGGGTCAGGACTGCAGGAGAGAGCTTCCTTCTACTTCTTTATTCAAATCCTGTCTTATTTTTAGAAGGTACAGTAAATAAAATTTTCATATTGCGGATGAGATGTTGTTCCAAAGGAATCACTGGCAAAAGAATGATCCATTGCTTCTTGTTTCCACCACAGAATATTTGGGTAGGACTTTTAGGGAACCTACTGAACTTGGTTATTTATATAATACATCCTCTACCAAAGTCTAGTATTTAAAACCTTATGAGCACTGTTTAATACTAGCTCCATGTTACTAAAAGGACCACACTGATTTCTAAAAATATGCTTCTATTTGATCCTGGCATTACTTAATCAGGAAACTTCTGCATGAGTTCAACTCTATACTTGCATTTCACTGTTTACACAAACAACTTCTATGTTTGTAGCAGCTAATATTTGCCGTAAGATTATCTCTCCAGATCAGGATCTAATTTCTCCAGACTGAATGAATACTTTATAGAGGTTCAGTTCTCAAGCCTTCTAGATATCAACCTTCAGAACCCTTGAGAGACCAAGAAAAGACAAGTTCAAAGATGAAAATTAGAATGCAAATCACATGAAAGCCTAAGGGTTTCTTCAGTGAGAGAGGAAAAGAATGGTAAATCATCATGTTCATAAATTCTGGGGAAAAAAAAACAGCGAAAAATATTCTACATTATGTTTTATATTCTTCTGTATCTTATTGCTATAGTTTTAAATGCTAAGCAACTTTAGGATAATATCTTTAATAAAAGTACATTTAGCCCATGAGAGCACTAATAATATATATATATATATATATATATCTCAAAGCAACGTTTCATAAGAAACACACAGTTCCATTAGAACTGCACACTCTCTCAGTCCTTTATGCAGTAGGATTTTGAAATGTCTTTTTATTGTGGAGCTGTTATTCCTTGTCATTTTCCAAAATAAGGCTTCACTATCTCATAATTATTACTCAGAGTTCTGATGGACCCACACGGAATTTGTTGTATTCTAACACAAAAATAAGAATTTCATTTTAAATCGCCAATAAATACAAATACAAAATTTGTCATTGTACTGTACAAAAATACCTTCTCACAAAAGAATACAAAAGAGACAAGGGTTGCCAGGCAACCACCCAGCACAAGCTTTAGCATTCAAGGTAACAGAAACACTACTGTACTGCTACCACCTAAAGGTTCTTGCTTAAAGCAATGAAAGAAAACTGACAGTGAGGAGTTGAAGCAGAGCTCAGAAATGCCGCCATTCTCCAAAAATAGTATTTGATCATGTTTTTCTGAGTTTAATATGTTGATTTACAAAATAAGTGAAGAAAGTACAATAAACCTTGTTTGGATTGTGTTCAACTTTTCAAATTCAGCTGCCATTTGCTACACGACTCTGGGTGTTACCTTCTGTGCACGCTAAAGGTTATACTACACACAAGCTTTCCTTTAAACAAAATCAATGCAAAGAGCAGTGCCTGGGTGAGAAGAACAGAGCTCACCAGACCACCATCCATTATTCCATCAAAAATCCAGTGCTGGAGATATAAGGATTATAATCCTTGAGATCTATAATACAGAGCAATGTATTATGATATGTGTGGTCTAGAGCAACCTGCCTGGTTGAAGTCCTGGCTGTATACCACTTACTAGCCTTATGACCTCTGACAAGACACTTATCCCCTAACCATTAGTTTCCTCATCTGCAAAAGGAAAGGAAAAGCTTACCTACACTATGATATTCAAGTGATAATTGAAATAATGTATGTAAATCCCCTTGCATAGTGGCTGACATGTAATAGGTACACATACAATAAATGTTCATATTATTGATATTATTATGAAAGTAAATAACAAGTAATGTTCAATCGCATTTATTTAAATACTCTCAGGATACTTATTAAACAAATACCTAATGTGGTAATATTTTGTTCCAGCACACAGTGTAATATGGGAATAAATGACATGGGAAAGAGCACAGAAGTAGCACATGGTCATTATGATAAATGACCATTAATTGGAGACCTGCATCTTTCATCATCCTGTGCAACTTGGGGCCCTGTTATTAAGAAATGGTGAAAAGATAAATGAACCCCAAAACAGCATGGTCTACATTATCTTGATCCTATCTGAGTTCCTTGCATTTATATAGGAAGCTATAAGGATTATGTATACTCAGGTCACCATGGAATTTCAGATCTTTGGGCTACTATCTAAAGGAAAATTTCATCTATGGAAAATCAAGAACCACACTGGAGCTGGAGGGGTCTCTAAGGGCTCAGCCACAGGAGCTCAAATATCCCACCTCCAGCTGGTGACACCATTCTGTGTTTTCTGGCCTGCTTCAAGCTCTTCCTTGTGTGCTCACAGCTTTTTATTTTTTTCTTTTGGTTTTTCTGGCAGTGGCATGTGGGATCTTAGTTCTCTGACCAGGGATCAGACCCGCAAACCCCTGCATTGGAGGCGCAGAGTCTCCACTGGACCTCCAGGGAAGTCCCTTGGAAGTCCCTTAGAGCTTCAGTTCTATGATTAACTTCCATATACCTCACGATGGTCTTGCTGACTGCTTCTCCACAATGACTTACACGCTCTTCTACAGACAATGATAATAGACACTGTGTTACCTACTTTAAATCCCAAAACAGAGATTCTGATTGCCAACAAAAAGGTGAAAAGCACTGTAGTGGACAAACATTAGAATGTGTCATGCAGATCTCCTTCAAAAACAAGGGATTTCTCCCCTAGACATTGCAAGTGTTGCTGAGAGACAGCCCCCAGCCTTCAGGGCCCACAGAGACACACAGATTGTCTCAGCTAAAGAGAGTCGCCTCATCCAAGGCATTGTCCCCTTCCTAGGCAGCTGGGACTTAGAGAGAATAAAGGTCTAGTCCTCTTATCTTGATTCAGGACATCTCCAAAAGATTACTCCAGGTCCAGAACTCCCTAGGATAACTGCTGAACCCTGAATTGAGACTGCATCACCATTCAACTCTTCACTCTGCCCACTTCTGCTTCCATTCTCCCTTCATTCCCCTCCCCTAGGCCTCTCCTCTTCTCCTTTTGCCTCCTCTTCTCCAGATGTAGATCTCCAGAGCATTCCTGGAGGACCACCCTAACACTAAGCATCTCTGAGTCTGCTGCATATAAAACCAATTAGTGAAGTGGGCATAATTCATAAATTGCACACATCAAATCTTCAAGTCAAACTATCTAGGTTGTCAACAGCCAGTTGAAATACTGCCTGCCTCAGCTTAAGTGCCCACTGTTGACACAATAAGCTATGACTCAGGGACCAGGAAGACAAGGTTGTGATTCAATCAGTCAGTCAGTTCAGTCACTTGGTCGAATCCAGCTCTTTGTGACCCCATGAACCACAGCACGCCAGGCCTCCCTGTCCATCACCAGCTCCCGGAGTTTACCCAAACTCATGTCCCATTGAGTCGGTGATGTCATCTAACCATCTCATCCTCTGTTGTCCCCTTCTTCTGCTGCCTTCAATCTTTCCCAACATCAGGGTCTTTTCCAATGAGTCAGCTCTTCGCATCAGGTAGCCAAAATATTGGACTTTCAGCTTCAACATCAGTCCTTCCAATGAACACCCAGGACTGAATTCCTTTAGGATGGACTGGTTGGATCTCCTTGCAATTCAAGAGGCTCGCAAGAGTCTTCTCCAACACCACAGTTCAAAAGCATCAATTCTTCGGCACTCAGCTTTCTTTATAGTCCAACTCTCACATCCATACATGACCACTGGGAAAACCATAGCCTTGACTAGACGGACTTTTGTTGACAAAGTAATATCTCTGCTTTTTAATATGCCATCTAGGTTGGTCAAAACTTTCCTTTCAAGGAGCAACTGTCTTTTACTTTCATGGCTGCAGTCACCATCTGCAATGATTTTGGAGCCCAGAGAAATAAAGTCAGCCACTGTTTCCACTGTTTCCCCATCTATTTGCCATGAAGTGATAGGACCAGATGCCATGATCTTCGTTTTCTGAATGTTGAGCTTTAAGCAAACTTTTTCACTGTCCTCTTTCATTTACATCAAGAGGTTCTTTAGTTCTTCACTTTCTGCCATGAGGGTGCTGTCACCTGCATATCTGAGGTTATTGATATTTCTCCCAGCAATCTTGATTCCAGTTTGTGCTACATCCAGCCCAGCGTTTCTCATGATGTACTCTGCATATAAATTAAATAAACAGGGTGACAACATACAGCCTTGACATACTCTTTTTCCTATTTGGAACCAGTCTGTTGTTCCATGTCCAGTTCTAACTGTTGATTCCTGACCTGCATACAGGTTTCTCAAGAAGCAGGTCAGGTGGTCTGGTATTCCCATCTCTTGAAGAGTTTTCCACAGTTTATTGTGATCCACACAAAGGCTTAGGCATAGTCAATAAAGCAGAAATAGGTGTTTTTCTGGAACTCTCTTGCTTTTTCGATGATCCAGCGGATGTTGGCAATCTGATCGCTGGTTCCTCTGCCTCTTCTCAAACCTGCTTAAACATCTGGAAGTTCATGGTTCACGTATTGCTGAAGCCTGGCTTGGAGAATTTTGAGCATTACTTTGCTAGTGTATGAGATGAGTGCAATTGTGTGGTAGTTTGAACATTCTATGACATTGCCTTTCTTTGGGATTGGAATGAAAAGTGACCTTTTCCAGTCCTGTACCACTGTTGAGTTTTTCAAATTTGCTGACATATTGAGTGCAGCACTTTCACAGCATCATCTTTCAAGATTTGAAATAGCTCAACTGGAATTCCATCACCTCCACTAGCTTTGTTCGTAGTGATGCTTTCTAAGGCCCACTTGACTTCACATTCCAAGATGTCTGGCTCTAGGTCAGTGATCACGCCATCATGATTATCTTGGTCGTGAAGATCTTTTTTGTACAGTTTTTCTGTGTATTCTTGCCACCTCTTCTTAATATCTTCTGCTTCTGTTAGGTCCATACGATTTCTGTCCTTTATCGAGCCCATCTTTGCATGAAATGTTCCCTTGGAATCTCTAATTTTCTTGAAGAGATCTTTTGTTTTTCCCATTCTGTTGTTTTCCTCTATTTCTTTGCATTGATCGCTGAGGAAGGCTTTCTTTTCTCTCCTTGCTATTCTTTGGAATTCTGCATTCAGATGCTTATATCTTTCCTTTTCTCCTTTGCCTTTCGCCTCTCTTCTTTTCACAGCTATTTGTAAGGCCTCCTCAGACAGCCATTTTGTTTTTTTGCATTTCTTTTTCTTGGGGATGGTCTCGATCCTGCCTCCTATACAAACAATGTCAAACCTCCGTCCATAGTTCATCAGGCTCTCTATCTATCAGATCTAGTCCCTTAAATCTATTTCTCACTTCTACTATATAATCATAAGGGATTTGATTTCACTCAAAATCAATCTGTCTACATATTGTAATATTAGACTACTATTTCTTCAATATAGCATGCATGCCATACTAAAAAAAAAAAAAATTGAACTCAGCATGTTATTTTTCTTATATTTGATACTGGTTTCCTACTGTGCTTTAACACCTTAAGAATTCTCTCTTTATCCCTGAAATTCAACCTAACCAGGCTATGTCTAGATGTCAGTTGTTTTTATTATTTTTTCCTAGAATACAGTAGCTTTCTCCAATTTGTTCACTCAGTTCTTCATCTCATGAAACTTTCTTCTGTTTTCAATCTCTGAATACATTTTCAATTCCATTTGTCAGAGAGTATATTTCAGGGTCTCAATCATCCATGCTCTGGATTGACTGTCTTTGCCTATCCTCTATGTCTATTACTTTACATTTAATTCCTTAAATATCTTATTCTTTTTTATTTACATTCATTATGGTTATCTTAAGCTTTTTGTCTATATCATCATTTTTATTTTCACCTATGCTATTCTCTTCCTTGATGTTTCTAATCACTTTATTGGCTCTGTATTTTATTGGTTTGATCTTCAATTTGCATTATTTTCTCCAAGGTATCCTCATTATTACATCTATTGTCCCTTCCCTGAGATAATGTGACTGTCATTTCTATTAAGTTGCTAAATAACACAGAGCACTGTAGGGGATCTTCTTTTGTTCTGGGTCATAGTATCTCCCAGACTAAATTTATTGTTCATTCCTTTCTATTTTTGTTCATGCTTGCTTTTATTGTTGCTGAAATTTGTTTTCATAGTTGCATTGTCATTTCTTCTCATACTGTTCATATTCAATCTGAGCTGATTTGTCCCAGTAATTTTTCTCTGACACAGTGTGGGTTGCAGTTTGCTTTGTCCCCTCAGCTGTAATTTGAGAGTTCATGTTTGATCATAGACTGAGTCATAGCAGGCAGGCAGTGGAGTGAGTAAAAGACAAGAAAGAGTTCATCTGAGGCTATGAACAGTCTCTTGAAGAATACATGAGCTCTACTCTCTTTCCTGAAAGTCTTCACTCCAACTATTTGGAGAAGAAGATTGAAGGACATGAGCTATCCCTACTCAGCCATAGTGAGAAGTTCTCCCAACTTAGCTGTCAACAGAGGTTGAGAGAAGTTGAAATTCTAACCACATCTGGCAGTAATGAGACGGTGTCTCCCATAAGCAGTGTTGGAGAAGTCAGCTACAATAAAAGATTTTTTTAAACAAAATAAAAATGGTTTAAATAGGGTCCAGAGTCTTATACAATATTACCCAAAATATCTAGGTTTCAGTCAAAAATCATGCATTATACCAAGAACGAGAAAAATGTCAAATAATTTAAAAGCACAATCATCAGATGCCAACCCCAACGTGACAGAGGACTTTAAATTATCTGACAAAAATTTTAAAGCAGCTGTCTTTCAAATGCCTCAACAAGCAACTACAAAACACAGTTGAAAAGTGAGTTAAAAAAAAACAAAAAAAACTCAGAAAGAACAGGAGATATAAAAAAGAAACAAATGAAAATTTTAAAATAAAAAAATCAATAACCAAAGTAAAAAATTCAGTGAGTAGGCTCAACAGCAGACCAGAGAAGAGAAAGTAAAGAATCAGTGAACTTAAAGCCAGACAATAGAAATTACCCAATCTGAAAAACAGATAAAATATGGGCTGAAATAAAATAAATGAGCAGAGGCTCAGGGATCTCTGGGACTAAAATAAAATCCAATATTTTTGTCAACAGAAGGAAAGGAGACAGAGGATGGAACTGAAAAGTGTTTAAAGACAGACTGGATAAAAAATTTGACACTAAGTATATAAACCTAAATATTTAAGAGCAGCTCAGTGACTCACAAACAGGATACATCCAAAGAAATCCACATCAAGATACATGGTAGTCAAGCTTTTGAAAATTTTTTTAAAAAAAGAAAAAGTCTTGGAAACAGCGAGAAAAAAATAACACCTTACCTATCAGGGAAAAACAGTTCAGAGGACAGTGGATATTTTATCATGGAAACTAGAAGGAAAGACAGTTTTCAAGTGCTGGGAAAAAAAAAAAAAAAGAATTGCCAGAATTTATAATCTGATATCTTCTGATATCCAGCAAAAATGCATTTTAGAAATGATGGGGAAATCAAGGTATTCTCAAATGAAGGAAAACTAAGAGAATCTGTTGGAAGCAGATCTACCATAAAAGAATGGCTAAAGTTTTCTAAATAGAAAGGAAACAACTGATCAAGGAGACGAAATGTCAGGAAAGAAGAGAGAACATGCTAAGCAAAAAAAAAATGGTTAAAACAACTCCCTGACTCCTGAGTTTTCTAAATTATGTGAGTGAGTGAGGCAAAAATTATAGCACTGACATGGTTCTAAAAGTATGTAGAAGAAATATTCCAGGCAATAAATATAATAAATGGAGGAGACTATATGGACATAAAGAGAAGTAGGTTATTTATGCTTCACTCAAGCTGATAATATGGTGACACCAGTAACCTGGATAAATTACAAACACACACACATATATATATATATAAAGTAACACTTATGCACACTTATAGTAACTACTTAAAGAGCTATACAAATAGATACACTCAAAACACTGCAGATAAATCAAGATGCAATTCTAAAAATGTTCAGGTAACCCATAGGAATGAAGGAAAAAGAAAGCACAGAAACAAAAAACAGAACAAACAAAAATTCAAAGTAACATAGATTAACATATGAATAATTATATTTAAGTTACCTAAATACACCAACTAAAAAAGATTGGAAAAGTGGATTTAAAACTATGAACCACTTATATGCTGTTTAAAAGGAGTTCATATGAAATATAACGACCTAGGCAAATTGAAAATAAACGTATGGAAAAATAAAACATGCAAACGTTAATCAAAAGGTAGAAGAAGCAGCTGTATTAACATCAGATAACGCAGACTTCAGACAAAGAAAATTACCAAAGACAGAGGGGTACATAATTGTATGATAATAAATCGTTCAGTACTTTAAGAAAACAGCAATCCTAAATATGTATGCACCAAACTACAGTTCAGTTCAGTCCAAACTACAGAGGTGAAAAATATTTGCAATGAAACATATAAAATTAACAGAGAAATGACAATTACACATTTATAGTTTCTGTCTTCCATGCCTATCTCTCATAAATTGGTAGAATAACTATACAGAGATTCAGTAAAGATATAGAAGAACTCAAACACAGCGTCAGCCAACAATATCTAATCAACATTGATAGATCACTCCACCTAACAAAAACAGAATACACATTCTTTTCAAGAAACATATACCAAGATAGATAATATTCTCATCCATAATCTCACCTCTTCCCCCAACATTCCCCCAACTCACAGAAAGACAACATACCTTCTCAACCAAACTCTCTTCATTCAAACTTAGAGAGAGAGGCAGTATAATGCCACAGACATAAGAGATGCAGGTTTGATCCCTGGTTTGGGAAGATCGCCTGGAGGAGGGCATGGCAACTCACTCCAGTATTCTTGCAAGGAGAATCCCATGGACAGAGAAGCCTGGCAGGCTACAGTCCATAGGGTCACACAGACTCAGACATAACTGAAGCGACTTAGCATAGAAATATCCATGCATGCTAAGTCACTAAACCACGTCTCTTATGCCTCCTGCATTGGTAGGAGTTCTTTACCACTAGTGCCCCTGGGAAGCCCATAATTATAAGTGCATATGTGTGTGTGTGTGTGTATATACATATATCACACATATATGTGATATATCACACATATATCAGCTTTAAAGACATTCTAGTCATCAGATCCCACAGAGAGGGAAAAAGAAAAGGTAAAAGAGACTCAAATATTCCCAAAAGATACAACTCCATTGACTCTAGAATTCCATGGCTTGTTCACAAGTGAAAGTCGCTCAGTCATGTCCGACTCTTAGTAACCCCATGGACTATATAGTCCATGGAATTCTCCAGGCCTTGTTCACAAAAGTAGGCTTAAATGGAATGTTGAATGCAAACTTTGCAAATGGCATAGACCACAGCCATCGGGATATTGCACCCCTTGCAGAGGAAGGCTTATTTAGGGTATCTTCCAAGGCTGGTACTGATCAAGCATTAAAAAAAGATCAAATGACTAGTGTGACTTGTGTTTTTATCAGTAATTAGATTTAGCCATTGAATTTCATTGTAAGGCCTGAACCTTCCATTGAGGAAAGGGTAAATGATTCTCTTTCAAATGTGCATTAATTTTAGGACACAATTTAGAAAATTACCTCATTCAATGTACTCAAATGGCACTCAAATTGCCCAAAAGTTATTATATTTCCCCAAAGTGAGAGATTTGTTATTTTCTAACCAGTTGTATCAAGTCCAATTAGAAGCATAACTTCCAGATAGTTACAGCAGGACAGACAAGTATTATAAAGGCCAGTTGAGTAATTTATATGAATTTTTTAATATATTGGTAATACTCCATCAAGATAAGTTAAACTGCCATTTTGAAGAGTAATTTTCATTATAGAAATACAAGATATACAAGCTATGCTTTTTCTTCTTTGTTACTCCCTAAAGGCTGTGTTTATGTGTGTGCATGTGTGTGTGTATGCATGAAGTATTAGTGTGTATAACTGTTGGTGTCTGATGAGCAGAAATTTATTAGTCAAATCCAAACTGTTCTGATGAATTATTCTTTTTCTTATTTTTCCTCTTTCAGTGCTTTTTTTCTCCATATCATCCACATGCTATGACATCCGAGAGCAAGTACATCAATAGACTCTTTTCCTCTTACATAAATTACTCCATAGTAAAAACATATACACAGCTGTCTTGCAAGACAAATCTAAATTGTAAAATCAAGTTTCCTCCATGATTTTACCTAAATATGAATATGAATGAAAATATAATATGAATTTATGGGGAAAAAAAAATGTATCCAACTGGGAGTTGGACAACGAGAATGTAAACAGCTAAGTTTAACCACGAAGGTCCCCAGTCTGTTACTATACAATGTGAATGTTTAGAACTGCCTTCTTTCTGCCTCATGAGGGAACTGTGCAATTTAAATAGACTCATATGCATGAAGCACATTGGGTCCCTTGGGGTCAGGAGATGACATGGTTATATTATTTACGGTAACAATTACATTGTGTTTCACCCAAGAAGTTCTTTATAAACATTAATTAGTTTTCTTAAACCCTTGTGGATAAGTCTCTTTTGCTCATTTCACAAGTTAGAATTTAGATACTAGGAAGTTAAGTGATTTGCTCCAACCACATAGCCCCCTGGAATTACAGCAAAGAGTACCTGGCATCCATTGCTGTGAGGAAGCAAACTGCAGTATCCATGGGTCATGTGAGTAGAATCACTGTACAGGAACTTTAATGTACGGTTGACTCATATACCTCTGTTGCAAAAACATTCTTTTAAAATTTTATTTTTGACAGGTTGAGGAATTTACATTTTGAAAAAAGAGAGAGAACACTGATCAAAGGGATCGAAATCATAATTCCGGTTTTTAATGGGAATATGAACTCAGGATTTTACCTTTGTTTGCCCCTGGTTCAAGTCATGACCCAAAGGAAAGCTGCCTCCCTTCTAACCAGCCGGCACAGCGTACTTTGTTTTAAACAGTTGGGGTCAAACATGATCTCCCTAACAAAGCATTTTGTAAAAGAAACAGACATGAAGCATGCATGTTTCTTAGCAGAATGGTTAAATATTGGCTAGCTAAAACTGTAAGAAGAAAAAAATGTACAGTATTTGCCCTCTGAATTTTGGGATTATTTACAGTCAGTGGAATTTCACAAGTTGCTACCAAGAAGTAAAACTGGATGCTGTCTTTGGTTTGTTTACTACTCTGCCTACACACTGCTTCTTACTTGTATGAGCTGTAGGCCATTGCACAGGTAGATAGGGTAGAAAGACAAAAACCAACAAAAGCAATAAAACAACAGTGGCCCTCAAACCACTTCTCTCTTGCTTTATGGTTGGTTCTTTTGTTGGTTGGTTTTCTAGCACTGATTTTCTTGATTTTATTTTCGGTTCCTTAGCAACACAAACTTTTTAGAACTTCAGAAGAAACTGCAAAATATTCTCTTAGATAACTTTTTTTAAAAACCCAAGCACCGATAAGTAGAGGATTTGGAATTAAGACAAAGCCAACAGGGAAATGTAGAGAGGTTTCCCCTCACATTCCTTCTTTGAGCTGTAGCATGGAAATATGGCACTAGTGGTAAAGAGTCTGCCTGCTAGTGCAGTAGATGACAGAGACGTGAGTTTGGATCCTTGGGTCAGAAAGATCCCCTAGAGGAGGAAAGGGCAACCCACTCTAGTATTCTTGCCTGGGAAATTCCATGGACAGAGGAGACTGGTGGGTTACAGTCCATGGGGTCACAAAGAGTCAGGCAAGACTGAGCATGACATACTCATTATGACCATGGGAATATGTAACATGTTGCATTCCAGGCAGTAATGGGTATTGTTAGCGCAAAATTCTGTAAGGAGAGAACCATTTAACTGGTTGTACCTACTCTGGGTCTCATCAGAAAGAGCCCAACAAGTTAATCCAGATCCAAGAAGTTGCATAAAAACATGATAATTCATGAAGGCTGGATTTGTGAGAAGGACAAAAAGTAATATGAAAAAGTTGTTACAAATTCAGACTCTGAATCACTTTAGATCTTTATCATCTTGGATCTTCACATATTAGAGCTTTTATCTCTTTATTGCACGACATTGAGCAAATTACCCTATGAAACATCTGTCTTCACAGAAGCATTATTCATGACAGTGTTCATCAGTACAAATGTTCACAAACTGATGAACAGGTAAGCAAAATGTGCTGTATCCATGCAATGGAATACTACTCATCCAATAAAAGGAATGCAACAATGATATATGCTACAAAGTGGATGAGTCTTGAAGATACTATGCTAAGTGAAAGACGCCAGACACTTCCATTTTTATACATGATTTTATACTTCCATTTTTATCCATTTACATGAAAAGTCTATACTAAGTAAATCCACAGAGATACAAAGCAGCTTAATGGTTCCCAGGAGCCAATGAAAGAGGAGAAATGAGAGCGACTGCTTTGGGGGTAATAAAAATGTTCTGAAATTAGACTGTGCACAGTCTTGTGAATATATCAAAAATCACCGAATTATACACTTTAAACAGGTGAATTTTATGGTATGTAAATTATACTACAGTTTGGGGGAACCCTCTGTTTCTCATCTGTTGAAATAGATTAATAATAGTTTCTCTTTCATACGACTTTTGTAACAATCAAATAAAATAATGCAAGTAATGTACGTTAACACAGTGACCAAATTAACAAGTGCCAAATGGTGGCTCACTGGTAAAGAACCTGCCTGCCAACGCAGGAGACACACGAGACACAGGAGACAGAAGTTCGATCCCTGGGTTGGGAAGATCCCATGAAGGAGGAAATGGCAAAACAATCCAGTATTCTTACCTGGAAAATTCCATGAACAGAGGAGACTGGCAGGCTGCAGTCCAAGGGGTTGCAAAGAGTTGGACATGGCTGAGCAACTAAGTATGTACGCATGACCAAGTTAATGCTACTTATTAATGAGAATTCACTTCAACTCACTATTCATAGTCAAAATATGATAAACTATGTAAGAAATAGGCAGTGGGTTCTCATCTAACCTCAGGATTTTCTCCACAGCGACCTAGTGACTGACCCAAAACAGTATGGCTAGAGGAACAGTTCTGAACCAGTCTGCATACTCTTCTGAGACTCCCAAGATTATCTTGCCCCAAAGTAGAATGATCAGATTTAATATCTAAAAATATATGAAACCCAATTATATTTTAATTTTAGACAAACAAATAATGATATTTTTCTTAGTATAAGTATATCCCAAATGTTTTCATAGGTCATCAGTTCAGTTCAGTTCAGTTCAGTCGCTCAGTCGTGTCCGACTCTCCGCGACCCCATGAATCACAGCACGCCAGGCCTCCCTGTCCATCACCAACTCCCGGAGTACACTCAAACTCATGTCCACAGAGTCGGTGATGCCATCCAGCCATCTCATTCTCTGTCGTCCCCTTCTCCTCCCGCCCCCAACCTTTTCCAGCATCAGAGTCTTTTCCAATGAGTCAACTCGTCGCATGAGGTGGCCAAAGTATTGCAGTTTCAGCTTTAGCATCAGTCCCTCCAATGAACATCCAGGATTGATCTCCTTTAGAATGGACTGGTTGGATCTCCTTGCAGTATAAGGGACTCTCAAGAGTCTTCTCCAACACCACAGTTCAAAAGCATCGATTCTTCGGCAATCCGCTTTCTTCACAGTCCAACTCTCACATCCATACATGAGCACGGGAAAAACCATTGCCTTGACTAGATGGACCTTGGTTGGCAAAGTAATGTCTCTGTTTTTTAATATACTATCAAGGTTGGTCATAACTTTCCTTCCAAGGAGCAAGCGTCTTTTAATTTCATGGCTGCAATCAGCATCTGCAGTGATTTTGGAGCCCAAAAAAATAAAGTCTGACACTGTTTCCACTGTTTTTCCATCTATTTCCCATGAAGTGATAGGACCAGATGCCATGATCTTTGTTTTCTGAATGTTGAGCTTCAAGCCAACCTTTTCATACTTACACTTTAAAATTATGTAACATTTGGGACATACTTATACTAAAAACATTATTTGTTGTTTATCAAAAATTCAAATTTAACTGGTCATCTGGCAACCTATGAAGTCTGGAATAGGTTGGAAATTCTCTTTCTGGTGTCACAGAAAGCCCTTATTTATGACACCTTAGTAAATGCCCATATTTAAAGCCACTCACAGGGTGTTGTTCAGTCACTAAGTCATGTCCAACTCTTTGGAAGCTCATGGACTGCATCACGCCAGGCCTCCCTGTCATTCACCATCTCCCAGGGTTTGCTCAAACTCAATCCATTGAGTCAGTGATGCCATCTATCCATGTCATCCTTTGTTGTCGCCTTCACCTCCTGCCTTCAATCTTTCCCAGCATCCAGATCTTTTCCAATGATTTGGCTCTTCTCATCAACCACAGGTACTTCATATTTACTATAGATTTATACCATAACTCCAGTCCAATATGCCCTACAAAACAATGACCTCATGCCTGAAGTCCTGTAGCTCTTCTCTCTCTGGGTTGTCCATACCTGTGTGTTTTCTAAAGAGATGCCGTTTCCCAAGGAATCAGCATTGTGCCTTGGCAATAGATGAGAGAGATTAAATTCTTTTAGTTGGAAAAGTTATTTCTGTTGGAAGTAGAACCACCCCATTTGTACAGATCCTTTTTGGGTAATATTTACCTCCCTTCCCCAGCAACTGAGGAGAATTTGATACTAATATCTGTGATTTTTACAAAAACTACAAACACATGCAAAATTCACGTGTGAGTGCAAAAAATATATTTCAAGTGACCATTGTTTTCCCACCACCATTTATGAAGAGATTGTCCTTTCCCCATTGTATTAATAATAGTCTTGGTTCCTCTGTCATAAATTAATTGACCATATATGCATGGGTTAATGTCTGGGCTCTCTGTTCTCTTCCATTGATCTTTATGTCTGTTTTTAGGCCATTACCATACTGTTTTAATTACTATAGCTATGTAATATATTTTGAAATCAGGGATTTCATGATGCCTCCAGCTTTGTTCTTTCTCAGGATTGGATTGGCTATTCAGAGTTTTTTATGGTTTCATTATTAACATTTTGAATAAAAAGACTGCAATATAATACAAAGTTCCTTCCACAAAGGGGGAGAAAAACTAATCCATAGAGTGTGGAAGCTGGCAAAACATTAATAGATCATCTAATCCAATGCTTCTCAATCCTGGGCACACACAGTAAAATCACCGAGAGAAGCTGTTACATACTGCTAATAAAAATGCCAGGTCCGACTCCACTATGTCTAATTTACTTAATCCGTGACAGGGCCTGGGAAATGGTATTTTTAAAAACTTCCTAGAGAATTCTTCTCGGGAATCCTAGGGAAGAGGATTCTTCTAGAGATACCCTGGTGGCTCAAATGGTAAAGAATCTGCATGCAATGCAGGAGACCCAGGTTTGATCCCTGGGTCAGGAAAATCCTCTAAACGACAGAACGGCAACTAACCCCAGTATTCTTTTCTGGAGATATCCATGGACAGAGGAGCCCAGCGGCTACAGTCCACAGGTTTGCAAAAAGTTGGACATGACTGAGCAACTAACACTTTAACTTTCAGAGGATTCTTCAGCCATGATGAAGAAGCACTGATTTAAGCCAGCTCCTTATTACGTGTAAAAAGGCTTGCCTGAGACCATTTAAGACGGGCAGGACCACAAAATATCTTTCTAGTCTCCCTTGAATCTGCACTGAACCAGACTATGGCTTCTTTTCAAAAATACTCAAAAAATTATCTTAGAAAAAATGTTAGCTGTAAAGCTAAAAGAAAATAAAAATCAAAGATGAATACAAAAAAAGTACCCTAATAGTTAATATACTGTATCACAGTAGCTATCTTTCAAATATACCCACAGTGAGGCCAAACAGAAGCACAAAATATCAGTTTGGAGCAGAGAAAGGTTTATTATAGAACCATGCAAGAAGACTAGTGGCTCATGCCTTAAAAACTCCCAAACTCCCCCAAAGGCTTTCAGCAAAGCCCTTTTAAGGGCAAGGTTGGGGAGAGGTGTGGTTAGTTGTTGCAAACTTCTTGATGTAGGATCCTTTGTTCTTGAAGTCATCCACATAGGTCAGGTCACGGTTTAGTCATGATATTCCAGTCCACAGCATCTTCAACTGGCCTTTCATGCCAACAGAGAGGCTCCCAAATTCACAATCAGACAGAGCATTCCCATCCCACCTGACTGCCAGGGTACCTGTCAGTGTGCCTGCCCTGCCGCACTTCTCAC
The DNA here is from genome assembly GCF_049115385.1 of Moschus berezovskii. Lineage (NCBI taxonomy): Eukaryota > Metazoa > Chordata > Mammalia > Artiodactyla > Moschidae > Moschus > Moschus berezovskii. The sequence continues at coordinate 92,167,499 of NC_142470.1, forward strand.
CCAAAGCAAGAAGCTGCAGGGAGGAGAAGCTGCTCCTGATACTGCTGCCACCTTCCCCTTCAGTCCCCCTCCTCCCCACAGTGCTCCACCAGGTTGAGCTCTCCAGGGAGGACTGCTTCAGTGAAGGCAGTGAGAGTGCAAACTTCGGGGTGGGGTGGGGTGGGAAGGCGGTCCCTGGGCCTGTGACCCAGAGAGAATGCCACTGCAGGAACCACTGCAATGTTAACAGTTGGCAGGGCTGTACCGCTAAGGGAAACACACAAACAGCCACACTCCTGTCCCACCTCTACTAACTACAGAGTCAGTATATTAATTGTAATTGCTGATTAATTTTCCTTGCTTCCATTATAGAGTATGAAAATTTTCAAAGAAACCAAATGAAAAGGTGATTGCCCTGATACAGACTAACGGGCAATGCCTTTCACCACACAGGGATACATGCCCTGTATGATGCACTAAAAACCATTCAGCTAATGAGCTGATCCTAATTGTACTCATTTCCCAGCAACCACAATGGGCTTGTATCCTGGGAGACAAAATGTGTGTCTGGTCACTTGTTCTAATCCCAGAAATCAAGGGAAATAAGAGATTGCCACAGAGGCAGATCAGCCAGGTAATACTGTGACAAAAGAAGCATTTTCTGTAAATGGCAGGGAGAAACAAAGAGAAATAAAAGAGCTTGACCATTCTTTGCCTGCAAATACCATATTTGTAAACCACAAAACCTGAGACTATAAGTGTATGTTTCAGGCTACTAAATTATCTCAACCCACGGGGTATAAAAGATAAAATGTCAATAGCTATATTCTACATTAGCTAACATCTTTAATCAGACATAAGAGATCAGTTTTATGGAAATGATGTTTCAAACAAATCAACAATGTTAAAGACAGCAGGGTTAAAGATAATGTTTAATTTTACTTTTCAGCACACAAAATTTTAAGCCTGTTAGCTCAACCTTCTATGCAAATTACTCATTAAAAATGCTATCTATATGTTTTTAAAAGGCTTTCTCATTTCCTACATAATGTTACAATCTAATACATTCAGCAAATATGGATTTATTGAGAACATGATACAGCAGGTTGATGAGCTGGGAAATCAATGTATGCTTTGTTTCCTACTGCTGTAGAATCATCTGAAAGGCAAAAATCAAGTATCTGCATTCCTCAAATCAGGCCCTTCCCACTCTTAGGAAAGGACAACAGGTTCACCTGTGGAGGATCTGAGGCCTGATGCTGTGGGCTATCTCTTACTCCCTCAAGCTCTATTGTTGAAAGAGGAGGTGGGATGAACCTTTTCTGTGTTAGAAAGATTGAAAGCAGAGAGGAAGACATTCCTCCAAGTGATAACAAAGAACTGGGAATAAGAACAAGGCTTGCAGATTCTGTAGTAATTCCAGGGAAAGGCCTTGGATATGTCAGGTCCATAAATGATACAGGACCGGACACCATGAGACCAACCTGGCATGTGGAATCCCTGGAGAACTGGGCAGAGACCTGGATCTGGAGACATAAAATTGCAATGCTGGGTCCACAAATGGAACCAGCCCCTTAACCATGGAATAATGTGACCATAAGGAATAACCATCGCAGCACAGCCCTGGCCTGGGACCAGGATTTGCCCTATGCAAGGATCGGGAGGCTGCAGGACCTCTTTTCAGAATGACAGAAGCCCAGAGTATGATAATACAACACAAGGTCAGAGACCTCTAAAAATGATTAACATTGGACTTTGCAGCAGTTTGTACATGTAGGGGCTAATATAAGTTCCAATAAAATCCCTCTCAAAAATAATAAAACTATTGAGTATTATGAAGAAAATTGGCATCTATTATATATGTGTAAGAAACTTTATTAACAAATAATGTGTCACTAAATTCACTTGCATGTAATACAGTTATATTTTTCAGCCATAATCTAATTCAGATTGTTCTATGACAATGCAAGGAGAAAAATGGATGTCTCCATGGATATCATTAAAGACTCCTTTCCACATAAATCCCTATCTCTCATTGAATTAGAAAAGGATTTCCTGGGATCTTGCTAGAGACATAGAAAAGGTACTTAATTTTAATTTGAACATCCTCTCTCACACAAAAACCTCATTTATTTATTTTTTGGACAAACGTACATGTTAAATTTCTATTGCATGCCAGACAAGTGTGTATTAAACTCTCACTGGATAGCTGGCTACACCAGATGCTGCGGATACACTGGAGAAAAACAGAAATGTGCTTCTGTCCTTATAAAGCTTTTAGTTCAGTGAAAAAACCAAGAAAACTCATCAAAAATAAAAAATAAAATTCTGTAGGTAACATAATGAGAGAAGGGCATGTTCCACAGTAGCAAACAACAGAACATAATAAACTAGGCAGGGATGGAGATCTGGAGGAAGTGGAAAACTGAGAGCATCAAGGTAGGAAGAATCAGCCAGGTGACCAATGCATATGTTACAGCTCCTCACCATCTTTTCAGCCACCAAAATAAAAACACCGTCTGTTTCAACATAATAAAATCCTTCAAGTCCAGATAAGCTCCTAAATCCACAGCATATTTGAACCTAGAGAATTACTCAATAGACTAAATGGGGGAGCAGAAGTCTGTGCCTCATGCAGAGCCCAAGCTCTTCATTCTCTACATTGCTCTCCACTTCACTTCCCTCATGAAAAACTCTCCACTTGAGCTGTGAGTCCATCCTCTCTGGCCATCTCATGGCTCACTTCTGGAAGTATCTTATCTCCCATTTCCATTAGACAGAACACATATCTTAATATCATACCCATCAGAGAAAAGAAGAGAGAAAATCACCCTCCTCATCTATGTACACACAAGCAGCTACCATCCTACTTTACTGATGCCTTTCACAGCAAAACTTCTCAGGAAAATTCTGTATACCTGTTCTCCCCACCCCTCACTACCCATCTCTCCTCCACCCACGCCAACCAGGCTTTCCTCCCCACCACCCCCACAGAAATAGCTCTGACCAAGATCAGCAATTACCTCCTTTTTTCCAAAGCCCACTGACAACCCTCACTTTCATCTTATTCATCCTCTCAGCCTTATTTGGTATGGCTGTCCACATTCTCCTTGAATCTCATTCTGCTATACGCTTACCTTTCCTTGGTTTTCCATCTGCAATACCAGACACTCCTTCTCAGACTTGTGTTGGTTCTGCCTCTCTACAAATCTCTGAATGTTGTCCTATCCTCAGGACTCGTCTCTCAATCTAACCTTTCTCCCTAAAAAATCACATGCATTTTTGTGATGGCAAATACCATCCACACACTGGTAATTCTCAAATTTCTGTGTCAGATTCAGTTCTCTGTCTGTAAGTTCTAGTTTTCTAAAGTGTCCTGCCTACTTGACAGCTCTTTGTAATGTGTGTGGTCAAACAGAACTCTTGATCACTAATATCCTGTAAATTTACCCCCATTTCAGCCAACAAGCCTTTCTCATACCAATAATGACATCACCATTCATGAACTGCCAAAGTAAAAAAAAAAAGTACGTGTCATCTCGACTCCTTCTCCTTCCCTCATGTTGCACAACCAATTCATTGGACACTTCTAACTTTGGTTAAGCATACCTCAAAAACATTTATTTTTTACTTAATAATCACTTAATAGCACTTATCCTGTGCAAGTTACATTTTAAGCACTTTACAAATACTAACTCTTCCAATCTTCATGACAGTCCTATAAAGTATGTACTATTTTTAACTCCCACTCCAAAGACGGATGTGTGTGTGTGTGTGTGTGTGTGTGCTCACTCTGTAACTAAGTCATGTCTGACTTTTGAAACCCCATGAACATAGCCTGCCAGGTTCCTCTGTCCATGGAATTCTCCAGGCAATATTAGAGTGGCTAGCCATTCCCTTCTCCAGGGGATCTTCCCAACCCAGGGATCAAACCCAGGTCTCCAGCATTGCAGGCAGATTCTTTACTGTCTGAGCCACCAGTGAAGCTTTCCTGATGGGCTTCCCCTGTGGGCTTCCCCAGTTTCCCTGGTGGCTCAGACAGTAAAGAATCTGCCTGCAATGCAGGACACCTGGGTTCAAACCCTGGGTCAGGAAGATCACCTGGAAAAGAGAATGGCTACCCACTCCAGTATTCTTGTCTGGAGAATTCCATGAACAGAGGAGCCTGGCGGGCTACAGTCCATGGGGTCGCAAAGAGCTGGACACGACTGAGTGATTAACACATCTCTGTATTTATGTGTTTGTTGTCTACATACTGCAGTACTTGAATGGCATCTCCCTGAAGGCAAGGTCTATCTTATTGCTTTATTTCAAGGACCTAAAAGCCTGCTCTTCCATATTATTTGTTGAATGAATAAATCAACTAAGTCTGACTGATACTCCTAGGACCCAACCAAATAAGTCCACAACCAAAGAAGACAGCAGATCTCGAATTTCACAACATAAATTACTTCCCAGGATCATTCCAATATTGTCCCTCATAAAAGCAAGGGGGTAGACTGGGGATCAGTCAGGAGAATGGTGGCTATTTTGTAGAAAATGCAGAAATGCTATAATTTAACAAGCTAATAAGCTAATTGAGAAGTGAACACAACAATAGGTGGAACATTAGTAAACAATATATAACAGTATATAATTAAGAGCTTGTGTGTGTGTGAGAGAGAGCAGGAGTTCAAAGGAAAGATCAATGAGGAAAAAATCAATGAGGAAAAAAGTAACTCTTTGGCTTATGAGTTCAAATAGCAAGTTTATAAATCAGAGAAGTCTCTCAGTGAGATGAATAAGACATTAGTGGGCTTTAAAGGATGGGAAGAACCTACATATTCAGGTGAATAAAGAAAAAAACACCAGGCTGATACAAAGGAGGAAATGAATTTAGGATCATTGTGAGTCCAGGAGAGCAGCTTGCTACTTGGGGGACAAAAGGAGTAGGAGCCTCCACGGGAACAGTGTGTTTTAGACCTGAAGCAATAGGAAAAAGGGAAGAGATAATCATGACTAAATTGATGTTTAAAGAAAGATTAGAGTGGTAGCAACAATAGCTACAAAGCAACACATAAGTATCTGTAAGGTAATATAACTCCTTACACAGAGGACTGGAGAGACAGATGATGGAGTGATAAGGGTGCGATAGAGTTGATCATGGTATCGCAAAAGAGGGAACTTTTGAACCAAGCCTTAAAAGAAAAAAAATGAGAGTAGGGTGAGGCATTTCCAGTGAAAGGAATGAAATACATGTTACTTATTTCCTGGAAAATAACAGTCAGGTTAGGTCAGGATAGAAGATAGGCCAAAGCGTTCTCCTGGAACAGTCAGGCTCTATTGGCAGAAAAAGAGAGAAAGCTGAAGGTTGAAAGAAAGTTGATGGCATCTCAAAGCATATCCAGGAAGATGAGTACAAGAGGTCTTACAAGGGGTGAATTAGCTGTCCATGAGTGGAAAGTGGCAAACCAAAGTCACTCTGCTGGTGCGATGTAAGCTCTGGTTGCATGAGTAACCACAGTCTCTAAGCTCAACACGTGGCATAGTAGAAGTTTAGGTAATTATTGAAAGCCAAGCAGAAAATTTTAAATTGTGTCCATGTCTAATCCAGGGGAACCAGAGAGCAGAATATATGAAACAGCAACTGGAAAGGTAAATAACTTTGGGGCCTAGAGTCTGTAAGCCTAGTCCAATGAATAGGAAGCTAGGAAAGGACTAGCGATGAAGTTTAGACATGAGCAATTTGAATATGTGAAGTACGCACACACTGGGATGCTGGTTCAGTTCAGTTCAGTCGCTCAGTCGTGTCCGACTCTTTGCAACCCCATGAATCACAGCACGCCAGGCCTCCCTGTCCATCACCAACTCCCGGAGTTCACTCAAACTCATGTCCATCGAGTCGGTGATGCCATCCAGCCATCTCATTCTCTGTCGTCCCCTTCTCCTCCCGCCCCCAATCCTTCCCAGCATCAGAGTCTTTTCCAGTGAGTCAACTCGTCGCATGAGGTGGCCAAAGTACTGGAGTTTCAGCTTTAGCATCAGTCCTTCCAATGAACACCCAGGATTGATCTCCTTTAGAATGGACTGGCTGGATCTCCTTGCAGTCCAAGGGACTCTCAAGAGTCTTCTCCAGCACCACAGTTCAAAAGCATCAATTCTTCAACGATCAGCTTTCTTCACTGGACTCAAATAGCCCCTTCTCTTTCCAACTCTCACATCTTACAGCTGGCAAAAACTTCATACTACTTCATCTCATCTGACTTCAAAAGAGCCCTCTTTCAAATTCTGCTTCCCTGGTGGCTCAGTGGTAAAGACTCTGTCTGCCAGTGCAGGAGACTCAGGAATGATCCCTGGGTCAGGAAGATCCCCTGGAGAAGGAAATGGCAACCCACTCCAGTATTCTTGCCTGGGAAATCTCATGGACAGAGGAGCCTGGCGTGCTACACTCCATGGGGTCGCAAAAGAGTTGGACACGACTTAGCAACTAAACAACAAGCATACAATAAACCTCTTACATACTCCTGATCTCCTTTACCTTGCTCTACCTTTTATTTTTCCATAACACTTATCATCTTCTAACATACTTATGATTTTTTGTGCATCTGAAATAAAATTAAGTTCTACAAGGGCAGGGATCTAAATGCCTAGAACAGTGTCTTGCATATAGTAGACTCTTAAATAAACATTAGTTGGATAAACTAATGAGAGATAAGTGGCTGGCCTAAAACAGCATGCACTGCTTTAATTATTAGAGTATGTCCAGGAATTTCTCTCATGAAGATGTAGACCTTCACAAGTTTAGCACTCTTAGGTCCTAGAGAAAGGCAGAACTATAAGAAAGGCCACCCCTATCTGCTGACCACACTGCTTTTATATGAATAAAAAATAAAGCTCTATTTGGATAAGCCTCTGACATTTTGGAATTTTTTATAGAAACTAGCTAATACACATTCGAACATGAAATTTTGCAGCATGAAATGAATTCCTGTGCTTTAAGGAAATTTGCATTATTCATTTGACAAACATGCTGAGCTCTTACTGTGGGCCAGGAACTCTGATGGGCATAAGCAGCTCAAAGATGAGTAATAGAAAATAATCTCCCTCCAGGAAACCAAAAATTTACAATATCATGTTGGAAGTTCTGTTTTAGATGAAAGGAGAAGGGGCTATTTGAGTCCAGAGAAGAAAGCCTAATTCTGCCATGCAGAGAGGAAAAAAGGAATTGGCACATGGGATGTGACATTTGGGCTCGGTTTTGAATTATGAGTCTGATGAAAAATTTTAAAATATATATTATTTTGGTAAAATGTTACTTGACAAATTTGGCTGCAAATTATTTGGCCTTTTCAAAACTCTGTACAATTTCTCCTAAAGTTTCATTAGATACAATTCATATTTACTCCAGAGGTGTGAATTCACCTCAGAGGGTCAGGAAGAGGGTAATTTTGGTTCTGGTATTGTTTGAAGTAAAAATTTTCTCTACTGAGTGTGCTTCAGTTGCATGACTAGCAGGTTTGTTCTGCTGTCCCTGAAAAGCAACTCAGTAACACACAGAATAGGGCCAGATTGGGGCTGATTCTATTGTTACCTGTGCATATATAACTTCAATAAAGACCGAATAAAAACACTATTTTTAACTTAAAAACCCAACAGGCTGAAGATAAGGGAAGGATGGGTACGAGAAAGAGAGAGAGAGAGAGATCTGTATTTATTTAGACTCAGATTTTCACATTTAAGTGACTGGGAAGATGCAGAAGTCAAAAGGAACACTTGGATTCAAAGAGAATAGCACTGATGGTATTTTTTTAAAAAAAGCATATAGCGTTTATGGCAACAAACTACCTAGTGACAAAAAAAAATCATAAAAAGTCACTCTCTTTGTGATAGACCTTTAAGGCTACAATATCATCTTGCTTCTGTTTCTTGAATTCCTTTAGGAATTTCTTTTTGCAAAAGCTATCCACGGTCTCTCTGAATACTTATAAGACTGAGCATTCACCACATTCTGGGGCATTCCACTTCTACCTTGCGCTTCTCTAATTGTTGACAGGAAATTCCTTTAATAAGGTCAAATCTGCATATACACATTGGCCCCACTTCTACCCTGTGATTTTTTACTCTCTTTCCTATTGTTTGAAGATACTGCAGATCTGGCCTAAGTATACTCAGCACCTTTGATAATGACCCAAATGCTTTCCTGTCTCTTCTCTGGGATTGTTAGTTGAATCAGAAGACCAAACATTTTAGTGAAGAATCTAAATATTTAAATATAAATAAGAGTGGTCTTTTTTTTTTATTGATGTCCATTTACTCCTGGCTAGTGACAAAGACTTACATAAATGACTTCCAATGATTCCTTCCACTCTTCTCCAAGAAATACAATAAGTGCTTCCCGGACAGGGTCACGTGATAAGGTACAGTTACAGGGCTGAAGCAGGCAGACAAAGTCAAAAGCAAGTGAAAAGAAGACTCTTCCCTCTATGCCTTGCCCTCCACAGGCCCTTCTGAAGTCAGCAGTTGTCATGAGGCTAGATGTTAAACCTATTTCTAAGAGCTGAAGTTCAAATTAAAGCCAAGTACAGCAGTGTTGTTTCCAGAATAATTTGAATATTCAAGCTGTGCTAAGTGCCTTTTTGCCTCTACACTTGAAAATTACTACATTTTTCAGTTTGTATCTGTTTGAAAGAAAATGGTTTAGGTGATTATAGAGGAGTAGCAGCTTGTCAATTCTGCACAAATTCCACACGTGGTTTTTTATGCTAAAATTCCAAAAGTCTCTTTAATAGATAATTTATGTTCCCCTAAGATAGTTTCATTTTTGAATAATAAAAGCCCTCAAACATCCCAGAGGCCAGAGGGGGGAGACATGATACCCAATGTGAGATCTAAGAGCTAAACTCTTGCCAGAGGCTTATCCATCTTACATGATCAAGAGATATTCTCCAGTAGTTCTCTGTGGGTGACTGAAAACTGTAGAAAAGTTATGAGACACAAACCCTTTTCCTGGACTTGAGTTCTGCCAACGTCAAAAGCAAAAGATAAGAATTCCTCAGGATCCCTCATTTGGAAAATTCCACCTCTCTTAGTATCCATTCTCTTAAATTTAATTTTTATTTATTCATTTGGCAAAGATCAATTGAGCATTTACTGTTCTGGGTACAGGGGATACAACAGTGAACAAGACAAAAAAGTTTACTGGAGATCACATTCTAGGAGTGGGGAGACAAGGAGACTTGTATTTATCTTGTTCTGCTATAAAGAAAACAGGGTGATGTCCTCAGCAGTGACTGTTGAGCTTGGGGACGATTACAGAGGGTGATCAAAAGAGGCTTTTTGGTGGAGATCCGTTCCGTTCCGTTCCGTCGCTCAGTCGTGTCCGACTCTTTGCGACCCCGTGAACTGTAGCCTACCAGGCTTCTCCGTCCATGGGATTCTCCAGGCAAGAATACTGCAGTGGGTTACCATTTCCTTCTCCAGGGGATCTTCCCGACCCAGGGATCGAACCCGGGTCTCCCGCATTGGAGGCAGACGCTTTAACCTCTGAGCCACCAGGGAAGCAAGTAAAAACCCAGTGACAAGAAAATCCAGCCAAACAAAAGGCCTTGGGAGAGAATAATACATGCAGAGGAAGAGTAAGTGCAAAGGTCTAGGAGAGCTGCTTACAGCCTGATTACTCTACAAGGATGTTCTGAGGAGAGTTTTTACACCTTTAGCTATAGTGTATGCAGTGCTTCATTTGAGCACTTGTTCCCCCAGCAGCCAGACTGTTGCAACCGATGGTTCTTAGATGAATCTCAGGAATTGCCCACAGCATAAAAGTCTCCCTCATCCCTGGAGACAGTCTATATCCAATGACTGGGCACAGAGGTATAAAGATCTAGCTCCCTCACCTTTAAGCACCAACCATCTCCTAAAAGGCATCCCAGGCATGGGCTCCTTGTGATTTCATTACCTCTCAATTCGTCTCTGCCAGTCCTGCATTCTTTACTCCCCTACAGGCATTGATGCTGAGGGCACTTGCCTCTGTAACTTCCATATGCAGATCTCCATCTCACTGCTTTTTCCCTGGGAAATCCAGCTAAAGATCTAAGATGATCATGTAAGGCAATTATAAATATTAAAACATTACAGCATCCCCACAACCAAACTTAGGAATTAATTAAGATTGCCAGGGCTTCTTTAATCTGTTTATCCTTAAAGATTACACGACGTGAGATCCTAACTCCTAACTGGTCTCATGCTTCTGATATTGTTGCTCTGAAATCTGTCCCTACACTGCTGATTGATGCTTCCCAACCACAACTGTGATCATGGTGATCTGCTGAAGCCCTTCAGTGACTCTCCGTGGTCTTCATATGTCTGAGCTCCATGATCCACAAGTCTTTTCATGACCTGTCACAAGTCTCTCCTGCCATCTTGTAAAAACCTTTCAACCCACCTACTCTTACCCTGGAACCATGGCACTTTGGCTATTCCATATCTTCTTGCTTGTCTTTAAACCTGAAATTTCCTCTGCTTAGCAAATCATTATTTGTGCTTTAAAGGCACCTTCTTTTACCCAGAGTTCCTAAAACCCACCTTATAGCTCAATTCTATATTATGTACTTTTTTATTATTGCACCTATCACTGTAACATCTGCCTATTTTTGCTACCCAACTGTACTACCATTTCCTACAGAAGTACAACTACAGACTATGTCCTATTCAGCGCTGATCCCTCCTGAGCATCCAACGCAGTGCCAGGCACTTTGGAGACACTCACAAAGGCTATCTCTTTCTAATTTAGTTTTTTTAAGTCAAAAATCACAAAACATACCTGTTACATAAATAAACGCCTTGTTAGCAACCATTCAGCAGTAATAGAATCCATTTTAGTTGAAAGGTTACCTTTCGCTGAGTCCTAAGACAGAATAGGGCAGGACTAACAAGCTACAGACATGTATGATGCTGTTTGTATCACAAATGTCACCACCAGGCCCCAATCCCTGCACATCTCAGGCATTTAAAATCTTAAGGATCCCACAGAGCATGGCATTTCCATACCTACTCACTTCAGTTAAAATCTCAAGTGCTTGTTTTTGCTTGTTTTGTATATTCACAAGTGTAAACACTACCAAAGCAGTCCATGAAGGGAATTAAAACTAGAGTTTTCTCAGTCTGGCAATTGACAGAGAAAAGGCTGTTCTTCCAAAAACCTTGCTGGGGGCAATGCATTTAAACACTGACCATTGAAAATGGTAATGATGAGCCCAACAGATAATCTTCCCCTACTGACAACTCCATTGTGCAGAAGAGCAGGAGATGAGGCAGAAAAACCAGGAGGCTTCAAGATAGGACACTCATGTTTGAATTCCAGACCTGCCTCTTAGCAGCATATGATCTTGAGCAAGATATTTAATTTCTTGTAACCTGACTTTCTTCATCTACAAAATAGAGATTACCCTCAATTCACACTATCCTTGTGCAAATTAAATACACAGGTTATAAGTGAGAAAACGGCTAGTACAGGCTCTGACTTAACTCTGAGCCTAGCTAGTCCAGGATGGCTAGCTAGGCTCTAACATCATTAAGGCCACAAGAACTCTTCATTGAAAACAATAACACATGTTTTCACCGAAAGCATTTCTCTTACGTCCTAAAACCCAAGCAGAGAAGACAAGAAGAAATTGATTCTTATGGATTAATAGCATCACCCTACCCTACGTGAGTTTGAGTTTCGCTGATTTTGAAGTCCTCATTTCAATCTTGTATCTATACGAACAGAAGATCAGTTTAAGAAGCTATACCAAACTACCAACCATATATACTGGGCTCTAGTACATTTGATTTCTTTTCCTAAATAAGCTGTCTGAAGAATGACAGCTTGATAGTAAAAAAGCAAATCAAACCCCCAGGAAGGTTGGTAGCTTTATAGACTTTTATATTATAGAAAATACCTAGGCATATTAAAACCTTTCTGCAATTTCTTAAAAACGCATTTTGATCTGACCCCCCACAGGTTGAATTGTACAATAATAGAATTTAAAAGGGTTAGGATAGTAAACGTCTCCAATCAGCATTTTATAAAAACCAATACTACCAAAAACCTTACCTTTCCAGTACAGTATTAAAAGACAATAAATTCGATCTGATATATGTAAAATGCCACACTTGGTTTTTTAAAAATAATGTTATTCATTCATTGAAAGGTATAATGCTTAAACTGGGGAAAAAATAATTGACCACCTTTTGTGTCTTTTGATATGCAAAATGATAAATCCTGTCAAGTGGACTAGAGGCTAGAGTAAATTTTTACTTAAAAAAAAAAAACACTATTAATCGCTTCTTGGTGTGGCTCTGCTTGATGCAAATTATACTACTTGTCAAGACTTTTGTTTAGTCACAAATAAAAGGCTTAGTGGATAAAGGTTTGGCCTTTCACTACAGGTTTTCTGCCAAACTGTGACCCTGAAATGAATGAATTGATACCAAGTGGGGCCTCCTGACTCTGTAATTTAATGCTGACAGTAATTAGCTAAGAAGGAGGTGTTATAATGAAAGCCCAGGGCACGGTGTTTATGTGATTTTACACAGTTGCAATAGATGGCACCTCCTTTCCCAGTCTTTTTCATTTACTACCTCTGAAAAAGGAGAAGGTGCAAGTCATAAAAAGATACTGGCTGCTTGACTCTCTGATAAATCTCTGGACAGTGAAGACCTTGGGTTTAAATTAGCTGTCAGACTTCAGCCGTCTCACTCACCAGCTTACTCCTAAGTTAGCCACAGTGCAAAGACATTATAAATGGATTTATATGTCTTGATTAATACCTTTTTTTGTAAACAGACTTTCTGTATAGAGCCGTGCCATAGCAGATGCCCTGTTTTAAAGGTTAATCTTTACATCAATAGCATATTCAAGACATTCTGCTTTTACACGGTTGTTCTTTTTCCTTTTTGAATTTCAAATTCTCTTAGAATAAATGAGAAATAGGAGCCTTAATAGCAAAATCAGAATCTATTGTTAGAAAGAAACTCCCTGTGTAAATAAAGGATCATTCCTGCACATCCAATTATTTCATAGAACAAAGGAAATCCTCTGCATGATTCCACACTGAAGCCTTTCCTTGTTGGACCTTAAAAAATAAGAAGAAAAAAAAAAAGAAACACCTTGCTTTAAAAGGTAAGGCTCACACCTAAGTGACCCCTCTGTTTCTCCAGCTTTGGATAACTTGCATGATAGACTGGTGAGTTTGTAAAAAGTAGTCTGATGTTAGATGCTGGCAAGTATCCAACTGTATAACCAAACACTAGAGGCCTATCCTTTCCCAACTGCTACCAATCTTTGTGTTGCCTGAATGTCAGTTTGCTACTACAGGAAAAAATTAGTGAGATAGGGATGCAAGAAGGTAGTGTGTTAATACATTTTACTTAATCCAAAGCTTTAGTTCAGGAAGGAACTGTTGATATGTTTGTCACCTCAGTTATTCACAATGAATTGGAAGCAAATCTTCCCTTCAAGCGTTTATTGACATTGTCATTTAATCAGCTTCAAAAAGTGTTTTGTTGACATAAATTAGACCTTTGTTTACTCTATTTCAGATAGGGGCCAAAATAAAACCTATGATAGAAACAACTATTCAAACACTTCACTATCCTAGGAAATCAGCAATCAATTCTACCTAAGATTAGTCAGTTACATGAGTCCATTTCAAATGGTAACATAGTAAGAAAATAAGACTTAAGTGCAGGAAATAGGTTATTAATTCTAGTTTGTTTTTCAGGGTCTTTTTAAATCTATATACAGCCTATGTTTGCATAATTTGTATTTCTAGAACATCTGTTCTCTCCATGAGAATTCTATTCTCTCTCAAATGAGACAGTACAGTTCCCCAAAACTGAGAGATTATTTGTCATTTATCACTCTTCATCTCCTGGGCTTCCCAAGTGGCTCAGTAGTAAAGAATCTACCTGCCAAGGCAGGCGATGTGGGAGACTCCAGTTCAATCCCTGGGTCGGGAAGATTCCTTGGAGGAGGAAATGGCAACCCACTCCAGTATTCTTTCCTAGAAAATCTCAAGGACAGTGGAGACTGGCGGGCTACATACAGTCCATAGGGTTGCAAAGAGTCAGACATGACTGAGCATAGAGCACAGCACTCTTCAGTGACTCCAATTACTGCATATTCTTTTCTTTTTTTGCCACTCCGCTCAGCTTATGGGATCTTAGTGCCTCAACCAGGAATTGAACCCAGGCCCTTGACAGTGAAAAAGCAGAGTCTACCCACTGAATCATCAGGGATTCCCATATTGCATATTCTTACTCTGTCATCTTTCTTCTTCTGTAACAGCCTCCTTCTGTAATAAAGAATTTTCTAATGTAATCTGAGTGAAATCAATGGTCAGTGGATAGAAAGGTTCTCAGACGTCCATCTACTACTCCCCTGTCTTTATGACTGAGGCCTCAGAAAACAAGCCCTCCTCCTCAATAGAAGAACCATAAGAACTGAAGCTGGCAGGAAAGAAGTGCACTAAGAATGCTTCCTTAGGAAAACTGGGGCCAAGTGGTTAAGCAAGATCAAAGAACGTGAAACAGAGGGAGTACATTTTAGCTCCTGAGGAATAAAACGCCCAGCATAGGTCCCAGTCCTTTAACCAGGCTCCAACTTCAGTACAACCCCAGACCATGCCTGAGAAACAAAAAGAAATTCATGACACCACTAAATGAGATTTATGAACCAAGAATCAAACAGAAGAAAAAACAGAACATCTAGCAGAAAATAGATAATACTTTTTTGGGAAAAAAATTAGCATATGACATTTGAAAGAATTAATGGTTCTTTTTAATGCATCCACTTCCCCAGGGCCTTCCATACCTGAAAAGTTGAAGTACTTCAGTTCAGTTCAGTTTAGTCGCTCAGTCGTGTCCGACTCTTTGCGATCCCATGAATCACAGCACACCAGGCCTCCCTGTCCATCACCAACTCCCGGAGTTCACTCAAACTCATGTCCATCGAGTTGGTGATGCCATCCAGCCATCTCATTCTCTGTCGTCCCCGTCTCCTCCCACCCTCAATCCTTCCTACTTAGCATCATATAAACAAGGATCATCAAAGAAAGAACAATTTATGCCAGAGTATCCTTTCTGTAAAATCCCAGATCCAGAGTTACAGTGGTAAGACTTGTAACTTATATGTTGAACAGGAAAGTACTGGCACAAAATAGAAATAAGGGTAAGTGTCTTTAAAAGGAAAAATACATATATTTTTAAAATGTTGTAGCAGGCTGAACAATGGCTTCCAAAGAAATCTAGATCCTAATCCCTGGAGACTGTGAATGCTTTTTATGGCAGAAGAAACTTTAAATGTATGATTAAGATTCTTGTGATGCAGAGATTATCCTGAATTTTCTAACTGGGCCCTAAATATAATCACAAGTGTTCTGATGGGAGTGGAGCAGAAAGAGATTTGACGACAAAAGAGAAGGAAATGTGATGATGGAAACAAGATACTAGAGTTAAGTTATTCAAGGAAGGAATCAGTAAAGGAATGCAGGCAGTCTTCAGAAGCTAAAACAGGCTGGGAAACTCGTTCTCCCACATAGCTTACTGAGGAAACCAGGCCTGCTGACACTGACTTTTGACTGATTTCAGACTTTATGCCTCTAGAATGGTAAGAGAACAAATTTATGCTGTTTGAAGCAACCAGGTTTGTGGCAATTGATACAGCAGAAAGGACACACTAAGACATATATGTTCTGGATTTAACTTAATGTTAGGTAGCCAGAGACATAGGAAAATAATAAAGTAATAGGCAAAAAAAAGCAGTATAAATTCCCTAGCATTTTAAAGAACAAAGGTCAACTGCTAAAGTATCATCCACGCAAAGTTCATTTTGACAAATGCTTTGATTTCTGAAGGCATGTTATACTGGCTATACCTCAGTAACACTCCAGCACTCTTTGGTACATATTCTCTTGGTGCTGCAGGGGTTAGAAGCTTGGGAACTACATTTCTCAGAACCTCTTGCCAGTAGGATTCCAACTGAGATGCCATGAAAAAGAAGCACTTGTATGTGATTTGGAAGGCAGAAAGGAGGCAGAATCTACTCTTCCTCACACAGAAGTTCAGACTTCTGCAGCAATGGCATAAATAACAGTTTGCTTCTTGGGCTTTATGGTCTACTGTCAGGCTTCAGATGGAATGTAGGCAGAAGCTGCCTACAATTTTATTATTTCTGGGAAGACCCCAAATTTCTCTTTCTCGTCTTCTGGCCTTTCGTACAACTTTAAAAAAAATTTTATTGGACTATAGTTGATTTCTCTGATTAGTTGGATCATAGAAAAAGCAAGAGAATTCCAGAAGAACATCTATTTCTGCTTCATTTGACTACTCTAAAGCCTTTGACTGTGTGGATTACAACAAACTGTGGAAAATTCTGAAAGAGATGGGAATACCAGATCACCTGACCGGCCTTCTCCAAAGCCTGTATGCAGTTCAAGAAGCAACAGTTAGAACTGGACATGGAAAAACGGACTGGTTCCAAATTGGGAAAGGATTATATCAAGGCTGTATATTGTCACCCTGCTTATTTAACTTTTATGCAGAGCATATCATGTGAAATGCCGGGCTGGATGAAGCACAAACTGGAATCAAGATTGCCAGGAGAAATATCAATAACCTCAGATATGCAGATATGACACCAGCCCATGCCAGAAAGTGAAGAGGAACTAAAGGGCCTCTTGATGAAAGTGAAAGAGGAGAGTGAAAAATTTGGCTTAAAACTCAACGCTCAAAAAACTAAGATCATGGCATCCAGTCCCATCACTTCATGGGAAATACATAGGGAAACAATGGAAAGACTGACAGACTTTAGTTTCTTGGGCTCCAAAATCACTTTAGATGGTGACTGCAGCCATGAAATAAAAAGACACTTGCTCCTTGGAAGAAAAGTTATGACCAACCTAGACAGCATATTAAAAAGCAGAGACATTACTTTGCCAACAAAGGTCTGTCTAGTCAAAGCTATGTTTTTTCCAGTAGTCATGTATGAATGTGAGAGTTGGACTATAAAGAAAGCTGAGTGCCGAAGAATTGATGCTTTTGAACTGTGGTGTTGGAGAAGACCCTTGAGACTCTCCTGGACTGCAAGGAATTCAAACCAGTTAATTCTAAAGGAAATCAGTCCTGAACATTCATTGGAAGGACTGATGCTGAAGCTGAAACTCCAATACTTTGGCCAGCTGATGTGAAGAACCGACTCATTGGAAAAGACCCTGATTCTGGGAAAGATGTTCCTTCCCTGAAGGTGGGAGGAGAAGGGGACAACAGAGGATGAGATGGTTGGATGGCATCACTAACTCAATGGACATGAGTTTGCGTAAACTCCGGGAGTTGATGATGGACAGAGAGGCCTGTCCTGTGAGTCCAGAGAGGCCTGGACTGTGCTGCAGTCCATGGGGTCACAGAGTCGGACACGACTGAGCAACTGAACTCAACTCATTCATTTATTTATTATTAAGATACAAAGTATGCTTTAAATATTTGGGGGGGGGTGGGGACAGACAACACACTTCTACCCAATTAAGAGATATATATTCCAGAGACCTTTCATTTTTTTAAGATCTATTATGCCATGAATGGGCTTCCCTGATAGCTCAGTTGGTAAAGAATTCACCTGCAATGCAGGAGACCCTGGTTCAATTCCTGGGTTGGGAAGATCTGCTGGAGAAGGGATAAGCTACCCATTCCAGTATTCTTGGGCTTCCCTGGTGGCTCAGCTGGTAAAGAATCTGCCTGCAGTGTTGGAGATCTGGGTTTGATCCCTGGGTTGGGAAGATTCCCTGGAAAAGGGAAAGACCACCCACTTCAGTATTCTGGCCTGGAGAATTCCACGGACTGTATAATCTATGAGGTCACAAAGTCGGACATGACTGGGCAAATTTCACTTCACTTCATGCCACGAATTCATAGGAAACGGGTTTCATCAGCTCAGGTCCTTTCCATTAGCCTTTCCACTGGTTCTTACAAAGTGTGCTTCCTAGTGAATTCCCTGGTGGTCCAGCGGTTAGCACTCAGAACTTTCACCGCCAAGGACCCAGGTTCAATCCCTGGTCAGAGAACTAAGATCTCACAAGCTGCATGATGTCTTCTTCTCCAGGTGGAGCAGGCTGGTGCTTCAGTTGAACCCAAGTAACTTCATCTTTCATTTCTTTCTTCTTCTGATCATTTTCCTTCACATATTTCAGGGATTCATCTCACCTCTTAAAAGTGGTTAATATGCACAATATGTACATTAATTCTCTCGACAAGAATCTTGCCCTTAACTTGTTTATTTAGAACAATTCTGGGGACATTGCAGATTCCTCTGGTTTTGCCACGATAAACTCTGTGGGGGCATTTCTTTTTAAACAGTGCCCATCCTCTTGATAACATCACCTTTCTTATGGAGTAACACGTACATGGCCAAAGGATCAACACTACGTTTTCTGAAAAACCTAGAGAACATATAGTGGTCATCTCCTCTTTCCCTCCATGCTGGTTATTTTGGCAAATTACTAGATGGCAGTTCTGACGAAAAGGCTAGGGGTCTTTTATTTCTTTTTCTTGCTTAATTACCCTGCCTAGAACTTCCAATCCAATGTCAAACTGAAGTGGAAGAGCAGACATTCTTGTCTTGCTTACCTTAATGAGAAATTAGTCAGCATTTTGCCATTACATATGAAGTTAACTGTGAGCTCTTCATAGTTGTCCTTTATCTGGCTACGGAAAAACTCACCTTTAATCCTATCTTTCTCAGAGTTTTTATCATTAAAGAGTACTGGATTTTGTCAAGTAGTTTTTCCCCATCTAGTGAGACAATTAGTGGGTTTTGTTCTTTATTCTATACTATAATTCATTGATTTCACATATTAAACCAACTTTGCATTCCTGAGATAATCCCTCTTGGTCATGTTGTATAACTGGTTTTTAATACTGCTGAATTCAATTTGCTGGTATTTTGCTGAGTATTTGGGTATCTATATTCACACATGGTATCAGTCTTTGTTTTCTTTTTTTGTCCTGTGTCTTTGTCCAGTTTTAGCATCAGCATAATACTGGTTTCACAAAGTGAGTTGGTAAGTATACTGGTTTCCTATAGCTTCTAATAAAAATTACCAAAACACAGGTGGCTTAAAACAACAAAAATTTATTCTCTTAAATTTCTGGAGGCCAAAAGTCCAAATACAGCTTTACTGAGGTAAAATCAAGATGTTGGCAGGGCTATGCTCAGTCTGGGGACTCTCAAGGAGAAAGCATTCTCCACCTCCTTCAGCTTCAAGTGGTTGCCAGCATTTTTTAACTTGTGGTTGCACCATTCCAACCTCTGCCTCTATCGTCACACTGACTCTTCTTCTCTTTAAAATCTCCCTCCCTCTTCCTCTCTTTTAGGAAGACATTTATGACTATATCTAGGGATGACTTAAATAATCTAGAATAGTCCCTCCCTTGGTGTCAGGATTCCTAACTTAATCATATCTGTAAAGATTTTTCTATAAGGTAACATTTATAGGTTCCAGGGATCAGGACATAATTATCTGGGGACAGGGGAAGGTGGGGACTTATTTAGCCTGCCTCAGAAAAGTGTTTCTCTACTTGCATACTTTAATTTGTAAGGGAGTGCTATTCATTCCTTTTAAACATTTGGTAGAATTCACCAGTGAAGCCATATGGGCCTGAACTTTTCTTTGTGAAAAGTTTTTAAATTAAATGTGTAATCTCTTTATTTGTTACAACTGTTTCCCAACTTTCTACTTCTTCTTGAGTCAGTTATGTAATTTTTGTCCTTTTAGGAATGTGTCCATTTCATCTAAGTTATCTAATTTGTTGGGATATAGTCATTTATGCATTCCCTTATAATCATTTCATTCCCTTAAGGTCAGTAATGACTTCTCTTTTATTTCTGGCTTCAGTAATTTGAATCTGATTTCTTTTTCTTGGTCAGTCTAACTAAAGGTTGTCACAAATTTTCTTGATCTTTATTTTTTAAAAATTCAGTTTCATTGATTTCTCTATTATGCTTCTATCCTCTACTTCATTTATTGCTGAATCTCTAATCTTTATTATAATTTCCCTTTCCAGGGCTCTTTACTCTTCATATGGATTCCAGTTAGTTTCCAAGGTCCTTTATTTGACCTAAATGATCCCCTTAGTATTTTTGGTATGAGAGGCCTGCGAGCATCAGATTCTCTCAGTATTTATCTCACCACTTTGTATATGTCACACCACTGCCTCCTGACCTCCCTGGTTTCTTCTAAGAAATAAGCTGTTGTTCATGTTGAACATCTCTTGGATGTGATGAGTTGCTTCTCACTACTTTCAGAAATCTCTCTGTGTCTGACTTTCTACACTTCGATTCAGTTCGGTTCAGTTCAGTTCAGTCGCTCAGTCGTGTCCGACTCTCTGCGACCCCATGAATCATAGCACACCAGGCCAATAGGATGTGTCTAAATGTGGATCTCCTTGAATTTACTCCACCTGGACCTTGTTGAGCTTCCTGGATGTGGAGATTAATGACTTTTATCAGTCTGGGAATTTTTTGGACATTATTTCCTCAAACATTCTTTCAGCACCTTTTTACTTCTCCTTTCCTTCTGGTACCCCCTTTATGCCTTTACCGATATACTTCAGGGCCTCCCCATATCTCTGAGGCTCTATTTTTTTTCTGTTTGTCAGGCAATAAAATCTCAGTTGACCTATTAATATTTTGAGATTCTCTGATTCTTTCTTTTGCCAAGTCAAATCTATTATTGAGTTCCTCAAGCGATCTTTTTATTCCAATTGTTGTACTTTTCAACTCCACATATTCTATTTCATTTTTATAATCTCTATCTCTTTACTGATATTCTCTATTTGACAAGGCATTACTCCCATACTTTTATTTAATTCTATAGACAGTTCCCTTTAGTGCTTTAAACATGTGTATAACAACTGATTTAAGGTCTGTCTATAAACTTATTCTAATAATATATGAATTTCCCCAGGGTCCGTTACTGTTGAAACCTTTGTTTCCCCCATATGTGGACCATACTTTCCTTTTCTTTGCATGCTTTGAAATAATATAGCAAAAACTAAATATTTTAAATAATACAGCAAGGCTAAAAATCAGATCTTCTTCCCAAGGTTTTTTGTTTTTGCTGTTTGTTTAATAGGTTTCCTGGACTAATTCTATGAAATCTGCCTTGTTTGTCATGTGTGGACACTGATTAGCTTTGGATCAACTAATAACTGGATAGAGATTTTCTTAAATGTCTAGAACCAGTAAGTATCCTAACATTTGCTAAGGGGCCCTATGTCAGTTATGTCTTCAATGCCAGGCAGGTAGTTTACTACACTACCTTAGTCTTCACTCCTGCCAGTGCAGAACTTCAGGTCAACCAGAAGTGAGAGGTAAGAGCTTTCTGAGGTTATTTCCAGACATCATGCACACAGCTTTGCATGTGAATGGCCTTCTAGATTCCCAGGAATATGTCAGAGCTTTTTAAAGATCCCTGGTGACTCAGACAGTAAAGAATCTGCCTGCAATGCAGGAGACCTGGGATCAATCTCTAGGGCAAGAAGATCCCCTGGAGAAGGGAATGGCTAACCACTCCAGTATTCTTGCCTGGAGAATTCCATGGATAGAGGAGCTGGGTAGGCTACAGCCCATGGGGTCAGAAGGAGTCAGACATGACTGAAAGACTTTCACTTTTCATCTTCATAAACATCTCATTACCCAGCTTTTCCTTTCAGGTCTTTGGCCAGCTTCCTGTGTGGCCCAGATATTATTACCATATCAGGCAATTGCAATTCTAAATAACTGTCATTGATTATTTTTGATAAATGCTTCAGGAGAAAAGGCTGTAAGCATTGAGACAGTCAGATCAAATAAGACAAGCTCTGCCAAGGAAGTTTCCAAGGAACTGACAGACAAGCCATACGATGGCAATTATCTGGGAATGGGGTTTTTAAGAATCTTCAAACCTGTTCTGTCCCTCCCAGTAACTAATGGACTGTTTATTTTCTTGGCTATCATGATTTCAAGGTCAGTAAAAGAGGGAGAGGATAGGGTAAACTAAATACCACAAAACTCACTGCTCTTACCAAGATTTAAACATTTTCCTTGAATAAAAGGTCGTCAAATAACTGCAAGCTTTTGCTTAATTTCTGAAGTTTTGGAAATGTTGATTTTGATAATTCTTGTCAATGGTCTCACTGTTTTTTATAAAGAAGTGGATTTTCACGGATTCCTACTCCACTAATGTGGAAGTGATCTCCTAGATCATATTATAATAAAAGACCATATCTCACTCCTTCCTGACCTTAAGCTACTTCACCAGGCCCTCTCCTATTCTCTTTGGCTTAGGAGATCCCAAGCCCTGTCATCCCTTTGTGATCTTTGATATTTTGGGTTTTGATTTTATTATAGTAGGTAGGGAAAAAGCAATTCAAACTACACTTTTTTTTTTCCTCTCTCTATCTCTTACTTCTCAGCAGTGAAAAAGTAAACGCAGAGAGGAAGAGGAAAAGCTAAATTCAAGTAGCCTTTCCTTAGTTATAGCTTTGGGACTTACTTTTAGTGAAAACTTGCCCAAAAGACAGTTTCATTTACATCACTGATTTTCTCTCATCAGCCCCAAAGTGTAATTGGATCAAACTTTGAATATACCTAACATAAAAAGTAAGCACATGCAGGGTTAAACTGGAACATACCCAAGGACCTGATGAAATTGAGGTGGGGAGTTATAGCAGAGTAGAATCCAATGACATGAAAATTGAGCACTTTATATTTTGCATTAGTTCAAAAAAGAGCTACAACAGTAAGCCTAACAGTTTGATGTTGCCTACCTGTATCTTATTACATCCACGTCAGCGCTGCTTAATTTACTGCATAACTGTATACATTATTTTGTGAGGCTGCATTCTACATAGTGTTCTCTTAAACTTGCATAAACCACTGTGTCTGTGTGCGTCAGCCCCACCAAGAGCCAGGAAAGAGAGCCTGTCCTGACTGTATATTACTCACCAAGACTAATTTGCCGTAAGATACAGACAAACAGAGGCAGTCTGAGTTCATTCATATCACCTTTCAAGACAGAACAAAGAAACTGGGTTTTGTTATTCAGCTGAGGAAAAATAGTATGATCATCACTAGGGAATATGAATGAAGCAAAATGATGCTATCTCGGCATCATGAATTTTTACCTAGATGAATGCATGAATATAGCTTCCAAAAGAAAACAGATATACCACTCATAGTTAAACTTAAATACATATTAAAAAATACACAATGTAAAACATTTCTAATGACTCCTTATTATAATGATTCATGAAGCTTTAAAATGTCCATAGACTTCTGTCTACTAAATGCATGACTTATTTGTCTTATTATGTCTTTGGCTTACTCACAATTCTATTGCAGCTGATTCTTTTTTCAAATTTCAAATCATGAATTTGTATTGAACACTGTGAAGTGCATAATACTGTGCTAGATTACTCCATGGAGGAAAATACAAGGCAGAACTTTTTCATCAAGGAAACTAAATTTCAGTGTGGAGATTAGATGGTAGCAACGAGGGAAGATTATTTATCCTATGTATTAAAACTTTACACAAAAATCTTAGCATGTTGACCCAGGACATTTTTAACAAAAAAAAAAAAAATCAAACCACTATTGGCATTTTCTTGTCCTGTCTCTAAGAGTGACCTTCTGACTATAAATTATATTCATCAGAAGTTAACCCTTTTTAGAGGCTATAGCTCAGGAAACCTTTATTAAAATACATGGCACCTCGTTTCTGAACATAACTCTCACTCAAACATTCTCAGTTAATACTGGAAAAGCCATGGAAGAAGAGACCGCAGACCCAAGGAGGATGTTACTATACACATTCCTGCATATGTGCTCAGTCATGTCTGACTTTTGCAACCCCAGGGACTGGCCTGCCAGGCTCCTCTGTCCATGAGATTTTCAGGCGGAGCAGAATGCCATTTCCTTCTCCAGAGGATCTTCCAGACCCAGGGAGTGAACCCAAGTCTCCTGCATTGAGTCACCCTGGAAGCCTGCCATGTGTTAACACATTCAGTTCAGTTCAGTTCAGTTCAGTTGCTCAGTCGTGTCCGACTCTTTGCAACCCCATGAACCACAGCACGCCAGGCCTCCCTGTCCATCACCAACTCCCGGAGTTCACTCAAACTCATGTCCATCGAGTTGGTGATGCCATCCAGCCATCTCATTACCAAGTGTAAAATAGACAGCTAGTGGGAAGTTGCTACATATCTCAGGGATCTCAGCCTGTTACTGTGTGACAACCTAGGAAGACGGGATGGGAGTGGGAGGGGAGGTTCAAGAGGGAGAGAGAGGATACACATACTCTTCCAGCTGATTCACACTGTTGTAAGGAAGAAACCAACATAACACTGCAAAGCTATTATCTTCCAATTAAAAAAATTTTTAAAAACCAAAGATGAAAAAAGATCCTTTATAAAATGTTACTTGAAGGATAGACTCTTACTTATAAAATGGACTTTTTTCTTGACATCTAAGAAAGCAGAGGAAGAAAATATTTATATACAGAGAGGTAAGATTTTTAGGACAGGCCATTATTTGAATAAAGTGCATTCATATGTGAAATACAAAGCATTCTATTTGTTTATTGACATACTAGGTGAAACTATAACAATGTATGAAACCTGGAAAAAATGAAGATGGAAAAGGAATAAAAAGCATCAACAAAGATTTACAGTTGAAAGGACTTTATATAGAAGTATTTAGGAGGGTATAAAGGCAGAAAGAGTGAAGGGCATTACAAAACATCCCATTTCATCCCATTTGCAGCTTCCTTTCTTCTTTGGCTTTGCTCAGGAGTAAATAGAAGCCAGGCTTTCTAATCTAATCACATGCTTGGGTAAAGTCCCAATTCTTTGGAGTCACATATTCAAATTTTAATATACACACAAATCACCTGGATATTATGTGAAAATGCATATCTTGACTCAACAGCACTGGGTTAGGGCTCCCAGGTTCTGTTGATATGCAGACCCTAACTTCAAGTAGGGAGGTGTAGGAGACTCCCTCAGTAAAGGAAGTTTTAATTATCAGCCTAGTTACTGTTGAGAATTTCCCTATTTCCCAATATCAAAATAAGAATAGCACTACATCACAACATCATGATTTTTACTTTAATCAAAAGATGATAAAAAATATGATTTTAAAAGATGATCAAATAAATCATGTGGTATTACAGAGTCATTGATTTATTCATTTCACAAATAATTATTGAGCACCTACTTACTCTGTGCAATGCACAGTTCTACACTCTAAGGATAAATCTAAACCAAATCAAAGTCCTGTCCTCAGAATGACACTTACACTTTAGTGGGAGGAACAGGTTAAAAGCAAATAAACATACAACACAAAGCTAGATAGTGAAAAATAAAATCAAGGAAAAGGAGTGGTGATAGAACAGTAGGTGGTTTTACTTTGTCAAGAAAGACCTCTTCAGTTTTTCACCCTGAGTCTAACCAAACTTTCCTTCCGCTTTTAGAAGCACCAGACAAACTATCACTCTTTCCCACGTCACTGCTACTAACCTCACAATGGGCTTCCCTGGGGGCTCAGATGGCAAAGAATCCACCTGCAATGTGGGAGACCTGGATTCTATCCCTGGGTTGCGAAGATCTCCTGGAGGAGGGCACGGCAACCCCTCCAATATTCTTGCCTGGAGAATCCCCATGGACAGAGGAGCCTGGTAGGCTATAGTCAATGAAATCACAAAGAGTCGGACACAACTGGGAGACTAAGCACTGCACACAAACCTTCAGTTCAGTTCAGTTGCTCAGTCATGTCCAACTCTTTGCAACCCCATGGATCGTAGCACACCAGGCCTCCCTGTCCATCACCAATTCCCAGAGTTCACTCAAATTCATGTCCATTGAGCCGGTGATGCCATCCAACCATCTCATCCTCTGTCATCCCCTTCTCCTCTCACCTTCAATCTTTCCCAGCATCAGGGTCTTTTCCAATTAATTAGTTCTTCACAACAGGTGGCCAAAGTATTGGAGTGTCAGCTTCAGCATCAGTCCTTCCAATGAATATTCAGCACTGACTTCCTTTAGGACTGACTGGTTTGATCTTCTTACAGTCCAAGGGACTCTCAAGAGTCTTCTCCAACTCTACAGTTCAAAAGTATCCTTTTTTTTTTTTGCACTCACCTTTCTTTATAATCCAACTCTCACATCCATACACGACTGCTAGAAAAACTAGCTTTGACTAGACGGACCTTTGTTGGCAAAATGATGTCTCTGCTTTTTAATATGCTGTCTAGGTTTGTCATAGCTTTTCTTCCAAGGGGCAAGCTTCTTTTAATTGCATGGCTGCAGTCACCATCTAAAGTGATTTTGGAGCCCAAAAAAATAAAGTCTGTCACTGTTTCCCCATCTATTTTCCATGAAGTGATGGGACCAGATGCCATGATCTTAAGTTTTCTGAATGTTGAGTTTTAAGCCAAATTTTTCACTCTCCTCTTTCACTTTCATCAAGAGGCTCTTTACTTCTTTGCTTTCTGCCATAAGAGTGGTGTCATCTGCATATCCAATGTTATTGATATTTCTCCCGACAATCTTGATTCCAGTTTGTGCTACATCCAGCCCGACATTTCGCATGATGTACTCTGCATATAAGTTAAACAAGCAGGGTGACAATATACAGCCTTGACATCCTCCTTTCCCAATTTGGAACCAGTCCATTGTTCCATGTCTGATTCTAACTGTTGCTTCCTGACCTGCATACAGATTTCTCAAGAGGCAAATCAGTTGGTCTGGTATTCCCATCACTTGAATAATTTTCCACAGTTTGTTGTGATCCACATAGTCAAGGCTTTAGTGTAGTCAATAAAGCAGATGTTTTTTCTGGAACCCCTTTGTTTTTTCCATGAACTGACAGATGTTGGCAATTTGATCTCTGGGTCCTCTGTCTTTTCTAAATCCAGCTTGAATATATAGAAGTTCACAGTTCATGTACTGCTGAAGCCTGGCTTGGAGAATTTTGAGCATTACTTTGCTAGTGTGTGAGATGAGTGCAATTGTGTGGTAGTTTGAACATTCTTTTTCATTGCCTTTCTTCAGGATTTGAATGAAAACTGACCTTTTCCAGGCCTGTGGCCATTGCAGAGTTTTCCAAACTTGCTGACATATTGAGTACAGCACTTTCATATAAAGGTCCGTCTAGTCAAGGCTATGGTTTTTCCCGTGGTCATGTATGGGTGTGAGAGTTGGACTGTGAAGAAAGCTGATCGCCAAAGAATTGATGCTTTTGATCTGTGGTGTTGGAGAAGACTCTTGAGAGTCCCTTGTACCGCAAGGAGATTCAACAAGTCCATTCTAAGGGAGATAATCCTGGGTGTTCATTGGAAGGACTGATGCTAAAGCTGCAACTGCAATACTTTGGCCAGCTCATGTGACGAGTTGACTCACTGGAAAAGACTCTGATGCTGGGAAAGGTTAGGGGCGGGAGGAGAAGGGGATGACCGAGAATGAGATGGCTGGATGGCATCACCGACTCGATGGACATAAGTTTGAGTGAACTCCGGGAGTTGGTGATGAACAGGGAGGCCTGGCGTGCTGTGATTCATGGGGTCGCGGAGAGTCGGACACGACTGAGCGACTGAACTGAACTGAACTGAACTTTCATAGCATCATCTTTTAGGATTTGAAATAGCTCAACTGGAATTCCACCACCTCCACTAGCTTTGTTCGTAGTGATGGCCCACATGACTTCATATTCCAGGATGTCTGGCTCTAGGTGAGTGATCACACCCTCATGATTGTCTGGGTCATGAAGATCTTTTTTGTATAGTTCTTCTGTGTATTCTTGCCACCTCTTCTTAATATCTTCTGCCTCTGTTAGGTCTATACCATTTCTGTTCGTAGTGATGGCCCACATGACTTCATATTCCAGGATGTCTGGCTCTAGGTGAGTGATCACACCCTCATGATTGTCTGGGTCATGAAGATCTTTTTTGTATAGTTCTTCTGTGTATTCTTGCCACCTCTTCTTAATATCTTCTGCCTCTGTTAGGTCTATACCATTTCTGTCCTTTATTGTGCCCATCTTTGCATGAAATGTTCCCTTGGTATCTCTAATGTTCTTGAAGAGAAAAACATCCCACAATATACTTTAATTCATGCTTTCTTGATATGAAAACAATATATGGAAAAATAATTCAATAACTTTCCCTGGGGAAGTTGCCCTGGGAAAAATACCAGAATCTGAGAGCTGCAAAGCTTATATCTCTATTTGTCAGAGCTAATAAAAAACTGCAAAAATGTCCATAGTCTTTCCTTGCTATCTCTTAACAGAGATGAGAATCCAAAATGTGACATATATCTTCAACCAAAGAACAAATAATCCCAAGGGCAGAAAGCCTTTGGTTTTATTTGCATCTGTCTAATTTGACTTATGCAGATTTGTGCCCCCTCCCACAACATTTTAATAAGTATTTACACATTACCATTCCCCAAAGACTTAGCTGATAAAATTCTTCCTTGGAACTAATTATATACTTCAAGATAATCCTACTCACCATGACAGAAACTGCAAATCGCGATGCTTGAGTTCAGAGCTCCTCCTTGTGGATTCTATCTGTGAATGCTCCTCCTTCCTAAATATTGATCAATTTGTGTGCATGCGTGCCAAGTTGCTTCGGTCATGCCCAGCTCTTTGCGACCCAATGGACCATAGCCTGCCAGGCTCATTTGTCCATGGGATTCTCCAGGCAAGAATACTGGAGTGGGTTGCCATGACCTCCTCCAGGGGATTTTCCTGACCCAGGGATGGAACCCACATCTTATATTTCCTGCATTTACCCCTGGTGTCATCTGGGAAGCCTCTCTGAAGCCCACAGTATCCCGTCAATTAGCATATGTGAAAAGGTTATTAGTTAAACATACATCAAGACAGTGAACCAACAACTAGATGTAATCCATTTAGTGGTATAATTTATAATACTTTAAACAGACATTTCTGTCCTTTATCGAGCCCATCTTTGCATGAAATGTTCCCTTGGAATCTCTAATTTTCTTGAAGAGCTCTCTTGTTTTTCCTATTCTGTTGTTTTCCTCTATTTCTTTGCATTGATCACTGAGGAAGGCTTTCTTATCTCTCCTTGCTATTCTTTGGAACTCTGCATTCAGATGCTTATATCTTTCCTTTTCTCCTTTGCTTTTCGCCTCTCTTCTTTTCACAGCTATTTGTAAGGCCTCCTCAGATAGCCATTTCGCTCTTTTGCATTTCTTTTCCATGGGGATGGTCTTGGTCCCTGTCTCCTGTACAATGTCACGAACCTCCGTCCAGAGTTCATCAGGCACTCTATCAATCAGATCTAGTCCCTTAAATCTATTTCTCACTTCCACTGTATAATCATAAGGGATTTGATTGAGGTCATATCTGAATGGTCTAGTGGTTTTCCCTACTTTCTTCAATTTAAGTCTGAACTTTGCAATAAGGAGTTCATGATCTGAGCCACAGTCAGCTCCTGGTCTTGTTTTCGCTAACTGTATACAGCTTCTCCATCTTTGGTTGCAAAGAATATAATCAATCTGATTTCGGTGTTGACCATCTGGTGATGTCCATGTGTAGAGTCTTCTCTTGTGCTGTTGGAAGAGGGTGTTTGCTATGACCAGTGCATTCTTTTGACAAAACTCTATTAGCCTTTGCCCTGCTTCATTCCGTGCTCCAAGGCCAAATTTGCCAGTTACTCCAGGTGTTTCTTGACTTCCTACTTTTGCATTCCAGTCCCCTATAATGAAAAGGACATCTTTTTTGGGTGTTAGTTCTAAAAGGTCTTGTAGGTCTTCATAGAACCGATTAACTTCGGCTTCTTCAGCATTACTCGTTGGGGCATAGGCCTGGATTACTGTAATATTGAATGGTTTGCCTTGGAAACGAACAGAAATCATCCTGTCATTTTTAAGATTGCATCCAAGTACTGCATTTCGGACTCTTTTGTTGACCATGATGGCTACTCCATTTCTTCTAAGGGATGGGCTTGATAAAGGACAGAAATGGTATGGACCTAACAGAAGCAGAATATATTAAGAAGAGGTGGCAGGAATACACAGAAGAACTGTACAAAAAGAACTTCACGACCAAGATAGTCACGATAACGTGATCACTGACCTAGAGCCAGACATCTTGGAATGTGAAGTCAAGTGGGCCTTAGAAAGCATCACTACTAACAAAGCTAGTGGAGGTGATGGAATTCCAGTTGAGCTATTTCAAGTCTTGAAAGATGATGCTGTGAAAGTGCTGCACTCAATATGCCAGCAGATTTGGAAAACTCAGCAGTGGCCACAGGACTGGAAGAGGTCAGTCTTCATTCCAATCCCAAAGAAAGGCAATGCCAAAGAATGCTCAAACTACCGCACAATTGCACTCATCTCACACGCTAGTAAAGTCATGCTCAAAATTCTCCAAGCCAGGCTTCAGCAGTATGTAAACCGTGAACTCCCAGATGTTCAAGCAGGTTTTAGAAAAGGCAGAGGCACCAGAGATCAAATTGCCAACATCCGCTGGATCATGGAGAAAGCAAGAGAGTTCCAGAAAAACATCTATTTCTGCTTTATTGACTATGCCAAAGCCTTTGACTGTGTCGATCACAATAAACTGTGGAACATTCTGAAAGAGATGGGAATCCCAGACCACCTGACCTGCCTCTTGAGAAACCTGTATGCAGGTCAGGAAGCAACAGTTAGAACTGGACATGGAACAACAGACTGGTTCCAAATAGGAAAAGGTGTACGTCAAGGTTGTATATTGTCACCTTGCTTATTTAACTTATATGCAGAGTACATCATGAGGAACGCTGGGCTGGAAGAAGCACAAGCTGGAATCAAGATTGCCGGGAGAAATATCAATAACCTCAGATATGCAGATGACACTACCCTTATGGCAGAAAGTGAAGAGGAACTCAAAAGCCTCTTGATGAAAGTGAAAGAGGAGAGTGAAAAGGTTGGCTTGAAGCTCAACATTCAGAAAACAAAGATCATGGCATCTGGTCCCATCACTTTATGGGAAATAGATGGAAAAACAGTGGAAACAGTGTCAGACTTTGTTTTTTTGGGCTCCAAAATCACTACAGATGCTGATTGCAGCCATGAAATTAAAAGACGCTTGCTCCTTGGAAGGAAAGTTATGACCAACTTTGATAGTATATTAAAAAGCAGAGACATTACTTTGCCAACCAAGGTCCGTCTAGTCAAGGCAATGGTTTTTCCCGTGGTCATGTACGGATGTGAGAGTTGGACTGTGAAGAAGGCTGACCGCCGAAGAATCGATGCTTTTGAACTGTGGTGTTGGAGAAGACTCTTGAGAGTCCCTTATACTGCAAGGAGATCCAACCAGTCCATTCTAGAGGAGATCAATCCTGGATGTTCATTGGAGGGACTGATGCTAAAGCTGAAACTGCAATACTTTGGCCACCTCATGCGACGAGTTGACTCACTGGAAAAGACTCTGATGCTGGGAAAGGTTGAGGGCGGGAGGAGAAGGGGACGACGGAGAATGAGATGGCTGGATGGCATCACCGACTCTGTGGACATGAGTTTGAGTGAACTCCGGGAGTTGGTGATGGACAGGGAGGCCTGGCGTGCTGTGATTCATGGGGTCGCGGAGAGTCGGACACGACTGAGCGACTGAACTGAACTGAAACAGACATTTCAATTTTACACATATATGTTCCCGTGTTCGACACTCTCTTTACAAAGGTACCCCTTAGATTATTTTTCCTAGGACTTCCTAGGTGGCTTTAGTGGGTAAAGAACCTGCCTACCAATGCAGGAGACGACATATGGGTCTGATCCCTGGGTCAGGAAAATCCCCTGGAGGAGGGCATGGCAATTCCCTCCAGTAGTCTTGCCTGGAGAACCCCATGGACAGAGGAGCCTGGATGGCTACAGTCCATGGGGTCACATAGAGTTGGACACGACTGAAGTGACTGAGCATGCCAGACAATGAATATGCCACATAGCCTTTCCCAAGGAGTGATACAATGTTATGCTATCCTTTCAATTCTTAGAGGATTAGCTTGATCTTAAATGTTACACTATGTACCAGTCAAGTCTCACGAATTGCATGCAAGGCTACCTCTATGTGTGTGTGACCAGTACAGTAGCACAGAGACTCACCTCAGAAGGGTCCCCAGGTTGCAGTTAAGGCACTGCAAACTTTGCCTTAAAATTCTTAATAATTTCATTTTGGAATTTGTGTTTTATAAGTGAAGTCCAATAGGACAATGGAGAATGTGCCAGGAGGCGCTGGAGACTTGGCTCACGTGTAATCCTGACTGCCACTGCCTCCCTGGGATGTGTTCTCAGCTGCCCAGCTCCTGACTTCAGTGGTGTTCTGCAACCCCCCACACAACCTTCCACTGGGCTGCGGTATGGGTGTGTCAGGCTTTAGGGTGATGTGTTCAGTTCAGTACAGTTCAGTCGCTTAGTCGTGTCTGACTCTTTGAATCTGAAGCAAAAGCTGGAATTAAGATTGCCGGGAGAAATATCAATAGCCTCAGATAGGCCGATGACACCACCCTCATGGCAGAAAGTGAAGAGGAACTAAAAAGCCTCTTGATGAAAGTGAAAGAAGAGAGTGAAAAGTTTGGCTTGAAGCTCAACATTCAGAAAACGAAGATCATGTCATCTGGTCCCATCACTTCATG